>NC_133653.1:271024194-272306353 GCF_009905375.1 Apium graveolens
GAAAGTTTAGAGAAGTTGGAAAGAATGGTGGAGGTCAAAACCAAAAGTTTCAGAAGTTTAAACCCGGTAATGAGCTCAGAAGACCGTTTTCCAAAAAGCCGGACAGTCGGGAAGGATAACGGATCCTCAAATTCAAGAATACAAGAATTGTAAAAGAGACACCCGGGAAGGTGTAATAAGTTGGACGTAAATGTTTCAAGTGCAACCAAAAAGGGCATTATCTTCAGAATGCCCAGTGGAGCAAGAAGGCCTGACTTGGCTTATTTCAAGTGCGGAAAGGTGGGCCATATGGCCAGGAATTGCAAAGAGCCTGTTCCAAAGGACAATGTTCTTAGGATTGCTGACCGCCGTCTCTCCCAGCACCATCAGCTCAACCCAGACTAGAACCTTTAATATGACAATGAAAGATGCGTGCAAGATGTGGACTGGTAACAGGTAAGCTTGTTATTAACTCAGTAGAAGTAAAAGTATTGATGGATTCTGGAGCAACTAGATCTTTTATCTCTGAAAGTATTCTTGATAAGTTAAATTGTGTTGCGTACCCTCTGGAACCTAATTTGAATTATAGAGGTAGAATCAAAGCAAGAGAAAGTTATTGTTAGCAAAGTCTGTCCCGATTGTGACGTGGCCATAGAAGGTCGGCACTTTACTGCTGACTTAATTCCCTTTAAGTTAGGAGAATTTGAAGTTATACTAGGAATGGATTGGTTTGTTAACCATGAGGCGCAAATAGAATGTAAATAAGAAGGTGAAGTTAAGAACCAAGGATTTGAGGAAGTGATATTCAAAGGAAAGAGCAAGAGAAGAAATTCCTAACGGCTTATCGAGCGAGGAGATTAATACGTCAAGGATGCGAAGTTTATTTGGCTCATGTTATGATGCAGACTAGAGTCTGTAAGGGATCGAGGATATTCTAATAGTAAAGATTTTCCGGATGTGTTTCCTGATGAATTGCCTGGACTACCTCCAGATAGAGAGATCGAGTTTACGATTGATTTTGCTCCAGAAGGAACCAGTATCGAAAGCTCCCTATCGTATGGCGCCAGTCGAGATGAAGGAATTGGCCACTCATTGCAAGAATTACTGGATAAAGGAGTAATTCGGCCGAGTGTATCTCCGTGGGGCGCACCGGTGTTGTTTTTGTAAAGAAGAAGGATGGAAGTATGAGGTTGTGCATTGATTATCGTGAATTGAATAAATTGATGATTAATCATAATATTACCCTTTACTGCGGATCGATGGCTTGTTTGATCAGTTAAAAGGAGCTTCGTGTTTCTCCAAGATTGGATTTAAGATCTGGTATCATCAATTAAGATTAAAGTGGAAGATATACCCAAGACAACGTTTCGACGAGATGGGCACTACGAGTTTTGGTAATGGCATTTGGTTTGACGAATGCGCCACCTGCATTTATGGATCTTAGAACAGAGTATTTACGCAATATTGGATAGTTTGTTATTATGTTTATTGACGATATACTAATTTACTCCAGACGAAAGAGATCATAAGGAGCATTTGGGATTTCCTTAGAAACTCTGAGAAAAGAGAAGCTGTACGCTAAGTTTTTGAAGTGTGAATTTTGGCTAAAGGAAGTGTAATTTCTTGGTCATGTAGTTAATAAGGAAGGAATCAAAGTGGACCCAGCCAAGATAGAAGCTTAATGAATTGGAAAGACCCAAGACCTCCTACGGAAGTCAGAAGTTTTTTGGGATTAGTCGGATATTACAGGAGGTTTGTGCAAGATTTCTCTAAAATTGCTGTCCCATTAACGAAGTTGACAAGAAAGATGAGAAGTTTGTATGACGGAAAAGTGCGAGGAAAGTTTTCAAGAGTTAAAGAAGAGGCTGATAACCGCCCCATGTTAGTGTTACCGATGAAAATGGAGAATTTTGGATATTCAGTGATGCTTCGTATAAAGGACTTGGATGTGTGTTAATGCAACACGGAAGGTAATAGCATATGCGTCAAGGCAACTCAAGCCGCACGAGCAAAAGTATCCAACGCATGATTTGGAATTGGCAGCATTGTGTTTGCCCTTAAGATTTGGGGCATTATTTATACGGGGAAAAATGCGAGATTTATACAGATCATAAGAGTTTAAAATATATCTTCAACCCAGAAGGAATTGAATATCAGACAAATAGTGGTTAGTATTGATCAAAGATTATGTGTACGATAAACTATCATTCTGGAAAGGCAAATGTGGTAGCGACGCTTTAAGTCGCAAGGAAAGGTTGAATATATTAACGCCATCGGAAGAATTGATCAAGGATTTTGAAAAGATGGAAATAGAAGTACAGACTCCAGAATTGGAGGAGAAGCTATATATGCGATGTCCATTTCAAACCGAAATTTTGGAAAAGATTCGATGCTGTCAAGAGCAAGTGATGAATCGCGAAAAGGTAAGTTGACATGAGAAGAAATTAGAGCTCAAAGGATGGAAAAGGAATATCCCGTGTTACTCACGTTATTTGGATACCTAATGTTATGGAGCTAAAGCATGAGATTTTGCAAGAAGTGCATAACTCGAGATTTTCAATTCACCCTGGAGTACGAAAATGTACCAGACTTAAAAGAGAGTTATTGGTGGCCAAACATGAATAGAAATTGCGGATTAGATAAGTAAGTGTTATACTTGTCAAAGAGTCAAAGCGGAACATCAGGGCCAAGCGGATTGCTTCAGCCCCTAGATATACCAGCATGGAAATGGTAGTATATTGTGATGGATTTCGTGGTGGGATTACCTAAACCAGTCTAATCATGAGCGATTTGGGTTGTACTCGATCGGTTAATAAAGTCAGCACTTTCTTCCTGCCGAAATGAAAGGTTTTCCTTGGAAAGTTGGTCAAAATTGTATTTGGATGAAATTTTGTGCGTCACGAGTTCCTTTATCTATCGTATCTGATAGAGATCCAAGGTTCACTCGAGATTTTGGATACAATTCCATGATCATTTGGGAACTAAGCAGAAAATGAGTACGGCATCTCATCCGCAGACGGACGGACAAAGTGAAGGATAATTCAGACATTGAAGATATTTGCGAACCTGTGCATAGATTTCAAGGAAATTGGGATGATCATTACCGTTATTGAGTTTTTCTACATATAGTTATCACGCGAGTATTGGCATGCCGCCTTATGAAGCGTTGTATGAAGAAAATGTAGGTCCCCTACATATTGGGACAGGTTTGGTGAGCGCAAATTAATTGGCCCAGAGCTAGTTCAACAAATAAAGGAAAAAGTAGAAATATTTTGGAAAAGATTAATTGTAGCTCAGATCGACAAGCAAATTACGCAATCAAGACGAAAATATGTGCAATTTGAATCTGAGACAAAGTCTTATTAAAGATATCTCCTTGGAAAGGTTTAACCTGATTCGAAAGAAGGGAAGTTGAGTCCTAGGTATATTGGACCATTTGAAGTACTATGACGAGTTGGGAAGGTGGCAATGAATTGGCACTACCTCCGCAATGCAATTTCTGCACAATGTATTTCATGTATCTCTTCTAAAGAAGTATAATGCGGATGCGAGTCATGTGATCGAATTGGAACCAGTGGAATCCACCAGATTTGTCTTATGTGGAACAGCCAGTTCGAATTTTGGACCAAAGGAGAGGACACTTAAAATAAAGCTGTACCTCTAGTAAGAGTGTTGTGGAGAACTCCGCTAGTAGAAGAATCGCTTGGGACTTAGAGAATGAAATGAAAGAAATATCCCCATCTATTTGCTTAGACTAGATTATGGGGACATAATCTTTTAAGGAGGGTAGATTGTGATGACTGAAATTTTGTGACGTAATTAAGTCATAAAGTGTGATTTATGTGATATGATTATAATTATGTGATTAAGTGTTGATTAATTGTCTTTTCTGTATATTAGAAATTAGGAGCATAAGTAAAAGCGTTCCAATTTAAAGAGTCAGCTTAGGAGTTAAGCTGTGTTGTCGGGCCGTCAGGTAGAACGGAACCCGTCCTAAAAAGGGGTTAAGATATTAAAATGTGAAGTATGTGTTTAAGTAAGTATTTCGTCCCAGTGACGTGTCGTCGATATTGAGAAGCGTAATTGAAACGCTGAGCATCGGGGCCGTCAGGCTGAACGTGACCCGGAACGCGTAAAAAAAGGATAATATTAAAGAAATATAATTTTATGATCAGACATGAGTTGAAACGTGTTCGTATGTGTGCCTACTTGTCTGTATGCATGATTACGTGATATATTGATATTCTTATGGATTTAGGGAATTATTTAATTTAAATAAAGGTTTATTTAACCTTCGCGCATTTTTATAAAATTATCTGAGTAAGATAAAATATGGGATTTGTTCTGTTATCTTCATAATAGTCTTAGAGACTTTTTGAAAATGATGAATGGATTTATTTGGTGTCATGTCATTTTAAATTGATTTTATGTGGAAAAATGTTATTATAGAGCGAGCTTGTGAAAATCATATAAAATCAATCGTACGCTCAAATCTTATTATGAGTAATGGTTGGAAAGCTAATTTCGAGATCTACGTTTTAAAATTGTCAATCGCTATAATTTCAACTTTCTGAGAGATATTATTTATTATTCCACCATATTTTATGAGTAAAAGAGAAAGGTAAATCAATTTAAAAAGGGATTAGTAAAGTACTAAATTGCCCTTGTCCCTGATTATTTATAACTCATCCTCCCCCCTTTTCTTTTCTTTTTTTCCCCGTGCATACCATTCTCTCTTTTCTCTCTCTTTCTTTCTCACTCTCTCTCTCGGCTACTCTCCTCTCCTCTCTCTCATCTCTCTCTCGGCTCTCTTTTTCTCTCTTGGTATACTACTTGTTCCTTTGAGAACTCTCACCAATCCTTCTCAAAATCCCTTGTTAAACACATATAATTATGTTTAGAGTGTGCATGTGTGTATATCCACTTGCATGCAAGCTCGATGTGTGTGTGTTTGTGTGTGTTTACCCGAGAGCTTCTCGGTTCTTGATGATATTGTTGAAATCATCTTGTTTAAACATGAACTTTACAAATGTTGATTTGTGTTAACTATGGTTGTCATGTGGTTTAAATATGACTTTAGGTCGTTATTGTAATTTTGTCGTTGTTTAATTCGTATAAGAATTTCAAGTATAAAGAGCTATATGTACTAATATAAAGTATGATTGACTTCGAGTTGAGATAGGATGTTTATAAGTCGATTGTTGAGTATATAAAGGTATAAAGTTAAGAGTAAAGTATATGACGTTTGTTGTGCTATTGCTTATGTATAGGCTATACTCGTATATTCGAGTCAAGGGTCTAATCGAGCTATCATATTGAGTAATCGTTCCGGGAACGAGAGTTGAGAAACTAATTAAGATTTTGGTTTTATTGTAGATTCGAGTGTGAGGGATTCAGGCTAGGAAAGGAAGGGTATACTAGGTGGCAGTAGTTCAACCTTCAGGGAAGCGAATTTAGGCAAGTACTCCCATTACTTATGAAAATGGTTATAAGAGATGTTATTGTTCATACCATGTAGAGTATGGAACTGTTTAATTAATGAACTCCTGTTAATGACTTGAGATCCCCTGTCTTTGATCTTGTAACATATTATTGATAAGCTTTTGATTCGACACTTTGGTAACCTGTCTTTTCTGTTCAAGTATTTGTTAAGCCATGAACTGTTATAACCCTATAATTACCTTTACGAACCCCTTGTAATGTACCTTATTTCTTGATCCCCATATTTCCTATTGATCCTTGAAACAATATATTGATCCTTCTAATTTAAGTACCTTGTTATACTTGATTCAAAATCTTTAGAGTTGTTCCTTGCTTGTCTTTGAATCACTTCCTTCCTTAACTTTGATTTCTTGTCATTTGACTTAAGAATGAGTTTCGACTCGAAAGAGTCTGAATGATTCATATTCTTGGTAATGATAAAGAATTTAAAAACACACTTTTCCCTCAAGGTTTTCCAAACGAATCCTGATGGATTGGATTGGGACGTAAGAGGCTAGTGGGACTAGTCCAGTCATGGTAAGAGGCTAGCGGGGCTAGTCCAACTTAAGGCTGAATTTATGCCGATTGGTACCTTAAAGACCCGGATGGAGTCGGTACGGGATGATCACCCGTATTATTATGAAATGAAAGATAAGAGATCCAATCAAGGGTTCTATATTGATTTTTAAAAAGGAATTGAAACATCCTGTTCAGTAATTGATTCTTGAAAAATGAAATGTTTATATCACTTTGAAAAGAGTTGATTGAGATAATGTGAAGCTTAAAGCTCGAGAACCCTGCTTTTAATCTGTTGATCATATAACCGATTATGTATAGTGAAATATTGTTGTTTTCCTTTTTATGAAAGATATGTTCTGATCCTTTAATGATTTGTGATGAATGTCGGCTTTCACCCTGCTTGAGCCTTGTTCCTTGAAAGCCCCACATTTTTCCTTCATAACCCTTCCTTAACCCAAAAGATGGAAATCTGCAACCTAGATCAAATAAAGTAGAATGCCCTGAGATTGGTAAAGTATATTGTAGATTTCATATCATAGAACTGCTTTATAGTTACTTGCTGAGTTTTATACTCATATGTTCTGTTTTAATCTAACCATGGCAGTTAAGCAAGAAGATGGCCAAGCTTTGGCGCACTGCTCGTAAGAGCGTACCTGGTGGTCCCTATCGTGTTGAGGGCTTCCGATTGCCAGAGCAGGTAGTGGTATTTTTGAGTGAGCAAAGCGCTTAGAAGGAAAATTGTAAAGATACAATCGCTTATCTGTCGGTTCCAAGCCGGAATCGATTATGTTTATTTATATTATTTTGGGGTTGTAAGTTATATTTATGATTGGTAGTTGTAATCGTGTCTCAAACTTTATCCTGTTTGATCCTGTTAGTAGTTAATCAGGGTTTATGCTTATTTAATTATGTTAGTCACACACACACTGTAGAGGGGGTGAATACAGTGTATAGTACACTCAAATCGAACTTTAAGAACTTAAGTAACAGAAAACAAACTTTATTGAAACAATAAACTCTGTTACAGTATGGAACTGTTACCTCTCAGTGATGAACAAATATCACGAGAGCTGCTAGGGTTACAATGAATAATCTTCTCTAATAATGATAACACTTATAGTGTAAACCCTATGTCTGTGTTTATATACTACACAGTTACAAGATAATCGCTAATTGATATGGAATATAATTCTGCTTCCTAAAATATATCAATCGGATATCTTTTCTTCCAAGTATTCCATTCTTCACGGAATTCCTTCTTCATGCATATCTCTTCTTATGTTTATCTCAATCTTCTTTCCTTTAATCAGCTACTGTCCTTATCTGATTATCCTTCAGCACTTAAGTTCTGATATCTATCTTCTGATGATTATCTCCTGATAACATACGTACTGATATCCTTAAGTCCTGACTTCCAGTATAAGTATTGATCAACAGTTAAGTACTGATTTATCCTGTTCAGTAAGATCTGAAAGCTAAACATAAAACATATTAGCCATGACATTATCAAATATATCTAACAATCTCCCCCAACTTGTAAATTAACATAATATACAAGTTTAACAGATATTTGATGATGTCAAAAACATTAAGTACAAAAGCATGAGAATTAGACTAGATAACTACAACTTACATTCCTTAAAGCTTTTACCAATTTCAACTTCTGATAACAACTTCAGTCTGTATAAATATCAGAATTTAAGCAGTTGTAGATCTTCGACTCGGCTTCTTCATTTTCTGATCTCTCTGATGTCAGGAGTTGTTCTGAGATATTTCTTTAACAAACATTTCTCAGCATATCTTAGTTCATCAATCATTCTCCTTTTAACATCTTTAAGCTCTGTAGTATCTTCACCAGTTTGAAAGATTGCAGCTCTGAGATCATTGATCTTTGCTTTTCTCAACTCCTGATCTAGTCTTATAACATAAGCTTTGTCAGACTCTAGATTGAATTCAAGTCCCTTAATACCAAGATACGTTCTGATCTGTGCAGTATTAGGCTTCATATCAACAATATCACCATGTGATCTCTGTACTTTGGAACATATATGCTGTCAGACTTAACAGAATAAAGCCTTTTCTGTCTCCGAATCTGTTCTTTTAAGTAGTTTGCAGCAGTCCCTGTTATTCTGTCATCCACTTGAAGTAAGAAAAGTAGATGCTCCAATTCTTCAAAATACTTCAATGGAATGGCATTTTGTCTTACATGATAAACCCTACCATCTGTCATGAAATACAACATGATATATTCTTTCAAGTAGGTATGGTAAACCATCTGTACAGATTCCAGTTGATTCAATCTCTCAGGAGTTGCTCCAATACCTGGTTCACTCAAGGAAGTTGGATCATTGGTAGTGTTGTGTACTCTTCTTTCATCAGCACTTCCCAATCCAGTTTTATCTCTAGCTTCCTTTCCAGTAACTACTCTTGCTTCAAAACCACTTGCAGTAGTCTTCAAAGATTGAGTCTGTTTTGCTTTAGTGAATCCTGGTAGGAGTGTCTTTGATCTATTTTCTGATATCAAGTTAACTTGAGCTCTGTCAGAGGTTACTTGCTTCTTCTGAATATCAGAACTTACAATTTCTTGACTCTGAACAACTTGAGCCATGTCAGAGGTTGTTTTAAGAACTTTTCTTGAAGTCAGAGCAAGATCATCTTTTCATCAGCAATTTCTTCTTCCTCAGGAGGTACATAAACCTTGATAGGTTCACCAACCTTTTCTTTACCCTTGGATCTTGGATCTATCTGTGGTTGTGATCTAGCCAATGTTGCTTCAGTATGTGTCCTTTCTTTGATCACAATGCCTTTAAGTTTTGGAAGTGACTTTTTACCAGAAGCTTCAGATTTAGATGTGACTTTCTCTGATTTAAGTCTGGCTTCTTCTTCCTTTAAACTTTCCAAGTCCATTCCTGGATTTTCTTGAAGAAATAACTGTCTTGACATTTCTTCATCAAGATCTAGAAGTTCATCAGAACTTATCCTTTTACCAGCAGCAGAACTTATTCTTTTCCCAGTATCAGAACTTATCCTGTGACTAGCTTGTCTTGATGTAAACCTTCTACCTTGACTATGACCGCTACCCATTCCAGAGTATCCTTGATCATCATTTCCATCATCCTTTCCTTGCAGTGTCTTGTTAGTTTTGCATTTGGACTTAATTACCTTCTCCCCCTTTTTGGCATCAACAGGTAGTAAAAGAGAGATAAGTAATTCCACTGAGGATTGGATTTCAATAAGTTGAGATTGCTGAGAAGCTTGATTTGTCAGAATGTCATCAATCTGAGCTTGTTGTTTCTCTTGAGTTTTCTCAATATAAGCAATCCTGTCAATGGTGGGTTGAAAGAACTTTTTCTTATCAATTTTCCAAACTTGTTCTTGTTTGATAAAGTTCTCCTGAATCTTGTGTAGCTCTGCATGAGTAGTTGAATGAAGACCTTGTAGATGTTTAGTACTCAATGCAGTGACTCTAAGCTGGGTTTTAAAATCATCAGAATTTAACATTTCATCAGCTTTAGTCAAGTGCTCAGCAAGATGTAATGCATTTGGAACACATGAAACTGAGTTCCATTCCTTAGTCCACTCCTGACCTGCAGGAGTTTCACTCCAAGGTACTGGTGCATCCCTGATAACAAACTCCTTTACCAGTTCAGACTTAGGAAGAGTCGGTTGAGGAGTATGTCCTGAAGGACCTGCTTCATCAGCATCTACAGTTGGAGCAGCTTCACCAGTATCTCCAGCATTTGCAGCATCAAAACTTAAAGAATCAGTATCTTCAGATAAGACAACAGTGTGAGTAGCAATGGAGGCTTCAGCATCCTCTAATTGCTGATCTGATAGTAAGTTCTGATCAACAGCCAAATCCTGATGCTCACCTAAAGTCTGATCATCAGCATCTTGATGCAAAGAAGGTGTTGTTGATAACTCTGGAGTTTGAACAGCATCAGTAACAGGTGTTGTGAAAGGATTATTTGCTGTTGGAGCTTCTAAGAAAAGTATTTCAGGCATAACCAGGTTCTGAATATCAATTTCAGCACTTGTGCCTGGATCAACAAGAGACACAGATGGTGAGTTAGCCTTGTCAGATACAGCTTCCTGAGATGGAGTTGATGGAGAAGAAGTGACTGGAGCAAATTCCTTGTCTTGTGAGATCAAAGATTCCTGATCCCCTTCCTTAGCTGCTTCCTCTTCATCATCTGAAACTAGCCTTTGTGCCCTCTGTTTCTTGTACTTCCTTGTTGATTTGGATTCCTTGGGAGTTTCAGGAACTATCATTCGTCTAAGCCTCTTGAGAAGCCTAGAACCCCCAATTTCAGAATCCTTCTGAGAAACCTCTTTCTCAGCTTCAGAAACAACAGGTTCTCGAGAAGAAACCTGTTCCTCAGAATCAGATTCATCTCTCAATACAATCCTCCTTCTCTTTTGAGTTGTTTGAGGAATAGTTTTTGTCCTCTTTGGCTTGGAGGATGAGGGTTGAACAGTCTGTGAAGTAGAGAGATAGGATTTGAGATAATTCCTGAGGGTAGGTTGAGTAGAATGAGTGGTAGGTGCTGAGGATGATGGTTTTTGGGTGTTTGTGGTTGGTTGGAAATCAAAGTAAACAGATCTATAAGTATCAGGATCAGCATTTACTAGGATCTGTTTTACAGACTGAGGAATCTATAATGGTCTAACCACTTTTTTTTTAGTATCAGCATTTACCAGATCATTAAAATATCGTTTTACAACTCTAAAAGGTGGGGTTGAGGAACTGACTAATTGAGGTTCATCAGTACAAAAAGTATATAGAAGTTGACAGAATCTAGCAAAATAGACAATATTTCTATTCTCTGTCATCCTATCCCCAATAAAACCTATTATTCCAGTTGCAAAATCAAAATGAGTTTGATGAATAATAGCATACCCTATGTGCTGACTCAGAATTGGGATAGCATCAAAATTCGAACATTTGTTCCCAAAAGCTTTGGTGATGCAGTCAAAGAAGAAACTCCATTCTCTTCTGATATTAGCCCTTTTTAACTGCCCAAGCTTTGCCAAACTCTTTTCATATCCCAAATCAGCCATTAACTCCTGAAGTGCTGATTCCTCTAGAGTTGAAAAAGTACAATTTTTTGGGAGATGTAGAGCTTTGCGTATTGTACCAGGAGTGACTACATAAGATGAATCACCCACTTCAAAAACAATACTGGGAGTGCCATGTTTACCACCATCATCAAAGTGCCCAGTCCGCCAAAACGTCAGAACTTGTTGACTCGAAAAGACTTCAGGTTGTGTTAATGCGTACCCAATCTCACTGTGTGCAAGAAGATCTTGCACAAAATACAATTCAGATGGAGCTTCAGCATGATCAAGAATTGCAGCATAGTTGTTTGGAATAAACATAGCTCCATCAATGATTAAATCCTTTGGTGCCATGTAAAAAAATATTGGGATTCAAGTATGAAAAACCAACGTGAGAAAGAAAGAGAAAGAGAGTAAAAGAAAGGAGAGAGATAAAATATAAAGAAAATAAAAGATTAAAGAAATCTTCTCTCTGTTGTACTTATACTCTGAACAAAAATGTTACCGTTGGACACCTATCAGACATGCAGTAATAACGGACATTTACTGGGCTCGAGAAAACAGGAATCATTACTTACCCAGTTGCCTAGTTTCAAGGAAAAACCGTTCCATTTATCAAGAGAAACAGTTTTAATTCAAAATTTAAACCGTTAGCACTGATTGAATTATTTTTCACTGCATCATTGAAATTCTGAAAATACATCACATGAAAATGACCAAGATAAATTAGATATGTAAGTGCTGAAAATGAATCAGAACTTAATATAAAACAAAAGTTATATGGTCATCAAAATATCAATCAGGATTTATCAACACAAGATAAAATAACTCAGAGACAAAATCTTAAAGTAAAAACAATTTTCATTAATATATCAAGACAATACATTTATGAAATTACATCAATACTTATACAAGATTTTCCCTAAGCTTCTAAACCTAACATCAACAGCTTTATTCCTAGCTAAGAAGCCTGACAAAGCTGATGATGAAGAAAAACAGGAAGAAGACAAGATTAAATCATTTCTTCTTCTTCCTACTCTCGACAAACAGAATGGTGAGTCTGATGATTCGCTCTTGCTGGCGGAGAGCTTCCAGCCTTTCCTCCTCCAATCGCTCCAGATGGCGATGGTAGTCCATATAGAAGAACAGAAGGTGTGTCAGTACCTCCTGTGGGACAGAGTCCCATATCTCCTCAGGAATGGCTGTGACATGCCATTCCTGCTGCCACTCGGCATAACTTAGCTCCATATTGAAGGTTTGGTAGTTCAAAAACATGTTGTATCTGACCATTGTGTTTTTGAAAGAAAAAAGGAGGATAAGTGTGTGAGAAGAATGTGATGGAAAGACTGATGTGAAGTGGTTGCTTATATAGACAAGAGAATGCCAGGAGACGCAAAGAAATTGAATGCTGACAGGTAGAATTAATTCTACCTCGTCTCCCTAGACTTTGAAAAAGAATAACATTCATTGGAAAGAGGAATCATGGTCTAGACCGCACAAGACACAAGAAACAGTGGACTGTTCAAGTACGAATACCATTAATCCTAATCATAGTGACTATTAATCTTCCACTTCAACATATTCAATTATTAACTGAGACTGTTATTAAATTTTATTCACAGATAAGTCAAGTAAAATATTAGACTGTAATATCATAACTTAGACTTATATTAGAACTTAACAGTCATCAGAACATAATTTCTTAACTCGAAAAAGGAATGCCCATCTTAGTAAATACTTATACAAGTTCTGAGTTATAGACTTCAGAACTTAATCATTAGAACATGTAACTAGAACTTGTCCTCAGAATTAGTGCAATGTGACACAATGACTGTTTATCTAAAATAACATAGACCACCACAGAAATTTTCATCATTCAGATGGAGTGATTAGTGTGTGCATTAAGCTAAATAACAGACAAAGAGTAAAGTCTGATTCACTTCAGTACATCTTAGAAATAAGGCATAACTAAAATTTTGCTAAGGAGCTGTCATTGTCTTGAAACCTACTGATGAATGAGTTTATGCTTGAGTCACCTCAACTGTTTTGTGCTAATTTTATGCATCTTTTGAAATTCTATTTTACAATGGCTTCTCAGTGTAAGTGAGTCACGACTGTTTATCAGAATTTATGCTATTATCAGAGTATTTCTCCAGTAATCATAGAGTGTGAAAAGTCACCAAAAAAATATTTTGCTTTTCTAATGCATATTTACTTAATACCAGCAATGCACTTGGGTCGTCCCTTCCACATTTTTACTCTAGATCTCAAAGGAGTACCTGATTTTATTCTTTGATCTTTTTGCTTTTTCTTTTGATAAGTGAGCTTTATCGGCACTTAGTACATTCAGCAGTTTTACTAGTATCAGAACTTAACAGATGAGTAGCATTATTCTAATTTGTGACTTAGTAATAAGATATACAAAGTAAACTTAACTAAGCTCAATTATCAGAATTTGCTAGTGTCATAAGATTTCCACTGAAATAATTACTTCTGACATGGAATCATTTGTTTATTGAAGACTACTAGGTCAGTATCTGGCACAGTTATCCTCATAGGATTGAATAGGTACTAGAACAGACATATCACTTATCAGAGTTTAGAAACATATATCAGACAACAGTCAGTACTTAAAGACATTTATCAATTAAGCACAGAATATACAATGAGGTTAATTCTGTAAATACTGAGCATAAAGTCTGATAACACAGAACAAGTCTAAGTAGATTTAGAGAAAGAACCTGAAATCATTTCAAGTTCATTTACCAATCTTGTAAAAGTAGCTTCACACAGTGGTTTTGTGAAGATATCTGCTAGTTGTTGATCTGTGGGAACAAAATGCAATTCCACTGTACCTTCATCCACATGTTCCCTGATGAAGTGGTACCTGATGCTGATGTGCTTTGTCATTGAGTGTTGAACTGGATTACCTGTCATAGCAATAGCACTTTGATTATCACAGTAAATAGGGATTTTGAAATATGTTAACCCATAATCCAGTAACTGATTCTTCATCCAAAGAATCTGTGCACAACAGCTTCCTGCAGCAATATACTCTGCTTCTGCAGTTGATGTGGAAATTGACTTTTGTTTCTTGCTGTACCAAGAAACCAATCTGCCTCCAAGAAATTGGCAGCTTCCACTTGTGCTTTTCCTGTCAATTTTGCACCCTGCAAAATCTGCATCTGAGTAACCTATTAGTTTAGAATCTGATTCTCTAGGATACCATAATCCCAGAGCAGCTGTTCGTTTAAGATACTTAAAGATTCTTCTTACAGCTGTTAAGTGAGGTTCTCTTGGATCTGCTTGAAATCTTGCACAAAGACAGGTAGCATACATGATATCAGGTCTACTAGCAGTTAGATAGAGTAGAGAGCCAATCATACCTCTGTAGTCAGTAATATCTACTGATTTACCGGTATCCTAATCCAGTTTTGTAGCAGTGGCCATTGGAGTGGATGCACTTGAACAATCTAGCATTCCAAATTTCTTCAGCAAGTTTCTGGTGTACTTGGTTTGACAAATAAAAGTGCCTTCCTCATTCTGCTTGACTTGAAGGCCCAGAAAATAGCTAAGTTCCCCCATCATACTCATTTGATATCTTGACTGCATTAGTTTGGCAAACTTCTTTCAAAGTTTGTCATTTGTAAATCCAAAAATGATATCATCAACATAAATCTGGACCAGAAGTAAGTCATTTCCATGGTTGAGGTAGAACAGTGTTTTGTCTATTGTCCCTCTATTGAATCCACTTTCCAGAAGAAACTGAGCTAAAGTCTCATACCATGCTCTAGGAGCTTGCTTAAGTCCATAAAGTGCTATATCAAGCCTATAGACATAATCTGGATGTTTGGTATCTACAAAACCTGGAGGTTGTTTAACATATACCTCTTCCTCCAATTCTCCATTGAGAAAAGCACTTTTCACATCCATTTGAAAGACAGTAAACTTTTTGTGAGCAGCATAAGCCAAAAATATCCTTATGGCTTCTAACCTAGCAACTGGTGCAAATGTTTCATCATAATCAATTCCCTCATGTTGAGAATATTCTTTTGCAACCATCCTTGCCTTATTCCTTGTAATTATGCCATCACTGTCAGTTTTGTTTCTGAATACCCACTTTGTACCAATAACAGATCTATTCTTTGGTCTTGGCACTAGGGTCCAGACTTTGTTTCTTTCAAATTCATTCAACTCTTCCTGCATTGCTTGCACCCAATCAGCATCTTGAAGAGCTTCTTCCACTTTCTTTGGCTCAGTCTGAGAGAGAAAAGAATTGTAAAGACATTCATTTGAAGTACCTGTTCTAGTTCTGACACCTGCATCAGGATTTCCAATTATCAAATCAGGTGTATGTGATTTTGTCCACTTCCTTGCAGATGGAAGGTTTTCTCTAGAACTGGATGCTCCCTCATGATCCATGCTATCTTCATTTTCATTTTCTGATGCTCCCCCTGAAACTATGCTCTCTGAGTTGGATTCTTCAGTATTTAAATTTTAAGCACTATCAGAACTTGGCTTATCAGAACTTGACGAATCAGAACTTGAAGAGACAGATGCATGTTCTGATGTTTCTTGAGATGTGGTAGGATCTTGAGTATGCTCCCCCTGCATAGGTGCATCTTCCTTTGACGTAGTCACCATAGTTTCAATAACATCAGAGTTTAATCCATCAGAGTTTACAGTATCAGGACTTAGACTGTCAGGATTTTCAGTATCAGAATTTGAGTCTTCATTTTCAAATCTCAGCTGATCATGGTCAGTGAAATCTTCAAGACTAGTGATCTTCTTGTCATCAAAAGAGACATTGATAGATTCCATGACCACTTTTGTTCTCAAATTATAGACTCTGAAGGCTTTTGTGGAAAGTGGATATCCAACAAAGATTCCTTCATCAGCTTTTAGATCAAACTTGGATAGCTGTTCAGGATGAGTCTTGAGAACAAAACACTTGCATCCAAATACATGAAAGTACTTCAGATTTGGCTTCTTTTTCTTCACCATCTCATATGGTGTTTTTCCATGCTTGTTAATGAGTGTTGCATTTTGAGTAAAACAAGCAGTCTACACAGCTTCAGCCCAGAGATAGGTTGGAAGCTTTGCTTCTTCAAGCATTGTACGTGCAGCTTCAATGAGAGTTCTATTCTTCCTTTCAACAACTCCATTTTGCTGTGGAGTTCCAGGAGCAGAAAATTCCTGCTTTATTCCATGGCTTTTGCAGAACTCTTCCATTATCAAATTCTTGAACTCAGTGCCATTATCACTCCTTAAAATTTTCACAGAATCTTTGACCATTTTATCCAGATGTTTGATATGATCAATCAAGGTTGATGCAGTTTCACTTTTTGTATGCAAGAAATATACCCATGTGTATCTGGTGAACTCATCCACTATGACCAATGCATACTTCTTCTTTGCAATTGACATGACATTTACTGGACCAAATAGATCAACATGTATTAGATGATAAGGCTCAAGAATTGATGATTCAGTCTTGCTCTTGAATGAAGATTTTCTTTGTTTGGCTTTCTGACATGAATCACAAAGACCATCAGGAGCAAATAATGTGTTTGGCAATCCTCTCACAAGATCTTTCTTGACCAGTTCATTTATATTGTTAAAATTTAAATGAGAGAGTTTCTTATGCCAATTCCAGCTTTCTTCAATTGATGCTCTACTCATCAGACAGATTGCAGAACCATCAGTACTTATTGAAAGCTTAGCTTCATAAATGTTACCACGCCTGTATCCTTTCAGAACAACTTTGCCTTTAGATTTACTCATAATTTCACAGTGTTCTTCAAAGAAATCAACATGATAACCTCTGTCACAGATTTGACTTATACTCAGTAGGTTGTGTTTAAGTCCTGAGACCAGAGCTACTTGTTTAATTATGACATTTCCAAGATTGATATTGCCATATCCCAATGTTTTTCCAATGTTGCCATCTCCATAAGAAACACTTGGGCCAGCTTTCTCCACAAAGTCTGATAGCAGGGCCTTATTTCCAGTCATATGTCTTGAACATCCACTGTCCAGAACTAGAATATTTTTCCTGTTGCCCTGCAATCACAAAGACCACTAATTATTAGTTTTAAGGACCCAGACTTGCTTGGATCCTTTGGCCTTATTAAGTTTGTTAACATTTGCATCGGATTTAGCATCAGAGTTTATGTTAACATTTTTCTTATCAGAACTTACACTATCAGACTTTGAATCAGAATTTACACTAGAAGGAACAATGGAAACTTTCTTCAAAGAAGGTTTTATTTGATAATAATCATAGTACAAACTATGATATTCCTTACAAGTATAAATGGAAGGCCATAAACTACCACAATGAAAACAAGGATTTTGTGGTTTGTATCTAACAGACTGACTCTTAACTCCTGATTTTGAAGGTAAGGAGTTAATATTCTTATTCTTCCTGCAAAAAGAAGCCAGATGGTTAGAACTTCCACAATTATGACATGTTTTCCTAGGAGCATCAGGAACAGGTTTATAATCATTGCTTTTATTCACACCTTCCTTTCCATTCCTATTTTTCCTAGGTGATTTTACCTTGTTTGCATTCTTAACATTTTTCAGCTTATGTTTAAGCTGCTTCTTCGTCATTAAGACTATGTTCACTTCAGCTGTCTTTTCCTGTTTTAGTTTGTCAGAAGTTGATTCCTTTGTAACTTCTGATTTTTCATTTTCAGACTTTATAGTTACAAACTTAACAGGTTTTAACTTTGGCTTTTGCTTATCAACAGACTTAATTTCTTCAGTTCCTTTATCTTTCTTATCTTCTCCATAACCTAAGCCCTCTTTCCAGTTTCCACTACTTAGCAAATTTTGAGTTGTTTTGCCAGAGTTAGTCCAAGTCCTGATAATCTCTCTTTCCTTTTCTAACTCAGTTTTTAGAGATTCATTTTATTTTAGCACTTCATTTCTAACATAAAAAGCATCATCTCTATCCTTCTGAGTTTGATGGAACATGACTAACTCTTTTTCTAAGAAATCATTCCTTTTCTTAAATGCAAGATTTTCAGAAGTTAATCTTTCACATGTTAAAGTTTGATCTCTATAGCTAACAAACATGGTTTTAAGATATCTTCTCAACTCATTAATATCATCAGTATGAAAAGCATAAGTAGTCTGAGGTACCTTTGTTTCAGCAGCTTCAGAACTGCTCTCAGCACTTTCTTTATCAGCATTTGCCATCAATGCATAGTTCTCCTCACTTTCAGAATCTGAGGTGTCTGTCCAGCTTTTCTGCTTTGTGACAAGAGCCTTGCCTTTGTCACCCTTTACCTTCTTGCAGTCAGGAGATATGTGGCCTTTCTCACCACAGTTATAGCATTTAACATTGGTGTAATCTCCTCTGTCAGACTTTCCTCCTCTGCCTTCAGATCTTCTGAAATTCTTCTTATCAGAACTTATGCCTTTCCTGGAAAACTTCTTTCCCTTCCTGAACTTCCTGTATGCAATCTTTGTGATTCCTTTCACCATAAGAGCACACAGCTTCATCATCTCCTCATCAGCATCAGTCTCAGGCAAGCTTTCAGAATCTGAGTCATCATTACTCTCAAAACTTGATGACTCAGTATCAGACTTTATGAAAAGAGCTTTACCCTTGTCTTTCTTTGAGGAAGCTGCTTTGGGGAATTCTTCTTCATCCTTAAGAGCAACTATCCTTGACTTTCCTCCTTTCCTCTTGCTTCTTTGTTCCATCTCCAGCTCATGAGTCTTGAGCATTCCATAGATTTCGTCAAGAGTTGTTTCATCAAGATTGTAGTTGTCTCTTATTATCGTTGCCTTCAAATCCCAGCATTCAGGAAGAGCTAACAGGAACTTAAGGTTTGAATCTTCAAGATCATACTCTTTATCAACCAATGACAAATCATTCAAAAGTTTGACAAATCTATCATATAAATTATTCAATGACTCATTAGCCTTTGAGTCAAAGTGTTCATACTCTTGAGTGAGTATTGTCTTCCTGTTCTTCTTAATTGTGTCAGTTCCCTGACACCTTGTTTCCAGAGCATCCCATATCTCCTTAGCAGTCTTGCAGTTGATTACCCTGTTTGACATTACATTATCAATGGCACTATGAAGTAAGTGTCATACCTTAGCATCCTTAGCAATTGATGCTATGTCTTCAGCAGTATAATCACTCTTCTCCTTTGGTACGATCTTTGCTGCTTCACCTGCAACTGCAACAGCGAGCTTGGTTGGTTTGTGAGGGCCTTCCTTGATTCTATCGAGGTATTCTGGATCTGTTGCTTCCAGGAACATGGTCATCCTTACCTTCCATATGGGATATTCAGATGGTCTCAGTATGGGGACTCTGATGGTCTCATACCGACTCTGAATTTGTGTCTTTGGTGGTTCCTCAGTTGTGGTAGGCTTAGTTGGAGTTTCTGTGTCCGACATGATTGTGTTTGGATCTTTAACTGTATGTGTGTTAACAGAGTAGCTCTGATACCAATTGTTAGGTCACACACACACTGTAGAGGGGGTGAATACAGTGTATAGTACACTCAAATCGAACTTTAAGAACTTAAGTAACAGAAAACAAACTTTATTGAAACAATAAACTCTGTTACAGTATGGAACTGTTACCTCTCAGTGATGAACAAATATCACGAGAGCTGCTAGGGTTACTATGAATAATCTTCTCTAATAATGATAATACTTATAGTGTAAACCCTATGTCTGTGTTTATATACTACACAGTTACAAGATAATCGCTAATTTATATGGAATATAATTCTGCTTCCTAAAATATATCAATCAGATATCTTTTCTTCCAAGTATTCCATTCTTCACGGAATTCCTTCTTCATGCATATCTCTTCTTATGTTTATCTCAATCTTCTTTCCTTTAATCAGCTACTGTCCTTATCTGATTATCCTTCAGCACTTAAGTTCTGATATCTATCTTCTGATGATTATCTCCTGATAACATACGTACTGATATCCTTAAGTCCTGACTTCCAGTATAAGTACTGATCAACTGGTTAAGTACTGATTTATCCTGTTCAGTAAGATCTGAAAGCTAAACATAAAACATATTAGCCATGACATTATCAAATATATCTAACAAAGCACAAACTTGGCCTCGGCTCAACACCGAGCCCAAACACACACACACACTCACATGCAAGTAAACACACACATACATGTATATCCTTTGAAGCTTATATAAATAATAAGAATGAAGTTTAATGGAGGAATTCAAAGAAATCAAAGGAGAGAGAGATATGGTTCCGAGAGAGAGAGAGAGAGAGAGAGAGAGAGAGAGAGAGAGAGAGAGAGCTTCGAGAGTGAGAGAGAAGAAAGAGAGATGAGAGAGTTCGGTGGTGGTGAAAAATAAAGAAGGGGGTGGGGGTGTGGGTTTATATAATAAGGGACAAGGGTAGTGTAGTAATTAACAAAATACTTTCTATTTGATTTTCTTTTTCTCTTTTCATTCTTAGCTAAAAATGAATTGAATAATATATCTCTATCAGAAAACTGGAAAATGACACGAATAACAATTTTAGAATATAAGACTCGAAATTAGCATTCTAGACATATTTTTAAAATAATTTTTGAGCGTACGATTTATTTTATATGAATTTTACAAGATTGCACTCAAAATAGAATTATAACTCCATAAAATCATTTTAAAATACACCGAGCACCAAATAATTTCATCTATCATTTTTAGAAAGTCTCTAGGACTATTTTAAAGATAACAAAACAAATTTCACGCCTAGAAAATGCTCATAATTTCATAAAAATATATAAAGGTTCAATAAACCTTATTTTAAATCAAATTAATCCTTTAAAATCATTTTAAAAAATATCCAAATCACATAATCATGCACATTATCAGGAAATAACATGTACCCACATATAACGACTCATATTGTAACATATTTAATCATAAAAAAAATTCCCTTATTATTCATATTCAATATTCGCGTAACAGGACGCGTCTTGTCTGACGGCCCGACGCTGAGCGTTTCCACTTACGCTTCACAATCATTCTTTTTATATATCAACTGACACATCCCTGGAATATAATACTCATTTAAACATTCCCATTTCACATAATAACACATAATTCATCTAATTATACTTTACTCGCATAATTAATTCGTGAAAATTCCCAGTCGTTACACATAGGGTAAGGGTAAGTCTTAAACCTCCCCATCATGAATGGAGTGATTTTTAGACTCACAGTTACCTTGTTCTTTGTAGTAAATGAACCAAATAAAATTTTGGACACTTGCTTATAATTGCATATTTTTGTTCTATCTATACCATTCAGCAAATGTATGTCTGATACTTTATGATTTAAAGTAGACATAGTAAACCTAGGAAAGAAAATTTCCTTACCTCTTGCATTTTGGGGCATAGTTTAGCCTGGTGGCAAGTTCTTCCAGGATCAACAGACCAACATTTAAGTGTCTGTTATTGGCTATTGAGAACACCAGCTCCTGCACCACACTTGAGATGTTGTCATATCCTGTCTTCCTGCATGTGAAGGCCCTTACTATAGAATCAAACACAAAGGACCATTCTTTCCTTAAGTTTGTTCTGTTCAGACTTGCCAGGTTGATTCTTCCACCATAGTTGATGAAATCCATGAACTCAGCTAGCTCATCCTGTATTGGCACCTCCACTAGATTTGCAGTTGGAAGACCCAAAGCTACATTCACATCTTGCTCATTGAACTCTATTTGTTGGCCTCCAATTGAGCAAGTTACCACCAAGGACACAGAGTTGTCATTCATAACAGTTCTCACCACAGCTGTTGTCCAGAATTCGTGCAGAACATCCAAGTATGGGATTGGGTCAGCAGTTAAAGCACCTGCAAGATAAGATTTAGATAAAAATTTCATAAACTCCTTGAAACTGTCAGGGGCTTGGTTAGCATCACTGAAAGTCAGATAGTTTGTTCCTTGTTTAGGGATTTCAGCTCTAACAATATTGAGTGCCATTTTTTTTGAGTAAAAGTTAATGTGTATGAAAAATTAGTGAGAAATGATTTGAAATAAGAGAGAAATCAATTTTGAATTGAAAAATCTAGGTCACTTAGAGTCCTCGAAGGCGTAAGTATATGTGTATCGAGATGTCTGAGTATTTATAGTAAAAGTAAATGACTTATCGAGAACTCATAAATAGACGTTTGGAGTTTGTCTATCGAGAAGTTATTTTAAGAAGTAAAAAACATTTTTTTCAAAAAAAAAAGAAAGAAGTGAAAAACATATCGATAAGTCATTTTGTTTTATTCTTGTAGAGAACTAAAAATAAGCTTATCGAGATGTCGAATAAATACCCAGTTTGTCCAAAGTGGACTGAATTGTTTCCAATTTTTATTTGAATAAATCAAAATAAAATCAGAATAATTTTGCCAAAAAGTATTTTACCAAAATAATTTAGTGGATTAAATTATTTGAGTTCTGAGTTATTTATAAGTCTAAAATTATACTTGTAGAGATCTCTGTGAATCAACACTAAGAGAACACTACAATGACTTATTGATAAGTCTTAATAAAGCTTATCAAGAAGTCACTCGAGAAGTCAAGAAAATGACTTATCGAGAACTCACTCGAGAAGTCTTAAAATGACTTGTCGATAAGTCAATTATACTTATCGAGAACTCATCTCTCAATATACTTTTGATCATTTTGATTCTGCCATGTGCTAATTTTTACATATTGAAAATGTAGATCAACATCCAAACAGTTTACTTAGAATTTAAAAAATTCCAAGCTGGTTTTTGAATTTTGAAAAATAAATATGAAGAGAATTCTGAAATATTTATAATTTATATTTCAGTTAACTTCCAATTAATTAAATGAATTTTGATTTACTAGAAATTGATCTGCTGCAAAACATTAGCTGAGTTCTTGCCTTAGAATGAAGAATTAAGCATTCCAATTTCACCTACAAGTCTAGTGAAAGTTGCTTCATCCAAAGGTTTGGTAATAATGTCAACTAATTGTTTTTCTGTTGGAACAAAAATAAGCTCAATGGTACCATTTGCAGCATGTTCTCTAATAATATGGTACCTTACATTTATATGTTTTTTTAGAATGATTGACTGGATTAGCCACTATAGATATAGCACTAGTATTGTCACGCGTGATTGGAATCTTGTGTAACACTAGGCCATAATCCATTAGCTAATTTCTAATCCAAAGCACTTGAGCACAATAACTTCCTGCAGCTATGTATTCAGCCTCTGCTGTAGAAGTTGACACAGATTGTTGTTTCTTGCTATACCAGGAGACAAGTCTTTGTCCTGGAAACTGACAGCTTCCACTAGTACTCTTTCTGTCAACCCTGCATCCAGCAAAATCTGTATCTGTGTATTTAACAGGTTCAAAACCATTTCCCTTAGGATACCATAATCCCAAGTTTGGAGTTCCCTTCAAGTATCTGAAAATTCTCGTCACAACCATCAAATGTGATTCTTTTGGATTGGCTTGAAATCTTGCACATAAACATGTTGCAAACATGATGTCTGGTCTACTTGCATTTAAGTAAAGCAATGATCCAATCATTCCTCTATAGCTTGAAATATCTACACTCTTGCCCTTTTTATCTTCATCCAACTTTGTTGCTATAGACATAGGTGTAGATGCAAGTGAACAATCAGCCATGCCAAACTTTTTCAATAAATCTTTAACATACTTAGTTTGGATGATGAAGATTCCATCACTTCTTTGACTGACTTGAAGGCCAAGAAAATAACTTAATTCCCCCATCATACTCATTCCATATTCACTCTCCATAAGCTTAGAGAATCTTTGGCAAAACTTTTCATTTGTAGAACCAAAGATAATATCATCCACATAGATCTGAACTAGGATCATATTATCACCATGCTTCTTGTAGAAGAGAGTCTTGTCTATGGTACCCCTAGTAAAACCATATTTGAGTAAGAATTTTGACAATGCATCATACCAAGCTCTAGGTGCCTGCTTTAGTCCATATAGAGCCTTGAGTAGTTTGTACAAAAAATCAGGAAATTCTGGATCTTCAAAGCCAGGTGGTTGTTGCACATAAACTTCTTCTTCCAAATCACCATTTAGGAAGGCACTCTTGACATCCATTTGATATACTTTGAAATTTGAATGTGCAGCAAATGCTAGAAAAATCCTTATTGCTTCAAGTCTTGCAACTGGAGCAAATGTTTCATCATAATCAATTCCTTCTTCTTGTGAATAGCCTTTTGCAACCAACCTTGCCTTATTTCTGGTAATTATACCATTTTCATCCATCTTGTTCCTGAACACCCATTCTGTTCCAATTACACTCCTGTTCCTGGGTGCAGGAACTAACTCCCAAACTTTGTTTCTTTTAAACTGATTAAGCTCTTGTTGCATAGCAGATATCCAATCAGGATCCATTAGAGCTTCTTCAGTTTTCTTAGGCTCTACTTAAGACAGAAAGCATGCATGTAGGCACAGATTAGCAGTTACACCTCTAGTCCTTACACCAGCATTGGGATCACCAATTATTGCATTTGGATTGTGACTCATGTCCCATTTTCTGGTGTGAGTTTGTTGACTGGTGCCTTCATCATTTCTATCACTATTGGTATGATTAGTAGAACCTTCTTCTCTTTCTCCCCCTGAGTATCTGCTATCAAATTCAGGTGTATGAGGTGAGCTTCCATTTTCATGATTTTCTTGTTCAGTAGTCTCTTCATTTATCATCTATTTTACATTGACTTCAGCCTCTTCATCAGAATCACTGTCAATGTTGAGATTTTCAAATGCAAGGGCTTCAGCTTCATTGTCATCAAGGCATTCCAAGCATGGAAACTTGTCATCATCAAAAGTCACATATGTGCTCTCCATGATTTTCTTTTGATCAATTACATAGACCTTGTAGGCATTTTTCTCCAATGAATATCCCAGAAAAATTCCTTCAAAAACCTTTGAGTCAAATTTTCCCACATATTCAGAGTTGTCTTTTAAAATGTAACACTTGCTTCCAAACACATGAAGATGCTTTACAGTAGGCTTTCTCTTAGACATGATTGAGTAAGATGATTTTCCATGTTAATGAGATATTTGTTTTGAGTCTAGCATGTAGTGTTAATAGCTTCTTCCCAAAAACTAGTTGGCAACTTGGCATCTTGCAGCATTGTCCTAGCAGCCTCTACTAATGTTCTGTTCTTTCTCTCAACTACTCCATTTTGTTGAGGTGTCCTAGCTACTGAGAATTCTTGAACAATTCCTTTGTCTTTGCAGAATTCAGCTAAGGTTGCATTCCTGAATTCTGTTCCATTATCAATCCTTAATCTTTTTACACAATTCTGATCTTCAGCCTGCTTCTCGATCTTCTTGATGTGCTCAATTATGATGTGTGGAGTCTCATCTTTGAAGTGCATAAATTCTACCCAAGTGTACCTTGAGAAATCATCCACCATCACAAGTGCGTATTTCTTTCTTGAAATTGATAAAACATTTACTGGCCCAAATAAGTCCATGTGAATAAGTTACAAAGGTGCACTTATGGAATTCACAGTTTTTGACTTGTGACTTGATCTTTTCATTTTTCCTTTCTGACAAGCTTCACAGACTTCAATTTGAGCAAATTCTAATTTTGGCATGTCTCTTACTAACTCTTTCTTGACCAGAGTGTTGATTGCCTTGTAGTTCAGATGTGAGAGTTTCTTATGCATAACTTGCTTTGCTCTATAGATGCCTTGGTGTAGAAGCAACAAATTCCATCCTCATTTATTGATTCCAAGTATGCAAGAAACAAGCTCCATTTCCTTGCTCCTTTCAAAGCAACTTCATTGGTTCTCT
Organism: Apium graveolens; assembly: GCF_009905375.1. Lineage (NCBI taxonomy): Eukaryota > Viridiplantae > Streptophyta > Magnoliopsida > Apiales > Apiaceae > Apium > Apium graveolens. The sequence continues at coordinate 271,050,035 of NC_133653.1, forward strand.
TGCTGATGAAGGTACATTCTTCATTGTCAAAAAGAACTTTAAAACCTTTGTCTGCAAACTGGCTGACATTGAGAAGATTTACTTTAAGACCAGCTACCAATGTTACATCATCAATGACAATATTTCCAGAAACAATCTTGCCAAATCCCATTGTGAATCATTTGTTGTTGTCTCCAAAGGTCACCAAGGGGCCAGCCTTCTCCTCAAATTGTGATAGCAGGGCCTTATCACCTGTCATATGCCTGGAGCATCCACTGTCTTTGATCCATATGACCTTCTTCATTTTTCCATGCATACAATGAGGATTAAGTATGTTTAGCAACCCAAGCAATTTGGGTACTTTCTTCTTGTTAACTGATTTAGCAGAAGTAGAGTTAGAAGTCTCAGAAAGAATGGCATTCATAGATGTTTGTGCATTTTCCCTTGTAGCTGTAGATCTAATAGTGACTTCTTTGAGATCTACTCTCAACGTGTGGCAACTTTTCATCACTTTCATATTGTAAGGGATGTAATCAAACTTGTCATAGAATGAGCAAACAGCCTTTTTACAAAAGTGAGTTAGATGATTCACAGAGCCACATTTTTGACATTATTTTCTTGGAGCATCTGCAACATAAGCAAAGTTGTTGCTTTTTTTATCCCTATCTTCCCATTTTTATTTTTCTTTTTCTTTCTTGCATCTTCAGTTTTCATTTCCTTGACAGGTGTCTTGGAATCTTGGTTGACCATGTGTTTCTTCTCAGCTGTGGAAGTTGGAGTTATTTCTTCATTATTCTTCTCATTGTCTTCATCAGCAATTTCTTGCTTTATGATCAACTCTTCTTCACTGAAATCTACTTCACATGCCTTGAATATAGTTGAGCCAACTCTTTTCAGCATAGCTAGAACATCTTCATTTTCTGTTGTTTTTCCTTTGCCACCTATTTCTTTCTTCCTGTTGTTCAAAGTGTCATAATCAATACCAATAGCTATATTCACATGGCTTGTTCTTCTTATGGTATTGTCCAACCAACTCAGATGCATTCTTGAAATATTTCAACTTGACTTCATTCTTTTCTAGCTTCTCCCTCAACACTGCTTCAATCTCATTTGCACACTTGAGCTTGTTCTTTATATATGCATTTTCTTGTTTCACAGCTTCAAGCTCTACCGGCAACAATTTAGTTTCTTGTTTCTAATTTTCAAGCTTCTCATTGATCTTTGTTAGTTTGTTAACTTCCTCATTAGCAGCAACCATACTTGTATGAATGTGAAACATTTATGTGCTCATCTTTTCAACAGTTTCCTTATATTGACTCACATTTAAATAAATGGTGGTAAGAGTTGGTACCTGTGCTTTTGATGAGGATGACTTTCCTTGCTCCAAGGCCATAAATGCATAATTTCCAACTTCCCCATCTTCATCATTATCAGAATCATCCCAACCCTTTCCCTCTCCAATATATGCTTTGCTTTGTTATTTCCTCAGAAGAGCTTCATACTTTGCTTCCAGTTCAATATAAGCTTTATCTTTCTTTGCTTTCTTGGTTTTCTTGCATTCTGTAGCAAAATGGCCTAGCTCATCACACTTATAGCACCTTATCTTTGATCTGTCAACAGATCCAGTTTTGTAGCCATTTTTGCTATCAGGTGTGTACTTCCCTTTTCCTTTCCAATTGTTGTCTTTATTGAATGACTGTCCTTTTCCCTTGAAGAATCTTGGCTTCTTTACTCTAATGTTAGAGAACTTTCTTGACATATAGGCCATTGATTGATCTAGCTCATCAAGTTCATCCAGGGTGTAGAACTCGTCTTCTTCTAATTCCAGTATGACTTGCTCCTGTGAATCATTATTTCTGTGCTCACTTGTTGAGGCATCTAGAGTCTGGAATTTTGGATAATCATTTGAGAGTTGGCTTTCATTAACAATTAGAGCACTTGAACCATTTACAACATTCCCTTGATTACCTCTTAATGATTTCCTTTGAATCATTTCCAATTCATATGTTTTTAAGATTCCATATAGAACTTCCAGAGTCATTCTGCTTAAGTCTTTCCTTCTCTGATTGCTGAGATATTCTGTTCCAAATGGTCAGGGAGTGTGAGCAAAAACTTCAAGTTCACTTCTTCAGCTTCATAATATTTATCATGCAGCTGCAAGTCATTAATCATCTTATTAAACCTTTCAAACACATCAGTAATGCTTTTCTTTGGCTTAGCCATAAAACCCTCATACTGTGAAATCAGTATCCTTCTTTGATTTGACATAACTTCCTCTGTTCCTTCACAAAGTATCTCTATCTTCTCCCAGATCTGCTTAGCAGTGTCACAATTAACAATGTTATTATACATTACATTGTCTAGTGACTCTATAAGAATTACTTGCAAGCCATTGTCCAGAGAGACTTTTTCTTTTTCAGTTTCATTATATTCTGAAGGATCTTTAAGAGCATAATGTGCTGGAATAACCATGTCCCATTTTTGAGGACCTGAGTGTATAGTGGGTTGGCCATCCTGATAAACAGCAACATTTTCTTTTTTCTAATAGAGTGTAGTTAGATTTATCAAAAGTAGGGATCTTGATGCTACTAATTTTCTGTGTATTCATTCTTCCAAGATCTTGAATCTGTTTACTTTCAGATTTTGCTCTGATACCACTTGTTAGGTAATGAATCACACACAGAGGGGCTGAATGTGTTTTAGTATTTTTCTGCTTTTCTTGAAATATTTATGGTGATGAACAAAGTAGATTAAAATCTTGCAGTGAAATGTGTTAATACTGAATTTAAACAAGTAAGAATAGTGAACATAAATCTTTCAAAACTCAATTTTATATTAAAATTAAGAATGTTTTGCTACAAAATTTCCAGGCTCTTTGTTGTTAAAGAGCTTAGCTTCTTCCTTGAGAGAATACAAGATTTTCTGATCTGAAATTATTTTCCTACTTGTAAAACAAAGCATCCAGTGTTTACTTTATAGAATAGTAAAACACTGGTTTTTACACAGCATGCAACAGCATGTACTAAACCCTACATTTGGATAACCAAATCTTTCTATTTTTGGCTTAGTGTATCTTTGCTAATCTTGCTTGCCTGTGACTTTACTTTGCTAGTTAATCTTGGCCTTTGATCTTGTACTCTTCAAGCTGCTTTTGTAGACTTTTCAAATCAGTGATTGATTTGTTTTTTGATTGATAATCTTGGATATTAAACTGATCTGCATTTTGTACTTGAGCTTTTACATCGAGATCTCCAGTTAGTCATGTAGAGAACTCGACATCTCGATAAGTATAATGACTTATCGAGATCTCTAATAAATCTATAGTTGTTTGATTTATCGAGGTCTCTGAGTTCTCTATAAGAGAATTTAGCTTATCGAGATCTCTCATCTTCGTGTCTTCACTCTGGCTTATCGATGTCTCTGAGTTCTCTAGTGACAAATTGACTTATCGATATCTCAGAGATCTCTAGTGATATTCTTACTTGTCGATATCTAAGAGTTCTCTAGTGAAGAAATGACTTATAGATATCTCTATTCTTCATGCCTTCAATTTGGCTTGTCGATATCTCTGAGTTCTCTAGTAGCTTTTCTTGACTTCTCGATAAGTCATTCTGGAGTTCTCGAATGACTTCTCTATAACACATAATATGTGACTTGTAGATTTCTTGACTTAGAATATTTTTCCCAAAACATATTTATTCAAATCCAAGCTTCTTCATACTTACTCTGAGGCATGATCTTCATGATCTTCTTCCATAGTTTATTCTTAGTCTTGAATTGTTTACAGAAAAATACTTCAGTCTAATCTATTTACATTTTTACAGCCTTAAGTGTTACAATACACAATACAAACATAGATTACAATACAACTTACTTAGTGTTGTCAATTTGACTTAGTCTTATTATAGTACATGCATGTCTTGCACAACAACACGTGTCCCCCTAAAATATAATTTTATGTTTTTTTACCATTAGTTTTTTTGAAAATATATGAAATGCCCCCGAAAATTGAAAATATAAAGGTATATTCACAAAATATGGTCGGTGTCCCCCTGGAATTTAAATCCTGGATCCGCCCCTGCGTATGAGTACGAAGCTTACTCTAAATATATAAAATCCCCAGATGCTGAAGCAAAGCCTTCAAACCTCGACCTAACCCCCAAATAATCCCCAAGCAAAAGAATATTATCCTTCTCAGTATTATTCAGAACAAACAACTAAGCACCTCATGCAAAACCCCGACCACCCATCAAATTCCTCCCTTTTACCCTCAAAACTCACCCTACTCTCATACGGTGAAAAATACGGCATCTTCTGCCAATCCTCAACCCACTTCTTAAACTTCTTATCAACCTCAAACCCTCTCAAATACTTCAAATCAAACGCAACCGACATTCCCTTACTATACCCTTCTCGTCCACTCCTCGCCTTTTTTTCCATCACCGAAACAGCCAACTCCTCACTCCAACAAACCAATTCAAGAAACACAACCCCATTAACTTTCCTAACACAAAAATAATCTGGAAACTCGGGAACAACACTATCAACATAATTATTAGGCAAACCCAAATCCCATTTCAAACAATCAACAATACGCAACAGAATTTTACTAATCCTCCCCACCATCAACAACCTCAAAAGCCTATCAGCCAAATCTTTCTTATACAATCCATTCCTAAACACATTCCCCTTTTCCTCACTCAACGCAACCACCTCTTCAGTAATCCTAAATTGCGGGTTTACCAGGGAGAAACTCGTCGAAAACAGAAGGGTACTTGCGAATAAACTCAATGGGGCAAAAAGGGAGTTGAAGGGCATATTTGTTTTGATGAATGAGAGAGATTAGAGAGGTTTTAGAGGGTTCTTGACTAGGAAGCAAGGAAACGGGTGCGGGAGTGCGAGTACGTAGTGCGGGGATACGGGAATTTGACAAATATAAAAAAATGGGGATAAGGGTGCGGGGGGACACGGGAAAAATAAACAAAAAAATCGAATATATTTCATGTTAAACATAATAAAACTTACTAAGAAAACCAGAAATTGCTTGAAAAATGAATCAAATGCATCATTTATTAATCTAAAACAAAAAAATTTAAGTAAAATCTTCTAGTTTATGCAAAAATGAATACGATAATCAATACTTATGTAGTAAGTAATAGACATGGATACTTAATTTTGTAAATGTTGTTTGCTAAAATAGATTTTAACTACAATTTCTAAAGATAAAATTTCATATTAGTATCGTGGAAGAATCCGTGTGTCCGATACGGGATATGTGTGTCCGAGAACCTGACACGGGGACTCGTCAGCGACCCAGATGTCCCTGCTCTTGAAGAATGAAGTTCTTGAGGTTTATTAAGGGTTTAGGTATCTTTCTTTTTCTACAGCATGATCTAAGGCTCTGTCACGAACCCATTTGATAGAAGAGGTTGAATCGAAGATTGAACGGGTTTGGTGGGAGAGATTTGAGGGTTTGGAGAGATGGGTTAGTGGGAATTTCATTTGGGGGTTTAGGGTTTAATGAACTGGGGGTTTAGGGTTTAAGGTGTTTGTGAAGTGAAAGTTGGGTGAAAGACTCTCTTATACAAATCGGTCAATTTTTAAAAATCGACCATAAATCACTCAATAATTGGTCAAAAATATTTATTGGATTTGATAGATTTTCGATAAACTGTTTTTAAATTATATAATTTTTTAAAAATCGTCCGATAAATCATAAATCGGTACTGTAATAACCCCAATTTTTGGAAATTTTTGAAACCCTTATGAATAGTGTTTTTGCTGAATGAGAAAACTTTTCATGCCACACTATGTAGGGGTTCTGATATGGATATTCTGAGATTTTATTAGTACTTTATATGGGATATAAGTGTATGTAAAGATCGTCAGAATCCAAATCCGAACACTTTGATTTTTCCGGAAATCCAATAGATACGGAAAGAATTGAGTATAAGGTAACAGGATAAAAGGATTTAAATTAAAGGATTATAATAGAGGATCATAAAAAGGAATATAATGTATTGAGAAAGGTTAAGGGAACCTAAGTAATAAGATCCCGGGTATGATCCCTCAAACGATAAACGAAAATGAAAGTTAAGCGAACAGTATAACAGATCAGCTGTCATTAGGCAAACAATTAGGAAGTTAATCAAAGGGATTAGAGAGGATGATGTCACCCAACCAATGAGAAGAGGACAAGGAGGGGAGGATGACATCATGAGGATGACACAAGCATGACATGGGAAGGAAGGAGATGTTGTGGCTTTTTAACCACACAAAATCAAGGGCAACTAGGTAATTTACTAAAACAAACACAAAAATCAAACCAACCAAGCCAAGCAAATCATTTTTCATCAAAATCAAAAAGAAACCAAGGCATTGTTCTTCATGCTCTCGGCCAAAACAGAACCAGAACACTAAAACTGTTGTATCTCCTTCATTTCTCACTCAAATATTGTGTTCTATAGCTCATTGGAAAGGTATTGAGATGGCCTACAACTCTTGTTCACAAGTCTCGTCCAAATAATCATGGTAAGACCCTCATTTTTACAGTTCTTTAAATCGGACTTTTAGAAACTTCAAAACCTAACTTTGTGTTCTTGATTTCTTTGGAAAGATCAAGCTTGTAGGAGGCTCCCTAAGGCTTCCTAGCAACTTAACACCTCCCAAGGAAGGTATAAACTTCAAACCCTAGCCTTTACTTTATTTGTTAGTAAGTTTAATGGTTGGTGTTGTGAAATGAGAAGCATGGATTGTGATTATTAGTAGTTTGGTTTGATTTGGAAGTGTTTTGGTAATTGAAGCTTGATTATAGTTCATAGGTCTTGATTGTGGTTGTTTGAGTTGAAAACCTTGGAGATTATGGACTGATGTGGTATGGTTTAGGTGAAGTTTTGTTGTATTGATGGTTATGAGTTGGTTGGTGGTTAATTGGAGTAGTTTAAACATTGGTAATCGCGTAAACATAGCCGTCGTAACGTCCGATTTTCTTTGGACTGTTTTTGTGCATAACATTAGGACCCGAGAACCCCCTGCTAGATTATGACCACTGCCATGTTTAGGTAGCTCATGTTACGAGCTTCGTTTTGATATGTAGTTCGTTCGATTCCGATGCACGGTTTAGGAGAAACGACCGTTTCAAATAACGGCGTTTCGCGAACGAAACTTTTCCCCTCGCCTTACTTTGAAACATAGGTTAAAGACCAAAAAGGGTTAATTAATGTATGAAACATTTATGGTAAGTGTGTTAGGCAGTTGGTAAGAGACTCGCAAAGGAATCGCTTTAAAACTCGTAAAGGTTAAATTATTAAAAATGGTGGAGCCGAGGGTACCCGAGTGACTTAAGCGAATCAGTAAGCGCAAAACGAGCGTTAGAGTCTGAGTTGGTTAGAGTATAGATTTACAAGTGACTTTGGTTTAATTCCAACTTACTTGTTGTTTATAGGTTACCAGACTCGTCCCGAGCCATTCGTAACCCCCAGTCGCTCAGGCAAGTTTTCTACCCGTTATACTGTTGTTGTGATGTATATATGTATATGCATTATCTTGTGATAGATGCATGTTGGTTAATTAGCAAATTTTACGATATATTGAAGCATGTTGATATGGTATATATATGCATGCCTGTTTCGTATTCTTGCCATATATATCTGTTGGTTCAGTTGATAATACCTATGCTAGAGGATAGCGGTAACTTGCATATACCCTTAGTATAGGGACCCAAAAGGTGGAAATATTTTCTAAACCGGGAGTCGAGGATCCCGAGTAGATTTTGTATATATGTATATATATACATATATATTTATATAAATATATGGTTATAGTTTTCAAAACTATTAATCGAATAAGGTTTATTCAATAACTTTATTTTATTTAATGAATATTATTATGAATATTCATCCGAGGACTTATGACTCCTTTATTTTATTATTGAATATTATTTGAATATTCATTTGAGGATGTATGACTCCTTTATTTTATTTAATGAATATTATTTATAATATTCATTCGAGGTATTATGACTCCGCTTATTACTGAAATATATTCCTTATTTTATTAAAGAATAAGGTGTCAATAGTCAAACTTATTTTCGATTATTCAAATAAAGATAGTACTTTCATATAAGTATATCTTTGGTTATTTGATATCCATTTCAAGTATAAGTTTTAATACTTCTACTTCGATTATTTTTATAAAGATTATTCTTTATGGGAATATTATTTAAATAATAATATTCAGACATTTTCTAAATATAATGGGGACTGATTTACTTCATTAAATCAGCTTTACCCCAAACATTCTTAAAAATGTTTTTGAGTCTTCAAAATGAATTTAAAAGGTAGAGCGGATCCCAAAACTTGTTTTCAAATTCAAGATCTTCCATTTTAAGGGGACTTGAATACTCGCTCAAAAACCTAGGTTGCTGTTTTGTTAAATGAATCGATTACTTACCCAACACTCGGGAAGTAAAATTCTTGGAACAAGTTAATCCATTAACAGGCATCGCCTGGGAAATATCGGTGAGTTCTCCTTTCCAACTAGATACGACTTCTTGGTGGAGCCGTATCAACAAGTTTCTACTTGGGGAAAGGGGGAACGAGCTTTACGTTTCAGAGTCATGGATTTCATCTGAACTAGGAGTGGCGTAAGTGGTCGAGTGGCGCCGGCCCAGCCTTATTATATTGGCCCAAATGGCCTGGAAGTTCCGCTAAGGCGGTCCATTCCTTAGGAGTTCAGTGTTCGGTTGACAAGTAAATCCGACAGGTTCTCCTCTACATGTAGAAAATGGTGGGGTTGTACTACTACGACTGATCATCGTAAGTGGTCTTCCTGGCGCGGCAAACTCCCGTAATGAGTTCATCATCCAATTGGATATTTCTGCAACACTACCCAGAGCACTTCGATAGAAAGGCTACGGTTGGGCGATTGTTGAGTGTTGGCAGGGTCAAGTTTTCAAAATGATGTTTGCATCAAATGAAGTATCTCGTAACTTTATTTTATTTTGATGATATTTTAAAGATTTAATCTATTCAAATCTGGTCTTGTAGTCTCATCTATGTGATGAACTTTGGAAACTAATTATAACTTGAATGGTGGTAGTTCAAGTATTATTTGGAAAAGATATAAGTATATTGGAGTATCTTGGAACTTCATCTTTTAAACTTATATCTAGTAAATGATTATCTTATGCATGACAAAGATTTTCAGAAAAACGTTGAGACAAGGTTAGATATATGAGATCACCTTGCAACGATATTTTTATACAGTTATACACTGGAACTCTGTGTGTATTATGCATGGAAGAGGACTTCCAATATTTTGAAAAGTATATATGTATATATATACTGAATATTTTGCGACTTCATCGCATTAAGATATCATCTTGGTTCATTTCTTTTGACCAAGACCTTCATGAGTACTATGAGAAGGCTCATATATTGTTAATCATTATACATATTATTTTGGTGGGCTTGCTGCTCACCCTTGCTTTCTTCTTTCATCACACAACAACAGATAGAAAAGATGAACAGAACCAAGCTCCCGATTCGCAAGCGATTAGGAGACGTTCCGCAGTTTTCTAGAAGCATTGATGCCACCGTAGCTGAGGTAGGAACTACCAATAGGCTAGGCTTTCAACTTTTGATGTACCAGATTTATTTATATTTATGAATTGTAATAATGGCAAAGAAATGTAAATTTATTCAGAAAACCTTTTAAGGTGTATTGGCAGATAATTGTGGAATAAAATGACTTGTGGTTATTTTTGGATGTTCATCTCTGAGACTATAACGTGTGGTGTGTGTGTTTATTGTGGGGTCACAGTACAGAGTAGTTGAGTAATTATTAAGATTGGGTGTTATTAAGGGAAATGGAACTCGTGACGACCCGGATCCCCGACCCCGGATCTGGGGGTGTTACAGAAATGGTATCAGAGCTAAGCGTTATAAACCTCAGAGATGATGGGATGTTAAGATAATAAGTTCACTAAGATAATAAGAACTCTTGCCAAGTTCATAGTCGGGCTACCTAACGTAGCACTGATAGTTAAAATCCTTATGGGAACCCTTATAAATGTAGCGATAGAAGCGTAGTTCGTTATCGTATATGGTAGCGGGACTCCGAACCCTGAAGTTGAGGAACATCAACGCGATGATGTTTTATTACTAATTGGAGATCAGATTGTGGATCCAATAGAGCGTCCTAACGCAGGACCGGATGATGTTGATATTGAGGATGTAGCGGTTGAGGATGTTGTCCTAGAAGGGATAGTTGCTGAGGAGGATCCCATGGAGGATCCTGACGAGATTGGATAAAGGACCACTGATGAATTGATGACCCTGGTTGGGTCGACTACCAGAGGTAGGATTGGCCGGTCACTACCAGAGGTTCGTTCAAGTTTGTAAAGATAGTAGCCCCTTTAACGCGGCTTACTCGTAAGACTGAGAAGTTCGAATGGATAGAGAAATGCGAGAACAACTTTTAAGAACCGAAGCAAAGGTTGGTGACGTTCCCTATGTTGGCGTTGCCGGATGGAAAATGAGATTTTGTGAAATGTAGTGACGCTTCGCATAAGGAATTAGGGTGCTTCTTATACAGCACAGCAAGGTAATCGCGTACGCGTCAAGATAATTAAGGGAATATAAAATTCGATATCCCCACCCATGAGCTTGGGCTCGTGGCAATAGTTTTTCCCTAAAGATTGGAGGCACTACTTGTATGGAGAGAAGTGCAAGATTTACACAAACCATAGGAGCTCTAGTACCTTTTTACGTAGAAAGAGCTCAACATACGCCAGAGGAGGCGGTTAGAGCTAATCAAGAGTTATGATTGGGAGATTCTTTATCATTCGGGGAAAGCCAATGTGGTGGCTGATGCCCTTAATAAAAAGGAGAGACTCAAGATGATAATGACTTTGGGAGGGTTGATAAGAGATTTTGGAAAAAAAAATGGAAATAGATATGAAGGTAACCGGAGCCGGTACCGAAAAGTTGTTTGAGATTGCAATACAGCCCGAATTATTGGAAAGGAACATATTGTGCCAGAAAAAGTGATGAATGAAGGCAGAGAGCCAACAAATAGATATGAGATTAATACCGAGAGAGATGATAAGGGAATAATGAGGTATTCCTATAGAATTTGGGTTCCAAATGTTTAAGAGCTTAAAGATGAAATCTTAGATGAAAGCTAGTTTGAGAAATAAGAGTTAGAGCAAACCCTGAATGTGATAGTCAGGGAGGACGCCATCAAGATAGAAGGAAACCATAACATAATGAAGTGGAAAATGAGGATTTTAACGTACAAGATAACCCCAAGTATGGGAGAAGGATGAAACATTCCATACTAAGGAAACGAAAAGTCGAGTAAGGAAAGGAGACCCGAGACGGTACTCCTATACGGCAATTCATGGACCTGTCTAAAGAGAACTTAGACTATTATCCCCAACCACCACCCTGAGGGGACAATGCGGCAGGAAATTCTTTCATGACCTTTAAATCATTAAGCTCTCAGAGTTCCAAGGAACAGGTTGACCTAGTCGAGGCAAGAGCCTGGCTAAAGGAAATATAGGAATCATTTGAGATTCTAAATGATTGACGAATCACAAAAGACTGTTTTTATCACTCACCCTCCTAAGAGAGAGACCACCTGCTGGTGAAAGGCCAAGGAAGGCACGGAGCAAGAGATTATAATAAACTGATTAAAGTTCAGCCAATTGTTTTCGGGAAAGTAATTCCCAAGGTTATGGAATAGTGTAAAAGCTTTAGAGCCAGAACAAAGGCAGACGAGTATGATGAATTATGAATCTAAGTTGTAAAAGTTATCAAGATTCGTTCTGAAGACACGAATCCAGAATGACGGGATGTTTGAAATCAATGCTTATGTTGTGTTGGTTCATGAAATAACGATAAGAGAAAGGAATATAAAGGCAAGAGAGTTTGAGGAATGATAAGGGAGTTGGGTATGAGGAAACCCTAAAGACTCGTAGAAATAGAAATAGAAGAATATGTAATCGTCAGGATGAAGGTGATTCACCATGAGTTAAAATTGATGGTTGAAGGCATAAGAGTTATGTATATTTTATCCCCTTTAAGTTGGGAGGATTCGAGGAAAACCTTAAGATAGTTCAAAGGATAAATAATGAGACGCGGATAGACTGAGAAGACAAGAAAGTAAGAAATTAGGAAAATTGGATGAAGGAAGTGACCTTCAAGAATGTGAAGTGTAAGACCGGTGGCTTGATACCCAGAAAGGGAGACGCCAGGTATGAAAGATATCCCAACATTGAGGTGACTGTTGAGATAAACAACAAAAGTAAATAAGGAATTATTAAGAAGAAGTTCATGTTGAACACGACCAATATTCTCCAGAACATCCTTGTTATCGTTACCAAATTAGGCGAGTCAAGCGGACAACCGTTGTTATCTTTTGGAGGCCATATTGATTGACCCCATTTTGAATACATATGTCATTGTGAAATTAGGCATATACTATCGAGGTGGGAATGATTGAATAAGACACCCTTATCAGGGATATATGACTTGATTTATCCATGGAAGGATGCAGGTACCTTTTAAAGGTGGAATTAAGGATAGAACATCGGTAACTTAAAATGAATCCTAGGGGAATGCATAAAGGTTGGCATTTCACCCTTAATAGGGACAGTATGAGTTTTGACAGAATGATTGGGAAAGGGTTAAGGTAACAACAACCTTTAAGAATCAGTGGAGAAATTTTTCAGAAGTATATAGATAATGATTCTGGTATTAATAAATGGTATCTTGATATGCCCTGTATCTAGGGAATACAGGAGGAACGATTGAAGGATAACCTTAGAGGTTTTACAAGGAGAAAGGTAATATTCAAAAATTCTCAAGAATAGAAATGTTGATAAAGGAAATATGACGTAATTATAATAATGCCAAGTGGGGCACGTGTTGAACCACGAGAAAGTATGAATCGAACCAGTAAAGGTCGAAATTGTTCAGGACAATTAGGGCCCAGGATAAAAGATGTTCTAAGTATGATTGAGAATCAGTCTTGACAGTGATTAGCCTCTAAAGACTGAGGCAATAACTTATGGAAAACATCTTCACTCAAGCAGTGATCGGAAATAGGGTAGAAAATTTGTGAAAGTGGTTAAAATGAAATTGACTATAAGGAAATTTTACTATCAGGAAAGGCCAAAGAGGTGGCCGACGCTTTAAATGTAAGAGAATAATTATAGGCGCTCGTGCGAGAGGAATACAGTGATGATGGTTAAAGCTGTGAAGGTTGTATTATGGTTTGGAAGATTGACATTCCTTCTGATGACTGTGCAATACCCAACCCTAATAGTAGTTGGTAAAGGTTTAATTCGTGTAATCGCCATGAGCAGGCTATCTATCTCAGAAGATACTATCTTGAGATAAGCCAGGACCATGTTTCAAAAAGAACTAGACGAACCTTTGAGTTAAGTCTTCTATTTAAGGCATATGATTAAGAATGGTATTAACCTGCTATCGTTGCTTTGATGGAAACTCTTCTGCAATTTTATTTGCTTCATGTCATGTATGTATGTCAGGATCAGGAGTGTTCTTCATGAATCATGAATGGTGATTATGTTACCTCCTTAGAAGAATTCGATACGATATGTATGGACTCCGTATGGTTAGCTATTAAGACTTCAAGGAAAATGAATGACTACAGTAGGTCAGTGGTGGACCATAGTAAGGCAGCAATGATTCTGCGAGTAATGAGCTGATTACAACCGTGAGAGTTGTATTGGAATGGTTGTTGAGATTGAGTACCACTAATCGGGTCGTGGTAGTGTATAAGTTATCATTGATAGACTAATTAAGTAGAGTGTCTACCTATTGTATATTTATTCTACTTATCAATAGAGAGTCGTATTACTATACGAGGAAGGTTGCAGTGCAGGCATAGAATTTTAGTAACGGTGATGTCTGGAATGAAAACCCAGATTCGATTTTCGATGTCGAGGGAGTTTCAAAGGTGATTGTGTATAAGCTCGAGGAAGAGCATGGGTCCATAGAATGATGGACGGATTAGCAAAAATTATTTAAGCATGCAAAATGCGATGCGATAATACTTGATGTTGATATAAATACATATGTTTTGTTCTCCTATGACAAACCTCTATAGTTCAGAGGTAGGTTCCAAGCCAGATATTTTATGGCAGTATATTTTTTCATATATACAATTCTCTTCAATTCGTTCTTTTCTCTTCTTTTCATTTCATGTAAGCTGAGAAGAACAACCCTTCCAGAAGGGGAGGTATTGCCGAATGACTATCTATCTGTGTGATAGAAGCCGAGTAGGATACCAGCTATTGTTTAATTGCTTGTCAAGTACTAAAGGCTGGCCACCTTCTGTACTAACTATGTGATATAACAAGTGTTCATGATCATAGTGATCTCTCAACAAATTCCTTTACTTCTATATGATTGATCAAACTTTGGGAAATAGAAACAGCTGGAAAAAAAAAGGAATAATAAAGTTGTGGTAGTATTCGGAATGGAAACACATTCGTGATACTAAGGTTGACGTGGTTATTAAAAGGTTATAAAACGCTAGCGAGCAAAAGTATAACCCGTATAATATTAGGAACGGAAGGTAGTAGCGATTACGAACTGGAAAAGAATGGGTATTGAGAAGCAAAAGCTCTAATGCTAAACGCTATAATGAGAGTCTGTGCAATAGACTTGAAAGAATTTGGAATGATCACTTAACGCGGATTTAGTTATATCACGACAATAGATCATATGTCATTATCGAGGTGTCACCTTATGAGATCCTTGAGGGAAGATAATGTCGATCTCCCTTATGTTAGGATGAAGTTGTAGAGCGCAAGATGCTCAGACCAGTAGTGGTCCAAAGGACCAAGGATATAATAGATCTAATCAGAGGACGGCTGGTAGTAGCCCAAGATAGGAACACGAAGTATGTTGATTTGACACGAAAGGACAAGGAATAGGAAGTGGGGGACCTAGTGTTGTTATAGGTATTCCCTTGGAAGGGAAGGATGAGGTTCGGAAAGAAAGGGAAGCTAAGTCCACGAATTGTTGGACCCTTGGATATATTAAGACATATTGGGAAGATAGCATATGAGCTAGCCCTACCCCCGAATATGTAGCAAGTTCATAATGTGTTCCACGTATCAATGTTAAGAAAATGTAATTCGGATGCCAGATAAATAGGGGCATATGAGCGCATAGGCATGCGACCAGACATAACCTATAGGGAGCAACCAGAAAGGGTTATAGATCGAAAAGGGACAAGTGCTTAGGAGAAGGGTTATCAAACTAGTCAGAGTTTGATGGTAGAACCACAATGTGGGAAAATTGACTTGAGAGTTAGAAAGTGCAATACTAAGAAAGTATCCCTATTCATTTCTATCTGATTCCGGGACGGAATCCTTTTAAGGAGGGGAGACTGTAATAACCCCAATTTTTGGAAATTTTTGAAACCCTTATGAATAGTGTTTTTGCTGAATGAGAAAACTTTTCATGCCACACTATGTAGGGGTTCTGATATGGATATTCTGAGATTTTATTAGTACTTTATATGGGATATAAGTGTATGTAAAGATCGTCAGAATCCAAATCCGAACACTTTGATTTTTCCGGAAATCCAATAGATACGGAAAGAATTGAGTATAAGGTAACAGGATAAAAGGATTTAAATTAAAGGATTATAATAGAGGATCATAAAAAGGAATATAATGTATTGAGAAAGGTTAAGGGAACCTAAGTAATAAGATCCCGGGTATGATCCCTCAAACGATAAACGAAAACGAAAGTTAAGCGAACAGTATAACAGATCAGCGGTCATTAGGCAAACAATTAGGAAGTTAATCAAAGGGATTAGAGAGGATGATGTCACCCAACCAATGAGAAGAGGACAAGGAGGGGAGGATGACATCATGAGGATGACACAAGCATGACATGGGAAGGAAGGAGATGTGGTGGCTTTTTAACCACACAAAATCAAGGGCAACTAGGTAATTTACTAAAACAAACACAAAAATCAAACCAACCAAGCCAAGCAAATCATTTTTCATCAAAATCAAAAAGAAACCAAGGCATTGTTCTTCATGTTATCGGCCAAAACAGAACTAGAACACTAAAACTGCTGTATCTCCTTCATTTCTCACTCAAATATTGTGTTCTATAGCTCATTGGAAAGGTATTGAGATGGCCTACAACTCTTGTTCACAAGTCTCGTCCAAATAATCATGGTAAGACCCTCATTTTTACAGTTCTTTAAATCGGACTTTTAGAAACTTCAAAGCCTAACTTTGTGTTCTTGATTTCTTTGGAAAGATCAAGCTTGTAGGAGGCTCCCTAAGGCTTACTAGCAACTTAACACCTCCCAAGGAAGGTATAAACTTCAAACCCTAGCCTTTACTTTATTTGTTAGTAAGTTTAATGGTTGGTGTTGTGAAATGAGAAGCATGGATTGTGATTATTAGTAGTTTGGTTTGATTTGGAAGTGTTTTGGTAATTGAAGCTTGATTATAGTTCATAGGTCTTGATTGTGGTTATTTGAGTTGAAAACCTTGGAGATTATGGACTGATGTGGTATGGTTTAGGTGAAGTTTTGTTGTATTGATGGTTATGAGTTGGTTGGTGGTTAATTGGAGTAGTTTAAACATTGGTAATCGCGTAAACATAGCCGTCGTAACGTCCGATTTTCTTTGGACTGTTTTTGTGCATAAAATTAGGACCCGAGAACCCCCTTCTAGATTATGACCACTGCCATGTTTAGGTAGCTCATGTTACGAGCTTCGTTTTGATATGTAGTTCGTTCGATTCCGATGCACGGTTTAGGAGAAACGACCGTTTCAAGTAACGGCGTTTCGCGAACGAAACTTTTCCCCTCGCCTTACTTTGAAACATAGGTTAAAGACCAAAAAGGGTTAATTAATGTATGAAACATTTATGGTAAGTGTGTTAGGCAGTTGGTAAGACACTCGCGAAGGAATCGCTTTAAAACTCGTAAAGGTTAAATTATTAAAAATGGTGGAGCCGAGGGTACCCGAGTGACTTAAGCGAATCAGTAAGCGCAAAACGAGCGTTAGAGTCTGAGTTGGTTAGAGTATAGATTTACAAGTGACTTTGGTTTAATTCCAACTTACTTGTTGTTTATAGGTTACCAGACTCGTCCCGAGCCATTCGTAACCCCCAGTCGCTCAGGCAAGTTTTCTACCCGTTATACTGTTGTTGTGATGTATATATGTATATGCATTATCTTGTGATAGATGCATGTTGGTTAATTAGCAAATTTTGCGATATATTGAAGCATGTTGATATGGTATATATATGCATGCCTGTTTCGTATTCTTGCCATATATATCTGTTGGTTCAGTTGATAATACCTATGCTAGAGGATAGCGGTAACTTGCATATACCCTTAGTATAGGGACCCAAAAGGTGGAAATATTTTCTAAACCGGGAGTCGAGTATCCCGTGTAGATTTTGTATATATGTATATATATACATATATATTTATATAAATATATGGTTATAGTTTTCAAAACTATTAATCGAATAAGGTTTATTCGATAACTTTATTTTATTTAATGAATATTATTATGAATATTCATCCGAGGACTTATGACTCCTTTATTTTATTATTGAATATTATTTGAATATTCATTTGAGGATGTATGACTCCTTTATTTTATTTAATGAATATTATTTATAATATTCATTCGAGGTATTATGACTCCGTTTATTACTGAAATATATTCCTTATTTTATTAAAGAATAAGGTGTCAATAGTCAAACTTATTTTCGATTATTTAAATAAAGATAGTACTTTCATATAAGTATATCTTTGGTTATTTGATATCCATTTCAAGTATAAGTTTTAATACTTCTACTTCGATTATTTTTATAAAGATTATTCTTTATGGGAATATTATTTAAATAATAATATTCAGACATTTTCTAAATATAATGGGGACTGATTTACTTCATTAAATCAGCTTTACCCCAAACATTCTTAAAAATGTTTTCGAGTCTTCAAAATGAATTTAAAAGGTAGAGCGGATCCCAAAACTTGTTTTCAAATTCAAGATCTTCCATTTTAAGGGGACTTGAATACTCGCTCAAAAACCTAAGGGATCCGGCTCTGTGGTGTATTTTATATTCGCAACAAGGTTGCTGTTTTGTTAAATGAATTGATTACTTACCCAACACTCGGGAAGTAAAATTCTTGGAACAAGTTAATCCATTAACAGGCATCGCCTGGGAAATATCGGTGAGTTCTCCTTTCCAACTAGATACGACTTCTTGGTGGAGCCGTATCAACAAGTTTCTACTTGGGGAAAGGGGGAACGAGCTTTACGTTTCAGAGTCATGGATTTCATCTGAACTAGGAGTGGCGTAAGTGGTCGAGTGGCGCCGGCCCAGCCTTATTATATTGGCCCAAATGGCCTGGAAGTTCCGCTAAGGCGGTCCATTCCTTAGGAGTTCAGTGTTCGGTTGACAAGTAAATCCGACAGGTTCTCCTCTACATGTAGAAAATGGTGGGGTTGTACTACTATGACTGATCATCGTAAGTGGTCTTCCTGGCGCGGCAAACTCCCGTAATGAGTTCATCATCCAATTGGATATTTCTGCAACACTACCCAGAGCACTTCGATAGAAAGGCTACGGTTGGGCGATTGTTGAGTGTTGGCAGGGTCAAGTTTTCAAAATGATGTTTGCATCAAATGAAGTATCTCGTAACTTTATTTTATTTTGATGATATTTTAAAGATTTAATCTATTCAAATCTGGTCTTGTAGTCTCATCTATGTGATGAACTTTGGAAACTAATTATAACTTGAATGGTGGTAGTTCAAGTATTATTTGGAAAAGATATAAGTATATTGGAGTATCTTGGAACTTCATCTTTTAAACTTATATCTAGTAAATGATTATCTTATGCATGACAAAGATTTTCAGAAAAACGTTGAGACAAGGTTAGATATATGAGATCACCTTGCAACGATATTTTTATACAGTTATACACTGGAACTCTGTGTGTATTATGCATGGAAGAGGACTTCCAATATTTTGAAAAGTATATATGTATATATATACTGAATATTTTGCGACTTCATCGCATTAAGATATCATCTTGGTTCATTTCTTTTGACCAAGACCTTCATGAGTACTATGAGAAGGCTCATATATTGTTAATCATTATACATATTATTTTGGTGGGCTTGCTGCTCACCCTTGCTTTCTTCTTTCATCACACAACAACAGATAGAAAAGATGAACAGAACCAAGCTCCCGATTCGCAAGCGATTAGGAGACGTTCCGCAGTTTTCTAGAAGCATTGATGTCGCCGTAGCTGAGGTAGGAACTACCAATAGGCTAGGCTTTCAACTTTTGATGTACCAGATTTATTTATATTTATGAATTGTAATAATGGCAAAGAAATGTAAATTTATTCAGAAAACCTTTTAAGGTGTATTGGCAGATAATTGTGGAATAAAATGACTTGTGGTTATTTTTGGATGTTCATCTCTGAGACTATAACGTGTGGTGTGTGTGTTTATTGTGGGGTCACAGTATAGAGTAGTTGAGTAATTATTAAGATTGGGTGTTATTAAGGGAAATGGAACTCGTGACGACCCGGATCCCCGACCCCGGATCTGGGGGTGTTACAGGTACCTTAATTAAATAGTTACAATTTCTGAAATTAACCGGTGAAAGAGAGTTATTGAGCTTTTGGTGGATTAGTTTTTTTTTTTTAAATATGGTGGATTAATTTATGATAATAATGAAAAATATATGATTTATTCTTGGGTGGTAATTCGAGATTTTAAATTATTAATATTTTGAATATATTAATTTTAATTAATATTCATTTTAGGTATATGACAAATTTTAATCATTTCCATCGGAGTTAAAATTGTACAGAGTCGGAGACCACTAACTCTCTTGTTGGAAACGTGAAAATCATATATGTTTTAGAAGTAAACATATTATATAAAATATTTTAAAATATATTATTTTACAAAACATTTTTTCATGTATAATTATTTTATGAAATTTAATAAATTTATTTCATAGCTTACTTATTGAACAAATATTATTTTTATTAAAACATTAATATATTATTTCTAGAATATACATCGCAAAATAATAAGTTTTCTATAATTTAATTGCACAAAGAATTATATCCAAGGTCTATTTTATATTCACATAACTTTCAATTTCATTGTATGAGTTAAAATCCTTAAAGATAAACAAGCACTACAAGAAAACAGGGTAAAACCGACCGGACATAACCGACCGACATCGATTTGGTCACCTTAAAACTGACCGACGTCAGTGGTCGGTTATATGCCAACTAAACGACACCGTATCGATGACGTGGCACACATAAAACCGACCATCCACTGGTGGTCGGTTTTATTGAAAAAAAATGACACCGTTTTGCTGATGTGTCACTTTTAAAACCGACCACCTACATGTGGTCGATTATATCCACAAATTCTGCAAGTTAAAAACGACCATATATGGTGGTCGGTTTTGTAGAATAATAAAAAATTAATTTAAAGTACAAAAAAAGTACCCGTTATAGAGAAAACGGTGTCATTTTATTCTTCTGAGTAAAACCGACCGCCGACGGTCGGTTTTAACCTATTTTTTTAATTTTTTTGTTATATCCCTCATTTCTTGATTTTGGCCAAAAAATTAAAACAACAGAGGATTGAAGTGGAGGAGTTTCAGAAAATTGTAAGTTATTTCCATATTTTGTAATAATGTGTGTGTGTGTGTTTATGTTGGTGGTGTATTTATTTAATGTTTTTATTTTTTTATATAATGTTTGTTGTGAAAATTGAAGTTTGGTAGTAGATAATTTGTAAGTTAGTTTCATTTATTGTAATTATAGTGTGTGTGTTTGTGTGTTTTATGAAATACATGAATAAATATGAGATTAATGATAAATTATTTGTTAAATATGTTTTTTTTAATTTTAAAAAATATTATTGTAGATGGAAACCATTGATCGAAGTTGGATTGGTAATCAATTGCAAAGCGATAAAATTTTATTGACCCCGGAATATAGAATTGGTTTAGAAATTTTTTAAAAATTTGCAAGCGAAAATGGAATGGAAGATGGTACAATGAAGTGTCCGTGTAAACGTTGTAAAAATTTGAATTGGTTAAAGATTGATGATGTTAGATTTCATTTGCTCGCTAAAGGGATGCTTGGGGGTTATACCGTGTGGACGTCGCACGGTGAAAAAATAGGAAGAAAATATAGTCGAACATCACATCACCGTTATTGTGTTCGGGACCTTCGAGAGTAGAAGAACCGGTAGATTTGAATGTGATGTTACATGATTTAGCCGGTGAAAATTATCAATTTTATGAAACTACGGATACGGGAACTATGAATGTAGAAGAAGCTCCAAATGATAGTGCTAAAAAATTATACGAGGTTATTGTTGAAAATGGAGCACCTATTTATCCCGGCAATACAAAGTACACAAGATTAAGCTTTACCACCAAATTATTGGAATTCAAAAATAACTCGCATTATAGTAATAAATCTTTTGATAGTTTGCTTAAACTTCTTACGGATGTGTTACCAAAAAAACATACATTACCCGAAAGTTATTATGCAATGAAAAAATTATGAAGGATTTGAGGGTTGAATATGAAAAAATTGATTTATGGTATGTTATTTTATGAAGATGACAACGATAAAGTTGTGTGTGATATATGTGGTGAAGATCGTTATCGGGATGTTTCTAGGAAAGATGGTAAAAAAATAGCAAAAAAATCTTAAGACACTTTCCTTTGATCCCTCGATTACAACGCTTATATATGTCGGGACATACATCCGATCACATGAGATAGTACAAAAATAGAGATGTGAAAGATGGAGAAATAAGTCATCCCGCGGATGGAGAAGAGTGGAAAATTTTGACCGTCGGTATCCTTCATTTGCTTAAGAGATTCGTAACATAAGGCTCGGTCTTGCGACAGATGGTTTCAACCCTTTTGGCCCTACCAGGAAAAAAACATATAGTGTGTGGCCCATGGTGATAGTTGTCTACAATCTTCCACCATCGATGTGTATGAAAAAGCCTTATATGTTCATGACCGATATAGTTCCGGGTCCAAATAGTATTGGAAGAGATATTAACGTGTGTCTAAGGCCTCTCATCGATAAATTAAAGATATCGTGGAATACCGGGGTGAAGACATACGACCAATCTTTGAAACAAAATTTTACAATGAAAGCGGCTATTATGTGGACAATTAGTGATTATCCCGCTATGAGTATGATAAGTGGGTGGTCGGGCAAAAGAAAGATGGGATGTCAAGTGTGTCTTGGAAGCGTGCAAGGGTTTTAATTAAAATATTTTGGAAAATGTAGTTTCTATGGCACGAACCGAATATTCCTTGAATCAAATGATCCACTCTGTCAAAAAAGTAATTTATTTGATAACGAAGAAAGAAAATTGTTTCGTGGTCGTTTGTCCGGTGAGGGTGTTAAGGAATTGCTTGATAGTTTAGTTTTTCCACCACCCGAAAAGACTAATTTGAAGGCAAGGAGTGTCGGATATGGGGAAGAGCATCATTGGACTCATGTCCCAATCTTTTACGAACTCCCTTATTGGTCATCACATAGTTTACGATATTCAATTGACATCATGCATACGGAAAAAAATGTTTTTGAAAACATTTTTTTTACTTTAAAAATCTTACTTTAAAAAATATGTGTAATAATATTTGTTAATGACACATGCATGATCTTACTTTATATTTTAGGAAGTACCAAGATCGTGTTATGCGACAACGCCCGGAAACAACACCTCAAGATTTAGATCGTATTGTCAAAAGTTGATTTAAAACTTGGTTTAAACAAAAGGTATTTATCTATTTCTAATTTGCATGATTTTTTTTTAAAATTCTTATAATTAGAATGTCTCATCGATTTGAATTATTTTTAGGTTGATAAAGATGAGGTGGAAGGACCTCGTTTTAGGGACTTACTTGAAGGGTCGGTATTAAAAGTTATGACTTTTAAGACTTGTCAAGTTAATGGATATAAATTTTCAACAAAATCTGCATCCGGTTCTGGTATTGTTGTTAAAGGAAATTTACACGGAAATAATCTTGATTATTATGGTCAACTACAAGAAATTATTAGATTTATTTATCAAGGATGCAACCTGTTAGATATATTTGATAATGTCATGGCTAATATGATTTATGTTTAGATTTCAGATCTTACTTAACAGGACAAATCAGTACTTAACCATTAATCAGTACTTATACTGGAAGTCAGGACTTAAGGATGTCAGTACTTATATTATCAGGAGATAATCATCAGAAGTTAGATATCAGAACTTAAGTGCTGAAGGACGTTCAGATAAGGACAGTAGCTGATTAAAGGAAAGAAGATCGAGATAAACATAAGAAGAGATATGCATGAAGAAGGAGTTCCGTGAAGAATGGAATACTTGGAAGAAAAGATATCTGATTGATATATTTTAGGAAGCAGAATTATATTCCATATCAATTAGCGTTTATCTTGTAACTGTGTAGTATATAAACACGGACATAGGGTTTACACTATAAGTGTTGTAATATTCAAGAAGATTATTCATTGTAACCCTAGCAGCTCTCGTGATATTTGTTCATCACTGAGAGGTAACAGTTCCATACTGTAACAGAGTTTATTGTTTCAATAAAGTTTGTTTTCTGTTACTTAAGATATTAAAGTTCGATTTGATTTTATTATACACTGTATTCACCCCCTCTACAGTGTGTGTAACCTAACAAGTGGTATCAGAGCTAATCTGTTAACACACATACAGTTAAAGATCCAAACACAATCATGTCTGACACAGAAACTCCAACTAAGCCTACAAAAACTGAAGAACCTCCAAAGACACAAATTCAAAGTCGGTATGAGACTATCAGAGTTCCCATACTGAGACCATCTGAATATCCCATATGGAAGGTAAGGATGACCATGTTCCTGGAAGCAACAGATCCAGAATACCTTGATAGAATCAAGGAAGGGCCTCACAAACCAACCAAGCTCGCTGTTGCAGTTGAAGGTGAAGCAGCAAAGACCGTACCAAAGGAGAAGAGTGATTATACTGATGAAGATATAGCATCACAAACTCAAAATTTGCTAAGTAATGGAAACTGGAAATAGGGCTTAGGTTTTGGGGAGGATAAGAATGATAAATGAACTGAAGAAATTAAGCCTGTTGTTAAGCAAAAGCCAAAGTTAAAACCTGTTAAGTTTGTAACTGTAAAGTCTAAAAATGAGAAATCAGAAGTTAAAGAGGAATTAACTTCTGACAAACTAAAACAGGAAAAGAAAGCTGAAGTAAACATAGGCTTAATGACAAAGAAGCAGCTTAAGCATAAGTTGAAAGATGTTAAGAATGCAAATAAGGTAAAATCACCTAGGCAAAATAGGAATGGAAAGGAAGGTGTGAATAAAAGCAATGATTATAAACATGTTCCTGATGCTCCTAGGAAAACATGTCATAACTGTGGAAGTTCTAACCATCTGGCTTCTTTTTGCAGGAAGAATAAGAATATTAACTCCTTACCTTCAAAATCAGGAGTTAAGAGTCAGTCTGTTAGATACAAACCACAAAATCCTTGTTTTCATTGTGGTAGTTTATGGCATTCCATTTATACTTGTAAGGAATATCATAGTTTGTACTATGATTATTATCAAATAAAACCTTTTTTGAAGAAAATTTCTATTGTTCCTTCTAGTGTAAATTCTGATTCAAAGTCTGGTAGTGTAAGTTCTGATAAGAAAAATGTTAACATAAACTCTGATGCTAAATCCGCTGCAAATGTTAACAAACTTAATAAGGCCAAAGGATCCAAGAAAGTCTGGGTCCTTAAAACTAATAATTAGTGGTCTTTGTCATTGCAGGGCAACAGGATAAATATTCTAGTTCTGGACAGTGGGTGTTCAGGACATATGACTGGAAATAAGGCCCTGCTATCAGACTTTATGGAGAAAGCTGGCCCAAGTGTTTCTTATGGAGATGGCAACATTGGAAAAACATTGGGATATGGCAATATCAATCTTGGGAATGTCATAATTAAAGAAGTAGCTCTGGTCTCAGGACATTAAACACAATCTGCTGAGTATAAGTCAAATCTGTGACAGAGGTTATCATGTTGATTTCTTTGAAGAACACTGTGAAATTGTGAGTAAATCTAAAGGCAAAGTTGTTCTGAAAGGATACAGGCGTGGTAACATTTATGAAGCTAAGCTTTCAACAAGTACTGATGGTTCTGCAATTTGTCTGATGAGTAGAGCATCAATTGAAGAAAGCTGGAATTGGCACAAGAAACTCTCTCATTTAAATTTCAACAATATAAATGAACTGGTCAAGAAAGATCTTGTGAGAGGACTGCCAAAGTCAGTATTTGCTCCTGATGGCCTTTGTGATTCTTGTCAGAAAGCCGAACAAAGAAAATCTTCATTTAAGAGCAAGACTGAATCATCAATTCTTGAGCCTTATCATCTACTACATGTTGATCTATTTGGTTCAGTGAATGTCATGTCTATTGCAAAGAAGAAATATGCGTTGGTCATAGTGGATGAGTTCACCAGATACACATGGGTGTATTTCTTGCACACAAAAAGTGAAACTGCATCTATCTTGATTGATCATGTCAAATACCTGGATAAATTGGTCAAAGATTCTGTGAAAATCTTAAGGAGTGATAATGGCACTGAGTTCAAGAATTTGATAATGGAAGAGTTCTGCAAAAACCATGGAATAAAGCAGGAATTTTCTGCTCCTGGAACTCCACAGCAAAATGGAGTTGTTGAAAGGAAGAATAGAACTCTCATTGAAGCTGCACGTACAATGCTTGAAGAAGCAAAGCTTCCAACCTATTTCTGGGCTGAAGCTGTGCAGACTGCTTGTTTTACTCAAAATGCAACACTCATTAACAAGCATGGAAAAACACCATATGAGATGGTGAAGAAAAAGAAGCCAAATCTGAAGTACTTTCATGTATTTGGATGCAAGTGTTTTGTTCTCAAGACTCATCCTGAACAGCTATACAAGTTTGATCTAAAAGCTGATGAAGGAATCTTTGTTGGATATCCACTTTCCACAAAAGCCTTCAGAGTCTATAATTTGAGAACAAAAGTGGTCATGGAATCTATCAATGTCTCTTTTGATGACAAGAAGATTACTGGTCTTGAAGATTTCATTGACCATGATCAGCTGAGATTTGAAAATGAAGACTCAAATTCTGATACTGAAAATCCTGACAGTCTAAGTCCTGATACTGTAAAATCTGATGGATTAAACTCTGATGTTATTGAAACTGTGGTGACTACGTCAAAGGAAGATGCACCTATGCAGGGGGAGCATACTCAAGATCTTACCACATCTCAAGAAAAATCAGAACATACATCTGGCTCTTCAAGTTCTGATTCGTCAAGTTCTGATAAGCCAAGTTCTGATAGTGCTGAAAATCTAAATTCTGAAGAATCCAACTCAGAGAGCATAGTTTCAGGGGGAGCATCCAGTTCTAGAGAAAACCTTCCATCTGCAAGGAAGTGGACAAAATCACATACACCTGATTTGATAATTGGAAATCCTGATGCAGGTGTCAGAACTAGAACAGGTACTTCAAATGAATGTCTTTACAATTCTTTTCTCTCTCAGACTAAGCCAAAGAAAGTGGTAGAAGCTCTTCAAGATGCTGATTGGATGCAAGCAATGCAGGAAGAGTTAAATGAATTTGAAAGAAACAATGTCTGGACCCTAGTGCCAAGACCAAAGAATAGATCTGTTGTTGGTACAAAGTGGGTATTCAGAAACAAAACTGACAGTGATGGTATAATTACAAGGAATAAGGCAAGGCTGGTTGCAAAAGGATATTCTCAACAGGAGGGAATTGATTATGATGAAACATTTGCACCAGTTGCTAGGTTAGAAGCCATAAGGATATTTTTGGCTTATGTTGCTCACAAAAAGTTTACTGTCTTTCAAATGGATGTGAAAAGTGTTTTTCTCAATGGAGAATTGGAGGAGGAAGTATATGTTGAACAACCTCCAGGCTTTGTAGATTCCAAACATCCAGATTATGTCTAAAGGCTTGATAAAGCACTTTATGGACTTAAGCAAGCTCCTAGAGCATGGTATGAGACTTTAGCTCAGTTTCTTCAAGAAAGTGGATTCAACAGAGGAACAATAGACAAAACACTGTTCTACCTCAACCATGGAAAGGACTTACTTCTGGTCCAGATTTATGTTGATGATATCATTTTTGGGTCTACAAATGACAGACTTTGCAAGAAGTTTGCCAAACTGATGCAGTCAAGATATCAGATGAGTATGATGGGGGAACTTAGCTATTTTCTGGGCCTTCAAGTCAAGCAGAATGAAGAAGGCACTTTTATTTGTCAAACTAAGTACACCAGAAACTTGCTGAAGAAATTTGGAATGCAAGATTGTTCAAGTGCATCCACTCTCATGGCCACTGTAACAAAACTGGATAAGGATACTGGTAAATCAGTAGATATTACTGATTACAGAGGTATGATTGGCTCTCTTTGTGCAAGATTTACTCTATCTAACTGCTAGTAGACCTGATATCATGTATGCTACCTTTCTTTGTGCAAGATTTCAAGCAGATCCAAGAGAACCTCACTTAACAGCTGTGAAAAGAATTTTTAA
Organism: Apium graveolens; assembly: GCF_009905375.1. Lineage (NCBI taxonomy): Eukaryota > Viridiplantae > Streptophyta > Magnoliopsida > Apiales > Apiaceae > Apium > Apium graveolens. The sequence continues at coordinate 271,077,719 of NC_133653.1, forward strand.
GTATCTTAAAGGAACAGCTGATCTGAGATTGTGGTATCCTATAGAATCAGATTTTAAACTAATAGGTTACTCAGATGCAGATTTTGCAGGTTGCAAAATTGACAGGAAAAGCACAAGTGGAAGCTGCCAATTCCTTGGAGGCAGATTGGTTTCTTGGTTCAGCAAGAAACAAAAGTCAATTTCCACATCAACTGCAGAAGCAGAGTATATTGCTGCAGGAAGCTGTTGTGCACAGATTCTTTGGATGAAGAATCAGTTACTGGATTATGGGTTAACATATTTCAAAATCCCTATTTACTGTGATAATCAAAGTGCTATTGCTATGACAGGTAATCCAGTTCAACACTCTATGACAAAGCACATCAGCATCAGGTACCACTTCATAAGGGAACATGTGGATGAAGGTACAGTGGAATTGCACTTTGTTCTAACAGATCAACAACTAGCAGATATCTTCACAAAACCACTGTGTGAAGCCACTTTTACAAGATTGGTAAATGAACTTGGAATGGTTTCAAGTTCTTTTTCTAAATCTGCCTAGTTTTGTTCTGATGCATCAGACTTTATGATCAGTATTTACAGAATGTAATCTCTTTGTGAATTCTGTGATTAATTGAAATATGCGTTTAAGTACTGATTATTGTCTGATATATGTTTCTAAACTCTGATAAGTGATATGTCTGTTTAAGTAACTATTCAATCCTATGAGGATAACTGTGCTAGATACTGACCTAGTAGTCTTCAATAAACAAATGATCCCATGTAAGAAGTAATTATTTCTGTGGAAATCTTATGACACAAGCAAATTCTGATAATTGAGCTTAGTTGAGTTTACTTTGTTTATCTTATTACTAAGTCACAAATTAGAATAATGCTACTCATCTGTTAAGTTCTGATACTAGTAAACTGCTGAATGTACTAAGTGCTGATAAACCTCACTTATCAAAAGAAAAAGCAAAAGGATCAAAGAATAAAATCAGGTACTCCTTTGAGATCTAGAGTAAAAATGTGGAAGGGACGACCCAAGTGCATTGCTGGTATTAAGTAAATATGCATTAGAAAAGCAAAATATTTTCTTGGTGACTTTTCACACTCTATGATTACTGGAGAAATACTCTGATAATAGCATAAATTCTGATAAGCAGTCGTGACTCACTTACACTGAGAAGCCACTGTAAAATAGAATTTAAAAAGATGCATAAAATTAGCACAAAACAGTTGAGGTGGACTCAAGCATGAACTCATTCATCAGTAGGTTTCAGGATAATGACAGCTCTTTAGCAAAATTTTAGTTATGCCTTATTTCTAAGATGTACTGAAGTGAATCAGACTTTACTCTTTGTCTGCTATTTAGCTTGATGCATACACTAATCACTCCATCTGAATGATGAAAATTACTGTGGTGATCTATGTTGTTTTAGATAAACAGTCATTGTGTCATTTTGCACTAATTCTGAGGACAAGTTCTGGTTGCATATTCTAAAGATTAAGTTCTGAAGAGTATAACTCAGAACTTGTATGAGGATTTACTCAAATAGGCATTCCTTTTTCGAGTTAAGAAATTATGTTCTGATGAATGTTAAGTTCTGATATAAGTCTAAATTCTGATATTACAGTCTAAATTCTTTACTTGACTTATCTGTGGATAAAATTTGATAACAGTGTCGGTTCAAACTAGAATATGTTGAAGTGGAAGATTAATAGTCATTATGGTTAGGGTTAATGGTATTCGTACTTGAACAGTCCACTTTTACTTGTTTCTTGTGCGCATTAAACCATGTTTTCTCTTTCCAATGAATGTTATTCTTTTTCCAAGTCTGGGGAGACGAGGTAGAATTAATTCTACCTATCAGCATTAAATTCCTTTGCGTCTCCTGGCATTCACTTGCCTATATAAGCAACCACTTCACATCAGCCTTCCCATCAAATTCTTTCTCACAAACTTACCTTCATACTTTTTCTTTCAAAAACACAATGGTCAGATACAACATATTTTTGAATTACCAAACATTTAATATGGAGCTAAGCTGTGCTGAATGGCAGCAGGAATGGCACGTCACGGCCATTCCTGAGGAGATATGGGACTCTGTCCCACAGGAGGTACTGACCCACCTCCTGTTCTTCTATATGGATTACCATCGCCATCTGGAGCGATTGGAGGAGGAAAGGCTGGAAGCTCTCCGCCAGCAAGAGCGAATCATCCGACTCGCCATTCTGTTTGTCGAGAGTAGGAAGAAGAAATGATTTATTTTCTTCTTCCTGTTTTTCTTCATCATCAGCCTTGCCCTGCTTCTTGAGCTAGGACAAAGGCTGTTGACGTTAGGTTTAGTAGCTTAGGAAAATCTTGTACAAGTGCTGATATAATTTCAATTTCATGAATGTATTCACTTGATATATTAATGAAAATTGTTTTTGTTTTAAGATTTTGTCTCTGAGATACTTTGTAATGCATTGATAAATCCTGATAGATATTCATATTCTAATGACCATATAAATTCTGTTTTAATTTAAGTTCTGATTTTCCTTTATCAGTACTTACTCATATGATTTATCTTGGTCATTTTCACTTGATTTCTTTTCAGAATATTAATGTTGCAGTGAAAATTAATTAAATAAGTGGGAACGGTTTCAATTTTGAATTAAAACTGTTTCACCTTGATTAATGGAATATCTGGGTAAGTGGAACGGTTTTTTCCTTGAAAAAAGGCAAGTGGGCAAGTAATGTTTACTGTTTTCTCGCGCCCAGTCACTATCCGTTATTACTGCATGTCTGACAGGTGTCCAACGGTAACATTTTTTTTTAGAGTATAAGTACGACAGAGAGAGGATTGTTTTAATCTTTTATTTTCTTTCATACTTTTTCTCTCTACTTGCTTTTACTCTCTCTCTCTCCTTCTCACGTTGGTTTTTCATACAGACATTTTATCAAACACCTAACAGGCACTCTTAAATCTCAATTTTTCACATGGCACCTAAGGATTTAATCATTGATGGAGCTAAGTTTGTTCCAAACAACTATGCTGCAATTCTTGATCATGCTGAATCTCCCTCTGAATTGAATTTTGTGCAAGATCTTCTTGCACACAGTGAGATTGGGTATGTATTAACCCAGCCTTCAGTCTTTTCGAGCCAACAAGTTCTGACGTTTTGGCGGACTGGACACTTTGATGATGGTGGTAGACATGGCACTCCTAGTATTGTTTTCGAAGTGGGTGATTCTTCTTATGCAGTCACTCCCGGTACAATACGCAAGGCTCTACATCTCCCAGAAGGTTGTACCTTTTCAATTCCAGAAGAATCAGCTCTTCAGGAGTTAATGGCAAATTTGGGGTATGAAAAGAGTTTGGCAAAACTTGGGCAGTTGAAACGGGCTCATATCAGAAGAGAATGGAGCTTCTTCTTCGACTGCATCACCAAAGTTTTTGGGAACAAATGTTCGAATTTTGATGCTATCCCAATTCTCAATCAGCACATCGGGTATGCTATCATAAATCAAACCCATTTTGATTTTGTAACTGGTATAATTGGTTTTATTGGGGATAGGATGACAGAGGATAGGAATGTTGTGTACTTTGCTAGATTCTGTCAACTTATATATACTTTTTGTACTGATGAACCTCAATTAGTTAGTTCCTCAACTTCACCTTTTAAAGTTGCAAAATGCTACTTTAATGACCTGGTAAATGCTGACATTAAGAAATCAGTGGTTAGACCATTACAGATTCCTCAGTCTGTAAAACAGATCTTAGTAAATGTTGATCCTGATACTTATAGATCTGTTTATTCTAATGTCCAACCAACTGCAACCACCCAAACACCACAACAATCAGCACCTACCACTCATTCTACTCAACCTACCCTCCGGAAATATATCAAATCCTATTTCTCCACTTCACAGACTGTTCAACCCTCATCCTCAGCACCTACTGTGAAGCCTTCATCCTCCAAGCCAAAGAGGACAAAGACTGTTCCTCAAACACCTCAAAAGAGAAGGAGAATTGCCTTGAGAGATGAATCTAATACTGAGGACCAGGTTCCTTCATCAGAACCTGTTGTAAGTGAAGCTGAGAAAGAGACTTCTCAGAAGGATTCTGGAATTGGGGGATCTAGGCTTCTCAAAAGGCTTAGAAGAATGACAGTTCCTGAAACTCCCAAGGAATCCAAATCAACAAAGAGATACAAAAAACAGAGGGCAAAAAGGCCAGTTTCAGATGATGAAGAGGAAGCAGCTAAGGAAGGGGATCAGAAATCTCTGATCTCACAAGACAAGGAATTTGCTACAGTCACTTCTTCTCCATCAACTCCATCTAAGGAAGCTGTTTCTGAAAAGGCTAACACACCATCTATGTCTCCTGTTGATCCAGGCACAAGTGCTGATATTGATGTTCAAAACTTGGTTGTGCCTGAAGTAATTCTCTTAGAAGCTCCAACAGCAACTAATCCTTCAACAACACCTGTTACTGATGTTGTTCAAACTCCAGAGTTATCCAGAGTTATCTACAACACCTTCTCTGCATCAAGATGCTGATGATCAGACTTTAGGTGAGCATCAGGATATGGCTGTTGATCAGAACTTAGAACCAGATTAGCAATTAGAGGATGCTGAAGCCTCCATTGCTACACACACTGTTGTCTTATCAGAAAATACTGATTCTTTAAGTTCTGATGCTGCAAATACTGGAGATACTGGTGATGCTGCTCCAACTGCAGATGCTGATGAAGCAGGTCCTTCAGGATATGCTCCTCAACAAACTATTCTTAAGTCTGAACTTATTAAGAAGTTTGTTACCCGAGAAGCACCAGTGCCTTGGAGTGAAACTCCTGCAGGACGGGAGTGGACTAAGGAATGGAACTCAGTTTCATGTGTTTCAAATGATATTCATCTTGCTGAGCACTTGACTAAAGCTGATGAAATGTTAAATTCTGATGATTTCAAAACCCAGCTTAGAGTCACTGCATTGAGTACTAAGCATCTACAAGGTCTTCATTCAACTACTCGTGCAGAGCTACACAAGATTCAGGAAGAATTTATTAAGCAAGGAGAAGTTTGGAAAATTAATAAGAAAAAGTTCTTCCAACCTACCTTTGACAGGATTGCTTCTATTGAGAAGACTCAAGATCATCAACAAGCTCAGATCGGTGATATTCTGAAAAATCAAGCTTCTCAGCAATCACAACTTAATGAAATCCAATCTTCGGTGGAATTGCTTGTCTCTCTTCTATTACCTGCTGATGCCAAAAAGGGGGAGAAAGTAATTAAGTCCAAATGCAAGACTGACAAGACACTGAAAGGGAAGGATGATGGAAAAGATGATCAAGGAAGCTCTGGAATGGGTAGAGGTCATAGTCAAGGTAGAAGATTCACATCAAGACAAGCTGAAATCACAAGTCACAGGACAAGTTCTGATACTGGGAAAAGAATAAGTTCTGCTACTGGTAAAAGGATAAGTTCTGATGAACTTTTAGATCTTGATGAGGAAATGTCAAGACAGTTATTTCTTCAGGAAAATCCAGGAATGGACTTGGAGAGTTTAATGGAAGAAGAAGCCAGACTTAAATCAGAGAAAGTTGCATCTAAATCTGAAGCTTCTTGTAAAAAGCCACTTCCAAAACTCAAAAGCATTGTGATCAAAGAAAGGACACATACTGAAGCAACATTGGCTAAATCATAATCACAGATAGATCCAAGATCCAAGGGTAAAGAAAAGGTTGGTGAACCTATCAAGGTTTATGTGCCTCCTGAGAATGAAAAAATTACTGATGAAAAGGATGATCTTGCTCTGACTTCAAGAAAAGTTCTTAAAACAACCTCTGACATGGCTCAAGTTGTTCGGAGTCAAGAAATTGTAAGTTCTGATATTCAGAAGAAGCAAGTAACCTCTGACATAGCTCAAGTTAACTTGATATCAGAAGGTAGACCAAAGACACTCCTACCAGGATTCACTAAAGCAAAACAGACTCAACCTTTGAAGACTACTGCAAGTGGTTTTGAAGCTAGAGTAGTTACTGGAAAGGAAGCAAGAGATAAAACTGGATTGGGAAGTGCTAATGAAAGAAGAATACATAACACTACTAATGATCCAACTTCCTTGAGTGAACCAGGTATTGGAGCAACTCCTGAGAGATTGAATCAACTAGAATCTGTACAAATGGTTTACCATACCTACTTGAAAGAATACATCTTGTTGTATTTCATAAAAGATGGTAGGGTTTATCATATAAGACAAAATGCCATTTCATTGAAGTATTTTGAAGAATTGGAGCATGTACTATTCTTACTTCAAGTGGATGACAGATTGACAGGGACTGCTGCAAACTATTTGAAGGATCAGATTCAGAGACAGAAAAGGCTTTATTCTGTTAAGTCTGACAGCACATACGTTCTAAAGTACAGAGATCACAAGGGTGATATAGTTGAAATGAAGCCCAATTCTGCTCAAATTATAACTACCTTTCTAGGGTACAGGGCTGTGGAATTCAATCTTGAGTCTGATAAAGCTTATTTGATCAGACTGGATCAGGATATAAGAAAAGCAAAGATCAATGATCTCAGAGCTGCAATCTTTCAAATTGGTGAAGATACTGCAGAGCTTAAAGATGTCAAAAGGAGAATGATTGATGAACTTAGATATGCTGAGAGATGTTTGTTGAAGAACTATCTCAGAACAACTCCTGACATCAGAGAGATCAGATAATGAAGCCAAGTCAAAGATCTACAACTGCTTAAATTCTGATATTTGTACAGACTGAAGTTGTTATCAGAAGTTAAATATTGGTAAAGCTTTAAGGACTGTAAGTTGTAGTTATCTAGTCTAATTCTCATGCATTTGTACTTAATGTTTTTGACATCATCAAATATCTGTTAAACTTGTATATTATGCTAATTTACAAGTTGGGGGAGATTGTTAGATATATTTGATAATGTCATGGCTAATATGATTTATGTTTAGATTTCAAATCTTACTTAACAGGATAAATCAGTACTTAACCATTAATCAGTACTTATACTGGAAGTCAGGACTTAAGGATATCAGTACTTATATTATCAGGAGATAATCATCAGAAGTTAGATATCAGAACTTAAGTGCTGAAGGACGTTCAGATAAGGACAGTAGCTGATTAAAGGAAAGAAGATCGAGATAAACATAAGAAGAGATATGCATGAAGAAGGAGTTCCGTGAAGAATGGAATACTTGGAAGAAAAGATATCTGATTGATATATTTTAGGAAGCAGAATTATATTCCATATCAATTAGTGTTTATCTTGTAACTGTGTAGTATATAAACACAGACATAGGGTTTACACTATAAGTGTTGTAATATTCAAGAAGATTATTCATTGTAACCCTAGCAGCTCTCGTGATATTTGTTCATCACTGAGAGGTAACAGTTCCATACTGTAACAGAGTTTATTGTTTCAATAAAGTTTGTAATCTGTTACTTAAGATATTAAAGTTCGATTTGATTGTATTATACACTGTATTCACCCCCTCTACAGTGTGTGTGACCTAACACAACCATGTATATTTGTTCAAATGTATATGGTTTGATAGTGTTGGTAATGGTGTGAGGATTGATAAGAATCGTGTGATTACAATTGATATGACTTCAAGATTGAAGTCAAATGAGATTTTTATTTTAGCTAGTCAAGCCTCACAAGTATATTATACTCCTAGTGTATTGGATCCAAAAGCGAAAATATATACGGTGGTCAAATCTAAAAGTCGCCCAATTGATGAATCTATCATTGCGCAAAATGATATATAGGATGCTTTTCAGGAAGATAGATCTAATGCATCGACCTCGTTTTCGCTCTTTGTCGATTTTGCACAATATGGACAAATACCGTTTATTCGGCGTGAAGAAGAAGAAGAAGAAGAAGAAGACGAAGAAGATGATTTGAAGGATGACGAAGATGAAAATGAAGGAGAAGAAGAAATAAGTGAACGTGACAATGAGGATGATGACGAAGATGATGATGGTTTTGACGATTTTGAATACCGTCATTTGTATTTTAAAGATGATTTTTAGTAAATTTTGTAATGATTAGGATACTTTATTTATAAGTTATAGTAAATTTTTAATAGGTTTGTGAATTTTTGGTTTTAATGCTAAGTTTTTATGCGTTTACGTCCGGTTAGGGCCAAAAAATCATAATATTTGACCGTAATATTTCCCAGAAAACTGACCGCCTCCTTGCCTAAAATCGACCACCTTCTTCATAAAATCGACCGTCTCCTTAAAGGGTCGGTCGGTTTTACAATGGTCGTTTATAAGAATTAAACTGGCTTCTGGTGTAAAACCGACCACTTTGGATATTTGACCTCGGTCGGTTTTAGCAGTCTTGGTCAAAGTACATCTTTAATACTTATTTTCAACGATCGAACCATACGGATGTTAATTTCATGTCAAAATATGCTTATGCACAAAAAATTAGCACTTTTGAACGAGTACCATGACGTTTTAATAAGTAAATTAACAAATTTAATTAAAAATTTAAAAAAATGAATTCGATCTTAAAAGTATAATTTTAAAAGGTATATTTAACGATCGAACCGTATGGATGTTAAATTCATGTCAAAATATGCTTATGCACAAAAAATAGCACATTTTAACGAGTACCATTACGTTTTTATAAGTAAATTAGCAAATTTAATTAAAAATTAAAAAAAATGAAAAATATAAAATACACATGATCGAACCGTATGGATGGACTAACGCGGTGAAAATGAACAAATGTACCAAAAATTAGGCTATTTGAAAAATAGTATAATCAAAATCATATGGAATATAATTATTTCAGTAAGTATGTCGGCATTCTGTAGACAGAATAAGTTGAACATACCATTCGATACTATAAGTATAATTTTAAAATTTATTTTTAACGATCGAACCGTACGGATGTTAACTTCATGTAAAAATATATTAATGCACAAAAAATTAGCACATTTGAACGATCACAAATACGTTTTTATAAGAAAATTGGCAATTTTGATTAAAAAAGTGAAATAAATAAAAAAAATAAAAATTATGAAATACACATGATCGAACCGTACAGATGAACCGACGCGGTAAAAATGAGCAAATGTACCAAAAATTAAGCTATTTAACTAATAATAATCATGTTTTTATAAGATTTTTTTAAATTTAGGGGTTTTTAACCCCTAAACCCTAAACCCTAAAATTAAAAAAAAAAATTAAATATTATAAAACCGACCACTTTGGGTCATAACCGACCACCTAAAAAATGCGGGTTTTTTTGTGAAAAATTATAAACCCCGCCTAGAGCAAAACGACACCGTTTTGCATGCTGCACAGGGTTCAAGGTTAAAACCGACCGACCTGGTGGTCGGTTTTAAGTGCCAGGCGGTCGGTTTTAAGTCTGTTATAAATAAAAAACGGTTCACTTTTCTTTTCTCTATTTCTTTCTCTATCTCTCTATTTTCTCTCTATCTCTCTCTTACACTCAAAACTTCACTAAAATACTTTGATTCAATGGCGTATTCACGAAGGAGCTCCAAATCATCTCTCATTGCCTCTGGTTTCACTCTCGATGTAAGATTTTCTTACGATTAAGATATTTTTTTACTCGATTCCATATATGTGTGTATGTGTATGTATTTTTTGTGTTTATATATATGATTTGAAGTTAATTATATGTTTTTTGTGTTTGTTAAAGAAATAATCTCACATAAATTGATGTGTTTCACTTCAAATCAAACTTCATTGATTTTTTAGTTTTTATGTAAAGTTTTACATGTTAAACATTCGTCGGTTATGTCAATTTGTTTAATATAGGTTAAAGTCATAATTTTTGGGTGTTTCGTCGGTTTGTTTACTCTTTTTAGAAATATAAATGTATTTTTAGGGTTAATTTTTAGGGGTTTGCTCTCGTTAACACATAAAAGTACTCGAAATGGATAATTCTCACTTAAATTGAAGTTCATATGATTTTTCAGTTTTCATGTAAAAATTTGCATGTAAAAGATTCGTCGGTTTTGTCAATTTGTTGAATATATGTATAAGTATAAATTTTAGGGTTTTTGTCGGTTTGTTTACGTTTAGGTAGAAGTATAAATGTATTTTTAGGGTTAATTTATAGGGGTTTGCTCTTGTAAACATGATCCGTACTCGAAAATGGATAAATATTGCACTTTATATGTGAGTTTGGAACTTTAATTTGTTGTATATATAGATTAAGTTGATTTAATGGTTTAATTTGCGTAATTAAATAATACTCTAATTAGTTGTGTTTATTTTTATCGTTAATTTATGATATGGATACGTTTATATGCATTTTATATGCATTTTATGTGATTTTAAATGCTTTTTTATGTAATGTGATTTACTAATGCAAGTCGTTTCATCGATTTGTTTGTTTTCATATTGGCTAATATATTTTTATTGTTTATTTTAGGATCTTTTTGCTTGGATGTTGACATTGGTTATGATAAGTCTTATGGTGTTGGCGATGGCGAGAAAAGGGAAGGGGAAAGACAAGGAGCCGGAAAAAGATAAGGGGAGGGCAAAGGCCAAGGGAAAGGCCAAAGTCGCGAGTAAGAAGGGCAAGGGTGCAAAGGGAAAAGGAGGGAATTTGCATTTGCAGGATGAGCCGACGGATTCGGATTCGGACCCGAATGATCCGACTCGGCACATGACAAATGCGGAGGAGCGAGAATGGCGAGGAAGGCGACCTCGATCACATTCGAGTGGCATATATGGAGAGAAACTACCATTGAAGCCATATCGCATTGATATCTCCGATGGACAGTAAGTTAAAAAAGTTTTTAAATTGTATTATTCCTATATATTTATATTTTTGGTTCTGTTCAATATTGTTATGTGAATTGTTAATGTTTATTGTTTTCTTTTGTTTAAATATAGTATTGAAGATGATACGGCTAAGAAAACGCTTTTGGCTATGATTCGGGAGAAGTGGTCTCTTGGGCATTACACTTATACTGATATCGAAGAACGTCACCCAGCTTGGTTGAATGCAAGAGTCGAGGAGTTTCAAGTAAGTTAATTTTATTTTATTTTTGTAATTATCATTTATTTCTTGATTTTATGATGCATTTATCCTCATTTTCTTTTTTTTGCAATTTTAGAAATATTATAGGCATCTTAAGGGGCAAAGTCGTTCAAAGGCCCGAAAAATTTTGGAAGATCACATTAAAGTGACGATAAAAAGGACTTCGAGCTTAAGAAGAGGGTGGAGCGAAAAGCAAGGGAGGAGGGCGTGAGCAAGTTGTCTTTGAAGCCGCCTTATTGGTCCGTTCCTTTTTGGAAGGACCTTTTAGAGTATTGGGAGAAGAACGAAGGACACTTGCACCGGTCATCGGTTGGATCCACCAGCCGACAACAAATTGAAAGATTGTATAGTGTCGGTGCAAGGTCATTCAATAAAGTTCGGGAGGTAATATTATTATATTCCATCACACACACATACATACACGTTCACCATATTTAATATAATCAACTAATTATTAGGACGTGCTAATATAAGTTGTTTAATATTTTGAAAGGTAATGACGAACAAGAACAAGAAAAAGCCGACGAGACTCGAGGTGTGGGATAAGTGCCATAGGAAAGTTGGATCCGATCCGGAAAATCCCGTCTACACTACACCGGCCGCCATGCGTATTGCGGTAATTTTTATGTAGTTTTATGACCATTTTATGTGATTTTAAATGCATCTTTAATAAGTGAATTTATATGTATTTTCATGTGATTTTAAATGCATTTTTATGTGATTTTAAATGCATATTTAATAAGTGAATTTATATGTATTTTCATGTGATTTTATATGCATTTTTATGTGATTTTAAATGCATCTTTAATATGTGATTTTATATGTATTTAATATGATTTTAAATGCATTTTTATGTGATTTTATATGCATTTTTATGTGATTTTAAATGCACCTTTAATATGTGATTTTATATGTATTTTAATGTGATTTTAAATGTATTTTAATGTGATTTTATATGCATATTTAATATGTGATTTTATATGTATTTTATTGTGATTTTAAATGCATTTTTATGTGATTTTATATGCATTTTTATGTGATTTTAAATGAGGGTTAATATGTGATTTTATATGTATTTATGTGATTTTAAATATATTTTTATATGTGATTTTATATGCATTTTTATGTGATTTTAAATGCATCCTTAATATGTGATTTTATATGTATTTATGTGATTTTAAATGCATTTTTATATGTGATTTTATATGTATTTTTATTTGATTTTAAATGCATCGTTAATTATTTTAAATGAACTTGTAGGAACGATATGCCGCCATTCTCGAGCGCATGCCCGTGGAGGTTACACAAACGGGTGATCGGGATGAGCCGTGGGATTGGTGGATGGAAGCGTTGGAGGTCCCCCAAGGTACAAAGCCGAAAAAGAATTATGTGGTGGGGTTCCCCAATGCTCGGGCCACCGATCTCTTGCCTACACTTGCTACCCGGTACCGAGATTCCACACAGAATGAAGCCGGCTCATCCTCATCCGCTCCGAGACAACGTGAAGCCATCCCCGACAATGTATATCTTTCCATCGTGAGGAATGTGCTTACAGAGATCCGTGCTAATCCAAATCGGTTTGCTCGCCAACTTTCCGATGCGGAAATAGCTACATTCGCACGTACCGCTCTCGAGGCCTCGGATCCATCCTCCGATCCTAGCCAAAGGTTGTAATGGAATAACCTTATCGGTGGCAAGATCATGCATATCGTGGGCTCCTTGATTGAAGATATCGTCCAAAAGACGGAAGCTCGTGTTGCGGGGGTATAATTTTTGACCTTCTTGTTTATTTATTGTTTTCATTCACATGTAAATTTTGTTTCTTCTTTTTAACTAGTTTAATTAAACTTGTGTATCTAGGAAAACAATCGGCGTGCTATGGAAGTCGATAAGGATTACACGTCCGAGGATGAGACCTCCGATGATGAGGACTTTGATGATGGCGGCGGTGATGACGGCGGTGATGACGGCAGTGATGGCGGTGGTGTTGGGGTTAAACCCAATAGGTAGTATGGTCTTGGTGATAGAAAATATAATTAAATTGGGTAATAATTGTATGGGTAGACAATTATTATCATAATTGAGTTGGGTAATAATTGTATGTGTTGATAATTATTATTATAATGGGAATGGGTAATAATTGTATGAGTAGATAATTATTATTGTAATCAGATTAGGTATGTCTTGTTGGCTAAGTTTGTGATGGCTATATATACATAGTCATGTTATTGTTTTGATGTATGCTTGAGTATTGTTTGACTTAAGTATCACTTGAGTGAATACCGTTTGGTGAGATTGATTGTATTATTGATAATTATTTTGATTAATAATACAAGTTGGGACGTGGGTTTTTCCGCGTCATATATTGAGTGTGTGTTTTGTATTGTTTGTTTGGTTCTATACTTGTGTGTGTTCCCCCTAACAATTGGTATCAAGAGCCAAGGTTCATGATGGAGAAGGTTGGGGGATTTGAAATTGAATTGTTTAATGGAAGAAACAATTTTACCTTGTGGCAAAGTACGGTAAAAGATCTGTTAATTCAACGAGGGTTATATGCAACTCTCGGAGGGAAGAAGCCTACTGAAGTTGATGATACAAAGTGGGGAGACATGAAGTTACGTGCGGCATCAACGATCCGGTTGGCCTTTGCACCGGAAATCAAGTATGATGTTCTTGAAGAGGACAATCCCAAGAATTTGTGGGAGAAGTTAACGAAGACTTATCACTCAAAGTCTTTGGCCAACAAGCTGTTTCTCAAGAAAGATTTGTTTGGGCTCAAGATGGAAGAAGACGGAGATTTAAGAGATCATCTGAATCGTTTTAATGGATTAATCAACCAGCTAAATAATTTGGATGAAAAATTAAAGGATGAGGATAAAGTTGTTCTACTACTAGTGTCTCTACCGAAGAAGTATAATACTGTGATGACTTCTTTATTGGTTGGGAAAACGAAGTTAGATTTGGATGAGACTATTGTTGTTCTTCTGGAGGCCGAAAGATTGATGAAACAAGAATCGAGTGACACATCTGATGGAAGTGCATTTATGGTACGTTCGCGTGACACGGAAAAGAAGTATGCTAAGAAACATAACCCTAATATCAGGTGTTTTTATTGTGAGGAATTGGGTCATATACAATTTATGTGTCCAAAGCCAAGAGAAGACTTGAGAGAGTTGAAGAAAAATCGAGGGTGTAGTGTTTCGCTTGTAGAAGCTGATGAAGCTGTTCTTTTGGTTCAATAAGAGAAGGGATCAAAAGAAGAATGGGTGCTTGACTCGGGATGTTCTCATCACATATGTGGTAGGAGGGAGTGGTTCTCGTCCAATAAAAAGTGTGAGGAAAAGATTGTAACTTTACCGAACGGTAAAACGGTAAAGGTTGCTGGCATTGGTGAGGTAATAATGAAACGTCACAGCGGTCGTGTTCAGAAGTTAACTCAAGTAAGATACATACCGGAGTTAAATCGAAATCTGATTTCGTTGGGTAAATTAGTTGATTTGGGATATACTGTTATGATGAAGAACAGTATGTTGAAAGTCACTAAAGGAGATTTAGAGATACTCAAAGGTCGAAAAGATAAGAGAAATTTTTTTGTACTAGAAGGAGGGGTTATTGTTCGAGGGGAGGTATTGGGCGATCGACGTCGATGGCTTGATGGTGACCGTTAATTCGGTTGTGCATGAAATCATATTGGATTGAAGGGGAGGATTGTTGGGGTTAAACCCAATAGGTAGTATGGTCTTGGTGATAGAAAACATAATTGAATTGGGTAATAATTGTATGGGTAGACAATTATTATCATAATTGAGTTGGGTAATAATTGTATGTGTTGACAATTATTATTATAATGGGAATGGGTAATAATTGTACGAGTAGACAATTATTATTGTAATCAGATTAGGTATGTCTTGTTGGCTAAGTTTGTGATGGCTATATATACATAGTCATGTTATTGTTTTGATGTATGCTTGAGTATTTTTTGACTTAAGTATCACTTGAGTGAATACCGTTTGGTGAGATTGATTGTATTATTGATAATTGTTTTGATTAATAATACAAGTTGGGACGTGGGTTTTTCCGCGTCATATATTGAGTGTGTGTTTTGTATTGTTTGTTTGGTTCTATACTTGTGTGTGTTCCCCCTAACAGGTGGATCGTCCGATGTTGATTTGTCGGATTAGTTTATATTGATCGGTTTTAAGACTATTGTAATTTGATGGTTATGGGATGTAATATAATATGTTGTGATGGTTTGATACTTTGTCGGTTATTTAGGATTGCTTATAATGATGTAATGATACGGTTTAATCCTCCGGTTATCGGAGTTTGTGAATGTTTGCGTTGGATTTAATTACTATGGTTTAATTATGAAATTTACTAGTTTTTGCGAATGATTTTGAGTAGTATATTTTAATGATTATCATTGTTGTTTTGGTTGTTTGGTTGTGACTGGATTGGATTTGTGTATTGATTTGGTTTGGTATCCAGGGGCTGCAGAAAAACCTGCAATTTTTTTTAAAATCAGACCTTAAAACCGACCGACAATAGGCATAACCAACCACTTTTGACCATTACAAATCCCAGACCGACCGTCAGGTGACATAACCGACCACCTTCTTCATAAAACCGACCGTCTTCTTTAGAGGGTGGTCAGTTTTAGGACGGTCGGTTATGACATTTAAGTTAGCTTCTGAAATAAAACCGACTGATGTGCACACTTTGATCACGGTCGGTTATGAGTTCCAGTCAACATTTTAAAAATAGACATAACCGACCACCTGCGGTCGGTTATGACTCAGTGACGTGGCGACAAGTGTGCACACGTGTTACCGTGTGTACACAATGACCCCACATTTTAGTAAAATGCCCAGGCACTTAACCGACCACTGTGTTGGTCGGTTATGAGGGTTAAACCCGACCAAAAGTCATAACCGACCAGGCTAAAACCGACCACGTCCTATGGTCGGTTATGACCCTTTTAACCGACCGTTTTGCCTTTTAACCGACCGTTTTTTATAGTCGGTTTTGTCCTTTTTTCTTGTAGTGAAGCATACAAATTACATCAAATTTTTTTTTGACTAAATATGGCTTCTAGCCTTAATGAGTATTTATTCTCAATAATTCTCGGGTGAGCCAGACCTGGGACGACAAAGGATAAACTTCTTACCACTGGAGCTATCCAATCGTGCTCAGATTACATCAATTTTAATGTTTGCGATTGACTTATGTTTCGTCACAATGTTTCAATTTATTTAGATACGGATTGATCCAATTTTTAGAAAATACTCCAAATTTAAATTGAAATTATTACATTAGTGTTATCTAAAAGTATATATTGTGCTTTATTTGAAATTAAAAATATGCATGACCACTTTATTTACCATGTAATTAAACAAAATGGGAAATGTGAGCTTTGTAAATGAGATGGATGAATATAATCAATTGCATATAAATTAAGATGCAAGGCTGCAAGTTAAATCTCATAAAATTAAACTATAATTGTTTATTCAGATTTTCAAACAGAGCTGTCAGTTTGTCACATTCAAGGTAACTCTGACATTATTAGGTCAGTATTAAAACACCTGTTTTACATCAAGTTCTGCAACAAATGAGAGAGACTGAACTCTAGATTCTTGCTAGTGTAAAGACATTGAAGGGATAAACTTCTCTTGTGAAAATGGAAGCATAAGCTTTTCTGCCTAGTATAACATTCACAGCTTCTGTTGGATGCAAACCATCAAAATACACAAACTTGTCCCTGTCTGGACATGTTGATCCTCCTCTCCTGCATGAAATCCCAGTCCCTCCTTGTGCCCTTGTTGGCACGTCGCAACAAGGTTGCGTCGTGTTAGTAAAACCTACATTAATCAAACATCAGAACTTGTGTTTAGTAAGATTGATGAAGTTTATCAAGTGGTGAGAAGATTATATTAGTGGTTAAGTATTATTTTTACCTCTTAAAGCAGGGAATCTGAGGATGTCGCGAATGATGTTGTATGCATTGACTATAACAAAGTTTGAACCAGGCAATTGCGGCCTGAGGTCATTAACCAATGATCTTAAGTTTGAGTTGAATAACTCAGCCGCGTCATTAAGGAATTGAATGCAGGAATTATTTCCCTGTGGTTGTGCAGCAATGCTTACAGGGCTGCACCCCAGAGGATACAAAGACATGATTACAAATTTTGTCGCCCCCAAACTGTACAGCTTCTGCAATAATACTCTGAATTTTGTTAAACTGTGTATATGATCCAAACAATCAGGAAAAATAATCAGCCTTGTGATATATACCTTAATCTGAGAAGAGAGGGTAGCTATGAGCTTGTCAGTGAATTCTTGAACAGTAAGATTAGATCGCGATATATTCAGAAAATAATTCAAAGTGTAGTCATTTCCTCCGCTTCCAATCACAAACAGGTACTTGGATAATGACTCTCTGCTTCTGTTCTCCAGATTTGGCAATGTTACTTCCTCGAATAATCTGATTTGCTCATTCAAACTCAGTACTACTCCCTACAAAACAACACACTCTGACTACTGAAACTCTCGTGCTGTCAGAAAATTATGGGATAAAAGAAGTAGAACTGGATAATGCTACTGACATAGCAAGAAAAATGACAGTAACCCTTAAGATACTGCACGTTTAACGCATAAATTTAAATTCATTAAGTCATCTTCATACACCTTAAGATGTTGTTGATTACACAATATGGTCTGATAACTCTTCTGAGCACATGTTTGACATGCATTGTGAACTGTAAAAAAATTAACGTACTGAAGGCTAGCGAAAAGTATGTAAAAAACGATATTTAAACTGTACCGCAATGGAGCCAGTTTCATTCAAGATACCAGAGCCACCAGATGCATAATTAACACCAACATCTGACTGATTTACATTTGCAGATGGATCAAGAAAAGCCGGAATAAGTGCAGGAAGGTTAAGCAATTTTCCGAGAACATCGATAACATTTTCCCCATTAGTAAACCTCCCAGTAGGACCAAGTTCAAAATCCATGCCATAAGGCAAGTAATCAGACTTAGCTAAGGTTGCAAGATAGTTATTGTTACCATTATCAACAAAAGAGCTTCCAAAAACAAACATTCCTTTAATGTTATTAATAATCCCATCTGTTATGCTTTCTGCATCAGGTGAGATTTTGGTTGGTTTAGAACAAGAATAGAGGATGAAATTAAAACATAAGGATATTAAAAGTATGGAATGAAGAAGATTCATTAAAGCCATTGGTTTTGAGCTAACCAGCTTGTATTTTTTTTAATGGTTGCAATGAAATTTATACTGCATTCAAATGGTTAAGAAGTAGAGCAAGTGCATGCCAGCTTCTGTTACCAGCAGGCACGGATGCAGGAATTAATTTCAGGGACACGAAAATATTTTTAATATATTTCTAAATTATATCTACCTGAGAAGTAAATAAAATTATTAGTTTTGCCTCCTCAAACCCTAAAAAAAGCTTTCTCAGCCTCTTTTTTTTTCTAACCGCCGTTCGGGGCTTCCATCAGTTTTCACAGGTGGAAAGCCCCAAATCATCTATTTTCCTTCCTTTTTTCGTGTTTTTCAATAATACTCCTCCCCGGATAAGGATTTTATCGTTCAGGATTGTATTTTTGTTTGATAAAATCTTTGTTGGTTGAGATTTGTTCCCAATTTATTTGGTTTTTGTTTATTCTCTTCTTGTGAGAGTTTGATATGTTTTTTGGTGTGTTTTGATGTGATTCGATGTCCAGGACGTTAGATATGTCGAATTTTCAGAGGTTTGATTCAGTGATAAAGATTTATATGGGATTGCAATTACGATCGATAGCTTAAACTGGTTTTGGTGAAGGCGATACATGTGTATATATCAATTTCAACAAATCGCTTGATTGTGTCTTCATAAATACTAAATTAATCAGCGATATGATCTGTTTTATATTTGTTCGACTCGATTGTTCTTATAGATGCCGTATGGCTTTTCATTATTGAATTAATTCTGATTTTTTTTTCAAAAAAAAATATATTTCTAAATTATGACGACACTTATTATATTTTTAAAAATTAAAAAATATAAAATTTTATTTTAGGAGTTACTTGATTACAAGCTGCATGGAGCTGTATGGAGCCACCCAAAAGGCAGGCAGATTTGGAGGCTAATTTATGGAATTTTTCAGGGAAAAAAGTGCAAGAACATATTGTGGTTGATATTTTTCTTTAAATACAGTTTTTAAAAATAATTGCGAAAATATGTTATAATAAGCAAATTTACCCAAACATAAAATAATTTCGAAAGAAAAAAGAAAATCAAAACAATGAAAATTTACAACTATTTTTCTATGAAATACATATAAAGTTAATTTCAATTACAAATCGTATTTTTTCAAATAACTATAGAAAAAATGCTTAAAATTTTACATAAACAAATATGTACATGTAAATGTTAAATATACTTAAAATTTATTTATTCATTTTTTTAGTACGTTCCATACGTTAATTATAAGTAACCAAAAATTATTAGATTAATGGAAATATATATGAAAATAATTGCGAACTAAGTGTTGTTGCACCTATTAAATTCATGTATCCCGAAGTCAGGAGTTCAAATTCAAATTATGATGTGTGCGTGTGTAATCAATTAAAAAAATGAACATAATTATTGAATATTACCGAAAAAATCACCTATCACCTATATATTATTATATTAATATATTATGAGAAAATGTGAACCCTAAAATTTTCATACACGAGGGACCATTTTAGCATGAAAAAATTCTTTTATTTATCCGTTTTCTTCTATTATTTGACCTTTTTATGGCCAACTTTGGTGCCCATTTTTGTGGTGACGAGATTATTAACAAACTCAAGTTGATGTAGATTGTAGAGTACGGGGACCGGTGCACTTGTATGACTAAAATTTACGAGATTTGAAAGTCAATAATAGAGTTGTAATTCGAGTCGAGATTATAATCTGATACGGATCTATTCTCCAGGTCAGGGTCCATTGTGCCCCCGTTTCTCCACCTTCTTATAGTTAGTTATACGTTTCCTTTAAGTTGACATTTTTCTCAAAGTGTCATACCAAGTTGGTTTCATTCCGTCTCATTCAAATCTAAAAGAAAATATTGTAAGTTGCGATTTAGGAATGTCTAATATATGCATTTAGTTCGATCGAATAATAGTTGATGAAATAATAATTTTATTAAGATTATATATTTTTTGCGTTCAGATATAAAGGAGATAGTGTTTTTACTACCATAAAGTAATCAACCAGTTCCAAACATGTTATATAAAGACATTTAACTGTAGTTACAATTATTATTTTTTTGTCATAAATCTAATATAAAATCCTCAAAAGAACCTTTTTCTAACATTTTAATATTTTAATGGGCCTAATTACTTGCCATGATATTATCGGAGTGGAGTGCCGGAGTACTCAAATTCGATCCTCCAATACGAGTTTTTGTTAAAATCCTAATATTAGCTTCCTCTGACACTAAAAAAAATGTCAATAAAATGCTAATTTAGTATTTTCATTCAAAAAAAAGTTTAAATTATAATTTTAACTAACTAAAACAGCTAAAATATGTGCTCAAAAAAAAAATCAAAACACGGAGATAAGATGAACATGATCGTGTTTTCAGACTGTAATGAGTGGAGGCTGAAGAGTAAGAGTTGTGTAATTAACTTTGTTTTACTCGAAAGCATATAATTTTTTCCGCTATTCAAACAATCACACACTTTTAGACAATTAAATAAACAACCTCCTACAATTTTACATAAAATTTAATTTATATGCTCTTATTTAATGAATTAATATTAAATCTAATAAAAAAGTACGATAAAATGTAATATGATTACATAAATTAAATTTTTGAATTTAGATGAAATTACGATGAGTTATATTTTATTTTTCTAATATTTACCTATCAATTTCAGTGAAAGATAAAATATTTCCATATTGACTGGTATATTGTGTGATACACATTTATATTAACTTGCATTTTGTAATTCAAATCCTAATCTTGTTGAAATGTTTCCATGAGTTTGGTTATCAGTTGACCTGTCAAAATGGGTTTGTATCCGAATAATCGAACCGAAATCTATGGATCCGAGATCCGAATTATATAATCCGATAATTATCCGAAAACCAAATTAAACCGATCCGAAAATTACCCGAACCGAAAATTTAACCGAAAATGATCCGAAATACTAGATCCGATTATAAATTGGAACCGAACAAAATCGATTCATATAATATTTGAACCGAATATGATCCGAAATAAGCAAACTTCATACTTAAATGTATCTTATATTCATGATAATTTAATTATTTAATTATAAATTAATGTAAAAGTACATTATATTATATTAAAAGTACTACATTTAATAAAAAGATATTTTTTTAAGTCTCAAAACATGAAAAAATAAATAAGTTAAGATCTGAAATATCCGAACCGAATTTTGTCCGATTTTTATCCGATTTTTATACGTTTTTGATCCGAATTAGACCCGAACCGTATCACATCTGATCCAATCCGAATGACCTCGAGTTATATCATAATCCGAAAATGGAACCGATCCGAAATAGATCCGATCCGAAACCGATCCGGTCAGTGGCGGACGCTAGAAAAATATTTTAGGGGGGGCGATTTTTTTTTAAATAAATTATATTATATTATATTTAAATTTTAAGAAAAAATGCGCTTAAATACGTATTTAAATGAGTTATATGAGTATATAGCAGAACTATAATCACAATAAAAAAATTATACATATTTTAGTTAGGTGAATACGTACTTAGGATATTAAGCCATTATTTTAATTACCGGGACAAATATAATATCAGTATATAAATTAGAGAAGTAAAAAAGTAAAAATTAGAGGAGTAAAAAATAGAAGTACCGTCTCCACCAACACATACGTACAAAAACATAGTTAGATACTATCATAAAGCAAAAGAGGAAAAAAAGGAGGGGTTGAATGTACTCTATGCTGAATTAAAGGAGGGGTTGAATTAAAAAGCAAAAAAGTATTTTAGTTAGGTGAATACGTACTTAGGATATTAAGCCGTTATTTTAATTACCGGGACAAATATAATATCAGTATATAAATTAGAGGAGTAAAAAAGTAAAAATTAGAGGAGTAAAAAATAGAATTACCGTCTCCACCAACACATACGTACAAAAACATAGTTGTACAAAAAATTAGAGGAGTAAAAAATAGAATTACCGATGTTGAATTAAAAAGCAAAAAAGTATTTTAGTTAGGTGAATACGTACTTAGGATATTAAGCCGTTATTTTAATTATCGGGACAAATATAATATCAGTATATAAATTAGAGGAGTAAAAAAGTAAAAATTAGAGAAGTAAAAAATAGAATTACCGTCTCCACCAATACATACGTACAAAAACATAGTTGGATACTATCATAAAGTAAAAGAGGAAAAAAAGGAGGGATTGAATGTACTGTATACTGAATTAAAGGAGGGGTTGAATTAAAAAGCAAAAAAGGAGGGAAAAGTAGGAGTTCAAACCCCGGTCTTCATTGAGGATAACACTACCCACAACCAGCTGAACTACAGCTACAATTCTGCAATTACAGATACTAACTCAATCATATTTGAAAACTCAGGGGTCTCTGGACCCCCCTAGATCCGCCTCTGGATCCGGTTATCCGATTTGACAGGTCTAGTTATCAGCAATAGATCGTAGGAGTCTAGAGCTTTGTATTTGACATATTTGTTGAGTTTGATAAAGAAATAAGAAAGTTCAATGTATGATTGTAATATATAAGTTGTATTAACTTGTATTATTGTAATACTACTAATAATATTAGTAGCAATGATGCATTTCTTTTTAGCAAAAACTTTATACAATGTTTAGATATGTTCTCAACAATCAATTTCAATTTAAGCTACTATTTTTATTCTCATTTCTTGTAATCTGTAGATTTTCCAGGTAAAATGTGTTAAACTTTGCATGCAAGACTGTTATGTTATTGAAACGACAACTTTACATAGATTAGCATGACATCGAGTTCTGCAACTGTACAACACAACTGTACAACAGCAATAATGTGGAGAAATGGTTACTATGGCTTTCACTAGTTTGACCAGGTTTGGTGTTTATGATGTGAATTTCGGGTGGGGAAATCCAGTGTGGATCGTATCTGCTTGACTCACGTTTACTAATGTGGTTTCTTTTTTTGACAACAAAGAAGGTGATGGAATTGAGGCATGGATTAACTTGGAGGAAGATAAGATGGCTAAATTTGAAGCTGACTAAGAGCTCCTGTCGTTTGTTTACGCAACTGTTTGATTTAACAATCAAGAAATCGACAACTGGATCCTAGCTCTACTTCAAGCTGGAATACCTGATTTTTCGATAGGTTGAGTTCAGATTATCGTCGCTTGGATAAGTGCTTGAGTGGTGATCTGCAGTTTCTTATAGAAGTGTTGTAGCCAGAGTCTAGTACATTCAAGGCCAACCTGGATATTACACATTCAAATGCTACAGATAATTTCGAGTTAAACGGAGGCCATGGATGAACCAGGATTACTGATTGTACTGCTTACTATATCAGTAGCAATAGAAATTTCTTTTCATTAAGGAACTTATTCATCAGTATTACATGTCTTCATCAACGAGTACTTTTTTCAACTTCTCTTCTAAATGACTATCAATACCTATGTAGAAGCAGTGTGGCGCCTCAGATTATAAGCTTGGCCCTTGAATACATGGCAAGATATGTTCTCATTGATGAGTTCTAGTTTCAGCTACCATCTTTATATAGATTAGCATTATTGAAACGACAACTTTACATAGATTAGCATGATATCGAGTTCTGCAACTGTGATCTAGATTAGTGAAACAAATGAGAGAAAAGAACCCTAGATTTGAGCTAGTTCCCTGATATTGAAAGGAAAAACTTCATTTGTTGAATTTGAAGCAAAAGCCTTTGTAGCTAACACAACATTCACTGCTTCTGTTGGATGCAAACCATCGAAATACACATGCTTGCTCCTATCTTCACATGTTGATCCTCCTCTCTTGCATGAAATTCCATTTCCCCCTTCTTCCAAAGATGGCACACGGCAACAAGGTTGTGTCGCGTCAGTAAAACCTAAGCGGATTAGACGTCAGAACTTGCTTTTAGTTGGATTGATCAGATTCATCAGGTTGAAAGAAAATAGTATAAATATTTACCTTTTGAAGCAGGGTTTTTGATTATATCTCGAACTATTTTGTATGCATTGACTACGACAAGATTAGAACCAGGCATTTGTGGCCTAATGTCATTTACCAGGGATCTTAAGTTGGTATTGAAAAAATGAGCTGCTTGATTAAGGTATTGATTGCAACCCTTCTTCTGTGCTTGTGCAGATGCACCAATGGATCCGGGGCTGCAGCCCAGAGGATACAAAGACATCACTACAAACTTCCGCGCCCCCAAAGTGTACAACTTCTGCAATAATATTCAACTTTAACATCATTGTGAACTTAGACTAAGGATCGTTTAATTATGTTTTTTTAAAACATCCGAGTAGATTGGAAGGGAAAAACCTTGGCCAGACGACTCCAAACGTATTAGGAAAAGTAATTCAGTTGCAGGGAACAAATACTTTGACAATGTGATCAGAATACATATTACACAGAGGTATAGTAAGTAAATAAACCATGCAAATTGACAAATTTTACCTTGAGTTGAGTAGAGAGAGTAGTTGTAAGATTGGCTGTGAATGCCTGAACACTGAGATTAGCTTGTGATTTAGTGAAAAAATAATTCAAAGTGTAGTCGTTTCCACCGCTTCCAACCACAAACAAGTACTTGGATAATGAATCTGTGCTGCTGCTCTCGAGCTGACTCTCCAACTCCGGCAATGTCACTTCCTCAAATTTCTTGATTTGCTCATTCAAACTCATCACTTCTCCCTACGACACCATCCGTAGTAAAATTTACTTATACTATTGTTTAAAAATGTGAAAGAAGCGAAAAAAATCTGGTGCAGAGCCAGAAAATGGCATAACAAAGGTTGAAAAGAGGGCTAGTAATTAATTTGTGTTTGTGTAATCTACCAGCAAAACAAGAGAGAAGAAACATAAATAGAAATAGATAGACTATATAATTAGTAATAAACATGTGTGCTTAATATCAATGCTCTATAATTAAGAGAGTTGTACATCTTAAAACAATGATTAGGTTTGTCTCTTGTTGTCTGTTGATCATTTTATTACAGAAGTTCCATTGTAGTGTCACTATTGCTTTTGTATACTTAACATATTAAACATAATCCCTAGCATTGTAAAAGGTTGAAGGTTAATTAGTAGTACTTCAAAAAGAAATACCATGTTAAGTAACCAGACCGTCTAATGAATAAGGTTTGAGGAAAGACCCTAACATGATCTTATACTCTTCTAACACGTTCGACCCTCAGAGGAGACGTGTAGAACGTGTGCAAGTAACAGTAAAACACCCTATCAAAGATCTAATATTGCCTGATAAAAAGCAAGAAGAACATTTTAAGTTTTAACCTACTTGAAGCTAGCAAGATGTGTTAAAATATAGGATTCTGGAAAGGGTCATTCTCTAACACCTCGATGTTTTAGAGTAACTGGTTCCTCGACAAGATGCATGTAAAAAAGAAAGCGATCTGTTTACCACTATGGAGCCAGTCTCGTCGAGGATGCCAGAGCCACCGGATGCAAAGTTAACACCAAGAACTGTCCGATTTCCCTTAGTAGATGGATCAGTGAAAACCGGAATAAATGCTGGAAAATTTAGCTGGTCACCTAGAAGATCGATAATATTTTTACCATTAGTAAACCTCCCAGAAGGACCAAGGGGAAAATCAATGCCATAAGGCAAGTAATCAGCTTTAGCCAAGTTCTGAAGAAAGTTATTGTTACCATTATCAACCAAAGAGCTTCCAAACACAAACATTCCTCTAATGTTAGTACTTGAATCTCCTAACTTTTCGGCATTCGAGAAAATCTTGTCTGGATGAAAACATGAAAACATGAAGAGATTGAAACATGAAGAGATGAACAGCATTGAAGGAAGAAGGTTCAGTGCAGCCATTGGTTTTAAGCTTGGTAGCTTGTATTCTTGGAGCCTTTTTAATGCAAATTTGTTAGAATTGGATGGGCCTTGACTGAATTGGAAATGAAGTGCACCAAATGCTACTAGCTTTTATTTATATGTTTAAATGAATTGTCCCATGACCAAAAAGTCTAAGCTCCATACTATTTGAAACTTTTTCCAATCATACTAAACAAACATTGGTCCTGTTTGGAAATTAGCTATTAGTTGGAGCAGTATATAATAAGAGTAGTGCTAAAAACACAAAAAATTGTAATAAAATGATGTGTCATGGTTGATGTGGCAGTTTTGAATGATTTAAATGGTGCTTTTGATTAAATGCAGGGGTCCATTTTTATTTAGCCAATAACAATTTGACACTTGGCATTTTGTAATTTTTTTGGGAACCAATTTGGTACCCTTACCATTTTCCATATAATAAGTGTTTTAACTAACTGATTAATTAAATTATTTTGGCTGAATAATTGAATTTAACTATTTAGAGTAAAAAAAAATCAATATAACCTTTTTAAATTAGTCTTTTAGGACCAAAAAATTATTTTAAACAACTATGAAATACTAATATTAGAGATTTGATAAATTCAAAAATTTATACTTTTGTTAAAAAACTAATTTTGAAATAAGGTCATTACTTTTTTTAGGGTGAACAAACATTATTAGACATTATAATAAAGCAAATACCAATATCAACACAAATCTCTATACTAAACAAATGGAGGATAGTAGAATTAGAACACGAGATCACTTTCGAAAATCGAATTCTGATACCATATCAGATAATTAATCTATTTAAAAATATAAAATATCTATGACGCTCTTATATTCTTCAAATCTAAAGGACGACACAAATTATAAAATGATATAAAAAATGTAACTATCGCAACACAATTTACGTCACTAGAATAAGATCTCATCGGTTCCCGATTAAAACCTCCTTGAAGCTTAGAAACTTGCAAAAAAGTCACAGACATCACGATTCCCGTGAAACAAGCTAGGCTGATCTTTTCTCATGCATAGAATTTTTATACATTCCAACCCTGTGATTTGATGGCTTTTTTATACATTGATATTGAATTTTATTGAATTGACTATTCCAGAAAAATAATTTTGCTACGACAATTTCATAAACGACAACTGCATCAATTATTTTTTGAATATGCTAGACGTACGATAGCCGGAGCCATAAATATATACACTTGCGAAAAAATTAAAATACATAACATCTCTTATAAATACACGTTAAAAAAATTGATATTTAAAATTTAGTACTACCTTTATTATTTTTTATTTATCATATATGATTTTTTAGTGGTTAAACTGACCAATTTTTTTATCAAATATTAAAACTCATTTGTTTAATATTTTTAAAAAGTTGAAAATCACGTATTAAAATAGATTAGTAGAAGTTTTCAATGCTATAATTTTTAAAATAATTTTAATTAAATAATATACATAAAAGTTAGTCAAAATTTTATCAATTTTACCATTAAAATTAAAACACGATAACTAAAAAGAAATGGACATGTATATATACATAAATTTAGTTAAAATTCGATTAATTTCATTATAAAAATCAAAACAGGACAACTGAAAAAGAACGGACTGTAACTTAACATTTCTGAAAAATAATAACGATTTTTTTACTGTGTGTCTATCGGCACATTCTAAACACTAAAATCTAGACATCTTTTACGAGTTATCGTATTTTTATTGATAATTATTTTTGTGCATGTAAGGAGTCTGCAAAAATCAATTAAAAAATACTCCCTCGGTCCCTTCCAATTGTTTACATACACAAATTTTAAGGTGCATAAAAAGTATAGTTATGTAACTTATTTTTACAATTTTCTTTTTCTGAATAAAAGTTGAATGTTTTAATTTTTATTCAGAAAAACAAAATTGAAAAAAAAATTATATAACTATACTTTATATGCACCTTAAAATGCGTGTCGGACACTCTCCAAAAAATGTAAACAATTGAAAGAGATGGAGGGAGTATGATATAATACCTTATTTTGTGTTTATGGATACATGATAGAAAATTGGAAATGGGAACCGATCCCCAGCCATCGTTGGATGGGATATTGCGGCTGGTGTATCTTAACCAAGTTGGCTCTAGATAATTTCCCATTCGAAATAATAATAGAATTGAAAGGGAATGCAAGGTAGGTAGGGGTTAGTTTGAAATAATAAATGAAAGTCAAATTTCAGAATATATCCTGCTTTATTTACAGAGAAAGATGAAATGCACAGTTGACCCATGCCAAATTTTAATGAAAAACTATGACTATTATTATTGAAAAAATGGATGGGGGATTGCAGATGCAGGCTGCTTGTTTTACATTCAATACTGTAATTATGCACTGCCCGATAAGGGCTGCTCAATAAATTTTCTTGGCTTCCATGTAAATATAGTTCTACATCAAACTGCCAATATTTATTACTTATCTCTTTGGTAGTTGATGATGCGTCACTCTCCATTCCAAGGTTTATGGACGACGACAAAATATAGTAGTAGTATCCTTTATGACGGTGATTCGGGTCGGACGGCTCACGAGCTTTACCTACTCGAACTTGTTTAATTCGGCTTGATTTAGGTTAGTTCGAACGGAGATTCTGACCCGTTTAATTAAGCGAGCCGGCTTGACTTGTGAAATTAAATAAGCCGAGTTCGAGTTCGGAGAAATGTTTAGATTTGTAAAATGTAAAGTTAAACGATTCGGACAAGCCGACTGGTTAGAATGGATTAGCTTAGCTAAACGAGTCGGCTCGATTCGTGAAACGAAACAAGTCAAGGTCGGACATATGTTTAGACTCGATTAACCTCGGTTTGAATTACGTCCGATTCAAAATTCGACGCTCGGCCCGAATTATAACGCTAATACAGTTTGAGTTGAATTCAGTAAAATTTAGACTCTATTTATATTTTTCGGAAAAATAGTTTCCGAACTTTTCCATATTTATTTGGGTTTAGAAAAATATTTTAGCATTTATAATCTATTAATTTAAAATTTATGCATATGAAATTATGTAAACTTGCTTGGTTATATGTTATAAACTTTCATGCAAAAATTTAAGCAAGAACATGAAATTTAAACATTTTGCGCTCTTGGAAAAAAACAAATTGGGCTTGAAATAGATCCTCCTAGTTTATGGCCTGTATCATTATATGGGTTTTAAGCATTCTGGACGGCCCATATCCGGCCCACAATGAATTAAAATTTATCACCATTCACATCAGGGCTGAGCAAAAAACCGATCCGGAACCGGTAAAATCCGCAAAAAACCGATCCGCAAAAAACCGAACTGATCCGAAACCGAAAAGGTTAAAAACCGATCCGATGATAATTTTTCGGTTCCGATTTTAGGTCCAAACCGATCCGAGAAAAACCGAATCGAACCGATTATTTAAATAAATAAATAAATATATATATATATATATATATATATATTTTTAAAATTAACATATATATGTATATATATAACATCAAATTAAATAACACTATGACTGGAACTCAGTAGAAAACTAGCAACATCAGTAATAGGTTATCTATTCTAATGAGCCTTACAAAATATTTACAAGTCCAATAACACTTAACAGTCCACCTAGCCAAAATTTCAGTAGTTCATTTAAATGATTCAGTGAGCTTTAATACTGTAAATTGCATGATTTTGGTTTATAACTGTTTGTTTAGTTTTTGCAAACTATATTGGTTGATTACATGGTTTAACTAGGTAGAAGCAATGAAAATTGTATTGATATTATGATGCTATGGATGCTGATTTTTTTATAATTAAATTTCTGTTGTTCATCATGTTTTTTTTAAATTGTATGAAATTCTAGAAGCTTTACATGAATATCAGCTTCATTGACGATCCTAGAATGTAACTGATTTGTGTTACCAATCAGCCACCTTCCTTCCTATACATGGTTTTGAGATAATACATTTTTTAATCGGTTTTGCAACCGAAACCGAACCTATATAACTGATCCGGAGTTTTTAAAACTGAAACCCATCCGATGGATCTGATGGATCGATTGCGGTTGCGGTTTTTAATTTTAAAAAAACCGAAAACTTGCAGTTCCGATTCTGGTTCCGGTTTTATCTAAAAACCGAACCGATCCGAGTTTTGCTCCACCCTAATCACAATCATAAATTATTTCATTGATTAATCGGATAATCAGTAATTAAAATTAATTGGATGTATTTAAAAAGATACAAAACAATTAATTTATTAAACTAATTATATTAATTTATGAAAAAGATTCAGTAATTTATCAGATTATAAAATCGAATCGACAGAGTATATTAAAACGATTAATCGGATAATTAATCAATAAAATCATTGATTTTTACAACAGAATTCACAGTATATATTAATTTATCGATGTAATTGCAGTTGACCAAAGTTTTTCTTAATTTTAACTCCTTTCCCAGCCTTAAGTAACAAAATCTGAATATGTTACCGGTAAAACGCAAATAGTCAAATACTCCACTGGAATTTAAAAGAATATCTAGTTCTTCAATTTTTTTTAATACTAAAGTTTGATTTTTGGGACACATTTTAAATCTTTGACTTGGAAGATTTCAATCAAAGTAAAAATATAAAACGATAAATATTAAATTATTATAGATTAATTTTAAATAAGAATTAAGTTTTAGCTAAACCAAAATATTTATTAGGATTGTCCAACGAATAATTTTAATAAAAATTTGCATGTATCCATATTTATATCCGAAATTATCGGATTCATACAGATAGCATCCGTTTTTCCTCAAACACAAACTTATATTTGAGACGAATATTATGTGCTTCTGATTTTTTTTACCGTCATAATATTTGATTATTATCGGTGTTTTAAAATTCCCGATTTTACCGATTAATATCTAATTAGTTCCCTAAAAGATATCCAGACCGATTTGATTAATTTTTATAGATTTTTTTATCGAAATATATATAATAATTTATTAAAATTAAAATACTATATTAATTTAAATATGAATAATTATAGAATTTATGATATAATAAATATATATTTGTTAATAAATAAAAAATTTAATTATAAAAATACATTAAATAATATTTTTAATATTAAATGACAACCAAATTCCACTCCTGTTAATTCCCGATTTTCGATTAATCTTATATCTATAGTTTAACTGATTATATCCGATTTCCGATTTTTATAATGATAGTTATTACGTTATTACGTTAAAGTTTAGTGTTGTGAAATTCTCCATTGACTAGCAAGTTGCAAGTAGTTTGCAAATAAAATGCCTAGACATTTCTGAATGTCTACATAAACACACTTCCAAAAGCCAGTAGTTACATAAACACACAATCTATATACACCCAACATAATAAATATCTAAAGAGAATCTTCTTGTGTTTATAAAGATCCCTCCTTTAAAGAATCATACCAAGTACATCACATACACAAAAGACAAGCAACAAGGTTAGTTTCTTGTTTCTTGGATCTAAAGATTGAAACTTTATGCTTTTTTAGCAATACCCATTTGATCTTTTTGATAATCATTGTTGTAATTTGTGTTTTCTTGATGTTTTTGACTTAAATGGTAGTTATAATGATGAATTTTATATGATTGTGACTTTTTTAGGTCAAGATCCCTCTAGGGTAGACTCTTGTTGTTCAAGATTTTAGCTTTTTGTAATTATTGTTGTTTTGTGTGATGATTGTGTGATTTTGATGATTTTTTTTTATGCAAAATGTTTGCTTGTATTGGTGATTTTAGCTTTTAGATGTAAGCAATTGGATTCTTTATATGTGATTAGAGTAATTTGAAGTTGCTTGTCATTGCTTAGATTTTTGGATGTAATGTTAGGATAGGGTTATGCGGAATACGATTCGTTAAAATTTGAATTTTTCGGTCTTCATTCTCCATTTTGTACTTGTACTTATATTGTTTAATGTAATCCAATTATAATTCCATGTCCTGGTGTTTGGATATGAAGGGGTATGGTATTGCGTAAGTTATAATTTTTCATTGGTGTTTGGATAAGAGAGTGTTTCCTACCCTTGTCCTTGCCTTTTGGAACTTGTTTGCATCACAGTGAGAAGGTCCAGATTCTTTTTATTGTCGTTACAAGTCCGGCCATTTCATAGTCTGGCTTATTGTTGATCCTCTGCCAAAATTAATTGTAAATAATTAAATTGTAGATAAAGGTAAATGTACAATAGTTTTACCACCAATGGTCCAGAATTTCTTGCCTTTCTCGTTGTTGCTAGTGTGTTTTTATATGTCGTCATTTTTATTTTTACCTGTAAAAACAAATAAGGATGTAGATAATAATGCGTCCATACTCCATCATACAATCTCGTGGACTATATATGTTTCAACTTTGAAGGCAATCTGATTGGTGAATGATAGTATACAAACAATTAAATCAATAGGAGACAAAGTCACTTGTATCTGGACAGTCGCACCTAACTCTCCGTCCACCAATGCATGACAGTCGCGCTTCACATGTCAAAGGTCTTTCAAAGCCCCAATATTTGTGCTGGGGATAACCCCTGCCCTAGCCACTGGCCTTCATATAGGCCTAATGAGAGAGTTGAAGGGGTTAATGACTAGGATTGAGGGTCATGCTCTGCGGTTCAGAATCAGCGGCATCTTGCCACGTAGAAGATTCCATTTGATCTTAAGTTGACCCTGGTGCGGGGAGCGAGGCATTTGTACCGGCCCTAATGATGCCGTTAGGAAGAATGGTTGTGTCATGCGTCAGTGACAGAATGTTTGCCTCTGCGCCTGGCTGGTTTAGTAGCGCTGCAGTAGGCTTCTGCGTGCTCCACTTGTAGGGGCGCGCCTGACACTGTCTTTTGTTGCCTTTATTGTTTTCATGGGTTTTTTCATTGGGCTTTGTGTTTTATATCTTTGGGCTTGGGTACTTCATATAATAGCAGTAACAAGATAAATTGCTTAATACTATGAAGTTAAGAAACGGCGAAATAGCGAATAGTTCATGGGACTTATAAAAGGGTACTACGTGATGAGATTACTATTATATTAGTGCAAATTGTTCTAAATGGACTATTGCATTTGAAGAAAAATATCATTAGGATAATTAAGATTTTATTCTATTTTTATTATTTTGCAGCAGCTATATTCAATCTATTTTTTTCTGTTTAACCTGTATAAGAGGAATGTTAAAATGTTTTTTCTTTTGAGAAGACTATTAATTAGATTTAATGTAAACCTAATACGAGGTTCACATATCAAATTTAGT
Organism: Apium graveolens; assembly: GCF_009905375.1. Taxonomy (NCBI): domain Eukaryota; kingdom Viridiplantae; phylum Streptophyta; class Magnoliopsida; order Apiales; family Apiaceae; genus Apium; species Apium graveolens. The sequence continues at coordinate 271,111,095 of NC_133653.1, forward strand.
CTCTTAATATTGATTTAAGCACCAGGTTTTGCAGTTGCTGCTCCCTTCTTCCATATTAGTGCAAGGCATGCTCGAAATAATCAATAAATTTCTGCCTTAGGCGTGTATGACTTCTGTTTGTTTAGTGGTTTTCTGTTAAAAAAATTCTTCATTAATTGATTGTTCTCAAAAAATATAATTTGAATTCCGAATGCATCTTAGGTGCATAAATAGTTACTTTTTTTGTTTCATTCTCCATTCACTAAACTGCTAGGTTTAAATGAATGATTGTTCATCACGTGTTATATGCATTTTTGTTGGGTTGGAGGCTTGGAGCTGTAGGAGAGTCAGAGTAACTAATGTGTGTGTGAGTTTTCTTTTCTACATCCGATTTGATTTTTTGTGCATCAACTGTTTATAATTTCTCAAATTTTGGTACTTTAGAATAAACATACTTCTGAGAGCAAAGTTACAGGGAGGAAACTAACAGATTATTTCAAAATTTACTTTTCCTATATTTTAATATAAAAAAATCAGGTTATTGGTTACTGTTAGCCATTTTCTCTACGTTGCAGGGCCAATCTTGTCCCTAATTTTTTTAATCATAGCTGATGTTTCAAACAAAATACCTCTCCCCATTATTTACTTTCGAACCTTACAAGACTTTCCATATGGAGGAAGTATTATCTTCTGCTTTTTTGACAGTTTGACAAGTTAGTTTATTAGCTAGTTAAAGACGTCAATTCTGTGGCTGTATTCGATTGCAGTACAACATGTGTTTGTGTATGTATATCTAGATTACTAGGTTTAAGCAGAAATACATTTTCTAAAGAGGGGCAGACAATTAGAGAAGGTCTTATATTGGATATATTTTATGAGAAAACAATGTCAATATTCAGGTAAGTATTATCTGCGTGTGACGTGCGTTACTGGTCCAGAGTACAGTGTCAAGTTGCCACTTGCACTCTGATTTGGAAGCCAATAGATGATCGTTGAATTATTTAATTGTTGGTAAAACTTTTCTTTTGGCTATACTGCATGTCACGTATTCTTGGTTGTTTAAATCAGGAAGCCACCCACCAATTCCTTATTTTCCTGTTTATCGTAACCAGTTTTCCTTTGTTTATCACAAAGTTGTCCTTTGCAGATATGCAAACTCGTTTATCTCGCTCCTTTGTGTTGTACTCAATAATATTTTTTACCATCATCATCTCAGCTTCACGTTTCTCTTGTACTAAAATTAAATTTGTGTTTCCTATTGTATTTTGGCATGTATACTACAGCAAATTAGCTGGGGAGGTCTGAGAGCTGTGACAGGCAAATATGAGTCTGGCATGTATCGCATGCCACAACGTTGAAAGTCCGTCACACTCCTTGAGAAGTTATTCCACTTCTAGTTCAGAAAACGATGGAAGATGTTCTGTGATCACCAACTGCTTGATGAGAAAAGCATCCCTCCACCAGCAACTAGCAAACATCAACTTTTTACCGTCGTCCAAGGTCTCCCCAGAACCGACAGAGCCCCCAAGGTTAGTCCGAAGCCGAGCAGTTAGAAGAGACATCGTGCAGGACTGGAATTTTAATGAATCTATCGTCATGGTCTCAGAATAGAAAATCGAACTCGAGTTGTGTCATTTGTTTTAACTTCTCATTTGCTTTTGTTCTTAATAATGGAGTATGAGCATGAGCTTGTTACTCATACATACCATGTAGAAATTTTCATATTAATCACCGGTTTCTTTGTTGTTTCTCTCTTATACACTTGTCATAAAATATCTTCTTTATATTAAAGAAAACTAATTAATTAACATTATAACTGTCATTGTTAATACCATAACTGTAAAAACATGCTTTTTTTATCCTAGGTAACCCGCAGCCGCTACCCTTGGTAGACCTTACGAGCTCACGCAATAGCGTGCAACAAAACAAAACCATGCTTTTTTGTTTAACTCCATCATAATATTGGAAGGCCTGTATTTGGGCTTACAAAACCCAACAGCAAAGTTGTAAAAGTTTGCTCTTTGGGCCTTCCCAGCCCAATTACTTATTACCTATGATTTGCAATGAAATAAAAGCACCATATTTTCCATATCTTTCTTCTGTTCCTTTTTATCTGATAATTTTTTTCTTCTGTTTATCTCAAAAGAGGAAACTTTTAAATTCACTTTTATTTCTTTCCCATCAAAGTAGGTGGCTGCAGCCGAATGGTGCAATTCTTTTAACTTTTTAAAATTTTATTATTGTTGACGAAAGTCGAATCTTGTTCTGCTATAAATTTCGTCGAATTTTATGTTAAAATTTGTCCGGATTCTCTTAACAAATAAAAGATTAAATCAAAGAAAAAACATCTATTGCATATTTAGATCAATGTAAGACAATATTCTATTGTTTGTAAATATACTTTTCTTTAAGTGGAAGACTAGCATAGTGGTCCAATATGAGAAAACACCATAAAAAATCACTACAATTGGGTATATTTTGGTGTAACATCCCAAGTTGATTGAATTTTAACCATATGGCATCATTTTGGTGAATGACAACTTGTATGTATAAACTCCATACTTTTGTACAATATGAATGGGGGCAACAATGATGTAATATTGACATTAGAATAGCACAAACCAATATTAGCCGTACATTATTATTATTATTATTATTATTATTATTATTATTATTATTATTATTATTATTATTATTATATATTATTATTATTATTATTATATATTAACTTAAATCATGTGTGATGCACGAGTTCCCGTTAATATTTAAAAAATTTATTTGTCCCGTAATATTCTAATTTTTTAAATATATGATGATTATAAATTTATAATAAAATAATAGTATAACTTTAGTAGAATAAGTAAAGTGCTTTAACAATTTAGTAGTTTAGCGAATATATAACACTATTTTTTTTAATAATAGAATACGTTGTGGTCGTAGTTTAGTAGGGTAATTATACTATATCTAGTTGTTTAATAATTTAGTGGTTTAGCGGATATATAACACTATTTATTTATTTTCTTTAATAACTAAAATTAGAGAATAATTGTTGAACCAAATTATACCCCATTCCGGTTATTATAGTATTTTTAATAATAGATTACATTGTGGACGTAGTTTAGTAGGATAAGTAGACTATCTAATTGTTTAACAATTTAGTAGTTTAGTATTTATTTATTTTCTATAATAACTAAAATTAGAGAATAACCGTTGAATCAAATTATACCACATCCCGGTTATTATAATATAATATAGATATTATAGATTACAAAATATAAATTTAATATATTATAGATTATAAAATATAAATTTAATATATTACTGTTAGAATTTCAATTTTATATTTCTAGTATGATAATTTTATAATACATCACTATTATGATGCAATATTGACATTAGAATAGCATAAACCATTATTATACTTCCCAATTTTTAATTGTACCACCTTATCTTGCCTTTTTATTTTATATTTCAAAAAGTATATCTTTAGACATATCTATATGTTTTTTTTTCATAAAAGTAGTTGCAATAAAACTTATAAATAATATTGAGAGAATCGTCACCGCCCTTCATATTCTTGATTTGTACTTTTTCTAAGATACTTGTTTACACCAACCATCATTAAATTAAAGTGTATATAATTAATTAATTAATTATTTTATGTTTATGACAATGACAATTAACTTGATTATAATTGGCTTATGAAACCAATAACATGGGAATTTTTTTTATTGTCAAGTTGTTGTGAGTCCCACCTTATTGGATAATGTAGTTGACATATAACTACCAATTGCTCTTTTTTCTTTTTTAATATTCTTCCAGATTTAAAATTTGTATACAATTCTCTAGATTAGTCTTGATCAAGATTCAAGAGTACTATTGTTTTCAAAATTAGATAAGATTAACAACAAACTAAAAGTCATTATTAATTAATACTAGTACTTACTTTTCTAATTTCACTTTTGATAAATAATATCAAAATTATTATTATTATTTTTTACTTTTTCTCTATGTGTATCTTATAATCATAGTTTCAAAAATTGTCTGTTACAAATAATCACTTGATATAATTATACTTTTTAAAAACAAATATAACAAATGTAATAAATAAAAATAATTATTAATTTTTAAAACAATATTAGATTAGTGGACCAATTAATCATTCATATTTCGTCGATAAATCTTGAATATCGACTTTTAAAATATGACTTATAATTTTAATACTTTGACAACAACTTAGTAACACAAATATTATAATATATAATTTCTTTTTGCTATATATTTTTTTATCGTAAGTAACTCGTAGCCGTTATCTTTTGGGTGCGTACAGAGTAAATCTTACGGACTCACAATAACCTGCAAAATACGTGAACCAAGATAAACCACATTTAAGCGACACACGCAATAGCGTGCAAACCACGTGAACCAAGGTAAATCACATTTAAGCGACAGGCTCTAACTTTCGGCGTGAACCAAGATAAATCGCATTTAAACGACAGACTCTGACTCAGAAGATATAATGATAAATTCTTCTCCCGTGATATTCGAAACTGTGACCAAGAGGATAGTTATCATCTATTTAACCAACTGATACAACGCTTGCGGACTCTTCTAGCTATATTAAACTAATCAATTCATAAGTCTAATTCTCTTGAACCTAAATTAGTATTTTTTATAAATTTTTCTAATTAAACATAATTAATATTGTTTGGCAAGTAGTGGAAAAGGCTTTTTTTAAGGTTCCCTTTTTCCACCGGCACGCATTGGAGACCAGGAAAATAAATCAAAGCTGTTGTTGAGTCTCCCACAATAAAAGCATAATATACTCCGGGCCCTCGGGTCAGTCTCTTGTCTTACAATTATTCTTACACTGTTTTTTTTTTTTATTTACTTTTTAATAACCGATGAACAAATTAATATGGAAAGATTTAAGAAAAAGTATGATATTTATTTTTCCCGATGTCCTCCGAAATTTTTAAATATGAATATATTATATAAGTAATTTTTCTACGCATATACTATACAGTTAAATCTTTTTAAAATAATAACATCAGAATCACGATTTAGTAAGTATATTACCATACTTAAAGTAAAAAATATAGTAACTTCATTATATTGAGATCGTAAAAAATATTATCTTAATAAAATTACTAATTTATTTATTATTAGTTAATCGTTGTTCAACCGTTTGCGTGTGAAAATTAAAAAATTTAATCCATCAATTCTAGCCATTTTTCTGAAAAGCGGAAATCGGTATTTTCGATAGAGCAACTTTTCAATGCTTAATCTGATAATTAGTGATTAATCGAATTGATTAATATGAGCATTAATTGTTTTAGTTTTAAATATATTAAAAAAATTAATTTATAAAACTAAATATATTAATTTAAGAACAAAAAGCGATTAATGAGACTATAAATCGAATCGGTAAAATATATTTGAATGATTAGTTGAATAATTAATTGATTAAATCGATAAGTTTTACAACAAAAATTCTAGCCTATAATTAGTTATAAATAAAATAAACGTCAATATTAGTACAAAACAATCATTTGGTTCAAGATGTGATATCGGGTTGAAATTAAGAATCGGTTTAGAGTGGTATGGAAATCAGGTATCATATCTGATATCATATCATGTGTTTGGTTGAGTGCCATAATAAATATTTTTAATTTAAAATATGTTAAGTCAATAATTTTAATTTTATTAAATATATTAATTTTATTATTATTTTAATATTTTTTAGGTTTATAGGTTTCTTTTAATACTAAATATTAATATTTAATTGCTTAAATAAAACTTAAAATAGTGAAATAGAAATTGATACCCATACCCCTACTTCATATCCACCTTCCTACTTAGGTATGAAAAACTCATATATTGAAGGTTTGAGAAATGGATATGAAATTTTATTTTTTTTAAACCAGACGTCGATATGGGTTAAATGGTTGAAACATATACTTATTCCAGAATATGTCGAATCAAACGACCCCAATTAACATGAATGTATGCGTGCGAGTTATATATGACTATATGCACTGAGATGTTACATAAAAACTAACTTTATAAAAAAACTAATTTTATCTTGTATTTATTTTGAAGTTATGATAAGACGTTACATAAACTCGTACTTATAGACAATAACTAATATTTGCTAAAAATAATTAAATTTATTATAAGCTTGTGTTAATTAAGTTATGATAAAAATTTAAAACAAGAAGAAATTGAACATTCCCATTAAAACAAAAGTTACTTATTATGGCAAACAGACTTTTTTACGGTAAAATATTTTACTTATTTGAAAATCCTAAACTCACTTGAACATTATATATATACGGTAAATGATAGTCATATTTAATGCCATACTTCAAAATCGTATACAATAAATATTTTTAATAAGACTCATTTATCATATATATAGGGTAATGATTAAATACAAACTAAAATTAAAATAAAAACTTAGAAGTAATCTAAACCATTAGATTTATCCAATCCAATGTTTCAGTTTTTTCCCTCCGTTTTTAATTTGATATTTCCCGTCAAACCGTAATTTTTTTTAAATCCGATTTTACTGTATTTTTCTACATCTCTCAACGATCGATTTGCATACCATATGTGTTATATTTCGAATTAATTTTTTTTAAAAAAATTATTTGGTTTCTAATTTCTATTATAAATTGGTTAATATTGGATATATATATATATATGATTGTCGTATGGGGTCCCTTCCACAGCCACAGTGGTTCTAATAACCACCTGTCGCATTGTTACATTGCGGAAGTATAGCAGTTTTGCTTCAATGCGGGTTACGCATTGTTACATTGCGGGAGCTCACCAACTTTGACTCAATGCGGCTTGCGCAATGTTTCATTGCTGCAAATAATTTAGTTTTATTTTTAAATAATTGTAAAATAATAGATAATAAATATATAAATAATTTTAATTGATGCATAAATTCCTAATATATTTATTATTTGGTTGTTATATTTTTATTTTGTATTTATATATTTCTATTAATAAATTCTTTATTTTAACAAACTATTACTTAAAACTCGCGAATATACAGAATAACCCCGGACTCCGCAATGACCCATTACAACCCCCGCAATGAGTCATTGCGGAAGACGAGACCCGGGTTTAACCCGTTTCATCCTGAAATCCCTAATTTCATAATAACAAAAACCTAATTCTCATATACTCTGGCGATTTCAGGCGATTTCGAGCGATTTCAACATCTACTCCGGTGATTCAGCTACTCAGGTATGATTCTCATCATCTACACACACGTATACATACACATAGTTACATACTACCGCAATAACCCATTGCTGCTTCCGCAATGAGCCCTAGATATAAGTGAATCATTTGTCTAGAACAGGGGCTTGAATACTGCTTCCTTTGTTTTTCCCCGGTCTTTAATTCTCAATGCTTTAATTTCATGTGTTTTTATGATAGATGATGTTATATTAGGTTGAATGTGGTTGTTCTTTAGGTATAATTATCAAGATTATTGTTTACTGTATTTCATCTCTTGGGTGTTTATATGTTTGCAATTTTATGCTTGATTGGTTGGTAAAAGTGTAGATGAGAATTTGTTATTATTGAATTTCGAGTTATGTTTTTTTTATTGCTAAAGAGTTTTCTGTGTATTTGATGGTTTTACTGTTGTTTCGAATTTGTGGGGTACACGAAGTGATTTACTCTGCACTCCTCTCACACATAAAATATTTGATAAAGTGAGATTTTTATACTCCAAAGCTACTACTAATTTCATCCTTGGTTTATATAAGTATTGTGTTCGTGCAGTTTCATCGTGTATGTGTGTTAATTTTTTTCGTTTTAGCGAAATCCATTCTGACAGTCTTTAAGAAATGTTTGCACAATTATTTTCCTAATAAGCAGTTATAGTGATGTTCCATCTCTGATTTGTAGAATTAGCTTTTCAATTTTTACTTTGATATGTTTGAGTAAATAGAATCACTTTAACTACGTATGTGACCGGTTTAGATGCTTACTAGGCTCAAAGCATCTTGGTGCCAAGTGCCAACATTCTGGTCATTCAAGTGAGATATGTTGTATAAACGAATGCTTGTTGATTGATTGATTGGTTGTGGCTAGCTTATAAACGAATGAGTCATGCCGATTTTTCGGTAGGACTTAAAATAGAAAATAACGGTTCTATAAATGTTTCGTGTTTAAGTTGGGATAATATAGTATTTTTTACTGTGCACTTTGCAGTTACTATGGAGAATGAGTGTGGGCCTATTGTTAGATCACTCCTGACGATGCAGGATGATCATATTAGTACTGCCATATGGGCGGGAGGTGTGGGGGATAAGCTGGATGTACGGCAGTACACATCTAATCATCAGCAGTGGATACTTTCGGATCCCCAGCGTGAGTTGCTGAGCCAATGGGGTTTCTCGGCTTTCACGAACAATCGTTCAGTTCCTCAAAACGATATTCGTTTGATAACGGCCTTAGTGGAAAGGTACTAATTTGTAATCAATTTTCTCATTTATTTGAATCGCCACTGGCAATGTTTGTGATGTTTGTGTATGAATGCAATTGCAGGTGGAGGCCAGAGACTAACACCTTTCACTTTCCATTTGGTGAGTTGACCATCACCCTCGAGGATGTATACATGATTATGGGCCTCCCTGTTAAGGGTCGTCCAGTTACTCATAGGGAGCTTGACGCTCCGAAGGCGTATTAGATGAGGGAATGGTAGGATGCAAGATTGGATGAGGTGGGGCGTAAAGATATGTATAGGGACGGGGTCAAGCTTTACAAATTAAGGGAACGATACGTGGAGCTACCAGAGGGGGGGCTAGAAGAGGATCTTGTGGTTTACACACGAGCTTATCTTTTATACATCATTGGGGGCATATTGTTTCCTTCATCGAGTCGATATACCGTGCATCCGAGGTATTTACTTGTATTTGTTGCATTTCAGTTTTTAAATTTTAGTTTATAGCATCTTAGTCCTTCACTTGTCCTTTTTTTGTTGATTTTGCATATGAAGCCCTGTATTCTCATTTATTTTCAATTTGACACTATAATTCTTGTATTCTCGTTTATTATCATGCCCTTATTTTGCCCTGTATTCTTACTTACTCTGTATTTCCTTTATCGCAGGTACTTACAACTCATCCAGGATTCACCTCGGATTAAATCGTATGCATGGGGAGCTGCTGTATTGAGCTATTTGTTTAGAGGTTTGACCAAGGCTGCTCATAAGAGTGCAACAACACTTAATGGATGCACGATGCTACTGATGTTGTGGGCACACGAGAGGTTGTTACCTGGTGCTCCTAAGATAGCACCCTGGGTGGAGCTTGTTTGGCCGAGGGCTTTGGCATGGGCTGAGCCGAACCTTGATCGGAGGGAGAACCCTCACCACTATACAGGTACTGTTCTTTTTTACATATTTACTATTTGAACTCTCCTTCGAATAAACATTTGCATGCTTTTGAACTATCCGATTTCATATGTTCCCTTATTGTTTTGCTTATAGGTCAGTACCGAGGGGATTTTGACCGATTTGAGATGAGTTGGCTGACATGGGAGCCTTATCGGTTATTCTTTGATGCGATGGACTATTCTGAGGAGCAGTATGATGTCGAGCTGATGGATGCTTCGTATATGAGTCTCAGTCATATTCCACTTATTTGCTTCGAGATTGTCGAGTATGTCATGCCGGACAGAGTCTTGAGACAGTTCGATATGCTGCAGCATATTCCAGATGATCCTATTGATATGTCTGCTCTACGGAGGGACAGGTTATCTCATTGGCAGGGGGACAAGCATATGACTAATCTGAGACAGTATCGGGATGAGTGGTATGCTTATCTTGATGGCTAGATAGAGCCCGTTGGAGAGGGGCAGTACGTGAGCATTAACCAGTATATGTACTGGTATAGGACCCATAGTAAGCTGAGGATTGCTCGTTTTATGGGTGTTGATTCACGCAAGATAGTGCCGCGTGACTAGTACTCTCAGTAGGACATGGTTGATACGGTATGTTTTAGAGTTTAGATTAATATTTGAATCTTGTATTCATTTATTTCATTGTTGCATTTTTATAGGGTGTTTAGGTAGATGATTAATAGTTAATGATTTGTGTAGCTTGACTGTGGGATGAGGACATGGCATGCTATTCACAACCATGATCCCCCAGACTAGTTCTATGAGTGCATTTTTTAGTTTCTGATTCGTTATGATCGAGTCAACACTGAGTGGAGGGGTCCTGCATTCAGTAAACCCAGTTTTGATAGACCCTCACGTGCACAGGATATGCATATTGATCCAAGTGCTCCTCCTTCACCGCATAAACGTACACGTGAGGTGCGTTTCATTTAAGTCATTCCAAAATCCAGTCTATTATATTGAATGTGAATGTGTGTATGATCGTTATCTTATCGTGTTATTGCAGGAGTTTGCTTCTTATTCTCATGATTCACCTACACAGGCAGCCAGTAAACGTCCTCGTCAGGTACTTACTCGAGTAAGTTATTCGAGTAGTCTACTACACCGAATTATATGTAGTTTGATCGAGTTATTGACATCTAATGTAGGATGAGAATGTAGTCCCTAATGCTGCGGCTATCCCTGTACATGTCTCTCATCCTGTTCAGATTGAGGTACTTATTCATATTCGCGTAGTCTAACTCTTTAGTTTTAAGATGTATATAATGTTTGATACTCAATGCATTTGTAGGTTGCTGCTACCGTTCCCCCTGCTTCACAGTCGACCCCCCTATCTGCCCCCCTGTTGTTCAGTCTGATTTTGTTCAGTCTGAGGTACTACTCTTTAGTTTTAGAACTTTACTTTTTTTACTATTTGTGTCTTATAAATATTCGAGTATGTTATTCGAGTAGTCTAACTCTTTAGTTTTAGAGGTGTATATAATGTTTGATACTCAATGCATTTGTAGGTTGCTGCTACTGCTCCCCCTGCTTCACAGTCGACCCCCCTATCCGCCCCCCCTGTTGTTCAGTCTGATGTTCTTCAGTCTGAGGTACTACTCTTTAGTTTTAGAGCTTTACTTTTTTTACTATTGTGTGTCTTATACATATTCGAGTATGTTATTCGAGTAGTCTAACTCTTTAGATTTAGAGGTGTATATAATGTTTGATACTCAATGCATTTGTAGGTTGCTGCTACTGCTACCCCTGTTACTCCTACTACCGAGTGCACTTTTGGGAGTTCTGAGTTGACTCCTGCTACTGAGTTGACTCCACTTGCAGGTGGCATGGTGAAATTCGGTAGTCGTAGTGGTGTTATTCCTGATAGTTTGAGGATGATTCTTGATGTACGTATGTTGAATCATTCCATTTTTTATGTTTGATTCTTGCAGTACGTATTTTGAATATGTGTTTGATTTGATTCTCTTGAAATGTATTTGCAGATGGACACTGATGAAGACAAGTTGAAGGATAAACTGAGGCGGGGTGGTCCTGGACGGCGTGCTGATATGACGAGGCTATTGAAAAACAGGAAGATTTTTTGGCTATACAAGCACTGGTGGGGTAATAAGAATGATTTTATTTGGAGAGATCATAGAGGCACTGCTGAGCTTACTTGGGATTATGTCCAGACCTTAAAGCCCGAATGTGATTTAAAGGGAGTCATGTTCACCTCTTAACAAGATTGGAGTCATGTCCACCTCTCCATCGGGAAGGGAGTCATGTCCACCTCTAAAAAAGACATGGATCAAGTCCACCTCTCAACAAGAGGGGGGGGGTCCCGTCCTCATACTATTAGGAAGGGGGTCATGTCCTCATACTACTAAAAGGGGAGTCCTCTCCTCATATCAGTAAGAAGGGAGTCGTCTTCTCATATTATGCATGACCCTATATTACTAAGAGGGATGACCTACTACCATATCACCGTGAGGGGTAGCATGTTCCCATAATATTAAGAGGTCAGTCCTGCACCAATATTAACAAGTAAGGAATAATCTCTCCATATTTCAGAGAGTTTCTAAGAGATCAGTTGGAGTACAAACTCACATACAAGTTGGATAGAAGATATAATTATAAAAACTTATGACTACATGATCCCATGAGAGACACATTATAAAGGCTTTACAACACTATATCACGCTTGAAAGGACCTCTTTGAGGTCAGCACTACTTACATATTTCTGGGTCCACATCACATGACCAGACTCTAAGGGGTCGTTTGTGAGGTCTCTAGGTTTTCTCGTGCCTCACCAACGAGATAACTTCGCCTAATGTCATGACAGTATATTACAACCTAATTGGGTTTGGGGCATGGAATAGTATGGGCTTTTACGAACTATCCAACGGTCAACGAACATGGGCTTTGATGGACCGGATCAAACCCTAACCCGTCTAGATAACGTGTCCTCTAAGAACTACATGTGGCTTGAACCCCTATAAAAGGGTATGTAGGCCTCTTTTTTACGGATGATCAACAGTTTGAAATAAGAGAGAATAAATAATATTCCTCTGGCATTCTACGAATCATCAAACAATATCAGCTATAACATTCATCAATTTATGTCTCGTATTTTTCGCGTTCTTTGTGAAAATAGCTTCAAATCAATATAATTTGCTCCGTGATTCCAGCAACCTCCGAATTCGTAAAAAACCTTTATATTGAAAAACATAGAAATTTCAAAATTCTTTTTAAACATTACCAGCTTTTGAAATCATTTGGACTCTATCAAGTCGAAAATCATTCTTAAATTCAATTCAAGAATTCAATTGAAACAAGCAAATGTATTCGAAAGAAACGTAAGTTAGGGAAACGATCAATATCAAGCATGAGTATAATCAAGGCTATTAAATTCAAGGAACGATACATTAACAATGCACAAGTCTATCATTATGGGGATCTAGGTTAACAAGGTATCGAGTAAGAAAGGATTTATCAGGTTGTATAGGAACAAAGGTACTATAGGAAACAAGATATCAATATGAACAGGGTAAACGTACGTGAAAAGAAACGAACTAATACCAGGGTTTATCAACAAGATTCAACAACAATATTACTATAGTTATTCTCTTTATCAATTTATTACATAAACAATCTATGTGACCATATCACAAGAAAATGGCAGAGTTACTTGCCTCACAAAGCTTTCTTTTCTCACATGGGTTGAGTTACTGCCACCTAAAACCTCTTTTCCTTTCCTAGACCAAACGCCTTCGCTTTTCGAATATACAATACAAAATAAACACTAATTAGAAACTTCATCAATCCATGACGTTTCTCCGAACGTCTAACTTTTTAACCCAATCACATTATCTCCTTTTCTTATTTGTAATCTAGACCATACAGAGCACATAACATATAATCGCCATTTTATACTTTATATTTTTTATCATTCATCCAACTTTACACATAACAAATAATCACGTATTCACATAATTAGACATGATTTATTTATACCTAATTCTCGTTTAAACCTATCGTCTACATTTTCTTATACACATCTATTATTCATAATTTCTTTCAAAAAATCGGGCATGAGGTATTCGTAAATACGCTAACCTCTTCTCCAAAATCAATCAAACAGTAATCACAATCAATAGCCTACTACATATCCTTTAACACTTTTACCTATATTATATTCAACCTATCAACCAATTGTTCGAAAATACTTAATATTTTAACTTGACATACTTCGAAAATATAACATGCAACTAGTCTTTATACGAATACCAATATAACGACTTAACACATTGAATCAAAACTATAACACCAGACTCAAATTCAGGAACTCGATTATTATCCTTTTTTTAAACCGAATATAAATTAAATTTGATAATTAAGAATCATATTCCATACATGCAAATTCAATATAGCATATAATCAACTCGTACATCACTAATAATCACATAATTCGAACCGAAAATGAAGATTCAAAAATCATAAAATTCTTAATTTCATTTAAACTAACTTGCAATCACACAAATGAATTTATTCAAATCATTAGAGCTCAGTAGTTATATCACAGCTCACCACCGACTCACCGGAGTTAATCGCCGGTGGCGGGGCCACAATTCTCGGTGATGCCCTTAATTCAAGGGTTTCCTACACGAAAATCACCAATTTTATGGGAACCAACATTAACGTACTTTATCCTCATAAAAGTCAAATCCAACACCTTCAAATTTGAGGTTAAACTCGAAGTGAAATTAAGAATTTCGAAATTAATCAACACGAAAACGACACGCAAGTCCAAATCAAGCAACTAGAAGCGAAAAGAGACTCGACCATGGTCTCAGATCATTAATCAGGTGAGAAATGATAGAGAAAACAAGAGAGAGTACCGAGAGTAGAGAGAGCGAGTTCAAGAGAGACTGAGAGAGGGGGGAAGGGGATATAAGGTGGTGGTAGGGAGGGGCACAATGGTAAATAACAAATCCTGATTTTCTTTTTCTGTTACTATTTCTTTTATACAAAATACAATAAACACAATAAAAATAGTTTTGTTAACTTTGAAAATGCAAAAAATTTTATTTTTAATGCGAAGAATATGAAATTAGGCCTCTCCCCATATTTTTAAAATGATTTTTGGGCGAATGATTGATTTTCTATAAATTTTACAAATAAATCACTAATATTTGAAATAACCTTTGAAAAATCATTTTTAAATATCAGGACATTTAAAATAAATCCAACTCTCAGTTTTAAAAAGTCTATAGGACTATTTCAGAGATAATAAAATAAATCCCATAATTTGAACATATTATGATAATATTATAAAATATATAAGGATTAAATAACCCTTATTTTTACCAAATAATTTCCTTTTAAAAATATTTAAAAACTCTAGAATCACAGATTCGGACACGTAATATCAAAGAACATGTATTCACATAAATAATCAACCACATCTCGTATTTATACACCTTTACACATAAACTCTATTTTATAGCTGTTTACACCTATACCAGATATCCGATAATTTTAATATCGACACAACTTTGCAAAGTCGAATCCGAATAGCATAAATACCCAGAGGACTCGTTATATTTCATATCTTTACATATTTCACTTATGGGTTTGGCTAGTGTGTGCCCATGTGCACACATTAAACACTAACTTTTATGAATTTGGAATATTTTTATTGGGGAACTGATGTAAATGCGGGGGGGCTAGAGCGGGCAATCGGGTCGTGTCGTGTACTTTCGTGTTTCGTGTACGTAAACATGAAACCCATATCCGACCCGAAATGATTTCGTGTACCCATATGTGAAACCCATATCCGATTCGAATCGTGTACTGTACTTTTCGTGTATATTAAATAAAAAATTAATAATATATATATACATATATTATATAAAAAATATATTTTAATGTATAATTTAATGAAATATGGAAAGTGTATATATAAATATATATATATTTTTACATAGTATTTTATAAAAACTTGTAAATATTTATATTATATTTATATTATATACATAAATATATGCATGTGTTATATATATATTAATTTATAAAAATATTTATCTTGTGTCATTTCGTGTATTTTCGTGCACCTAAATTGAAACCCATATTCGACACTTAATCTATCATGTAATTTCGTGTTCGTGTACATTCGTGTTTCGTGTACCAAAAATTAAAACCCATATCCGTATTTTTCGTTTCGTGTTCACGTGTCGTGTACCGAATTACCCGCTCTAAGGGGGGCCCATCAACACTTATGATGGAAAGAACAATCAAAATTTGACACATCACTTTTTATTGTGTGCCCATGGGCACACCACCAAAAATCCGATCACTTATTTCTAATTTCAAAACTTTTCATTAAATCCACCTTTCACATAATGGGTTGCGTCCCAACCGACGGTCCGACAACAAACCGACTCGATCACACTTTCATGCCATAACTTAAATCATTTACTGACTCATCAAATTGGAACACTATAAATATATATAATACAATTATTATTTTCAAATATCCACATAATTCACATATAAATCACAAAAAATATATTTTATTTTTACAACTATTTCGCGAAAATCGCAGTCGTTACGGCTGTAATAATCCACACACAAAAATTTTTTATATACAAATTAATACGAAAAATTGTTGTGAATGAAACGAGGCAACATCACACTATCTACACTTAAGTTTATAATTTTAAAAAAAAATCGTGGAAAAATGATTTACCATCAGCCGAATGTGAACCAACCTTTTTGGTAAACCAACTTAAAAAGAAAACAATACAACATACCGAAAAAGTACAACAATAAACTTTCCAAAATGACATATGTTATTTTTTATTCGTAGAATAAAGACTAATATATGTGGTCTGTTTCATTAACGAGCAAATATCCAATAAAATAATGTGAAAAAATGATAAAAATAACAATTTTTTGGACTAAGTGACAAAAATATCTATTTTCAATATTTTATCCATTTTTACTAATTAGATACCTATTCCCTGGATATCTCAAAAAAATTATTTTCTTGCGTAAATATGCCTTTTTCAAGCAAATTTTTTAAAAAACTTTGGTCGAAATACCTATTCTGATAATGGGTATTCGGCATATACCCCATTTCAGAAAATATATTTCATATACGCAATCTCAGAAAGTATATTTCAAATTAATAAAAATGAAAAAAAATTTGGTTAAATACACAGTCTGTGATAACATATTTCAATTAATCAATTTGAGAAAACGTATCCGATACGTACTTTTAACCGAATATCTCAAACTTTATATTTAGGTTAACTATTCTGAAATATATTATATATTTTTCCATCACCCACGTAATGATAACTTATCATTCGAAAACGGTATTGGCAATTTATAATTTCTCCATTAGAAAAGCAAGGTAAAAAATGAAAAGGAGAGAGAGCCTTGCAATTTGAAAGCCGAAATGCGTGTGTCCTGCAACGAGACAAAAGGCCGCCCAAGGCGGGTTCAACTTCGGATCTAGGTCCAAACACGCGTATTAACATCACCCTTTTCTTGTTTACGGGTTTATAACCTGGGCTTTGCACACGGGTATTTCAAAAATTATTTAATAAAATAAATAAATAAATTTATGATTAAAATTGAATAATATAATTCTGAAATATTAAGTTATCTATATAATAAGTGTATTGCATCTACATATTATGATAAATTTATTTAAGAACTAATTTCGTTACATAAGTTATTTTTATGTTATATATTCTGTGAGATTATTTCTATAAATAGATCTGTCAAAATTTAAAGTTTACTTCAAATTTATATTAAAATCTTATCATAAGTAATACAATTAATATTTATAATTGTATTGCAAAGTTTCTATAATTAAAATGAGTCATAATAAATATATGGATCTTTTATAAACCTAATATGGATACCAAACCTAAAAATGGATAGTCCACTGGTTAATATATAGATTTCAATTCTCTTCTTTTTTAACAAAAAATCTATATTTATGATTTAAGCTACATCTAATAGATTAATAATTTACCAAATTAAAAATTTAAAAATGTAGTATTACTTAACTAATAATAAAAACAGTATTATATAAAAAATAATAGTAGACATTGTTTGAAATAATATTATAAAAAATACAAAAATATATATGAATAATCTTAAAGAAACAAATAAATAATTCAATAAACGGTCTAAATTACCAAGACTTTTTAATTCCAATACTTGCCCCTCTGCATTTTCTCCCCCAATTTTATATACTTGACTTATTCCTCCTTTTCACTTGTAATTATACTATATTATAATAACCGAAATGAGTTATAATTTGTTTCAACGGTTATTTCCTAATTTTGGTTATTAAAGAAAATAAATA
Organism: Apium graveolens; assembly: GCF_009905375.1. Classification (NCBI taxonomy): domain Eukaryota; kingdom Viridiplantae; phylum Streptophyta; class Magnoliopsida; order Apiales; family Apiaceae; genus Apium; species Apium graveolens. The sequence continues at coordinate 271,128,866 of NC_133653.1, forward strand.
AATAGTTTTATATATCCTCTAAACTACTAAATATTAAACTATTAGATATATAGTCTACTTATCCTATTAAACTACGACCACAACGCATTCTATTATTAAAAAATAAATAAATAATATTATACATCCGGTAAACTACTAAATTGTTAAACTACTAGACGGAGCCTACTTATTCTACTAAAAAATATCCATTTATTTTGATTATAAACTTATAACTATTATATATTTATTATATATGTACAAAAATATTTTCAAAATTAGAATAAAACAAAATAAATATTTTTTTTTAAATATTAACGAAAACCCGTGCATCACACGTATCATTAGTATTTAAAATAAGCAATTTTTGGCACGATACATCACATATCCGTCCTCACTTTTCACTCGTAATTTGTACGGTATTTTAGCTGGCGTGGAATAAAAAGAATTAATTTTGAATAAAATATACAACTAGGATTTTAATGCGGCAACCAAATGCTATATACACTTATTCAACATATTGTTTGAGAACTCTTAAATCGTTATTTCAAAGATTCATATTCAAAAACTTTTTCTAGTATTCACGGATAAAAATTTGCCCATTTTGTGAAAAGTTAAAAAAATGTTTAAATCTGGATCCTTTAAATATAGATTCGACGAATATAGATTCGACGTCGTAGACAGTGTGTTTGATAACACTTAAATGCCACCTCATTGTCAAAGAACCCATATAAGTATATACTACCTCCGTCCCGTTCAATTCTCTACGTTTACTATTTATACGTATTTCGAGGATTTTATAAAATATAGTTTGATAATGTTTTTTTTCAAATTTTTTTGAATAAAAGTTTAAACATGAAAATTTTATTCAGAATTTTTTTTTTAAAAATATTGCGAAGTTATATTTTAAATGAGTATTAAAAAGCGTGCCGAAAAATAACGTATAGAATTCAATGGGACAGAGGGAGTATGTAATAATACAAGAGTTTATTCGTAATTTTACAAGATAATCAATATTTTTTTTTATCGTAGATAAACCACACCGCTATCATTCAGGTAGGTACCGGATAAATCCTGCGAGTTCACGCAAACGTAAAACAAGATTTCAGAACTCGGGGAAAACCAAATCTAATCAATTAATCAAATAATAAATGGCAATAATACATGTACACACAAGCATGTCACAATGTAAATATGACGCGTATCCCGACTTTAATCACCTTGATTTTGAGCTAATGTAACACATACCCCCTTGTAAACTTGTATTTGTACTCATAAAATCCCATGATGACTTTTCATGTCAACATACAGACAAACACATACATGCATACATATGTGAACTTCATGTTGTTCATGATGCCAGGAGTGTCCGAGCGGTAACAAATTCAGTGGGCCCCACTTTCAAGAATTTTGCTCTCTTTTTCTTGTTTTTGTTGTTGCTTCTTCTCTCTCTCTTCAACCCCTTTTCATCTCATTTCATTCTTCTCTCTCTCTCTCTCTCCAGTCTTTTCAATTTTTACTTCTCTCTCTCTATCTCTCTCTCTCTCTCACACACACACCCCCCTCTCTCAATTTTTCAATATTTACTCCCTCTCTCTCTCTGTAGCTGACTCACCATCCCTTCTTTCTCAGTTATTTGAATTACTAAGTTATCAAAAGACATTCTTTGCTTTGCTTTTCAGATAAATATAAAATATTTTTATATAAATTTATACACACATAGAAAGATCATCATATATTAACAGATTGGCTTGGGTTGTTCAAGATTTCTTGCTGTAATTGTAAGTTCTTTCCCCTTTAATCTTCCCTTTTTAAATTTTTTATATGTTTTATAAATCCTTGTTTAAGCCCAACTTTAGATTTTTAGCAAGTTTATTAGCTCATCTGTATATTAATTTTAATTAGTTGTGTATGATTTTTTTTTGGGTGGGGGTGCATTTGATCTTGAACTATGTTTTCTGTGGAAAAATATGATCTTGCACTAGATTAAGTTTTCAGATTTTTTTTTAATTTTTAGTAAATGATTTTGATTATTTTAGTCTGTTTTTATTGTAAATTGTTAGTGTGTTGTTTGATATCAGTTAAAGGTTTAAGCTTTTTGCTGTTCTTTGGATTCCCATCAGATTTAGATGTCGAATTTGAATTGAATTATTGTATTCCAGGGTTGATTGTTGTGATCACCATTGCATCTGTATTATGTAGTGTATATATGTTCATATATAGTTTAATGATTTTGATCATTTTTTTTTCAATTGTTAATCGTAAGTATGTTGTTTGATATTAGTTGAAGGTTCAAACTTTTTGCTGTACCTTTGGGTTCCCATTAGATTTAGATGTAGCTTTATCATTGAATTATTAATTTTTAAGGGCCTGTTGTTGTGATCACCATTGCATCTGTAAAGCAATAGAATTATGTGTTTAGTTTGACACTAAGAAATGGTTAATTACCGTGACTCAGGTAAAGACCATAAATCCCAGAAATCTTTTTGTAGGCATTATTGATCATCATATTGGTGGCTTCTGTCGTTTTGCATAATTATTAGTTCAGTCGTGAAACGTTTATTGACTTCTAATGTTTTATGGGTTTGCACTTAGGATCTTGTTACTCTCATTGTCCATAATCAGTACATCAACTTTGTAAAATCTAGAAATTTTTTAATTTCTTGTCTGAACTAATTTTCTTTGATGGAAGTGGAACTAGTCGTTGTGGTTGTCTGATTTTAAATGATTTGCCTAATTTCTCGGTTATACATGTTTAGGTGTGTAGTAAACTTTGATTGGTCTATCATATGAATTATTATGTTTTCCTGATTACTGTTAGATATGTACAATTTAGATGATTATTGTAGTTTATGTCTGTGGAGAGAACACGGTGACATTTTAAATTTCCTAACTAGAGCTATTCATATCTATTTTTTTATTCTCTGAATGTACGGTGTTAAAAGGCGTGATATCAGCACGACAGGGGTTCCCATCTCCAGTTATGGGAGTTGGTTTTCTTTATTTCAGAAGTTCAGCAAAAGAAATAGCTTATATTTCTTTGTTTACAGGTTTTATAATTTTAACTGGGTTGAGCTGAAGACATAGATAAAAAGAGTTCAATTTAGGTCCGAAATGAGTTCAGTTGCTTTACTCACAAGCACGTCTAGCAGTGTCTCCACATCCAGTAAAGTTTACTCTCCCTATTATTTGGCTAGTCCACAACTGTTGTTTCATAGTTAATTTTATATTTATGAGTCTCCTTCCTGTTTTCAGGTGACTTTTCAGTCGATGGGTACTCGAATCGCAGGTATCTGCCTCTACCATCTCTGCGATAAACACTTTAAAGTTAGATTCACAATCAAAAACTATTTAACATTCTGTACTTTTATAGGGATTCCCAAGAAGTAGGCAGTTCAGGCAGTGTTCAAGATGAGTACAATCATAGCTCAGTGGATAGTCTACGTGACACGAGCCTACCTCCTCATGGAACTGGACTCGTCCCGTCTAATATGATTGAGCAGAACAGCCTAACTGAAAGCGCAAGTTTTATTAATGGACGCATGGGTAATGGTGATGACTTGATGCAAAAGGCCAGTAACTTACCCTTTAATGAGGAGAGAGAGAACAATCATTTCCATAAAGGTGAACTGGATCTCCAATATTGGTTACCCCCAGAAACAGAAGATCAAGAAAATGACATGGATTGTAGTGTGGCAAATTATGATGACGATGATGAGGGTGACTATGGTACAAATTGGGGTAGGCCTAGTTCTTTAAATAGTTTTGAAGAAGGAAGTGGTGGGAGCTTCAGTTATAAAGAGGAGAAGCAAAAAGCAATGGACAAGGTGATGAACTGCAAGTTCAAGGCCCTTGTGCGTCATCTTCTTAAAAACGCCGGGGTTTCTTCTTCGGGAAAAGATGGAGACAATTGGGTGGATATAGTGACCTCTTTATCGTGGCAAGCTGCTTCCTTTGTAAAACCTGAGATTGGTGAGGGGAAGGCAATGGATCCTGATGGATATGTGAAGGTTAAATGTGTTGCAGCTGGTTCTCCAAGTGACAGGTGATGATATGAACCCGTGTTTATGCTACTATTGGCCTAATCTATTTATAATTGCCTCAGGCTTACTGTTCAGTTCTAATAGATATTTTTTCCAATAACCAGCTTCTGGTTTTTAAACTGCTATCTTGTTTCACTTGTTTATTGGTTGTCAAGACTGAACTCCATTAAGTTCATTCTCTCTCCTTTTCATTTTTTTCTCCTTACCAGGTTTAACTTTTTGTAAGCTAATAAAATTGTACAACTATGTCGATACCTATTAACGTACGAATTGTGACGACGAATACTGATGATCTAACTTCAATGTGATTAATGTTAATGACCAATGTTTGGAAAACATTATGGCTGGATCTAATAATTGCTTTTGATGTGTAGCCATTTAGTCAAAGGGATGGTTTTTAAAAAACATGCCGCACACAAGCACATGCCAATAAATTACAAAAAGCCTAGATTGTTGTTGATCCAGGGTGCATTGGATCTCTCCTTGAGTGGATTGTCATCCTTTGAATCAATGAATCAGGTTAGAAGATTCAAAAAATAGAAGACTTTTTGTATGTTACAACTAGCTCTCTAATTCTTGTTATAATGTGCCCTGTCAGCAGGAGAAGGATACTCTGAAATCCGTTAGGGAAACTTTGGATATGTGCAATCCGAACGTGATTTTAGTTGAAAAGACAGTTTCTCGTGATATACAGGAATCTATTCTTGTAAGAGGAATGACACTAGTTATTGATATGAAACTCCACCGCTTGCAGAGAGTTGCTCGCTGTACTGGTTCATCAATCTTGTCTTTAGATAAATTGACTGGAAAAAAGCTTAGACAGTGTGATTCATTACATTTTGCGAAGTTTGTGGAGGAGCATGCTGCTACTGGTGAAAATGGGAAGAAACCCAGCAAAACTTTAATGTTCGTCGACGGTTGTCCTACACGTCTTGGTTGTACAGTAAGTTTTCGCAGTTTTTAAAAGATGCAACTTGTTTAAGCTATTCATCATTTGAGTTTCTATAATTAAGCTGTTTTCCTGGCGTTGTTTATATTATAAGTTTTCAGTTATTATGAAAAAGAATTAAAGAGAATAAAAGATCAAAATCTGTTTGTGGTTAAATTACTCTTCTGAGAGGTAAACTTTAATGTCTCTAAACTTAGTAGATAACATATTATTCTTACACACTAAATTAGTTCATTCTATCCTCTATTTGTTGCTCACTTTTATATGTCTTTCTTTGATCAGTGTGATTGTTAATTAAAATTGGTATAATAGGATAAGTGCTTGCAACCATGGTCGAGTAGGAACGTAAATTAAGATTTATAACACTTAAACTGACAATTGTTTCCATCTTTTGAGGCATGTCTTTATCACAGTTGTATATGCCTATCTGCATGAAAGCTCCTATGCTGAGCTGAAGCAGTTATTCTGTTTTGTCTTGGCTGGTGATTGATGCTGATACAGAAACCAGTATTCCATCTAATTCTCAGAATTATGAAAAATTTCAGATTTTATTGAAAGGAACAAACAGCGAAGAGCTGAAGAAGATTAAACTTGTGTTCCAGTATGCAGTCCTTGTGGCATATCATCTAATTTTAGAGACGGCTTTTCTTCTAGATCAAATGGCTATGTTTTCTACCCTCCCTCTTGATGGACTGGTGAACTTATTAGGTGCTAATCAAACACCATGTAGGTCACCCCGTGAAGCAAATGTTGCTATGCCAGAGGATTCTACTGTTGAAAGTGATTCATCAGGAGTAATTGACATTCCCATCTCTAATGGAATTCATAAAGAAGGGCCCAGTGATGTGGGATTAGAAAGTGATAGTGATACCTTTTTACCATATGAGCCATATAACCCTCTAGTTTTTTCTGGATTTTCATCTATATCCGCCTCCCTAAGGAGAGCTTTTGGCAATAGTGTTCCGCTTTTATCTTCTTCGCAGCAATCTATTTCAACATATATTGGCATCGACGAAGAGGTTTCTAACAGTCAGGTCCAATCCTCTAGCGATCTCACAACCCATCCGGAGGCAAATGGTCATTCTGATATTTCAACAAAGGATGATGGCGGTGAAGAGAAGGCCCTCGATAATGGTGGAACATCAGTTCATAGAGAACCCCAATTGGATACACAAAATTCTGTTGGAGAATATGAAGATCAAGCACAGTTGAAGGATGATACTAGCACAATGCAATCATATGCTGATAGTATCCTGATTTTGATGTCGCGCAGAAATTCCTCCACTGGAAGTATATGCGAGCAGAGTCATTTTTCTCATATCAAGTTCTATCGGAATTTTGATGTTCCTCTTGGGATATTTTTGCGAGATAATCTACTTAATCAGGTTTGAACAAAATATGTGTGCTTGTGTGTTTTGAAAAAGTCTAATGTTCCCAAGTATGCTAGAGCATTTCGTATAATTTTGTTAGATACAATATAATGAGATTTACTTGGAGATTCTTTTATATATGTATGTGTTTTGCATGTATTGCTTTAGTTACGTACTGATATAGCTGCTTTCTGCAGAAACTCCTTTGCAGCTTGTGTGGTGGATCGCCAGAAGCTCATATATATTACTATGCACATCATAATAAACAGCTAACAATACAGGTAAAACATTTTCCTATGAAGAAACATCTTCCTGGTGAATCCGATGGGAAAATCTGGATGTGGAGTCGCTGTGGTAATTGTAAACCTCAAAGTGGCAACACACAATCTACGAAAAGAGTCTTGATATCAGCTGAGGCGCGTGGTTTGTCATTTGGAAAGTTTTTGGAGCTCAGCTTATCAAACCACCTGTCATCTAGTCGATTTTCCATATGTGGGCATCCATTGCATACTGATTGCCTCTACTTCTTTGGGTATGTAATGTCGTGATATTTTTTTTTGTTTTTACAACATGGAGTTTATGATTTGTTATTTCTTTTGGGGGGGGGGAGGTTATTTATATTTTTCTAAAATTATATGTTTGTGTGCGTGTATGTGTATTTTGTGGCTTATCTGTTGAATAAAATGCTTATGTTTGGGTCATTCTTGTCTTGCTAAGGTTTTTTGAGATATTGCCTTGTTAAGTTGTTATTTTGGACTTATTTCATTGTCCATTTTGCAGATTGGGGCCAATGATTGCAATGCTCAGATATTCACCGGTCACGACATATTCTGTCTCACTACCTCCCGAGAAGCTAACGTTTGATAGTCAAATAAGTGCGCAGCGGCTTAGAAAGGCCTTTGACAGTGTAAGTATGTTCAGGACTAACTTTTGTTAAACCATTCTAGTGGTTTTCCAACGTTTCTTTGGCTGATGAGGTATTGCACTTGGACATATATGCTCTTTATCTTTGCATGAACTGATATTGATTTTTTTATCCTATATAGATATCAAATTTATATGAGAAGGGGCTTGAAGTATTTCTTGAGGTTGAGAAATCTTTAGAGGATGTCGGTTCTCGATTTATAGGGTCAAAACTTAACATTCAAGGATCATTGAAGGAATTCTCCGATATCGTGGAGATGTTAAAGCAGGAAAGACGCCAATTTGAGGTTATGATTCTTTCTTACTTTTGATGTCTTATGAAAATTATGGCGGGGCATCAGGCTGATGATGATTGCTTCAGGTTAATGAAATAGATTTACAAAACCTTTAACAGTGCATATCTACACACCTTTTCCCGAAAACTTACTGATTTTAACTGATAAATGCTTAGGTTCTAGAATAGAGGGAATGGGAGTATGAAAGAAAATTTCAGTCCGTATATCGAGTAGGGATGTTAACTGTGAAAGCAATTTTTTACCATCAAATTTTGACACTTACACGGTCTTTCCCCAGAAGTGATACTATGATATAAATTTATTATTTTTGAGTTCTGAATACAATTAGTAATCCTTTGAGGTGCTTGAAGTTGTATTTTTCTGGTCTATCTATCAAATAGACACTCTTAAGTTTCAAAGATTTTAAGTGGCTAATAATCATTAAATGGGTGAGACATAAGATGAGTGAGTAATGGAGCACAGTGTTATAAAATTCGGTTCTCGGTTCGACTCGACTAAGGTATAGAGCAATGAGTACTCGGAGTACTCGGAAAGAGTATTCCGTTAAAAACTCGGATAAAATAAAATATTAATTTTAATTTTTAATATTTATTCAACTTAAAGTATTTTATAAATATACAAGATAATTAATTATTTTTCTTAGTATCTCGAAAGAGTACTCGATATAAAACTCGAAAATTTTAAACTAATTGTAACTTTTAATTTTAGTATCTTTTTAACTTGTAATATTTTATAAATGATATGCAACTTAATTAATTATATTATTTTTTAATTTTGACTAGCCTTTTACAATCATTTTAACACTATAAATGCCTAAAAGTTGTATTTCTTTGTTAGAAACTAGTACTCACTTACGAGTTTTTTTTGGATTGTTACTCATTTTTTTCAAATTTTAAATTCTGAAACTGATTTTTTTCTGAGGAATCCGAGTTTTGCCCGAGTTTGAGTCAGTAAAAAACCGAGTATACCAAAACCGGATTGGAAATAGGTCCGAGTCCGAGTACTCCCCTGAGTACTTGTCCGAGTAATCCGAGTTTCAGAACACTGATGGAGCATATGATCACCTGACAGTGGCTCCGCCTCCTATGTAAAGTATTACCCATCTAAATTTAAGTATGCTGTACTACATAGACTGCAATTAGCAGGACTCGCTTATTGTTTATCTAGATTATTATCATTTTTGTTTAGATTTTTTTTCCTTCCAAAATTTAGGACGATCTTCTGAAAGCTTCGAAGAATGGGGATTCGGGTGACCGTATTTACACAGTTGTCGGTCTAAACCGTGTACAGTGGGATATGTTGGTTGCATCATGTGTGTGGGATCGGCGTCTTCATTCATTACTCTCATCTAAGATTACTACTGATACTTCGACTTGTAACAAACAGTTGCAAGACCAAAATAACAAAGAGGAGGATGGTTACACTAGGGAAGAACCTGATTATGCAGTTGAATGTGAAAACAATGGTGCCGACCTTGGGAAGTGTGAAGATGCATCTGTTGAAACAACTGGTGTTGTTGAAGTACCCATTGAAGAAGACATTCAAGGATCTTCCGGGCAAAATAACTTGCTGTCTACATCTGTAGGAGAAGAAGATAGGCATAGGCTTAGTGAGGGGATGTTGAATGCCAATGGGTCAAACAACAAAGATTTAACACTTCCTGATCTATCTAGCAATTCTCAATCTGCTCTTCCCCAGAATATTGCTCCAACTGCTAATGATCTCCTAGGAAATGTTAATGCTTCAAATCAATCTCAGGGGAAGTGTTCTGTTTTAATGGTATCTAGTGCGGAGAATTCTGAATGGATCTGGTCACCTTTTCCAGACATAAGGAACGAGTACCTGAAAGATCTTCAGAAAGGTTACTCAATGAAGTTTGAGCCTATCAATACCTATCCTCAAGGGTCGAGAATTCAAGATTTGATAAATAATGAAGGCTCCAGGCTCCACATTCCTCTTGGCACTGACAACTCTATTGTTTCTGATCATGAGGATGAATTATCAAGCATAGTAGCTTGTGCTCTTGCCTTGTCGAGGGATCCATCAGTCTTGGTAGATCCTAATGAAGATCCATCCAGAGAGAGAGGAATGGATCCCAAATCACATGAGAGATCATATAGTGTTCCTCGTCCCTCTTCTTTAAATTCTTCTCATTGGTCTTCATTTGGCTCTTTTACTTCAGATGGTATATATTCTTCAACAAGTGCTCCAGATGAATTGAGCTTGTTGAGCACTAATGGGCTATATCGGTCAGATTCCTTGATTTACTTCGAGGATATGCACCTAGAGGTTTCTATGGGGTTGGGAAAACTACCTGGAAAGGGTAAATATTCTGTAGTCTCTCTGTATGCCAGCCAATTTCAAGATCTTCGGAGGCGTTGTTGTCCATCTGAACTTGACTATATTGCCTCCCTGAGCCGTTGTAGAAACTGGGATGCCAAAGGTGGAAAAAGTAAGTCGTTTTTTGCAAAAACTTTGGATGACCGGTTCATCATAAAGGAAATTAAGAGAACAGAGTATGAGTCTTTCTTAGAGTTTGCTCCGGATTACTTCAATTATATGAAGGACTGCTTTGAGCAGGGGAATCAGACTTGCCTGGCAAAAATTTTGGGAATTTATCAGGTTATAACTGGTTGCCTGTAAAAGTTCATAAACATTTATTCATAATATTATGCAGACCTAAGATTAAGTTTTGCAGGTTACTGTGCGTCAAAAGAATGGGAAAGAGACAAAACATGATCTCATGGTTATGGAAAACCTCATGTTTGGGCGAAATATTAGTAGACAGTATGATCTTAAAGGGGCTTTGCATGCGAGATTAAATTCAGCTCCTGATGGTTCTGGGGATGTTCTCTTAGATCAGAACTTTGTCAATGACATGAATAACTCACCGTTCTATGTTGGCAGACAAGCAAAGAGAAATTTACAACGAGCAGTGTGGAATGACACTACTTTCCTCAATGTGAGTATCAATCTTACTGTCAATGTTATCAAATATCCCAAAGATTCATATTATTGTCACAAATGAATTCAATAATTAAACGAAATAGCAAGTTCTCAGATATCAATTCTCCATTGTATGCTATAACCATTTTTTTTGTTAACATTTGCAGTCAATTAATGTTATGGACTATTCTCTTCTTGTTGGAGTCGACACCCAAAAGGGGGAACTTGTCTGCGGGATTATTGATTATGTGAGACAGTATACATGGGACAAGCAACTTGAAAACTGGGTAAAGTCATCACTTGTCCCCCGAAACCAGATGCCAACTGTCATCTCTCCGAAAGAGTACAAGAAGAGGTTCAGGAAGTTCATTACTACCCATTTTGTGAGTGTTCCGGACCATTGGTGCTCGCAGATATTATCTAGTCCGGGAGACGACGGCGACGATTCTTCTCATGGCAAGTCCCAAAGAAAGGAGTATGAAGTGTAAGGAGTCTAAAGATTACTCTAATGTTAAGTCTGTGGAGCAAGTGAAAAGAAAATGGTTTTGTTGGTTGAGTTTATCGTCTATAGTATAATTAGTATTAACTTTTGAAATGTACTGTGCATAGTTCTCTATCATGTTTTAAGTTTACATGTTCTCTCCACCCCTCTCGTTCTGCATTATTTTCGCAAAGATCTGGGGAGTCCTGGAAGGGAGTATAATTTTTTTGTACATTCTAATATTCTATCGTGTCGATTATAGAAAGTCTGCTATAGTTTGGACTCTCACAATTCTTTGCAATATATGAAAAGTTATTTGCATTACATATGATTATACATCAAGTTTCGATTCCCACGATGTCGTAAAACATTTCCAGATTTCCTTTACATTTTTGGCATTTCACTGTAAATGTGTCAATATAAACATATGTAACACCATAATGCAAGCGACTCAGTGAAGCTGCTAAATATGCTATTATCAATAGAACATCAAAGGGAATAAACAGAAACAAGAGGTCACTCATAAACTCAGTTACAGCCTGATGGTTCGCACTTTGCAGAGCTGCAAAGTTTGTCTGAATTCTTTATGTGGTTTAAGGTTGGTATCTTACAATCCACAAAAGAAACTATGCTTGGACGTTCAAAGTTACATCGTCTCAAAAGTTATAGAAACGACTCTGGTCTTTAAACCACAGAGAAAGGTTGAAGGAAGTCCGAGAGAGGACTCGGATTGATCGATAAGGGTTTATCCAGAGTTTGTATTCCCTGTCATTTTACATTAGGCTATACAGTTCATCATTTATATCAGTGGCATGCTTATGTACTTCAAAATATGTTGGACTGTGGGGGAAGATCTTGAGACTGTACACGGACTCGTAAGAAAAATTATCATCTCCTCAAGTCGAGAAACTTGTGCATATGACCACAGGCGTAGAACTACCTAAGAGCATAACAGATTGCATACGTCGTTGATTCTTGCTTGTGATAGATTGAAGGGGAAAACTTTGAACTCATCACTACCATCGCATGTCAATGTCAGCCGCCCTTCGTTTACCATTGTCTGCATTTAGAGTGCACATAGTAAGTATTTTATTCTAAGTGCTTAATTCCGGATAAAAATTCACATCAGTAAAAGTGAGGATGCCATACAAGTGTTCATCTCTTAGACTCAGCTCAATATATACCGAAAAACTAGATTACATCCAATCTGAAAAAAACAGAAGTATCTACTTTTGGAAGGAAAAAGGATGCTGAATCCTAAGGATTATACCATTTTAACCAATGCCATCAAGTATTGATCAAACAAGTCAGCTTATATATTAGATGATTGTGGTCTTAGATCTCTTAAGCATGACTAGCTTCATCAGATGATAGTAATTAAGTATATAAAACAATATTTAGATTTTGTCTTCTACTATTTAAGGATGACAGGCAGTGGCAGCTATTGATACTAAGAAAGAACCAAGAAGCTAAAGCTAGCAAAAAATTTCAAGATACTTCACTAGATAATGCAATTGTCTTCCTCGCAACCAAAGAACTTCGCAATAGATTATAGAGGGCTTGATTCCCCTTTACTTGAGCTTGTTATCAGTTACAAGTTAATAGTTGTTTCAAAAAGACAACACAGGCAAAGTAGTATGGACAAAAGACACAAGAAGTTGCTAAATTAACTGCATACTATATATGTCGCATACTACATATGTTTAGACAAATACCAGATTTTAGCACAGTGTTTTTCTTTATAATTATTATTGCTATAATCCTTTCTTTTCCTCAAGTCCTTATTAATCAGAAGTAAATACCTCACAGTGCATCTGTTCACCGCTGCAAGTCCACCAATTAGAGGGGATACAGTCCATATACTGACACGATGGACAGCTCTTGTTCATATTGGTTCCATGGAGATATGCCAGAGTCAAACCAGCAAGTCTACACAAAGGAAAGCTTCAATCTATTATAGGTGATACGACAAGGAGGTTGGGTTGAGGAGGGCGATAATTAAAAACTTACAGAAGACTGAATAGAACAAGAAAAATAATCCTCAGCACAGGCCTGTCTGCTAGCCTCTGTCTAAACTGGAAAGAGTGCTTGACTTCATACTCAAACAACCCTGCTTTACTCTGGGACATATTTCTTAGATCGGGCTTAAACAGCAGAACAAAGCCAAGAAGAAAGCCGCACAAAAATCCTCCGATGTTTGAAAAATTGTTGATATAAGGTAGCAGTCCAAGGAGAATATTTATCACCAAGATGAAGTAAAATATGCCAAAAGCTTCGGACTGCAACAAGGTAGTTAAGAACTTAACGTCTATATTAAGTTGAACAAGGCACAATTGCCAGTAGGGAAGAAAATGCATAGTTAGTACCTTTCTAGAGTAAATTTTCCAGTTTTGAATAAGAGCAGAAAGCATGGTACCAAGCAACCCAAATAAGGCTCCGGAGGAAGTAACAGTTGGAGTATCTTGAAGAAAAAGTGCAGCCACCAAGCTACCAGTGATAGCAGAGAGTATGTAGATAACTCCAATCCTTACTGATTGAAAAAGAAAAGTAAGCACTGTGAACATAAACAAAGTAAATATATGTGTCTGTGTACAATGCTGAGGCATAATGTCAAAAATGAAAGTTTACGTGGTCCAAACTCCTGCTCCAAGTGAAGTCCAACAAAGAGTATGCTGATGAGGTTGACAATAAGATGAAAAACTCCTGAATGCAACCACACGCTTGTGAAAAGGCGCCACGTTTCATGATCTCTCAACAAAAGTGTTATCCGTAGAGCTCCCATTTCATCCAGGCTGCAACACCAATCAAATGAAACAAGAGCTAAATTGACAATCAAAACTACTTATGGGACGATAAAATTAGTATCTCTAAGTTTTACTCATCTGCCTTTCATAACAATAGAATCCCTCCGAAAACTAGCAATGTCAAAGTTGGATTAACAACATAAAAATAACATCTATCAAATAGTTCAAATTCTACACAGGTACAGAGCAAATTAGAACATAAATCTGAAATAACTCGGAACTTGAGATGAAAGCAGCTGTAAAACAGGGAACTACACTACTTCAGAACAAAACTCGCACAATCTATATACATATATTTGTTGGCATAAACAAACTGATGCTCAGTAATCTACATTGCTTTAACTCATTACATTGATAAAGCTAAAATTCATACAAACGTACGAAACAGAAAATCGTAGACATCTAAACAATGTAATTCCTAAACGGATCCGTGCATATGATCATAAATAGAACTCAGATACATTCAAATTAATTAGCTATCTAGGCTCAAAAACTCTTAAATAATCAGTAAATCCAGAATTAAACTCACCAGATTCGTAATCAATCAGTTAATCTACAGTTCAAAATGCAGTAACATTACTCAATTAATTAGCTAATCCACAGCTAAAAGCTCAATAAAATTCATAACTACTTAACTAATTTACAGTTGAAATTAGTTATACGACCACTAAAAAGTCGATAATATCACAATTAATCAAACAAATTCATCAAAAACATCAATGAAATCGACTCACATCGATGCAAAACTCGATCATATTCACAATCAATCATTTAATCCACACCTAAAACTCGATAAAATTTACAATCAATCAATCAAACTCATGAAAAACATTGAAGCAAAACTCGATCAAATTCATTGTAAATCAGTTAATCCACACCTAGAATCTCGATAAAATTCACAATTATCAAACAAATTAACCTAAAACATCGAAGAATTCAATTCACATCGAATCAAAACTCGATAAAACTGATAATCAGTCATTTAATCCACACCTAAAAACTCGATCACAATTATCAAACAAATTAACATAAAACATCGAAGAACTCAATTCACATTGAAGTAAAACTCGATAAAACTGATAATCAATCAGTTAATCAATGAATCAAATTAAACGAAACTTCGAAACTCACGTCGAAGCAGAAGGACCGAGAAGAGGATTCTCACGGAGCGGCTGAAACGAGAGTCTACCGAGAGACTGAAAAGCGCAGTCACGGTGAGAATTGTGCCAGCAATTGTTGATAAACATAGTAGAAGCGAACACGATGACTTGTAGAAACACGAATAGCGAGATGATCCACGCGTTCTCTTTTCGGTGTGTTAGGTTTTTGAAGAACGGGACTCGTAGGTGCTTTGACGGAACGGTGTCGTCGGCGTCGATAGAGAATCGCGCCGGTTGTGTGATTGTGATCGGAGTGTGGTCGGTGATCGCGGTCGGAGTTGGAGTGGTCGACATCGAGAAATGCAGAGTGTGAGCCTTAGAGAGAGATTATAGAGATAGTGGAGAGAGAGAGTAGCGAGATAGAAATTGAGAGAGAGAGTAGCGAGATAGAGATTGAGAGAGAGAGTAGCGAGATAAAGATTGAGAGAGAGAGCGAGAGAGAGAGTAGCGAGATAAAGATTGAGAGAGAGAGAGAGTATCGAGATAGAGATTGAGAGAGAAAGAGCGAGAGAGAGCGAGAGAGAGAGAGAGAGAGAGAGAGAAGCAAGTTAATGGTGTTTTGTTTACATAGTGTAGAGAGAAGGTGTTGTTGAGGAGGTTAGTTTCCCGCTTATATTTGAACTTGGGCTGTAATGCAGGTTAAATTAAATAAGCCCATAATGAGTGGACCAGTCTTTGTTTTATTGAGCCCAATTTTAATTTATGTAATTGTGAAATTTCGATAAAGTTCAGTGAAAAATAGAGTAATTTTAGAACTTTGAAATTTTTCAAAAAAGAAGTTGTCAAATTTTTTTATTAACTATTTCCTCGTATTGAACCCTGCGCATTAATATGATATTTTTTTATTAAAAAACATGTCCGATACTATTTAAGGAGGCATTTTGATACATCTTGGGAATGTGAATGATGGTTAATGGGAATGAAAATGAAATGGAAATCCAATGTGTTTGATTTACCGACCAAGAGTGAATGAAGTTCCTATTCTCCGCCACTAAATTGGTAATCCAAGCACTATAACTTGGATTTAAGGTTCCGATTGCCGTTAACCGAGCAAATTAACCATCAACCAAACACCCCCTAATTTTTTTTAGGATTGCGAATATCATGTCCCCTCGTGTATGTGTACAAATATTTATTTTGTTCGCTAAACACACTCATATCACACGTCAGCTTTGTTTTTTAACAATCGAACCCTCAATATACAGTAAACGTAGTAAAAGAGATAATGCAATCGAACTCTCGATATATAGTAAATATAGTAAAAGAGATAACGTTACACGAAGAGGTGTTTATTCTTTGTAGACATAATTTTGTGTTAAATCTTAATAACTGGAATATACATATATTTTCTGCAGTAATAACATTTATTTTGTAGTCCAACTTCTTGCTTAGAAGTTAGAATTCAAAGATATTTGAATGAATAGAGAAATGCATCATCTTGAATGACCAAAATTATATATTTGCATACTTCATTTCATCTTTTTTGTCAACTCTTTTATTTGTAACGATCTCTCAATAATTCTGTCTCACAGCCATTAATGTTACAGATCATCCATCTTTAATGTCTTTGACACACTATATATTATATTGCAGTGAAAATTGTTTGTTTGCTAGCAAAGCTTAACGTCACAGTTGTTAAGGAGTCAAGATCCTGTTCGGGCCTTACTCTACCACCTTAATATTTTAGTGCGACTGGTTATTTAACATGATATTAGAGCTCGGTGAGGGAGAGTGTTAATGAGTATAAGATCTACCACCTTAAATTTTAGTACGACTGGTTACTTGACAAGCTTGATACTGTCCGCTTTAGACGGAGATCATATGGATTTGTTTTTGGGCATACCTCGTAGGGCTTCTACTAATGAAGTTAACTCGATACTTATTACTTATCATAAAACAGACTAGTTGCTTATTAACTAGCTATTTGTCCCTCCTACAAACGACACGGGACAACTTCCATAAAAAATCCAGTGTCTGAGCTATGCAGTAGAACTAGTCGTGTAAAAAATTTGATGGCCATGTTGTCAAATGGCTGAATCTGGGGTGTAATGAATACTGACTAGCTTTACGACAAACAGAAGCATTAAGTTCAAATAAACAGTCCAGTCTTTGGTTCTGACTTCTGATACATGTTCTTGAAAGTAAACTATATACAACACCTGATGCTTTGTTTTATTGTTTCTAATTATGAATTGCTGAGGTATAAGTTATGGCAGTCATGTGATTCCACCTATACTTTGAACTTTCGATTACACATTATTATCGGAAGGAGAAGCATCCGTTAGACTAAAGTCCAGGCATCATTATGTCAGTACATCTTGTTACCTGCATTTTTTTAACGTGTAAAGGTTTCATGGCAAACGTAAAATTTCCAATTGCAGTGTTGCTCAGTTTGTTGATGTGCTTAGCTGTGACTGATTCTAGCTCAACGAGTACTGATCGTGATGCTCTTCTCGCGATCAAATCTAGTATAACTTCCGATCCTTATAGTATCTTGGCAACTAATTGGTCTAGTAACACCTCATTTTGCTACTGGTATGGTGTGTATTGTAGTAGGGATGCTGAAAGAGTTGTGTCCTTGAGTCTTCACAACATGGGCCTTAAGGGGACAATTGCCCCGGATATAGGAAACCTTTCATCTTTAACTTCACTCGATATTGGTGAAAACAAGTTCTATGGCAAGATACCAGAAGAGCTGGTTCATTTACATAATCTGAAGAGGTTGTATTTAGATCATAATGAATTCAATGGTGATCTTCTGTTATCGTTAGGTGGTTTGTATAATCTTCGACACTTGCATCTGGAGAACAATAGTTTTACTGGTGCAATCCCGCCTTCAATTGGTAATATCTCAAACCTTGAGGTGCTAAATATGAGTTTCAACTCTCTGCAAGGAAATATACCAGAAGATATCGGCAAACTTTCTGGTTTAAATCATTTATCCTTGATGTATAATCAGCTCTCAGGTTCTTGGCCATTGGCTATAATCAACATGTCTTCATTGCAAGAGATTGATCTTTCGGCTAATAAGCTATCAGGTACTCTCCCAGAAGAGATGTGTGATCATCTTCCTCAGCTTGAAAGGCTATCTCTTTCTCAGAATAAGTTTAATGGGACGATTCCTTCTACAATAAAGAACTGCAGAAGGCTTGAGTACTTGTCCCTGGCCAGTAATGGATTTTATGGCAGCATACCAAGAGAGATTGGAAACGTGACAGCACTCAAGTCCTTGTATCTCGGTGAAAATTACTTCCAAGGTAAGAATTTATCAAGGAGGTAGAATCATGTTTATCTGGTAATCTGTTCAAATCATGGATCACGGATTCTCTTAAAGATGATATTTTTCTGCATGTAATCTATACTCTGCATACATTGCCATTTCTTGGTGACATTTGTTGTAGAATGATCCTAAGAACTCAATGGCCCTCGGGTTTATTACATTACCTACTTGGTTTTCTGCAGATACTTAATACATGTATCAAGAAAAAACTAGAAATCAAAATTAATTTGAAGAAATTACATAATGTTTGTGATGTGTATGCAGGTCAAGTTCCAATTGAGGTAGGTAACCTTGTCAATCTACAGGAGTTAAAAATATCGAATTGCTCTTTAACAGGGGTGCCTTCTTCCATATTCAATATCTCTTCTTTGAGAATGATTGATTTCACAAGCAATAATTTGTCTGGAAGTCTCCCAGACCACATGATTGACAATGTTCACTCGAGTCTGAAAGAACTATACCTGACTTCCAATCATCTTACCGGTCAAATTCCTTCCAGCATATGGAAATTGAGAAGCCTAGAAAGACTTTCATTGTCACACAATGGATGGACTGGAAGCTTACCAAGAGAGGTCGGAAACTTAACTATGCTCAAGTATCTTCATCTCGGGGCTACTAACCTGACAGGTATATATGTTAAACATCCAAGAATGTGTAATGCATATGACATTTGAACTGCTAGGTATGATGGCTTAATATCTATTATCCGATATAGAATAAAAGGTTCCTTGTGACTGCAGGTGGAATACCTAACGAGATTGGACACCTGATAAATCTCAAGGAACTAAATCTCCATGAAGGTAGATTCAGTGGTCCACTTCCCGTAGATATTTTCAATATCTCAACACTAGAGACAATTGATTTGTACAGAAATGAGTTCTATGGCCATATACCGTCAAGCATGGGTTATTGGCTTCCAAATCTTAGAAGTCTCGTTCTGAGTTACAACAACTTTAGTGGAAAAATTCCAGAGTCTACTAAAAATGCTTCAAAGCTTGTTACAATTAACTTATCTAGTAACTCATTCTCTGGCCCTGTTCCGAATGATCTAGGGGAGTTAGAATTCCTAGAGCGCCTGCTACTTGGAGAAAACAATTTGACCTGTGAGAGTTTTACTACAGAATTGAGGTTTCTCTCCTCGTTAACAAATTGCAGAAACCTGAAAATGTTAGGGATAGCTTTAAATCCATTAGACGGTTTTCTTCCAGCTTCATTTGGAAATCTCTCTTCTTCTCTTCAACTACTCCAAGCATTCGGTAGCAAACTTAGAGGTAGCATTCCCATTGAAATAGGAAACTGGGGTAACTTGAGGTATCTTGGTCTAGATAACAATGAGTTGACAGGACCAATTCCAAGCTCAGTAGGAAGACTACAAAATCTAGAAGTTTTGTATCTCGAGAAGAACAAGCTTAAAGGCCACATACCTAATGATGTTTGTGCACTAAAAAACCTGGGAGACTTGTATGTAAGCCAGAATGGATTGAATGGATCTATACCAGCATGCTTGGGTGGACTTAAATCTTTGCAAAGGCTGTACTTGGACTCCAACAAATTAACTTCTACGATACCATCAACGTTGTGGAGCCTGAAAGATTTAGTCCTTTTAAATCTGTCAAGGAACTCTTTAGGGGGAGAGTTGCCATCAACTGTAGAAGATTTCAAGGTCTTGACTCTTTTGGACTTGTCATATAATCGATTATCAGGTCATATTCCAAGAAGCATTGGAGGTACGCAACAGTTAAGTTCCGTGTACTTGTCTCACAATAAACTTCAAGGAGATATTCCTGAATCAGTGGGAAACTTGATAGGCTTGGAATTCTTGGATCTCTCGGATAACAACTTGTCTGGTAGTATTCCAAAATCCATGGAGAGACTGAGGTATCTCAAATATCTGAACGTGTCGTTGAATAGGCTTCAAGGAGAAATTCCTGGAGGAGGAAGCTTTGTTAACTTCACAGCTCTATCATTCATGGGAAATGATGCACTATGTGGCACACCCCGACTTCAAGTCCCGCCTTGCAGATTCAGAACTACCAGAAGATTTCGATCAAAATTTGTTTCTTTACTCAAATACATCATACCTGTTATGGTTCTAACACTAGTTCTTGCAACACTTATAATTTTTGTACTGAGATTTCGAAGAAGAAATGTTAGGCCATCGACAACAGGAGACTCTATGCTACTCGAATGGAGAAGGGTATCATATAATGAGCTTCTTCGAGCAACAGAATATTTTAGTGAGAGCAACTTACTTGGGACAGGTGGTTTTGGATCTGTATTTAAAGGGACTTTTTCAGATCGTACGATAGTTGCAATAAAGGTATTGAGACTGGAGCAAGAAGGAGCCATAAAGAGTTTTAAGGCTGAATGCGACGTATTGCAGCAAATTCGTCATAGAAATATTGTCCCAATCATCAGTAGCTGCACCAACTTGGATTTCAGAGCCTTAGTACTCGAGTACATGCCTAATGGGAACCTCGAGAAGTGGTTGTACTCTTATAACAATTACCTGGACATGTTTCAGCGTTTAAACATCATGATCGATGTTGGATTAGCCTTGGAGTATCTGCATCATGGTCAGGGTAAACCGATTATTCACTGTGATCTGAAGCCTAGTAACGTCTTGCTTGACGAAGATATGGTAGCACATGTCAGTGATTTTGGTCTTGCGAAGATCTTAGGTGAAGAAGAGTTTATGGAACGAACTATGACCTTGGCGACAGTTGGTTATATGGCTCCAGGTAAGCTAACTAATCATCAAGACACTTTCACAACATTTCATTTGAAATATTTGCAACTAGCCTAATACTAATAATGTGAAATTTGATAAATTTAACGGATGTTACATGTTCGTTAACACGAAAGGGTCGTGTGTTTTGATGCAGAATACGGACGGGAAGGACTGGTCTCCACAAGGGGGGATGTGTACAGTTACGGTGTCATGTTGATGGAAACATTTACGAGAAAGAAGCCAACTGACGAAATGTTTTCTGCAGAAATGAGCTTGAGGAATTGGGTCAATGTTGCATTACATGGTTCGATTTATGATGTCGTGGATACGAATTTGTTAGCGAGTGATTCTGAACATTTGCCTGCTAAAGAACGATGTTTGTTTTCGATCTTGTCTTTGGCTTTGGATTGTACGACAGTCTATGCAGCTGAGAGGCCAACTATGGAAGATGTTCTTGTTAGGCTTCAGAAAATCAAAACAATTGTCTCCTTATCAGTCAGATAAGGTCATCAAGTGGAAGATGTAAATTATAAATATCAGTTAATAAATAAACAAACATGTATATTTTAGTTCTGTTTTGTTATCGAATGAAACTAGAACTTGATATATCATATGTTCATCAATGGAACTTTTGGTATCCCACCTTATCTCAGACCTTCATTAAAATGAACGATTGTAATACCGCTACACCAAGAAGTGCTGGTCCTGTTTTTTTTTATCAAGTTTGCAAAGGTAAGGTGTAAATGAATCAAACTGTTTGTCAGCTACTCGAGCTCGGCTCGTAAAATATTCGAATTCGACTCGGTAATAATCGAGCCGAGCTCGAGCATTTGAATTTTTTACCGAGCCGAGATCGAGCATCAAATTACTCGGTTCGTAAGCTTCGCGAGCCTTATCGAGTCTTTACTATTTTTTAATTTTTTTAATATAAATATTTTATATTTTATTTATATATTTAATCGAATCGAACTCGAGCCGAACCGATCCTATTTCGAGTTTTTGTCAATATTTTGGGAAATCAAATCGAGTTTTCGAGCCGAACTCGAGCATATCGAACTTTTTACAAGCCGAACTTGGAGTTTGAAATTTAAGGCTCCGGGGGAACTCAAGTTCGAGCTCGAACCCGAACATTTTTAATCGAGCTCGAAACGAGCTGGCAATGTTCGACTCGACTCATCTCGATTACACCCTAGCATGAGTCAATTATATAAGCATTGATTATCACGCGGGCTGTTCACCAGTATCAACTTTAATGTTCTTGAATTCTTGGTCAAGTCATCAATTGCTGTAATGAAGTCTCAATTATTTATATTGATTACAACAGCTGAGAAAATAATGGAAGCTGTGAATGTCAACTGGGGAGTTCTACTTAACTTGTCACTTCTACATTATGAAAGCATTTTTTTTCATGAGGCAAAATCAGTTAACACATGTCTTTGCTTAGGCTTGAAATTTCAATGTCTTGTTTTCGAGAGAAGACCGTACGTGGGCACACACTAGAAAAATCCATTCAGTAATTACAATGCTAGTGATTAACACATTCATTCTGTCACAGCCTTCAGTTTTAGCTGAGCAGAAACACATTATGAAAAAATTGAACTTTTTAGCAGTGTTGCTACACTCTCTGGTGGTGTGCTTAGCTGTGACTGATTTTAACTCAACCACTGATCGCGATGCTCTTCTCGCCATAAAATCTCGTATAAGTTCTGATCCTCTTGGCATCTTGGCAACTAATTGGTCTAGCAGCACTAATATATGCTTCTGGCATGGTGTTTACTGTAGTCGTGACAGAGTCGTGTCGTTGAACCTCCACAACATGGGCCTCAAGGGAACAATTGCTCCACATATCGGAAACCTTTCATATCTGACTTCACTTGACATTGGTCAAAACAAATTCTATGGCAGAATACCAGAGGAGCTGGCTCAGTTGCATAGTCTAAAGAGTTTATATTTGGACTATAACGAATTCAATGGAGATATTTTTTCATCGTTTGGTGGATTGTATAATCTTCGAGACCTGCATCTAGAGAACAATAACTTCACTGGTGTAGTTCCACCTTCAATTGGTAATGTCTCGAAGCTAGAAGTGTTAAATATGAGTTTCAACTTTCTGCAAGGAAGAATCCCGGAAGATATTGGCAAACTTTCGAGCCTTAAACATTTATCCTTGATGAATAATCAGTTATATGGTTCATTACCCTTGGCTATGTTCAACATGTCTTCCTTGCAAACAATTGAGCTTCCAGCTAATAAGTTATCAGATACCCTCGGAGTAGGTATGTGTGATCGTCTTCCTCAGCTTCAAAGGCTAAATCTTTCTCAGAATAATTTTTATGGGCAAATTCCTTCTGCGATTAAGAACTGCCAGAAGCTTCAGTACTTGTCCTTGGCTGATAACGGATTTAATGGAAGCATACCTAGAGAGATTTGGAATGTGACAACACTGAAGTCTTTGAATCTTGGTTATAATCAATTTCAAGGTATGGATTCAACTTGCACGTAGAATAGCACGTTAATTTGGCTAAATTTTTTCCTGACAGAGGTAAATTTATAGCTAAAGAGTACTTCTGACAACGAATTTTGACTTGAAAGTCTAAATTCTTTAGCCATCGTAGATTAGCACGTTTGCCTAATTTTTTTTTAACTTGTAGATGAGAGATATAGAGTACTTCTGAATATGATCTTGACTTGAAGATCAGAAAAATGTTAAGCCAGTGTTAGTACGTCTAGCTAAACTTTACTCTGACGTATAGATCAGAACAAGTTGTTACAGATTCTTCAGGCAACAAATTTTGGATCAAAAGTTGGAAAGATGTTTAGTTAACGTAAATTAGCATGATTAGCTAAACTTAAAAAACTGCAGAAGTTACATATATACATTGCCTGTGATTTGTTGGCAGGTGAAGTTCCTACTGAGGTAGGCAACCTTATCAATCTACAAGATATGTGCATCTCGAATTGCTTTCTGACAGGCTTGTCACCTATGGCATTCAATATCTCTTCTTTAAGAACTATTGATTTTTCAAACAATAGTTTGTCTGGAAGTCTCCCGGACCACATGATTGACTACGAGCACTCAAATCTTAAGGAGATATATCTGAAATCCAATCATTTCACTGGTCGAATTCCCTCCAGTCTATGGAAATTAAGAAGCCTTGAAATATTATCATTATCATATAATGGTTGGACTGGAAGCATGCCAAATGAAATCGGGAACTTAACTATGCTTAAGTATCTTTCTCTCGGGGCTACTAACTTGACAGGTACGAGTAATGCATATAATCCTGCTCTGCTAGGTATAATGACTTAAAATCCTATATCCAATTTAGAGTATATGATGTTCATTGTGACTGCAGGTGTAATACCTGACGAGATTGGACGCCTGATAAATCTTAAGGAACTAAATCTTCATGAAGGTAGATTCAGTGGTCTACTTCCTCATAATCTTTTCAATATCTCAACAATTGAGATAATTGATTTGTACAGAAATGAGTTTTATGGCCATATACCGTCAAGCATGGGTAATTGGCTTCCAAATCTGAAAAGCCTCGTCCTAAGTTTTAATAACTTCAGTGGAAGAATTCCAGAATCTACAAAAAATGCATCAAAGCTTGTTATATTAAATTTGAGTAGTAACTCATTTTCTGGCTCTATACCGAATAATCTTGGTGATTTAGTATTCCTAGAACGCCTGCTACTCGGGTTAAACAATTTGACTGGTGAATATTTTTCTCCGGAAATGAGGTTTCTCACCTCGTTAACAAATTGCAGAAATCTGAAACTGCTGGTTATAGCATTGAATCCAATAGGCGGTTTTCTTCCAGCTTCATTAGGAAATTTCTCTTCCTCTCTCCAACTAATCCAAGCATTCGGAAGCAAAATTAGAGGTAACATTCCCATCGGAGTAGGCAACTTGAGTGGCTTGCTGTATCTTGGTTTAGATCAAAATGAGCTGACAGGACCAATTCCAAGCACAATAGGAAGATTGCATAATCTTGAAGTTCTATATCTCGAACAAAATAAACTTAAAGGCTACTTGCCCAATGATCTTTGTGCATTAAAAAACTTAGGAGACTTGTATGTTAGCCAGAATGGACTGAATGGAACTATACCAGCATGCTTGGGTGGACTCAAATCTTTGCAAAGGCTATTCTTGGACTCCAACAAGTTAACTTCTACGATACCATCAAGCATATGGAGCCTGAAAGATTTAGTCCTTCTAAATCTGTCCAGTAACTCTTTAAGTGGATATCTGCCATCAACTATTGGAACTTTCAAGGTATTAACTCTTTTGGACTTGTCATATAATCAATTATCAGGTTATATTCCAAGAAGCATCGGGGGTGCTCAACAGTTAAGTTCTTTACGTTTGTCTCATAACAAATTTTCTGGAAACATCCCTGAATCATTGGGAGCCTTGCTAGGCTTGGAAATCTTGGATCTCTCAGAAAACAACTTGTTAGGAAATATTCCAAAATCCCTGGAGAAACTGAGGTATCTCCAATATCTGAACGTGTCGTTGAATGTACTTCAGGGAGAAATTCCTCGTGGAGGGAGCTTTGTGAACTTTACTGCTCGATCATTCATGGGAAATGTTGCACTTTGTGGTACACCTCTGCTGGAAGTCCCTCTGTGCAGATCAAAAATTACCATTAAATCTCAGGCAAACTTTTTGTCTTTACTCAAATATATCTTACCTTTTACGGTATTGGCCTTAATTACTGCAATGATTATAATTTTTTTATTGAGATCTCGAAAGAGAAATATTAGGCCATTGACCACAGGAGATTCCATACTAGTGGAATGGATAAGGGTATCATACACTGAGCTTCTTCGAGCTACAGAATATTTTAACGAAAGCAATTTACTTGGTACTGGTGGTTTTGGATCTGTTTTCAAAGGAACTCTTTCAGATGGTAATGTAGTTGCAATAAAGGTGTTGAACCTGGAGCAGGAAGGAGCAATGAAAAGTTTCAAGGCTGAATGCGATGTATTGCAGCAAATTCGTCATAGAAATATTGTCCGAATCATCAGCAGCTGCACCAATTTGGATTTCAGAGCCTTAGTACTTGAGTACATGACCAATGGGAGCCTTGAGAAGTGGTTGTACTCTCATAACAATTATTTGGATTTATCTCAGCGTTTAAACATCATGGTGGATGTTGGATTAGCCTTAGAGTATCTACATCATGGTCAGGGCACTCCCATTCTTCATTGCGATTTGAAGCCCAGTAATATCTTGCTTGATGAAGATATGGTTGCACATGTTGGTGATTTTGGTCTTGCTAAAATATTGGGTGAAGAGTTTATGGAGCGGACTATGACCTTGGCGACGGTTGGTTATATGGCACCAGGTAAGCTCAAAGATTATCAATATATGTCATAAGAATCTATAGGAAATGAAATTGACAGAGTAATAAGTCTTGTGTTTTTAACATTTACCTTATCTGTGTTCCATGAATCACCAATTTTTAGGGATAATAACAAGTCACACTTTTCATCATCAGAGGCTGTCGTTTTTTACTGTCAACTCCTATGTCAGGAGGATAGTATTATAAAAATGAACTATTATTGTATTGAAAAGAAGGATTAACAATTGAGATTGTTCTGCTGAACTGAATGCTTATTGTATATAATCGATGCAGAATATGGACGGGAAGGACTAGTATCTACAAGAGGGGATGTGTACAGTTATGGTATCATATTGATGGAAACATTTACAAGAAAGAAGCCAACTGATGAAATGTTTTCTGATGAAATTAGCTTAAGGAGTTGGATTGAGGTTGCAATACATGGTTCGATAAATGATGTTGTGGATATAAATATAGTCTCTACTGATGCTGAACATTTGCCTGCTAAAGAACAATGTCTGTCTTCTATTTTGTCTTTGGCCTTGGATTGTACGACAACTATTGCAGCTGAGAGGCCGACTATTGAAGACGTTGTTAACAGTCTTCAGAAAATCAGAGCAATATTCCTAAAGAGTTTATCAGGGTGAACATGTGATGATTTCTGCACAAGTTTCTGGTGATAAATTCTTTTAAAAGAAGGAAAGTAGTCTGTAAATAGGAAAGTAATATTACTGTCTGGATGTATTTGTGGTGATAGTGTTATCTGTACTTATAAGTTAGATCTCTTTGCAATTGTACATAGTTTTTTCTAAAAACAATATATTTCAGCAACACTGTAAAGATGAGTTAAGCAACATTGAACAAGTAAACTACACCACCTCATAATGGCCACACCATTCTGCAGAGAATTCCTGTATCCGCTTATGTGCATTTAGCAGTTCTTCGTGCAAACGTAGGCTGAAACAGTTCTAATTATCCAGGTGCATGCAGAATAGCTTCACAGACAATGTTAATTAATTGCTTTACTGTTTTCCCCTCTTAATTGTTTTTTAAAACTTATTTTGAGTGATACTGATGTACCTATGCATGATTGCACAATCTGACTTTGCCACTGTCTATAAGGCTGGCTAGGTAAAACAAAGCTGTAGATTGACTTTCTAAGAGTTTACTTGCTCCATTGATCCTTCAAACAAATTGCTTAAGTAGATAACTAAAGTCAAATAAATTACGTCGCTGAAACAGCCTGAAGGATGTAAACAATAAGAAAACTTCTACAGTCAAAACATCATATTAGCCATTACGTCGCTGAAACAGTCTGAAGGACGTAAACAATAAGAATACTTCTACAGTCAAGACATCATACTAGCCATTTTTAGCAGAATTATAATACAATCTTTACAGCTGATCACTATAGAATGCCGTTTTATTACAAGCTGATTTTAACATTTTTATGACCTTCTAGATCTACCAAGGAAGTATGAACCTGACAGTGAATGTAAGAACATTCAGATCAAATATCAAAAAGGAGAAATGACTAATTTTGGATTGCAACTGCTAAAAATTTCCAAGACAAGATTTGTAGTCTTTTCACTGCTAAATACATGAGTTAAAATTCATGTACATTTCCAAAAATATATTACATTTACAATTTGACATATAATCCGCACTATGGTCTACTCAACTGAATACTACTATTCTGTCTTTAAACATGGTTATGAGGGTCAGGAGAATAGTTATGATCTTCAAGGCTTTCTACATCACTTACCGTACTAAAGGATTGTCTGGCTTCTACATAGGTAGTATTAGGAGGATTTCTTGGCAGTTCTACGTTAACAACTCTAGCGGATAATTGTCTTCCAAGATGTAGCCATTGCTTGATAATATTAGCTTTGACAGGATTAGTGTCCTCTGGCTTAGGGCATAGAAAGTAATTGAAGACATAGATGGCAAGAGCAATTGTTGATATGCCTCCGGAAATGCTAAAAAGTACTGAGAAGCTATTTAAGCCAATACTACCATCATCATTTGGAGCAGAATCTGCATCCAGACACTCCTCAGAGTTAATGTATTCATTCTCAAGTTCTAGAAGCTTCCCACTTTCAGTGATGTTCATTATCGCCTTATTTACGTCTGGAAGCATTGAAAAGTTCTTCTTAAATGCCTGCCATAATGTATATAGAAAATGCCATTACACATTGGTTTTACATCTACCTCAATGCAAAAGAGGAAGAATAAGGTATGTCCTTAAACAAACAAGGCCCTATATGTTTTTCCTTAATTATTAGAGTTATGTAAGAATATACAGTAGGAAGAGAACTTACAAAACCAAATCCTCCAACTTTAAAGGTTTTCTCAGTTTTTGTGAAGCTTTTACAATATTGAGCAAGAAAGACTTTAGCAGAAGGAACTTCCAGAAAGATGCCAGCTATCTCTTTGCTGTTGAGGGCTTCGGCATATGCACGTGTTGAGTTGTACTTTCTGATGTTTGCATCTTTGAAGTTTAAGGCTTCAATCATGTATGATCTAAGAAATGACCCTGTGCAATATCCAACTGTTGCATTCATCTTCTTAAGTGTTTCAACACTCTTTATAGCTGGCTCAAGCCTTTGCGCAGTTAGCATACTAGCAAGGCTAGCCACATAACTTTGTGTGATTATTAGTGCCACAAAAAGCCACACCACCATTGTCATCCTTGACAAATTACTATGCAGTTTGTCCCCTACATAATTTAAACCAGTCAAAATGTTTTCTCTGATAAATAAGTTAGTGAAATGTTGCAACATAGGACTTACCACGCAACGTGAAGAGTGTGCTGAATGCTAACCAAAAGAGTATTCCAATTTGATTCCAGACAGTGCCTGATCTAAATTCATCATTGTGATTTCTTTCTATCAAGAAAACTGCAAATCCATTGTAAATGGTGATTGCTGCTATTACACCCCACATTTCATTAGTGAAGGGCTTCAGGAAGAGCCACATTCCATTTGGTAAAGTGGATCGAACGGGTACTATTAACACCATTCCTGATTCTGTGTAAGGCTGTGAGAAATCTGCATATTCGTGCCTTTTTTCCAAAATCGTTACATCACCAGCTACCGCATCAAAAGTCTGTTCAAACTAATGATAATTAGACCCCAAGACAAAAAATAGCAGATATGTTTTTAGCAAATTACAATTAGTTTGAGTAATCTTACCCCTAAAGCTATTTGTTCCACCAACTTATTATACTCGCCATAGAAAGGAATATAATTATATGTCGGTTCATTGTTAACATCTGCAAGTTTCATGGCTTCTTTGAACACTTCAATAGAGAATCCTTGAAAGGAAGTTGCATTAGTTTTAGGATCTTGTTTTAGCTCTACAAATTGTGGGAACAAAGACTTTGCAGGTACACCTACCCTAAGAGGCTCTGATTTGCCTGCAAGAATACGTCTCCGTCTCTCAACGTGCCATGGTTGAGCCGGCCATAGGACTTCATTCAATATTTTCACAGAAGTGTGGTGAAGAGCTTCATTATTGACAGTTTCTGAAAATCCAAGTCCTTCTGTCCAATAACCACTTCGATAACTCTTTCCAATTACATTGACAATTTCAACTACTCTAGCTGGAGCTATTTTGTAATTAGTAAAATCCGCAGCTGAAATCCCTTGTAGCAAATTGGTGATATTGCTTTTGTAGAGTAAATTTAGCATGACATCATGGGCCTGTGAAGCAAAAATACCAGGCTCGTCAAATTCTTCGTCAGGATAAATAGTCCTGAACTTTGAGCGGAATCTTTTCCTGAAATCTTGAAATTGTGGCGAGTCTTCTGGAAAATAAGTTTTGGTTCCAACAATGCCCTGCAAGGATGACAATTTTTTGGGACTGACAGAATGGAAGAGATCAGTGATGCTGTTTGTCGCGATCCATGCATAGCCATCTCCTGTCATGTTCAGTTTCTTCGCGGTTTGGTACAGAAGATATCCAGATTCGAGTGTTGTATGGAGTACAAAAACTCTATTTTTCTGTTTTTTGAGCTGATTGAGCTCTTTCTGTAATGAATTCAGAGAAAATGATGTGAGACTAAAGATGTGAGAGAGTTCGGACCCTGATTCATGAAGTGCCTTAAAGAGTCGAGAAATTATCAACTCGGGTGATGCTAAGGTAGGGGCATTCTCATATATTAGAGTAACTTGATTCAATCCCCATGACTGTATAATTGCTGCAATTGCATTCATCTGTACTTCCTGGCTTGGCGTAGCTTGTAGAATGGAAGGGGATGGTATTGTTGGAGCTAAATCAGCAAAAGATAGCACAGGTACATCGCGAGATTCTTCACTAGTCACCTCAGCAATAGCTGATGCTTCATCCCAGGTATGAGCTCCCAGAATAGCTTTTACACCATATGTCGATAAAAGATCCTTTGCTGCAATAATGTGCAAAATTTCAAGTTGTTTAGCATGCGAAAAAAGAGAATATTTCTTGGCAAAATAAAAAACAAAGAACATGATTTCTAACATTGTATCAGTGGATACATAAGAAAAGGTTGAGAATTGCTTTCTAACATTGCATGATCGTAGAGTAGAGACATGTGCGTGTGAGTATTTGCTTTCTACAATTGACTTATTAAAAATTGCGCGCCAGCACAATTTACCTGCCAAAGCTGCACGAACAGCTTTGCCTCGAGAGTTTCCAAAGTGAATAAGCAGATTCTGATTCCCAGCTAAATTAAAATCAACCATCTCTATTGCTACTTTAGCCTCTTTGCCTGGTCTAGAAGTCTCGTCGAAGATTGCACCAACACTAACTGTTCCAGTCCTTTCATCGATCACGACGGGACTGTTCAGGCTGCCATTAGCTATTGTTACTTGTCCATGAAACAAGGGTGACACCAGAGATACAATTGTAAGCAAAATGCAGTAAGAAACTATGTTCATCAGTGTTGAATGTTTGCAAAATCAACACATTGCTGAATTTGGGAGACTTGTATGTTTCTGTTGCTGGTGAACTTGTATAAAGGACCATTTCAAACTTTTTAACAAGTTTGCGAGTAACATAAAAGTCTACTGCATGACTGAAAAAAATAGTTTTCTTAAGATTGGCCGGCAAATTATAGAATGGAATAGGGGAAAGAAATTGAGTGCAATCTTCTGATGTTGCTTTCATCAACTCACCATGGTGATGTGATTACAGTAAAAAAAAAATCTAGTTCCTTGATTCTCAAGGCATCCTTAATTATTTTACATCTTACACTCCCCTTACTCGAAAACCCATTTCTGGGTCGAAGAGAGGAACAATTGTGAGAGATATTGAGGAATATTCTGGTTCCTTGATTCTCAAGGCATCCTTAATTATTTTACATTTTACACTCCCCTTACTCGAAAGCCCATTTCTGGGTCGAAGAGAGGAACACCACTTGTGAGAGATACTGAGGGTGGCAGTGGCATGGATCGAAACTGAGTAATTTGTCAGCTCTGATATGATGTTAAGGAATTAATCGATCTAAAAGCTCAAGGTGTTAGAAGAAGCCCCTCCCAGTATCTTATATTATTATTCTAACATTGTTTAATGAGTTTTAGATAATACTGATTCCGTCAATGAATTTTGCTAAGACGATTATTTCATAATTCACAGTAAACCAAAATTTAAGTAATTTTGGGTTTGAGACACTTCTCGAAACCGAAATTTGATACCACGTCAAGTATTCCAATTAGTTTATGTTAAATTTTAAGGTAACCTCTTAATTACGGAATCTTAAACTATTCAACAATTTTCGCACTAACAAATGGTATGAAAAGAACTGAGATATAGTCAATGGAATGAAAGTCAAGTTTGAATTTTCAATGTCCAACGCTTGCGTACTCCATGTTCATTTACAGTGTTCTTAATATAAAAAGTCAAATGTATTCACACATTGAATTAGAACAATATTCCTGCAGAGTTTGTTCAGGTGTAAAGAATGTGATTGGGCACCTAATCTACTGGACAACACGATATTTTAGAGTGATCGGTTACTTAACAGCAATCATTTAAATAACTTACGTTGCTCAAACAGCCGGAAGGACAGAAACAATCAGAAATCTTCTACTGTTAAACATGTTATCACCTGGTTTTAGCAGCATTGTCAAACAATCTTCTCAGCCGATCAATATAGAATGTCGTTTATTACAGGTTTATATGTGCCTTCCAATGAATTTCACTCGTTATACCTTCTATATCTTCTCACCAAGTAATGAAACATGACAATGTTGGTATTGTTAGAATAATAAGATAAGATCCTGGAAAGGGCCTTCCTCTAACACCTTGAGGTTTTTAGTTAGACTAGATTTGACATGGTATCAGAGCTCAGGCTGGTAGAGTACTCAGGTACGATCTTGGTTACTTGACAGGTATGAACATGACAGTTCGTGAAAGTAAGAATACGTATGTTTGTGAAGAAAAGTCAGATCATTGAAATGTTATGTAAAAGAAACACCGAAAGTACAAATAAATTTATTCAGAGGCCAATTCGTGTGTTAATCATGTACTATTTGATAAAAAACAAAAGAATTGACAATGATTCTATACATTTATAGATAACACGACATTGTGTTCAACTCCAACTCATTACTATGTTGCTGTCTTCCAATCCGGTTATGATGGTCTGGAGCATAGGGATGATCTTCCAGGCTTTCTACATCACTTATTATACTAAAGGATCGTCGGGCTTCTGAGTACTGAGCATCGGGGGGATTTCTAGGGGGTTCGACATTGATAACTCTAGCGGATAATTGTCTTCCATGATGTAGCCATCTCCGGACAAAATTTGCTCTGACAAGGTTACCGTCGTCTGGTTTAGGAAATAGAAAGTATTTAAGGATGTACATTGCAAGAGCGATTGTTGATATGCCCCCGGAAAAGCCAAAAAGTACTGAGAAGCTGTTTAAGCCAATACTACCATCTTCACTTGGGGCAGAATCTACATCTTTACACTCCTCATTGTTAATGTATTGATCCTCAAGTTCTAGAAGCCTCCCATTTTCAGTAATGCTCATTATTGCCTTGTTTATATCCGGAAGCATTGAAAAGTTCTTCTGAAATGCCTGCCATGGTTTAGACAAATAAGATGGTTTACTTATGCACAATGCTAAACAAGAAGATTGAAGTGTGTTCCAAACATATAATCACGAGAAGGAGCTGCTTCTGCTAAAGCAATTTTTAGTGGTATCCTTCACTGTCAGGATCATGTATGTAAGTCTTGAATTTCTGAATTAACGCGAAAAGCCTATAGCTAAAGTTCCTATACTATCTTGGGAGGCCTATAAGCTTAGTGACCTAATCTAACACTTAATACTGCTATTTATACTATAATGAAAAGGTTCAAGAGGCCTAACTGTTGCATTAGGGCACATTCTGCTGTTTAGTATTTAGCAACATTAAGGTTCGAGTTCCTGTTCATCGTTAAACTTTATATATTTGGCAATGATTGTCTAGATGTTATAGCTCAAGTTCAGACTGTCATTAGCCTGATAAAAGATACTATCTTTCTGATTAGTGAAAATTTATAGCCAGAGGAAGAGAACTTACAAAACCGAATCCTCCAATTTTGAAGGTTTTCTCAGTTTTCGTGAAGCTTTTACAGTACTGAGATAGAAAGACTTTAGCAGGAGGGACTTCCAGAAAGATTCCAGCTATGGATTTGTTGTAAAGGGCTTCGGCATATGCATCTGTCGAATTATACTTCCTGATCATTGTTTTAGAGAAGCCCAAGGCAGTAATCATGTATGAACTAAGAAATGACCCTTTGCAATAGCCAACTGTTGCATTCATCTTCTTAAGTGTTTCGACATTCTTTATAGCTGGCTCAAGCCTTTGTGCAGTTAGCATACTAGCAAGGCTAGCCGTGTAACTCTGTATGATTATTAGTGCCACAAAAAGCCACACCACCATTGCCATCCTTGACAAATTACTATGCAGTCTTTCCCCTGTACAATTTATTAAAACACGACACTGGTACGTGTTAATTACATATATACTAGTCATTATAATGTTGTCAAAAGTATAATACAACAAAGTTGCAGCATAGGACTTACCACGCAATGTAAAGAGTGTGCTGAATGCTAGCCAAAAGAGTGCTCCAATTTGATTCCAGACGGTGCCTGATCTAAATTCATCGTTGTGATTTCTCTCGATCAACCAAACTGCAAAGCCATTGTAAATGGTGATAGCTACTAGAACACCCCACATTTCTTTTGTAAAGGGCTTCAAGAACAGCCACATTCCATTCGGTAAAGTGGATCGAATAGGTACTATTAACACCATTCCTGATTCTGTGTAAGGCTGTGAGAAATCCGCAAATTTGTGTCTTTCTTCCAAAATTGTTACATCACCAGCTACCACATCAAATTCCTGTCAAACTAAAGATAATTAGATACTAACCCCAAAATTAACAAGTAGGTTCTTACGGATACATCAAGTTTAAGTATTCTTACCCCTATATCGATTTGTTTCACCAAACCATCATAGTCATCTCCATAATAAGGAATATACTTGTAACTCTCTTTGTTAGCATATGCAAGTTTCATTGTTTCTTCAAACACTTTAATAGAAAATCCATCGTACAAAGTTGCATTAGTTTCTGAGTCATTTTTAAGCTCTACAAACTGTCGGAACAGAGAGTCTGCAGGCACACCAACCCTAAGAGGCTTTGAACTACCTGCAAGAATGCGCCGCTGTCTCTCAGTGTGCCATGGTTGTGGTGGCCACAGGACTTCTTTCAGTTTCTCCATAGAAGTGTGGTGAAGAGCATTTTCATCCGTCGTTTCTGAAAATCCAAGTCCTTGTGTCCAATAACCACTCTGATAACTCCTTCCAATTACATTCACAATTTCAACTACTCTAGCTGGAGTTACTTTCCAGTCGGCAAAATCCACAGCTGAAATACTTTGAAACAAGTTGATAATCTTGTGTTTGTAGAGTAAATCACGCGTGACATCGTAGGCCTGTGAAGCAAAGATGCCAGGCTCATCAAATTCTTCATCAGGATAAATATTCCTGAAATTTGAGCGAAATCTTTTTCTGAAATCTTGAAAAAGTGGTGAGTTTTCTGGAAAATAAGTTTTGGTTCCAACAATGCCTTGCATGGATGACAATTTTTTGGGACTGATCGAATGGAAGAGATCAGTAATGCTGTTTGTCGCGATCCATGCATAGCCATCTCCTGTCATGTTCAGTTTCTTTGCAATTTGGTAAACACGATATCCCGATTCAAAAGTTGCATGAATCACAAAAACTGTGTTTTCTTGTCTCTTGAGCTGATTGAGCTCTTTTTGTAACGAGTTAAGAGAAACCGAAGTGAGAGCAAAAGTATGAGATAGTTCACCTCCAAAACGTTGAAGTGATTCGGAGAGTTGAGTACTTATTAACTCCGGTGATGACAAGTTGAGGGAGTTCTCGTATATTAGAGTAACTTGATTCAATCCCCATGACTGTATAATTGCTGCAATTGCATTCATCTGCACTTCCTGGCTTGGCATGACTCGAAGAACGGAAGGCGAGATTCGAGTTGATGAAATTGATTCAGCAAAAGATAGTACAGGTACATCATGAGCTTCTTCACTAGCCGCCTCAGCAATAGCTAATGTTTCATCCCATGTATGAGCTCCCAAAATTGCTTTAACACCATGTGTTAAAATAAGATCTTTTGCTGCAATAATGTGCACATTTTCGACTTATTATCATGCAAAGAGGTTGAAGGTTTAGGTAAATGGAGTCAAAGAGAAGTAGCTGTTAGAATATAGATCCGGTTGAGCCTTCCTCTAACACCTTAAGGTTTTAGAGCGACTGGTTACTCAACATGGTATCAGAGCTCCCAGTAGCCTTGACAGACCTAATGAATAAGCGAGTAAAATTTAAATGGATAGAAAAATTTACCTGCAAAGGCTGCACGAACGAGTTTGCCTCGAGAGTTTCCAAACTGAATTTGCAGATTCTGATCAGACCCTGCAGAATTGAAATCATGAATTACAATCTCTATGGCTACTCTAGCCTCCTTGCCTGGTCTAGAAGTCTCGTCGAAGACTGCACCAATACTAACTGCACCAGCCCCTTCATGGCTCACCACCGCGCTCTCCAGGCTCCCGTTGGCTATCGTTACAGGTCCATATAACAAGGGTGCAGACCCCAAAGATACAATTATAAGCAAAATGAAGTGAGAAAGCATGTTCATAAGTTCTTTTTGTTGAATCAAAACTCATTTATGTGGTTGTAATATATAACTTGAATAGACGACTCTTTCAAACTTTTGGAGATGAGAGATTGGTACTGACAAGTTTGCGAGTAACATAAAAGTCTATTTGCACGACTGGAAATGTAATTTTCTAAACTTTGAGCTGCAAAGAGAACAAATCAGACAAATTAGAGAAAATGAAACAGAGTGTTATCTTCCTATGTTGCTTTCATGAACTCACTATCGTTAGTGATGTGACTTGAGTCTAGAAACTTTGTAATCTTGATTCTCAAGGCATTGTTAGTTGCTGAAACGCAGAGCCGACCCCGAGTACAAACTTAAGATTTATCACAATTTCGCAAATTAATTAATAACTTGACTTGGCATCGAAAAGTTAATAATGTATTGCATTAAAAAATATCTTGACTCTATTACATATACTGGGTTCGTTTAGAATTATTATTTTTTATTTTTTTTACATTCGGGGCACAAAATATTTCAGAAAACTAATTCAAATTTAAGATTTATCACAATTTCGCAAATTAATTAATCAGGTTGAAATTCCTGTAAACAGATACAATATTTAAATATCGATAACTTGACTTGGCATTGAAAAATTTAACAATATATCGAATTAAAAAATATCTCGACTCTATTAAATGTGTTGGCTCCATCTAGAATTAATTTTTTTTACAAATTGATTACATATGTACACATCAGCAGACTGACCTCTCGTAAAGGGGTATATGAGCTCAACCAATACAGCAACACTTTGTTCGGGTCCGTTTCAATTTTAGATATCGAAGTTATCTCGTTTATTAGTGTGAATTCACTATTGAGATAGGATGGTTTAAAAGTTTCAAAATGTATAACGAAATTAACGAAAATGATAGAGAGAGATGCAGACAAAAAGACAAGGGAAGATATTTATGAAAATGGTACTCCCTCCGTCCCTAAAAACGTTTTCTATTTGTGTTGGACACGTTTGCCAATGCACACTTTTGATTGTTAATATCTTTAAATTCATATTAGTATTAAATATAAAAATTTCATTGTATTAAAATACTGATAATACGAATCCAACGAAATCACTCATGATAATGTTTGATATTATAGATTAGACGTAAATTAGTATTCAATCGCTTACCGTGAACACTACCGAAAGTCAAAAGAGAAAACGTTTAATGGGACGGAGGGAGTAGTATGAAAGGAACTGAGATATTCATTCAAGAATTTGAAACTCGCCGAGAATTTAAAAAAAAATAAAAGTCAAATATTTTCACACAAATTAGACACGAGACAATTAATAAAATGAGAATTATTCTGCCACCATAAATATTCGCACAGCAGTACTCGATGTCTGTCCAATTGTCAGGACAATACGCGTGACTCTTAATTTTTTTATTGGATTTTATGTATATTTATAAGATGTTCAATATTAAAATATTCTATTTGATATTTATTTTTTAAACTAATAAATTTTTAAATCGGAGGTAATAAATTTTATGTATATTTATGTATTAATTAGGGTATAAATAATAGGTGATGCACTTTTTACAATAAGAATATCATTTTTAATTTAATATTGGGCAAAAATCTCAAACTAATACTAATAATATGTACTCCCTCCGTCCCAATGGGATGTTTACGTTACTATTCGGCACGCATTTCGAGGTTTCTATAAAGTATAGTTTCATAATGTTTTTTCAATTTTTTTTTGAATAAAAGTTTAAACATAAAACTTTTATTCAAATTTTTTTTTAAAAAAATATAATGAAACTATACTTTAAACGAGTATTGAAAAGCGTGCCGAAAAGTAATGTAAACAATCCAGTGAGACGGAGGGAGTATAATTCTACGAAAGGTGAAGAATTAAAAAGTATAAAAATAAGATTTTAGCGTATTCGAGTCGATAAGTTATCTATGAAAATTAATCGTCGATTTTTTAAATTTTTTTATGACAAACTTAATTTTGAAATTGAATTCGCCAGTATCTGTGAGCGTGTCTAATAAAAGAATCAGTTGCTAAAATTATTTTTTGAAGCGTAAAAATAGCTTTAAAACCCTATTCAATTCATCATACGAAATTTATCGGTGTATGTACCCTATGTTGAACAAAATTAAGTGAAAACTTATATAAAATAAAAGCATTCACAAGCACCCTTATCCACCCTTTGTTAGTTATAAAATATTCTCAAATTCGCTTCTCGTTTAACTAACATAGGTAAAAGTTCTGTTGAAAAGTGCTATGTTGTTGTGAGAAAAAGTGCTGGTGGAAGATGACTGTTTGATAATTTTTTTTAATTTATGCATATTTTTAGATATAATATATAAAAATAATATTTTTGAGAAAATTTGATGGTGAAACTGATAACTACTTCTTGCAAAAACTGAAAACAGCTTTTTCCAAAAGCATGAGGGGCATATTTTTGTTAACAACAACTTTTAGACCAAACGCGCTTTTTCAGACAACAGCTTTTAGAATTTACCAAAGAACTTTCTGACAACTTTTCAACAAAAAGCTGTTGTAACTGTCTGCAACAACAATACCAAACAGTACCTTAGATTCAATTAATTTCCCCTATCCTTTATAATTTATGGTACAACTTACTCACCTGATAAAATGTTAATGTTAAAATATTAATATAAGATCGTGGAAATGCATTTCTCGAAAACAAATGTTCTTTTTCATGATTTTATGTTAGTATTATATCATTTAACAACTTCCCCACATTTGCATAAAATTCAAATATATAAGTGTACACAATCGTAAATAAGTAATATAGTAGTTAATTACCAGTTGTCGTTTCTCAAGGACTGTAAAATCATATTAATCGCAAGTCAAATCTAACAACTTGGTTATCGAACACGAAAGTTGAGTGAAGGTTTTTATAATTAAGCTAAGTAATGAGAACTAATTAAACAACTAAATATAGTTGCACAGAGAGTCCTTGAAAAGTTCAAATATGAGAAGATAAGTAATTACTTCCCCCTAACGCATAAAAATAGATAGAATAGTTGAACATTATTATAACAATTCCACCATTCATTAGTCATAGGTTCCTCTCGAAATCACTGTGTTATAATTCCTATCAAATAAACTAACATATAATTCCTATCAAATAAACTAACATATCTTTATGCCGATATACTTTTTATAATAAAGTTATGCATTTACTAGCTAGAATTCATTAGTCATAGGTTCCTTTCGAAATCACTATGTTATAATTCCTATCAAATAAACTAACATATGTCTATGCTAATTTACTTTTCAGAATAAAATTAAGCATTCACTATCTAGAATTCATTAGTCATAGGTTCCTCTCGAAATCACTATATTATAATTCCTATCAAATAAACTAACATATGTCTATGCAAATATACTTTTTCGAATAAAATTAAGTACCAATTCACAAAACTATGCATGGTCACAATATATGTTTATACCGTAACAATATTATAATCACAAGATATAAGCATGCATCATTCAAGTCTTACATCTATTAACTATAACCCTCTCGATATTATAATTAATTCTTTAACCTACTCAAGTCGATCAAACAAAAGAAAGTATTAAAATGAAAAGCACTTGAACGAGTAAACCACATAAGCATTTCTCGAATATTTGGTTCTCTTCTTCAGTCAATCAAGGACTATTCACATGGTCGCCTCGACTTGCTCATTCACTTTCAACAAGCATGAAGTAGGAATCACGGTTATTCTCCTCGTAATTGTTTTTTTTAACCCTTGTTGTTGAACAAATGTCCATCATCCGTCACTAGCATTTGTGGAAGTCCATATTCATGTATTACATTTTCTCATGGGAATTATGTTGCTTGCTTGATGGTTATCATATCTAGGTGATTAGCCTCAATTCATTCCGTGAAGTAACTTATGATTATTATCAAGAACTACCTTTGGGCGTTGGATAGGTGCATACTGTTGGATTTTTAACGCAGTGGGGGCATGACAAACACTTTTACACATATAAAAGCCAAATAATAGCATATAAATCGTGAATAAAAATTCGAGGGATCGAATCTAACCTTTTAAAATAATTCGGAGACAACGATCAGAGATCCTTAGCAGTTGCTCCTCAAGTGTGAAGCACTCCACCGGTATCCACCAAGAAAACGATGTTACGGAGGAGGAAGGAGGTGGAGAGAATTGGGTTTTCCAAACTTTTTGGGTTTTCGGTTTTGTTGTGGGTTAGAATAAAATAGGGTCTATAATAGTGTATTTATAGGCAAAATTTTCAGCTGAAATTTTTCCATAAATATTATTATTATTATCCCATTTATTATTCTCATTAATAATTAAAACACCTTTTAATTATTAATCCTTTTTCTAAACACTTTAGAAATAATTCTCTCTCTTGATTTAATTTCCAAAAATTAAATCCTTTAATTAATAATATTAAGAACTTTTCTTAATTAAATTTATAATCAATTAAATCTCATTTAATCAATTATTAAATTTGCCAATTAATTATTTATTTCATAAATAAATAATTATCAGCCATTATTAATTAATTCCTCCACCATTAAATCATTCTCTTTTTATGGTGTGACCCTATAGGTTCAATATTAAGCCGGTAGTAGAAATAAATAATAATAAAGCTATTTTATCATTATTTATATAAATTCTCTAATTTATTAAATATGATTAATTAATTAATCACATTTATTCTACATCGTGAGTGATGCTTCTCAACATATCGCGACTATCCGGATAATATGAATTCACTGCTTAGAATACCAAGAACCTGTCAGTGAATAGTTACCGTACAATAAACTCCTTCTACCCTACAATGTCCCGATTAAATACAAGGCATGGATCTCGTGTCAAGCCTATCTAATTTAATCACTTGCTTACCATTTACTATGCGTAGTTCTATGCAAATTAGAAACTCCTTTCTAATTTCATTCACTCTGGCCAGAGAATCCTGAACTAGCATAAGTGGATCAGCCTTGAACATTCGCTTCCTTCACTGGAAGGGGTAGATCCTTTATTGATCATACACTATCTTCGTGTACAAATTCCTATACCCAGAAGAGCCCTAATAATTGTCCCTGGAGACTAAGAACTAAACCAAAGCATAGTTCAGTGTACACAAGATGACTATGATGACCTCAAGTCTAAGGATACTTGTACAACTATCACTATGTGAACAACTGCTGACACGTGAGTGAACTCCATCAGTTGTTCAGCTGTGCGAGTCATGTTCAGTGAACTTATTCTATAATAAGCACCTACATACTAGCTATAGTGTCACCACACAAATGTCTATGAGAACAGACATCCTTCATAATGAAGCAAGCATAGTATGTACCGATCTTTGCGGATTATTAATTACCAGTTAGTAATCCTATGACCAGGAACTATTTAAGTTTAGAGTTATCATCTTTTTAGGTCTCACTATTATGATCTCATCATAATCCATAAAAAGCTTTACTCTAAACTATGGTATATATTATTTAAACACTTAAATAGATAAAGCCCGTAATAAAAATAAAATAAGTCTTTATTAATATCAATGAAATCAAAACAGATTACATAAAAGTTATTCCTAAATCCTTATACATGATTGGACTTAGGACATATTCCTTTCAATCTCCCACTTGTACTAAAGCCAATCACTCTGGTATCTAATACCCATCTTGTCTTTATGACGATCAAAGTGACTTTCATAAAGTAGCTT
This sequence comes from Apium graveolens, assembly GCF_009905375.1. Lineage (NCBI taxonomy): Eukaryota > Viridiplantae > Streptophyta > Magnoliopsida > Apiales > Apiaceae > Apium > Apium graveolens. The sequence goes on from NC_133653.1 coordinate 271,171,064, forward strand.
TGTGAGTGAGTCTGCTATGTTGTTATGTGTGTCAACTCTATTTCAATACAATACAAGAAATGTTACCGCGCTCCCACTAACCCTTTTGTAGACGCATGGTTCATCTTCGTTTTTGATAAAATCAAACTCTTTGATTGTCTCATCAAAACGAATGTTCCATCTTTCGAGAAGTCTGCTTTAAACCACATATGGTTCGCAGCAGCTTACACACTAGGTTTTCATTTCTCTTGGAAAGAAAACCATCTGGCTAATTGCCAGATCTCATAGTCGTAGTAAGCAGCATTCGCAAGCAAAATCTGAACTGATTTTAACAGGGCTACAGGTAAAAGGTTTCATCAAAGTCAATCCATTGCCTTTGTTTGAATTCTTTTGCCACAAGCCTGGCCTTAAAGGTCTCCACCTGACCATCTGCTCTAATCATTCTTTTGTATCCCGTATACATAGATTTCTTTCCGAATTTCATGGCACTATGCCATTTCTCTGAGTCAACACTACTCATAGCCTCATTATAGGTCACAGGGCCGTCATCATCAATGATCGACAACTCATTGTCATTCTCAATGACAAGGCCATAATACCTCTCAGGTTGGCGAGACACTCTCCCTGATCTAAGAATGGGCTGTTCCACAAAAGGTTGTTCAGTCAGAACAGGTGTTTCCACTTGATCCGTAGTAGTTTGTGCTTCTTGAACTTCATCAAGTTCAATTTTGCTCCCACTGTTTCCTTCAAGGATAAACTCCTTTTCCAAGAAGGTAGCATGTCTGGAGACAAACACCCGATGATCGATGCAAAAGTAATACCCTAAAGTCTCTTTAGGATATCCCACAAAACTACATTTTATGGATCGATATTCCAGCTTATCTGGGTCAACTTACTTGACATAAGCTGGACATCCCCAAATCTTAACGTGTTTAAGACTCGGTTTCCTTTCTTTCCATATCTCATACGAAGTTTGAGGAACAGATTTTGGAAGGCACCTTATTCAGTAAATATGCTGAGGTTTCCAATGCATAACCCCATAGGAATACTGGAAGATTTACATAGCTCATCATGGACCGAACTATGTCTAACAAAGTTCGATTTCTCCTTTCAGATACTAATCTGGAGGAGTCCACTGGGAGACTATACCATTTACTTTGAGATAATCCAGAAACTCTTCGTTCAAGTATTCACCACCTCGATCTAATCGAAGAGTTATAATACTATATTTGGTTGTTTCTCCACTTCATACTAATATTCTTTGAACTTTTCAAAGGCCTCAGACTTGTGTTTCATCAAACACATATCCGAATCCAGATCTATCATCTATGAAAGTAATGAAGTATGAAAATCCACCCATGACTTGCGTAGACATTGGTCCACATACATCTGTGTGTACCATTCCTAGCAAATTTGCAGCCCTCTCTCCATGTCTACTAAATGGAGACTGCAATGCCACTATAAAGTGAGATTTTCATCATCCCTTTTCTTTTATTAGTTTGTTCAATCTGAAATAAATTATGTCACATACATACAGACCATTATTTAAAGCACCACGTCCATAAAGAATATTATCTCTAAGAATAGAACATTCATTATTCTCAATAATAAATGAAAATCCAGCCAAGTCTAACATGGGAATAATATTCCTCACAATCGAGGGAACAAAATAACAATTATTTCAAACAATAGTCTTGCCCGTAGGCATATGTAAATGAAATGATTCTACATCTTCAGCAGCAACTCTTGCTCCATTTCCCATCAGTAGAATCACCTCCTCTTCCTCAAGAGTCCTACTTCTCCTTGGTCCCTGCAACAAATTGCAGATTTGAGAACCACAGGCGGTATCTAATACCCAAGTAGAAATTTGATTTAATGACATATTCACTTCATCATGAACATACCTGAATCAGAAGCGGTAGTCTCACTACCCTTCTTCTTCTTCAATTCTGCAAGGAAACCTTACAGTTCCTCTTCCAGTGCCCCACCTTGTTACAGTGAAAGCAAACAACTTTGCTCTTGGGGTCTTCAGCTTTTGGTGGAACCGGCATTTTCTCACCTACTTTCTTCTTCTTGGAAGAGTTCCTCTTCCTTTTCTTAGGATTGGAACCTTCACCAATTAGAAGAACAAAACTCTTCTTAGGGGGAAAATTCGATTCCGCAGTCTTCAACATGTTGTGGAGTTCAGGCAGGCTGACATCCAACTTATTCATGTGAAAGTTCACAACAAACCGCGAGAACGAACTCGGAAGCGATTGCAAGACCAAGTCTTGGCTCAGCTCCCCATCCATGGCAAAACCAAGTTGTCCAAGATGTTCAATCAAATTGATCATCTTAAGTACATGGTCATTCACAGATGATCCCTCAGATATCCTACAACCGAACAGCTCCTTCGATATCTCATATCGAGCTGTCCTCCCTGCCACATCATACAACTCTTGTAGATGCACGAGGATAGTGTGAGCATCCATATGCTCATGTTGCTTCTGTAGCTCAATGTTCATGGAAGCTAGCATGATGCATTGAGCAACATTTGCATCATCTATCCACTTACGATACACAACATGTTCATCATTATGTGCATCATTAGCAGGTTCAGTAGGCTTAGGTGAGTCAATCACGTATTCCAACTTCTCAATCCTGAGAACAATTCTCAAGTTTCGAAGCCAGTCAGCATAATTAGGACCATTCAATTTGTGAGCATCTAGTATGCTCCTGAGTGATAGTGCAGAAGACATAATGTACAAAGTAAATCTGTAAATGATAAACACATAACAACACTTAGCAAATATTCGATTTCATTTTAAAACACTATATGAATCGGGTCTTTATTCATAAGTGGCTCCCACTAGTTTATCTAATTTATTCAACCCCCTACGTGAAAAATTAAGCATTCATAATGCTAGTGGGAATAGGGATCCTACATTCCATTACACAACCCCGGCTGTGGCACGAAATGCCATGTAATGTTCAATAGGCAGACAACTCTTGTCAATTACATCTAATGTTATTCCCTAATCAAACTTTAGCCTCTTGAATAATTGAGTCACGGCTGTGGCACGACAAACTCAATATTCTAAGTCAAGTCAAACCCAACATTCCGTACAATTGAATCAGTCTCCAAAGGCCCACGGCTGTGGCACGTAACGACCTTTAGATTCTTATTCAATGTACACATCTCTATGTAATAGACAAGTATTTCTTATTTCAAAATCAAAGCCCTCGGCTGTGGCACGAAACGACAATGATTCAAAAATAAGAACTACTTTTCTATCATGTTGGAAGGCTATGATCGACACAAGCCCGTTGTGTCATTGGCCAATTACTACTTGATATTATTTAATTTTAGAGGGATTATATTACGTTACAATCATAATCATATTATAAAGAAATTCTTCCTTTTAAATTAAATATTTCAAATCAATAATCAATAATCAGATGATTCCCAGATCGGGTGGAGCATTGTCAAGAGGCGTCACTTAATAACCCTTTCTTACAGATAGAAATCTGTTGTTGACAGAATCATCCTTTCTCTCATATCGAAAATTCATATTCAATTACGTGTTTCACAAACACAAGAATCTCATGATTGTATTCATAATATTGTTATTAAGGTTATGAAATAATTTCACTATACTAGGTTGTCTAACAAACGCCATATATTCATTTAAGTTCACCTAAATCTATCATCGCATGATAAACTAAGCATATATCACATATATAAACATGAATAAACATCAAGGTAGGCATGTTACATCATCTAGCACATTAGTCTAAGCATTATACATCTCTATGTATCACATGAAGCATTTAAAAGCAATTAAAACAGTCAAAAACATCTTTAAAATACTTCATGGAAATATAAACAGTTAAAAACTTTTATATAAACTAAAATTGATCACTCCATTAGATCCGTCTCGGAAAAACGAATCCAACGGTATATTGCACGCCTAAAACGGAGTTACGAAACTCCCAAAAAATCAATTTTAATATCAACAGACGGGCTGTAACGCATTACAGGAACGCGTTACAAGCCCTGTAACGCATTCTGGTGATGCGTTACACCTCTTTTAAGCCATTAAAGGGTGTAACGCATTCCCTGAATGCGCCACAGGTGTGTAACGCATTCCCTGAATGCGCCACAGGTGTGTAATGCATTCCAGGAATGCGTTACACCCCTATTTTTTTTTTGCAGCATCCGCCGCCGCCGCCTTTTCTCGATCGCCGTGCAGCCGCCTGATCTGACTTTCTCTGTCTCTTTCTCCCGTGCAAACAACAGAGCAGACAGTACAAGCAACAGAGGATACAGATATATACATACATACAATTCATATATATATATAAGATTTATTTAATTACGAATTTTAATTACAAGAACTTCAAAAATTCATAATAAAAAATCTATACATCCTAAAATTATGAAAAAAATACCCAGACGATCTACAACACTTGTAGAACCCAGATTAACAATCAAAATTATTCTGAGAAATGATTTCTCATCAGACAAAATTAATCCATAATATAACTTGTAAAAATCATAATTAATTCATATAAGCACATAAAATTCTGAAATTTTTACCACAGATCTATATGCATACAACCTATGCTCTGATGCCATTGTTGGATTTTTAACGCAGCGGGGGCATGGCAAAACACTTTTACACATATAAAAGCCAAATAATAGCATATAAATCGTGAATAAAAATTCGAGGGATCGAATCTAACCTTTTAAAATAATTCGGAGACAACGATCAGAGATCCTTAGCAGTTGCTCCTCAAGTGTGAAGCACTCCACCGGTATCCACCAAAAAAATGATGTTACGGAGGAGGAAGGAGGTGGAGAGAATTGGGTTTTTCAAACTTTTTGGGTTTTCTGGTTTGTTGTGGGTTAGAATAAAATAGGGTCTGTAATAGTGTATTTATAGGCAAAATTTTCAGCTGAAATTTTCCCATAAATATTATTATTATTATTATTATCCCATTTATTATTCTCATTAATAATTAAAACACCTTTTAATTATTAATCCTTTTTCTAAACACTTTAGAAATAATTCTCTCTCTTGATTTAATTTCCAAAAATTAAATCCTTTAATTAATAATATTAAGAACTTTTCTTAATTAAATTTATAATCAATTAAATCTCATTTAATCAATTATTAAATTTGCCAATTAATTATTTATTTCATAAATAAATAATTATCAGCCATTATTAATTAATTCTTCCACCATTAAATCATATGTTTTTTATGGTGTGACCCTGTAGGTTCAATATTAAGCCGGTAGTAGAAATAAATAATAATAAAACTATTTTATCATTATTTATATAAATTCTCTAATTTATTAAATATGATTAATTAATTAATCACATTTATTCTACATCGTGAGTGATGCTTCTCAACATATCGCGACTATCCGGATAATATGAATTCACTGCTTAGAATACCAAGAACCTGTCAGTGAATAGTTACCGTACAATAAACTCCTTCTACCCTACAATGTCCCGATTAAATATAAGGCATGGATCTCGTGTCAAGCCTATCTAATTTAATCACTTGCTTACCATTTACTATGCGTAGTTCTATGCAAATTAGAAACTCCTTTCTAATTTCATTCACTCTGGCCAGAGATTCCTGAACTAGCATAAGTGGATCAGCCTTGAACATTCGCTTCCTTCACTGGAAGTGGTAGATCCTTTATTGATCATACACTATCTTCGTGTACAAATTCCTATACCCAGAAGAGCCCTAATAATTATCCCTGGAGACTAAGAACTAAACCAAAGCATAGTTCAGTGTACACAAGATGACTATGATGACCTCAAGTCTAAGGATACTTGTACAACTATCACTATGTGAACAACTGCTGACACGTGAGTGAACTCCATCAGTTGTTCAGCTGTGCGAGTCATGTTCAGTGAACTTATTCTATAATAAGCACCTACATACTAGCTATAGTGTCACCACACAAATGTCTGTGAGAACAGACATCCTTCATAATGAAGCAAGCATAGTATGTGCCGATCTTTGCGGATTATTAATTACCAGTTAGTAATCCTATGACCAGGAACTATTTAAGTTTAGAGTTATCATCTTTTTAGGTCTCACTATTATGATCTCATCATAATCCATAAAAAGCTTTACTCTAAACTATGGTATATCTTATTTAAACACTTAAATAGATAAAGCCCGTATTAAAAACAAAACAAGTCTTTATTAATATCAATGAAATCAAAACAGATTACATAAAAGTTATTCCTAAATCCTTATACATGATTGGACTTAGGACATATTCCTTTCACATACTTCGGAAATCCATCATATTTTCTTCTCATTATCTTTGTCATCAACCATAATCTCCGACGGATATAATCCAAATATGTTACGTTTTGAGCGACAACCTTCCCCCCCGAGCCTAGCCCGCAGATCTTCTCATGTACTTCATTCAAGGCCAACTCTATTTTTTGGGGTTTCGGGCATTTCAAGTAAGGAATCACGAACTACTTCTTGCATAAAGTCCTTGCAATCAGATTGAAACTCTAAATCTTTTCCAGCATTTTTCATGCTCCCATGGTATCTTCGGGTCACCGACTAGTTTCATTTTGAGTCTCCTAGGCAATAAGACCTCACTCATATCGGTGCTATCAGTTTTGCATTAGTTTTTGGGTCTTCAGGACTTAGAGGTAAATAGTTCCCGTGTAACTTTCTATTTTCTGAGCAACGACCTTCATGTTTTCTTCTCTCAGGATGTAACATTCAATAAATTGAGTCATGGATTCACAAATCTCTCATATTTTTTTTGTCTCATGCTTTGCTTTGAATTCCCCATTTACTTTGAGAAATCACCAACATTGAGTCTCCGCAAACTTTTGAGATTCTTGACCCTCAGGGTTTCAACTAAGACAATTATGGCCACCGAGGCCTCATATTTGTCTTCATTGTTCGTCATTTGAGAAATCCAATGTCAAGATAAATTTTATTATAAATCCATCATGATCTTGAACTACTTATTTTTGTTTTTGATAATTCATCAAAATAGAGAACCAAATTTCACCTTGAGTATCATCTTTTTCCCTTGTTTACATGTTTTCTTACCCTCATGGGGTATCTCTTCCTGCCCCGACTTCTTGTTTGTCAATGGGGCATTCAATCATAAAGTCAATAAAATCTTGAACCTTAAACACAGTATATGTTTATACTAAATTCGCCAGGCTCAGTTATCCACTTAAACAACCTTCCACTAGCCTCAGGGATGCATTGTGCCCCCGGGGGCTAGTTTTTTAATCTCACACATTTGGAAATATAGTTCAACTTTCTCGCGTTGTGGTCATGGCTAATGCAAACTTCTCAATACTGGAGTTATTCACACAAAACTTCATTGTCTTAGTAGGTGGGTTGCTGAACCTCTATGTCTTTTCTCATAGGGACAGATCTCAATTGTGCAGTTGAGTTATCCATGTATAGTTTTAGTACTTCTTCGGGTGTTCCGGTCATCTGCTTCCTCAATTCCTCAAAGATTATCTGGCTTTTATCAGTCCATAAAGAGTCCCTTACTTTCTTCAACATCGTGAAGAATGGCAAACACTTGTCACTGGATTCGAAGATGAACCTCTCCTAAATTGCACTATTTGGTTTCTATATGTTCTCAATGGAACATGGGGGTTCCATAACCAGGATCGGTTCGATAACCAGGATCACTTGAATCTTATCAAAATCGGCCTTGATTCCCCTCTCAGAGATCGTGAGGTCCAAAAATTTTCAGATCATGCCTCAAAAGCATACCTTGTAGGATTTAACATCATCTTGTGGTACCTCAGCACTTCAAATACCTCTCATAGGTGTTCCACGTAGTATGCCTTGTCTATGCTCTTAATGTTATTATTTCAAAGACTCTCATGGTCTTTCGATAGAGATGCTTAAAATTTTTATTTTCAAACCTTTGAAATGTGGCATCTTAGGAATGCCTTCCTTATAATCAGATTCTTGTTTTATGGTTTCTCACCTGCCAAGGGCAAAATTCCTCTTCATTTTTTAACATACTCCGGTTACCATCATTATCGAGTTTATAACCAACTCTGGATCGAATCCAGGCTTATCATCTGACATCCATGCGAACACATTGCTACTTTTTTGTAAGAAAGCAATCAGTTTTCCCTTCAAGGGTTCTTGAACGAGGCTCAAAGATAAGTAACCTTATTTAATTACTCAGGTGGCAAAGGGATAAGAATCAGACCCGCTATTGGATTTCCTCATTGCTCGTCGGCCTCTTAAACTTCCATATCTTCTATTGGGAGGATTTGCCCCCGACTCTATCGGGCTTTTAACACAACTACAAAAATGCAAATTGGAAATCAGTGAGTCCCATCTGCAAAGAATCTTTCAGAGTTTTATATCACAGTGTGACGATCATCGGATCTTCATGTACGAATTTCAATCCTTCTGAATCAGAATCATCAAAATTAGTGGCAATTTCCATTGTCTCTCCTTATGTACTACCTTTCAGGCAAAAGTTTTAAATGAGCTTCTTGAAGTCCCAACGGTCGTTAGTATTTTAAAGATCATATTGATAACCGACCCTTGAAGCTGCGTGTTTTACTGAAGTATCTTGATCTCCCCTTTTATTCTTCATAATCTTTCATTCTAATACTTCCTTCACTATCTAGGTGAACCTGTTCGGTATTCCTCTATGGATTAGGAACTCAATTTTATTCCTTAGCTGACGGCAATCGTCAATGCCTCTTCGTGAAATCTTGAATACAAATTCTTGTTTCTCTTTTCAGGGTTGACGCGCAGTGGCTTTAGCCATCGATCATCTTCATCTTTTCATGTTTATCAGGATTCAGATTCTTGGAGCATTAAAATGTGCATACTGGTGAACTTCGGTTCTCTGTTGTTCTTTCTCGGGGGAGAGTCTCTATGAGGGATACTTATCCTTAGCATCACACTTTTGATCCTACTTTTGCTTTTAGTTGTTATCTTCATCGCCTTCTATTAGGGGTTAAATTCTTCTTCATGTTGTTTATTTTCACCTTCCCACTATTGTAACTTGTGTATGCTTTTCATATTGGTTTTGGCCAATGATAACTTAAAGTTGACATCACAGGCTCCTTGTTGGACTACCATTGACATCCTATCATTCAAGTATATGGTGATCGGGGATTTTCTTTGAATCAGTCTAGGTCATACAAGGATTCTTTTTATCCTCGTTTCATGTTTTTGAGGGATGCAAAATAGCTCATGCATGTTTGCACCGTTATCGAGTCATGCCCCTCCGATGTTAAAAAACGTCATGCATTCTATAAAATCGTGCATCGGCTATTATAGTAGAGAGTTTGAAAACTTTCTTACGTGGTTAACCGGATTACTGACTCCATGATACGCCCAGATGGGGGTACCTTCAGCTTCCTTGAAATATAAGTATTCATAATTACTCTCGTGGAGGAATATGTTGGATCATTTAGACCTTCAAAGGGCATCAAATCTTTGGGATCAACCCTTAGAATTTCTGTCTTCCCTCTTCATGGAAGGCCGTTCGAACCAAATATATTGGGAAATCGAACCTCGGGGCTCCAAGCCTTCCAAATTTTGCAAGTAGTCGAGCTTGTTGTTCCCTTTTCAAGTTTCTTTTTCTCCATTAAATCACAAGTTTGATGAGACAAAAATTCTCTCTTCATCATTCTAAGCTTTTAGTCCTTGAGGCCCTCGAGGCTCTGGACATCCTCCTTGGTCGGTCACTTCCTGGACGTCACCTTCTTGGAGTAATATCTTTATCACTTCAAATTTCATCATCCTCCGTATAGGGACTGGAATAATCACAAATTTGGTCATTGATGGGTTTTAATCCTTGAATATAAGGGGCGTATAGCCTTTGCACGATCGAAGTTAAATTCCGTTTTCTTGGTTATAATCTTTGAACCCATATTTTGGATTATCCATGGTTCGGGAAAGAAGAACATTGGTAGAAAACTGTGACCCTTGAGGCATGCTAGAGCTAAGGTCTCAACTACCTTGAACTTGAGGATTGTATCTTTCAAATTTGGGGATCTTAAATCGTCCATTCGGGTTAAGATCGGGTTTTTACCTAACGCATCTCCAAACTTGTTAAATCTTGTTGATGTGCTCCTCATGAGCTCGAATTCTTTTTTGCAATGGTTTAAGAAATCATCCCTTCGCGCCCTCGAGACTGAGAATGTATTCTGACAATGGGCTCTTTGCTTGGTCGTCTCCTTCTTGGTTCGGTCTCCTTACCAGATGGACGATCATTGTCCTAGGTATTGGGACAATAAAAATCTCAGACTCTTTTACGAATGGGGCTCAGCCTTGCAAATATCGGGATTCGTACCCTTAGTGCAGTCGACGTTGAATTTTACTCCAATCAGGTGGGTTAACATTTCTCCTAGACGAAAATATAATTGTTAACATCTGAAATACGATTGAGGATCATCCCCTTGAGATTGAATATCGGTCCCTTGAATCAACGTGTGGGTCACAAGGAATCCCATAATTACGAGACCGACTTCTTGATTTTGTGACTGAGAGTTGTGGTATGGTGGAAGCGATAACTTGAGTTGTGGCTGGTAGATCGTGATTTCTCTATGATTCCAGATCTTTTTAGGGTTTCTGGATGTGTGCTTCATGAGCACGATCCTCTTCTTTATGATTTGGGGATTCTTCCTTTCATTTCTTCGGGGCTAAAAACGCCCTTTGATAATAGGTTCCTTACTCGGCTTCACCCTTATTAGGGAGATCTCCTTTTCATATGAACAATCATTATCCTCGATATGGGGATCATAGAAATCGTAACTTCTCTCTTCAATGAGTTTTAGCCCTTATAACCGAGGTTCGTACTCCTCATATGCTTGATGTTGTGTTCCTCCTCAACATTTTACATCTCATAAGGTGGGTGATCATTTACCCTTGAGGGAAGCGTAATTATTAACATCTGAAATTCGGGTGTTCATTAGTGAGAGCACCATCTATAGTTTGGGACTCTCCCCTTAATTATGCATCCCTTGAGGTTGGGGATTGTTCTTTGCATCAACAGTTGGGTAATGGGGATCTCCGTCCCTGAGAGATTAGTCCCTCATATATTTAAGGTTTGACTGTGGTGTAATCTCAACGCTGGATGCGACGTTGTGCATCGCAACAGGTGGTTTCTCGGTGCTTCTTCGTGCTCTCATGGTTGTCGTCTTCTTCCCACAGACGGCGTCAAATTTTATGGATAAAAAAATATTTATTTATTTATTACGCGTATTTAATGTTAGGGTTTGATAATTTTTGAGGTTTAATGGTCGCGCTTGTGATCCATGGCTTAATCTGCCCTCACAAGATGCCTACGTACCTTGGTGTATACCAAGGATCAAGTCAAAACGTAGTTCTTGGTGATCCTTACCCTCAAAGCTATGGCGGAGAGAGCTTACCAAGGACGTACTGACTTTTATATCCTTCGAGGACTGAATCTAAAACGTCGTTCTAGGTAATGGCCTCGTGGCTTGTAGAGCGCCTTCTCGGCTTGGTGACTCTTAGAGTTGTGCTCAGGAACGTGGTATCATGGTGGTGACGTGTGAAGCTCTTGTCCAAAATTTTTTTTTTTTGAAATTGAGGGGTAAAACTCTTTATATAGACGTTGAGAGTCGAGGAATTAAAGCAGAATTATGAGTTTTGGTGGGCAAGTCTTCATCTCTGATTGGACTTTGGAGTCCTAGAAAGCAAGAATCAGTTTTCTTCTGGATTTAGGTTGCTAGGAGGCTACTTTTTGAAGTAGTTCCTTATTTAAACACATTTATTGGAATGTTTAATTAGTCCATTTATTAATTACGAAATTAACAAATAATTAGTGGTTTGGACATCATTAATTGGACTTTTCGATCAAATCAGATCTAATTAAAGTGACATTAATTTCGCAATTACGATTATTTTTATTCCCTATCAAGACCCCGCATGCCAAAAAAATGTGCTAGAATTTCTACAAAAGGTGATTTACGAGATGTTATTTTTTTTAATCACTTCTTGTGATTGTCAAAAACAACTATATAATTTAAAAAAGTTATACTATTAAATCTTAAGCCTAACATTAAATTTAAAAAAGTGAGTCACTTAATAAATGAAAAAAATTATTGTTTGTAAAATTTGAAATAACGTATACTAAAACTTACAACTAGACCAGTAAAAGGACACATTTATAATTTAGCAAAAAAGTACATATTTATAATATTTTTTATTTTTATATAAATTATATGTGTATATTTTATTAAAATTTTCTAAATTTGGACCCTTTTGAGGATATTGAGGATATGGGCCAAGGCGGTCGCCATCTTCGCCCTCCCCGATACACAGCAAAAATTTCATTTCCACATTAAGGTGGACATATAAGACCTTCATAGTGGATCAATTTTAATTTTTCAATTTCGGATCCGTACGTTTTTTATGGTTCAATTTTTAGCGATTCAGTTTTAATTCATTTTTTTCGCTCAAACTAGGGGTGTAAATAAGTCAAATTGTTCCTAAACTACTCGACTCGTTAAATTTTGAATTCAGCGCGGTAATAATCAAGCCGATCTCGATCTAGAGCTACTTGAATTCTTTACCGAGCTGAATTCGAGATTTAAATTACTCTGCTTGTAGGTTCACGAGCCTTATCGAGCATTATAAATATTTAAAAAAAAATATATATATATATATGTGTGTGTGTATAATCGAACTGAACTCGAGCCGAACCGATCATATTTCGGATTTTTATCAACATTTGATGAAATTGAATCGAGATTTTGAGCCTAACTCGAGCATATTGAAGTTTTTGCGAACCAAATTTTGAACTTAAAAATTACGGCTCGATCAAGTTAGAACTCAAACTCAAATCCGAATAATATCAATCGAGTTCGAGTCAAGTTTGACATTATTGGACTCGACCTGTTATCTATACCACTGTATTAGGAGGCGTTATTATTTTGCCTCAACTTGTAGTTAAGTAGCACCGTTTACTTTTACAAGTCAACACCTCCATTGATCTGATGATCTTTATTTTATTCAATGTAATTAACTTTTCAATAAAATATTTATTATATATGATTTAAATAACCTATTCACGTGATAATCTTACTGGAAAAACACACGTTACAGGGACCTGCTTGTTTATCTAGTATTTTCTTATTTTCAGGTCAATAGTCTCCTGAATGCATTATGATCAGATTCAATCTACACTTCATGTTCACACATAGATGACGTAGTGCTGCCTATGTCATAAAAAACTTTAACTAAAGTGTTATGACGTAGCTCACTTGTGCAGGGAAAACATATTTATAATAGTGTGAATTTTATTAATCTATACTCTTTATTAATAAACGTATAATTTGGTGATAAAAGTATTAAGTATCAAAGTACCAAATTTTGGTACTTACCTGACTTAAGTTGACTTCTATTCTCAATAAATTTTGTTTTTAATACAAATCGACTTCTATTCTTTGAAAATTTTATTTTCTTTTTAGTTAGTATTCATCCAATTGTTTATTTACTTTATAAAATAAAAATATTTTTTAAACGATTTGTAAATTATATTAAAAATTTATTAAGTTACGTTAAATTAAGTAAAATAACTTATATTTATTTTTAATTTTAGAACAACTACAAACTACTAGGTATCTATACTCTTTAATAATAATTGAAACCATGTATAATTTGGTGTTAAAAGTAACAAAGTACCAAATTTTGGTACTTACCTGATTTAAGTTGATTTCTATTCACAATAAACTTTTTTTTAACACAAATCGACTTCTATTCTTTGTAATTTTTTACTTTTTTTAGTTCGTATTCATCCAATTGTCTATTAACTTTATAAAATAAAAATATTTTCTAAACGATTTGTAAATTATATTAACAAAATTATTAAGTTACGTTAAATTAAGTAAAATAACTTATATTTATTTTTAATTTTAGAAAAATTACAAATTACTAAGTAAACTACTAACACCAATTGACTTATATTCTCTGTAAACATTATTTATTTATAAATTATATTAAAAATTTATTAAGTTACGTTAAATTAAGTAAAATAACATATATTTATTTAGCAAATATATATATATATATTTACTTTTATTTTGAATAACTATTAGCTACAAAGTAAACTATTAACACAAATTGACTTATATTCTTTGTAAACTTTATTTTCTATAATATTATTTTAAAAATAATTAAGTAATAGCAAATGACTTTAGTAACATTTATTAAATTTTAAACTGAAAATTATTGATTTAACGATTGTATTTGTTACTGTCCATCACAACGTTTATTTACTTTAAATTAAAAAACATATTTTAACAGTAACAAATTTATGAGTTGTATTTAGATTATATTAACTAATATTAAATTAAGTTTAATAACATATATTAACTTTTAATTTGTAAATTAATTTTTATCGATAATTAAATAATATTAAATAAACTATATTGAAAAGGATAATTATAAGATAATTATCAAATTATATTAATTAATATTACATTATCTAAAGAGATATTTGGTTCATTTGTTTCATAAGATAGAGATACAATTCGTTTCACAAAAATAAAACTAATATATTAGATTTCTATATCAAGTAAAACAATGCAAAACTAGAATTATAGTGAGAAATTTCATAACTGATTCAATTCTTTTTAATCACATAGCTATTTTTTTGCAAGTACCAATTTAATATTGATATTAATATATTTGTATAACACGGGTTATAAACTATCTATCCTAATAAGGAAACCATGTTTAGGTCCTAAATCTTGGTGCTCACTAGAAAATTATACAACTATTTTTAAAATTTTATGTAATAAAATCTCAACTGACAAAAATTAACTTCTACTTTCTGTAAATATTATTTTCCTTCAATTTTTATTTGTTGCTGAACATCCAAGCGTCGGTTTATTTTAAAATAATTGTATTAATAAGTTAACATGTCAGATTTATATAAATATTTAATTAGGTGCATGTATAACTACAATATAGGTCAAATTTTAGAGTTACACTTAATTTTGATTTTTTAACTACATATTATTTTTAATTTCGGTTCCAACTAGTATATATATATATATTTTAATTTAACGGTATCTATTTTGCTCTATCTAGGGAGATTCAAAAATTTACTCTTATAAAAGGAATTAATCGGTCCGAGAATAGGAAAAAAATTTAAAATCAAAAGATTAAGCATAAATAGACTGACGTGATTAAATTTTCCGTGTCCGCGAAAATTTTCCACAGCAAATAATTGCAGTCATCAATTGTTGTTGGGATCAAGACCCTTTAGCTAAAGAAAAACTGTAATTTTTATGCTTTTCTTAATGATTTACATGTTCCTCATTTTGGTTAATTATGTTATGTTATTCATATGTCAAACTACAATGTTTCCCCATCATCTCTTACATTTGTTAGAATCGTGAGCATAAAAAATTATGAATAACATAAAATATTGGCCATGGTTTATATAACATGGTTGACAAGTCTTTAACAAAAACAAAGATCACCACAAAAACAAAGATCACCATTTCTTTGTTATTTTTAAATAATAAAATATATATTAATAGTTGTTAGGAGGGCACAAATTTCTCATATTTTAGTTCCTGTTTCAGACAATTAATTACAGAAATGTTAGCATTATATAATGCACATTCTGATTCATCTCAGAATGCACTTGTTAAGCCAGCACTTTTGAAATGGCGAAAATCCTCGCAAGAACTCTTTTCTACGCTGCTCTGCTTCTATTTTTCTTCAATGAAGTCAGTAGTCGAGATTTGCATTTCAAGAATCGTGATCAGTTGGTTTCAGATGGCCAGGTTACTAATAATGCTGCTCAGGAGAAAGTTATCGAGTCATCTGTTCTGCGTCTAAAAGGAATGGATCAATCATCTGAGGCACAATGTGAGCATATGTATGGTTTCTTGCCATGCTCAGAAAACTTTTTTGGCCATCTTTTTCTCATTCTGGTATATGAGTATTTATTGGTCCATGGAGAAACTTATCTTCTGTCTGGAGGTGGTCGGATTTTTGAGATTCTCGGTACTGGCTTCTTTGGTGCAAGTGGTTTTCCGGTCATTGCTCAACTCCCCGAGTCCTTAATACTTCTCGGTATGCTGGTTTTGAACAATTTGAATATATCTTAAGACTTGCATCTGATCAAAATTTTATCAGTTAAAAAATTCTAGTATCCATTGTTCTTAAACAGTTGTTAATGCAAGTTATCAATCATAATGTAAGAGGTTCTGGTATGATCTGTTTCTGAAATTTACTAGTACTACTACTTCATATTCACATTCGTGTGCTCTTTGCAGTAACGGGGCTGTTTAGTAGTGATGAAGGAGCTCAAGAAAATGTCTTAACTGGAGTAGGCATGGTAGCAGGATCGACAATTTTCAATCTCACAATATTATGGGGAATTTGTCTATATTGTGGCAGACAAGTTTTTGTACCAAAAACTGATACTCGTCCTCCTGGCAACAATAGTTCAGCAGAAACCGAGAAAGGAAAACCTCCAACACTATGGACTGGTGCGTCTTGGTCACACAATTCATGATAACTGTTTCTGAACTACTTATCATTTTTGTCTTTTGCCACCAGCTTGCGATGTTCTGCAATAGTTTATGTTCTCAGTCATTCATCGTTCATTTTTTGTTTTGTTTACAGGTTATGGCGTGGGCTCAGATGAAGAGACTAGGTTCACTGCAAAAGTTATGCTCGTATCACTGATACCCTTGATTATCTTAGTACTACCGAAGATTTTTGGCATACCATATGATTCAAGGATATATAAAATTTTTATTTTAGTTACACTTATTGCTCTTGCTGTAACTTTAGCTACATACTTCTTCTATCAGGTAATGTTTTCTAAAGATATTGAGTCAATATACAAGCTTAATTATCGTCAGAAAGTTCTATTTAACAGTCTGTATTTTGTTATTTCTCCTTTTGTAGTTTTCTCACAAATCAATACAAGCTAGAAGGTTGGATTATTTAAAAGTTATACATCAAACGCATGTCCTAGCGGTGATACAGCATGTGCAAGAATGTGTACCAGAACTCGTGAATGAGCATGGCGTGCCAAATGAAGCTGCGATTCTGAGGTAGAACTTTTCTCAGCTTTAAGTTGCACTCTTAGCAGATTTTTCAGAATGTTTTTGGTCTGACCTGTAATATTTCACATTGCAGTTTGTTCAAAAAATTAGATAAAGATGGTGATAAACAGTTGTCTTCCTCTGAGTTAAAGGAACTTTTCAACAAAATCAGACTGATGTCTAAAGCATCAGTTTTGAACAGGGAGAGAATTATAGATA
Source organism: Apium graveolens (assembly GCF_009905375.1). NCBI lineage: Eukaryota > Viridiplantae > Streptophyta > Magnoliopsida > Apiales > Apiaceae > Apium > Apium graveolens. The sequence goes on from NC_133653.1 coordinate 271,188,345, forward strand.
ATTTCTGGAAAGAATTTGATCATGATGGAGATGAACAAATCAGTTACCAAGAGTTTCTGGATACAATTAAACATTGGATTCACACGGTATGTGCAGTGGATGTGTCCACAGGGCATTCACCTGTCCCCGGACAGCCAATCAAGCATTTATACGAGGTAACTAGATCACAGAACATGCACAACTTGAGTATGTCAATCTTTTCCGCGTTTGAATTACCTGTATACATAAATCATTGTCATGTTTTCAGGTTATCACTCTTGTGCTGGAAAAAGAAAAAATGAAGAATGTGAGAAAGAAATTCCTTGAAGCGGTTCAACATACAAACGATGGAGACCCCGATGAGTCCGCCATAGTAAAGTTAGTTGGGATTGATTTTAACCGATATTTAATCAATCCTTATTGTTTTTGTCATTGAAGGGTCCTGTAAATCCTAAACTTGGCTGCTTTTCAAGTACATCAATGTTCATTAATAACCATTAGTCAACTTCTCTTTCAGGTTGTTTGAAGTACTTGATGTTGACAAGAACCAACGTCTAACACTGACTGAACTGAAGGCGTTGCTCTCTGATCCCAGCATAGATGAGGCAAAAAGGGCTGCAGAACATGAGGCGATGGTGAAGATCTTTAATGATCTCGACAAAGATAAAGATGGAGAGATTAGTCTTGAAGAATTCACAAAGGGACTCAAAAACTGGATCAAGTCTATAGGCGCCAACGCCAACCAATACAAAGTATAAAGAAAGATGAACTTGGATCTTAACTATTGTTTAAACTGGCAACATTGCTTATGGTTTATTAATGATATGCATTTTGTCCTATCACTCACTCAGGTATTATAATGTGTAGGTCGACAGATCTGCAGGGGCGTGGTTGAAAGCTATATCTCTGCTCGTTCTTGGAATTGCTATGTTAGCAGTTTTAGCTGAGCCTCTCATACACAGTGTTCAGAAATTTTCATCCTCCGCAAACATACCCTCTTTTTATGTTGCTTTTATTTTAGTCCCCTTTGCTACAAGTGCCAGAACAACCATTTCAGCAATTGGAGCCGTAAGAGAAAAGATACCAAAAAGCACTCGTTTGACATTTTCTGAGGTTTGTCTGTCAAACTGTCATCACTGGAATACTATGTTCTCATTTACTATGTTTCCTACAACATTTTATTAACATATGATATGCTGATATGTGAATGCAGATCTATGATGCTGTGTTCATGAACAATGTTCTCGGCTTTTCTGTCCTTCTATTCGTTGTTTGCTTCCGTGGTGTGATCTGGCATTTTTCTGCTGAAGTGATGATCGTAGTTATCGTCTGCTCTATAATGGGCCTTATTGCATCTTTCAAATCCAGGCTCCCAGTTTGGATAATGTTCATTGCCTACGCGCTATATCCGTTATCTTTGCTCCTTGTTTACTTCGTAGACGATTACTTTTTGTCTCCCTAGATATTCTGTTAGCTGAAGTGTCTGTATACTCCTGCTGCATTTTTATTCAAGAATCATTTAAGGATTATTTCTGGTTACACCTTTACAATAAACATTGTAGTCTGGATAGACACATATAGTGTTATTGTACTATTGTCTTCTGATATAATATGAGCTGATTTCATAGTCTGAACTTGTCTTCATATACCTTTAAGAATACATGAGAACTTCAATAAGAACACCACCAGCATCCTCATATTAGTTAAATTTACTTAACTGAGCAGAAACTTTCATCGGCATTGTCAGTCGTTTTTACACGTTCGATTTCCCCCTGAGGCGTGTTTCAGCGGAGGGACTCGAATTTAAGCTCTCTTATTCCTAAAATTTTAATTTGGATTCCAACCACATTAACAATTTCTACCACTTCAATTCGAGCTATTTTCCAGTTAAACGGATCGTGATTCTGAACTACGTATATCAGAATCCATAAGCCATAAAGATTGTGATAATCAACATAACAGCAATCTATTTAATAAACCATCCTAACCATAAAGCCATAAAATTCCTCTTTAAAAAAAATATGAATTATAAAGGAAGCGTAAAAACAATAAATCTTACTATATTTTCGACTGAAGTTAATATGAGCTGATTTCATTGTCTGAAGTTGTCTTCATATACCTTTAAGAATACACGAGAACTCCAATAAGAACGGCCATCTATCAGAGGAAGACACTTTCCAAGATCTTATATTAATATTCTAAAACCTTCAGCATCCTCGTATTAGTTAAATTTACTTAAAGGAGCAGTCAGTTACTTTTATCGGCATTGTCAGTCGTTTTTACACGTTCGATTTTCCCCTGAGGCCTGTTTCAGCGGAGGGACTCGAATTTAAGCTCTATTATTCCTAAAATTTTAATTTGGATAGTGAAATTAACAGATCACTTCTATGACTCTTTCCAACCACATTAACAATTTCTACCACTTCAATTCGAGCTATTTTCCAGTTAACGGATCGTGATTCTGAACTATGTATGTCAGAATTGTGATAATCAACATAACAGCAATCTATGTAATAAATCATCCTAACCATAAAGCCATAAAATTTCTCAGAAAACAAATTATGAATCATAAAGGAAGCGTAAAAACAACAAATCTTAAACTTTAATTTTGATTGAATACGATAAATGTGATTACACAGAATTTATGAAACTAGTTACATTGAGATGGAACTAGGGGTGTTATCGAGCCGAGCCGAGCCGAGTCGAGCCGAGTCGAGCACGGTCAGGCGCAGTTCGGACTCGATTAAAAAAGTTTGGGTTCGAGTTCGATCGAGCCTTTTAATTTCAAGTTCGAAACTCGGCTCGAGCTCAGTTCGATAGGCTCGAGCTCAGTTCGAAAACTCGAATAGATTAACCAAATATTAACAAAAGCTCGAAATATGATCGGTTCGGCTAGAATTCGATTCGATTAAATATATAAAATATAAAATATAAATAAAATACTAAATATTTCTATAGAAATATATTTATAATAAAAAAATTAAAAATAATAGAGGCACGATAAGGCTCGCGAATAAGCCGAGTAATTTGAAGTTTGAGCTCGGTTCGGTAAAGAATTCGAAAAGTTCGAGCTCGAGATCGGTTCGATTGTTACCGAGCCGAGTTCGAGTAGCTAACGACGGTTTGGCTCATTTACACCCCTATTCGGAATAGTAACACCACAAGCAGTAGCAACTTTTTTGCCACCGGAGAATTGAGATGCTTTGCGTAAAAAGGGTTTTCAAGATAATCACAAAGACAAGGTTTTTGTGCGTTCAGGTTAATGCAACATCTGGGATCTTTAAAGTATGGAAGGCACACAGTTAACGCTATTGGGTTGCAATCTACTGACTTCACAACTTGTATTTCTGCTGAAATAATTACAGCTATTGCGACCACTGCAATCATAGTTTGTTGATCAATCCAGTTTTTGAAGTGATCGCCATTTGAGAAAATTTAATGAGTACCAGAGTAGAGACATGCTGAGTGGAAATGAGACCAGTTTTAAGTTTCTGTGTAACCAGATGAAAATCGATTTCAATATGTTTTGTACGATCATAAAATAAAGGATTGGAGACAATGTACAAAGAATATTAATTATCACAAAATAATGATACTGGAACCAGATTAGAAACTTGAATCACCGTCAACAAGGACACAAGCCAAGTAACTTCACATGCTACATCAGCCGTACTTCTATAACACTAGTAGAAATATGGCAATAGACATCGGTTAATAACTGATGTCTTTTTATTTTAAAACCGATGTCTTCGCATGTGTAGACAAAGGTCAGCGTCTGGGACATCGGTTTTAAGCCGATGTTAAAAGTGAAGATAGACATCGGTTTTCTTATATATAGCAATGTTAAATATGATATAGCACACAATCAGTTTAGTTTCTGTTCAGTTAAATGATAATGATGTAATATATCTATAGGACAAGTCATTTTCCTTTGCAAAATTCGAAGTATTTTGCTATTTTATTTCATTAAATACCAAATTCACTACAAGATCGGAATTGCAATACAAGAAAATGTAAAAGTACAACCCAAAAACATCCAACATTTTAAACTCGATATTTCTTTCATAAGTATCCAAATATAAAGATCTATCCTTTCACTAGGGCCTTAGTCCACACAGAAGAATCCCCATAGAGGTCACGATTGTCCCTTAGTAGTTCCTCAATTATCAACTCCTCTAATACTTCTTGAGCATCAATTATACTGTAGATGCAATTACAAGTAGGGATATGACATCACCTGAGTACAAGAAAAACTGTCATTAAACTGTTTAAATGTAAACTCTTTTCAAAATTTAAATTCTAGCATCCTAAATTATATCAAGCATACTATCATCGATGTTGATCGAAGGCAAACATCTGAATCAGAGATACCAAATTAACCAGTTGTAAACAAGCTTCAAACATAGCAAGAAATACTTTACTCACTCCCGACCCCTGATATATATTCTTCGCATATTGATCCTATTGGGTATAATTTATAGCTACGCGCAACAATGGGACAGTTATATGAATCAGGATTAACAAGAACTGTACAGGCAAGAACCAAGTAACGAAACAAAACATGAAGGCGAAAATGACAAGATAAATCAGTAACTGAATTGACAAAGAGAGAATAGATCACTTAGCTCTAATAGAAGTTTTAACAAAGAGAAATCTGAAAGAACTATCAATAGCTAACAGCTGAGGCGCCTAACTTTCGAGAAACCTAGACTGTTCTTGAAGTGATTATTGCCCCCACTTACGCTGTGATGGGTTCCACAATATCGCTTTCAGGATATGACAACACAGAGCAATAAGTCCACAGTCACGTAGTGCTCAACAACAATATGTACCTCAGTTCTCCTAGAAAACCTATACAGAAAACTGTATGTATGTGGAGAGAAGAGAGAGAAGTAGCAACTAGGGTTTCAAAAGTATTTGTGTTCAGTGTATCTTTTAACAAACGTTTAATTCTATATATAATACAAAACAAAATGTAACTGAAGATATTACATTAATTAAAATAAATATCTTGACTTAATATGCATTTAATATAATATATCTCAGAATCAGAAATATAACAGTCAGTATCAGTGTTTGTCAAATCCTGGTATAGACAACCTAGCCCATCAGTATTTACCCAAAGGAAATCCTGATCCACGCGTCAGGATTTATTCAGTCTCAGCAAATCCTGATGTAAATTCTGATTAGCAAATACTTGTCAAATACTGATACAAACAGCCCAGCCCATCAGTATTTACCCACAGCAAATCTTGATCTAGGCGTCAGTATTTATTCAGGCTCAGCAAATCCTAATCCAGACGTCATGATTTATTCAGCCTCAGCAAATCTTGATCGAGTCAGGATTTATTCAGCCTCAACAAATCCTGATCCAGTCAGGATTTATTAAGTAAATCCAGATCAGTATTTATTCCAGCAAATCAGAGTTTGAAAATTCTGATTAGCAAATACTGATATTCCTCTGTTACACAGATTCAATATTCATATTAAAATAATATAACAAGTCAGTAAATATTTCAATTAAATAAGTAGTAAAATTCTCCGACCATGTCTCCTCGCGTACGCGATACGCCGAGACATTCGCTCAAATCGCACTCCGACCCGACCCGACCTGAGTCGTGGCGTGGCAAGGCGAGGTGGCGACGCGAGGAACACAATAACACCATGCACACCCATATGCCTTAGTAGTTGTATATTAATCTTGCACATGGTACTATATAAAGTACTCAACCCATATTTACCTTATCAATGTGGGATAAACCCACAAAACCCATCTCAAGCTACTAACTTCAACCCAATTTCTATATGGATTACATTAAGAAAATGACTTAAATCCAAACATGAAAGTTTAAGTCCTCATATCAAGGATCAACCTCCAACAATTAGTTTTAGGAAATTACATCAAGAACATGTATAAAACAAGCCTCAACCTTTCCATTTTCTAACAATTCCCCATAAATCCATACATAAATGCATATCAGATTTTATCGTGACTTGCTTTTCGGATTCGGTACCCTTCCGGGCTTGAACCCTCCTAAGTCCCCTACTTCGATGGCTACCGGATATAGATAGAATGTTACACCTTGAATCTCTATCCATTTGGCATAACCACACTCCATAGACGACGACAAGTCAAAAGGCTACGGTGCAAATCTACGGCTTTAAGACGTTATGGTCGTGTTTCGATCATGTTCGTCGTATGCTTCAAGGAATAACTGTTAAAAAATATGGGTTTTACACTCCACATTGTCGAGTCATTTTGAGCCGCACTTGAGTGGTTGGTTGTTGCTTGTGTGTAACGAGTGACGCTTGGAATGTGTTCTCCTTCACGAGAGCTTTCCGAGGCACTTTGAATCACTCAAAATGATTAAGGGATAAGTGAGATATGATTATCCAAAGATGGTCCCTTAAGAGTGGAAAATATGTTATGAAATCTTAAGTCCCACATTAGAAAGGAAAAGAGATTTCCTTAGCTTTATATAGCAACACACATATGTAGTGTTCACTTGTGTTGTCTATGTGTTGCTCCATCACCTACGCGGGCGCGCGGGGGGGGGGGGGGTGCAAATTGTGGGCTTTCGAGGGGCAATCCGAGGCTTGCGAAACCTTCAAGCTTGCCCGCGTGTGCGACGTGCGGACACGAATGTAGCACAAAATTGGCATGAATAACGCCGAACTAGTTTTGTTATTTTTTATTTTCCGCCGGGCCTGGGCTCAAATAAATTGACTTACGGTTTTATTTTGTGTCGATAGAATTAATTAATTAATTATAATTGATTGACCACCGACCTAATTAATTAATATATTTTAATTAATTATGGTAATTGTGTAGCGCACAAGTTTTTCCTTCATATATAAATACCTCTAGGGCGTTAGGGTTAAAACACACAAATACACAACCGTTCCTAAACACCTACCCTCTACCAGTGATAGTTTCTTGCTCGATTTCAAGCTCCCTGATAGTGTCGACCTTTGCCGTCTCCACTGCAATCCGCTTTATCCTGGGAGGCTTTTCGCTCGCATAATACGGTGAAGGCTAAGAAGCTTTAAGGAGACAGTTCCGTACTGGACTCGGATTTTTCTATCCTTCGTCATACGCTTCTTATCTCTATTTTTTTCTGTAATTCAATTATTATTTTTGCACGCACACACCTATAAATATATTTATTTTTTACATAGAGTATTGTTAACAATCTTAAAGCTTATCATTTTTTTTAATCTGTGACTGACAAATCTGTCTTGTGTGTTTTTATTTAACAGACTAATGGAGAACGTGAACAATATGACTGGTAACGATGTGGTTGATCCCAACGCACAGATTATAACACCTGATGGGGATCACCAACCACCGCTAAACCCTAACGTACAGGTACTGGTACCTGATGGGGGTCAACCACCGGTTGGACATGTGCCTTCAGGACATGTGCCTTGGGGAAGAACGCCTTGGGGACATACTATCGTTGGACAGTTCCAGGTTCCTCTTGGACAGAATACTAGTGTACAGACACCTGTTACGACTGTCACACCTATTGCGCCTACGCATCCTGTAGCGCCTACTCATCCTGATGCGCCTGCTGCACACGATGAGAAACCTGAGAAGTTCAATGGATCGAATTTCAAGCACTGGCAGCAAAATATGCTATTTTATCTGACCATTCTAAACCTTGATTGATATCTCAAGGAGGAAGTACCATTGCTCACTGCTGAGAGTGATATGCAGACTGTGTATGCTGCGGATGCTTAGAAGCACTCCGACTATATCTGTCAGAACTATGTGCTAAACTGTTTGGCTGATTCATTGTATAACGTATACTGCTCGAAACCATCAGTTAAGGTCTTATGGGAATCACTTGACCATAAGTATAAAACCGAGGACGTTGGGGCAAAGAAGTGGATCGTTGGTCGCTTTCTTGATTACAAGATGGCGAATTCTAAGACTGTGGGCAGTCAGGTGTAAGAACTACAAGTGATCATCCATAATATCCAGGTTGAGGGGATGGTCATAAGTGAGTCCTTCCAAGTTGCTGCTGTGATTGAAAAGTTGCCGTCTGGTTGGAAAGATTTTAAGAACTACCTTAAGCACAAGTGTAAGGAGATGTCTATGGAGGGTCTTATCGTTAGACTTCGTATCAAAGAAGACAACAGAGGATCCGAGAGGAAATCTAATGTTACCACTGAAAAGGCGAACATGGTGGAGCACCAGAGCTCCAAGCCCAAGAAGAACAATTTTGGGAAAGGGGGAAAACTGGCACCCAAAGGAGGAATTTTGAAGCCGTCGAAGTTTTAAGGGAAGTGCTTCAACTGTGATAAAATGGGGCATAGGTCTGCCGATTGCAAGAAGCCCAACAAGAAGAAGGAAGCAAACATGATTGATAATGTGTCCAAGGAGATAGGTGCTATGTGCTACAATCTCTGAAGTAAACTTCGTTGGCTCAAATCCAAGGGAATGGTGGATTGATACTATAGCTACAAGGCATGTTTGCTCGGACAAGGTGATTTTCTCTAACCTCAAAGTTTCTAATACTGGTGAAAAGCTCTATATGGGGAACTCTGCAACTTCTACAATTGAAGGAGAAGGCACGGTAATTCTGAAGATGACCTCTGGAAAGAATCTGACTTTGAAGAATATACTTTTTGTGCCTAATATTCGCAAGAACCTGGTGTCTGGTTCTATGTTGAATAGGCATGGCTTTCGTATTGTAATAGAGTCAGATAAAGTTATTTTGTCTAAGAGTGGTATATTTGTAGTAAGGTTTATGTAACCGATGGGCCTTTTAAGCTCAATGTTATGTCCATTAAGGACGATAATAAAATGAAGAATTCTTCTGCTTACTTGCTTGAGTCTCCTAATTTATGGCATACTAGATTAGGACATGTTAATTACGACACTTTACGAAGGTTATGTGTAAAAGAATACATACCAAAATTAACAATTAATTTAAAACATAAGTGTCATACTTGTGTTGAGGCAAAATTAACGAGATCATCATTTAAACATGTGGAAAAAAATACTAAAGTGCTAGACGTAATACATAGCAATATATGTGATTTAAAATTCGCTCCAACAAGAGGAGTTACAAGTATTTTATTACATTCATAGATGACTATACAAAATATTGCTATGTATATTTGCTGAAAAGGAAAGACGAAGCTATAGATAAATTTAAAATCTATAAGGAAGAAGTTGAGACACAACAATTTGAGAAAATCAAAACAATACGAAGTGATCGTGGAGGTGAATATGTTGAACCCTTTGGGGAATTCTGTTAACAACATGGAATAATCCATGAGGTCACTGCACCATACTCCCCTCAGTCAAATGGTGTGGCTGATAGGAAGAATCGCACTCTTAAAGAGATGATGAATACGATATAGTTAAGCTCTGGACTTCCGCAGTCGATGTGGGGGAAGCCATCTTAAGCACAAATAATATCTTAAATATTACGTTGCTCAAGAATAAGGATGTAAGTCCTTATGAATTATGGAAGAAAAAGAAACCAAGTTATAAACACTTGAAAGTGTGGGGGTGCCTTGCAAAGGTACTAATTTCTACACCTAAAAAGGTGAAGATTGGTCCAAAGACTGTGGATTGTATCTTCATCGGATATCCTCCACATAGCACTGCATATTGGTTTCTTGTTCATGAATCTAAGATTCCTGATATTCAAAAGAATACCATTATGGAATCAAGGAACGCCTCATTCTTTGAGACAATGTTTCCATGTAATCCAGGAAACAAATAACCTACGAAATCTAAATGAACTCATGAGTCTATAGATGATAATTATGAGAGTGAAGAGAGTGAAGACGGAAATGTGGGGGTTGTGAGAAGGAGCAAAAGACAACGTACGGAAAAATCCTATGGGTCTGATTTTATGACCTATTTGCTCGAAGAAGGTGATCTGAAAACCTATAAGGAAGCGGTTACCTTACCGGATGGGCCTATGTGGAAAGAGGCCATCAAGAATGAAGTTGATTCGATTATGCATGATCATACTTGGGAATTAGTAGATTTGCCAACCGGTTGTAAACCATTAGGTAGCAAGTGGGTGTTCAAGAAAAAGTTGAAAACTGATGGCACTATCGACAAGTATAAGGCCAGACTTAAAATCAAAGGATACAAGTGAAGGGTTTCGAGCACATAAACGCAACGGAAACAATAATTTAAAATGTAAAAAATTAGAATTTTCGAAACCCACTGCATGATCCATGCGAAAAACATATATTTAATTCATAGATCAGATTGTTTACCTTAAGAAGCTTTACCAATTGGTTGACTAATGGAGATCCAAAGCTTGTTCAATCACCACGCATCCCGCTCCCGCGATCTACGCTCTATCGGTATCCACACGAATGCTTGAACTCAAGGATTGAATTTGTACTAGCGCAAACTCGTTTCTTCTTGCTCTCTCCATTTTCTCCCTTGGTGGTTAGGGTTTTAGTAAAAGTCTTGCTAAAAAAATCAGCCACACAAGAGATATTATATAGAGAGTATAATAAGAATTATAACTCTTAACTAATTAGGAGTTATTATTAATTCGAAATTCATATTTGTATAATAATTAAATCACACTTAATTATTTAACAATTGAATTTCATAATTAATATTAGTAAATTCGAATATCAATATTTATCTAATTAATTAAGTCATACTTAATTAATATTATAAATAATTCGAATTACTTTAATATAATTTAAATCAAGTTTAAATTAAATAATCCTTCAAGCATTCTTAGTGTGTGACCCTATAGGTTATTATTACGTTGGCAATGAATTTTAAATCTAATTTAAAATCGTAAATAATGAGCGACATCTAGTAATACATCATTGCTACCCAGGTAATAATAACTGAATCGGTGATCGATTAAACCTTTCGTGAATAATGTACAATATAATATAATCTCTTTAACCAAATATTATAGATTAAACTAGAGGCATGTAATGTGTCATCCTCATCATAGTTTAATCCAAGTTCCCTTGATCAATGAGTAGACTATCATATCAAATCAACATTCGAGCGTGGCCACGCATTTCATAGTCTAGCTCACATACAAGAGGCCAATAATATCACTCCTAAATAGGAGGGTTAATTCCATCTAGATCATTCATATTTCTCATATGATTCATAATATAACCAATGTCCACTTTTATCATTACCCGGTCAAGGATAACTTTTAATGGAATCAATATATATTAATTCTCGTATAGAAATATAATGACTTCAGGTCTAAGGACCATTACATTATTATCACTGTGAGAATTACTTATGACACAACAGACATGTAGAATCTCACATTGGGTCTGTCCAGCACCATGTACATATACATCTGCCTGTGTTTTTGACTTTAGTATCACTATACCTATGATCAATGAGATGTGATCATCAGTTACAGTCATAATGCATTATTATTATCCCTTAATAATAATACTCGACTAGGGACCTTTAGGAATATTGATACTATTCTTATAATCTTATTTCTAAGTCACGTACTTAGAGATATAGAATTGCATATCATATTCCAAGGACATTTATTAATCTAAAATTTATATCACAGTAAATTAAGAATTAATAAATTATAAAGGGAATAATCGATAGAACATAAACATTAATAATCCTAATGTCTTAAACTAAAACATCATAGTGTATTCTCTAGGGCACAAACACTAACAATCTCCCACTTGCACTAGAGCCAATCACCCATGTATCTAATACTCATGGAACTAGTATAACCATCGTACTTCTACTGTGACAAAGCCTTAGTCAGTGGATCTGCAACACTATCTTTACTATGCACTTTAAATTTATATCTCCTTAATCATTAATCTCATTAATAAGGCGATATTGCCTAAGGACATGCCTAAACAGTCTCCATGGCTGTTTTAAAAAATATCAATATATTCGGCTTCCATAGAATCATCAATGTTCTTGCTGTGAACTATTCAAGCTAACATCAATTATATTTAGACAAAACACAAAACAGACATAAACTCGTAATCATCCCTGTCTGTCCAAAAATTAGGTTCAGAAACTAGTATATGTGTAACCCTTTACAACCAGTTCCCTATTTTCTCCATACACCAAAAATAAATCTTTAGTCCTCTTTAAGTACTTAAGAATATTCTTGAAAACTATCCAGTGACCCTCACCTAGATTAGACTGGTATCTGATCGTCATGCTCAAAGTATACAAAACATCAGGATAAATACATATCATTGTACACATTATAGATCCAATTGCTGACGCATCTGGAACTTTCTCAAACGGCCCTTATCATCTAATGATTTAGGGGGCAATTATCTTTTGAGATCACTATCCCATGAGACATCGAAACATATCATTTCTTTGTCTCTTGCATCATAAAATGATGTAATACTTTATCAATGTATGTACTCCGACTAGGTCGATTAAACTTTTCAATCTATCTCTATAGATCTTGATCCCTAATATATAGGTAGCATCACCTAAGTCTTTCACCGATAAACTATTTCTCAACCAAGTCTTAACAGCCTGTATAGAAGGTATGACATTCTATATCTGTTATATGTCATCTACATATAATACTAGGAATGTCATATGATTCCCACTAACCTTCTTGCAAACACATGGTTCATCTTCATTTTGAATAAAGCCAAATTCTTTGACTATTTCATCAAAACAACGATTCCATCTCCTTGAGGCTTGCTCCAATCCATAAATAGATCGAAGCAACTTATAGACCATCTTAGAAAACTTAGGATCGACAAAACCCTCAGGTTGTATCATGTATACATCCTCTTCAAGGCTCCCATTTAATAAAGCGGTTTTGACATTCATTTGCCAAATCTCATAGTCGTAGTAAGCAGATATTGCTAGAAAAATCCCGATGGACTTGACCATAGCAACTGGTGAAAAAGTCTCATCATAGTCTATATCATAAATTTGTTTGAAACCTTTTGCCACTAGTCACACCTTATAGGTCTGTACTTTACCATCCATGTTAGTTTTCTTCTTGAAAACCCACTTGCACCCTATAGGTTTTACCCCTTTGAGTAGATCAACTAAAGTCAGTACTTTATTTTGATACATGGATTCCATCTCGGATTTCATGGCCTCTAGCCATCTCTTGGAGTCTGAACTATTCATAGCATCTTGGTAGCTGAGAGGCTTATCATAATCCGTAAGCATCACATCACCATCTTGAGTTAAAAGAAATTCATAATTTCTCACGCGCTCATGGTGAATCCTACTAGATCTACGAATAACCTGTGTTTCTTGGACAGGATTACTTTCAACATTTTGATGTACATCCTGATCTTATTCCAACTTTGGTTTAATGTTATCATGTGGTTCTCGATCTTCATCGAGATGTATTATCCGATTTTCTTGGAAAGTAGTTCTCCCTAAGAAATACAGCGACCCGAGCAATAAACACTTTATTCCCGAAAGGATTATAAAAACTATACCCTAGTTTCACTTGGGTATCCCATAAAATAGCATATATCTAATTTTGGTCCAAGCTTGTCAGAGGCTAAATGTTTTACAAACGCTTCACGTCCCCAAATTTTCATAAATGACATGCTTTGACATTTATCACTCTATATCTCATACGGAGTATTTTGAACCGCTTTAGTCGAACCTTGGTTAAGTGTATATGCAGCCATTTCTAGAGCATAACCCTAAAAACTGAATGGATGATCCACTTGACTCATCATCGATCGCACTATGTCCAACAAGGTACGATTTCTCCTCTCAGAATCTCTATTCCATTGAGGTGTTCCAGAAGGAGTAAGTTATGATACACTATCACACTCCTTCAAGAAACTCTTGAAATTGAGGTTTAAGTATACTCCTCCACGATCTAATCGTAAAACTTTTATACTTTTCCCTTGTTTGTTTTTCTACTTCGTCCTTATATTCTTTGAACATTTTAAAAGAATCATATTTGTTCTTCATAAGAACCACATATCCATATCTACTGAAATCATCATTAAATATTATGATGTAGTATAAGCCACCCCTTGCCATCATACGCATTCGACCACATACATCATTATGTATAAGTCATAATCGTCCGGTAGCCCTTTTACCTGATCAGGTAAAAGAAGCTTTAGTCATTTTACCAATGAGACAAAGTTCGCATCTTCCGTATGATTTAAAATAAAACTTATCCAAGTATTCATCTATATGTAACTCAGAAATGCGTTTCTCATTAATATGTATTAACCACAATGTTAGAGGTAATGTTTGATTTGAGTCAACTTAGAACATATAAATTGTTAACTAATTGTGCAACATTATAAGTCTTATCATTGAAATAGAATTAACAACTATTGTTTATTTAATTAAAATGAAAACCTTTCTTATCCTGACTAGAAATTGACTTAATGTATCCGCTAAAGGCAGGCACGTAATAACAATTTATCAAGTTCTCAATCTCGCCTTAGGGGCAAAATTAGGTATCGAATTCCTTCAACTAGAGCAACAACTTTTGCTCCAATTCTAACCTTATACCTGAAGCTTGACCATTGCTAGTCTTCTTTCTTCCAAATAATCTCCGCAATTTAACTTCCCTTCATTTAGTTATTTCCACAGAAATGACAATCATCTCCTTTAGCAACACCACTATTAGTCTTCAAAAGCCCTTTGGGATTGGACTTTGGTTTGGCACCGAATAAGATCAAATCTTCACCTTGCATGTCCACTTTCCTTTCCCATTTGCATTTCATGTGTACATCATCAATATGGACGTAATTCATGCCTTTACCGTGTTATTTTTAACAGTTCTAAACATGCTTAACAACTCAGTGAGTGTTCTATCTATCTCATTCCTTTTGTTCTTAACAAACTGAGAATAGAAGTTGTTTAAAGATCGTTTGATCAAATCAAGCTAAGTCTCTAAACCATTCTTGAAACCCAAAATATCAAGGTACATATGCCTAGAACCTTTAGAACATGTGGTCCAACCGGATATGATTCTCCCATTAATGCAAAAGTATGGTGCCTTATTATTGTCAAATCTTTCTGGACGAGCCTATCCTTCAAACATCTTTTGAAGGTGCTCAATCATATCATAAGCATTAGTATGCTCTTGTTGCTTCTAAAGCTCAGCACTCATAATTACAAGCATGAGACATGAAACATCAGTTGCATAATTAATTTACTTCTGGTAAGTATTTTGTTCTGCACATGTTTTATTCTCAGCTAGAAGAAATAAGGGATGGGTTTGAGTGACATCCTTGAACCCGAGGACAATCCTCAAGTTCCCATGTCAATCGAGGAAATTATTTCATGTCAGCTTGTCCTTCTCAAGGATTATTACATAGAGAAGTTATTTGTCATTTGATATCTACAATATTAAAGTGCATAAAATGACTTAGTCTACAGATGATCATTAAATTATGTTCAAGTGATTATTCGTATATATATTCACGATATATATCTCCCACTATATTTATCAAATCAATAGCCTTGACTATTAATTCGGAAAAATATCTTCTATATCCTTTCTAGTGAGCCAAGATCCATATTTCACCACGCGTTAGGTCAGCTTTGGCTTTTCTCCTAAAACATAATTATTTAGGTAGACAATATTTGTCAATTATATCAACTATATAACTCTTGGATAGCTTGGTGGAACAACATTTGTTCATATTTATCTAATAAATCTCGCCAAACTCTATGCCTCTAAGTTCACATTCTTATTGTGATAACTTAGTTAAGTCAAATCCAATAGTCAAAAAGTATCAATATACTTCAACACATCTCCCACGATAGATAGGAGTACTTCGCTTTGGCGAACCCACTCCTGGTCGATCTGAGGGTTAACGCATTAAACTCATTGGAAGGCATCTGAGCAACTTAATATTAACTTTAGGGTTTTGTTAATTTTAAAACGATCATGATCCCATCATAAAAAGATTCCCAATTTTTCCTTGAATAAAATACTTCAAATCAATATTCGTCAATGGTTTGATTTCCTGGTAGTGAGGGAGTCACAACGGTCTCGCTTAAAACCCACAACCTTACAAGTTCAATGAACTCGCTTTTGACAAAATCGCCCCATGTCAGAAACAAAGAAAATTTATATTTTATTCCGTGTTTCATAAATATGAGAATCTCATAATCTTTTGTTCATTTTAATATCTTGAATCATTACAGATTTTATCTTGTTTAGCAAGCATGGCATGGGTGTCGTATCTAATACATACATCCTTAATCTAATTAAGCATGCATCTTTATAAACTACTCTACACATACATTCATCATATGCGCATATATATGTAAAGTGCAATAAATAAACGTGGTTGGTTATGGCTTCATCCTATGTGATCTTTATCAAGCAAATGACAAAGATCTAGGTCAATCTAAGGTGGAAAATAAATACAGGCTAACTATTACATGTCTTCTTTCTTGTATTGCTTCCTTGGATGGCCTCCGTGTGGGATTACCCTTGATCTTCAAATCTTCATGTCTTCATGTACATTACAAGAATGAAATATGAAAACTAATCTAATGAACTTACAAGAAGAACTCGAGTTACATTCGAGAATTAATAATTACAAGATTAAACGACATGCAAGCCGTATTTGAAAAACCAAAACCATTACCCTAAGGTCATAAGCCATAACCATCCACCATGCTCAATTAACACAAAATAACATGTTAAAACACATAATCTGATCTTAACATATCAAACCCATCATGATCTAATCATAAAAAATAAATATTGAAAAAAATCAGAAAATTCGAAATTAAATCTGATAACATTAAATCGTAGATGACAGGGCCTAAACGGCGTCAAACGCCTTACAGATCAGTCGATGATAGCTTTATCTATCAGTTACGTTCAGACGCTCGATTTCATATGAAATAGCATATTTGTTCGCCAAAATCGGACACCAGACATAGATTTCAGCAAATCCGCTGCATCCGATTCAGAATCTTATCAAATACGATTTTTACAATAAGAACAAACACAAAACATGTGTATATCAGTATATATACAGATTATATAATCATCATATGATTATGTAACTCTCATAATATCATATATTCAAAACATATATATACATACACATATATATGCATAATAACATGTAAAACATACAAAATCGCATACATAACAGTCATGGAATATTGTATACATGTTATCATCATAAAACCAGTAAACACATAAACGAATTAAACACTTTTCGCAAGTAGCTCTAATGCCATTGAAGGGTTTCGAGCACATAAACGCAACGGGAACAGTAATTAAAAACGTAAAAAATCAGAATTTTCGGATCCCACTGCAGGATCCATGCGAAAAACATATATTTAATTCATAGAACATATTGTTTACCTTAAGAAGCTTTACCAATTGGTTGACTAATTGAGATCCAAAGCTTTTTCAATCACCACAAATCCCGCTCCTGTGATCTACACTCTATCGGTATCCACACGAATGCTTGAACTCAAGGATTGAATGTGTACTAGCACAAACTCGTTTCTTCTTGCTCTCTCCATCTTCTCCCTTGGTGGCTAGAGTTTTAGAAAAAGTCTTGCTTACAAAATCAGCCACACAAGAGATATTATATAGAGAGTATAATAAGAATTATAACTCTTAACTAATTAGGAGTTATTATTAATTCGAAATTTCTATTTGTATAATAATTATGTTATACTTAATTATTTAACAACTGAATTTCATAATTAATATTAGTAAATTCGAATATCAATATTTATCTAATTAATTAAGTCATACTTAATTAATATTATAAATAATTTGAATTACTTTAATATAATTTAAATCCAATTTAAATTAAATAATCCTTCAAGCATTCTTAGTGTGTGACCCTATAGGTTATTATTACGTTAGCAACGAATTTTAAATCTAATTTAAAATCGTAAACAATGAGCGGCATCTAGTAATACATCATTTGCTACCCAAGAAATAATAATTGAATCGGTGATCGATTAAACCTTTCGTGAATAATGTACAATGTAATATAATCTCTTTAACCAAATATTATAGATTAAACTAGAGGCATGTAATGTGTCATCCTCATCATAGTTTAATCCAAGTTTTCTTGATCAATGAGTAGACTATCATATCAAATCAACATTCGAGCGTGGCCACGCATTTCATAGTCTAGCTCACACAAGAGGCCAATAATATCACTCCTATAATAGGAGGGTTAAATCCCATCTAGATCATTCATATTTCCCATATGATTTATAATATACCCAATGTCCACTTTTATCATTACCCGGTCAGGGATAACTTTTAATGGAATTAATATATATTAAATATCATATATAAATATAATGACTTCAGGTCTAAGGACCATTACATCATTATAACTGTGAGAATTACTTATGACACAACAGCATGTAGAATCTCACATTGGGTCTGTCCAACACCATGTACATATATATCTGCCTGTGTTTTTGGCTTTAGCATCGCTATACCTATGATCAATGAGATGTGATCATCAGTCAATAAACACACCAGTCTTAATGCATTATTATTGTCCCTTAATAATAATACTCGACTAGGGACCTTTAGGAATATTGATACTATTCTCATAATCTCATTTCTAAGTCACATACTTACAGATATAAAATTGCATATCATATTCCAAGGATATTTATTAATCTAAAATTTATATCGCAGTAAATTAAGAATTAATAAATTATAAAGGGAATAATCGATAGAACATAAACATTAATAATCCTAATGTCTTAAACTAAAATATCATAGTGTTGTCTCTAGGGTACAAACACTAACAACAAGCAACAGAAAGGCCTTGATTAATTCGATACATATTATCCTGTAACGAGAATAACATCCATAAGGATGATGTTTGCTATCGCTATAATACGAAATCTAACAGTACATCAAATGGATGTGAAAATAGATTTTCTAAATGGGGATATAGATGAGGAAATCTATATGGAACAACCTGAAGGGTTTGTTGTCCCTGGACAAGAGAGAAAAGTCTGTAAATTAGTGAAATCACTATATGGTCTAAAGCAAGCGCCTATGAAATGGCATGAAAAAATTGATGAGATCGTGCTTGCAAATGGCTTTAAAATCAATGAATGTGATAGTTGTGTATATTACAAGGAAAATGAGAAAAGCTATGTCAAGGAAAATGACAGCGGTTATGTCATGACGACATTGTATGTAGATGATCTACTTATTTTCGGAAGCAATGATAAAGTGATCAAATCTACTAAGGACATGTTGAAATCAAGGTTCAACATGAAAGATATGGGACTAGCAAATGTTATTCTAGGGATTCAAATTTCTAGAACATCAGAGGGTCTCACACTAAGTTAACCTCATTACGTTGACAAGTTCCAAGAATAAAGGTGTAGGAGTCTCCCAAGTGGAATACTAGAGAATAATCGGAAGTCTGATGTACCTTATGAGTTGTACAAGACCAGACACTGCATACTCAATTAGCATGTTGAGTAGATTTACAAGTAATCCGGGAGCTGATCACTGGAAAGCAATCATAAGATTACTTAGGTATTTGAGGGGAACTCGAGACTATGAACTGTATTCAGGCAGATATCCAACAGTATTAGAGGAATATACTGACGCAAACCGAATATCTAGCAAGAAGGCACTAAAGTCTACGAGTGGCTACGTATTTACACTAGCCGGAGCGGTAATATCATGGAAATCCTCCAAGCAAACGGTGATAACTCATTTCACGATGGAAGCTGAGTTCGTTGCACTAGATAAATGCGTTGAAGAGGCTGAATATTTATGCCAATTTCTAGAGGATATTCCAAGATGGCCAAAGCCTGTGACTGTAATAGGGATACATTGTGATAGTCAATCCGCTATTGGCAGAGCACAGAGCACGATGTATAATGGAAAGTCCCATCATATACGACGACGACATAGTTCCATTAGACAATTAATCTCAACCAGAATTATTACCATTGACTATATATCGTCAAAGGATAATATCGCGGATCCGCTAACCAAAGGGTTATCAAGAGAAGTGGTTGAGAAATCAATGAGAGAGATGGGTCTTAAGCCTATTTCTTAACGGCATCATAGTGGACACCCAATCATTGCTGACTGGAGATCCCAAGAACTTAGTTCAATGGGATAACTAAATCATGATGACAAAATCATTGTGGGGGTAACCCCTGGCCTGTTCCTATAATGAGAAACAGTGAGACCCGTAAGGTACGAGGTTTAAGTCTTGAGCTTTTAATAATCTTTGATGAATACATGAAGTTTAGAAGTGAACACATGGAATTTAGTTGAATAAACGCGGGTACTCTATAAGATAAAGATCACCTATGTGGGAGAGAAGTGGGGCCGCTTCAAAGGAGAATTGCGAGGCATAATTCTTTATAAACTCCTGCAGAACCAGGACGATGTTCCATGGCTAAAATGGACATACCCATGAGAGCTGAAGGAGTTAGAAAAGATATAGTGATAAGTATATCATCGTTTACATAAACGGTCGAACAGTTCAAGGACAAGCACGTCTACTGTCTACCAGTAAAGTCGATATGTTTACTCGAGCGAAGGTTCAAGGAGCATTCTCTACCTATCGTATGCTATATCTGATCGAAGAAACTATCACCAAATCAAACTCCATGTCTGTCTGTCTGATGTGTGCTACTGAAATATCAATCTCACTCATGTGGGGGATTGTTAGAAAATGTGGGTTTTACACCCCACATTGTCGAGTCATTTTGAGCCGCGCTTGAGTGGTTGGTTGTTGCTTGTGTGCAATGAGTGACGCTTGGACTGTGTTCTCCTTCACGAGAGCTTTTCGAGAGACTTTTAATCACTCAAAATGATTAAGGGATGAGTGAGATATGAACATCCAAAGATGGCCCCTTAAGAGTGGAAAATATGATATGAAACCTTAAGTCCCATATTAAAAAGGAAAATAGATTTCCTTAGCTTTATATAGCAACACACATATGTAGTGTTCACTTGTGTTGTCTATGTGTTGCTCCATTATCTACGCGGGCGCGCAGGGGGGTGCAAATTATGGGCTTTCGAGGGGAAATCCGAGGCTTGCGAAGCCTTCGAGCTTGCCCGCGTGTGCGACATGCGGACACGAATGTAGCAGAAAATTGGCCCGAATAACGTCAGACTAGTTTTGCTATTTTTTATTTTCCGCTGGGCTTGGGATCAAATAAATTGACTTACAGTTTTATTTTTTTGTTGGTAGAATTAATTAATTAATTATAATTGATTGACCACCGACCTAATTACACCGACCTAATTAATTAACGCATTTTAATTAATTATGGTAATTGTGTAGCGCACAAGTTTTTCCTCCTTATATAAACACCTCTAGGGCATTAGGGTTAAAACACACAAATATACAGTCGTTCCTAAACACCTACCTTCTGCCCGTGATAGTTTTTTGCTCGCTTTCAAGCTCGCTGAAAGTGCCGACCTTTGTCGTCGCCACTGCAATCCGTTTTATTCTGGGAGGCTTTTCGCTCACACAATACGGTGATGGCTTATAAGCTTTAAGGAGACAATTTTGCACTGGACTCGAATTTTTCTATCCTTCGTCATAAGCATCTTATCTTCATTTTTTTCTGTTATTCGATTATTGTTTTTGCACGCACACACCTATACTTATATTTGTTTTTTACGCAGATTATTGTTAACAATAATCATTTCCTTTAATTATGATCACACAATTGCATTCACTTAGCTAGGCATCTCCAAAGATGTACTGCCAATATATCGTCTTACGACTTGACCCCATTCAGAGTTTATAAATCCCAACATAGTATTTGGTCCATCAGAGTTCATCAAATTCTGATCCAAACTGTTTTCGTCAGAGTGTATTAAAACTCTTGCTAACTAGCAGTTCAAGTACCTCTTAAGGTTATAGAGGATAGACTCAGATACATAAGTATCTAAATGTATATGGTAGAGGTACTACCAAGCCATCCTTTCAACTTGTTATTACCACATTGAAAACACTTTGAGGGATCTCCTCTCAGGTGTATTGGGTTTTCGATGTTGATGAATCAAGAAGGGTTACGAGTCAAATCCCCAACCTTGACTTAAGGACTACAGCATGCTCAAGCCCCTTAGTCAGCAGATCAGCTATATTATCTTGAGTTCCTATGAACTCTATAGCAATAATCCTATCAGACACAAGACCCCTTATAGACTTCAGTATAACTTGAATGTGTCTCTTTATCTTAGAATTATACTTAACAATTATGATCTTGTCGATAGTTGTACGGCTATCACAATAAACAGAAATGGCAGGAAGCAGTTTGCTTACTACATGTAACATAGACATTAACCTGTGTAACCATTCAGCCTCCTTCTTTGTCGCATCAAGTGCACACAACCCATCCTCAAAAGTAGACCGAGTAATCAACTGTCTAGAATACTTCCAGGAAACTGCTCCACCCGTAAGGGTAAACACATATCTAGTCACTCCATTGAAACCAGATTTCTTAGCTATCCAACTTGTATCACTGTACCCCTCGAGTACCCCCAGAAATCTCCGGTAATACAAGCTAAGGGAAATAGTTCCCTTGAGATATCTAAGAACTCTATCCAGTGCCTCACAATGAGTCTCGTTTGGACAACTTGTATATCTAGCTAACTTAGACACAAAATCAAAATATCTGGTCTATTGACATTAGCAAGATATTGCAAACTCTCAATAATCTGAGAATACCTTAACTGAGACATGGGAACTCCTGAACTATTCTTGGCTATAGCAATTTTTGAATTATATGGTGTACTAGCGGTTCTATAATTTGAATAATCGGACTTCTCAAGTATAGATTTCTCTATATAATGAGACTGTTACAATATTATTCCATCAGTTGACTAAGTCAACTTGATCCCAAAAATCACACTAGCTCACCCATATCCTTCATTTCAAAGTGCCTCTTCAAGAAACTCTTTGTCTCATTAATAATCTCAATATTGGTTTCAAACAACAAAATATCATCTACATAAAAGCACATAGATTCAATATTAATATTAAAAAAAATATAATAAGTCAACCAATATTTTAATTAAACAAGCAGTAAAATTCCTCGCCCAGGTCGTCTCGCGTACGCCGAGACATTCGCCTAAAGCGCCCTTCGAACCGACCCGAGTCGAGTCATGGTGAGGCGAGGCGGCGACGCGCGCGTGTGTGTGTGCGCGCGCGCGAGGCATACAATAACACCATGCATACCCCCATACCTTAGTTGTTGTATACTACTCTTGCACATGGTACTATATAAAGTACTCAATCCTTTTTTACCTTATCAATGTGGGATAAACCAGTTAAGGAATAATGTGTAACTTTACACTCTCCCCAATCAACATCACAAAACACCTTAAGAACATGATTAGAATGTGATTTATAAAATAAGCCTTCTATCTACTCTAAGATCATACAACAATGGACTATCAGACTCATGAAGTAAGTCATGATGTTGGTCCATGAGAATAATAGAAGTTTTAGACTTGAGCTCAGTAAAATCTTTCAAAATATCCAACACATATTTTGGTCGATTTATAAAGATGCCATCGGCAACAATAGTAAAGTAGAACCTCCGTATTATTATACTCTATATAGTAATAACCTCCGTATTCTAATAAAAAATTACAGTCCCGACTGGAGCCAGTTATAATTAAGAATAAACTCTATGTTGTAATATTTCATACTTTTTAAAGGTCCATCCTTTATTTTTTTTCCTCTATATAAGAATAAAAATACATAAAGTTAATTATATATATTTAAATATATCCCACAAATATAATCTGGTTACATAAACATTCAAGACAACTTCAAATATTTTTCTAAAATTGTTTGTGATAATGACTTGTTTGTTCAGGTCAATATTGCATTATTTAGCTTGCATGACCATAATAATTCATCTTCATCTTCTCTCAGCTTTTCTTTTTTTGATGACATCTCTATTCTACACCTCACTTTCTTTCTCTGTTTCTCTCTTCTCCACCTCTTTCTATACATAATAATTACTAGATGATTTGAGGTGATTGTGACAGTGAGATAGGCGATAGTGGTATAATGGCTTTGTATAATATATAATAAAGCAGTAACAATTTTTAGTGTTTTTTATAATAAAAATCGGTGATTTTTATAGTACATAATAGTGATTTGTGTAAGAAAATTAGTGAATCCAGTTTTAATCTATTACTTCAGTAAATTGTGTAATATACAATTGTAATTTCAATTAAATCTCGTAAGTGTTGGTGAACTCTGTGTATAAATCGTCTATTTATGGCATAGTCTTAGTGATTTTAGTTTTAATTTTGACGAATCGGTAACTTAACAAGGGAGTAATTGGTGTTTTATTTGTATTTGTATATGTATGTAATATTTATGTATCTTTTACCGAAAAAAGGAGTGCCTCAGGGAGTAAAGGGTAAGGTGTAACGTAATGGGCTGAGTTTTATTAAAATGGGTTTGAGGTTATGGTTTCTATATTGATGATGTTATTATCATGACCATCATTCTATACTGTTATATTTAATAAGAAACATTGAAAGTTTTATCGTGTATGCTAGTCGTCTAGTCATCCATACTTCGTTCATCCTCTAAATTTATAATTATATTTAACGGGAGTTGCTCAAATGAGAACTCATCTTAAAATGAGATATGAGATCTAATCTTAGTCCTTCATTTTATAATATATTTTTTATTTTTCTGTTAATCTCAACCATACATCTCTTTCTCTCACTAATTCACCCAATTTCTTTAATTCATTTCCCATATCGACACCCCACTCCATCCTCACCCGCCATTGCCACCGATGCGCCACCACCTCCCTCCGGACTCTCTCTCTCTACATATCACCCCCTTCTCCCCATCACTACTCTTTATCACCCATATACATCTGTCTCTTTCTTTGTGCAATCCCACCAATCCCACTGCCGAGTTGCCACCAACCCCATCTCTGGTCGTCGATTTTCAGACTTCTGTTCATCAATTTTTAATGATTTTTCGGCAATTATCATATATTAAGCTTCGGCGAATTCCATTCTTTTTTTTATTGATTGATGGATTTGCTTTAGCTTCGGCGATTTCATTTCCGGTTTGTTCCGTCAATAACTTTTAATAAATTTTGGTGTTTTCTCATTTTTTAGTGATTACTTTTCATTTTCTGGTGATTTTGGGTTGTAGTTGGTGATTCGTTACATATTGACGATCTGTAGATGGTAGTGTTGGTGGTGATGTGGTAGTGATTGTGTGGTAGTGTTTTGGGGGTAGTAGTGGTGTTGTTTTGTTGATGATTATGACGATAATGGTGGTACATGCATGTAATCAGGTGATTTTTATTATGAATTTGATGGTCGAAGTTATGAATGAAACTGGGGGCTAGAACTGGTAGCCGAAAACCATGGCAGAATGTGGTGATTTTTAATGTTCGTTGGTGATTAGTGAGCAGGTGGTGATATTTCATTTTCCGGTGGTGATTTTTGGTTTGACGGTGGTGATTTTATGTTTGACGGTGGTGATTTTCTGGTAGTCGCCGGAGTTGGTGGTGGTCGGAAATGGTGGACGGTGGAGGTGATGGTGGTTAATGGGTGGTTGAATTAGATAAAAGATAATAAATATTAAAATTAAATATTAATTGAATGGTGATGATCAATATGATGTATTTAAATGAGTGAATATGATTGGATCTCATATCTCACAATAATAAGGTTCTCACTGGAGTAAGACCCTATATTTAACATTAAACACTCTCATTAATATATTAATATTCAAAATATAATTATATAAATACAAATAGAATTAAATATGTATAATGGCCCCGGGCCAAAATAAAATAACATATACCATTCTCTCTGGCAAAAAATAATATACTATTGAACCGATCTAAAATAAAATTATAATTATAAAAAAAATAATTCGTTGGTAGGTATAAGGGCCCCGTATAAAAGAAAATATTAAAATAATATACACTATCCATTCGGGTTTAAACAAAATTGTACTCCGACCTAAATAATCAGAATATAGTTAGTTGGATTTGTTATATAGGGCTAAAATAAAATAATAAATACTACTAATGTGATTAAAAAAAATTTACTATTGAACCGGACTAAAATAAAATTAGAACTTCAAAATAATTTGTTGGTTTATTTAATGACATCAGGATAAAAAATAAAATAATATTCAACCATGATTAATATAAAATTGGAAACAAATTAAGTACAAATACTTGGATTTAGTTAATATAACAAGTTTATATATTTACTGGTTTTCTTTTAAGTCTATAATATCTAAACTAATTAAAATAATAAATACGAAACATTGAAAGTTTTGGTGATAGTCTTACTTGTATTGTAGTCGTATGATCATCAATATTTTGGTCATACTATAAATTTATAGTTATATTTAACATAATACACTATAATTAATATTTAGCATTCGTATTATAAATATATAAATACAAATACAATGAAATATGTATAATCATTTTGGGCTAAAATAAAATAATATATACTATTCACCTTGACAAAAAAATATTATTGAACCGGTGTAAAATAAAATTAAAATCAAAAGATAATTATTGGCATCATAAAAGAAAAAAATATACACTATCCATCCGGCTTTAAATAAAATTATATTATTGATACGTGCTATAAAAAACTAAATAAAATTATTTAGATTTGCTACATCGCGCTAAAACAAAATAATAAATATTAGTGGCTTGGTTAAAAAAATTATGCTATTGAATCGGGCTTAAAAAATTAGGATTTAAAGATAATTCTTTGATCGATATAATGACTTCGGACAAAAAGAGAATAATGTATACTACACATTCGGGAAAAAATAAAATAATATTCAACACAGAATAAAATAAAATTAAAATTAAATTGTATATAATAAGTTGGATTTGATTAATATAACGAGTTTATAAAATTTATGCATTTTCTTCTATGTTTATAACATTTATGCTATTTGAAATAAAGATAATAAAATACCTATATTTTAAAACAACCGTACATCGCACCAGTTATAGGTTCATATATAATAATTTACATATTAAAGTTATATTATATTATTATATAAATCAAGTTCAAGTCATTTTTCCGATTTGGTTTGAGATACATCATATTTGATTTGGGATAGTTCAGATGTAGAAATTTAAACCAGATATCAGTTAGGCACACCTTAAATCTAAATCCAAATCCAAATTTTTCGCATTAAAATAATAAATCAAAACTCAATATTTTACATTATAACAATTATGCATCAACATATCGAATTATTTTGTCCTCCGTAATTATTGATGATAAACTGCAAAACATATGTTGTTCACAAATTACAGATACATTAAACAAAAGAATTGTCCAACACACAATTTGGATGTTACTTATAAATAATCTATATACGAGAGAGAATATTTTTAATCATCCTGCCTTCTAAGAAAATAAAATTGTGAAGAAAAAAATGTGAACCATAAAAAGCGGAAAAATAATAAATATTGCTAAATTTTTTCCGATTGAATTCAATATAAATGGTTACATCAAATTTATGATATGAAACTAGTTACACTGGACATTGGGTTGGAATAGTAACACCACAAGTAGCAGCAACTTTTTTACCGCCGGGAGAATTGATATACTTTGCATAAATCGGATTTTTAAGGTATTGGCAAAAACAAGGTTGTTGTGCTTTGGCGTTAGAACAACATTCAGATGTCGGTGGTGTGTTGGGATCTGTTATGGCTGGAAGGCACACTGCTAAGTCCACTGGATTGCAATCTGACTTCACCACTTGTATTTCTGCTAACATTATTACAACTATTGCGATCATTATAATCACAATTTTGTTGCTCAATCCGGTTCTTAAAGTGATTTCCATTTAAGAAAATTTTGATGATTATCAGCTACTTTTAATTGCAATAACTAATAGAGTAATATTTGAGATGAAATAGTTGGTTTTGCAATGATATTTATAGGAAAAAGTAGTGCTCTTAATAAATATTACCGATAAGTAACTTATCTCTAAGATTTAATATATATTAATAAAATGGGGCCATCATAAATGAGTAAATTATATAATAGTGGGAGATGATACTATATAATATATCAAAACAAAATTTGAGGTGATAATTAGGTTAATTTGTGAAGATGCCAAACTCCAAATCATATGTAAAACAAAATTAGTGGGGCCATGGGAAATTATTATTTATGAACATGTATCTTCTAATAAATTTTAGGTAGGTGTAACGTAAATATTATGTATAAATATGTGTAACGTATGAAACGTTTATATAAATTAAATGGGGTCGGTGTAATTGAGCTAATGAAGTGTTGGTGTAGTGGATACTCTAAAACATTAATCTTCATTTACTAGACAAGGTTTATCACACATTAGCCCTTAAATTTTATGGAAAATACACATGAACCACTACACTATAAAATACATATTACAACAATAAAAATATATTATCCTAAGAGTTATTTGTCTTGCGGCATAGTGTATTGCAACAAACATGCAAATTTTTGGCGTTGCATTCGGCCATGATGCAATAGAGGTCTTATGGTAACAATTTTAATAGTGTACAACAACATCATAAAGTCATTGCAATAAGAGTCGTGTAAAAATATTTTATAGATTACAGCAAAGATACGTAAGTATTGTAGTAGCTATTTTTTTGGCTAACTAATCACTTTAAGGCCACAATTATTAGTCCAACTGCAATGAGTTTTCATTTAAATATTAATCATATTGACAACATGTTTGGACAAAATTGTAATAATCGCTTAAAAAACAAAAGTATCTTATTGAAAGTATAGTAAACTAGGCATTTTATGCCACAAATCCAAAGATTAATGTCATTTCATAAATACTAGACTAAACCAACAATTCAAAAGCACCACCATGACTATTAGGACATCATCATAAAAATTATAAAACAATGTAAATTCAAGACAAAAAAGCTTAAGTAAGAAGATGAGTTTTTTTGTTGCACAACTTTGGAATGAAATAAACCTCTTTAAGTATGTGTTTCTCCCTGTTTTTACACTTGAATACAATCGTTCATTTCCCTTATATCTTCATGGTTGACCCATCTCCAAACCGCACTTGACCCGTTACGTCTCCGTTTAACTCGTTGAATTTTTCATGATGTCCAGTCATGTGATTACTGGCCCCGTTATTCAAATACCAGATGCTTTTATCACGTTTCGTTCCTTCCATTTGATCAAAACTCGGCTTCACTTTTTCCTCATTTAATAATACGACATCTCTGTTTCCTTGTTCTCGTTTTGTTAACAGTAATGTGGGCTCTTCATCCTCAAATTTCATGAGGTTGGATTCTTGATTTTTCTCTTTATTCCGTTCTCTCTCCCTTTTCGGTTTTCTGTATTCGGCTGTATAATGGTCGTACACATTGTAGTTGAAACATTTCACCGTACTCCTATCACGAGTCCTAGTAAGCTCCTTACTCGTTCCACCATGTTTGCTCTGTTGTTGTTGATACTGGCGTATGCCTCCACTATGATTTTTAGAGTTGTGCCAGCCTCTGCCACGAGGTCCAAATCCTCCTATTGGTCGTTGATTCTGAGACGTAGTTGATCCTTGTTTGTTCGACCTCTTCGCCCACTCTTTCTGCGTTAACAGCAACTGCCCTCCTGTGTTTTTAGACCTTCCTTTCATTCTTTCTTCATGAGCCTTGAGGCGTCCCACCACTTCTTCAACTGTCATAACCTTTACATCCCCAAACTGCTCAATATTTGAGGCAATTTGAAGAAATTTTTCTGGAACCGCCCTCAAAATCTTTAATACAACACTGGACTCCTCCATTATCTCACCAAGAACCCGTATGTTCATGACAATCCCGCTCAGCTTCATACAAAAGTCATCCACCTGGTATGTTTCCTTCATGACCAACGACTCAAACTCTCCCTTTAAAGTTTGCATATTTGCCTCTTTTACCAGCTCTGCACCCATTCATAAAGTTATGATCGCTTCCCAAGCTTCTTTCACAGTTTCCTTTTCAACAATGGCCAGCAACACATCTTCTGGAATGCCTTGATATTTTGCTGCAAGGACTACCTGTACCGTCGTATCGTCCACGACTATCTCGGAGTTATTTTCAATCGCACTCCAAACTTCTTGCGCCTTCATTAATACCTTCATTTTAAGGGACCATGCTGTATAATTATTTCGCGTTAGCATTGGATAGCTTAAACCTACAGGACTCTCTTTTGCCTTGGACGTTTCCATGGTTTGCTTTGTATGTTTGGGTTGATATTTAGGCATACAAGAACCTAAACACCTGCTCTGATACCACAATATAGCGAGTAAGATATATATATAAGTATATGAAGCTTCTGAAACCGAGGAAAAGAAAATGGCACGGGGACTCCCGAAGATGATACAACCTAAGACTCCAAGAGGTTTTACAGAATTATAAAACAAAACTACATCATGCTGCTAGAAAACAGGAAATCAAATGAACTGCTACCTAAAAACTCTCCTTACGTACACATTACTTTCTACCTTATCTCAACTACATTTAGACTTATTCAAACTATTTTCTACTCACATATTTTATTTATTACAAGTTTAGATTAATATAAAAATAATTCCAACATTCTCTCCCTTAATCTAAACTTGATTGACCATCTTCTTGACCCCAAGCAGCTTCCGCATCTCTTCAAATTTTGCAGCAGTTAACGGTTTAGTTAGAATGTCTGCCCTCTGCTCCTGAGTCTTTACATACTTCACTGTTATTTCTCCACGTTCCACATAGTCTCTTATAAAATTAAATCGCACATCAATATGCTTGCTCCTCCCATTGATGATCGGGATCTTCGTTAAATTTATCGCAGATTTTTTATCTACATGTATCATCCTGGTGGCACATCCATTATCTGCTTCATTAGATTCTGTAGCCAAATTCCTTGTGTAGCTGCCGCCGTCACAGCCATAAACTCCGCCTCACATGATGATAAAGCTACGCACCTCTGCTTCCGAGAAACCCACGTTATCAGATTTTCATTCAAGTAAAAAACTATACCAGTCGTGCTTTTCCTGTCATCTACACTTCCAGCGTTTCCTGTCAATTTTAAGAGCAAATATATGACACTTAATTTATATTCAATTAAATATTCATTTTATTTCTTCCAATAACTATATAGCTACATGTCATAGAATAAACTAAAAATAAGGAACATAAATGAATAATAAATATTTATTGTTAGGAACATAGTTTGTGTAATAACTTACCAGAGAACTTATAATATTTATATTATTTTTAAGATAAAAAGGCTAGGAATCTTTATAATATACCATTCTTCCATCAAATAACCAACATAGTTTATGGTTGCTTCTGGTAAAATATGATATTTGATGAATAGAGATATTACTACTGCAAGAAAAAGCGGATATTTTTCTTGTCTAAAAAGAATGCGAATATATATTTCTTCCCAACTCATAAAAAATTAATTATATATTATTGATGGAAGCCTCTACAATATGAAAAATTATAACTTTGTCAAATCAAAAAGATTTTTTAGAATTTGTTTTGTGTCTTTAAGTTTCAAATTACTCCAAAGTCTCCTTATAAGATATACCTACAAACACATTCCCTAAGCATACATTCTCTAAAAATATGGGTACTTCTATATTAAACTTTTTAAAAAAATATTCTAGCATTTGAAAAAAAAGGCCAGCTCCACAGCCTAGCTAGAGGATCAACAAACAATCCCTTATAATTATGTATAAATTCTTCATTTAAATAAATAAAAATAATCCATCATTTAATCATATAAAATAAATCCCTTATTATCAGCAACATAAGGGTTTGCTCCCGAGTTTTTCAACGGAAAAGAAGGAAGTGATTAGGAGGTAAAGTACTTTCATCTCATTTTTGGACTGAAAGTTTTGGAGTGAAATGTTGTCAAATTTACATTCATTAACACTTACTTTCGCTCCTTCTAAAAACTCGGGAGTACGATTACAGAAGTAAGTGAAATTACTTTACCACAATATAGCGAGTAAGATATATATATATATATAAGTATATGAATCTTCTAAAACTGAGGAAAATAAAATGGCATGGGGACTCCCAAAGATGATACAACCTAAGACTCCAAGAGATTTTACAAACTTATAAAACAAAATTACATTATGCTGCTATAAAACAGGAAATCAAATGAACTGCTATCTAAAAACTCTCCAAATGTACACATTACTTTCTACCTTATCTCAACTACATTTAGACTTATTCAAACTATTTTCTACTCACCTATTTTATTTATTACAAGTTTAGATTAATATAAAAATAATTCCAACATACTCTCCCTTAATCTAAACTTGATTGACCATCTTCTTGACCCCAAGCAGCTTCCCGCATATCTTCAAATTTTGCAGCAGTTAACGGTTTAGTTAGAATATCTGCCCTCTGCTCCTGAGTCTTTACATACTTCACTGTTATTTCTCCACGTTCCACACAGTCTCTTATAAAATTAAATTGCACATCAATATGCTTGCTCCTCTCATTGATGATCGGGTTCTTCATTAAATTTATCGCAGATTTGTTATCTACATGTATCATCACTGGAAGACCCGGCAATTTTGTATACGACACGAAACGACACAAAAATTTAGTGTTTGTGTTTGCATTTTTAGTACACGACACAAATGTACACGAAAATGAAAGTACACAGTCGAGATTTAGTGTCGGTTTTGTGTTTAACCTTCGAGTACACGACACGACATGAAGTATACGACATAAATAAATATTATTATTAAATTTTAATATTTTT
Organism: Apium graveolens; assembly: GCF_009905375.1. Classification (NCBI taxonomy): domain Eukaryota; kingdom Viridiplantae; phylum Streptophyta; class Magnoliopsida; order Apiales; family Apiaceae; genus Apium; species Apium graveolens. Next base: position 271,221,065 of record NC_133653.1, read on the forward strand.
TATAAATATATGTAGAATTGCAATAAATGTATGCATATTTATTTTTAAAATATTATATGATTTCATTATATTGTCTAGAATTGAGATCTAAATATATATTTTTCATATATTTTATAATTTTTTTACCTAAAAATAAAATATTTTAATTAATATTAATATTAAATTTAATATATATTAATATTCAATTAACACGACATACACGACACGAAACGACACGAAACGAAAGTACACGAACACGAATGTACACGAACGCTAGACATGTCGGTTTTGTGTTTGACATTTAAGTACACGAAACACGAAAATACACGACACGAAAATACACGACAGGAAAGTATACGACACGAACGAATTTCCAGGTCTAGACTGGACCTGGTGGCACATCCATTATCTGCTTCATTAGATTCTGTAGCCAAATTCCTTGTGTAGCTTCCGCCGTCACAGCCATAAACTCCGCCTCACACGAAGATAAAAAACTATACCAGTCGTGCTTTTCCTATCATCTACACTTCCAGCGTTATCAGATTTTTGATTACAACACTGCTTCTGAGAAACCCACGTTATCAGATTTTCATTCAAGTAAAAAAACTATACCAGTCGTGTTTTTCCTATCATCTACACTTCCAGCGTGATCACTGTCCGAATAACCCCTTAAAATATAGTTTCCAAAACCACGATGATATATCAAACCATAGTCGAGGGTGCCCTTTATGTATCGTAACACCCTTTTCACAGCATTATAGTGTAATACATTTGGTTTTTCCATGTACCTGTTTAGCACACCCGCCGAATATGAGATGTCAGGACGAGTGTGCACGAGATATCTTAACTCGCCAATGACACTTCTGTAAAGTGTGGAGTCAACCAACTATCCGCTTTCATCTTTATCGATTTGTTCCTTAGACTCCATGGGAATTCTGACTGGTCTGCACATCGACATGTTCATCTTCTCAAGTATACGTCTTGCATACATTGTTTGCTTAACCTCAATGAACTCTTCCTTCTGGTTTACTTCCATCCCCAGATAATAAGCCAATTTCCCAATATCACTCATGTCGAACTCGCTCTTCATTTGTGTTTTGAACTTGAGGATATTCTCAGTGCTTGTCCCAGTCACCATCAAATCGTCTACGTACACTGCTACAATTAAACATTCATTCCCTTCGCGTCTTGTATACACAACATGATCGTAAGGGCACATCGAGAAACCTAAACTCCTTAGATATTTGTTTAAATGTGAATACCATGCCCTTGGTGATTGACGTAGTCCATAGAGTGCCTTCAACAAACGATACACTTTGTGTTCTTCACCTTTTTTCTCAATACCTATGGGTTGAGACACATATACTTCTTCCATCGAGTCGCCGTTTAGAAATGCCGACTTTACATCCAAATGATGCACCTTCCACCCTTGTTTTGCTGCCATTTCCAACAATAATCTCACTGTCTCAATGCGGGTTACGGGTGCGAAAACTTCGTCATAATCCACTCCATTTTTCTGCACATAACCTCTCGCCACGAGTCTGGCTTATACTTCACTATATCTCTGTTTGTGTCCTTGATTTTATAAACCCACTTTAAACTTATGGGTTGACGTCCTTCTGGCAACTCAGTTAATACCCACGTTTTATTTTTTTCGATCGCGTTGATTTCAACACACATAGCCTCATTCCATTCCTTGTTAGCATTTGCTTCCTCGAACATTTTTTCGCACTTCAACACCCATCAAAAGTAGTTCATTAGCAAGTTCAACCTCTTCTATGTCGTCGTAGATCTCACTTAGTAGCCGGAATTTTCTGGGTTGTTCACTTGATTCTCCTGATGTTTCAGAATTATATCCTCCACTATTAGACTCGCTCCCAGTGTTAAACTCATGACTAGAGTTTCCCAATGTACTTGGTGTGTAAGGAGTGTGAATATCCGGTTTTGGTTGTGCGTCATCCTGTACATTGGTCTGATTGTTAATAATAAAAGTTCCGGGTGAACCATTACCTCGTGTCTCTTGTGTCTCCGGATAGTCCCAGTTTCAACCTGTCCCTTCCTTGAACACCACATTGTGGCTAACATGAAGTCTTCCAGTGCTTAGATTATATAGTCTGTGAGCCTTTGATCCTGGCTCCTTCCCGATATAAACCATACCAATACTCCTGTCATCCAACTTTCCCAGAGCTACATTTGGAGTCTTAACATGCGCCAAACATCCAAAAATTCTCACATGATCCAACTTTGGCTTTGTACCTGTCCAGGCCTCATAGGGAGTCTCTCCACCTAATGCTTTGGTTGGCACGCAGTTCAGAATGTAAACCGAATGTCGTACTGCCTCTCCCCACATCATAGTTGGCATTCTTTTCTCTTTCAAGAGACTTCTTGTCATGGTAATTATAGTTCTATTTCGTCTTTCTACAACCCCATTTTGTTGCGGGGTGTAGGGAGCAGTTAAATGCCTTTTGATACCCGCATGTGCACAAAAATCCTCAAACCCTTTTGACGTAAATTCTCCACCCCTGTCCATCCGTAACACCTTAATTGTATCGTTTGCCTCATTTTCAGCCAATGCCTTGAACTTTCTAAATGCTTCCAATGCCTGATCTTTTGTTTTCAGCAAAAAAATCCACATTGCACGACTATAATCGTCTACTAATAAAAATATATACCTGTTTCCAGACGGAGTTGGTGGAGAAATCGGGCCATACAGATCAACGTGTATCAAATCTAGTTTCTTCTCTGCTACAAATCCAGATTTCAACGGGAATGATTGTCTCGTTTGTTTTGCCAGCAAGCAACCACTACACGGAGTCTTAGGTTATATCATCTTCGGGAGTCCCCGTTCCATTTCCTTTTCTGACATACTCTACAGCGACTGAAAGTTTACATGACCCAATCTTGCGTGCCAGAGCCACGTTAGCTCTTCGGCCTTCGATAACATACACATGGGCTTCCTCTCTTCAATGACTATCTTGTACAAACGGTTAGCTGATCTTCGTACTTTCATTAACAGCTTACCACGATCGTCATAAACCCACATATGTTCTCCATTCATTATCACTTTGTTTCCACATTCTGATAATTGTCCGAGGGATACCACAACAAAAAACTCATCTTCTTTTCCCTCATCTGATAATTGAGGGATAAAAATTGATTACATGCAGCCATTTAAATACAAATGCACACCAAAAGTGGTGGCTATAAAGTAGCAACTACGTGATAAACTTCCACACTACTTCAACTACTCAACTTTCTTCAGTATGCTCCTTAAAATTCTCCACTACTGCTACTACTCTGGTGAACTATTCCTACTTACACTAACACGACTAAAACCAAATTTACAAGACTAAAATAACTTAAATAATTCAGTTTAGGATTAATTCCAACATAAGTCGCCTACACGTTAGAAGCTTTTGTTAGAATTTCAAACTCTTTTAGATTCATTATTAATATAATTAACTTCTTGGAGTAATATGAATGAAAGAAAATAAAAATCACATTAATAGTAATACAACTATGGAGTTGAAGGTGCATGCATGAACCAGTTGGAGAAATCAATGAGAAAGAATCACTGCAGCTGTGAAATTTCAAAAGAACAAAAAAAGTCAAAGAAGGTGGCTATCTAGAAGAATTATTAGTAGAAATGCAAAGCTGGAACCTGGTTGTTAATTAATTATCCCATGAAAAATGGTGGTCTGTAGTTTGACAATCTTTAGGAGCCTGCATGGTAATCTGGTCATACTAGAAGATAAAATTGTTGCTGATCGGATAGTCTAGTTTGTAGGCTGTAGTATTAATTAAGGCATGATGTAAGGCATAATGTAAACTCTAAGTCTTAAGCCTATAAATAAGGCACCCTCTGTGTAATATTATGTACTAAGTGAATTGTAAGAGTAAAAGAAAAGAGCTGTAGCTCCAGAGAGATAAAAAGGCTGAAGCCTGTGAAAGAAAATCTGTTGTATGCTCTATTTAATATATATACAAAGTGTGTTGAGTGTGAGTTTTATTATAAAAATAATATAAACATACAGCCTGTGTTCTTGAGTCAAAGAAGTTGTGTAAAGCCCATTCACGTTTCCAACAAGTGGCATCAGAGCTAAGGTTCCGTTCGTGAAAAATGGCGACGATGGTGCAACCACAAATCCCGAAATTGACGGCAACAAATTATGGGAACTGGAGTATCCAAATGAAGGTGTTACTCGGTTCATACGATAATTGGGATATTGTTGAAAGTGGTTATGACGAGCCCGTAGATGCTACCACTGAAGCGGCCCTTTCAAATGCGGAGAAGATGATTTTGAAAGAGACCCGGAAAAAAGATAAAAAGGCGTTATATACAATTATTCAAGGAGTTGACGAATCAACCTTTGAAAAAATTTCAAATGCAAAAACAGCGAAAGAAGCATGAGAGATTCTGCAAAAATCATTCCAAGGAGTCGAAAAAGTCAAAAAGGTGCGGCTCCAGGTGTTACGCGGGGAATTTGAAAATTTAAAGATGAAGAATTCAGAAAATATTGGTGAATTTGTTACGCGCTTGAAAGCCGTGACAAACGAGATGAAAAGAAATGGTGAAAGTCTCGATGATGTTCGGGTGATGGAAAAATTACTCCGTTCGTTGACGAGGAAATTTGATTACGTTGTTACTTCTATCGAGGAATCAAAGGACTTGTCCACAATTTCTATTGATGAGCTCGTAGGTTCACTTCAAGCTCATGAGCAGCGGATGAACCAGTATGATGATGCAAGCCATTTGGAAAAGGCGTTGCAAAGTAAGGTGTCTATTGGTGACAGTTCTGGCAGTAGCAGTTCTGCACGTGGAAGAGGTGGCTTTAGAGGTGGCTACCGTGGTGGACGAGGACGAGGAAGGCAATCCTTCAATAGAGGCCATAATTCTGAAGAGTATCGGCCATCTAGTCGTGGTCAAAATTTCAGAGGCCGTGGAAGAGGCGGATTTCAACAACGAGGTGACAAGTCTCAATTTCAATGTTATAATTGTAATAAATTTGGTCACTTCAGTTATGAGTGTAGAGCACCAAAAGTGGAAGAAATGAGTCACTTTGCTGCAGCAAAAGAAGATAAAGACGTTGGAACTGCTATGTTCCTCACTTATAAAGGAGATGAGGAAAACAAGAAGAATATTTGGTATCTTGACTCAGGGGCCAGTAATCACATGACTGGTCACAAGGAATTATTCACGGAGATAGACGACACCATCAGCGGAGAGGTTACTTTTGGTGACTCGTCAAAGATTCCGGTGAAAGGAAAAGGTACCGTCACGATCATGTCAAAGAAAGGTGAAAAGAAATATATAAATGATGTTTATTATATTCCTGCATTGAAAAATAATATTATCAGTCTTGGTCAGCTTGTGGAGAAAGGATATAATATACAGATGCAAGACAATTCCCTCATTATCAGAAATCAAGCTCGGGAATTGATTGCAAATGTGGAGATGTCAAAGAATCATTTGTTTATGCTTGATATGCAAACAAATATGAAGAAGTACTTAAAGTCGGTCATTAAAAATGACTCGTGGTTGTGGCATTTGAGATATGGTCATCTTGGATTTTCTGGTCTGAAATTATTGTCAAAGACAAAAATGGTGGACGGTTTGCCAGAAATCAACGAACCAGAAAATTTGTGTGAAGCATGTGTAAAGGGGAAGCAACATCGACAAAGTTTTCCCGTTGGAAAATCTTGGAGAGCCAGGAGGCCATTGGAGATTGTTCACACATATATTGCTGGTCCATTTGATATCTCATCACTTGGAGGTAATATGTATTACCTAACTTTTATTGATGATTTTAGCAGGAAAAGTTGGGTGTATATCATCAAAGAAAAGTCGGAGACTCTTGATAAATTCAAGGAGTTCAAAGCACTGGCAGAAAAGCAAAGTGGTCATTATTTGAAGGTACTCAGATCAGACAGAGGAGGCGAGTATACTTCTAATCTGTTTAAAAGCTTTTGTAGAGCACATGGAATCAATCATCAGTTGACAACGACCTATACTCCTCAACAAAATGGCATTGCAGAAAGAAAGAATCGCACTATTCTTGACATGGCAAGGAGCATGGTGAAAGCAAAGCACTTGCCGAGAACCTTTTGGGCCGAAGCCGTTTTATGTGCAGTTTATTTGTTGAATCGCTGTCCAACAAAAAGTGTTAGAAATAAAACTCCAAAGGAAGCATGGAGTGGTAGCAAACCATCAGTGGGACATCTCAGAATTTTTGGGTGTATTGCATATGCCCATGTTCCTGATCAGAAAAGAAAGAAGTTGGATGATAAAGGCGAGAAGTGCATATTTACCGGATATGACAAAAGGAGCAAGGCGTACAGACTTTACAATCCCCTGACGAAGAAATTAATCATTTCTCGAGATGTTGAGTTCGATGAATCAGATTACTGGAGATGGAGCGAGGATGAAAGAAAAGTTGCTAGTTTATTTTTCAATGGCGATGACGATGACGGTGATAACCAGAACATTGAAGATGACAGAGATGATGATCAAACTTCTCCACCAAGTCCAAATCAACAAACTCCTGGATCGACACCATCCATGGGAGGAAGCAGCAGCTCAGGGGGAGCACCACGAAAGATGCGGAGTCTGGATAATATCTACGAAGCTACAAGTCCGGTACAAACATCCTTTGATTATTCATTGTTTTGCTTAATGGCTGAATGTGACCCAGTTACATTTGAGGAAGCTTCTGAAGAAAGCAAATGGAACAAAGCCATGGATGAAGAAATTGGCGCAATCAAGAAAAATGATACATGGGAGCTCACAGATCTTCCAGAAGGACACAAAGCAATTGGTGTCAAATGGGTCTACAAGACCAAGACGAATCAAGATGGAGAAGTGGAGAAATACAAGGCAAGGTTGGTGGCTAAAGGCTACAAGCAAAGATACGGAATTGACTATGATGAAGTGTTTGCTCCAGTTGCACGAGTTGACACAATCAGACTTCTTACAGCAATTGTCGCTCAGAATCAGTGGAAGATTTATCAGATGGATGTGAAGTCGGCATTTCTAAATGGTTATCTCGAAGAAGAAGTTTACATCGAGCAACCTCCCGGATATGTTCAAAAAGGCCAGGAAAATAAAGTCTACAAACTGAAGAAAGCACTATACGGGTTAAAGCAAGCCCCGAGAGCGTGGAACACAAGGGTTGATGAATACTTCCATAAAAATGGTTTTGTAAAGAGTCCATACGAGCATGCCCTCTATACGAAGACAAATTCAGGGGGAGATATTATGATCGTGTGCTTGTACGTGGATGACATGATCTTTACAGGAAACAACCCTGATATGTTTGATGATTTTAAGAAAGTTATGACTAACGAATTTGAGATGACAGATATTGGTCAAATGTCATACTTTCTTGGAGTCGAGGTGAAGCAAAACAAAGACGGGATTTTTATGTCTCAGAAAAAATATACAGAGCAGATTTTAAAGAAATTCGGGATGGAGGAATGCAAACCAGTGAGCACGCCAGCAGAACCGAGCATAAAGCTCAGAGTTGATTCAACGAGGGAGTCGGTAAATCCGACACTATTCAAAAGTTTGGTTGGAAGTCTGAGGTACCTAACTTTTACTCGTCCAGATATTATGTATGCAGTTGGATTGGTTAGTAGGTACATGGAGAAGCCAAAGCAAGATCATTTCATGGCGGCTAAAAGAATTTTGAGATACATAAAAGGTACGCTAGATCATGGCTTATTTTACACGCATTCTCAAGATTCGAAATTAGTTGGCTACTCAGACAGTGATTATGGCGGTGATTTGGATGACGGAAAAAGCACATCGGGATATGCTTTTCATATCGGTTCAGCAATATTTTCATGGTCATCAAAGAAGCAACAGACAGTTGCCCTCTCAACATGTGAGGCGGAGTACATGGCAGCAGCAGCATGCGCATGTCAGGCTATGTGGCTAGACTACATATTGGGCGAGTTAAATCTTGTGAAGAAAGGTCCGGTTAAAATTTATGTGGATAATAAATCTGCAATTTCTCTAGCGAAAAATCCAGTATCACACAGTCGGAGCAAGCACATCAATATCAAATATCACTTCATTCGAGAACATGTGAACGAGAAAATTGTGGAGTTAGTGCACTGCAAGACAGAAGAAAATTTAGCAGATATATTTACTAAGCCGTTGAAGCCGGACGTGTTCTATAAAATGAAAGAGAAGCTTGGAATGCAAAGTCGAGTTTGAGGGGGAGTGTTAGAATTTCAAACTCTTTTAGATTCATTATTAATATAATTAACTTCTTGGAGTAATATGAATGAAAGAAAATAAAAATCACATTAATAGTAATACAGCTATGGAGTTGAAGGTGCATGCATGAACCAGTTGGAGAAATCAATGAGAAAGAATCACTGCAGCTGTGAAATTTCAAAAGAACAAAAAAAGTCAAAGAAGGTGGCTATCTAGAAGAATTATTAGTAGAAATGCAAAGCTGGAACCTGGTTGTTAATTAATTATCCCATGAAAAATGATGGTCTGTAGTTTGACAATCTTTAGGAGCCTGCATGGTAATCTGGTCATACTAGAAGATAAAATTGTTGCTGATCGGATAGTCTAGTTTGTAGGCTGTAGTATTAATTAAGGCATGATGTAAGGCATAATGTAAACTCTAAGTCTTAAGCCTATAAATAAGGCACCCTCTGTGTAATATTATGTACTAAGTGAATTGTAAGAGTAAAAGAAAAGAGCTGTAGCTCCAGAGAGATAAAAAGGCTGAAGCCTGTGAAAGAAAATCTGTTGTATGCTCTATTTAATATATATACAAAGTGTGTTGAGTGTGAGTTTTATTATAAAAATAATATAAACATACAGCCTGTGTTCTTGAGTCAAAAAAGTTGTGTAAAGCCCATTCACGTTTCCAACAGCTTTTGCTTAAATCTAATATATGCGGTGTGACAAATTATGCTTGAATTCTTGCATGATTTTATGTCTTCCCGTTTAATCCCTAGCTAGTTAAGTGGATTGTTTGCATTAAATCTCAACTTTTTTGACACAGGCGTAACTACTAATGGAATAGTATAAGTTAGTCTCCAAGTGATGAGGTTATTAGGTAGTTAAACAACCTCAAAAATGCTAATGACTTGCATTTGAGTCGGTAACTGGTTGTACTGGTCTAAAGTAAAAAAGTATGAGATTTTTGAGAAAAAAGGAGAAATAAGAACGCAACTTAGTAATCTGAAAGATGAAAAAGAAATTTTTAACTGTCTCGAGAATGCCTGAGGTATCTCTTACATCATGTCGAAACTGTGGTGACTCCTGGGAACATCTCATATCAATGTTGAAAAGCATGACTAGACAACCTTTCACCTTAGCTGCATTAGATCTAGTAAGTTTATGTAGATTGAATGGGTCAAAAATATCATTTAGAGTAAGGAACTAGACGTATCTGTGATATTTGAGACAACCAGGAGCACTACAACAAATCTGGACATTTATGACAGCTTTTTTGAACTGAAATTGTCGTAATTGAGCCATTTATGACGGAAAAAATCGTCATTTTTGGTCGAGTAGTAAGTTTATTTTTTCGTCACAAGATAAAATTGCGTCGCAAGTTAAGAAGTTGGGGCTCACATACTCAATAAAATAATAAATCTACTTATGACGGAATTTATCGTCGTAAGATACCAAAATACGACGAAAAATAACGTCGTAAATTATGTACTTACTACGGAATAAATGCCGGATATTACTTTACAGGACCCACTTTTAATGAGATAAAACATAACTTTACGACGGAAAAATGCGTCGTAAGTTAGAAATTTTCGACAGAAAAAATGTCGTATTTCATCGTAGGTTCTTGCGACGAAATCAAATTTTCTTCATAAGTAAGGCGCGCATTTTTTTCCGTCGTAAGTTAACCGTCATAAATAGCCAGTTTTGTTGTAGTGGAGATCGAAACATCAAACTATAATAATAGAATAATTACATGTTCTACTACTAAAGAGAAATGCAAAAAACTTCAGGTGCATAAGTAGAGGTTCCTACAAATCCAGTAAACCTACTTTGACTTGTACTGCCTAATTCTGTAAGAAATTTTGCCAGCCCAAAATTTGATACATGTGCGCTCATTTTTGTATCTAGCAAAATATTACTTAGTTTTAGATTACAGTGTATCAAGGGATTATCCAATTGATTGTGAAGATAATCAAGTGGTTTGTCCACATCAATTGTTATGTTTATGGACATGCTGTTGAATTTAACAACGACGCTAGACTTAGAGGTGTTCAAAATAGCCAAAGAATAATGGAATGCTTTCAACACTGGAATCAAATTTAGGGAAACCTCCATGACATTTCTTAAATTTGGGGGAGCCTGTGCAGGGCTTGCATTGCTTATAAGCAATCGAAAATTTCACTAACAACCTTGTAGAACCTCACACTACCACCCTCTATAATTACTATGAAACACATAAGAAAATTAAGTAATTTGTTGTCACAAAGCCAAGATGTGGTCAACTATTGATACTAACGCGGTTTAAAAATATTATACTATTGAACCGGACTAAAATAAAATTAGAATTCAATAATAATTTGTTGGTTAATATAAGGACATCGGGACATATAATAATATTCACTATAGGAAATTCGGGTAAATATGACCGGCCAAAAACCGGTCGTATTTTGTTAAATACGAACGGTCGTATTTAACAAAATACGACCGGTTTTTGGCCCGGTCGTATTCGGTCGCGTCATATTTAGTAAGCGGTCGAATTTAGTATGCTTAATTCAACCGGTTTCTGTTGAATTTAAATTTATCAATTTCATTACTTAGAATTTTAAATTTTTGTTTGAAATTTGAAAATCCCGCCCAAAAAAATTAAATTTCGTAAAATTTCAAAAATCCCGCCCAAAAATACTAAATTCGACCGTATTTACTCATTTATCAAATTCGACCGGATTTAGTTAAACTTAAATTTCAACTGCTTTCGGTATAAAATCAATTTCAACTGAATTTGGTCGATTATTATTTTCAACCGGATTCGGACGAATTAATTTAACAAAAATCCAAAAAAAAATCATGTTCTGAGGAACCTCTAATAATAGCTAAAATCACAAAATAACAAATCAAAACATAATAAACCAAACACGATTAAATAAAGCCAATACATGGCTTAAATTCATAATACTAATCAGTCAAGTACCACTAGTTTCATTACTTCATAAGTACGGGAAAGCTTAAACGGAGTACATGTCGTAGTTTAACAAAAGAGTTATAGATCATCCAACAAGGGGAGCCAATTTCATCAGTTCACAAAAGCTGAGCAAAATTACCAGGCTAATATACAAGACTTGTATCAGCGGATAGTTGTGTGCATCGAGGTCTTCATCTTCATTCCCGCCTCGTACTTCATCTCCATTGTTGCTACTGTTGTCCATGACCTGATCAGCAGGCACAACTTCCTATATAACCATACCATACCAGACATACCAAACATAAGCATACTGGAGTATTGAGAAGGAACACAAGGGAGCACAAGAAAAATATACCACATGTATATTAAAAACAAAAACAAAATAACACAGAACTAATGAGAATTAAGGCAGCACAAGAAAAATATACCACATTCTATAAGTTTTTTCTTTTGGTAATTTTACTGGCTGCATTAAATGTGATAGCCATCAAAAGTACAGTATGATCTTAATTAATGAGTACTAAGAATTGGTTTTCTGTAGCCAACCAAATTATCAGTTTCAACTATATGGATAATGCAGGATCTGCATTCTGCAAACCGACAGCATAACAACAATACCAACTATTACTAGAATATGAGTTTTCCGAATCAAGTGTCAATTGGATGAAATGTGGCTACCTAGCAGCACTCATTTAATTTAAAGGCTTTGATAAAGTGACTAAATTTGTGCCCGACAGTAAGACTGGCTCAAACTAATTAGCCAAATGGTAAACAGAATGTAAAAGCATTATCTTAAACCATAGACACTAAATTGAAGTGACACTATAGCTTATATAACATATCTTTATATGGTAGTTCACGTTGATAATTTACATCAAAAAGAGTTAACACCAGTTTTCTAAAGAAGGATGTGTTATCTTTAAAGTAGGATAAACCATGGACTACCATTATCATCCGGTAGTTCACTTCATAAGGATTAATAATACAACAAAGAGGGTGGAATCAAATAGTGCGGTTCTGTAAAATGATTAAAAATAATCAACGGGTTATTTTAAGAAACTATTTACAGAGACTAACTACAAATTAGATTCTACAGGTTGCAGATTGCATCCTCCTGGTCTTATTTTACCACCCACGCAGATAAGAATACTTATTATGTATATGAAATTTATTACAATTTAGTTTAAGTTTTATATATCATTTCTCAGTAAACTGAACATATACTAAAATTAATTAAGGCTGATGTTGGCTCTCAGTTTTTATAAACCCTACTTACTTAGAGTTACTGTGCATGTTGTATTGGTGTACGTGTGGGTCGTGGAAATTAAACAATAAGTGACAGTCCTTAATTCATCACAAAGTGACAAAGCTTAACCTTTTCATATAAACGTATAAATGAGATCATGCAAAAGTGAAAAACAAAATGCAACAAGACAAACAACAATTACTGATCACATAAACAAAATAACAGTTTTCATATTTTTATAAAACAAAATCACTAATCATACATACATTATTTAGACAAGGCCCAAAATCAGAGCAGTACTTAGCAATTAGAAAATGTAATTAAAATATCACTTCCAGGATCAGTAGTTAGCGATTAAAAAAAGAATATTACCTCAATAATTATCTTGTCATTCTTCCCCAAAATCGGACCAAGCAAACCTATAACACCCTCCAAATCCGGGGTATAGATTTGGGGCATTATTAACAACAATTACCAACTATACCTGCACAAGCGGAATATTAATATAATAATTACCCCGAACTATCACTACTCAGGATCTTTTAAGGGTTGAGTTTGGAAACAAGAATCATGCACTACACTTTATTACAAACCCAACTAAATAAAACCTGTCTCAAGAACTCTCTTTATTACAAAACTTTATTCTATCTACAGTTTCACTACGCAATCTTTTATTCAAACTACACAAAACTTTTATTCAACCCAACATTACTACTTATCCTGCTACACCTGATCTGGCAATTCAAAGCTCTCTTTGGGAATAGGAAGGAACACTCTTGGTATAAGAGGGTCCCGCTGCTTGACTCGCTTCTTGACTATGCGGGTCCTGATGGGTTTCATTCTCTACCTTAACTGTAAAACAATAGGAGTGACAATAAAAGAAATGAGCCAAAATTGCTCAACAAGCCTGCAACAATATATATATATATTATAAAGAGAGAGAAATAAATGAACCAATAAGCTGCTGGTTTGAACAACCATCTGTATCTGTATATGATAATAATTTGCCAATGATGGAGAGTGCCAAATGAACAAGACTGGAAACAAGAACCAACATATGCACTATAATCTGCTGATCAGTCAGAATATAGTGCGGATCTATACCCAACTGCATAGACCCAACCAACATAAGGAGTACTCAGGCAACTATGGCCTATTAATTAATGGTCTGGGAAAAACCCAGCCTTTATAGTAACCATCCAGTCCAAGGCTGAGCATCCGGAATAATCGGTATGCTATTGATATATCCCAACACCAGGATATACCAGAATATATGTAGGGTAAAAGAATTGAAATATGAACAGGGAATTCAATAAATTGGGTAAATCAAGAATTGAAATGAAACTGGAACAAGTAATAATAAATGGACAACAGTGTATATGAACAATGATTATCAAAGAGAGTTGATATGATAGAAAAGAAATATAATTCACTATTCTGAATTTAGAATAGGGGAAAAACTTGCCTTGCGCGTACTTAACCTGGTTTAACTCACTGTCTTCTGACCCTAGCTTGCTCTGCCTTGCTAACACTGAACAAATCATGGAAAGATAGGTGTTTAGATAATTTACTACATACGTGTATCTTGAATTGATATCACGCAACCTTATCAGTCTACCCATGCGTTTCTATCTGACTCGCATATATATATATATATATATACATACATTTATACAACACATCTATTCATATAATCACATAAAGCACGTAGCACGTAAAGCACATAATTAATTTCTAGATTTATAATTATTTTTAGAATCAATTCTGGGCTTATACCTGCATTACTAGTCGTATCTGATTTTATTATAATTTTTCGGGATTTATTCGGCTCAATTATATCCCTACTAGGACCTACGAACTATCAATTATCACCAAACCACTCTTTTTCAGAAGAAATTATAACTTACAACCATTTTTATTGGATTTGTCTCATTTTTCTGAGTCTAGAGGTCTTCGTTTCACTCAAATCGGACTAACGGTTGAATTGTTATGAAGTAAATACGGATGATTTAATTTATTATTCATTATAAATAATTATTACAACCTTTTAAATCCTAAAATAATTTTTACATAATTATTTAAGAAAAATCAAAGTCAAAAATAATTTTTTTATAATTTTTGGAGTTAAAATGAAGAAGTTACGATTTATTGAAAATTATGTGATTAATTATCGAAATAATTAATCACTTTTTAAATATTGAATAAATAAATAACTAATAAATAATTAATAATTGCTTATTTAATAATCTAAAATAATAAATCTCTAATTATCAGGATTAATCACAATTTATTATAATATTTATAACTTATCGATATTTATTCGATTAGATCGATTATTTACAAATAATCAATCGATTCTATTAACGGATACGCTATTTATCGAATATCTACTATGTGCTCGAATTATAATCTAACTCAACGATTAATTACTCGTATAAATACGAGCTACTCGCAATCCTCACATAATTATCGAACTATTACATTATTACTGAAACTTATACGATTCGTTAATCAATTAATTATCGGTATTTAATTATACGATACAAATAATCACTACAATATTATTCGAATAACTATCGCTCGAATAATAATTCTCATTATCGAATCATTACTCGTAATAATAACTAACTATCGAATTATTAATCATATTATTTAATTATTTTTAATCCTTATTTATTAATTAATTACCTAATTATTAATTAATTTCCTAATTATTAATTAATTAGATAACTAATAAATAATTAGATAAATAATTAAATAATTAATTAAATAATTAAATTCGAATTTATAAATTAATAAAATAATTTAGAAATTAATAATACTATTTTTCAGAATATAAAACTAATTTTTAATTAATTATTAGAATTAATAAAATGATTTTCTGATTTATAAAATATAAATTAAATAATAGAAAATCCAGAACCAAAAATCTGGAAATGGTTTCAGGGTTGAGGGGATCAAACCCGGGTCGTTTCCGGGTTGCAAACTGGGTCGTCCCCAACCCAATCGGGTCGGGAAGAACACCGCCCTGCACCCAGAATCCGACACCGGCGGAAATTTCCGGCGAACCAAACGAAGGGCAACCAACACGATTCCAGGCTCGTTCAGCTGCGTTTTTGTTCGATAATCAAGCCCAGCATCTCCCCTCGTCCACCTCCTTCTTCGTTTCGACGTCCCGACGCCGCAACCACAAGAACAGCCGTCATCGACGGCGGTTCTCCGGCAATACCAAAAACAACACCAACAGACTCAAACCCGGTGTCAATCGACTCCATAATCGACGATCTAAACGCTCGTGGTAACGAAATCATCAAACAACAATCAGAAAATCAAACCCGAATTTAAGAATTAAACCCGAAAATACAAATCAAAAATCAAGAAATCAAACAACAAAAACGGTTACATAATCATAAACTACGAATCACCAGCTTCAATTTGACTACTTACATGAACGATTTGGACTCCGGAATCACCCTCAAATTCGCGATTGATTCTGCTGCTGTTCTTCACAAAACCCTAACCCTAATTCCCTTTTCTGATTTTCTTTTTATTTTCTGATTTTTAAGTATAATTAACTGATTTAATTAATAATAATTCAGGTATTTATATTTATGAAAATAATACCCCTAAGTAAAATTAAGGGTCTAATTACACTCCTAATAAAAATATTTGGCCCCAATTTTTATAATTTTTGGGTATTAATAATGAATTTTTAAATATCCAATAATTACAAAATAAATACTAAAAATTCCCAAAAATTGTGAAAAATACAAAAATACAAAGAAAAATGATATATGATAATTTCATAATCATATAAAAATAAAAATGTGATTTTTGTGGGGTTTTTGGTACCCGAAGGGGTCCGGAAAAGTCGTTTTTTCGCGAAAAAGGTCAATTTGTAAAACGTCTAGGGGTTCAGAATAGCGATACGGTATAGGGCATTTTTGGCAAAATAGGGCCAATGATTTTGTTTGAAATACGGGCTTTTAAAACATAGTTTTGAGCTGTACAGGTTTTGATATAATATATATAACTGACGATAGAACGCTCAATAAATATCCAAAACACGTTTGGATCAAAACAACCAACACATAACACATAGCAGTTAGGGTTCAACGACTTAACACATTTAATCACATAATAATACTCATAATTATTATTATTATAATATAATACAAGCGTAATTCCTCGGTCGTTACATTCTCCCCCCCTTAACAAGATTCTGTCCTCAGAATCTAATTATGCAAATAACTGAGGATACTTTTCTAGCATTTCACTTTCAAGCTCCCAGGTTGATTCTTCAACCACTGGGTTTCTCCATAAAACTCTCACTAATGACACAGACTTATTTCTTAATACCCTCTCTTGCCTATCTAGAATTCTTATTGGCTGTTCTACAAATGACAAATCTGCCTGAAGTTCTACTGGTTCATACTCTATTACATGCCTTGTATCAGGATTATATCTCTTAAGCATAGATACATGAAATACGTTGTGAATGTGCTGCATATGGGGTGGTAGAGCTAACTCGTACGCAACCTTCCCAATTTTCTTCAAAATCTCAAATGGTCCAACGTATCGTGGCTTCAATTTCCCTTTATTGCCAAATCTGGTCGATCCTTTCCATGGCGATATTTTGAGCAATACGTGTTCTCCTTCCTGATAGTCCATATCCTTCCTGGCTTGGTTTGCATATCTGCTTTGTCTGTTTTGTGCTGCCTCGATTCGTTTTCGAATAAGATTAATCTTTTCTTTTGTCTGCTGAATTAATTCTGGACCCAAAATCTTGCGTTCTCCAACTTCATCCCAATGCACGGGTGATCTGCATTTCCTCCCATATAATGCTTCATACGGTGGCATTCCAATACTGGCGTGATAGCTATTATTATAAGAAAATTCCACTAGGGGTAAATGTTCATCCCAACTGCCTTCAAAATCGATCGCACAAACTCGTAGCATGTCTTCAATCGTTTGAATTGTCCTTTCACTTTGGCCGTCAGTTTGCGGATGATAAGCTGTACTCATATTCAACTTCGTTCCTAGACATTCTTGGAATTGTCTCCAAAATCTTGAATTGAAACGAGGATCTCGATCCGATACAATTGATACTGGTACTCCATGACGCATCACAATTTTTTTTGAGATACATGTGCACTAATTTGTCGAGCGAAAATCTTTCATTAATTGGTAGAAAATGTGCCGACTTCGTAAGTCTGTCAATGATTACCCATATCGCATCATGATTTGCCCTAGTCCTCGGTAGTCCTACCACAAAATCCATCGCTAGATGTTCCCATTTCCATTCTGGAATGTCTAATGGTTGCAATAACCCACTCGGACGTTGGTGTTCTGCTTTAACTCGCTGGCATGTGTAGCATTTACTCACCCATTCTGCTATCTCCTTCTTCATATTCGGCCACCAAAAGTTTTCCTTCAAATCGCGATACATTTTCGTGCTTCCTGGATGAATGGAATACTTCGAATTGTGCGCATCTCGCGTAATTTCTTCTTTTAATTCTGCCACGTTAGGGATCCAGATTCTTGACGCAAAACGTAAAATTCCTTCATTATCTTTCTGAGTTGTAATCTCTTCTCCTGTTAAGTTGTCGTCTTGACTCATCACTTCTTCTTGACAACGGCGAATCTTTTCCAGCAATTCTGGTTGGAAAGTCATAGCGTAGATAGTTTCTGCAGATTCATTAGGAATATGAATTTCGATTTCCAATTTGTCAAATTCCCTGGCCAATTCTTCGCATGAAGTCAACCGATTCAATCTTTCTTTTCTGCTTAGCGCATCTGCTACAACATTTGCTTTTCCTGGATGATAACTGATTGTAACATCGTAATCTTTAATCAATTCCAGCCATCGACGTTGTCGCATGTTTAGTTCCTTTTGCGTGAAGATATACTTCAGACTTTTATGATCCGTGTAGATTTCACATTTCTCACCGTACAGATAATGTCTCCACAGCTTCAATGCAAATACAATTGCTGCCAATTCCAGATCATGCGTAGGATATTTCTGTTCATGAGGTTTAAGTTGTCTCGACGCATATGCAATGACGTTACCATGTTGCATCAACACACATCCTAAACCACGATATGAAGCGTCACTGTAAATAACAAAATTTCCTTGCTCATCTGGCAATACTAATACTGGTGCCGTCACCAACCGATTCTTCAACTCTTGAAAACTTTCTTCACACTTACTATTCCATTCGAACTTTTCACTTTGTCGAGTTAACTTGGTCAGCGGTGTAGCTATTTTCGCAAAATCTTTAACAAATCTTCGATAATATCCTGCCAAACCTAAGAAACTTCGAACCTCTGTCGGCGTCTTTGGTCTTTCCCAATTCCACACGGCTTCAATCTTTGCTGGATCAACTTGAATGCCTTCTCTGCTGATGATGTGCCCTAAAAACTGCACTTCTTTCAACCAAAATTCGCATTTGGAAAATTTTGCATAAAGCTGCTCCTTCCGTAATATTTCCAATGTCGTTCTTAATTGCGCTGCATGCTCTTCTTCCGTCTTTGAATAGATCAAGATGTCATCAATAAATATAATGATAAACTTATCCAAATACTTCTTGAATATTCGATTCATCAAATCCATAAACGCTGCAGGTGCATTCGTCAATCCAAAAGCCATCACAAGAAATTCATAGTGTCCGTACCTTGTTCTAAACGCTGTCTTTGGAATATCTTCGGCCTTGACCTTTAACTGATGATAGCCTGATCGTAGGTCGATTTTCGAAAACCATGCTGCTCATTTTAGTTGATCAAATAAATCATCAATGCGAGGTAAAGGATATTTATTCTTGATAGTTAACTTGTTCAGCTCACGATAATCAATACACAGTCGCATACTACCATCCTTCTTTTTCACGAACAATACTGGCGCACCCCATGGGGATACACTTGGCCTTATAATTCCTTTGTCAAGAAGTTCTTGCAACTGCTTTGCTAATTCCCTCATTTCAACAGGTGCCATTCGATATGGAGTTTTCGAAATTGGTTCAGTCCCTGACGTCAAGTCAATAGTGAATTCGATTTCTCGATCTGGTGGAAGTCCTGGTAATTCGTCCGGAAAAACATCAAGAAATTCACAAACCACAGGAATATCTTCAATCTTCAAATTTCCCTTATCAACATCCCGTACATAGGCTAAATAAGCTTGACATCCTTGACGTAGCAATCTTCTCATCTGCATTATTGATAGGAATTTCTGCTTTTACTTCTCACCTTTAAATATTACCGTTTCATTTTCTTCAGTTTGCAATTTCACTCTCTTATTCGCACAGTCAATTTGAGCATTATTACTAGACAGCCAATCCATTCCTAAAATAATATCAAACTCCCCTAACCTAAAAGGTATCAAATCAACTGAAAAATGACATCTCCCTATCTCAATATCACAGCTCGGACATACTCGATCTACTGCAACCTGATCATTATTCGCTAATTGTATAACTAACACTTCATCCAACCACTGAATCTCACAATCTATCTTAGAGATAAAGGCTTCAGAAATAAAAGATCTAGTAGCTCCTGAATCAATCAATACTAAAGCATTTACGGAATTTACAGGGAGTGTACCTGCAACCACATTCGGACTCTGTACCGCTTCCTTCATTGACATGTTGAAAGTTCTTGCTCTGGGCTGATTTTGCTGTGGTAGTGGAGGTGGAGGTAATGCTAAAATTCTTGGAATACTGGCAGCCATTACAATTCCTCTGCAGTCTTTGGCGATATGTCCTTTTCTCCCACATTGGAAACAAGTAACTTCTGCCTTTCCCATTGGACATTCTCCAGAATAGTGTCCCCTTTGCTTGCACTTGAAACACGTAACATTTAGCTTGTTGCAAACTCCTGTATGCTTTCTACCACACGTTTTGCAATCAGGTATAAGCGGTCGGATAAGTCTCTGCTGAATTGGGGCTGGAAGTCGATTTCCCATCCTCTGATTGTTCTGCTCTGGCCTTTTGAAATTTACTTTTCCCCGAGCTTGAAATCCCGGCCTTTTGTTGAAACGATTCTGAAAATTCCCTGGTCCTTTCTCTTTCTGAGCTGCTTCGCTTTCTCCTTCAATAATCATAGCCTTCTGAACAACAGCCATATAAGTTGTCAATTCAAACACAGCTACCCTGCTACGAATCCATGGTTTCAGTCCTTGCTGAAATCTCTTGGCCCACTTCTCGTCCGTATCCACCTGCTCTGGAACAAACCTTGCCAATTCAGTAAACTTGGTCTCATAATCCGCAACCGATAAGTTGTCTTATTTCAGCTCCAGGAACTTGATCTCCATCTGATTCTTCATAAAACGAGGAAAATATTTCTCCAAGAAAAGATCAGTGAATCTGTTCCAGGTCACCACACCTTCTTCCAAAGCTTTCTTTGATTCCCACCAATAATTAGCTTCACCTTTTAGAAAATAGCTAGCGAAATCTGTCTTCTGCTCTTCCTCAACCTTTACCAACGAAAAAAGCCTTTTCCATCTCTTTCAGCCAAGCTCTCGCTTTTGTAGGATCTGTGGAACCCATAAATTCCGGTGGCTTCACCGACTGAAATTGCTTGAAAGTAGTCGTAGGTGCTGCTGGTGGTATTTGATGTCCTGGATGAGCGGCTTGCTGTAACATCTGTTGCTGGAACTGCTGTTGCTGCTGCTGCATTTGTTGTTGCATCATCAACATCTGCTGTTGCATGAGATTAAACATCTGATCCATCTGTTTATTATTATTTTGGCCCTCGGTGTTTCCATTCGATGAGTCGGGCTGCGCTTTTCTCTTAGGTGCCATTTTTCTGGTAAATAAATAATGGATCTTATTTAATAACAGTATATTAAACATATATTAAAACAGTCGATTCGAGAAATAAAATAACTTATTAAATAACTGAATAGATAAAATAGTATGATATGTTTTAAATTTTTTTTTTTTTTTTTTTTTTTACAACATGATCGTGAATAAAACTACATTTGTAAATATGCAATGGTACTGAAATAAATGTAAATGCTTAAATGACTGGAAATAAAATAAAGAAAACGTGCAAAAGATTATCTCATATATATATATATAGGTAGAACACCAGCTACAGGTGTCAGTGCTTGATACAAAAACCTATGATATAACAGTCGTACTGCTACTACTATCAGTCAGAGTCAGTAGCTACACTCATACAATACTATACTGCCTCTATCTACAAAATATACATAATACAGCACTCATCGATCTGCTAATCTCAAAATCCTGGTGGTACATGGCTCAACTCCTCCTGCACTACCTCTAGCACTGCCTCGGTAAGTCCCAATGCTCTGCGATATGCTGTCTCCGCACTAAGATCCTGCTGTCTCAAATCAGTAAGCTGCTGAAAACTAACCCGGTGAATATGATGTAGTCTCTCTCTCAGTATATAATCCGGTCGTAATGCTCTGACAGGTCCATCCGTCTGTGTCTCATACAATCCAAGGATCTCTCTACACTGGTTCTGCCATCTAATCCTCTCCTCCCTCTCTGCCTGAAAGCGCTGGTAAGTCACGGTATGATGCTCATGAAGATCAGTGCTGGAACCTTGAGAAGGTAATGGTCCATCTACCACGATCTCATCCATAAACTCTGGCTGAGGAAACTGATAAACTCCTGGAACAGGTGCATAAATAGCTAATGGGGCAGGAAATAAGACAGGCTGCTCCATAGGCGCATACACAGACGGCTCTGCCTCTGGCTCCATCGGTGGCATCTCTGGAATCTCGACTGGTGGCATAGGAATCTGAGGCTCTAAATCCTCCCACTGCGGAAGATCAACCATATCAGGAATATCAAACATCGGAAACTCTAATGGGGGAATATCTGGTATCTCTGGCTCAACGTATGGAAAATAATCTGCAAAACCTGGTACCTCCGGGGGAAGTGGTATCTCTGGTGCTGGCTCAGGTGGCAATGGAGGTAAGATCTGCTCTGACACTGGGGCTACTACCTGTGCATCCACTGGATCTGTCTCGGTCCTCTCCGTAGATGATGATAAAGAAGCCATCTAATATACATAAAAATAATAACACAAAAACAATCAAATCATAATTCTATAACTCATAACTTCTAATCACATAGACTAACAGTCCTAACACTCTTACTCTCATCCTATCTTATTTTCCTATCTTATCTTAACCCTAACATTCTTGTTTTCCAAGGTCAATCCTAAGCTCTGATGCCAACTATAACACCCTCCAAATCCGGGGTATAGATTTGGGGCATTATTAACAACAATTACCAACTATACCTGCACAAGCGGAATATTAATATAATAATTACCCTGAACTATCACTACTCAGGATCTTTTAAGGGTTGAGTTTGGAAACAAGAATCATGCACTACACTTTATTACAAACCCAACTAAATAAAACTTGTCTCAAGAACTCTCTTTATTACAAAACTTTATTCTATCTACAGTTTCACTACGCAATCTTTTATTCAAACTACACAAAACTTTTATTCAACCCAACATTACTACTTATCCTGCTACACCTGATCTGGCAATTCAAAGCTCTCTTCGGGAATAGGAAGGAACACTCTTGGTATAAGAGGGTCCCGCTGCTTGACTCGCTTCTTGACTATGCGGGTCCTGATGGGTTTCATTCTCTACCTTAACTGTAAAACAATAGGAGTGACAATAAAAAAAATGAGCCAAAATTGCTCAACAAGCCTGCAACAATATATATATATATATATTATAAAGAGAGAGAAATAAATGAACCAATAAGCTGCTGGTTTGAACAACCATCTGTATCTGTATATGATAATAATTTGCCAATGATGGCGAGTGTCAAATGAACAAGAATGGAAACAAGAACCAACATATGCACTATAATCTGCTGATCAGTCAGAATATAGTGCGGATCTATACCCAACTGCATAGACCCAACCAACATAAGGAGTACTCAGGCAACTATGGCCTATTAATTAATGGTCTGGGAAAAACCCAGCCTTTATAGTAACCATCAAGTCCAAGGCTGAGCATCCGGAACAATCGGTATGCTATTGATATATCCCAACACCAGGATATACCAGAATATATGTAGGGTAAAAGAATTGAAATATGAACAGGGAATTCAATAAATTGGGTAAATCAAGAATTGAAATGAAACTGGAACAAGTAATAATAAATGGACAACAGTGTATATGAACAATGATTATCAAAGAGAGTTGATATGATAGAAAAGAAATATAATTCACTATTCTGAATTTAGAATAGGGGAAAAACTTGCCTTGCGCGTACTTAACCTGGTTTAACTCACTGTCTTCTGACCCTAGCTTGCTCTGCCTTGCTAACACTGAACAAATCATGGAAAGATAGGTGTTTAGATAATTTACTACATACGTGTATCTTGAATTGATATCACGCAACCTTATCAGTCTACCCATGCGTTTCTATCTGACTCGCGTATATATATATACATACATTTATACAGCACATCTATTCATATAATCACATAAAGCACGTAGCACGTAAAGCACATAATTAATTTCTAGATTTATAATTATTTTTAGAATCAATTCTGGGCTTATACCTGCATTACTAGTCGTATCTGATTTTATTATAATTTTTCGGGATTTATTCGGCTCAATTATATCCCTAATAGGACCTACGAACTATCAATTATCACCAAACCACTCTTTTTCAGAAGAAATTATAACTTACAACCATTTTTATTGGATTTGTCTCATTTTTCTGAGTCTAGAGGTCTTCGTTTCACTCAAATCGGACTAACGGTTGAATTGTTATGAAGTAAATACGGATGATTTAATTTATTATTCATTATAAATAATTATTACAACCTTTTAAATCCTAAAATAATTTTTACATAATTATTTAAGAAAAATCAAAGTCAAAAATAATTTTTTTATAATTTTTGGAGTTAAAATGAAGAAGTTACGATTTATTGAAAATTATGTGATTAATTATCGAAATAATTAATCACTTTTTAAATATTGAATAAATAAATAACTAATAAATAATTAATAATTGCTTATTTAATAATCTAAAATAATAAATCTCTAATTATCAGGATTAATCAAAATTTATTATAATATTTATAACTTATCGATATTTATTCGATTAGATCGATTATTTACAAATAATCAATCGATTCTATTAACGGATACGCTATTTATCGAATATCTACTATGTGCTCGAATTATAATCTAACTCAACGATTAATTACTCGTATAAATACGAGCTACTCGCAATCCTCACATAATTATCGAACTATTACATTATTACTGAAACTTATACGATTCGTTAATCAATTAATTATCGGTATTTAATTATACGATACAAATAATCAATACAATATTATTCGAATAACTATCGCTCGAATAATAATTCTCATTATCGAATCATTACTCGTAATAATAACTAACTATCGAATTATTAATCATATTATTTAATTATTTTTAATCCTTATTTATTAATTAATTACCTAATTATTAATTAATTACCTAATTATTAATTAATTAGATAACTAATAAATAATTAGATAAATAATTAAATAATTAATTAAATAATTAAATTCGAATTTATAAATTAATAAAATAATTTAGAAATTAATAATACTATTTTTCAGAATATAAAACTAATTTTTAATTAATTATTAGAATTAATAAAATGATTTTCTGATTTATAAAATATAAATTAAATAATAGAAAATCCAGAAACAAAAATCTGGAAATGGTTTCATGGTTGAGGGGATCAAACCCGGGTCGTTTCCGGGTTGCAAACCGGGTCGTCCCCAACCCAATCGGGTCGGGAAGAACACCGCCCTGCACCCAGAATCCGACACCGGCGGAAATTTCCGGCGAACCAAACGAAGGGCAACCAACACGATTCCAGGCTCGTTCAGCTGCGTTTTTGTTCGATAATCAAGCCCAGCATCTCCCCTCGTCCACCTCCTTCTTCGTTTCGACGTCCCGACGCCGCAACCACAAGAACAGCCGCCATCGACGGCGGTTCTCCGGCCATACCAAAAACAACACCAACAGACTCAAACCCGGTGTCAATCGACTCCATAATCGACGATCTAAACGCTCGTGGTAACGAAATCATCAAACAACAATCAGAAAATCAAACCCGAATTTAAGAATTAAACCCGAAAATACAAATCAAAAATCAAGAAATCAAACAACAAAAACGGTTACATAATCATAAACTACGAATCACCAGCTTCAATTTGACTACTTACATGAACGATTTGGACTCCGGAATCACCCTCAAATTCGCGATTGATTCTGCTGCTGTTCTTCACAAAACCCTAACCCTAATTCCCTTTTCTGATTTTCTTTTTATTTTCTGATTTTTAAGTATAATTAACTGATTTAATTAATAATAATTCAGGTATTTATATTTATGAAAATAATACCCCTAAGTAAAATTAAGGGTCTAATTACACTCCTAATAAAAATATTTGGCCCCAATTTTTATAATTTTTGGGTATTAATAATGAATTTTTAAATATCCAATAATTACAAAATAAATACTAAAAATTCCCAAAAATTGTGAAAAATACAAAAATACAAAGAAAAATGATATATGATAATTTCATAATCATATAAAAATAAAAATGTGATTTTTGTGGGGTTTTTGGTACCCGAAGGGGTCCGAAAAAGTCGTTTTTCGCGAAAAAGGTCAATTTGTAAAACGTCTAGGGGTTCAGAATAGCGATACGGTATAGGGCATTTTTGGCAAAATAGGGCCAATGATTTTGTTTGAAATACGGGCTTTTAAAACATAGTTTTGAGCTGTACTGGTTTTGATATAATATATATAACTGACGATAGAACGCTCAATAAATATCCAAAACACGTTTGGATCAAAACAACCAACACATAACACATAGCAGTTAGGGTTCAACGACTTAACACATTTAATCACATAATAATACTCATAATTATTATTATTATAATATAATACAAGCGTAATTCCTCGGTCGTTACAAAACCAGTTGCTACCCGAACGTAATGACTGTGCAATGATTGTTGACCCGAGTCCAGAAGGGCAGCATAGGCTAATTTACGCACCTCCTCGTCAAGAATGGTTTGCTTCACCTCATGCGTGGGTAAAGAGCGAACCATCTCCCACACTGCATCTAGGATCTCCGACATCATCTTGTATATATCATTTGGAACAGCAACTTCAGATTGTTATTTCACCACCTTTTGTTTCTTTATCACTTGCGCTGCATCCCGCGCGCCCAGAAGCTCAGCCAAACTGTCTTGGGGATGAAGATTGATCCTTCCTTTCCTTGGGGATCTTGCCCTGGCCAACACAATAACTTCTTTTTTTCTGATTAAATTCCTTTAGGCTCCGAAGGGATGTTGGTTCTTCAAGAAGCTCGAACTCAGGTGCTAAATACTACCGGAGTTTTATACAACCGATTTCGGTCGTATTTAGCCGCACCTTTATTTTCAATCGTTTTCAGTTGAATTTGACTTCGGTTGTATTTATGCGGTTGTATTTGGCCTTATTTTCTTGTAGTGATTCAATCATTAATAAATTGAATTATTTTTTTTGACAAACAAAATAGAATGCATTCATTGGAATACTGGAAAACAGTCGGAACAGACCTCCGAACTGATAATACAACCTAGGAAATAAATAAATGAACTAAACAAGTAGTCTTGTTTTCAGATTGCTTAACAAATAGAAAAATATTCTTTGAAATAAAAAGGATTCTAATAACTTTCACAATAATCCAGCCAACACCAACCCTGAAGATAGGAGCATCACAATTGACCTTCACATTAATTTCATCTGTAGCCCAATATTTAGAATTTTTAGTTACATCAACTAAAACCGGAGGAACAAATGCCCCTGGACAATGAATAATCTTTTGTTGTGAAAAGTAAGCACTTGTAATATTCACCACCATCTCGATTTTTATGCAAGAAATCCAAATCTGCCAAAAAATTATATAAATTCTTTCCAACGGAACCAACTCCAACAGACACAAATTCTTTAAACAAAACATACTGACACCCAAAAAGATTTGGGACAACCTTCATAACAAGGTACAAGAAAGATCTCCCCCCAAATTGATTAGATCACACCCATAAAAGATGTTTATTCGAAATTTTGAAAAAATAATAAAATAAAAGAAAAGAGAAGATGAAAGAGTGAAAATGATTAAACGATGGAAGGGAATTATAGATATGTGAAATGGAGAAGAGAATGGGTGATTAAAACCCTAGATCTGAAAACGGAGGTCGACTCTCATTGGGCAGAAAGATGAATAAAATTGAATTAAAAACAAACTAAGTACAATTACTCTTTTTTTTGGGGAAAAAAAGTAATTGTACTTAGTTTGTTTTTAATTTCAATTTTATTCATCTCTCTGCCTAATGAGAGTCGACCTCCGTTTTCAGATCTAGGGTTTTAATCACCCATTCTATTCTCTATTTCACAAACTAAGTACAATTACTTAGATTTGGTTGATATAACAAGTTTATATAATTACCGTTTTTAGGGCATTTTTGAAAAAAAAAACAAGGCTAAAAATATTTCTACAAAAATACTATCATTTTTTTAAAAAAAGTTGAAAATTACTTTTTTATTTGCAAAAATACTATTTTCCTAATTATTTTTTTTTGCAAGAATACGATTTTCTGCAACTTAATTCAACTAGATGCAAACTTTGAATAATTTTTGCAGCTCCATGCAACCTCATGCAACAAAAAAAAACTCGATTCAACTAGTTGCATGTCTGCTTGATTTTGGTTGATTTCGTATTTTTGTAAAAAAATTCAAAAGATAGTATAATCCCAAAAAAACTTAGAAACGTTAGTATTTTTTGGTAATTTCTCTTTATTTTATGTCTATAATTCTAAACAATTTAAAATAATATAAATATGAAACATTGAAAGCTTTTTTAGTAGTCGTTTGGTCATCTGTATTTTGATCATCCTATAAATTCATAATTATATTTAAAATAAAACAATCTCATTAAATAAATTAATATTCACAATTTAATTATATGAATACAAATAAAATTATATCTGTATGGTCCAAAATAAAATAATATATATTATTCACCTTGACAAAAAAGTTATCATATTGAACTGATCTAAAACAAATTTAAAGTCAAAAGATAATTAGTTGGTAGGTGTTGTATAATGGACCCAGGATAAAAAATATATATATATAATATTCATCCGGGTTTTAAAAAAATATACTAATGGTATCGGATATTAAAAACTTAAAAATTATTTGAATTTGATGGATCAAGCTAAAATAAATTAATAAATACTATTAAGGCTGTTAAAAATATTATACTATTGAAAAGGGCTAGAAAAAATTAGACTTAAAATATAATTTTTTTGTCGATATAATACTATCGGATAAAAAGAAAATAATGTATAGTATTACACATTCGAGCTAAAAATTGATATTCCAGCCGGATCAAATTAAATTAAAAATAAACTCGATATAATAACTTCGACTTGGTTAATATAACGGGTTTATATAAAAAATTATGTGTTTTCTTCTATGTCTATAACATTTATACTATTTAAAATAAAGATAATAAAATAACTATTACTTAAAACAACCGTGCATCGCACGAGGAATAGGCTATATATAACAATGTACAAATTACAGTTACATTATTTTATTATATAAATCAAGTTTCGGTCATCTTTCGAAATTGGTTTGGGATACATCAGAGTTGGTTTGGGATAGTTCAGATGTCGAATTTTAAATCAGATATCGGTTACGAACACCTAAAATCAAATTTTAAATACAAATTTTTTCACATTGAAATTACAAATCCAAATTCAATATTTTTGATTCAAATTGATTATGTACGAGCATATCGAATTATTTTGTTCTTCGTAAATATTGAAGATGAGTTCCAAAACAACCGTTGTTCACAAATTACATATATGTTAAACGAAAAAATTGTGCAACAAGCAATTTGGATGTTACTCAAAAATTATCTATGCACTAGAGAGAATATTTTTAATCATCATAGCTACTAAGCAATTAAAATTTTAAAAAAATACGAGTCATAAAAAAGCGGAAAAAATAGTAAATCTTTCAAATTTATTTTCTATTGAATTTGATATATATGGTTACATCAAATTTATGAAACAAATTACACTGGACATTGGGTTGGAATAGTAACACCACAAGTAGCAGCAACTTTTTTACCGCCAGGAGAATTAATATATTTCGCATAAATCGGATTTTTAAGATATTGGCAAAAACAAGGTTGTTGTGCTTTGAGATTAGAACAGCATTCAGGTGCCGCTGGTGTGTTGGGATCTGTTATGGCTGGAAGGCACACTGCTAATGCCACTGGATTGCAGTCTGACTTCGCCACTTGTACTTCTGCTAACATAATTACAGCTATTGCGATCATTGTAATCACAATTTTGTTGCTCAATGCGGTTCTTAAATTGATTGCCATTTGAGAAAATTCTGATGATTATCAGCTACTTTTAATTGCAATGACTGATAGAGTAATATTTTGAGATGAAATAGTTGGTTTGCAATGGTTTTTATAGGAAAAGGTAGTGCTCTTAATAAATGTTACGGATAAGTAACTTATCTCTAAGATTTAATATATCTTAATAAAATGGGGCCATCATAAATGAGTAAATTGTATAATAGTGGGAGATGATACTATATAATATATCAAAACAATATTTGAAAAGATAATTAGGTAAATTTGTGGATATGCCAAACCCCAAATCAAATGTAAAACAAAATAGCTTGGGGCCATGGGAAATTATTATTTATTAACATGCATCTTCCGATAAATGTTAGGTAGGTGTAACGTAAATATTATGTATAGATATGTGTAACGTATGAAACGTATATATAAATTAAGTGGGGTCGTTATAGTTTAGCTAATGAAGTGCTGATGCTGTGATACTTTAAAATTTTAATCTTTCTTTACTTTCTTGTCTATAGCAAAATTAGAATTATAGAGTTCGATAACTGATTTGTTACCTATTTTTCAAATATGAACCGGAGTTCTGATAACTGATCTCCACCTACAGATTACATAGATTTTACCTAAATTGCCGAGTGCGATGAGCTGATGACGGATGAGTGGCTAACCTAAGGATGGAGTGTGCCAGTGTGGTGTGTGGACTTGGACTCTATGTGGATATGGACTATTGGACTGTGGAATATTCAATTTGGACTACATTATAACTTAGACAGGCCCAAATGATTAAAATTACTGGCCCAAAGTTTAAATTCTTAAATTAAATATTTATATTTTTATGATATATATCTTATATAATATATATATATATATATATTAATATATTATATTAATCGGTTCGGTTTCGGTTTTTCGGTTCGGTTACTGTAAGTAACGTTTCGGTTTTTCGGTTTCTCGGTTTTAATTTGGTTCGATTTTTATCGGTTCGGTTTTAATCGGTTTTTATCGGTTTCGTTTCGATTTTTCTGCTCAGCCCTAGGTTTATGACACATTAGCCCTTAAATTTCACCGAAAATACACATGAACGCTAGATGTACGAAAATGTACCTTTATGCCACTGATTTATTACTTTTGTACGTTATCGAAGTAAAATTATGATATCTACCATTAGGCAAGGGGTAATATGTGGTAATCTATACAAATATGCATATTTTAAGGGCTAATATGCTCAGTTTGTACAAAGACTTTTTTTCACTTATTTTCTCTCTCGTTATTTTTTCAAAATTTATTATTTATATCTATTTTAAAAGAAAATAATTTTTAAATATAACTCAATGTACTTCAATATACATACATACATACATGCATATATACATATATACGGAGTTAATTGCACTTTGCGCTCCTCAATTTTGATGAAAAAGAAATGTATACCAGAAATTTGGGAAAAGCATATTGTTCTATTTCGGCATTTATTATACACCCTTTTCATAATTTCATTGAATTGAACAGGCGAAAAATTAGAAATTCAGCAAAAAAAATAAGTATTTTAAATTTTGTATCTTTCAAATAATATTAAAATTAAATTTTAATACAAAATTTTAAATTTTATATTTTCAAGTAATAGTAGTAATTTCAGTTTTGATTTTCATTCTATAGTATTAATGCTAATATTTTACCATTCCACTAAAAATAATTTTAACAAGTAATTTTGATTATACACTTAAGTTTAATCTTAGCACAGTTGTAAAATTTTGAAATTAAATTTATAAAAATGAAAATCGAAACTGAAATTAATAATATTATTTAAAAATTTAAAAATTATTTATTTTATATTTAGAATAAAGAAAAAATCAATATTTAATATTATTTGGAAAAACAATTGAGTATATTGCTAAATTTTTGATTTTCTTCAAATAAATATTAGGTAGGTGTAACGTAAATATTACGTATAGATATGTGTAACGTATGAAACGTATATATAAATTAAGTGGGGCCGTTATAATTGAACTAATGAAGTGCTGATGTTGTGATATTTTAAAATATTAATCTTTCTTTACTTTCTTGTCTATTGTAAATTTTAAATTTTCAAATAATTGCAGTAATTTTAGTTTTGATTTTCATTTTATAGTATTAATGCTAATATTTTACAATTCTACTGAAAATAATTTTAACAAGTAATTTTGATTATACACTTAAATTTAATCTTAGCAGAGTTGTAAAATTTTGAAATTAAATTTATAAAAATGAAAATCGAAACTGAAATTAATAATATTATTTAAAAATTAAAAAATTAATTTTTTATATTTAGAATAAAGAAAAAATCAATATTTAATATTATTTGAAAAAAAAATTGATTAAGTATATTGCTGAATTTTTGATTTTGTCCATGTCCAATTCAATAAAATTCTGAATATGGGTGCATAATAAATCTACAAGTTAAAATATAGGGGTGCAAACTGACTTTTTTCAAAGTTGCGATATAGATTTCTTTTTGAAACAAAGTACAAGTATGCAGAGCACGGTTGGATAGCTCAAGTGGTAAAGGGCTTATCCTCTGTCGTCCCAGATCCTGGGTTCGATCCTGGCTCACCCCGAGAATTGTTGAGAACAGATACTCATTTGTAAGGCTATAAGCCAAAATCAGTCAAAAAAAATACAAGTATGCAAAGTACATTAATAACGAAAATCATATCAGGCGGTCCATCCACTCTTTTACGTGGAAATTATAATATTTTTCGATAGGTGTGAACGACAAATTTGAGAATTAATCAAATTGGGTTGCGGTGGTTCGTCAAAAGGGCTTGAATTTTAGAGTAAAATGCAATTTTGTACTCGAATTTTGGATATCATACCACTTCTATTTTGCAATTCAAAAATTACCACATGATATACCAAAATTCTAAATTTTTTATGATGTGTATACGGCTGTCATTTTCACATTGTTGAAAATTTTGAAGTATTCAAAATTTGAATATCTCATTTATTTCTTAACAAAATCAAGTGATTCAAGTTGTAATGTAATCATCTTTTCTTTCTGTATGATTTGATATTGATTTTCACAATTAATATGATGGCATCAAGAACACGAAAAGGGCTTTATATTGAGTTTGAAACTCAATATTGATGATGAAAATCAAGATAAATTTTTAACGAATGAAAAGAGGATTACATTGCTACTTGAATCAACTGATTTCGTTAAGAAATTAAGAGGATATACAAATTTTAATTTATCAAAAATTTTAATAATGGTATAAATGGGTTTGAGTAAGAAGATGATGACAAAAATTGAAATACCCTTAAAATAATTAACGGAGTTAGGCAAATTTGATTAGACACACATTAAAAATGATAATTTTTTAATTCTAGTATTTCAAATAGTTTGACAACTAAAATGTAAATTAAGTATAAGTACACGAAATATATTTTACTCTAAATTTTAAAGTTTAGAAATATCATGTAAGCCCATCGCTAGTGATTTGGGCCAGCCAATTATAATGGGCTGGGGCTAGAAAAAAGGGATGTGATTTTGGTATTTAGACTTTAATTTTTATAAAAAAAATTGATAAATATGACTTATAATTTTATAGATGGGTATCTATTCTACAAAATTTTCAGATTGAGCGAGGGTCGAATTCAAGACCTGGGACGATAAACTTTAATCCATGTAGAATATATTTTTGAATATAATTAAATAAAATATTGAAAGTACGGAGAGTTTTAGTTGGATAAAGTGTATTTAGATGGAGAAACTCAAGGTTTTATAACTGGGTTTGTGCAGTATTCTAAAATTCCGGATTAATACTAAAAAATATTGGGGGTTTTATAAATATACTCAAGTTGTAGAAAATATTTTTCAAAAATACGACGCAACCTTACATGTCACATGAAATGTAATATTTGCAAACTCATTTTCAACCTTGAGTAATATCTTCTATACGCTCATATGCAACTTTTACCGTATTTTTTAAAATAAGTTTGAAAGCATGAATATTTTTTATAAATTTCAAATATTTAGCTGATCGGTTTTGAAATTCGATTAGTTTTAATAAATTGTTTAAAATAATATATTTTATAATAAAAAAATTGATATATTAATTAATTTTCAATATATTAAAATATATCCGATTTTGTTCAGATTAATCCATTCAATAAGACTTAATATGTGACTTAATCTGTGACTTGTAGATTTCTTGACTTAGAATGTTTTTCAAAAAACAAATTTATTCAACTTTAAGCTTCTTCACACTGTCTCTGAGGCATGATCTTCTTCCAGAGTTTATTCTTAGACTTGAGACTGTTTACTAGAAAAATACTTCAGTCTAATCTATTTACACTTTTACAGACTTAAATAATATAATACAGAATGCAAACTTAGATTATCATACAATTTATTTAGTACTGTCAATTTTGACTTAGTCTTGTTAAAGTACAGGTATATATTGCACAACATGTATTCAATATTATATAAAACTACAATAATTGAATAATTAAATGTTCTACTACTAAATAGAAATACAAAAAACTTCGGGTCATATTATACGGCATTTTTCATACAACAAAGCATTGACATATCTAACATTAAAATGTTTTTTGGTATCCCAACATGATAGTAGCCATGACCAAATTTGACATATTTTAACCAAAAAATAAAAGAAATTGAAAACCTACACAATACAATATTTATGTATGAAATTGAATTTGTATAAATTTTTATCTGAAGGTGCATAAATAGAGGTTCCTACAAATCCATTAGACCTACTTTGACTTGTACCGCCTAATTTTGTAAGAAACTTTGCCAATCCAAAATTTGATACATATGTGCTCATTTTTGGATCTAGCAAAATATTACTTAGTTTTAGATTACAGTGTATCAAGGGATTATTCAATTGATTGTGAAGATAATCAAGGGGTTTATCCACATTAATTGTTATGTTTATGGACATGATGTTGTATTTAACAACGACGCTAGAGTTAGAGGTGTTCAAAATAGCCAAAGAACGGTGGAATGCTTTCAACACTTGCATTATACTTGCATGCTCCCACTCCTGGCTTACTAACAACTTTTTTGCAAAGGTGAGTTAGATGGTTCACAGAGCCACATTGTTATTCCTAGTGGACTAACAATGAGATTTACAGAAGGGGGGTTGAATGTAAATCTCAAAACTTTTTCAAGTTTTGAGCAGTTTATAAAGTTGTGTGTTCAAGAAGAACAAGTGTGTGAATTGCTTTAAGCTAATACAGACAGATATATATTCAAGCACAAATGTAAAGAACACAACAGACCTTAAAAACTTTTCTGGTGGATTTGTTGTTCCACCAGAGATGGTATTTTAGAAAATCTGTGATTAAACAACGTTGATCACAGCTGCATCCTAGTACAAACTAGATGAATTTTCTCTCAATATTTTTCTAAACAGCTCTGGAAAATTCTCTTCTAATTACTAGCTTCTACTTGGTTTATATATTACCAAGTGTACAAGTGAAAAACAATATAAAAATACAGTAATAAAATAAGTTCTTCACTTGCTTCTTTTCCTGTTCACTCCAGTACTTTGTTGACTATTGCATCTTTGTACTGAAGAAGAACGGCTGCTTTTTCTGTTGTTCCTGAAATTCGGCTACCACATCTCAGTTGTCTCTATCAACCCATGTGCCTCTGTTCTTACGTACAACTACCCCTTATCAACGGCTAATCATTAGAGCATCCGTTGAAGCTTTCATCCGTTGAAACTTTAGAGACATCCGTTGAAGCTTAGCTTTTTATCCGTTGAAGGTCT
This sequence comes from Apium graveolens, assembly GCF_009905375.1. Taxonomy (NCBI): domain Eukaryota; kingdom Viridiplantae; phylum Streptophyta; class Magnoliopsida; order Apiales; family Apiaceae; genus Apium; species Apium graveolens. The sequence continues at coordinate 271,256,669 of NC_133653.1, forward strand.
TTAAGTCATCCGTTGATACCACTTCATTTATACAAAATTACAAGGCATGAAGTATTTACAATTGGCCTTCCTATCTGCATATCATCTAGTAGTCAACATGACTCATAGTTTCTCTCAACTTCCAAGAATTATATTTTAAATACAGAGACTGAAATATGCTACAACACTAAACTTATTTCTAAGTAAAGCTACACCATCAACGGATAGCCAAAGTGGTCTTATCCGTTGAGGCTACAGACACTAAATTTCTACTTAAGTATTTTGTTAAACATATCATCAAACTAATGCACATACATTCCTAACAATCTCCCCCTATTTATGTCTATAAGAATTGTAGGCATAAATTCAGGGTTAACTTGATGATAACAAAACACTTAACAGATATATGAATTGAAACTAAGTAGAAATTTAAAAATGCTGCAAAAGTGTATGTACTAGGAGGTAATTGAAGATTTACAGTGTTTCCAAGGACACTCCTTTAGTCTGAGCAGATCATCTTTTTCTTCTTTGTTCCCTGGTTTTCTTTCCTAGCCTTTTGTCATTTTCCTCAATTTGGAGTTGGAGTTGTCTGAAGAATTCAGCTTCATCTTCAACACTGACATCCAACTTAGATTGCATTTCTTTGAGAGTTTCATTGCTGGCAATCTTGAGTTGGTCTTCAAGTCTGAAAAATCTTCTGACTCCTTTATCATCTCTAAATTCCATCAACCAATGAGGTGATTTGTGAATTGTAATTCCCCTTTCTTGAATGAGTAAAGTCCTGGGTAAAGCATTGGGCTCCCTCCAAGTTTTCCTTATATTGGCTATCTTGTTGAGAATTTCAGTCTTGGCAGTTCTGGTAAAGCCAGAATCCTTTTGTATGGCTGAAAAGACTCTAATCAAGGTAGAGTAGCCTTCATCCAGAATCCTGTGGAGAGGCCATGTTCTTTCCCCAGCTCCTTTATATCTGAACACTAATCTCTCTGGTAGCTGTCTGTAGGCAGCTATTCCCCTTACATCCTCCAGCTCATCCAGATAGAGTTCAATGTCTGAAATTTCTTTTATGTCACAGATGTGAACATAATCATCTTTAGAAATGGGTGACTTAGGCTTAGGTTTTTGTTTTTGGGTGAATTTCTTAGAGGTTATGGGAGGTGTAGATTTTGGTTTTCTTTTCTGTTTCTTTGGTGGTGGAAGAGTGGTTAGAAAGGTAGGCAATTTGATAGTGTCCCAATCAATAGGTTCCTCTTTTGGAATGATTGGTTCACCATGGATGTTTATTGTGGGATCAGCAACAAGGGGTTCAGGTATGGAAGATAGTGGTTTAGATATAGATTTGGTTACTTCAGTGTTATCTCCACTCCTTCTATGTGCCTTGACCTTTCTTCTGTTTCCCTTCTGCCATTCCTCTCTTTCTTCCACACTCTCACCAAATATACTCCCTAAAACCTCATCTAGGTTTGTAGTCTTGTCTTCACCCCTGACTTCAATCCTTTTTTCTTTTTCAACTAGACTTGACTTTAGCTGTTGTTCAAGCTTTGCTTGTGCTCTTTTGTCAGCCTTTAATTTCTTGGCTTCTTCCTTCTTGGCTATTGAGAATTTGGGATGTCCTTGCATCACACATATGCTCTTTCCCTCTCTAATGATAATAGCTCTATTTCTCCTTACAGCCTCATCCATGGACTTTTTGAGATAGGCAATACTCCTGCCTAAAATCTTGTTCTCATCATCTTTTGGAGGAGGAAAGTCCACTTCTTTTAAAGGATTCTTTGTTGAGTCCTTATTGGATCTTTCATTGGGCTTGAGGATTATAGCTTGTAGTTCTTTGGAAGAAGCTTCTCCATCCTTATGACTCCCTACTGGCATGAGCTCCATGTTGATTGGTTCAATTTTTGTGCTGTGTTTCACAGATGTTGATTTGTCTTGTGTAGAACCAAACAACAGTTGCAACCTTTCATCAATTCTCCTCCTTTGCTCTTTCACTTGGATTTCAGCTGCTGCAAGCTGAATCAAATCAATTCCATCAGGCTTGCCCTTGATTTGAATGATTGGAGAAGTAGTGATGGCAGGAACTAGCACTTTAGATATGTTGACTTTTGTAGATGGCTCTCCTTCCCCTTCCCTTATACTCTCCCCCTTTTTGTTATCATCAAGGAGAGGGGCCAAGCCTTGTGCTTTTGCCAGCTGCATTAGGAGACTGGTTTGAGATTGTTGATTGTGAAGAATGGTGGCCACAGAATCTTCAATAACTTGAACCCTGTCTTCTAACTTGGCCAACCGTTTTTCAGTAACAGATTCTTTCTTCAATCTCAAAACCAAGTCCTGCAATGTACCATAGGGCATGACTGAATCCAATTTATCTGAAGTATAGGTTTTCAAGTCAGCAATATCCTTCCTTAGATCATCCATACCCAGATTCTGCTTCACTTGCTGCAGCTTCATGAGATGCAGTGAGTCCAGGTGAGCTTGAAGGATAGCCTTGATACTTGCATGTGAAGTATTCTGAATGGCCTGTTGAATAGTGTTGATTTGTTTGACTAAAGAGACATTGAATTCCCCTGATCTATACTCCTTAGTCAAGGCCCATTCAGGTAGATTTGGAATTGAACTAGGGCCTTCATCTCCCCCTAAGTCCATGCTTCCATCAAAAGAAATAGAGTCATCATCATCAGAATTTGCTCCAAATTCCTCAGATGGCTCACCAGCTGTAGAAGGCATTTTGTTAATGGCAGCTTTATCCCTTTGAAGAGATTCTGTTGTGTGCACTAGATGTAGTGACCTTTCTGCCTCCTCATTGCCCTGAGCAGCCAACATTTGATAGGCTGTCACAGGATGAGTAAAAGTGTCAGCATCCAAGGAAATGTTATCAATTACAGCTTTGTAAAGTTGCTGAAATTGTCTTTCCTTTTCAGCATCATCCACAATCATTGACTCATTAGCAATGGCTGGTTCCACCCTTGTATCTACTGTACCTGCTTTTCTCTCTTTATCTCTATGTTCTTGCATCAGGGGCTCCCCCTGGCTCACACATCTCACTCCCTCACCTTCACCTACTAAGGTGGTACACCACTCACTCACTTTTGCCATGCTGGAAGAAATAGCATGCATTTTTGAGCTCTCAATCTCTCCTTTTGCCTGGGAGCAACCCAGCCTCTCACTCAAATTGTCACTCCCTTCCCTCAATCCTAAGAGTGATTGCACAGTATTCATGTCTTCTACACTTGGGATTAATTCAGTTATTTGTGTAGAGACTGTCAACGGATGTGGAATATCCGTTGAAGGTGAAACTGATGTTATCAACGGATGACTGCTGTTAAGCTTATCCGTTGAAGAACAACCACTTGTCAACGGATGAGTGATATCCGTTGAAGAAGGAAAAGAAGTTGAAGTTGAAAGTGATATAACTGTTGAATCTGTGTAGATTGATTTGAGATGTGGTGACACAGATCCTTCAATTATATCTGAAAGAATTTACGGGTGATCCAACAAATCATCTAATAGATGATGATCACCTGTATTTGAGTGGGGCTTCTCCCTGAGTTGTAAAGAGGGAGAATCAGGAATTGATGGGAACAACATATCCACATCCAGAGATGGTGATGAAGTGTTTGGTGATTGATGTGTGATTATTGTGAGAGAATGGGGCTGTGACTCCACATTTATTGGAGTCACATCAAACTGAGTTTGAGAAGGCATAGATACAAATGGATGTATCTGTGCAGTGTGTGCACCCTGTGTAGAAGATTGGGTTCTGGCCTTCTTTCTTCTAATAAAGGCTTTTGTTGGTGAGTGTTTGGCTTTAGTGTCCCTCCCTCGTTTGTTCTGTGTTCCTGGTTGGGAACTATTTTCAATAGTAACATCCTTTTGGGAGGATGCTACTAGGGATGTGCTAGATACCTTTTCAACCACCACAGCTTTTTGAGAAACTGTGGCTTGGCTAGCTTGGGAAGCACTCAACTTTCCTTCCTTATCCTGGGGGTTTCTTTGATGTTCACCCCTCCCCTCACCACTCACACCCTGTTCACTCACCTCAGGGTTAATAGTTGGTGTTACACCTGTTGTCTTTTGAGAAACAACAGAGGTGGATTTCTTTGTCTTGGATTTTGAAAGTTTAGTTTTGGTGACCTTGGTAGAAATCTGTTGGGGCATCACAGATTTCATGGCCACACTAGAAGATAAAGAAATAGAGGGGTTGGAAGAAGTAGGAGTTGTAGAAGCAATTACCTCACCTACCTGAGGTGCATTCATGATTGGTAAATATACCAATGGCACACTGCTGTTAAGATCCATTCTCTTCAAGTCTGCAAGAACTCTTTTCTCTTGTGCCCAGCACTTGAGTTTATTATTCTCATTGATTATGACTAAACCTTCAGCAACATGGTTAGCCAATAACATAAAGAATCTAGCATAATAGATGTTATTAGGTCTATTAGCTTTGTTACCTAATCTAGTACCTAATTCTAGCATCATATAGTTGCTAAAGTTAAAATACCTATCAGAAACAAGCATATAGAACATATTAACCAGAGATGAAGTTATGGCATCAAAATTACTAATTTTCCCAGAGAAAACCTTTATAAAGGCATCCCCAAGGAAACTCCATTCTTTCCTAAGGCCTTTTCTTCTAATACTCCCTAAATTAGCAGAGTTAAGAGAATAACCTATGGAATCTAACATGCTGGATACATCACTATCAGTGTGTGGTGTCATGGCATTGTTTTCAGGTAATTTAAAACATGCTTGTAAATCATCACAGTTAATACAGTGAGTTTTACCTTTGAGAGTGAAGGAGATAGTCATATCCATGGAGTTGAACTCAGCAGTTGTCCAAATCTCCTCAACTACTTCACAGAAAATTGTTGGGGCTTCCAGCATTGCATAGCTAAGTTTGCAGTTTTTGATGAAGTCCATCATTTTGTGATAGTCTGAGTGGGCTTCATTCTTCTCTACCAAAGCTATGAAATTGTTCTTTCATAGATGAACCCAGATTGAGACATAATCTTCACGACTGGTGCCATTTTTGTGAGTAGAAATTGCAGAGAATAACTTGAAGTTTTTGCAGAGAGAAAATGGTAAATGCTTGAAATTTTAAGAAAGCGTAAAGTAAAAATGAACAATCAGAAGGACTTATATGCTCTCTCAAATTAATAAATAAAAAAAAATAAAAGAAAGATTTATCAATAAATATGCGTTAGTGAATTTCAGTCGTTTAAGAATAAACTGTAAGTATTCTAAAAACTACCTTTAAGACCAATACATACAGATGTATGTATGAGTATCAACGGTTAAGAGAATAGAATCAACGGCTGTTAAACACCTGAATCGACTGATGTGACATTTCAACGGATAAGGCAAATTGTCATTCGTTGAAGGGTACTTCAGTTTTATCCGTTGACGGATAAAAATTCCAGAAATGTATTTGTCTTTCAACGGATAATGACTATCCGTTGATAGAGCAATTTTGACTTTCAACGGATAGGGAACATCCGTTGATGAAATAAACTATGTTAAAAGTCAAATTTGTTCTAGCAACTAATATATTTCAGGCTTCAATTCAAATTGCAATAAAGACATGAATTTTAAGAATAATTAAGCATACCTAGCTCACTTACCAATCTTGTGAATGTTGATTCATCAAGTGGCTTGGTAAATATGTCAGCAATTTGTTGTTCACTTGGAACAAAATGTAGTTCCACTGTACCATTCATGACATGCTCCCTAATGAAGTGGTACTTGATATCAATGTGCTTGGTCCTTGAGTGCTGCACAGGATTCTCTGTTATGGCTATGGCACTTGTGTTGTCACAAAAGATAGGAATTCTATCAACATGAAGTCCATAGTCAAGGAGTTGGTTCCTCATCCATAACACTTGAGAACAGCAACTTCCAGCAGCAATGTATTCAGCCTCAGCTGTAGAAGTAGAGACTGAATTTTGCTTTTTGCTAAACCATGATACAAGCTTGTTTCCCAGGAATTGGCAGGAGCCTGTTGTACTTTTCCTATCTATTCTGCAACCTGCATAGTCTGCATCTGAATAACCAATTAGATCAAAGCCAGATTCTCTAGGATACCAAATACCTAAATTTGGTGTACCCTTGAGATATCTGAAAATCCTTTTGATAGCAATTAAGTGAGACTCCCTAGGATCAGCTTGGAATCTAGCACATAGACATGTAGCAAACATTATATCTGGTCTGCTAGCAGTTAAATATAAAAGTGAACCAACCATGCCTCTATAACTTGTAATATCCACAGACCTTTCAGTCTTATTTAATTCAAGTTTGGTGGCAGTGGCCATGGGAGTTTTTGCAGATGAACATTCCATTAAGTCAAACTTCTTTAAAAGATCATAAATATATTTAGTTTGACTAATGAAAATTCCATCACTAACTTGTTTAACTTGTAAACCAAGAAAATAGGTTAGTTCTCCCATTAGGCTCATTTCATAATTACTTTGCATTAGCTTAGCAAACTTTTTGCAAAGTTTGTCATCTTTAGAACCAAATATTATGTCATCTACATAAATTTGAACAAGTATACTAGAGCCATTAACATCCCTAAAGAAGAGAGTTTTATCAACAGTACCTCTAGTGAAGTGATTCTCCAAAAGAAATTTTGATAAGGTCTCATACCAGGCTCTAGGTGCTTGCTTCAGTCCATAGAGTGCTTTCAACAGATAATACACATAGTCTGGAAAATTTGGATCTTCAAATCCTGGAGGTTGACTTACATAGACTTCCTCCTTTAATTTCCCATTTAGAAATGCACTCTTGACATCCATTTGATAGACTTTGAAATTGGCATGGGCTGCATGGGCTAGAAATATTCTGATGGCTTCAAGTCTTGCAACAGGAGCATATGTTTCATCAAAATCTATTCCCTCTTGCTGAGAATAGCCTTTAGCAACCAGTCTGGCTTTATTCCTTATGATAATGCCATTTTCATCCATCTTGTTTCTGAATACCCACTTTGTGTCAATAGGACTCTTGTTCTTTGGTTTGGGTACCAGCTTCCATACTTGGTTTCTCTCAAATTGGTTCAGCTCTTCCTGCATAGCTAATATCCAATCTGGATCCAATAGAGCTTCTTCCACTTTCTTAGGTTCCTCCTGAGACAGAAAACCACTATACAGACATTCATCTTGAGTGGCTTTTCTTGTTTGCACTTTAGATGATGCATCACCAATGATCAGTTCAAAGAGATGATTCTTGGTCCATTTTCTTTGTGGTGGAAGATGTGCTCTAGATGAGGTGGCCTCAGTATTGTCATGATGTGAGACAGAGTGTTGACTAGTTGAAACTCCCCCTGAGTTGTTGGTCCTTTGCAGGGAACTTGGAGTTCTATCAACTGATGATGTAAATCGATTATCCGTTGATGAACCATGATCAACGGATGCTTCATTTTGTACTTCAACGGATGATGCACTATGTCTTTCAACGGATACTGCATTGCCTCTATCAACGGATGCAGTATTTTGTGCATTATCCAAGGGCAAGTTTTGAATCCCTTTTGAAGTGTCATCTCCATCAGTCTCCTCTTCACTATCATCACAATATATCTCAATGTTGTCAAATTTGAGTCTCTCATTATGTCCCTCATCTGTTAGTCCATCAATCTTTTTATCATCAAACACAACATGCACAGATTCCATAACAATGTTGGTTCTTAGATTGTAGACCCTATAAGATTTTCCAGCTGAGTAACCAACAAATATCCCTTCATCAGCCTTTGCATCAAACTTCCCTTTATGGTCAGATTGATTCCTCAGTATAAAGCATTTACATCCAAAGACATGAAGAAAGTTTAGAGTTGGTTTTCTTCTCTTGAACAACTGATAAGGAGTCATGCCTTTAGCTTGATTGATCAAAGAAATATTCTGAGTGAAGCAGGCACAATTAACAGCTTCAGCCCAGAAATATGTTGGTAACTTTGATTCTTCAAGCATTGTTCTTGCAGCTTCAATTAAAGATCTGTTCTTTCTTTCAACAACCCCATTTTGCTGAGGTGTTCTTGGAGCTGAGAACTCATGCATTATTCCATTTTCTTCACAGAACAGCCTTAATGTCAAATTCTTGAACTCAGTTCCATTGTCACTCCTGATATTTCTAACCTTCAAGTCAGGATGATTGTTGACTTGCCTGATGTGATTGATAATGATTTCACTTGCTTCATCCTTTGATCCAAGAAAATAGACCCATGAGAACTTTGAGAAATCATCTACAATCACTAAGCAATATCTTTTTCTTGCAATAGACAATACATTGACTGGTCCAAACAAATCCATATGTAGCAGCTGTAATGGTTCATCAATTGTTGTTTCAAGCTTCTTTTTGAATGATGCTTTCCTTTGTTTGCCTTTCTGACAAGCATCACATAAACCATCCCTTGAGAATTCAACTAGAGGGATTCCTCTAACTAAGTCCTTTTTGACTAGATCATTCATTGTCTTGAAATTCAAGTGGGATAGCTTCTTGTGCCATAGCCAACTTTCAACTGAGCTTGCTTTGCTGAAGAGACAAGTAATGGATTCTGCATCTGTAGAGTTGAAGTCAGCTATGTACACATTTCCTTTTCTAACTCCAGTTAGAACCACTTTGTTGTCTTTCTTACTAGTGACAACACAGGCTTCAGAATTGAAGGAAACTGTATTCCCTCTATCACATAGTTGACTGATGCTCAGTAAATTGTGCTTGAGACCATCAACTAATGCAACTTCATTAATGATGACATTCCTTGTTGAAATCAAGCCATATCCCATAGTAAACCCTTTGCTGTCATCTCCAAAGGTTATGCTAGGGCCAGCTCTCTCCTTGAACTCTGTGAGCAGGGAGAAATCTCCTGTCATGTGTCTTGAACAACCACTGTCCAAGTACCATAGATTTCTTTCATTTCCCTGCACACCATAAAATCAATCAATTTGATTTTGGTACCCAAGTTTCCTTGGGTCCATTCTTGTTAGCCTTTCTCCTAGACTTCATTCCTCCTGCATCTTTAGACTTAGGTGAGTTTGAGTCAACCTTGGTCTTAGATGTAGTTGGTTGAGGTGTAGGGTTAGTCACAGAATCATTTAGCACATTTGTAAAATTATTAGGCATTGATTGTGCAAACATGTTATTCCATATGGGCATATTGTATGGCATTTGAGGCATACTACATGCAGCAAGATAAGGATTGTTAAAATATGGCATGTTTACAAAATGTGCATAAGGATTTTGTTGAGACATAACAGGCATAGCATGCAGAGGTGATGCAGACATATTAGGCATAGAAGAGGGTACAGTTATGGGAGTCTTCTTAATGGATTTACAATTAGCAGATAGATGATTAACACTACTACAATGCACACAGCTTTTTCTAGGAGCATACCTATCAGGTGTGTAATTGTTGTGTTTATTAATTCCTACCTTCCCATTTCTGTTGGATTTTCTTTTAGATTCCTTTTTATCCTCAACCATCTTGAGCCTATTATTTAACTGTTCTAAGGTCATGTGCCCTACATTCACCTTACTGACATCTTTGGATGTGCTTGCTTCTTCTTTGACAAAGTTCTTTGAAGTTGAACCAAATTTTTTGTTGAGTTTCTTTAGATTCTCTCTTTTAGAAACATCTGCCTGTTTTAATTGAGGAACCTTCAACGGATGCTCCTTTTCTTCCTTCAACGGATAACTTTCATCATCCGTTGACAGTCCATCAATTAATTCTAGTTTCTTTTTATTTTTATTCCAGGCAGTTTCACAGAATGATTCAATTCCTTGGACCTTAGCAATTTGAGCACTTACATCCCTAGATGTCTTCCAGGCTTTAATCACCTCTTGCTCTTTCTCTAATTGATTGGAAAGTATTTCTACTTTCTTAACAGATTCAGCTAGTTCATTTTCAACAGATATACAATGCAACTTAGTTTTCTCTAGGTCAATCATCTTATCTTCTAACAAAGCATTTCTATTACTTAAAAACAGATTGTTCTCTTTAATCCTACTATTTTCTTTAGCAAGAGATTTAAGAGATACACGCAAATGATACAATTCAGTAGACATGTCATTAAAGGCATCATTGCACTCTTCTTTAGTAAGCTGTGTTAAGTCAGTAGTGATTACCTGATTGCTTGATGAACTAACTTCATTTTCTTCAGAATCAGCCATGAGAGCAAGGTTGACATACTCCACATCTTCATCCTCTTCATCTCCATTAGCTGCCCAGTCCTTTTCTTGAGTAATGAAAGCCCTCTCCTTTTGCTTGAGCAGATCAAAATATTTCTTTTTGTAATCTACTTGTTCAAATTTCTTCTTTTCAGAAGTTGGCTTTCTGCACTCACCTGCAAAGTGTCCACTTATACCACAATTGAAACACTTGAACTTGGATTTGTCCACAGTGTTTTTGTGAGGTTTAGTGGCTCTAGTGTTTTTCTTGAATTTCATCTTTGTAAATCTTCTGGACAGAAATGCAAGATGCTCATCAATTCCATCTGAGTCATCTTGGCTGGAGTTGTCTTCATTTTCAGCAACTTGCTCTTTCCCCTTGCTTGATTCCTGACTTCTTATACCATCTTTGGAGTTTGATGTAGATCTCGCAGTTTCTTGTCTGTATTTCCTCTCATTTTCAGCTACCAATGCAACTGAACTTCCTTTCTTTCTCCCCTTCTCCAATACCTCATCCTGTTCCAGCTCTAGTTCATAAGTCTTCAAGATTCCATACAATCTTTCAAGAGTGAAGTCCTTATAATCTTGAGAGTTTCTTAAGGAGACAGTCATGGGTTTCCATTCCTTTGGCAAGGATCTTAAAAATTTAAGATTTGAATCCTTCACTTGGTACACTCTTCCATACAGCTTCAGTCCATTCAACAGCTTTTGAAACCTATTGAATGTTTCATTTAAAGATTCATTTTCTTCAAAATGAAAGTATTCATACTGTTGAATGAGAAGCTGCATTTTGTTTTCTTTCACTTGTTCTGTACCTTCACACAGTAGTTGAACTGTGTCCCAAACCTCTTTGGCAGTTGTGCAATTTATCACATTATCAAACATATCCATGTTAAGACCATTAAACAAAATGTTCATAGCCTTCTTATCCTTGTGGACTTCATCTGTGTCTTCCATTGTCCATTCTGCTCTAGGTTTTGGAATGGATTGACCAACAGCAACTGTGGCTGTAGCAACTGTTGCTACTTTGTGGGGAATGTGAGGACCATTCTCAATGCAGTTTACATAACCTTCATCTTGGGAGAGTAGATGAAGGTGCATTTTCACCTTCCAATGGTGATAATTGTCTTTGTCAAGAACTGGGATCTTTACTCCAATATCCTTCTTACTCATCTTTGTTAGATTCCAAGATCTTTAAACTCTTTGTATGTCAAGAGCTCGCTCTGATACCAATTGTTATTCCTAGTGGACTAACAATGAGATTTACAGAAGGGGGGTTGAATGTAAATCTCAAAACTTTTTCAAGTTTTGAGCAGTTTATAAAGTTGTGTGTTCAAGAAGAACAAGTGTGTGAATTGCTTTAAGCTAATACAGACAGATATATATTCAAGCACAAATGTAAAGAACACAACAGACCTTAAAAACTTTTCTGGTGGATTTGTTGTTCCACCAGAGATGGTATTTTAGAAAATCTGTGATTAAACAACGTTGATCACAGCTGCATCCTAGTACAAACTAGATGAATTTTCTCTCAATATTTTTCTAAACAGCTCTGGAAAATTCTCTTCTAATTACTAGCTTCTACTTGGTTTATATATTACCAAGTGTACAAGTGAAAAACAATATAAAAATACAGTAATAAAATAAGTTCTTCACTTGCTTCTTTTCCTGTTCACTCCAGTACTTTGTTGACTATTGCATCTTTGTACTGAAGAAGAACGGCTGCTTTTTCTGTTGTTCCTGAAATTCGGCTACCACATCTCAGTTGTCTCTATCAACCCATGTGCCTCTGTTCTTACGTACAACTACCCCTTATCAACGGCTAATCATTAGAGCATCCGTTGAAGCTTTCATCCGTTGAAGCTTTAGAGACATCCGTTGAAGCTTAGCTTTTTATCCGTTGAAGGTCTTTAAGTCATCCGTTGATACCACTTCATTTATACAAAATTACAAGGCATGAAGTATTTACAATTGGCCTTCCTATCTGCATATCATCTAGTAGTCAACATGACTCATAGTTTCTCTCAACTTCCAAGAATTACATTTTAAATACAGAGACTGAAATATGCTACAACACTAAACTTATTTCTAAGTAAAGCTACACCATCAACGGATAGCCAAAGTGGTCTTATCCGTTGAGGCTACAGACACTAAATTTCTACTTAAGTATTTTGTTAAACATATCATCAAACTAATGCACATACATTCCTAACACACATTTTTTACATTGTTTTCTTGGAGCATCTGCAATATAAGCAAAATTGTTGCTTTTGTTTATCCCAATCTTTCTATTTCTATTCTTCTTCTGCTTTCTTGCATCTTCAGTTTTTATTTCCTTGACAGGTATCTTGGAATCTTGGTTGATCATGGGCTTCTTTTCAGCTTTGGAAGTTTGAGTTATTTCTGTATTTTTCTTCTCATTGTCTTCATCAGCAATTTCTTGATTTATGATCAACTCTTCTTCACTGAAATCTACTTCATATACTTTGAACATAGGTGAACTAACCTTTCTCAGCATAGCTGGGATATCTTCATTTTCTGTTGCTTTTCCTTTATCACCTACAGCTTTTTTTATTGTTATTCAAGGCATCATAATCAAGACCAATAGCTATATTAGCACATGGCTTGTTCTTCTCATGGTATTGACCAACCAACTCAGATGCATTCCTGAATGATTTCAGTTTCATCTCATTCTTCTCAATCTTTTCTCTTAACACGGCTTCAATCTCACTTGCACACTTTAACTTATTTTTCAGATATTCATTTTCATTCTTGACTGACTCAAGCTCCACAAGCAGCAGATCCATCTTTTACTTCTCACTCTCAAGCTTCTCATTAGCTTTTGTTAGCCCACTGATTTCTTCAATAGCTGCTACTAAGCTAGTGTGTATATGAAACATCTTCACACTCATCTTTTCCACAGTCTCCTTATATTGACTAGCTTTTAAATCAATAGTGGTTAGAGTTGGTACCTTTGATTTTGAAGTGAATGCTTCTCCATGCTCAAAAGTCATAAGTGCATAGTTTCCAACCTCTTCATCTTCATCATCAACATCAGTATCATCCCAACTATTTCCTTCTGCAATATAAGCTTTTCCAGACTGCTTTTTCAAGAGAGCTTCAAACTTTGCTTTTAGTTCAAGATAGGCCTTGTCTTTCTTCAACTTTTTAGGCTTTCTGCATTCAGTAGCAAAGTGACCCAACTCATCACATTTGAAGCAAATTATCTTTGATCTGTCCACTGATCATGTTTTGTAGCCACCTTTGCTGACTGGATTGTACTGAGTTTTTGGTTTCCAATTATTGCTGTTGGAAGATTGTCCCTTTTTTTTGAAGAACCTTGGCTTCTTGACTCTTATGTTGGAGAATTTCCTAGCCAATTAAGCCATGGATTGGTCCATTTCATCTAGCTCATCCAAGGTGTAATACTCATCTTCCTCCAGCTCCAATATAACTTGCTTCTGAGGTCCTTTGTTCTTTTGTTCCATAGCTTGAACAACTGGAACTTGATCATCTTGCTCATCTTCACTTTCTTCTCTGTCATTCACAATCAAAGCACTTGAACCATCAACAACATGACCATGGTGTGCTTTCAATGACTTTCTTTGTAGTATTTCAAGTTCATAAATTTCAAGATTCCATAAAGAACTTCCAAGGTCATTTTGCTTGAATCTCTTCCTTCTGTAATGGTTGATATTTTCTATTCAAGATGGTCAGGAAGAGCTAGCAAGAACTTTAGATTAACTTCCTCAGCTTCAGAGTATTTATCATGTAGCTGCAAGTCATTTATCAATTTATTGAACCTTTCAAAAACTTCAGTGATACCTTCTTTTGGTTTAGCCATAAACCCCTCATACTGAGAAACCAGAATCCTCCTTTGTTTTAACCTAACCTCCTCTGTTCCTTCACATACGATCTCTATTTTAACCCAGATCTGTTTGGTTGTCACAGTTGACAATGTTATTGTACATTACATTGTCAAGTGACTCTATCAAGATTAGCTGCAAGCCACTATCCAGAGAGACTTTTTCTTTTTCAGGTTCAGTATATTCTGAAGGATCTTTAGGAGCATAATCTGCTAGAATGACCATGTCTCCATCTGTAGATTCCTCAATTCTTACCATGGGGGTAAAAGGCCCATTCTTGAGGATCTAAATGTATAAAGGATTGTTCATCCTGATGAACAGCAACATTTTCTTTTTCCATAGTGTGTAGTTAGATCTGTCAAAGGTGGGGATTTTTATACTGTTTAGCTTCTGTGTATTAATTCTTCCAAGTTCTTTAATCTGTTTACTTTCAGATTTTGCTCTGATACCACTTGTTGGGTAATGAATACAACACAGAGAGGGGTGAATGTGTTTTGGACAATTTTAATGGCTTTTTGATTATCTTAAACTAGATGAACAAAGCAGACAAGAAATGTAACAATATTATGTTAACTGAACTAAAGACAATGCACACAATATTTTAAAACTCACTTAATTTTATATAAAAATCAAGCTAGTGTTTTGCTACAAATTTTTGGGTTCTTGGTATGTTCATAACTCAGCTTCTCTCTTGAGAGTTACAAGATTTTCTAGATCTATTTTTGTTACCTCTTAAAACAAAGCATCCAGTGTTTACTTTATAGAACAGTAAACACTGATTTTACACAGCTGGCAATAACATGTACCAAACCCTACTTTAAGTTAACTAAAATTTTCTATTTCTAGCTTAGTGTATCTTTGCAAAACGTGCATGCCCGTGACTTTACTTTGTTAGTCAATCTTGGCATTTGATCTTGTACTCTTCAAACTGCTTTTTGTAGATTTTTCAAATTAGTTAATGATTTGTTTGTTGATTGATAATATTGGATATTTAACTGATCTGCATTCTGTACTTGAGTTTTACATCGAGATCTCCATTTTGGTATATAAAGAACTTGACATCTCGATAAGTATAATGGCTTATCGAGATCTCTTATTACTCTATAGTTGTTTTGACTTTCTCTATAAGAGAACTTGGCTTGTCGAGTTCTCTAATCTTCATGTCTTCATTTTGGCTTATCAATATCTCTGAGTTCTCTATGAAGAAATGACTTGTCGATATCTCAGAGATCTCTAGTGATATTTAGACTTATCGATCTCAGAGATCTCTAGTGATATTTTGACTTGTCTATATCTCCAATCTTCATGTCTTCATTTTTGCTTGTCGATATCTCTGAGACTTCTCTATAAGCTTTTATTGACTTCTCGATAAGTCATTCTGGAGTTCTCGAATGACTTCTCTATAAGACTTAATCTGTGACTTGTAGATATCTTGACTTAGAATGTTTTTCAAAAAATAGATTTATTCAACTTCAAGCTTCTTCACACTGTCTCTGAGCCATGATCTTCTTCCTGAGTTTATTCTTAGACTTGAGACTGTTTACTAGAAAAATACTCAAGTCTAATCTATTTACACTTTTACAGACTTAAGTAATATAATACAGAATGCAAACTTAGATTATCATACAACTTAGTTAGGACTGTCAATTTTGACTTAGTCTTGTTAAAGTACAGGTATGTATTCAATATTATATAAAACTATAATAATTGAATAATTAAATGTTCTACTACTAAATAGAAATACAAAAAACTTCTGATCATATTATATGGCATTTTTCATACAGCAACGCATTGACATATCTAACATTAAAATGTTTCTTGGTTCTATCCCAACATGATAGTAGCCATGACCAAATTTGACATATTTTAACCAAAAAATAAAAGAAATTGAAAACCTCCACAATACAATATTTATGTATGAAATTGAATTTGTACAAATTTTTATCTGAATATGCATAAGTAGAGGTTCCGACAAATCCTACTTTGACTTGTACCGCCTAATTCCGTAAGAAACTTTGTCAATCCAAAATTTGATGCATATGTGCTCATTTTTTGATCTAGCAAAATAGAGTTAATTACATTTTGCAACCCCTACCTTTCATTAAATAATAAAATTATATACTTACTTTCAAAAATACAGTTTGCAACCCCTAACTTTAAAAATCAAATACAATATGCATCCCTTTAACTATTTTGTTAAAAATATTTATATTATGGAGGGTAAAATTGTTTAGCAAAATATTTAAATAATAATATAAATTTTTTTAAATTAAACTAAAATTTTAAATTATAAAAATAATTTTAATGTCAATTATTTTATTACTCAGTATAATTTTAAAAATTCTAAAATATAGATATATTTAGAAACTTTATGATTAAATATATAAACATATATTTTGCTTAATAAATATATTTTTAGTATTTATCACTATGATTAATTTAGAATATTACTAATAGAATATAGCTATAATTTTTTTCATGTAAAAAATGTATTAAAATAAATATTTTAATTAATTTGAAATTTTAGTTATTAATATTAATATCTCAATTTCAATTTTTTAAGCGCAAGTGATGCATGTTGTAGTTGATATTGAAAGTTAAGGGTTGCAAACTCTATTTGCAAAGTAGGTATACATTTAAATGAAAGGTGGGGGTTGCAAAATGCAATTAACTAGCAAAATATTACTTAGTTTTAGATTATAGTGTATCAAGGGATTATCCAATTGATTGTGAATATAATCAAGTGGTTTATCCACATTAATTGTTATGTTAATGGACAAGATGTTCTATTTAACAACGACCCTAGGCTTATAGGTATGCAAAATAGCCAAAGAACGGTTGAATGCTTTTAACACTGGAATCAAACTACCACCCACTAAAATTTCTATGAAACATATAAGAAAATTTAGTATTTTGTTGTCACAGAGCCAATAGGTGGCCAACTAGTGATACTAACACGGTTAAAAAAATATTATACTATTGTATTGGACTAAAATAAAATTACAATTCAATAATAAAATATTGGTTGATATACAGACATCGAAAGATAAAATAATATTCAATCATGAATAAAATATATTCAAAAACAAACTAAGTATAATTACTTAGATTTACACTACAAGAAAAACGGCTTTTTCCTACCAAGCAAATCAAACCAGAAAAATTTGGTTGGAATTGCTCTACCATTTCCTACCAACCCGTAAACTGGTAGGAATTGCTCTAGGTGGGGCCCAGATTTTGTACACGCAAGCACCAAAACCTACCAATATTGGTGAGAAACTCAAAACCTACCAATTTTGGTAGGTTTTGACCAAAATTTGATACCGAAATGGTTCCACCAACCACGTCATCAGCCCTCACTTATTTCATTGATTAAACTTTTTTTATGAAAAAAGAAATAATATCATCAATCTGAGACCATTTCCTACCAAGTTTGGTGGGAAAGTTTTTCCTACCAAGGTTGGTAGGTTTTGGTAGAATCTTAATATGAAAATAACCCCACCAACCATATCAGCAGGCCACGTATTGTTAAGAATATATAACATTTTTCTGAAGTATAAATAAATATCAATAATTCAGGTCGTTTCCTACCAATATTGGTAGGAAATGGGAGAAAACTAAGAAAAATGTGTTTTTTCCACTTTTCGCTCATTATTTGTCACATTTCCGTTGATCATACTCTAAAAACATATATATATATATATATCTATTCATTTTAATAGTGAAACTCTAAAAGTTAGTTGATTACACTAACAGTCCCGTGTTTCCATTTGTTTTTTGGATAATTATAATTATTACGAAAAAAAATATTAAATATGAAAATGATTCGATAAATTAAAACTTTTCAAGTGAATTGTCATTTTATAGTGAAATAAAACTAGGAAGAAAAATTGGGTAAGAAAACAATTATAAATAAGAAAATCGTTTAGAAAACAAAATGTCGAGATTGTTCGAAGATTGAGTTAGATTTTCAACTCAAAGTTTCGGGGATGGGTTAGACATTTGGATTTTTTTAATAATACAACCTTACGGATTATTATATATATGAGTTTTATACATGTAATTGAAATATAGAATTTTTAAAAATTAAGCTATTATGTTTTTATAATAGATTTATAGAAAAAACTGCAAGAAAAATATATTTTTTGTACATTTCGCCTATTGTTTGTCACATTTCCGTTGATCAAACTCTAAAAAACATAAACATCTATTCATTTTAATACTGAAACTCTAAAAGTTGGTTAATTAAACTTACAGTTTTGTGTTTCCATTTGTTTTTTGGATAATTATAATTATTACGAAAAAAATATTAAATATGAAAATGATTTGATAAATTAAAACTTTTCAAGTGAAATGTCATTTTATAGTGAAATAAAACTAGGGAAAAAAATTGGGTAAGAAAACAATTATGACTAAGAAAATCGTTTAGAAAACGGAACGTCGAGATTGTTCGAAGATCGAGCTAGGTTTTCAACTCAAAGTTTCGGGGATGGGTTAGACATTTGGATTATTTTTAATAGTCCAACCTTACGGATGATTAGATATATGATTTTTATACATGTAATTGAAATATAGAATTTTGAAAAATTAAGCTATTATGTTTTTATAATAGATCTATAGAAAAAAACTGCAAGAAAATTATTATTTTTGTACTTTTCGCCCATTGTTTGTCAAATTTCCGTTGATCAAACTCTAAAAACATAAATATATATTCATTTTAATAGTGAAACTCTAAAAGTTAGTTGATTACACTTACAGTCTCGTGTTTCCATTTGTTTTTTGGATAATTATAATTATTACGAAAAAATATTAAATATGAAAATGATTTGATAAATTAAAACTTTTCAAGTGAAATGTCATTTTATAGTAAAATAAAACTAGGAAGAAAAATTGGGTAAGAAAACAATTATGACTAAAAAAATCGTTTAGAAAATAGAACGTCCAGATTGTTCGAAGATTGAGTTAGAGTTTTAACTCAAAGTTTCGGGGATGGGTTAGACATTTGGATTTTTTTAATAATCCAACCTTACGGATGATTATATATATGAGTTTTATACATGTAATTGAAATATAGAATATTTAAAAATTAAGCTATTATGTTTTTATAATAGATCTATAGAAAAAACTGCAAGAAAAAAATATTTTTTGTACTTTTCGCCTCTTGTTTGTCACATTTCTGTTGATCAAACTCTAAAAACATAAACATCTATTTATTTTAATATTGAAACTCTAAAAGTTAGTTGATTACACTTAAACTTTTGTGTTTCCATTTGTTTTTTAGATTTTTTTAATTATTACGAAAAAATATTAAATATGAAAATGATTCGATAAATTAAAACTTTTCAAGTGAAATGTCATTTTATAGTGAAATGAAACTAGGAAAAAAATTGAGTAAGAAAACAATTATGACTAAGAAAATCGTTTAGAAAACAGAAGGCCGAGATTGTTCGAAAATTGAGTTAGGTTTTCAACTCAAAGTGTCGGGGATGTTTAGGATTACACACTTGGATTTTTTTATTTTTATTTTTTAATAATTCAACCTTAGGATGATTAGATACATGAATTTTATACATGTAGTCGAAATATTGAATTTTTAAAAATTAAGTTATTATATTTTAATAATAGATCCATAAAACAAACTTTTAATTCCTACCGGAATTGGTAGGTTTTGCCCAAAAAAGTTGTTTGTCCTTTTCCTAGTTGAGTATTTCCTACCAAGTTGGGTCTGAAATAGACCTAAAATTGGTAGGAAAAGGCATCACCTGAAAATAGTAATTAAATTGTTATTTTAACAATTTCGTATAATATTCGATTTTTAATAAATATTATCCAATTTTTTAACTAAGATATATTTGTTTGTTTTACTATATATTTTAGGGATATGATAAAATTTTTAGAAAAAAAATAAATATATTTGGTTTAGTAGTATTTAGTCCTATATTGATATTTAAATTTTTTTAAATATTTAATTTACTTTTTAATAATTGCACTCACACTAAAAATTAAAAAAAAAATCGTTAAACCCCATTACCTACCTATATTGGTTGTAGTTTCACGAATATTTTAAACATGAAAGTAAATTCAAAATTTTTAAAATTGGAGCTAAATCCAAAAATTCAAAAACAAAGTCCAACTCAAAACCTACCAATATTGGTAGGAAATGAACTTTAGTTTCACGAAAATTCAAATATGGAGCCAAAACTAAAAGTTTTAAATATGGAGCCAAAACCAAAAATTCAAAATTTTCATCAAATTCAAAACCTACCAGTATTGGTAGGAAATGAACCTTAATTTCACAAAAAATTCAAATGTGGAGCCAAAATCAAAAATGAAAATTTCAAATACGGAGCCAAAATTAAACTCAAAAATTTGAAAATTCCGCCTAAACCCATAACCTACCAATATTGGTAGGAAATAAGTGACTTCAACCTATAAACCACTATCTTCCTCTTTTCACTTTCAATTTCATCTACTCCACCAAAATTTCATTTCATAATTTCTCCATCCTCTTCTTATCTTTTGGTAAATATCTTCATCCTCTTCATTTAAACCATCTCATATATATGTATGCATTTCAATATTGTTAACATATTTTTTATCTTCATTCGTTTATATAATTACTTCTTTGTTTTTACTACATGTATTAATTCTTCATGTACGTTAATGACTACTAACATTTATAATCTCTTCTTATGTAGATTTTATTCACTCGAGACCAAGAAAATGAAACAAACAAAGAAGAAAATGGAAAACTCACAAAGAATGTAGACAAATTATTCAACAACGATAATGAAGAAATTACAAAAAATGAAGGCAAATGATTTAACAATGATGAGAACTTGAAGATGATTAGTCTTAACTTTTGAAACATCTATTAATTATTGTAATGAATTATTATTTCTAATATGCAATTACCACGAATATGTAATTTTTTTTAATGTTATAATGGTGATATGTCCGGATTGTGATTTATGATGATTTTTTCAAATTTTGGTTATTGTTATATGCTTATGATTTAGATATTAATTTATGTACAACTTGTTCTACATTGTTATCAATGAAATAATTTTTTTTATAAAAAAACTGTCCAACATTTCCCACCACATTCAAGCCATTTCCTACCACATTCAAGGTATTTCTTACCACATTCAAGCTAAACAGTGGTAGGAAATGGTTGGTAGGAAATGCTGATATTCATGTCTTCTGACATAAAATCTACCATTCATCAATCAAAACCTACCAGTTATGGTAGGAAATACTCACTCAAAACCTACCAATTTTGGTAGGAAAAAGGTCTTTTTTGTGTCAATTGCCACGTGGGAGGACACGTGGATGGGTCCCACATGCCAACTCATCAATCTGACCCCAATTTGTATGACGTGGCAGCTGATATGGCAGGTGACGTGGCCGCCCATGTGGCGTGCCACATGGGCGGCCACTTGGCAAGTGGGACCATTTGAGATACAAGCACCAATTCCTACCACAAAGCAATTCCGACTGGAGCAAATCCCACCAAGCCTTATGGTAGGAATTGCCCCCTTTTAATAATGGTTTTTAAGGGATTTTTTAAAAAATACTCGAGGCTAAAATTTTTTTTGCAAAAATAGTTTCATTTTTTTAAAAAAAATTACAAAATACTTTTTTATTTGTAAAAATACAATTTTTCAAAAAACTTTTTGCAAAAATACGATTTTTTGCAACTTCATTCAACTATATGCAACCTTCGATAAATTTATGTAACTTCATGCAACAAAAAAAACTCGATTAAACTAGTTGCATTTCTTGATTTTGGTTGATTCCGTATTTTTGTAAAAAAATCAGAAGACAGTAAAATCGCAAAAACCTTTGAAAAGTCAGTATTTTTGGTAATTTCTCTTTTATTTATGTGTATATTTCTAAACTATTAAAAATAATATAAATACGAAAATTGAAAGTTTTGTTGGTAGTCGTATGATAGTCTTTTAATCATCTGTAATTTGGTCATCCTATAAATTTATATTTATATTTAAAATAAAATAATTTCATTAATAAATTAATATTCATAATTTAATTATATGAATACAAATAGAATTATATCTGTATGGGCCAAAATAAAATAATATATATTTTATTCACCTTGACAAAAAAACTATCATATTGAACTGATCTAAAACAAATTTAAAATTAAAAGATTATTAGTTGGTAGGTACTGTATAATGGTCCCATAATAAAATAAAATAATATATACTATTCATTCGAGTTTAAAATAAATTATATTATTGATATAGGATATAAAAAAATAAATAAAATTATTTAATTTTGATGCATCGGATTAAAACTAAATAATAAATACTACTAATACGGTTAAAAATATTATACTATTGAACCGGGTTAGAAAAATAATTAGAATTAAAATATAAATTTTTGGTCGATATAATAATATTTGATAAAAATAAAATATTGTATACTACACATTCGGGCTAAAAATTGATATTACACCCTGATTAAATTAAATAAAAAATAAACTCGATATAATAACTTGGATTTGGTTAATATAATGGGTTTATATAAAATTTGTGGATTTTATTTTATGTATATAACAATTATACTACCTAAAATAAAGATAATAAAATAACTATTATTTAAAACAATCGTGCATCGCACGAGTAATAGATGCTAGATATAATAATGTACACACTACAGCTACATTATTTTATTATATAAATCAACTTTAGGTCTTCTTTCGGAATTGGTTTGGGTTACTTCATATTTGGTTTAGGATAATTCAGATGTCGAATTTTAAATCAGATATTAGTTATGAACACCTAAAATCAAATTTCAAATATAAATTCTTTCGCATTGAAATTATAAATCCATATTCAATAGTTTCAATTCAAATTGATTTGGTATCAGCATATCGAATTATTTTGTTCTTTGTAAATATTGAAAATAAGTTACAAAATAGGTGTTGTTCAAAAATTACAAATACGGTAAACAAAATAATTGTGCAATTATCTATGCACTAGATAGAATATTTTTAATCATCCCAACCGCTAAGAAATTAAAATTCTAAAAAAATACGAATCATAAAAAAGAGGAAAAATAATAAATCTTACTAATTTATTATCGATTGAATTCGATATATATGGTTACATCAAATTTATCAAATTTATGATACTAATTACGCTGGACATTGGGTTGGAATAGTAACACCACAAGTAGCAGCAACTTTTTTAGCGCCGGGAGAATTAATATACTTTGCATAAATCGGATTTTTAAGATATTGGCAAAAACAAGGTTGTTGTGCTTTGAGGTTAGAACAACATTCAGGTGTCGGTGGTATGTTGGGATCTATTATGGATGCAAGGCAAGCCGCTAATTCCACCGGATTGCAATCTGACTTCGCCACTTGTACCTCTGCTAACATAATTACAGCTATTGCGATCATTGTAATCACAATTTTGTTGCTCAATCTAGTTCTTAAAGCGATTGCCATTTGAGAAAATTTTGATGATTATCAGCTATTTTTAATTACAACGACTGATAGTGTAATATTTTGAGATGAAATAGTTGATTTTGCAATGGTATTTATAGGAAAAAGTAGTATCCCTAATAAATGTTACTGATAAGTAACTTATATCTAAGATTTAATATATTTTAATAAAATGGGGCCATCATAAATGAGAAAATTATATAATAATGGGAGATGATATTATATAACATATCAAAACAATATTTGAGGAGATAATTAGATAAATTTGTGGAGATCCCAAATCCCAAATCAAATGTAAAACAAAATCCCCTGGGCCATGGGAAACTATTATTCATTAACATGCATCTTCTAATAAATGTTATATATGTGTACCTTGATATAATGTATAAATATATGTAACTTATGAAACGTATATATAAATTAAGTGGGGCCAGTATAATTGAGCTAATGGATTGCGGATGTTATGGATAGTTTAAAATATTAATCTTTCTTTACTTTCTTTTTCTTGTCTATTTTTACAGGATTTATCACACATTAGCCCTTTAATTTTACTGAAAATACACATGAAGTTAGAAAATGTGTCTTTCTGCCTCTGATGTATGACTTTTGTGTAAAATTATGATATCTACCCTAAGGTAGAGGGTAATATTGAATCTATGTGTAAATATGTACAAATATGCATATTTTAAGGGTCAATACGCTCAGTTTGTAAAAAGACTTTTTTCATTTATTTTCTCTATCATTTTTTTTCAAAATTCATTATATATATATATATATATATCTATTTTTTAAAAAATAATAAATTTTAAGTATAACTTTATGTACTTCAATATATATATATATATATAGTTAATTGTCTTTGCACTCCTCAACTTTGATAAAAAAACAAATGTTTTCCAGAAGTTTCGGAAGTAAATTGCATCCCTTAACTTATATTTTGGCACTCATTATGCACCTCTTTCATAATTTCATTGAATTGAACAGCGGCAAAATTGAAAAGTCAGCAAAAAAATTAAGTATATTAAATTTTGTTTCTTTTAGATCATATTAAAAATTAAATTTTGATACAAAATTGCAAATTTTACATTTTCAAATAATACTAATAATTTCAGTTTTGATTTTCATTCTATAGTATTAATGCTAATATTTTACAATTCTACTAAAAATAATTTTAACAATTAGTTTTGATTATATACTTAAATTTAATTGTAGCGAGGTTGTAAAATTTTGAAATTAATTGTGTAAAAATGAAAATTGAAACTGAAATTAGTAGTATTATTTGAATATTCAAAATTTATTATTTTATATATTTAGAATAATTAATTTTTAATATTATTTTAAAAAAAATATTTTGATTAATTATAGTGCTGAATTTCTGATTTTACTCATCCTAGTTATGAAAAATATTTCTTGAAGACTGGCCATGAAGCAGAGACTCATCCACGTAATTACTTAGAATTGCTTTTGTTATATTCATCATGTTCGTCGATCGATTATTTGTTATATTCATCATGTTCGTCGATCGATTAATCCTAATCAGTACCTAAATATAATAATTAGTGCCTATTACCGATTCTTACGAACTTGGGTGAGAGTGATATTCCTTGTCTTATCTCATGCATTGGTGCTCCGTGATCATCCTTTTCAATTATACAGCAGCACTTTAACAATATCTCCTCATCTCCTCAATATCTTGAAATAATTTTCATATTTACTGACATACATGATACATGGCAACTGGTAACATATATAGTATTGGCAATGCACTGTTAGACACTCGAGATTATTTTTCAGCAGCCCGAGAAATTACCAGTCTTCTAAATAGAGCTAGCAAAGAGATAGAAAGGAAGAAAATAAGAACTTACCAAACCAGATCCTCCAAATCAACCTTGAAGGTTTTCGCAGTCCTTTGAATACACATGCATAGCTACTGATAGATCTTTGCATGATCAAAATCTCAGGTGCCGATAATGTAAGTGCTTATGCAATACCCGACTGTTGCCTTAAGCACTGGGTGAGCATACTGGCAACACTAGCAGAGTAGCAGTAAACTATGAGGAGGCGTTTGGATGCATCATGGGAATGGGAATGGGAATCGGGAATGGAATGGGGTTTAACGGGAATGTGAATGAAATGGAAACCCAAGGGGTATGGTGGGTTTGATTTCCCAGAACCCCCAAGATAGAAGGAGTTCTCATTCCCCACCACTAAATTGGTAATCCAAATACTATCACTTGGGTTTAAGGTTCCGATTCCCGTTAACCAGACACATTAACCATCAACCAAACACCCCTGAGTATTAAAAATTCATGGCGGATCAAGTGCTACATTAAGAGGAGGTTAAAATTTTTAGCGAAGAATAAAAAAGATTAACCGTTTATCATCTGCATTTAGGCTAAGAAACCCATGAACTAGCATGAAAAACAATTAACAATCAAACCTCGCCATAATAAAATTGCATGACCAGTCAATAACTACATTAAATGGAGGTTACAGTAGTAGGCAAAAGAGTGAAGTGATTGTAGTACAGTTTTAAAAACATTGCTCATCTTCATTTAGGCTAAGAAAACAAAAATAACCAGCATGAACCCAATCAAGCCTCGCCATAATACATCGCATGACTGGACTATAGCTACATTTGAAGGAGTTTACGATATCAAGCAGAGAGTTAAGTGATTACAAATACGTTCTGTTATACTTGTTTCTTCATCTGCTGAGCACCAATTTTCTGCGAATCTCTTGTGCTGTATTGAAAATGCCAAGCGTTGGTGCGTTGCAGACAAAGCACTTTTTGTTCTTTGCGTGGTGCTGTACACAGAAAGAATATAGTCAATATAAGCTAAAAATTTCAGAAAAGAAATCAAGGTTAATATTTTCGGCAAATTTGACTGAAATTTAGTGAAAATGAACATTTAAGTAGGAACGGAGGAAGCAGATAATAATTCACAGGAAGGCTAACCTTCAAAGCACATTGCTCGCAGAAGTAGTGCTTGCACTTGGTAACTACAGGATCACGAAATGCCTGACTACAAATAGAACATTCAAAGGGCAAGGAATCATCGCAATGTTCTGCATCCTCTTCAATTCCAAGCTCTTCTCGAGCCAACTTTTTCTGTATCGCCTTCTCTTTCTCATCCCACTCTTTCTCCAGCTGCCATCCTGACTTGTAATCTCCACGGTCATGCAAATACTTGCACGAATCACCATACCCACAGTACCCGCTTTCCTTGTAATCTTTACAAACATCAGGCTGATAATCAAACCTAGTCGACACCCTGATATGAGCTGATGCACGAAGAGGCCCATGTGATCCACCTACTTTCTCCCCTGCAACTGTTTGATCTCTCCTAAACCCCGCTTTATGATCAACATATGCACTAATTCCTCTGTACACCTTGTCATCGCCACCACTTTTAAGAACCCTCTCATGTCTTGCCCGGGCATCTCTCGTAAACTTAGTCTCCGTCTCAAGGGCTGCTGTTGCCCTGCTATCATTCTCAATTTGAACTTCACTAGAAGACTCAAATTGGAACACCGCCTGGTGGTTTTCAGTTTCGCGAGAAGTAATTAAACGTTTTAGTGCAGTAGAGAAATGTAACCTACCATCCGACACCAAGAATTTTTTTCTCTTAAGCAAATTAGTCTCAATTACGGAAGCTTCATCTTCCTCAACTTCATTATCCTCAGTACGATCCCGTCTCCTGGTATTCTCGTTTCTTGTTGTTTGGTTGAAATAATTGATCACTGCAACAAACAATATATATTAGCAAACATTCAAATTAAATTAGTACTAAAACAAGATAAACTACTAAGTACCTGACTCAGATTGTCGAGGATTAGGAGGATCGGGTAAATCTGACATCCCTGACTCAGATTGTCGAAGAATAGGAGGATCGGGCATATCTGCCTTCCCTAACTCAGATTGTCGAGGAGTAAGAGGATCGGACATATTTGCCGTCATTGACTCAGATTGTCGTGGACTAGGAGGATCGGGCATATCTGCCATCCCTGACTTAGATTGTCGAGGACTAAGAGGATCGGGCATATCTGCCATCCCTGACTCAGATTGTCGAGAACTAGGAGGATCGGGTTTATCTGCCATCCAATTAAAAGCCTATCACTAAAGACCGAAAACACGTTCTAACAACAGCTTCTGAAAGTACGACAATCAAAAACAAGTTACGCAAAAGGCAGATAAACGAGCATGAGATCAACGATAATAAAATCACGCGAAACAAGAATTCACTTATACGTGCATGAAACTGACACATGCAATATTCGACAATAAATAAAATCACGAAAATACGATACAAGGATTCTTAAAATCACGAGATATAGGAGCATGAAACTGATACTGGCTAATTAAAATATGATTTAACAGAGAACAGAGAGATTAGACTTGTGTATGTAAACTAATTAATGAATCTTCGAGCATTAGCTATACCTGAAACCCTAGGAGTGTGAGAGCGCGCAAGCGTAAACCAACGATAAGAGGAGGCTTATAATTTTTCGTGTCAAACCCGAGTGTATATATCCTTTTAAAGTCGGATCAGGTTTTGATAGGCCAGAAATAATCAGGCCAGATAAAAGAACAGAGGCCCAAAAGAGATGTCACCCCAGGCCCAAGCCAGAGTGGCCCCCGGTGCCACGTGGCATAGAACAAAAGAGTCAACTGTCTCATGTTACCCAAAATGGAACAATTGCATCTCAGCCATTCACGGGTAATCATCCCAAGACAGCTCTGATAGAGAAAGGACACCTGACCACACAGCCCATCTGGACCGTCCAACCTGTCACCAACCAAGAATGATCAAAGGCCAGGATGAAGAGGTACAAACCCCAAAAACCCTAAATCTTGGGACCTATAAAAGACCCCAAAAAGAGGGTTTTAGGGGTTGAAAAACATTGGACTGCTACACACATATACACACACCCTCACATATTTTTGAATAGCTCATTCTTCCCTCTTCTTCTTCTTTTTCAAGAAAGTCCATTTCTTATTCTCACGTCGGAGTTGTCGCGGGTCACAACCCCCCTCCGGTTCTGTTTTGCAGAGACCCTTACTTAGCAGGTTAACCGCACTCCAACCGCTACGGAAGTCAGGTCCCCGCACGTGTGAGAAAGGAGAAGACCTGGGAAGAAACCGAGTTATCATTGGCGCTAAAAGGAGGGGAAGACCTGCACAAGGAACAACAGTCATTAAAATGAACAGGGCAAAGATATATAACAGGAAAAATACAAGGAAAAAAACTACTAAGGCAAAACACTTACAGCCAACATTATACAATGTTTGATTATCTAAAACGGTGTCCCGGGTCCACTGGACACCAAGAGCAACCACAAAGTCGTACATCTTCGTCAAGGCATCTCCACCAAGCTTCTCGGATGGGAACCTGCTATTTTTCAAAGTAGTTTTGTACAAAGGCATAAACTCCAGGTCCCACCCCCGGACGAAGATGAACTCCTGGTGCCAGCCCCGGAGCGAGTTCAACATAAAGACTGGAGCCTTTTTGGCATCGGAAGGGAGCCCACAACCATCTATATTAAAGGTAAACTCAAAAAGAGGAGGCAAGGTGGACTTTTTGATTTTAAAAAGATAGTGAAAAAGCTTAAACGTCGGAAGGTACTTCTTCACATGGCAACAGGCCAGAAACCAGGAAACCCACTTAACAGAGTTCGGAGCTAACTGGGTGAAGGGTATCCCGTAGACGTCACGGCACAAGGACTTGATAAACTGATGGAGATTGGGTCTCATGTTACACAGATGTTCTAAGGGAATTCCTACCCAACCACCAGCAGGACGGTGATAAACTCTTTCGTGAGGCTCGTGCCACCTCCACTCCATATCATCCCCGAAGTAAAATACGGCCTTCACCGGATCATCTACCTGCTGAAAGATGTACTCGGAGAGGTCGGGATGACGGGGGGCAGGAACATACCTTGTCCCGGGGGTATTATAAAAAAGTTGATCCATACGGGCCCCATCATAAGGTTCTAAGCCCCCGGGCCTATAAGCAGTGGTAAGGTCCCTAAAGTAATAATCATGGGGAGGGCTGTTCTCACGAGTCCGAACGAAATAATGGTCAATGTCTATCCAAGACCCGTCTCTCCTACCCAAAGTCTGCCCGGGGTTTAACAGGAAGGTAGGCAGCTCCTCAACTATGGCTTGGCGACGGGGAGGCATATTTTCTAGTTCCGGGGAAGAGTCACTGGAAGAATGTTCGGGAAATCCAAAGTGGGGACGGTCAGGTCTATGTTTCAGGTTAGCTAATTGTTTCTTTCTACCCATCCTAACCATATAACCCCGGAGTCTATGCCATTTCGGGAAGAAAAATAAAAGAAAGAAACACAAAAACTACTCAGAAACAGTTAACCTCAAAATCAAAATACCAAATTATATCAAGCAACCTATACATACATATATACTCCTATAACATATGTTATGAACAGTCACGAAAGTGAAAATCAAGCCCAGTTTTACACAGATTAAAACCCTTATTCGCACACATACACATACCAAAATACAAACCCAGATTCTCTACAAACATCGACTTCTTCTTCGCAGAACAAAAAATATAAATCTAAACAGCAAACAACCTATTTGACTCGCCAAAACTCGACACAACAAAGATAAACAAATTCAAATACTTGAGTACACATGCATTCTAAAAACCCAAACTATAATTACTCAATAAGCAATCACGAAGAAACAAAAAGAAGAATGATGGCAAGTTTAAGAACTTACAAGAAAGCAGGAGAATAAACCGGCTTCAAAAAGCAAAGAGGCTCCCAAATTCGACTTGGAGAAAAATGGCTGAAAGATTTTGTGTTCGCAGTTGCGTAAAGGAAAAAGAAATGAGAAAGTGAGGGTATTTATAGGCACAGAAGGAGTGTTAACCCCCTCAACTACCCCGCAATCCGGTCCGTTGATCGAGCACACGTGGCGCAATCCTAAGCGTCTAGAAAATAACCACTGCAGTTAATGATTACATCGCTGTAATTATTTAACAGGCGCGACTTTTGAGGCAAAAAGGGGGGGAAAACTACAGCCTTTCGTGCATATACATATACTTACACATATATTTGTACAAGAAGCTCAACAGCCGTTTGACACCCCGGGAAAAACGCCAAAGTACTACCCACCTGTCGCACCTGCACCCAGACCTACCCAAACACAACCCCGTGGACTTGTATCCAACAACACCCCGGGGTTAGGGGCCACAAATCAAAGGAAAAATGGCGAAATTTTTCCAAGTGCCAAGAATTAAAAGGTCTACCCAAACACAACCCCGGGGACTTGTACCCAACAACACCCCGGGGTTAGGGGCCACAAATCAAAGGAAAAATGACAAAAAAATTCCAAGTGCCAAGAATTAAAAGGCCTAACCAAACACAAACCCGGGGACTTGTACCCAACAACACCCCGGGGTTAGGGGCCACAAATCAAAGAAAAAATGACAAAATTTTTCCAAGTGCCAAGAATTAAAAGGCCTACCCAAACACAACCCCGGGGACTTGTACCCAACAACACCCCGAGGTTAGGGGCCACAAATCAAAGGAAAAATGACAAAATCTTTCCAAGTGACAAGAACTAAAAGGCCTACCCAAACACAACCCCGGGGGACTTGTACCCAACAACACCCCGGGGTTAGGGACCACAAATCAAAGAAAAAATGACAAAACTTTTCCAAGGACAAGACCCAAAGAGCCTACCCAAACACCACCCGGGGACTTGTACCTAACGACATCCCGGAGTCATGAGACAAATCGAAGAAGTGAATGTTTTCCAACTACTCCCCCATCCGGGAAAACCCGCATGTGGGAGTGGGAGGCAAATGATAGGCCAGAAATAATCAGGCCCAGATAGAAGAACAGAGGCCCAAAAGAGATGCCACCCCAGGCCAAAGCCGGAGTGGCCCCCGGTGCCACGTGGCACATGACAAAAGAGTCAACTGTCTCATGTTACCCAAAATGGAACAATTGCATCCCAGCCATTCACGGTAATCATCTCAAGACAGCTCTGATAGAGAAAGGACACCTGACCACACAGCCCATCTGGACCGTCCAACATGTCACCAACCAAGAATGATCAAAGGCCAGGATAAAGAGGTACAAACCCCAAAAACCCTAAATCTTGGGACCTATAAAAGGCCCCAAAAAGAGGGTTTTAGGGGTTGAAAAACATTGGACTGCTACACACATATACACACACCCTCACATATTTTTGAATAGCTCATTATTCCCTCTTCTTCTTCTTCTTCAAGAAAGCCCATTTCTTATTCTCACGCCGGAGTTGTTGCGGGTCACAACCCCCCCTCCGGTTCTGTTTTGCAGAGACCCCTACTTAGCAGGTTAACCGCACTCCAACCGTTACGGAAGTCAGGTCCCCGCACGTATGAGAAAGGAGAAGACCCGGGAAGAAACCGAGTTATCAGGTTTCAATAGAAAAAATGTTAAAAATAACAATTTTTTTGATGTAAATTGCTGAAAATACTCATTCTGAAAGTGGATGGCTGAAAATACCAATTTGAATACGCATTTGTCATTTGGGTATCCTGTTTTGTACTAGATACGCATTTGTCAAACGGGTATCCAATTTTTTTTAAGATACCCATGCGTATCTCAATGGTAATACCCAAACTATAAATACGTATCTCTAGTAATTTTCTTAGATACCCAATTCTCAAATGTGTATTACACTTACCCAATTATAAAATGCGTAACCAAATTACTCGTCTTGTAAGGTTCACGGCCTTATCGAGCCAGAGCCTGTATTATTTTTAATATTATATATAAATATTTATTTATATATTTAATCGAATGAAACTTGAGCCGAACCAATCATATTTTGAGTTTTTGTTAATATTTGGTGCAATCGTTTCGAGTTTCTGAGCCGAACTCGAGACTATCAAATTTTTTACGAGCCGGTTTTTGAACTTGGAATTAAAGTTTCGATCAAACTCGAGCTTGAGTCCTAACTTTTTAATCGAGATCGAGGCTAGCCTACCGGTGTTCGATTTGGCTCGACTCGGCTCGATTACACCCCGAGTTATGTCCAATAAATTTAGAGAAATAAATGAATATGCTAGTACTGTTTTTTAAAATTTTACGTTTTGACTATTTTCTGAAAATATTTGCAAAAAAATATGGTTTTCAACAAAAACCAACCAAATATGCAAAAAAAATCATTTTTTAAAGATAACTGAAACTATTTTTAATTGCATTTGAGTTATGAATCTGATTTCGTCGAGCTATAAAAATCGTAATTCGCAAAAAAAACAAATCAAAATATTGTATTTTTACAAAAGTTAAAGTAACAATAAGTCATGTCTGCATTATAAGGCCTTGAAAAACTCTACCATCTCTTCACTCTATGGTACATGCTAAACATTTTTCAAAGAAACTGTTGTACAATTTTCGGTGTTAATGCATCAATCTGTAATCTGTAATCTGTAATCTGCAGCCTAGCTAAACATATTGGTACATCTCAAGAAATGAAAGAATGTAGATTTATACATCCCCTAGACAACTCCCTAAACCGAGCTATGATATCGTGTCTAGTTACGGGTCGCTCTAAATCTTTTAAGGCTCTGAGGTTAGTCCAATAGGATATTATACTCTTTAACACTGTTAACCGTTGTTCTGTATTTAAGCCCTGATTATCTAACGTGAGGAGCATCCTGATGATCTACAACGCTTTCTACATCACTTGCTGTACTAAAGGATTGTCTGGCTTCCAAGTAAGGATCATCAGGACGAATTCTCGGGCTTTCTACGTTGATAACTCTAGCAGATGTCTGTCTTCTGTAGCGTCTCCATCTCTTGATATAAGCTTTGAAAACATTTGTGTGTTCTGTCTCGGGCTTTAGAAAGTGTCGAATGACAAACATGACAAGAGCAATTGTTGATGTGCATCCGGTTAACAGAAACAGTATCGAAAAGCTATTTAAGCCAATGCTAGCCTCTGCATCTGAAATAGTATCTGCATCCACACACTCTTCAGAGTTTATGTATTTTTTCTCAAGTTCTAAAAGCTTACCGCTTTCAGTAATGTTCATAATCGCGTTGTTTATGCCTGGAAGCAGAGGAAAGCCCTTCTCGAATGCCTGCCATCGTATACATAAAACCATTGGTTTGATTGTATATTGTAAAAATAGAAACAGATGGTTCTTTGATGGTTCTTAACAGAGCTAGCTAGGAAAAAAATGTATAGGAAGAGATGAGAACTTACGAAACCAAATCCTCCAACCTTGAAGGTTTTCTCGGTTTTAATGAAGCTTTTACAGTACTGAGCAAGAAACACTTTAGCTGGAGGAACTTCAAGAAAGATCCCAGCTATTTCTTTAGAGTTGAGAGCTTTTGCATATCCAGCTGTTGATGGATACTTTCTGACCTTTCCAGGGTCAAAACCTAACGTGCCGATTATGTATGATCTAAGAAATGACCCTTTGCAATAGCCAACTGTTGCATTCATCTTCTTGAGTGTTGCAACATCCTTTACAGCCGGTTCAAGCCTTTGAGCAGTGAGCATACTCGAAAGGCTAGCCGTGTAGCTCTGTGTGATTATTAGTGCCACAAAAAGCCACACCACCATTGCCATCCTTGATAAATTACTATGCAGTCTGTCTCCTGTATATGTTTCCCAAAAGCATAATACTATTGTCACATACCTCTGGATAATAAGCCATCATGTAGTGCCTTCAACAAAAATTAGCATATAGTTGTGATAGTGCAGAAACTTACCGCGCAAAGTGAAGAGTGTGCTAAACGCTAGCCAATAGAGAGTTCCAATTTGGTTCCAGACAGGTCCTGATCTGAATTCATCATTGTGATTTCTCTCTATCAACCAAACTGTAAAGCCATTGTAGATGGTAATGGCTACAATTAGGCCCCACATTTTTCTCGTAAAGGGCTTCATGAAGAGCCACATTCGACTAGGTAATCTGGATCGAATTGGGACTATCAACACCATTCCTGATTCTGTGTAAGGCTGTGAAAAGTCTGCATACTTGTGTCTTGCTTCCAGAATTGTTACGTCGCCAGCTACTGCAGAAAAATTCTTATCAAATAAAAGTTGATTAGATTCCAAGAGCCATGGATTAACAAAGTAGCTAGCTACTATAACATTGTTTGAATAATCTTACCCCTAAAGATATTTGTTCCACCAAATCATTATATGTCCCTCCATTGAACGGAACATATTTGTAGGTCAGGTCTTTGTTTGCAATCTTCATCACTTCTTCGAACACTTTAATGGAAAATCCATCATAAGAAGTTACATTAGTTCTGGGATCAGTGTCAACCTTTACAAATTGTCTAAATATCGAATGTGCAGGCACACCCACCCTAATTGGCTCTGATCTACCTGCAAGAATACGCCTCTGTCTTTCGGTGTGCCATGGCTTTGCCAGCCACAGGACTTCTTTCAAAACCTCGACAGAAGTGTGGTGAAGTGCTTCATCATCAAGTGTTTCTGAAAATCCAAGTCCTTCCGTCCAATAACCACTTTGATAACTCTTCCCAACTACGTTTACTATCTCCACTACTTTAGCAGGAGCTATTTTCCAGTTGGCACATTGAAATTCTTCCCTGGATCCACTAAAATAATCTGTTGAAATTCTTTGAATGGCGTCGTAGGCCTGAGAGGCAAAGATGCCAGGCTCAACATATTCTTCATCAGGAAAAATATTCCTGAAGTGTGACTGAAATCTTTTCCTGAAATCTTGAAATTCCAACGAGTTCTCGTGAAAGTAAGTCTTGGTTCCAATGATACCCTGCAACAATGACATGTTTTTGGGACTGACAGAATGGAATTGATCAGTAATGCTGTCTGTTGCGATCCATACATAGCCATCTCCTGTCATGTTCAGTTTCTTTGCATTCTGGTACAGACGATATCCGGATTCAAGAGTTGCATGGATCACAAAAACTCTGTGATTCTGTTTCTTGAGCTGAATAAGCTCCTTTTGTAGTGAATTCAGAGAGAATGAGGTGATACCAAAAATGTGAGAGAGTTCACCTCCGGATCGTTGAAGTGCCTCAGAAAGTTGAGAAACTATCGACTCGGGTGAGGATAAGGTAGGCACATTCTCGTATATCAGAGTAACTTTATTCAATCCCCAAGATTGTATGATAGCTGCAATTGCATTCATTTGTACTTTCTGGATTGGTGTAGCTTGAAGGATGCAAGGGCATTTAGGCGTTTTCGGAGTTATATCAGCAAAAGATAGAAATACTGGTACATCATGAGCTTCTTCACTAGCTACCTCGGCAATTGCTGATGCTTCCTCTCGTGTATGAGCTCCCAAAATGAGTTTTACACCATGTGTTGATATAAGCTCTTTTGCTGCATCAATGTGCCAAATTGCAGGTTATTCAGCATGCAAACAATGTCTTATATGTGAATGTATAAAAAAAAGTCTTTTGTTCAATAGCGTAAGATGCTGTTGAGGAAGATCCTGTTGCGGCCTTTTTTTGACACCGTTGGATTTTAGATGGACCGGTTACTTAACACGTGTAACAAATGAGCTGTTACCACCCATTTGTGCGAATAGATTGGATTTTAAATTTGTCAAATTTTTTTACCTTTTTCTGACACCGTTAGATTTTAGATGGACCGGTTACTTAACACGTGAAACAAATGAGCTATTACTACCCATTTGTGCGAATAGATTGGATTTTAAATTTGTCAATTTTT
The DNA here is from genome assembly GCF_009905375.1 of Apium graveolens. Classification (NCBI taxonomy): domain Eukaryota; kingdom Viridiplantae; phylum Streptophyta; class Magnoliopsida; order Apiales; family Apiaceae; genus Apium; species Apium graveolens. The sequence goes on from NC_133653.1 coordinate 271,292,823, forward strand.
TTTACCTTTTTCTGACACCGTTACATTTTAGATGGACCGGTTATTTAACACGTGAAATAAATGAGCTATTACTACCCATTTGTGCGAATATATTGGATCTTAAATTTGTTAAATTTTTTTAAATACTCACGCACACATGACTCTAGTAAGTCTTTTTTTTTTGACAAATTAGGCTTATATGCCTTACAATTGAGTATCTGTTCTAATCAAACCCAGAACCTGGGACGACAAGAGATAAGTCCTTAAACACTTGAACTATCTCATCCCACTCGACTCCAGTAAGTCATAATTTTTCAAAAGAGAGGAACATCCGCTAGGCTAAAACCTTGCAGAGACAAAGAAATGTACCTGCTACAGCTGCACGGCCAGGTTTGCCTTGGGAGTTTCGACACTGAAGAACCAGATGATGTTTCCAAATGGAACTAAAATCATCAATCGCCATCTCTACTGCAACTTTAGCCTCTTTCCCTTGTCTACACGTTTCATCAAAAATCGCGGCAATGCTAAATATTCCGTTCCCTTCATGCTTCACTGTCGGGCGGATCAGGCTGCCGTTCGCTGCTCTTACTTGTGTACCAAACAACGGGTACCGAAACGATATAATAAGAAAGATGAGAAAAGAAACAATGTTCATCAGCTCTAGTTAGTTGAATTATAAGGCAAAGAAAACTAACTTTGTTTAGTTTTATTTTTTTGATTCATGAGACTTATATAGTTGATGTGTGGTAGTTGTGAAGAGGACCAGTTCAAGCTTCAAGCAATCCTAGTACTCCCAAGTCCCCACACAAAAGTCTATGATAAGACTATAGTAGAAAGAAATTCATTGATACCTTCTTATGGAGCTTTCATGAAGTTACACAGTCTAAAATATTCATTGTCGAGAGTTCTGACTCTTAGCGACGGTTATCTTTTATCGTCTCAGAATTTCGATTCTCACGTTATCCCGATATTTATTAGAACATGATTCATTTATAAATGAACGTAAATATTATTATCAGAAGAATTATATTATATATAAATAAAATTGAAAATCCGTCTTGTTATTCTTTTTTTATTCGTAATCTTTCGATAATTAAATTGTGCAGTTAAACCTCGATAAATGAATATTCGTGGGATCGATATATTTTATTCATTAATTGAGATTATTCATTTATCGAGGTCAAAAATACACCGTTTCTACTACTGCATTCGTCCCTCCCAATTGTTATCGTTTCTATGAGGATAGTTCTGCACACATTTTAAGATGAATAGAAAGTATAGTTCTGTAACTTTTTTAAAAAAAAAAATCTTTTTCTAAATAAAAGTTTAAATATTCTATTATTATTCAGAAAAATAAAAAAAAATAAAAAATTTAGAACTATACTTTATATTCATATTAAAATACATATCGGACACTCTCATAACAAATGGATGGAATTGCAAGAATATATTGGAATCGAAAAAATATAATTATGTGAGGAAATTATTAATTTATCGAATATTCATTTATCGAGATTTCATCGTACTCGGGAGTATTAGAATTTTTCTTATGAAATTTTAAATTAAATTCTATCTTACCCCCACCAACCTTGTAGATGTGACAGGTCTACGAACTTTTCTAAGTACTTGCATGTTTAGATTTATTTTACTTCTTGTTTTCAGGTCAATATTCTCTTAGAAAATTATTTTACAAGAAATTTTAAAACTTTTGTATCCAGAAATCATTTGGCAGCCAATTTATTAATTTTATATATATCTAATTAAAGTCGCGTCTCGCAATAAGAACGAGATGACTGTTGATTAAGTCTACAGTGAACATGAAGTTATTGACTAGAAATTAAATTAGAGTAATTACATTTGTGATTTGACTGACGACCGAAATATGTAAGGGAGTTCTCAATTGAAACCGTTCTTAAATACTGATTTGTAAAACAATTCTCGAATACTGATTTGTAAGACGTATAGCTGTTAAAACAGTTTACTCAAATCACGTTGTCAAAACAGACAATTACAGTTAATTATCAAATAGGGCCCTTACCTCTCCATATTTTAACGTATCTGATCGTTTAAATTTTTGCAAGAGTTTAATTTTTTGCAACATGCACAAACTCTACTAATATGTATTATAATTATTAAAACAGTTTAGTCAATTCACTCGTCAAAACAGTCGATTACAGTTAATTATCGAATAGGACTCTTACCTCTCCATTTTAACGTCTCTGAATCGTTTAAATTTTTGTAACATCCACAAACTCTACTAATATGTATTATAATTGTTAAAACAGTTTAGTCAATTCGCTTGTCAAAACCGTCGATTACAGTTAATTATCGAATAGGGCTCTTACCTCTCCATTTTAACGTCTCTGACCGTTTAAATTTTTGTAACATCCACAAACTCTCCTTATCTGCATGAAACTGTTAACATTAATATAACATCATTTCGGATATCATAACCGCATAAATCCGTTGTTTTTAATATTAATAATTTTTCAGATAATCTACTTATCTGCACTCACATGAAAATGGTTATAAGATCCTTTTGAGAATGCTATTCTCTCCATGCTTGAGAAAGTTGTATTAGTCGAAACATTACAATTCCGGACAGGAAAAGCTCGTTTTTCTTGTAGTGTTAAGACAATGAATTTCAAGGCACAAGTTGTGTCTCGAGAAACTATTAAACCTGCTACTCCAACACCGAAACACCTTTCAACTTTCAATCTCTCTCTGAAGGACCAATTATCTCCCAAGTTTTATGTTCCCGTCGTTTTATTCTATGCATCGAGCCCCGTCGTTGATGAAAAGAATCCGAATCTCTTGAAGAACTCGCTCTGTCAGACCTTAAGTCACATGTATCCGCTGGCAGGGCGGATCAAGGACGTATTTTCCATCGAATGCAGAGATCAAGGCGTTGATTTTGTTGAATCTCGCGTTGCTGTCAGCGTGCCTACTATGCTTAACAACCTGAAAATCGATCAATTGAGGGAACTAGTTCCCTTTGATCCAGAAACAGTACCAACACGCGAAAATCAGCAGTGTTTACTAGGTGTCCAAGTGAACTACTTCAGTTGTGGTGGCATTGCTATTGGAATCTGCATTAGTCACATAATTACAGACTTTTCGGTGATACACAATTTCTTCAGAACCTTGGCTGCTATCACCCGAGGAGAAAAGATTGAAGCGAATTTTGTCAGAGACTGCACGACACTGTTTCGTCCTCAAGATGTCAGTGGCTTTAACCAGCTCGAGGTTGAGAAAGGAAAAAAATCGATAGCCAAGAGATTTATTTTTAGTAACTCTAGTATTTCTGCCCTGCAACAAAAAATCGAGATAGATGTAAAGAAACGTCCAAGTCGTGTAGTTGCTGTCTCCACGTTCGTATGGGCTTCAGTCATCGCAACAAGTCCAGAAAAAATCTGGTTCATGACAATGCAGATGAATTTACGGAACAAGATGGGCCATTCTGAAACCCTGCAAAACAGCATAGGAAATCTCACACACACTATAGTAACTAGTGCTGGCTCTGAAACTGATTACAGAGCTCTGGTCACAGAAGTTCTTGATTCGATACATGAAGTAAGTCCCGAGTTCTTGAAAATTTTATACGATAACAAAAATTATTTTACGGACTACATGAAGGCAGTGGAAGATTTTGCAGAGTATTCAGATGGAATAGGGTTCTTTAGTACTAGTAGCTGGTGTGGATTTCCTATATATGATGTCGATTTCGGGTGGGGAAAGCCTGTTCAGCTAGGGACTACTAGGATACCAACTAACTGTGCCTTCTTGATGGATACTAGGGATGGTAAGGGCATTGAAGTGTGGGTGAGTTTGCCAGAACAATGCATGAAGAAGCTGCAGAAAAATTCAGATTTTCTTGCTCATGTTTCTATGATCAGAAGTTGCCTGTGATTATGATCATGTTTAGCAGTTGAAGTACTTCATTTCCATCCGTTGGTCTTGAAAAATTTTAGAAATAAATGAATTGGTGAATTTGTTTGCCGCTTAATTATGACTTTTTGCTATTTTTCTATTTTTTCTGAATATAGTTTATTTCTTAAGTGGTATTTAGTTTAAATAGATTTCGCGATGAGAAAATATCGAACCCGGAAATAGAACTTTGATTCGAGTTGACACGGGTACTCAATGAACGAATACAAGTTCGGGTATCATTAAACGAGTTGAGACGCATATTAAAGTTAAACGAGTTCGATATCTGACAAACCGGACTGGTGTAATAGACGAGTCCAGTTTACTCGAAAGCTAAACGATGAGCGGGTTTAGACGAGTCGATCTGAGTTTGCTCGCATGCTCAACAATTAAAATAATATAAAATTATTAAAATTCAATATATATAATTTAAAATATATAAATTTTAAACGAGTTCAAGTCGAGTCTTCGAATTTGAGCATAACTCGAGTTAGATACATGCTCGTGTTGTTTAATTAAAAGAGTGGACTTGTATATGAGCACGAACATAATCGAACTTAGTTAAACGAGTTCTCACGATCACCCCGATTCAAATTACAGACCTAACTAGAACCTAAAATTAAAAAGAAATAAGTTCTTACAACTTTTGTTCTAAAAATTACCGATTTTATCGATTAATTACCCGATTAATTATTTCAATATGCTCTAATCTGATTAATCATTATACTTTTTTCTTAAATTAATATATCTAGTTTAATAAATTAATTATTTTTGTATTTTATTAAATACGTTAGATTAATCACCGATTGTCTAATTAATCACTGAAATGTTACTATACTGAATAATGTCAATTTCCGCTTTTTTGAACCATGCTTATAATTTGAATAAAATAATAAGTTGATTTTATTTAAATTCCATAGTTTCAATTTTTTTTTATTAACAAGAAAATCACTCCTATCCAAAACCTATATATCTCTTTCACTTGATGTTTAATTTGAAGAACATTTTACACAAATTTTGCGCGCGAAAATACAAAACTTATGAATCTTTGCCACTTCTATCTTCCACTATAATCTGATTATGGCAATTCTACAAACTGGGTTTCTTCCCTATAATCATCTTGTTTTCACAGACAATTTTTCCCCCATTTTTACTCCCCAAAAAACCAATCTTTTTTCGAAAAAATTGTCGAAAAATGAAGCCTTAACGGCTAGAAATCTTCATCTCAAACGCACAGCATTGTTAACTAAGAAGAACCCACATTCCCATTTGGGTTTAGAAGCTGATATTAAGAGAAGAAATTGTGATTATGAGGTTGAAGAAAGTGAGGAAAGTGGCTCTTTTTTGAACATTTTCGAGTCGAATTCGAGGTTTTTGTGTTATAATTGCAAGCAAGTTCATGGGTATTTTGTGAAATTAGGTGGGGGTAGTTGGAGTAGTTTGATTGGGAGTAAGATTGTGGTTTTGTATTTGAGGAGTGGTGGGTGTTTGGATGATGCACGGAAGGTGTTTGATGAATTGACTGAGAGGAGTGTGGGAGTTTATGCGGCGTTGATAGGATCGTATTGTCGGTGTGAAAAATGGGTGGAGGTTTTTTTTGTGTTTGGGTTGATGGTTTTTGATGGGGTGTTGCCGGATAGGTTTCTTGTACCGAGAATACTTAAAGCTTGTTCTGCGGTTAAGTTGGAGAGGGTGGGGAGAATGATTCATGGGTATGTTGTGAGGCGGGAGTTAGGGAGTGATGTGTTTGTGAGTAATGCGCTTATTGATGTGTATGCAAATTGTGGGAAATTGGGGTATGCTAGAAGTGTTTTTGATGTTATGCAGGAGAGGGATGTGGTTTCTTGGACTGCCCTTGTTTCGGCTTATATGGATGAGGAGCTTGTACATGAGGCTGAAGAAACTTTTAATTCGATGGAATTAAGTGGAGTGAAACCTGATTTGATATCATGGAATGCACTTGTTTCAGGGTATGCACGGAATGGAGAAGTTCATCGATCCATTTGTTGCTTGGAAGAGATGCAAGTGAATGGGGTGATGCCAAAGGTTACTTCGTGGAATGCAGTGATTTCGGGATGCGTCTACAATGGATGTTATGAAGATGCTTTAGTTGTTTTCTGTAAAATGTTATGGTTCCCTGAGAGACCTAATGCTGTGACAATAGCAAGTTCCCTATCATCCTGTGCAAAATTAGAAGATTTGGAAATTGGCAAAGCAATACATGGTTATACACTTAAACGAGAACTTCATCAGAATGAACATGTGGTGGGAGCGCTAGTTGATATGTATTCTAAATGCACCAGAAATGATTGTGCGGAGAAAGTTTTCCTAACTGCGGGAACCAAGAACATTGTCATGTGGAATGAAATGATTGCTGCTTATGTAAATGTAGGAAAAATGGACAGTGCACTGCAATTTCTTAGAACTATGCAAAATGATGGCATAAGACCTGATGAATTCACCTATAACACGTTGCTTGCTGGACTTGCAAGAAATGGTTACAAGAACGAGGCATATGCCCTTCTATCAGAAATGGTATCAACGAATTTAGAGCTCGACGTTGTTTCTTTTAATGTTCTGATAAATGGGTTTCAGCAAGCTGGGCTTAGTCGTGAAGCTCTTAAATTGTTTCGTAATATGCAATCACCTACTATAGGTTGGTTACCCAATCAAACGCCAAATTGGTCGGTAAGACCAAATGTTGTCACAACAACGGGTTCTCTTGCAGCTTGTGCTGATCTGCTTTCACTGCAGCAAGGAAAGGAAATCCATGGTTATATTATCAAGAACGGATTTGAAGACAACATATTTGTACAATGTGCATTGGTTGACGTGTATGCAAAATGTCATCAAATTGGTTCGGCAACAAAGGTTTTCTGGAACATGAAGGATAGAAACACAGTAACATGGAATACTATAATTTCTGGCTTCATTAAGAATTCACAACCTGGGAAGGCTCTCGAGTACTTCAGCCAAATGCTTCGTGAGAGTATCGAGCCAACCTCAATAACCTTTATGATTCTAATCACAGCATGCGGTGAAATGGAAGATCTAAATCTGGGAAAACAGTGTCATTGTTATATTTTGAAGAGTCTGCTTTCTGAACACAAGAATGCTCTTGTACATGCTCTTAGAATCATGTATGAAAAATGTAACTGCACAGAGGACGCCACGTTGGTCTGCGATTCAAAATGACTAGAAGTTCTTGGTATGTTACTTTCATTTACTAGAACTAAACGTTAGTGAACTCCCATTATCCCATACTCAAATTTAAACAGAGCAAAAAAAAATTAGGCTTTAATTTCGCAAAACAAGGAATAAGCAGATGATTTAAAGTCTCAACCATCAATCTGGATGATCTTGAAGAAAGATGTCGGAGAGAATTTTTAACAAGGGAAGTCTTAAGTGTAGCTGAAGCACTCTACAGGGACTGTTTTGACAAAAAACTAAATTACTAAGTTTACCAATGATAGCTTTAGAGAGAAAGGTGTGGCTAGCTTTAGAGCTTCTGTTATAGAAAACACTCATTCAACACAAACCCCAGCTCAAACTCTTAGCCTAACATCAACTGTGTCGACGAATTCCGTAAATGGATAGGTTAAAGAATGTTTTGGAAAGAATCCTGTGTCGAGGACCGATGTGAAACACATGACTTTTTACTACACCCACGAATACATCGGTTTTTAGCATGTGTAGCTCTTGTTTATTGACGATTTTCTTTTTACTACACCCACAAATACATCGGTTTTTAATATGTGTAGCTCTTGTTTATTGACGATTTTCTTTTTACTACACCCACAAATATATCGGTGTTTAGCATGCGTAGCTCTTGTTTATTGACGATTTTCTTGCGGTGGTCAACTTCCGTGCATCACTGCATCCTATATCATCGAAACAATCTTCAACCGGATATGTTGTGTTACTAACCTTACCAAACAACTGGATTGAGCTAAATCCAACTTTGGCTGGATCTAACTTTCATTAAAATTATAAAAAATAAGATAAGTTAATGTGTTTACGTATCACAACACTTGTAGATATTAGAACCAAGCAAAATGACTAGTGACAATTATGTCATCCACTCGAATTTATCAAATCAAAATTAATAACATATCAAGTAAATATACCGCTAGAATGAAGGCAAATAATTACCAACAATACTTGAAATAAAACAAAAACAACACATGACATAAAACTTTTAAACCAGTTCAAGAGTCAAGACAATATTTTAAAACATAGGAAACACTGACAAGCAGCACCACACATAACTACCATAGATGAGACTCCACTGCCTGGACGGGCAGAATTTATTCTCAGACCACAAAGACAATTCAAAACACCAGATTCCGACACCAGACACCATCTTATCCAACCGCAAACACACAAACAGAAGGAAAAAGAACACAAATGAAGCAAAAGAGCAAAACACCCAACATGGAAAGAACATGGGCTTATTCGTCTTCGGTTTCAGATTCAGCACTCTGAAGCCACTCAACAAATGGTTTAACATTCTTCCACATCGCAGAGCCTTTATTACCGCCATTCAGGCCCTTCTCATACCACTCCACAATAAACTCTTCCTCAAGCACATCATTGTCATAGAGAACTTTCAGAGCCAACGCCACCTCCTTCACGGCCTCTGCACTGGCTTTCACACAAAATGCTTCTAGGGCATTAAGTAAAACAAGTTGAGATCCTTCATTCTGAGTAATAGCTGCTAGATAGTTTTTCTTCTTAGTTACTTCCTTCGAAAAACCTTTCCCAGCTCCATCAAACATGGCTTCAAAGAAGGCATCAAAAACTTGCTGAGTTGTACCTGAGAGGGTATCCAGAAAAGGATTCAACTTGCTTGCCGGGGAACCCTTTTTGAGGTAATCCTTAATCTCAAGTACAAGCTTCTCGTGGGGGCTGCTAGAATTTGCAGATGCACCATTCGAGCCATTGACTTTGGGTTTCTCTTCACGAGTTGGAGAGTATTTTCCAGACTTTGGCTTCTCCTCGGTGGTATTTAGCATAACCATGCCAGCAGTCACAGCACTAAGCTGTTCTTGGATCCTCTGTTTAGCCGCTTCAGCTGAAGTATCAGTCTGCCATTGGATGTCATCATCATCATCATGGTCAACCACTGCTTCAATTTCATCAACCTGGCTTCCAGCAGGAGAGTTATCCTCGTCAGATACATTTGCTTTCTTCTTGCTTACTGCTTTAGAAGAGCCATCCTTAGTGCTTCCTTTCGGCTTTACACCTTCCTTTTTCAGCTTCTTCTGCTCTTCATCCAAAGCCTCACCTGCTTTTATTCGTTCTTTCTCAGCTCTCCTCATTGCTTTCTTGTCTTTACCCCCCTTCTTCTCAGGAGGATTCTTGATGATGAAGGTTGTGAGCTTGTCTCTCATATCAACATCTGACAAATGTCCACATGCAGCACATTTCAGAGTAACCATTTGTGTTTTTGTGATAATGATCTCAGTCTCAGGGTTACCACATCCATAACACTGAACATATTTCTTGATAAAGTTCTCCAGAAGGCCAGCGAGTTTGGCAGTGTCATGAGCCCCATTAACATGTGAAGTTGCAGTTTTCTCGTCGTACTTGGACTGAGCTCCAAGCTCACAACCAAAATACTTGGTTGTATAAGCAGCAGGCCTACCCAAGGCCTTGGCAATATCAACCATGTTGACAACATTAGTCTTGATGCCATTTCCTCGGCCTTCAATCTTTGTTATCATTCTTGGCATCTTATACCTGTAGAAGGCATCATCTTTGTTCCCAGCACCAATGTTCTGCAAAGCCATCTTTAAAGTAAACTCCGGAAAATAAAATATTAGAGAAGGTAAAAGGAAACTGTTTTAAATAAGGCAGCCTCTTCAATAGTTGGACAAGGTCGCATAAATTGGCAACCCTCGAAGTTTCTGTTGTATCCCTGATGTGCCTCAAAATGCATACAGCCAACTTTATCCTTAATCCTTGTTGACGGAGAATATTCACCTTGCAACCCAAATGTTGACAAAAACAGGGTGGCCTGTTCAGACATAAAAGAAGCTTCTGACTTACAAAAACTACACTGTGGCTAACAAGGTTGCAGATTAACCTTAATGTATCCTGAAAATAAATAAAACAAGAAGTCAGATATTGTCGATATTTAAGATAAAGAAACAATTGCAGAAAACAATATTCATATCTCAGTAGTATACTACTTCCATTTCCATAGCTAACAAAACAAAAAAAAAATCATCAGATAGATTGCATGATATGGCACAGACGCAGGATTGTGCTAAAGACACAAATATATGATTGGGTCAACTTCGAATCCAATCCGAATAAACATATAATCTGATATCATCTTATCTGTTTCCGAATATCAGAAATAATCATGTCAGTCCAAAAACAAGTAGATATACAATAAAAGGCCGTTGAATTACCAAAAAAACTAAAAATTTCAAATTACATGTTCCCGCGAAAGTTTATCCATACCCAGCAACATCATTTAACAGTTTTAAGCAATACAAAAGCAGGCTAAATCCCATTTTTAAAGCCCAATGCTGCTTAAACATGCCTTTTAGGTTAAACTCATAAAGACTGACAAAAATTCAGCATATATACACAACTAAAACACACAAATATATATTCGTATAATGCAGAAACAAAAATCTACAAACATAATAACAATAACAATAACATCAAAGTGTACTAGGCGGCAGCAATCCAACAAAGACACACACATATACCTTTACCGATTTAAATCAACAAACTAAATTTACAGTTACCGAAAAATTCACAAGACAAAAATTAAAATCAAACACTTACCACTCAAAATCTCAATACCAAAACCTAGAAACTAACAACTCTTCACTCCGATTTCGATAATTACAAGCAACATCCAAACAACACATGGATTCAATATAATACTGTAATCGAAACCATTCGATAAAAACAAAACCAAATAAACACTTGCCGAATCAGAAACTCGATACAAAAACCTACAAATCAGTAATAACTTACCACTCAATATCGAAAATCACATCAGTTGATCGAATTAACAAATCGATCAATCCGCAGAGTCAATCCAATCAATTTAGAACATAACAATACAATACAAAACATAGATCTACAAAACGACAGCGTTTAACACATATCAAAACTCGAAACAGTTGAATTGATTAACAGTTTTGAGTATTAAACATGAACAGATATTAATTGAACTAGATTTATCATCATATTACAGATTATAATAACAAAACAATTAAAAATTATAATTATTGAGGGGGAGGGAGAGAGAGATAGAGAGGGAGAGAGAGAGAGAGGGAGAGAGAGGGAGAGAGGGAGAGAGAGGGAGAGAGAGAGAGAGGGAGGGAGAGAGAGAGAGAGGGTTAGGGTTTGAGAGAGAGATACCTGAGAGAGATGAGAGAGAGAGAGGAGAGATGAAAATATGTAAGGAGAGATTGTTGATGCGGCGAGAGAGATATGAAGGGAGAGAGATGTGTGTAGAGTGGATGGGGTCTATATATAGATATATACAAACCCTGTACGTAAAGGATTTGGGCTTTGTTTACCTAGGGCTGCCTTCCTCACCGCCTCTCTGTCTCTTTTACTTTTCTACTTAAACCTAATTATTTGCGATTATTATTTATATATAATCTCTTCATAATTGTCTTTTCAATATAAAAAATATTGGATATGCTCGATCCTCTTTTATTTTGCGAAATGTTATTTTCAGAATAAATTTTTTATTTCCAGAACTGAAAAAGTATGAAAAGATAAAATTATCCCTCACATTATTTTTTTTCGTTTATTGTTACTCTGTATGTATGGGGCAGTTTTGTCTTTTCATGCTTTGTTTGTTGTGAAAATTAAAAATCAACAATGTAAATAGCATTTTCCATCTTCTTGCGGTTCGAATTCAATTCTCGCTCCATGCTCAATTTATATTAATTTTGTAATTTATCTCTCTTGATAATCATCTTTTCAATATCAAAAAGTTTAAATATCCTGATTCTATTTTATTTTGAAAAATGTTATTTCCAGAACAAATTTTTTATTTTCAGAGCTGAAAAAGCATGAAAAGATGAAACAATTCCTCGAATTATTATTTTTCGTTTGCTGATATTGTGAATGCTGGGGTAATTTTATATTTTCATGCTTTGTTTGCCCCGGAAATTAAAAATAAGCACCGTAAATAGCATTTCCCATCTTCTCGCGGTTCGAATTCAATTTTCGCTCCATGCTCAATTTATATTAATTTTGTAATTGTTATCACAATAAATGAATATGCAAATAAAATAAATGAATAACGATAAATAATTTTTATAAAAATGTGTATTTAGTATTAACTTTAAAGTTATATTGAAAGCAAAAGCTCAACTTTGCCCGCAAGGTTGGCTCAGTTGATTAAAGAAAGGAAAACTAACCTCATGGTCACAGGTTCGAGAGGAGAATTTATGATTATGCCTAATGAGCCAGAGTCTGTCGCTTAAATGCGATTTACCTTAGTTCACGTGGTTTGCAGACTATTACGTGAACCAGTAGCGTTTACCCAGTGCGCACCCGAAGGGTAGCGGCTGCGGGTTACCTACGATAAAAAAAAAAAACCCAACTTTTGTATATATTTTATTTCCATCTCAATAAAGATATTTAATTCAAAAATTGGTATAGATCATTTACAGTAGCAAAATAGGAAAATTATATGTAATGATATTCAAAATATATTTTGTGTTAAAATTGCAGTTATAGAAAAGTTTATTTACTATCTTGTCTTGATTATAAAGGTTAGTAGTTGGGATGGAGAAAGGGATTAAGAGATAATTCTAGCTGAAAAAGACTTGAGGAGAGGGCAACTTCACATATATTTGGAAACTTCATATCTTGGTTTATCTTCTATGAAGAGCATGTAAATAGCAACAATTGAACTTTCACAAAATTCAACAAAAATAACATTCAGAATGTCTCAAGATTATAAAAGCTAGGTTATTAAAAGATTGATTTCTTGTTGGTTTGAAGTCCAGATAACTTTCTTAAAATGGCAACAAACAAGAATTATTTCAAAGAGCAAGAGAATATGGATAAATTATAAAGCATATTCTTCCATGGTAGAAATGTTAAAACCTTTCTTCCTACCTGGGATAAACAAGGATTTTGATACAGGGAGGACATGATGATATTTACGGAACCGATCCAAATTGCTTCAATTTTCGAGAATTAAACCGGGACTAATTTTCCCTAGGTCCGCCACTTTCAAAGATTGCTTACAGTGTCGCATTTTGCATGTTTATCGGGGAGGAAATTGCAAGTATTAGATACACTAGGCATACAAAATTACTTTTTGCTATATGCATACAACCATATTCTGACTGAAATGGCAAAAAAACTATATTTGGCCGCATAACTAAATCTTATCGACTCTCTGTGCATATCCAAGACATCAAGTTAGCTGCAAGTCATTATCGTTACTCATGCTTAAGTTAGAAACTGGAGCATGAGATTAACCGTAATTTCTCTCACCGGGCATGTATATTTTTATAGACGGGAAAAGATTAAACAAAAACATCATATGATTGGCATATAGCACATATGTACATTGCCTTGGGAAGAGCAGCTTGGTGAGATGGATATAAAGTTAAATCACACTGGTCCCGGCTCGAGTAATTCTTTGAGCTTCTTCCAGGTCCTTTAGAAACCTACACACACAATTAAAATACGAGATGTATGGAATTAGTTAACAGGTCAAATTAACGCAGTAAATACTTCCAACCATATCAAAAGTATGATATTTCCACAACTTTAAGTACATATATTACAGACCTCTTAGAATTAAGAACTGCGGAACCACCAAGTATAAAGCGAATCCCAGAATTAGTGGCATTCTGTAAAGCAACTGAACGTGATTCCTCAAATGTTGTTCCGCCAATAATGAAAATCACAACCTCCTGCGGCCTAACAGCAGTGAAAATGTTCCCCAAATAACAATACAGTTAAGTATCATCACATAGTCATAGGTATCATACCAATAACTGAAGAGAGAAATGAACATAACCTAGACATTGTCTAGCAACTACTGCATACAAAAAGAAAAATTGGCCAGAAAATATACCAAAGGAAGAGTAAACAAAGAGTAAATTAATTAAGCTTGTAAGCTCTAGGTGCCAACTACAAAATGAGTGAAAAGTTAAACTTGTATAATTAAGTCCTGCCAATTGAAATGAATTACGAGATTAGGAGTGAACACAAAAACTCTTACTTCAGAAATACATATATCTCAAATAAAATGTGAAACTAATGTTTTAAAACATTTTGGCTGGACAACTAGATATCATAAACAACTATGCAAGGACTTGCTATGGGAACACACATATTCACTCACACTCTCATTCACACATAACCACTGCAGATTCAAGTTGTCATGCCTTCTACTGATGCTTTATATTCTACGACTTCATTTTCAAATTCTCAAGTTTACAAGAATGAAGAAGCATTATTTCTACTCCCTTCTCATGAGTTTTTAAAGGTGCAAAAGCTGAGGAAAGTAAAGGGAAGCAAAGTAAAAAATTAAGTGTAGTGGATAAACTCAATCATGTATTCCTGATTTCCTAGGTTTTAACGGGTTGTAACAGAGGGGACACGAACATAGATAAAGATCAATATGAATGATAGAAGCTTATATTGGAATTAGGAAATATTTTAAAAACCACTCGTTCACTATACCTTCCCTTCATCTCCCCCTTGAAATAAAATAATTATAGTGAAAGGAAATAGCCATCTCTTACTTCTCTTCCCCTCTATCAAAAGTTTTGCAGCCCGGAAATAAGTAAGAATTTACCAAGTTTATTTGTTTACATCTTCTTTTCTCCCGCTTCAAAGCTCGAGAGTTTGGTGTAAAATAAAACCAAGTCAATAACAAATACTCTCTTAATTCCCTTCACATGGCAACTACAGAGGCCCAAGGAAAAATAAAAACACAATTGATGCAACTATGACCAGGATAGCTGGTATTTTCTATATTTTAATGTTTAACACTTTCTTTACCTAAATACACGCCATTATTTTAAAAAATTGTATTATAAAAGGATCATACAACATATAAAACTGGCATGAATCATATTTGAGCAATTATCAGTACTGGGAAAGCACAGGGCGAGATTATATAACAAGCTCGCTCAACCAAAAATTCAACAGAGAAACAGGACAGACCTGGCCTGCTGAAAATGATTTCCGACAAAAGGATAGTCCACATCTCTCAATCTACCCTTTGTGATGCTTTCCATGATTTGAAACACTAGAGGCTGGTGTTGTGTGTACACATTTTCAACCCCCTGTGAACAGTAACTTAATTAGTATAAAGCATCTACCAACAGTATTATATAAAGACAAAGGAGGGACTTAACCTTGAGCCCACGAGCCATGTTACGAGCAATATTAAGAAGATCTCGGTTTCCATAAAGATCCCCAGTCCGCTTATCAGTACCAGCTTGCTTCAAAAGAAACTGGACAAGCTGCCAATTCACCAAAGTCAATTTAGTAAAAGAAATCAGGTTTTCTACAGTTTGCAACAATTAATTTCTTAATTATCCACTAAACCTTGGTTCCAAATTCCAACTGCGTCTCTAATATATTGAAAATCCTTTAGTTAGCTGTTTAGAAGTAAGTTTTTGCATCGAACATTAAAATCAAAGTCCGATCATCCATGTCAGTAGCTCAGATCACCATCAGTAAAACTAGGTGACCTAAATTAATGGCAATTCTGGTACCTAATTTTAGGAGATGAAAAGCAAGCCTGTACCATTATTGACAATCACGGCATAGAATCAGTAAATCCCTTCATTGACACATGGTGAATTTAGGGAAACAAAACTTAATTTTATAACCCCTCAAAAGGGTGGAATTCAAATCCTACCGAAATAAATTTCACATTTCAGGTGAATTTGGAGAGATTTTGCCATTTGAATTAAATAAACTTATTCATTTGTCTTTCTTCACGTAATACATTCATCTGAATCGAACAAACAGAACCCAGAAATATATGCACATGCAGTGTAAATCACGGAATTAAATTTTGTAAATTGGATTTCAATATTATTACCCCAGGCTTGTACTTGGGAGATCGAGAAGCCAGTTTATTAAACAGCTGCATCAGCTGAACAGGGCTCTCCTTCTCATAACGCAAAGCATACAGCATGACTAGTCGTAGACGATCGATATCAGAGACACTTTCATTATTCAAAAGATTTGTCACTGCCTGTAGGGGAAAAAATTAAGTTAGATAATCATGCAAGCCGTTCAATATATCGGAACAACAATTCTAAACTACATGTATGTAGATATAGACAACTATCACATTACAAGGTACTGTTAAGAAAAATCTTATTTCATGGAAATACAATGATGCCTACAGAAAAATCTTAGTCACTTGTGCAGCTCCTCTGATATATATGTAATTCGTAGTCATGGTTCACATTGAGAAACAATAACATGACATCTACCATATCCCTGAGTCCCGTAAAACATTCACAAACATCTACAATTCACACATTCGTGGATAAGAAGCTAGATCAAACTGAATTTTCCAACCATCCTCTGTATATCCTTAGATCGGAAACCTAAATCATGCAACTTAGTATCCTGAATGCTATTAGTCCAATTTAGCAAAAAAGCTTTAAACTACTTACCTGACAGTATTTTAGAACGCATTGTAAAAGCTTCCCCAGATACCTACTTAGTAACAGAACGAAAGCTATTAAAAAGGCTGTTGATACAGCCTGTAGGGAGCATCTAATAATGAAATAAGTAAATAACCTATCTAACAGTCTTGGCACTCTCCCTACGTAAGATGTTATTCCCTCTTTACAAGTAATATATATCAATTACTAACAGATCTACATATAAACGAAAATCAACATCAACCGGATACATATTTTAAAAATGCAAACATGTCACTAATTTTTTTTTAAAAACCAGACAACCTCAAATGCTGCTCCTTGGCCTCCATTGCAAGCCAGTTCTTGTTCTGCTTGAGAAACTACCATCAGTTTCCGCTCTTCAACTATTTTGCTCATTTCTGTAACCAAGGTTACGTGTTTTGAAACATTGCCATGCATTTTTCTATATTCTGGATAGTTGTCAACAAATTTGGCCATGTCCTCTGCAGAACTCAAAGAGTTGACAGTCAAAAAATGTACCAAAATCAGAGAACTTGGCATGGTATGACAAGAATGGAGAGGGTAGCATGGTGTGACAAGTGAGAACAACTGAACAATTGGGAATATCAATACGCACCTACTGTCTGAATATTCTGGTTACTTTTTGCAACTTGTTGAAAGTCATCAACCATCCGCTTTATACTCATACCAATATCTCCAAAATTTTCATACATGTTAGCTTTGAAAAAGGTATCTTGTTCAGATGACAATACCAGTTCCTGAATACATTAAAAACAGCAGAAGAATTCATCGGTTATAGTTCATAAAATACAAGCATAACTTTCTTTGGGGGTAAATAAAAAGAATATTTATTATAACCTGCTGATCCTTCGAAAATTTTCCAATATTTCCTAAATCCACTTTATTGTCTTGAATGCCTACCAACTCGTGAACCATTGCCTATATACAATTAAAGATGATGAGCTAAATTTATCTCAATTTTAATCAATGTAGTTCAAAACCAGTAATCTACTTGTGGCAAGTTCATTGTCCCAGCCCAAAGTACCTGGTAAGTCCATTGATTCAGTAGCGGAGTGACAGGGTCGTCTCGTCTATCTATAACTAGCAACATCGGAGAAATTTCTGTGCGTCTGAAATCAAATAGACCACTTTCCTGCTGGTACATCAGCTTCTGCATATTCAACAATAATAAATATATAAAAATGATATATCAAGAAATGTTAAATCCACGAGTGAGGGTCTATTGACTCAAATTTATACAATAAGCACAAGATACTAATCATGTGAAGTGTAAAACATTATAATAAAATGCACTTTAGAAGGACACGTCTATTTTGATTGTATTTTCTTTTCTCACCCCTGCTTCCTGAGCAATCCTTTTAGCAACATCAGATGTCCGCGAGTATCGAATAACAGGTCGACGTTTTAATGCCAAGAATATAGCAGCGAGTCCGTCAACTACTCGATCACAAAAGGACTGCAGATTTGAATGATCGACGACTGCCGGAAGCATATACATGTGGTTTGCAGGAATGTTCAACGTGAAATGGTAAGGGTCACTTGCAACAAAGTCGGCATAGAATTCCTGCAAATTTATTGAAATGAAAACCAATTAACAGACAGCTAGACAACTCTTTCAGCTTAATACAAGACCACAGTGATTTTATAATTATAGTCAATAAGTTCCGATCACTTTCATTCTGAGCTAAGAATAATTATCTAGAAAAATTTTAAGTAGATTGTTGCCAGCCAAATAAGCTGCAACAAAGTGCCAGATCGAAGTCAAGTGTTTTATTACATGGATTCAACAACAATTGATTCAGAGAAAAAGAAATTATAAAGTGATTTGTGGTTGCAACAAGAAATTCACCTGAACTTGATGGACAGCTTCATGTTCATCCGAATCAGCTAGAATGTGCAATTGGGTATTATTCAATATGTTGGAGAAGACTGTCAAAAGGAAAATTGTTTTCATTAATATAGCGTGTTGGTGTTAGTTAAATAACTAGCTTTTACTGGGCACAGAAAAACTTCATGATCACTACTCTGTACAGAGTACAATAATAAACTTACAAAGATGATACTCTCCGAATCGAGGACTGGCCAGCTGTCTCTTTATATGTTGAATATTCTTCGATGTTGGCCGGACGAAGTATATTGCTTTAAGATGTGACATTGCTTCTATTGACTTGGCTATAGACTCTACCAGTTCTACCAAAAAAACTTCCTTCTGAAGAAGCTCCGACTGAGAATACACTACACTTACGATACTAACCTGTAAATTATTTACGACTTAGATTACACACCAACAGAAGTCAAAAGGCAACTGTAAATAAGCCACTGGAAAACTGACAAATGCTTCTAGCAATTGTAAACAAAATTCTTATCCATTAGGGGTTTAACTTTAGCAGTTCCCATATACTTACGATACTTGATCGTAGTTACATTATTAGTATGAAGACCTAACTCAAACAACACAATAGTATCGAAAAAAGACCTAACTCCCTCATATTCAAAAATTTCACTTACATCATTTCAAGCCACTCGCAAAATTTACGATAACTTTAATTCAGCAGAAACATAAAGACGTCATCAAAATAACGATACATAACTCAAATAATCCGATATTTCATTCCTAATAGATAGATCATTCTATTCCTCTCCTCTACCCTACCTCACACTTCTATATCCACTAATGTCACCAGCTTACATCATTTCAAGCCACTTGAAAATTTACGACAACTTATTCAGCAGAAACATTAAGATGTCATCAAAATAACGCTATATAACTCAAATAATCCGATATTTCATTCCTAATCGATAATTCATTCTATTCCCCTCCTCTACCCTACCTCAAACTTCAATATCCACTAATTTCACCAGCTTACATCATTTCAAGCCACTCGCAAAATTTACGATAACTTAAAATGTCATCAAAATAACGATACATAACTCAGATAATCCGATATTTCATTCCTAATCGATAAATCATTCTATTCCTCTCCACTACCCTACCTCAAACTTCAATATCCACTAATTTCACCAGCTTACATCATTTCAAGCCACTCGCGAAATTTACGATAACATAAATGTCATCAAAATAACGATACATAACTCAAATAATCCGATATTTCATTTCTAATCGATAAATCATTCTATTCCTCTCCACTACCCTACCTCAAACTTCAATATCCACTAATTTCACCAGCTTACATCATTTCAAGCCACTCGCGAAATTTACGATAACATAAATGTCATCAAAATAACGATACATAACTCAGATAATCCGATATTTCATTCCTAATCGATAATTCATTCTATTCCCCTCCTCTACCCTACCTCAAACTTCAACATCCACTAATTTTACCAGCTTACATCATTTCAAGCCACTCGCGAAATTTACGATAACTTAAAATGTCATCAAAACAACGATACATAACTCAAATAATCCAATATTTCATTCCTAATCGATAAATCATTCTATTCCTCTCCTCTACCCTACCTCAAACTTCTATATCCACTAATTTCACCAGCTCGCATCATTGCGAGCCACAATTCGATTCTTATAATTTACGAAAACAACTAAAATTAAGCAGAACTCTCAAAAATCACAATTACACTACCACAGCAACGAAATTACAACAGATCAACTATAAGCACGAATAAACAATTAAAATTTGTGAAAAAAAAGGGTTAAATAACAGAAAAATGAGGGATCAAAACGGTACCGTATCGGAATCGAGGATGAGAACTTTCATTCCAGAGATATCTTGTAACATTCGATTTATATAATCTTTTACAGCTGAAATTAACACCATTTTTTAAGAAATTATTGAATTTAATTGCTTAATTACTCTGAAGATCTGTGTGTATAACTGTATATGTGTGTATATTTGTTTGTTGTAGGGCAGTTAAAATCCGGGTGGGTGGGTTAGATCCGAGTGGAGTTGGGTTTGGGTAATGTGGGGACAACCCGGCCCATTAGGTAAGATGGTTTTTAAAAAATATATTGATTATTTTTAAAATTGTAATTGAAAGTTTTTTTTTTGTCAAGTAATTGAAAGTTTATTTGATTTGTGTAAGTTTGTGGATTGAAATTATAAAGCGATGCTTTGACCAACTGAGTTACGAGACCTTTTTAAGTTTTAATGTTAATATAAATGTTTATTTTTAAATAAAATATTATATGCGTAATATTTTTATAAAATAGGGAAACGTTGATTTTTATGATTTTATATAGGGTATATAGGTTTGATCATATCTATACTATATTATAATAGACGAAATATTAAAAGATTGGTAGTCGGTCGGTCGGTATTTGCTGAAATTACTTAATTACCCTTACTTAATTACCCTTACTTAATTGTTCTAATTCTAATTATGGGGTCGATCAATTCTAATTATAATTGATATTGAAATCAACTTCCTCTATTATTTTACCAATTTCAATTTTATTTTATATCGAACTCTATATCACTATAATATATATTAAATTCAACTTCTTCTACCAATTTAGCTTTTAATTCATATCGAGTTCTATATCATTTTAATTTGTTACATCGGGCTAAAATAAATTTATACAGACTAAATATGATTCTTAAAATTTGGTTGATATATAATGTGACTCGGGTTAAGATAAAATAATAATATTATCAATCCTCCAAAAAAAAATATACTAATCAACTTGGATAAACAAAATAATATATTTTATTTATCCAGGATAAAAAAATACATTATACAATTGATTCGGACTTACACAAAAAAACAAAAAACATATATATTAATTATTCAGTCTAAAACAAAATTATCTTATCGATCCGGATTTAAAAAAAAATCAACTAAAAATAATTAGATTAATTTGGTTAGTGTATTAGGCATCGGGCTAAAATAAAATAATGGAAATCACTAATCCGAGATAAATCAAATTAATATTAAACCAAGTATAATTCGTATCCTATTCATGTGAAATAAAAAATCAAATTTTATTTAAAACATAATTTTTTTAAATACACTTAGAATTTTCAATAAAACTATATCATTCAATCAGTAATATTGCCCTTTCAAAAATCTTTTATAGAGTTATATTTAATCGATCAAGTAATCACCATGCTAAAATAATAGTTTTTTAAGGTACCAACATAATGGAGATATTATATTTTTACCCTCAATAAAATAATAATTTAATTATAATAATATTTCCCCCCTTACCAATGTTATCACTTTAAATAAGTTTAAATGTTCTAAAAAGTTATGAACATATATATTTTATTTATATAATTATCATGAAGTCATATCATTTAAAATTTTAAATAAACAAAATTAAGAATTAAATTCAAGTATTTTTTCTAAAATTAACTAATGTTAAAAAATATATGTGCAGTTCGTGTATCGCACGAGTTTTAAGCTAATATATTCTTATATATATGTTTAACATATTATCAAACTGACATCGTAGATATTTATACATTTCGATTAGCATACATACAAACTTACATCTGTCAACATTAGTATAATGATCTCTTATTTGGGAGTTGTAAATCATGATCCAATTTTAAGTAGTTAATTGATCATGACTTGGAAGACCAAGTCTAAAACAAACTATAAGAAACGTCAATGCTGAAAAATCAGCATATACTTGAACATGTAACAACAAATGATAATTATGATCAGTTATTGAAGTTAGAATTGGACACTCTTAGGCCCTGTTTGGTATTGCTGTTGCAAACAATTATAGAAACTTTTTGTCTGAAAAACTGTCTAACAAGTGTTTGGTAAATTATAAAAGCTGTTGTCTGGAAAAGCGATTTTGGTCTAAAAACTGCTGTTAGTAAAAGTAAGTCCCCATACTTTTGGAAAAAGCTGTTTTCAGCTTTTGCAGAAATTAGCTATCACGCTGTGTTCCCAAATCTAGGATAGAAAAGAAAAGAATAGAAAATAACTAATTTTCCTTTCTCTCCTAATCTTTCCAAAAGTGGGAAGAAGATTTTGGAGACAAAAATAAAGAAAATTTCTTTCCAAATCTGTAGTTTTTTTTTGATTTCTTTCATAAAAGTTGTTCGGGAACAAGCTGAAGAAATGTATTATTTACATTTCTTTTCTTTTCTCTCCAAAAAAAGTTTCTGGAGCACAGCGTCAGTTTCACCATCAAACCTTCTCAAAAACATTATTTTTATATACTATATATCAAAATATGCATAAATTAAAAAAATTATCAAACAGTCATCTAATTTTCCTGACAACATTTTTTCTCACAGCACAGCAGTTTTCAACAACACTTCCAAACGGAGCCTTAATCTGCCTTCAAAAAATGACAATTTGAAAAGTACTTAGTTTTAAACACTAGAGCAAGAAGTAAATGAGGATTATCAACAAAGTTCAAAAAATATTTTATAAGATAGGCATATTAAATTTATGCAAATCCTGAAAGTCTAAACTCCCTTTAGTTTTTTCCATGCTCATGTTATCCTAACATAATCACCAAATTTCTCTTCTCACAATTGCCCTGAAAAATATTCATGACTTTCAAAATTTTATTATACGCTCTAATAATGGTTCATAAGAATTCAACATAATTTTTATATGTAGAGTTTCCTAAGTGCTTTATTTGAAAAAAAAGAAGCGGCCATTTGCAAATAAGTGATGAGTTAAACTCATCGATAAAGTCGTTGTACAGGTCTTGCACCCGTTAATAATTCTGTTATCAGCTCTATTATAGAAATCCGCCGATTTTTCAAAAATCGGTTAAAAATCGGTTAAAAATATTTGTCCGATTTGACCGATTTCCGATAAATCGTCGATTAATTATCCGATTTTTTAAAAATCGTCCGATAAATCGTAAATCGATACCGTAACCGAATAGTTCCGATTTCCGAAATCTGTAACACTGGTTATTAGCTGTTTTCGTAATATATGTCTCATTCTGTAGCAAAATGGAATAAGAGACAATGGTGATGCATAACATAATTCAATGATCCAAGTGTTCGAGAAACCATACTTTGTATTCAATTTTTGAGATAATTCCAATACACTCGATCGTGTATTTTACTTTTATCAAATTTTAGAATTATTTCTCCCTTCGAGTTAGGGATGGCAACGAGTCGGGTATTGTAAAATCCAAATTTAAATAATTTAGGATTATTCAAATTCAAATCCGTCGATTTTCAGATCAATTTGGATTTTTTTGAGTATCAAAAATTACTAATGATATAATCAAACTTAATAACATTGATGCATACAAACATCGTTTGTCACATTTATATAGTAACTAAAAATAAAATGATTAAACTAATATGTAATCAAAAATATTAAATTGCATGAATCGACATGATGAGTGAAATCTAAGTCATGTTAATAAAATAATATTTAATATTCGATTAGTGATGATTTTTTTCTGTAAATCTATAAAAACTACACCTTAAATAATAAAATTTAAAATGTGCGATTGAGAAAAAAAGTTGCAATTCATTTTATAAGTGTTGAGATTAATCTAATACTAATCAAACAATAAAATAAAAAAAATGTAAATTATAGGGTAATGGTCCTTAGTATCACAGTTTGGGGAGAAAAGACCCGAAATCTCACGGGCGTCGAAAGATGACCCTTATTATCACTCAGAAACGCAAAATTTTATTGCGTTTTATTTTCAAATTAAAAACCACAATTTTTTCTTGCGTTTAGCAGCTAGACTGATGTGATTGGTTTATAAATTCAAGAAAGAAAACGCAAACTTTTAATGCATGAAGTCAATAACGCATTGCAAAAATGCGTTTACCTAACAAAAATTGCAGGTCCAATTGACTGGCCCATTAAACAATCGGCTGAATCTTCAACTTTTGGATAAACAAATAATTTTTGGACGTTTTGAAGAGATGTTAAGGGCCATTTTCATGATATATGATATTTTGGACCATTTACTTCCAAATTGTGAGATAAATGGTCTTATTTCACGTGGTTTGCAGACTATTGCGTGAACCCGTAGGGTTTACCCAGTGCGCGCACCTGAAGGGTAGCGGTTGCAAATTACCTACGATAAAAAAAAAGGGTTTTGTTTCAAATTATACGTTATACATCTAAAAAATTATATAACAAAATATGTAACTATTATATATTATTTATGTATTCATGTACGGGGCTTTTACAGGGTTTCAGATTACGATCGGTCCGAGTATCGATCTCATAAAAAATCTAAATTTCATATTTCAAATTCGATAAATTCAAAATTTCAAATTTTTAATTGGATATCCGTCGAATCAAATTAGTTTGTCGTCGACTCATCCTTACTCCAAGCCACTGCGCTCTCCCTTCATGCGGTGTATTATTGTAAAAGCCAGTAGCACACTGTTGAATATTAATCACATGCAAGTTTAAAGTTGGTCACTCAAGCCCAACTACTTATAATCTTATCAGCTACACTAAAACTTGTTTACCAGGCTATACATATGTTTGTTTCAACATTTTAGCTTCTAAAATATTTTCCAATTGGCATAATATAAGTGCACATAATCAAGAAATCTAATTCATTTATCAGCAAACAATTGCTTATCTCATTTGCTCACATGACAAATACATTTATTTTGCTTCTACACTATCTAGTGTGGCCCCAAATTGTTTTATTTTCTTTGGTCTTCAAATTATATTATTCAATACTTCATTTTCATATTATAAAGTGCTTCAATCGGATTAACACATTTGACAATTAGCTATTTTGGTACTTAAGAAAAACAGTGACATATATTTTATAGATACTAATATTGGATTTTTTTAAAAACAAATAGACTTATTCGCAATACAATCAAATTCTTGACCTCCTTTAAAAAAACAAGAGCCCAATTATTGAACCTTTAATAAATATTTTCGATATAGTAACCTGTAATATCTATGGATAACAATATCAAAATTATTGACCGCAAGGTAGCTCAGTTGGTTATTCAATTATGTCTTTTGAACCAAAATTTGTCGCTTATAACATCTCTAATAGAGGTTGTCAAGGGTTTCTCAAATCTTATCTGTCATGACACCCTTGGTTGATAACCTATTGGAGTTATATGATTGCCAAAAGAGTTTGCTCAAATCTTATGGGACATGACATTCTTCGTTGCCAACATATCAGAGTTGTATGGTTGGCAAGAGATCGTCTGACAAGATTGCAAAAACTTGGCAACTTCCTAAAATTGTTAAAATATATTATAAATGCAAAAAATTTATATCAATAATGCTCTTTTTAGTTTATGAGTCATTTACAATTTAATTTAAGAGACCATGTTGACAACAATTAAAGGTCGCTAACTATTAGATTACAATGTTGCCAAATTGATATAAAATTAAGTGAAAATAAAATATTATTAATATATGATGATTTGGCAAAGTTGGCCAGTAGCTTGACAACCACTTATTATAGATGCTCTTAAGTGATAATGTTGCCAAATTGATATAAAACTCAGTGAAAATAAAATATTATTAATATATGATGATTTGACAAAGTTGGCCACTAACTTGACAACCACTTATTATAGATGTTCTTAAGTGCGGTTTATCTTGACTCATGCTTTACAGTTTATTGCGTGAACCCGTGACCAGTATGTACCCGAATGATAGCGGCCGCGTATTATTTATGATAAAAAAATCAAATTATTTTTACTTAATAATATTAAAAAAAATATGTGATAAAATTATTCTTTTATCAAATATTTTTTTTCCGAAATTTAGTTTGAAAATTTGAAAGCGAAAAGACATCTGACCAGACCAGAAAAACCAAGTAATAATGCTACTTTCTTACAAGAAGACAACCAAAGCTCTTCATTTTGGAAAACAAACACACTACTAGGATTCTTGTTTCCACCATCAAAATACTTACACATTTCTGTATATATATATATACTTCTATCCCTCTCTAGTTAAAAAGATAAGATAAAACAACATGAAGAGAAACAGTGGTAAAATCTCTGCAAAATGGATACCCATTTTCTCAGTTTCTTTCTTTTTCTTTGGCATGCTATTTACTAATAGGTATGTCATAAAGATTGAATCTTTTTGTGTTTTTAATGCAATTCTTGATTGGTTTGTGTTGCTTTGTTGATCTGGTTGTGATTTTAGTGTAAAGGTTTGAGCTTTATTGTGTTTGTGTTTGAAAAAAGTGTTTAATTTGTGAAGATTTTAGCTTTATTTTTCACTAATAGGTCAGTAAAGATTGAATCTTTTTGTGTTTCTAATGCAAATCTTGATTTATTTGTATTGTTTTATTGATCTGTTTGTGAGCTTGGTGTAAAGGTTTGAGCTTTATTGTGTTGTGTGTGAAAAAGGTGTTTAATTTATCAAGATTTTAGCTTCTTTTTTCAAAGATTATGTGTCTATTCACTTTGGTATCTGCACTTTCTTGGTATAATTCTGTTATTTGATCTGTTTGTGATCATAGTGTAAATGTCTGAGCTTTATTGTGTTGTGTGTGAAGAAGGTGTTTAATTTGTGAAGATTTTAGCCTTATTTTTAAAGATTATGTGTTTTTTTTTTATTTTGGTATCTGCAAATTCTTGGTCTAATTGTGTTTTTGATCTGGGTTTTTAAGACTGTGGGCCCCACCTGAATCTAGTGGTCAGTTGATGTCAAGGCAAAGACAGGAACAAGAGCTGCAGATCATTTCTGAGGATTGTACAACTAAGAAGAAGGTGTGTGAAATTGAATTTCTTACAACTTGTTTGTTTGAATTTTGTATTGAATGCATGTATTTATTAGTTAAATTGCTATCAAATTATGTGGAGCCTTTGTGGAAATAGTGTCTTACTATAAGGATAAGGTATCCGTATATTTAACCCTGAGACCCTGCTCTACGAACGGTATAGACTGTCGTCGGGTATTTATAATTTGGTCTGGATGAAATGCGAAATGTGCATTCAATGTTTTAAAAATATTCTTTATTTGTTGTGTATGATCACTATGAATAAGTGTAAATGCTGATTTTTAATTGTACTTGTATTAGAAACCGGAAGAAGATAAGGATGTGATGGGAGAAGTTCATAAAACCCATGATGCAATACAGTGAGTTTTGAGTCTTTGTTGTTATAGTTCGTGTGTTATTGAGATATGTAGGTTGGAAGTAACTTGTTTGTGCATATTCCGTGGACCTTATAGATCACTAGACAAGTCGATATCTATGCTTCAAATGGAGTTGGCAGCAAGTAGGAGTGCGCAAGAGGCAGTTAAGTCTGACGGAATAGCGGATTCTTTGAATGAGGAGCAGCCAAAGAAGAAAGCTTTTGTAGTTATTGGAATTAATACTGCATTTAGTAGCAGAAAGAGGCGTGATTCAGTTAGACAGACTTGGATGCCTCAAGGTATTAAATAATTATGGTATATTCAACTTAGCAATTTGGTTGCAAATCCTAATATAAGGTACTCTGTGGTCTACTGGTCTAGAAAAGATCTGACAAGTTCATTAAACATGTTTAGGGGATAAGCTTGTCCAACTGGAAAAGGAGAAGGGAATCATTATCCGGTTCATGATTGGACATAGGTAAATTGCTTATTTTTGGTTTGGGATAATAAAAATTGAACTTCAAGTACGTTCTCAATTTTTTGTTTTGACTAATTATAAAGATGAATTCTCACATGCATATTTAATTGCTAGCTGTATCTCTTTGAAGCAGATTAAAAGCCCAAGGGATAGTTACTGACTATCACTTTTTAAAGCCCAAGATTGCATACAAATACAAATTATACTTATTCTCGTTTGTTAAACAAAATCATTGGGCAAGATTTGTTTCCTAGTATGCCTCCATGTCATTCGCCATGTAAATTCTTCTCGTTTTTTAGAGAAGGTTACACTAAACAAAAGCTTATGATGGCACACCGTTCTCCTTCATTGAAATGAATATACGTTTATTTAAGAAACTATAGAAGTTATCAGATATTCAACCAAAGTGCTTAAGGATTTGTTTACATTAAGGCAAGGCTTGTATCAATGATTCAACCTTCTTAATTTATAAATTTTGAGTCTTGCCAAGGACCCAACTTACTAATCAAGATGAGCATATATGATTTTTTACTCAATCAAAAACATCCAGCTTTACTTAGTCAATCACCAGTTCATTTGAGAAGCGTGCTAAACGCAAATTGTTCAATTAGCGACCAAACTATACGTATCGGAATCACTACTTTAACTTAAAAAAAATCCTATATATGAGTGACCACATTGTCTATTGGTTTAAACCAGCTACATAGGTGGCATGATAAAATAATTATTTTCTCTTTTCTTTCATTTTCGGCTGGAAATGTCATTTGAATTGTTAAATTATGAGATTTATAGAATGCGAGTAATTTGAAAGTAAGTTTGGTTCTTGGAGCATTCAAGTTTCGTATGATTTGTTATATTTTTGTCCTGAAGTAATTTTCTACACTTGTTAGTGTTACAAATATCATAGTAGCTTGATTAAATAATTAGCTGGCTTTATATTAAATAAAAGGGATCATAAAGTTAGACGACATAACCCATGTAGAACGAATTCATACGTATCACACAGTTCCTCAATACTACCATATTTTGATCTCAAAAGTATTTCTTCAGTCAATTCTTTATGCAGTTCTGTATGTGGTAAATAATGAATTTCTATACTTATTCCTGTAAACCTTCTGGATGTTTCTTTCATTTTTACTCTTTGTCACATATTATCTTTATTCAATAGTATTTAATAAAATAGATATTAATTACATGGTAATGTTATTTTTTTTTTAATTTCATAAAGGAATTCAGTTTGACACTCACCTTTGTCGATTTATCCAGTGCAACATCAAACAGTATTTTAGATAGAGCTATTGATTCTGAAGAATCTCAGCACAAGGACTTTCTCAGGCTGGTAATAAAAGCAGAGGCAGCTTCGAAATGTTTTCTTATTGTTGTAATTTGAAACTGGCACCTTACTGAAGTTTGGTAAATCTTGCAACCTGTAGGAGCATGTTGAAGGATATCATGAATTATCTGCAAAAACAAAAATATTTTTCTCCACTGCTGTTGCAAAATGGGATGCTGACTTCTATGTCAAAGTTGACGATGATGTCCATGTCAATTTGGGTACAACTACTTCTCTTTCACCCTGTCTGCTTTGTTTGAATATTAATCGGTATTGTCCAACTTATCTTTGTTATATGTTCAATCCGCAGGTGTTTTCGCTGCAACTCTTGCCCGTCATCGGTCAAAGCCGAGAGTATACATGGGGTGTATGAAATCTGGACCTGTTCTTGCTCAGAAGTAATTTTAAGAACTTATATACTGACATCAAGTTATCTTCCAGATAAATTAGTACTAGTAGTTAAATACTATCTTTCTTCTAAACGTCGTTATGTGTTACATAGGAATGTCAAGTACCATGAACCAGAATTCTGGAAGTTTGGAGAAGATGGAAGTAAATACTTCAGGCATGCAACTGGACAGATCTATGCTATCTCAAAGGATCTGGCTACATACATCTCAATCAACCAGTAAGTACAATTTCTGTTGCCAGTCAAGCTCAAGCTAGTCTTGGATTCTTGGTCAATATCGTGCAATATTGAAGCTGATATGTGGTGCATAACAAGTTATTGATCTTCCGTTTTGTTATCGAAGTAGGAATTTCATGGCGTTATTCTTCAGCCAGCAATAACTAAACTGCGTCTCTGCAAAAAATATAAATTCTGAAAAAATATAATATATCCTGGTTGTATGTCCAATATGTTGTAGTCTATTCAAGTGAGGCACAAGTTAATTTTATTAGCACAAAAAATAACAAGGTACTTCAATTTCCTAAATGCTTCTAAAATGTTGGAGATGCTAATTTTGCAGGCCCATATTGCACAAATATGCCAATGAAGATGTGTCTCTAGGATCATGGTTTATCGGTCTTGAAGTTGAGCACATTGATGATCACAATATGTGCTGTGGAACTCCGCCAGGTACTAATTCTTTGAATGTAAATTTCATTATATGATTGTTTAAATTTATTCAAGTCTCTGCTAAAGTAGGGCTAGTTGGCCTGGCACTTCAAAAACACTTATGGTTGTTATAGTCTAAACTCGTTGCCTAGAACCAGTGACTGACTAGGTAGTCTTCAGAACTAAATTAGAGAAGCTTCCAGAATCAGTGGATTTCTTAAAAATTAGCCGCATGGAAGTGTTTTTATTTTTTAAGTCAAAACAGATGATAAGTGAGGGGTTCTCCTGTTTCCTTTATTAAAATTGTTTCTAAATATGCTGCGTCACCCTAGTTGTTTATATCTGTGATTCTTCCATATTACAATGGGAAGGGGTGGTTTTGGTCGCCGCAGCTAATTGTTTGTGGACCATCACTAGCCGCCATGGCCCAAACGAAAGTAAAAAGACTTCTAGCTCATAGTTGTTGTAGTTCTGGTTAATAAGGGAACAAAGTGACAGTCTCAAAAAACATATAATTAGACCTGGCAAAAAGTAGTTTTGGACTGGTTTTGGATCCTAAATATGGATTTGGTTTGGACCTAAATCCAAAACCATATTAAGTCCATATTTAACAAAATGCGGTTGTGAATTTGGATTGGTTCATAGTAGATATGGTTGTAAATATGGATAAACCACTCTGATTAGTAAACTTATATACAAAATGACATTATGCTTTCAATTCTCATTAATTTGTTAAATAAAGTAATAATCTCATCATTCCAACAGTGTATATATGCGTGTTTTACATTAAGAGTAAGCAAATACTAAAGGGCAATAACGTAAATTAACTCCAATACATGAAGGATTAACTGATGCTATTGATAGTGTGTTTCAACACCTGCATAATTAATAGAGAGAGTGACCGATAGGCCACCGCCTAATCATACAGCCTGACAGTTGTAGTCCAAATCTATGAAATGTGGATGCTAATATGGATTTCATAGTTCAGATCCATATTTATAAGTAAAAGTATGCTCAGGAACCAATCCAATCCACATGATAATCTGTGATTTTTTGTTGAACCAATATCCAATATTTGGACTGGTTTGGACTGGTTATCCAGTTTTAGACCCAGATTGCCACCTCTACATATAATAACTGGTACTGTGATTCATGTTAAAATGCTTGGCACGTAGCTAAATGGATGATGCCAGATGGTTACATGATGACAACAAAATATCAAAGCTTTCTTATAATGTGGTGCCTGCCAGCTGCTTCTTACAATGCTCCTAAACCACGCTCTTACTTAGATAACGCTTAGACATTTTATTAAACAGGATTTATCACTGACAAAATACTTGAAATCCTATAAAAGAGGATTTATCATTGGCAAAATACTTGAAATCCTGTTCACTGTGAAGTGCTAAATGCAGAATTCCACCAGAACTTTGATTTTCTCCGCTACTTATCAAGACACATGGTTACGGTCACCTAAAATAACATATGTTGTTCTATTTTCTTACTACAAGATTCTCCTTAACCTTTATATAATTGTGACATGGCAGATTGTGAGTGGAAAGCTCAGGCAGGTAATGTATGTGTCGCATCTTTTGACTGGAGTTGCAGCGGAATCTGCAAATCAGTGGAGAGGATGAAATTTGTTCACGAAAGGTGTGGTGAAGGCGATGAAGCTCTATGGAGTGCTCTTCTGTAAATTCTTACCGATATCCACTGATGATCTTTTGCACACAAGAAACTGCCCTTCTCAGCCACCAGACTGCGATAGGAACTTCTAAAGATGATACCAGTTTTTATAACCTATCATCGACCACATTCCAGAGCGGAAAAATGTATAAATTATATGTAACTTCTATTCCAGATTGCAGGTAGTTGTTATGCTTGACATTTTGATTCTGATTTGTAGAAATTTTATCAGAAAATGAAAATTTTGTTCTTCATTGCATGCCCTTGATAGAACTTATTGCTTCCTTGTCTATTTTGTACACAATAACCCAAAATCTGACCTGTGATCAAGTGTGTACTAGCCACAATAGCTTGCCCTTGTTCACTTAAGCTAATTACTATATTTCTTTGATCAATACCTAAATTAACATGAAATAAAATAAAAACAGAGTATTTATATTCTATTGATAAAAGCTCATTCCAGAGCCTCAAATTTTCTTCCCTTCCCATGCTTTATATAAATTATTATTATACATATAGTTTAAATAGAAACAAGATATAATGGGTACAATTTCACATTATTAAAGGTACAATATATGGATACAAAAGATTGTGAATTTGTGAGCTGTTAAAGAATTAAAAAACAAAGATTCCTAGCTATGATTTGTTAGTCTGTCTGCCTATGAAGAAGAAATAACAAGAAGCTTGCATTATAGTTTTCCACCATATCAGATCTGCATTTATTACTTCATTCACATTACTCATAGCTTTTAACATATCGTTCACGGGATAATTGTTACGACATATTTTAGTGTTCACTTACGTAATCTTCAGATACTCTTTCATTACTTAATAACATTACATGTCATTTTTAACTTTCGCTCGTTATATAATTGTTACGACATATCTTTCCGTTTGACAAATCTTAAAATAAGTAACTTATAATTTAAACTAAGTGAGTAATAAGTTGATAAATGTGTATAAGTTATACAGGTATTTGGATAATTTAACTTATAAGTCATAATTGTTTTTATTTAAATTAACTAAAATAAATAATTTTTAAATATAATTATCTTAATTCTTATATTTTGAGTTAGATTAACATTTAAAAAGTATATTTCAAAACTAAAACTGATAAAAAAATGAAAAATAAAAAATAATTTAAAAAAAAGTATGTCGTTACTAACATTCAACTTATCAGCTTATAAGTTGTAAATTCAACTTATAAGTCGAGTTGACAACCACTCGTCAATAAGCTGTTGCGGTCTTATAAGTCAATAAGTCGGCTTATTAAATTTGACAAACAGCCCAAGGTAGAGTGTTGAGAAATGAACTTTTCTTGATGTTCACTGAGAGAAGAAGACAGTGGTAGTGTTAAAGTTAACACACATGCAAGTAGATAGGCAAGGGTGACAACAAAATATATAAAAACAATGCTCTTTTATTTTTACTTGATGTGGAACACAAGTGATGAGAGTGTGTTGTCTTGTTCTTGGTCAATAAAGAAGAAAATTTCATATGGCATGTTAGGTGTTCCCCATGTTATTGTTTCTATTTCTTTTTCAAAATAATGTTGCCCATGTTCTTCATCAATTTAACTAATTTAAATTATTTTTTTTACCTTTTTAAAAAATTTCTAATAAACTTAATTACAGTTTAGTTTACATATGGTAGGGAGAGAACATACTAAGTAACAAAATAATGTTGAGTCCTCCCACATTTGATATTTTTGAAGTTATAAACTTAGACAATAAAATTTATGTTACTTTAAAGATGAATTTCAATGATCCTAAAGAATTCAAGAATCTTGTAAAGAATAGATAAATTGTTTTCGACAAATTTTCGAGAATTATGATACAGTATCAAGAACGGATCTAGCAAAGGGTTCTAGAATTTGGGCATGTTTGGCAAATATTATAAGCCAACTTATTGGTTTATAAGCCCGTAACAGCTTATTGACCGGTGTTTATCGACCCAATTTATAAGTTGAATTTATAATTTATAAGCTGATAAGTTAAATGTTAGTAACGATGCATTTTTTCTCAACTTATTTTTGATTTTTTATTCTGTTTTATCAATTTTAGTTTTAAAATATATTTTTTAAAATGTTAATCAAACTTAAAATATAATAATTAAGATAATTATATTTAAGAATTATTTATTTTAGTTCATTTAAATAAAAAAAAATCTGACTTATAAGTTAAATTATTCAAACACTTGTAAGCATTTATCAACTTATCATTTATCAGTCACTTATTCGATTTAAATCATAATTTAATTATTTTAAGATTTCTCAAACGGGCACAAAATAAAACGTTTTTTCTTAAATGATTCGTCCTTGTTAAGTAACCGGTCATTGTAAAAGTTTAAGGTAGCAGATTAATGTCGAACATGATCTTTTTGGCTACGATTGACAATAACAAATATAAATAATACTAATACCAATTCCAACAACATATATTTAAATTAAATAAATAGGGATGGAAGGACTCAAATATGAGTCTTTTGCTAAACCGAGTTCTGATACCATATTAAATAACTAGTTACACTGAAACCTTAAATTAGTAAAGGAAGATTATGATATTATATACTTTAAGCTAGTATAGGAAGATTCTGATACTATATTAAATAACCAATTACACCAGAGATTTGAACCAAACATGATATTATACTCTTTTAACGGTCCTGACCACCACAAACATAGAGCGAAAGAGATGGCATGCAAATGAGGCTGTCTTCTTCCTTTTGTAGTTCATGAAACTCTAAATGTACAAAGACAATGCACAAGCGCACGAGTTGCTGTTTATATCATTAATCATTGATAATATTCATATGGGAATTAATCAGAAGCCAACGTGAGTTGGGGGGCAGCCAGTCAACCCACACCAATAAAACAATACGGATCTCAGCCTTCCGTTTACAGATTTAACGGTTCTTATTTGGTGATTGTTAGGGGACCCCTATCCAACTATGGTCGTGGACAGGGGCCCTATTCATATTATGTTTTCAAACAAACACTTGTTCTCAATAATCAGAGTTGGTATTTATATTTCTGTAACCGAATATTTTCAAATATTATTGATTAATTGAAAAGGACATTGGTTGATAACTTCAATTTCGATAAAGGCTTTCACATCAATCTCAAAATCAAATTGTGCGGTTTGCTTTGACTGGATCTATTTGTAATTTTTGGGGCTGTGTTAACATCTTTCTAGGAGTTAAAAAAAAAAATTTTGACTCCGTTATTTATGAATTCATTAGCATGATCTTATGGGTGTTAAGATGACGGTTGAAAATCGGGATTGAAAATGAAGGATATAAAATTGGATAAATATGAAATAATATGAAAGATGTGATGGAATAGAGTTTTATCTGGACTCATTAATCATTAATTAAATCCTTCTTTTTCGGGTGAAGAACAAATTTAACCTATTTTTATATAAAATTAACTAAAATAACCGATTTCTGAAAAATTGACCACAAACCCAACTATTCAGTGCAGTATTTACGTGGAAGTGGAATATCTTATATATTAAATACTCAACTGAGTATTCAATCAACTAAAAGTGATCATTATTTTTTTCAGAAGGGTTATTTTTGTTAAGTTTTAAAAAATTCGGTTATTTTTGTCATTTTTTATTTTATTTAAATACTAAAGTAATTTGAAGTAAATCTTCAAATTAATTCATTTTATTTTTAAAGAACATACGACATTCAACCTTAAAAAGAATTTAATAAAATGAAGGAGATAAGAATTGGATAAATATGAAGAGAACAATATGAAAGAGGTGAATCAATATAACTTTAGTCTATTTTTATATAAAATTAATTGAATTGACCAATTTTTAAAAAGTTGTCGCAAGCCGACAAAATACCCAATACTGAAATATTCACTTATAACATATCCAACAACTATAAGTGAAGTATCTCAAATATTATATACCCAACTAAAGTATTATATACAAATTGTGATATTTAACTGACAGCGAATATTCAATCGGTTAAAATTGATTATTTTTTTCAGAATAGTTATTTTTGTTATTTTTTTAAAAAATTAGGTATTTTTATCAATTTTTCCTTTCATTTAAATGCCAAAGTAGTTTGAAGTGAATTTTTAAATTAATTTATTTTATTTTTAAAGAACATGCGACATTCAACATTGAAAATAATTTAATAAAATATACTCCCTCCTTCCCAACCGATGGTTAATATTTGGGTTCGGCACACGCTCTTATCTAGTATATACTTCCATAACTTATTTTGAACCTTTTATTTTTTTTATAAAAATTAAATATTTAATATTTATTTTGAAGATTTTTTAAAATAACTAATATAACTATATTAAATAAGAACTTTAAAATACTCACCGGCCACTCCGTTTAAATGTTAAGAATGTATTGAGAAGAATTTAGTATGTCATTATTCATATCAAGTTTTCTTAATCCAAATTACGAATGTTGAGCATATATATTAATTATATAGTTCCCCCTTATCCCAAAATATAAATCTCTTTAATTTTATTACGCGTATTTTAAGGTGAATAAAAGGAATAATCTCATAAATTATTTTTTCAAATTTTTTTTTTTCTGAATAAAAATATACGTATTAAATTTTAATTCAAGAAAAAAAAATTAGAAACAAATATGCGGAGTTATGCGGAGATATGATTTTTATACAATTTAAAATACGCATAAAAAATCAAAGAAACTTATATTTTAAACCTTAATATTCTTAACAACTATTATTTAAAATAAACCTTAATTTACCGTAAACTATACGTATTTGTACTCGTGCGTACATCGAATTGAAACAAAAACTTTTAAGTAAAAAATGTTTATAATTTTTCCAACTATAAACGTAGACTAAAAGTCCAAACGGAACCTCTATAAATTTAATCTAAAATTCTTGGTGGCCGGAGAATTAGAGTAACAACTCGTTGTAAATGCTAAAAATGTGTTAACCTTACACTAATGTAATCTAAATCGAGCACGATTGGATAGCTCCGATGGTAAAAAACTTATTCTCTATCGTCTCAGGTTCTGGGTTCGACTCTGCCGCACCCGAGAATTATTGAGAATAGATACTTATTTATAAGTCTATAAATAATATTAGTCAAAAAAAATCTAAATCGAGCATGATTTGAAATTCGAAATTATTGCATTGTAAAGATCAACAAACCAATCTAATAAGAAAATGTAATATAGGCTTAAACAATCGTTACTTGTTGCATAAAATAGTTCTTAATTCCACGTTATCCAAGAGGACAAAATATTTGACCATTATTTTCATTACTTGGAAGAAATAGTCTTCAACAAAATCAAATATTATTTCCCACAATTGATACTTATAATATTTATGGCACATCTAGGTCCTACTCCCTCTATTTTATTTTAACTGTCCGTCAATTTTATGCACACATCTCAGGATACATTAATCTTATAATAAAAATTATTATTCTTATTTTTTTTATAAATAAAAGTATAAGTTATATATATTAATATAAAAAAATTATAAATTATTATTTTAACTATCCAGTCAAATCACTTAAAAATCAGTGCAGACAAGTCAAACGACTATTACGGAAAAACAAAGCGAGTACAACTGTATGGAAAACGGAGTCTCCAAAACCAACCAAGTCTACAGATATACTATTGACTCATCCCATTTGAAATAGTATCAATCTTTACACACTATGGTGAGCTAGCCAAGTGACCGTTATTATTTGTTTCCAATAATTTCATTTTTAATAACGGTTTTTCTAGTATGTGTCCAAGGGCACATGCTAAGAATCTGTGCTTGATGAGTTGTCAAAATTTTATTGGTGGAAATTTTTGTGCATGTACGGGGTCCATCATTATTAATAATCACCCCACCAATAAAATTTTGAGAACTCATCATGCACGGATTCTTAGCATGTTACACTAGAAAATTTGTTTTTCCGAAATAGGTAATTATCGGGGTTTGATTTTCTCGCTGAATATTAATTAATTTCATCGTATTTATCGAGGATTAACGATTACAAGTTCGGTTTTTCTCATCGACAAAATACGTAAATATTAAAAACACACTTTTTTTAATAAAATAGGTTTAAATTTTCTTAATTTCTACAGTAGGACCAGTTCAGTAGTTGACTTGTCCAACTCATTTTCCATCTCCTTTATAATCCCCTCATCAATCAGCCCCCTACTCTCAAAACACACCAACCTATCCTCCATTCTCCCCTGTCCTATTCCCCAAAAACTGTTTATATAAATCCGCAACAACTACAACAATCATCTGTCAAGAACCCGAGTCGCTTAACAAAAGACTTAGCCACAATGCGAAGAAATGGATCATACAATCAAATCCACCACCACAGAAACCTCAGCACATCTTCTACTACTGCTACAAACTCTACATTCACAACCACCACAACCACAGCATTTTTGCCATTATTGTGTAGAACATCAACGAGAGATGTCGCGGAAACATCGTCGTGTCACAAGAAAAATGAGCCTTCTTCACCGAAAGTGAGCTGCATGGGCCAAATCAAACGACACAATAACAACAACAAGAACAAGATCAACCCTACTACACATGCTACCGGAAAAATTCGATACACGCAGCTCAAGAAAATGTTCTCAGGCAGAAACCTGCTCATTACAACAAATAGTAACACTACCACGTGTGCTAGAACGTGTCAGCCCAAGTCCCACATCGAGGAGATTAAGAAGAATTATTGTACGAGACCGAAAAAAGAAGCTAGTCATGATCATCATAGAAGGACCAAGTCTGATCATTGTGGTCTGGTTGTTCCTTTGAACTTGGCTGAGCTGGACCCTCCTTTGCCGGTGGTGAAGCTGACGTGTCACCGCCGTGATGAAGGAGGGAGCTTGTGGAAGAGGAGAGCTGGTGGGTCCCCACTTGGTGGTTTACAGATTCAACAAATTCAGTTACCGAACAATAATAGTTGCTTGCTTATTACACCACCATCTGTTTCTTGATATATATAAAATATAAATACAGTAAATTGTATGGTAATGTTAAATTTTATCTATCCATACTATTCTTGTTAATTAGCACAGATTAGAGTCTGTTTATCTTACTTTCGTATAGGTTGGAATTACGTCGGTTGTTGCAACATATTTTATCGTATTTAATAACCCCAAGATATAGTTTTTCCAAGTAAGGAGGAGGGTATGAGACAGTAATATGTGTATCAACTTTTATTTTAATATTTTATTTTTATTTAAGAAATTAAATATAGTTATTTAGTACTAAAACAAATCTATGAACTTAAAATATATTCAAATAATAATAAAATTAATATATTTAATTATATTAAAATTATTGACCTAACATATTTTAAATTAAAATTATTTATTATAACACTCAATTAAATACATAACATCAAATATGATATGTGATCTCCGTACCACTCTAATTCAAATTCTAATTTCAATCGGATACCACATCTTGAACTAAACTACTCTTGACAACTTTTACGAAGATGGTATTACTCCTCAGTCCCTTCCAATTGTTTACATTTCTGGGGAAGTGTCCGACACGCATTTTAAGGTGCATAAAAGTATAGTTATGTTACTTATTTTTACAATTTTCTTTTTCTGAATAAAAGTCGAATGTTTTAATTTTTATTCAAAAAAAAAAATCTAAAAAAAAAATTACAGAACTATACTTTATATGCACCTTAAAATGCGTGTCGGACACTCTCCAAAAATGTAAACAATTGAAAGTTACGAAGGGAGTACATCTTAAACACAGAGGGAAAAAGTTGGGGAATAGGACAAAGATGTGATGGAC
Organism: Apium graveolens; assembly: GCF_009905375.1. Lineage (NCBI taxonomy): Eukaryota > Viridiplantae > Streptophyta > Magnoliopsida > Apiales > Apiaceae > Apium > Apium graveolens. The sequence continues at coordinate 271,332,734 of NC_133653.1, forward strand.
AAAATGCAAACAAGGTAATTAAAGAAAAGAGATTAAACATGCTACTGGCTCTTTTATAGAAATCGGCCGTTTTTTCAAAAATCGCTGATAAATCGCTCAAAAATCGGTCAAAAATATTTGTCCGATTTGACCGATTTTCAATAAATCGCCGATAAATCATCCGATTTTTTTAAAATCGTCCGATAAATCGTAAATCGATACCTCAACCGAATAATTCCGATTTCCGAAATCTGTAACCCTGGCTACTAGTACTAACAATTTTATTATATTTATGACCAGTGTCGGTTAAAAGTTGTTTAATCAACTTCGTACTTCATGAGCTGGTTCATTTTGTTGCAAGGAACATCTGCACGTGTCTTTATTTCGAAGCAAATGAGATAATGGATCTTGAGAACATGTAACAAATGCGAAGTTCATAAATTATGACTGAGATTACAAAATGACTTGGTGTTTGTCACTAGACTTAAATTTATCGATACTAATAATATCAATATTTATATTATCTATCAAATTCAAGTAATTACCTATCTCGATAAAGATTCATGTTTCCCAAAGAGTACAGATGTTAACCAATATCAATATAAATATCAATATTTAGATTAAATAAATAAGGAAGAGAGGATTCAAATCCGAGTCTGTACATAAACCGAGCTTTGACAGAGAAAAGAAAAAAATAGTGTTTTATTATAGTAAATTTGTTCTCGATTATAATTAAAATGGGTCTTATATAACTAATAACCAAACAGTAATATAGTAAAATATAATAACAATAAAATTATTATAATAATGAAATTATTTAATAATAAAAACAATATATATGTTAACATTCTCCCTCAAAATCATGATGGTGAATCGAGAATTTTTCAAATAAGAAACGGAGTCGCATAATCAAGATCCAACGCTGCAAATGCAATAGAGAAAACAAGAGATTCAAACTCATGATAATGAATCGAGATTTTGCCAAATAAGAAATGGAGTCGCGTAATCAACAATGCAAAGTTGCAAGTGCACCAGAGAAAAGTTGCAAGTGCACCAGAGAAAATAAGAGTATCCAAATGAATCCAAAAATAGAGTCATCAAATCCAAAACATTAAAAACTTCCAAGAGAATATAAAGCGCAATAATATAAGAGAAATCGCCCAACGACGCATCAACACAAGAGAAAATAGAGTAATTCAAGTGTATCCAAACTAAAATAAGAGTTAATAAGAAATCCAATCACCAAAAAAAAACCATTCATGTTATTCGATAACAATTCATAACAACCTCAAAAAAATAAAAGAAATTTGCAACCGTAAAAAATAATACCAAAACTACAAACAAATTGAATCCAAATCTAAACCCAAACCAAATAACTGACCTAATCTCAACCATTTCCAAATCCAATCTAAATTAAGAATTGAATCCAAGCCCTATTAAAATTAAACTAACAAACTATATTAACATCTAACCATCAAAACTGTGTTCAATTCTAACATCAAACCAACACCATAATCAAATCAAAAACTGAATCACGCGAATGACTAATGTGCCTAGAGCACCAAAAAACTAAAAGGATCCATCGTAAGCCCAAAATGCCTAAAGCACCAAATAAAAAAATAAAGAAGGCATACAAATGTGCATAGAGTTATTCCCACTATAGATCACGAGAAAGAGAGAAAGAAAGATAAAAGAGAAAGCAAGAAAATATATCAATAAACTAATATCATCATCTTTAGTGCGTTGAATTTGACATGCCCAAGTCGAGCATGCCACAACCAAGCATTCTCATCAGACTTTGTCAGCAAACATTCTGAGCTCCTACTTTCGACAATGATCTTGTATAGACGATTCATGGACTTCTTCACCTTCATGATCAGTTTACCACATTTATCGTAAACCCACTAATATGCGCCATTTAAAACCACCCGGTTACCTTCTTAGCCAGCTGTCCAAGACTGATAATATTGTTGCAAAACATAGGAATATAGTAAACATCATTTAGGAGTTTCTCATCTCCATTCTTACACTTCATCACAATCGTTCCTTTTCCTTTGATGAGCACAGTTGAACCATCTCAGAATCTAACCTTACCCTTTACACCTTCATCTAATTCTCGAAATTTCGACAATTGTCTCGTCATATGATTGTTAGCTCCATTATCTAGGTACCACATATTCGAACTCATCTGCATACCTTCACTATTCTGACGTAACTTTGGTGATACATTTTCTTCATTGATCAACAGAGCTTTATTATCATTTTCTTTTATTCTTTCAGCAATTAAAAGAGCAGATTCTTCGTCTTGCATCTGAGTGATGTTTACCACTTCTTTATGTTCTCTCTCTCGCCTTGATTTTTTACACTCCGCTCCGTAATATCCGTGTCCTTGACAATTGAAGCATCTTACCCTACTCTTATCAAACTTCTTACGTCCTCCACGTCCAGCCTCTTTGTTATATCGATACATTTGCCCGGATGACATGTCCGTTCCTCCTTTTGTGGTACGCTTCAGCCATTCTTCTCTTGTCATTAGGATTTTCCCTTCCTCTCTTTCCCTTTTAGCCCATTCTTCCTCAATTAATAGAAGTTGGCTTCCACTGGTCTCAACCTGACCTCGCAAACGCTCCTCGTGAGCTTTTAGAGATCCAAGAGTCTCTTCAACGGTCATGATCTCTAGATTCCCGATTTGTTCAATGGTGGAGGTTATCTGCAAAAATTTGCTCGGGATAGCTCGTAACAATTTCTTTACGACGTACGACTCCTCAACCTATCCTCCAAGAGCTCTTATATTCGCAACTAATCCATTTAGTTTCATACAAAAGTCATCGAGATGCTATGTTTCCTTCATATACAGTGCTTCGAACTATGCCTTGAGAGTTTGAATCTTTGCCGTTTTGACTCGATCTGCTCTCAAACACATAGTTTTAACAGACTCACAGGCTTCTTTTGCAGTTCGTTTCTCGGCTACGGACAACAATGTTGGGGTTAAACCCAATAGGTAGTATGGTCTTGGTGATAGAAAACATAATTGAATTGGGTAATAATTGTATAGGTAGACAATTATTATCATAATTGAGTTGGGTAATAATTGTATGTGTTGACAATTATTATTATAATGGGAATGAGTAATAATTGTATGAGTAGACAATTATTATTGTAATCAGATTAGGTATGTCTTGTTGACTAAGTTTGTGATGGCTATATATACATAGTCATGTTATTGTTTTGATGTATGCTTGAGTATTGTTTAACTTAAGTATCGCTTGAGTGAATACCGTTTGGTGAGATTGATTGTATTATTGATAATTGTTTTGATTAATAATACAAGTTGGGACGTGGGTTTTTCCGCGTCATATATTGAATGTGTGTTTTGCATTGTTTGTTTGGTTCTATACTTGTGTGTGTTCCCCCTAACAATTGGTATCAAGAGCCAAGGTTCATGATGGAGAAGGTTGGGGGATTTGAAATTGAATTGTTTAATGGAAGAAATAATTTTACCTTGTGGCAAAGTACGATAAAAGATCTGTTAATTCAACGAGGGTTATATACGACTCTCGGAGGGAAGAAGCCTGCTGAAGTTGATGATACAAAGTGGGGAGACATGAAGTTACGTGCAGCATCAACGATCCGGTTGGCCCTTGCACCGGACATCAAGTATGATGTTCTTGAAGAGGACAATCCCAAGAATTTGTGGGAGAAGTTAACGAAGACTTATCACTCAAAGTCTTTGGCCAACAAGCTGTTTCTCAAGAAAGATTTGTTTGGGCTCAAGATGGAAGAAGACGGAGATTTAAGAGATCATCTGAATCGTTTTAATGGCTTAATCAACCAGCTAAATAATTTGGATGAAAAATTAAAAGATGAGGACAAAGCTGTTCTACTACTAGTGTCTCTACCGAAGAAGTATAATACTGTGATGACTTATTTATTGGTTGGGAAAATGAAGTTAGATTTGGATGAGACTATTGTTGTTCTTCTGGAGGCCGAAAGATTGATGAAACAAGAATCGAGTGACACATTTGATGGAAGTGCATTTGTGGTACGTGCGCGTGATACGGAAAAGAAGTATGCTAAGAAACATAAACCTAATATCAGGTGTTTTTATTGTGAGGAATTGGGTCATATACAATTTATGTGTCCAAAGGCAAGAGAAGACTTGAGAGAGTTGAAGAAAAATCGAGGGGGTAGTGTTTCGCTTGTAGAAGCTGATGAAGATGTTCTTTTGGTTCAAGAAGAGAAGGGATCAAAAGAAGAATGGGTGCTTGACTCGGGATGTTCTCATCACATATGTGGTAGGAGGGAGTGGTTCTCGTCCTATAAAAAGTGTGAGGAAAAGATTGTAACTTTACCGAACGGTAAAACGGTAAAGGTTGCTGGCATTGGTGAGGTAACAATGAAACGTCACAACGGTCGTGTTCAGAAGTTAACTCAAGTAAGATACATACCGGAGTTAAATCGAAATCTGATTTCGTTGGGTAAATTAGTTGATTTGGGATATACTGTTATGATGAAGAACAATATGTTGAAAGTCACTAAAGGAGATTTAGAGATACTCAAAGGTCGAAAAGATAAGAGAAATCTTTTTGTACTAGAAGGAGGGGTTATTGTTCGAGGGGAGGTATTGGATGATCGATGTCGATGGCTTGATGGTGACCGTTAATTCGGTTGTGCATGAAATCATATTGGGTTGAAGGGGAGAATTGTTGGGGTTAAACCCAACAATTCAACCCAAAATGCAACCCGTGGTAGCTCGCAGTAGTGCTGAAGAAAACTGAGAGGTCATGCTAAGGGAATATGTGAACTGCCATGGATCAAATGAATTTTTGCAGAATTAAAGCTTCAGCAAACTGAGCCTTAAAAATTGTACTTTGACAGTAAATCAGCAGTCAACATCACACAAAATCTTGTCCACTGTGACAGGACCAAGCATGTAGAAGTGGATAAATACTTTATCAATGAAAAGATCGAAGCGAAAGAGCTGTATATTGTTTACGTTCCTAGCATATTAGCAAGAGAAGTTTTTAACAAGTTAGTTTGCAAGCTGAGCACATGGAATCTCCATGCATCAGCTTGATGGAGGGTGTATATGATATTGAGTTTTTTAGGAGTTAATTGATATGATTGATATTAATTGATTTCGTCCAGGAATATGTAGTTAATTTAGTATATCTCGTATTAAGAGCATCTCCAATTATGAAGAACTCTTAGCTAAAAACTGAGTTGGTATACCAAAAATAAAAAATATAGTCAATCTCTTCAAAATGTCACACTCCAACCATACCAACCCCTTGGCTATAATTATAAACAAGCTCCTATTGATGACTATATTTGTCCATCCACTACAAGCCTGTAAGAAAATTACACATTAGTTATTACCATATTAAAGTGAAATATTCTATTTATAACAATCTAAAATATTAATAACGTACTATTTTTAAATTATAGCCAACCAACATAGTAAAACCATTGAAGCAAAATGTCTTACAAATTCAACAAATTTTACATAATTTCTTACGAGTCCAATTTAGCCAACCATTATAATCCAATCCCATTGGAGATGCTCTGAGTGTTAGAGTTGATACAATTGTATAGTGCTTATATAAAAGCAGTATTTGTTCATGTAATAGGTATGTAGAAATCTGATTTCCACATGTTATTATAAAAATGAATCATAATATTTTAGGATATCTTATTTTATGTTTGTCCATCCACTACAGGCCTGTAAGAAAATTACACATTAGTTATTACCATATTAAAGTGAAATATTCTATTTATAACAATCTAAAATATTAATAACGTACTATTTTTAAATTATAGCCAACCAACATAGTAAAACCATTGAAGCAAAATGTCTTACAAATTCAACAAATTTTACATAATTTTTTACGAGTCCAATTTAGCCAACCATTATAATCCAATCCCATTGGAGATGCTCTGAGTGTTAGAGTTGATACAATTGTATAGTGCTTATATAAAAGCAGTATTTGTTCATGTAATAGGTATGTAGAAATCTGATTTCCACATGTTATTATAAAAATGAATCATAATATTTTAGGATATCTTATTTTATGTCAACTTTAACAATATTTTATGTTAAAAAGATTTATTTTATTATATTTAAACTCAAGTTATGCATATCTCAAAAATATTTATTTTATAATATTTAAACTTAAGTTATGCATTTGCAATGAAGAAGGAGAGATAAAAGAATTTTTAATTATTAAAATTCAAGATAAGTAATCACTAGTTACTTATACACAAAACATGAGTGGAAGATGCTAAGTATTTAAAGAAGCATTAAAATATTGTTGGAGCTCTATCTTATACCATTATTTGAATTTTAATTTAGGATCTCATATAAATTACAATGTTAGAGTTGTTCTAAGGGCTTGTTTGGCTTAAAAAAATAAGTTACTTATTTTATAAGGTAATAAGTACTTATCGAAGAGTGTTTGTCGACCCAACTTATAAGTTGAATTTACAACTTATAAGCTGATAAGTTGAATGTTAGTAACAAAGTACTTTTTCTCAACTCATTTTGATTTTTCACTTTTTTTATTAAATTTTGTTTTAAAATTTATATTTTTACATGTCTTTCTAATTTAAAATTTACGAATCAAGATAATTATATTTAAAATTTATTTATTTTAGCTCAATTAAGTAAAAAATATTCTGACATTTACCCAAACACTTATTTAACTTATAAGTATCCACCTACTTATCACTAATAAGTCTCTTATTCAATTTAAGTCATAAATTAATTATTTTAAGATTTCTCAAACGGGCACGAAGTCTCTTTATACAACTAACGTAATTTAAACTTAGGGCATGTTTGCCACCACAATATAAGTTGCTTATTAACATATTAGCCAGTAAGTACTTATCGACCAGTGTTTGTCGACCCAATTTATAATTCAGATTTTTAACTTATAAGCTAATAAGTTGAATGTTAATAACGACGTACTTTTTCTCATCTTATTTTGATTTTTCGCCTTTTTTTAACGTAAATTTTAAAAAATATATTTTTAAATGTTAATCTAATATAAAATTCACGAAATAAGATAATAATATTTAAAAATTAGTTATTTTGATTAATTTAAGTAAAAAAAATCTGACTTATAAATAAAATTATCCAAACACTTATGTAATTTATAAGTATTCATCTACTTATCACTTGTAAGTCAATTATTCATTTTAAGTTATAAGTTACTTATTTCAAAATTTCCCAAACGGACACTTATGTTTTAACTAACAAAATGCACCGAAAGCGGTAAATAATTTAAACAAAAACCAGATTCTAAAACTTATATTTAAATAATAAATGGTCAAAATAATTATCGTACAAGTTATCATTCCTCCATCTGTCAATTTTTTTTTATCATTCCTCCAAACTTATCGTTATATCCACAACATAACCATTCAGTAAATCCAAATTTCATACAGCACAATTCAAATGAAAAAAGGTTTCAAACTTTAATCCTCAAATTAATACTACTAATTGAATATGTAAAATTTTAAATGAAATTCGTATTCAAGTCCAAATTCTTTTAACTATCGGGATATATTATTTGATCAAATTCAGAAATTCAAATAAAATTCAATTCCCCCACAAACAAGATATATGGACTAATTTGTTTCGATTTAAAATGAAAATGTATTTACGGCGAGCTCTTAGATAACTATTCATCGATGTCGATAAATTCATGATCTACCTTATCAAATTCAACTGTTCATCGATATTGATAAATTCGTAATCTACCTTATCAAATTTGAACTTTTAAAATTCGAACTCATGAACTTCCGTAATTAAACACTAGCTGGTTAAAATTTGAAAATCAACCAGGTGCATGAATTCATGTAAACATAGCCCACTTATAATGTTAAAACAGAGAAAATAATAGTTACAGGATACAAGATCAGAAAGTCAATATCGAAATGTATTTACTGTTTCAACAATGATCTCCCTGGGGGAGGGGAAAGATGAAAAAACAATGAGTGTAATGACACTAAACTATCTTCTTTCAAATAACTAATGCTAAGGCACAATGGAGAGACTTTAAATAACTAGATGTCATAGCAACTAAATCATAAGAACTGGTACTTACCCCGTTATCGATCTTGTAACTAGACTACATTGAAGAAAATAGACGGTGTGTGCTGCTTCAAGATATTTAAGGAGGGGGAACAATCAACTGGTTTGTTGCTCACCTACTAATCCCAATCTGCGTAGGTTTGGTTTTCACTACTAGCTCCACGCCTTCGCTGCCTCCTTGAAACCTCCAACAACATTCTGCTGGGACGGTGACCAACACGCCTGCTAGAATTGTTGAAGCGTCCAGATGAAGCCACAGGACGAGAAGGATATATCTCGTCAAATGAAGAATAATCATCCTCAAGAAATTCATCAAGATCAGAATCATCATCCTCCTCTCCACGCAATGATCCAAACCTGATAGAGCCACGATGGTTACCCTCAATTACATAGTCACCCCTTATAATTGCACCTGGCATGGATGACCTGATTGTGCTCATCACATCACTCTGCTCTCTCTCGTTCTCTAGCTTTTTCCACTTTTCTGCAAGTAAAGGGTCGACTTCTCGTGGCCGTGCGGACGGATGTTCTGCCCTTACATGCTTCCTTAGTTCCTTGTAACTTCCAACAAATGAGCATTTATCTTCCATGCAGGCCCTTTTCTTCTTGTTTAGATATTTGCGAGCTGGTTCAACAACAGTCCAACCTTTCACCTGCCCCCGACAAAGTGGGCATAAAAGCTCAGATATTTCCCGCTTCTCTTCGGACCAATCTAGACCTAAGGTCAAGTTTGATTCATCTATTGACCTATGCAAAGGAAACGAACTCTCGGTGAAGTTCACTTTAGTATAGGCCTTCTTGTATTGGTCCAGACAGTTAGAATATCGACAGCTAGTTGAGCACATATAAGGGCGACAACCTTTGTGGTAGGAGGAACAAAGGAGAAGAACTGCATTGTGAGGGTATTCGAGACAAACTGAACAAACCGCATCACCCCATTCTTTCTTCTCTGTTGCAGTAATTTGCTTCTTCTTATTGACGTCTTTCGAACCATTTGGACAGCATGACCTCAATGAACATGATGTGTTTCTATTACGCCGGGAGCCAGAATTTCCGCTGACACTGTTAACCTTTGCCATTATAAATAACACCTGACACATGAAACAAATAAAGTAAGGACAGTTAGGGAAAGATTTATGTTATATACTATATATACAAACAACTGAGTTATTTTAAACAGATTGGCTCACAAAATTAAGTAAATAGCATTAAGGGTTTGTAGATGTGGTCACAATGCAATGTAACAATTTGTCCTACTTTGTATCCTTTCAATTTACATTACATTCATAGTTTGAGATAGAAGACATATTTCCTGTCAATAACAGGACAACACCACCCTACCAGGATGAACCATAAGCCTAAAAGGGAACTCTACTCTGATTACACATAACATTCAACCATAATTAGCCTAAGAAAACAAAAAAATAAATAATAATATATCTATCAGAAGCCATAGTCATATGACATTACAATTAAATAGATGAAAAAAAACGGGTTAGTATTACCACTACAGAAGCGAGGAAACTAGCCTAAATGATTTAGAAAAACATATTGTACACAAATCCATATAGCCTTGGACTCTTAGAACTAGGAAATACAGACGTGCACTGTTTACCCGAATTAAAAACACGGGTAACCATGCAAGTATCCTTCTAAGACAGTGATATTTAGAGTCATTCATATGCTCTGGGCGTACCTGAGCCTCACCCCTTTAACACTTTCTGGCAACCTTTTCTAAAGAACAATGTGGTTCTCCACACAATAGTATCTCCTATAATTTAGATTAAAGAAATTTATGTTTTCAGTTCATCATAACAAGATGCTTTCAGTGTACAGATTACACCAACACTAATTCTCACAGCATTCCTACATTGCTCTCTTTCTACTTTCTGGTTATACCTACTATTCACCTCAGTCATCAAGTTACAGTAACAATATGAGACATTCAATGCACCTTACATTTAAAATAGACAACATAGGCCAGAAAATAAGAGTAGAAAACTTAAAGCATATGCAAAACTTCCCAAAAGATCATTGATGCAGACCTAAATGACCAAAAGTAGCCCAAAAAAATAAAAATAAACTAGTTTTATAACAGAAGTTGTACTAGCTATAAAACAATTTAAGAATAAAGCCGATTAACAAAGTTTAATTTAATCAACATCAACAAATTAATTGGAATTTGGATTTTTGTAAAATAACTAAGAAAACCAATCTTGCTTTATAAGTTGTGAAGGATTAAAGAACCAAGTAACCAACTTGTACCAGAAGTAAGATAAAACTTATTTATTGATTGGCTATAGCTAAATAACAAACCCATCAATCCATGTAAATATAATATAAATTTAATAAACTAAACACAGAAGCAACAAAGTAAGAATCTTTTTAAAGCAAGCACATTGAGAGCCTATCTCATGCTCCTAGCATACTTTAACTTCACACATTCGGGGTGACTTTTCCAAAGAACAATATCTTACATCAATTATGCAATCGTAAACATTATTGACCACGAAAATAACACATTCTTGCGGAACAATATCTTACTTCAATTATGCAATCATAAACATTATGGACCATGAAAAAAATTAACACATTCCTGCGGAACACTGTAATTACATTCCTGATTCAATTACTTTAGATTTTTAATTAACCTAATCATAAGGTAACAAATGTAAGCAAGATCATAAAATTGAATATCATTCATTTTGATAAGATGAAGCACCTTCAATAAACTTGCGAATACAAATTGTAGTACATCGTAAAAGATCATACATGATGCAAATTCAACTAACCAAATGCACATAAAGCAAAAACAATTTAAACAAAAAACCAGATTCTAAAACTGAAATTCAAGAAAAATGATCAAAATACATATCCAAAGATCACACATTTATTGCCCTGCACAAATCATCATTCATCCAAACTTAGCATTATAACCACAACTCAACCAAAATTAAATCCAAATTTCACACAACAACACAAATCAAATCATAAAGATTCAAACTTTAAACAAGACTCGATCTTTAATCAAGAATTACACATAAAGACTCAAACTTTAATCAAAATCATGCATAAAGACTCAAACTTTAATCAAGAAACACCAACCCCACATGCCAAATCACTCAAATTTCATCTTTCAAATCAAAAAATCAAGAAAAAATGAAAAATCAAAAGACCCCATGTGAAAAAAAGTCAAGAAAAAAGAAAATTTTACCTGGGAAAAAATCGAATTGTAGAATGAGGGGGAGAAAATGGGTAAAAAAGGATTGAAAATTAAATAAAGAGGAAGGGAGTGGCGATAAGTAAGGAGATGTTTTCGTGTTCTTGGTGTCCACGTTGTTGTATGTAGTATCGTGACTCTCTAGGAGTTGTTTTTTGTATGTATAGGTTGTATTTTGTATCTATAGGTTTATTTTCATTTTTGTAAGAGTAGAGGCATAATGGTGACATAATTACAAAGATTATACACATTTAAGCTAGGATAATTTGGGATCACGCTTGGATAGCTCAAGTGGTAAAGGGTTTATCCTCTGTCGTTCCAGATCCTGGGTTCGATCCTGCCTCACCCCGAGAATTGTTGAGAACAGATACTCATTTGTAAGGCTATAAGCCAAAATTAGTCAAAAAAAAAAACTAGGATAATTTGGAGTAAATAGTAATTTATTTTGAGTTAAATTTTAAAGATATTGACAGATAAATTTAATTTATTTTATTTTATAGAAAAATAAGAATAAATGACAAAGTGTTGACCATATTTTACACTGATTTTTAAAATAGTGTTCAAATTTTCAAAATTTCAAAATAGTGGCCAACTTTTCTTTCTTCTTTTGAAAAAAATGGTCGCCGTCAACTCCCGTTAAGTCTTCTCCTTAACTAATATATTTAAAGTGTAAATTGCATACCGTTGGCCGTACTTCACACATATTTTTAAAATAGTGGCTACATTTTTAAATTTTTTAAATAATGACATTTTTAAATTTTCATTGTAGGAAGAGTTTTAAAGAGTTTTCCTAGATTGATCTTAATACTAGGTGTCGATTAATAAATCATTATAATTTTGGTTATAAGTTTTTTCAATGGGTGAATACTCTTCTCTATATTTTTGCTAAGTTTTTTATTCATATTTTTGTGTGAGGAGGTTGAAAAAACATAGAAGTCGGGTATTTGATTAAATTAGAAGAAGTGAAAAAACTGATAATTATTTAAGTTGTTTTTGTACCTATTTATTTAGCGATATCATATATTTTTTGTGACGATAAAGATATGAGTCCGTGTTGCCATTTGACGAAACCATTCTCTTAAAAGGTGAAAAAAGATTTCAATAATTTATAAAAAAATTAACCACTATTTTAAAAATAAGTACGAAGAATAGCCACCATTATGTAATTTACGTTTTAAATATATTATTTAACGGTGAAGACTTAACGGGAGTTGGCCACAACTATTTTTTTAAAGGTGGAACAAAAAGTTGGCCATTATTTTAAAATTTTGAAAATTTGAAAATTTGGCAACTATTTTGAAAATCGATGTAAAATACGGCCACCCGTCTCTAATTTACTCCTCATGGAAGTGTGGGCCTTAACATATCTTTACATATTAAACTAACTAGTTGAGGATATTTATTGGTTAATATTTATATATTTTCATATCTGTTTTGTACAATTTTATTAAAATTATATACAAATATTTAAATATTAAAATAATAATTATATAATTATGAAAATATATAAATATTAACCAATAAATATATAATTTCTATAATTTCAAATTAGATTCAAATAATATAAATAGTATATGATTGATGAGATTTCATTTATAGATAATAATGTAAATGTTTATTATTGGTGGGTGAGATTCGAACTTGAAAACTTATATTATATTTATAAATAATATAAATGTTTGTTGTTAAAGGGATTCAAATATGAGAACTTATATGTATCTTTATAAATAATAATATAAATATTTGTTGTTTACGAGATTCGAATCTGAGAATTTTTGGAGTGTATTTTTTTAATATTTGAATTTAACGACTCTGATTATTTGAAAAAAAAAAGATAATCAAAATAAGAGGTTAACCGAACTACAAATTATAACACGTTCCGGTATGATATAGCACAGATTTCAATGAAAAACTTGAAGATGTTGCAACTTATATGTTTCGAGATCTTTTAATGATTTTTCATATTTTCATATCGAAATTACTTTTTAATATTGTATTATAATAAGTTAGCTATTAACTCATGTAATGCAATGATATTAAGTTGATATTTATATTAATTGGCAATCCTACCTAAAGTTGATATTAATATTAATTGACAATCGAACCTTAATTTCTACTTAATAATAATATTTTGAAATGATTATGATAGGGATAAATAAATTATGCTTGTATAATACTGCATTAATTGTACAAGCTGTGGGCTGCTAGGCCCAATAAAAAGATATATGATACTCAGACCAGAAAGGTTAAGCCTGATGGACCAGATCAGGCCTGATGGAATAAAAAAGGCCCAAAAGCCCTGATTATTAATTAATTTCGTAATTAATTAATAAGGGACAAATCAGATGTTGAAAAGAGTCCCGATAAGGATATAAATCCTTGGAGATTAGCCTCAAGGGGACCTAAAAGGATAAGGAATCAGTTTCCTACTATCTAGGACTCCAAAATCCATTCTAATTATGAGACTTGCCCACCAAGTCTCCTATACCAAGTCCAATTCAAGGACTCCCAACATCTATATAAGGGGTCTCACCCCCACCAATCAGAACTACGTTTTTTGGCTTGATTCTCTAATTCACAGAGATACGTAGGCATCTCGTAAAGGCAGATTGAGTCACGAAACACGATAGCAGCCATTAAAGGCCTTGAGCTCCCGAATCTTAGTATTAAATACAGCAAGTAATAACCTTAGTTTTTTATCCATAACATTTGGCGCCGTCTGTGAGAAAAAACGCAACAACAACCATGGCGAGAACACGGAGAACAATTGGAGCTCTAGAGGAAGGAACACCATCAGAGACAACCCAGGTGATTTCATCAACCGTGGAGGTTCCTCCCCATTCAACTTATGCATCTACTCAGGGGGAAGCCCAGACAGGGGCAACTCAACCTCAGCCACAAGGGACAACTCCCTCGACTATTCAAGGTACGAATCCTCAAGTTCAACAAGTACATATACCTATGAATTCTCGACCCGTCGGGTATGAATATTCAACTGTTGTTACTACTAACCCCCCTTATGGGATGCCCCTTCGCCCTGAGGTTGGAGGAAGCAGATATGCTGGGCGAGGCGAAGCACGAGGGCAGTCACCCCCCTATATACGAGGTTTGGGTCCTATTCCTGAGGATCGGGAATTTTCTGGTCCTTATACTGAGAGAGACTCCGAATCTTCGGATGATGAAGTGGCCCCGAGAAGGAGGCGTCCTGGAAAAGAGCCAATGGCCGATGGAAGGCAACGCCCCCAAAGCACCCCAGGGGCGAATCCCCAAGAAGTGCAGGAAAGGATCAGGGCTCATGAGGCTGAAATCCAAAGGCTGAGGCGTGATTTGGAGGCTCACCAGGCCACCAGACCCCAGATATCTCCTAGGGGGAGAAATCCTCCTCCTGTCATAGACCTGGATGGTCCGGTAAGAAGAAGGGTTGTTGTCCCAAGAACTGATCCAAGCAATCTCCTTCCCCTTGGAGATCCTGATGATCCAACTCCACCCTTCACAGAAGAGATAATGAATGCCCATATCTCAAGGAAATTCAAGATGCCCACTATCAAAGCCTATGATGGCACGGGAGACCCCGCTAATCATGTTAGGACATTCTCTAATGCACTGCTGCTGCAACCCGTGAATGATGCTATAAAGTGTCGGGCCTTCCCTCAAACCCTGTCGGGTATGGCTCAAAGATGGTACAGTCGCCTGCCCCCAAATTCTATTGGATCGTTCAGAGAATTAAGTCAGGCTTTTATTAAGCAATTCATCAGTGGAAGAGTCCATGAGAAAAGTTCAGCATCCCTTATGAGTCTTGTGCAGGGAGCTAAGGAATCCTTGAGAGATTACCTGAATCGTTTTACAAAGGAGGCTTTAAAAGTCCCAGACCTTGATGATAAGGTAGCCATGATAGCACTACAACAAGGAACCAGGGATGAGTTTTTCAAGATGTCCTTGGCCAAACGTCCCCCTGAAAACATGTTGCAACTACAAGAGAGAGCAGGGAAGTATATCAAGGTTGAAGAAAGCATGAGGAAGACCATAGTAAGTAATGAGCCCACTGGAGGCAAGAAGCGAAAAACTGATTTGGAATATATTGCAAAGGACAAATATCCTAGAACCGAGCAAAACCCTGATTCAACCCCCAAGAAGGGAGGACCTGGGCAAAAGTTCACTGAATACGCTAAGCTTAATGCTCCTAGAAGTCAGATTTTGATGGAGATTGAGAAAGACAGAGATGTTCGCTGGCCTAAGCCCTTGAAGGCTGATCCCGCCAAGCTAGATAAGAGCAAGTATTGCAGGTTTCACAAAGATGTTGGCCATGACACCGATGAGTGTAGGCAATTGAAAGATGAAATTGAGTTCCTCATTCGAAAAGGAAGATTGAACAAATATACTGGAGAAGGAGGGGATAGGAATAATAATGGAAGGAAGAACTTTGAGGATCGTAGGAGGGACCAAGACGATCAGGGGCGAAACCCCCAGCCTAGAGGACCAGTTATAAACACCATTTATGGAGGGCCGAGACCTCGAGGGCCTGTGATAAACACAATCTTTGGAGGTCCAACTGCTGCTGGATTTTCCAAAAATTCCAGAAAGGCATATACTAGAGAGGTTATGCATATTGTTGGAGAAGCCCCGAAGAGGGCCAGGACGGAAGTAACATTGGCTTTTGATGATTCCGACCTAGAGGGTGTGAAGTTTCCCCATGACGACCCGCTGGTCATAACACCAATAATAGGAAATATCCCGGTTAAGAGGGTCCTTGTGGATAATGGTGCTTCTGTGGATATCTTGCTCCACGACACCTTTCTAAGGATGGGGTATAACGACTCCCAGTTAACACCAACCGACATGCCGATATATGGATTTGCTGGAGTAGAATGTCCTGTGGAAGGGATAATCAAATTGCCAACCACCATAGGTACGGAGCCAAGGCAAGCAACGCAGATGCTGGATTTCGTGATGGTAAAGGCTAGTTCAACTTATAATGCTATCATGGGGAGAACAGGGATACATGCCTTCAAGGCTGTCCCCTCTTCCTACCATTCAGTCATGAAGTTTCCCACCCGAAACGGGATTGGAGAAGAGAGAGGAGATCAAAAAATGGCTAGAAGCTGTTATGTGGCCTCTTTGAGGGCAGATGGAGTCGGGGGGGGGGGGGCAAGTTCTTTCTATTGAAGATATGGATGTTCGAGAAAATGATGAGAATAGAGGAAGGCCAGCAGAAGAATTGGTTTCGGTTCCTTTAGACCCCGAAAATCCTGAGAGGACGACTTTCATTGGAGCCACATTAGAGGAGCCCCTTAGAGGAAAGTTAGTGAAATTTTTGCAAGAAAATAGTGATGTGTTTGCATGGTCAGCAGCTGATATGCCAGGCATAGACCCGGAGTTAATTACTCACAAGCTAAACGTAGATCCAAGCCGGAAGACAGTGAAACAAAAGAAAAGAAATTTTGCCCCGGAAAGACAAGAGGCTATAAAGCAGGAAGTGGAAAAGCTCTTAGAGGCTGGTTTCATTGAGGAGATTCAATTTCCGGAGTGGTTAGCAAACCCTGTAATGGTGAAGAAGGCTAATGGAAAGTGGAGGATGTGTATAGACTTCACCGATCTGAATGATGCATGCCCCAAAGACTGTTTTCCGCTGCCTAGAATTGATACTTTGATTGATGCCACCGCTGGACATGAGATGCTGAGTTTCATGGATGGGTTTAGCGGATACAACCAGATCAAAATGCATAAGGATGACATTCCAAAGGTATCATTTATCACTGACTTTGGTGTTTATTGTTATCTTGTTATGGCGTTTGGTCTCAAGAATGCAGGAGCCACCTATCAAAGGTTGGTGAATAGAATTTTTAAGGATCTTATTGGTAAGACTATGGAAGTCTATGTTGATGACATGTTAGTCAAGAGTCTAGTAAAGACTGATCATATAGCCCATTTAAGGGAAGCTTTTGAGGTCCTGAGGTACCACAAGATGATGTTGAATCCGACGAAGTGTGCTTTCGGAGTAGGATCTGGAAAATTCTTGGGACTGATGGTCTCAAAGAGGGGAATTGAGGCTAACCCGGATAAGATAAAGGCGATCCTGGACATGGAACCACCAAAAATTGTTAAGGATGTTCAGAAGCTTACAGGAAGGGTTGCTGCGCTAGGACGATTCATCTCCAAGTCGGGGGAAAAGTGTTTGTCATTCTTCAAATCGCTAAAGAGCATCAAAGATTTTGTATGGAATGAGGAAAACCAGAAGGCATTTGAAGAGTTAAAGAAGTATATGGCCCAGGCCCCGTTGTTGGCCAAGCCAGTTCTGAGTGAAATTTTATTCTTGTACTTGGCTGTTTCAGAGAGCGCCTTGAGCGCGGTGTTGGTTAAGGAAGAACTGAAAGTCCAGAAACCCGTATACTATGTTAGCAAAATTTTGCATGGTGCTGAGTTGAATTATTCAACTATAGAGAAATTCGCTTTAGCCTTGGTAATGGCTTCAAGAAAGCTGCGTCCTTATTTTCAAGCTCACCAGATTGAAGTGCTAACAAATCAGCCACTGAGAAATATCATTCACAGTCCCAAGGCAAGTGGGAGACTGATTAAGTGGGCAATAGATTTGGGAGAGTTTGATCTCAAGTATAAGCCACGTACGGCTATAAAAGCCCAGGCACTAGCTGACTTCGTGGTGGAATGTACCATACCCAACCAAGAAGTCGGGGGGCAGGAAGATACCATACCTCAAGACAAGGGAGTCGACAATGGGGACAGGGGGAAGAATGACAAGGATAAAGAATATTGGGTTCTCTATTTTGATGGAGCATCAAAAACAAATTCCAGTGGAGCAGGGTTGGTTTTGCAAAGTCCTGATGGGTTCTTAATTGAGTATGCGATGAAGCTAGATTTTCCAACCACAAATAATGAGGCAAAGTATGAAGCCCTGATAGCTGGCCTTGGTCTAGCTGGGACACTTAGAGTCAAAAACTTAAAGGTCCGTGGAGACTCGAAGCTGATCATATCCCAGGTAAAGGGAGAATTTGAGGCAAGGGATGATACGATGGCTAAGTATGTCCGCCTAGTAAGGGCTGTGATGACCCAATTTAATGAGTGCCATGTTGAACACATTCCAAGGGAAGAAAATGTTAAGGCAGATGCGCTATCAAAGTTCGCTTCGTCTGAGATTGAAGAAAGTTCAGGAAGTGTGTACTTCCGTGTTTTGAAGACACGAAGCATAGATGTTAAGCTGCTGGCTCCCATAGGCTTGGGGACGTCATGGATTGATCCCATCAAGGCTCACATTCAGACCGGTTGGTTGCCAAGTGATGCAACTGAAGCACGGAAGTTAACTATTCGGGCACTAAGGTACTCTTTGATAGATGGGATTCTTTACAAAAGATCTTTCGTGGTTCCCTACTTGAGGTGTCTCAGGCCCGATGAGGCACGCTTGGCTCTTGAAGAAGTGCATGAAGGTATTTGTGGACAACACTTGGGGGGCAGGGCCTTGGCTCATAAGATAACTCGTTTAGGCTTCTATTGGCCAGAAATGATGGCCGATGCCAAAGAATATGTGAAGAAGTGTGATCGCTGTCAGAAGCATGCACCAGTTGTTAGACAACCCCCCGAGATGCTGACCTCTATCAACTCGCCTATTCCCTTTGCCATGTGGGGGATGGATATTCTAGGGCCTTTTCCTATGGCCACGGCACAAAGGAAATTTCTGATTGTAGCCATTGATTATTTCACCAAGTGGATCGAAGCCAAACCCTTGGCCAAAATCACAACTAAGCAGGTTGCACAATTCCTGTGGGAAAACATTATGTGCCGATATGGAATTCCCCGTATCCTCGTCACTGACAATGGAACACAATTCAACAATGAGGAATTCAAGAAGTATTGTGAAGAAAATGAAATTGAGTTACGATTCACCTCTGTGGCTCACCCGCAAGCCAATGGGCAAGCAGAGGTAGCAAATCGGATAATCCTGGATGGACTAAAAAAGAGGATCGAGAAGTCAAGAAATAATTGGGTGGATGAGATACTTCCAATATTATGGGCCTATAGGACTACCTGTAGAGTCACGACAGGAGCAACTCCTTTCATGTTGGCATATAGGGCAGAAGCAGTAGTTCTCGTGGAGATATCGCATTCCTCTCCAAGGATTCAGACTTTCAATGCTGTAGAAAATGATGAAGGGTAGAGGTTAGCCCTGAATCTAATTGATGAAGTGCGAGATGAGGCACATGCAAAGATAGTAGAATATCAGAAAAAGGCTTCATTCTATTACAACCTAAGGGTTAAAGAGAGATTTTTTAAACAAGGAGATCTAGTCTTGAGAAAAATAGAGGCTTCTGGTGTTGGACAGAAAGGAAAGCTTGCCCCGAATTGGGAAGGGCCGTACAGAGTCAAGAGCGTTCAGGGTAGAGGAACCTACAAGCTGGAAATTATGGAAGGTTTTGAAGTCCCGAGGACCTGGCACGCACAAAACCTGAAGGTTTACTACGTGTAAGATAGGTGAAGTACGATTCTCACTTGTCATTGACAAGTAGGTTTAAAAGCACCATGAAGCTTTGCTTGCGTAGGATTTTATATTCCAGTAGAATTTACATTGTCTAGTTATTGTTGATTAGGGTCGAACCCATGTTGTGTAAGGTTTTGGAAAACCAGACTTCATATTAAAGAGTTTGAAATTATTTCTATCTAAGGATGTTTAAAGTTCAAATGCGTATTAAGATTGTAAAGTTAAAACAGAAAGAAGAAAAGCAACATATGAAATATAACCCCGAAGGGTGACAAGTTTAGATATGAATGAAGTTCAAATAGAAGATATACAAAAAGTTAGGCCTTGGAAGGCTGAGATTCCTCAGAACCACTATCTGAAGTCTCCTCGGAAGTCTCGGTCGTTCCTTCGGACGTCTCGGTTGTCCCCTCCGAAGTCCCTGTAGAAGTTCCCTCTGCAGGAGATGCTGGCTGTTGAGGCGTTGCTTTTGGAGGCTCTTCCACCCTGGCCTTCTTAGCGACAGGCTCAAACTCCTCTTCGAAAGCATCTTCCTCCTCTCCGTCCTTGATCATAACAGCAAGCTTCTCAGTAACCCCTCCAAGTTCTGGAACCCGCACAGGGCAAGGAAAGGGAGACTGCTCAAGGACCTCGGGAAACTCATCCTGGATGGCCTCCACAGCAGCATCCCAGCCCTCTTTATAGCTAACTGGGTGAAGAAGGGCATCATGCTCCACCATCAAGTCCTTGAATTCTTGGGTGTCCATCCAGCCATCAAAGGCTTTGTCCTTCTGCGCCTTCAGAATGACATTTTCGGCCCGGGCCGTCTCTAGGTCAGAAGTGGAAGAGGCCAGTTGAGCTTCAAGGGCCTCTATTTTTTGGTTGGCCTCTTCCAACTTCTTGTTGGCATCTTCCAGGCCAACCTTCCAAGCTTTAGCTTGGTGGATTGCCCCCTGGAAATGGGCATTAGCCTGCAAGAGAAACAGCGAAAGTTCAGAAAAGAAACGTGGAAAAATAAGTAAGAAGAGCATAAGTAAAGGACGTACCGTCGCCAGAGCCTGGGCTCCAAATAGCTCATTCCCCTCTAAGTCCTGTTGAAGGACAAAATCTTGATAGTCCACCGGGGAGATGGAATGCTTAGACCATTCCTTGGACAGCGCCGTGCTGCCCACGATAGAGTCCTTGCCCCGGATCCCCCAGGCAGGTTGAAAATAGGCCCCTGGCCTCTGCTTGGTGCGCAAAACTTGGCTGGGGCCTTCCTCGCTTGGCTCCATTGCCTGAAGGAGGAACTCAGGGAAGCGATCACCAAGTCGAGGGTCTTTAAAGACCTTCCCAGCCCTCTTCATCCTGGTTGTCTCTAGGTCCTTCGGCTTGGTAGCCTCCTCAATCTTCTCAGCCACTGCAACAAACAAAGTCAGTTGAAAATCAATGAAATAAAAGTGCAGGAAATAAAGGAGATAAGAAAGGGAACTTACTTTTCTTATTAACGGGCGAAAGGCCGCGTTCTACCAGGACGGTCTCCCGGATAAGGTCCCAACAATGGGAAGTGCCGTTGTCTTGCGTAAGGAGGTTGAAACCTCTAGCCTCCTCCTCAGACAAAGTTATGTCATTTGGGCTCCCGTCCACGGCCAGCCCAAAGGATGATCGAAACAGGGAGCCCCAATCTCCACCTTCCCAAATAACAAACAAAAAATCTTTCTTCCAACCCAAGTTGTTGTCAGGGATGGACTTCCCATTCACGATATGGGGGATAGTGGTGCGCTGGTTGATAGAAACCCAACCCGGACTTTTATCAGGGCTGTTTTTGAACTGAAAAATCTTCCTGAAGACAGCAACAGATGTGGGGACGTTGTGCTTGGCGCATTGCGACAGATAGCACATAATCAACCTCCAGGAATTAGGGAAAAATCCCAGAAAATTAGGGAAAAATCCCAGAAAATTAGGGAAAATCCCAGAAAATTAGGGAAAAATCCCAGAAAATTAGGGAAAAATTCCAGAAAATTAGGGAAAATCCCAGAAAATTAGGGAAAAATCCAGAAAATAAGGAAAAAATCCCGGAAATAAGGGAAAAATTCCTGGAAATTAAGATAATTCCTGAATAAAAGGAAAAATTCATTGTAAATGTTTAGGTCGCTCCACACTTTACGGAAAAACGAAACCCTGTAAGGGAACGAATAGACTTAACTTCTGCGAAACCTAATCAATGTTTCCCAAAAGTTGGGGGGCAAATGATAGGGATAAATAAATTATGCTTGTATAATACTGCATTAATTGTACAAGTTGTGGGCTGCTAGGCCCAATAAAAAGATATATGATACTCAGACCAGAAAGGTTAAGCCTGATGGACCAGATCAGGCCTGATGGAATAAAAAAGGCCCAAAAGCCCTGATTATTAATTAATTTCGTAATTAATTAATAAGGGATAAATCAGATGTTGAAAAGAGTCCCGATAAGGATATAAATCCTTGGAGATTAGCCTCAAGGGGACCTAAAAGGATAAGGAATCAGTTTCCTACTATCTAGGACTCCAAAATCCATTCTAATTATGAGACTTGCCCACCAAGTCTCCTATACCAAGTCCAATTCAAGGACTCCCAACATCTATATAAGGGGTCTCACCCCCACCAATCAGAACTACATTTTTTGGCTTGATTCTCTAATTCACAGAGATACGTAGGCATCTCGTAAAGGCAGATTGAGTCACGAAACACGAGAGCAGCCATTAAAGGCCTTGAGCTCCCGAATCTTAGTATTAAATACAGCAAGTAATAACCTTAGTTTTTTATCCATAACAGATTACTTTATTTTTGATGACTTTAATTGATGCAAGATTGTATTCCGAAAATAAATCTTAAAAAAATAGCATGAAAATTTAAAATTTAAATAGCATGTAGTCTTGTGTTTGCACATGATACCATATGAACAATGTTGACCAAATATACAATACAACCTGAATCTGAATCTGAAAACATGACTTTAACCTTTGCAATCACAATGAACATATTTGAAAATTTATTTATTATAACAAATTAACTTTAACAATCTCTTATTACAAGACTTTTAGGTAGGGCTGTTAAAAAAATTCGAAAAATCCGATATTCGTCCGAAAAATCTGCATCCGTATCCGAGAAAAAGCGGATATTATCCGTATCCGAGAAAAAGTGGATATTATCTGTATCCGAAGTCGGGATATTCGAATCTTAAACTAAATACATATATGATATTTAAATTATATAAATATATAATTGTATATAATTTAAAATTTAATTTTTTAGTTTATAGTGTGTGTAAATGTATTAAATAATATATTTATACAAATTTTATATAATTGTACACATATTTTATACATATATACATATATTATTTGTATTTAATTATAGAAAATGTTCTATAATCATCGTTAAAACGGTAGGGGCAACAAAAAATTTAAAAAATCCGATATTCGTCCGAAATATCTGCATTCGTATCCGAAAAAAACGGATATAATCCGTATCCAAAATAAAACGGATATTATCTATATTCGAATCCGATGATTGCGGATATGGATACAAATATAGGCATATCCGTATCTGAATTATCCGTTTGACAGTACCATACTTTTAGGATGGAACTAGACAGTTAGTATTGGATCATACTAACTGAACTCACTTCAGTTCTAGTGGAAACTGTAGACAATAATCAGTTAGGGGCTTCTGCATCCAGGTATGATAATTTGAATCATAGTCGGGTTGAACAAGAATCGAAACTCATCCAAGTATGATAATTTGAATCATAGTCGGGCTGAACAAGAATCGAAACTGAAACTGCGCTTCCTGGAAAAAACAAATTTCATCCGTAAATAATACTCCCTCAATCCCACTCAATTATTATCGTTTCTGAGTTACTGTCTGACACGCATTTTAAGACGGATATAAAGTATAGTTCTATAATTTTTTTTTTAAATTTCTTTTTCTGAATAAAAAAGGGTTAAATATCAAGTAGCTCACTTCCTGCGTCCAAATATATCAAGTGAGTCATTTATTACAAAACTGACTCAAATGAGTCGCTCATTTGAAAAAATTGTATAAAAAATATCACTTTATCGTTAATCAAAATTTTTAAAAGTATTATATATTGAGTTTCGCGCTTTTTTTATAAATGATATTACATCCAAATAAAATATTCTGAGTTCTAGTATTTTAGATAATATTTTTAAATTTTTAAAAATTTATCTACTATTTATTTTTAATTAAAATCAAATAAAACAATCAAAAAATTAAAAATAAATAGTTGATAAAATTTTAAAAATCTAACAATATTATCTAAAATAGTAGAACTCGGAACCTTTCATTTGGATATAATATCATTCATTAATGATAGCCTATATTAATACATGCCCAATAACATAGGCCCAGGGCCCAATAAAAAGAGCCCAGAAAGTACTCAGTTTTAACCATGAAGAGCCCAGGACGCGTGGCAACATCACCACCGTCCAGGTATCCCGGATCCAGAATATTCCTACGGTCCGGATTCGATAGTACTCTGACGCATCCCAGGCGTCCACATGCCCTACAGTCCAAAAGGCACACCTACGGTCCAGATTAAAAAGTACAAACCCCTAAACCCTAGTGAGAGGCCTATAAAAGGCAAGACAAAATGAAGGTTACAAGTTACAATCTCTCTCACATATACTTACACACACGTACACACCATAAAAACACTCGCATAATTCCCGTTTTGCCTCTTTACTCCTTCAAAACCCTCTCTCATTCTCACATCGGAGGTGTCGCGGGAACCCCACCCAGAAAATCAAAGTTGGCAGAGGCCTGGAAACCACCTTCCGAAGACAGCTTATTGATCTATTGGAAGAATACGCTGATGTATTCGCCTGGACCCCGGAAGACATGCCGGGGATTGATGAATCTGTGGCAATGCACAACCTGGATGTCGACCCAAAACAAAAACCAATCAAGCAAAAAAGAAGAAACTTTGCCCCGAAAAGGCAGTAGGCAATCGATCAAGAGGTTGAAAAATTGTTGAAGGCAGTTATCATCTGTGAAATTAAGTATCCGGATTGGCTAGCAAATATGCTACTAGTCAAGAAGCCCAATGGAAAATGGCGAATGTGCGTCGATTGCACCAGTCTCAATTCGGCGTGTCCTAAAGACTCCTATCCCTTACCCAACATTGATCAGTTGATAGACGCAACTTCGGGCCATGTTATGCTAAGCTTCATAGACGCTTCCTTTTCTTCTAAGTTGGAGAGTTGATTGACTGCTTCCTGGAATCTCTTGATAAATTCGGGGAGGGACTCCTTGCTTCTCTGCTGGATTGTCTTCAAATGACACATTTGCAGCTCGTTCATCCGGTTTGCTCTGAACCTTTTCAAAAATATCTCGCAGAAGTCTTTCCAGGAGTCCACACTCCAGGATGGAATGCGGCTGAACCATTTCTGAGCTCCCCCCTTTAGTGTTGACGCGAAAAATCGGCACCTGATTAGGTCACTATAATCATAAATATTGGAGATTTGCTCGAAATAGTTCAAATGCTCCTCGGGGTCGGCTAACCCATCGAAAGAGTCAAAATTGAAGTGTTTGAGCCCTGATTCTCTGGGGGTAGATTCCAACTTTTTAGTGAACGGGGTAGCTGCCGCACCCACTTCCATATCGCCTTCTACTTTTCTTTTGAGATCCCGAAGGGCCCGAGCCATTTGTTCTTGCTTAGACTCCTTTTCAGGCTCCGAATCGGAAGAAACATGAATTCAGTGTGCCTTTCTTTTTAGCTTTGCCTCCTCTTCCCGGATTCGCTTTTCGATAGCTTCTTGGGCTTTGGCTTCTTCTTCTTTCTGGATTCTCTCTCGGAGGGTAGCTCTCTTTATTTCATCCCTGGCATCCTCTGATGGTTTCTTCAAATTTTTTGCAATCCGATCAAAGACGGATCCCCGGGATTCTCCGGACCGTTCTCGCTGATCCCCTGGGTGGGTCTCAGGTTCAGCATTATGCTTTTCCTTCCACAGGTCCATCGCAACCTGTATCTGATCTAGGGTCATGTTTCCCCAGGGGTTGGCGGAAATTCCAGTATGCTTGTGGGCAGCTCTCTCGATGACTAGTCTCTGGTCCTCTAGTTGGAGGTTTTGAGAGGGAGTCTGGGTTATGGGGGGCCCTTCATCCACATCTTCCATATCCCCGTCCCTGGGTTGGGGCGGAGGTGGAAAGAAAGAAGTAGAAACAGCCGTTTTGTTATTTCTTGTAGTCATGGTTATTCGACAATACCACAAATTTACAGTAATATAATTCGTAAAAAACAGATCTAAGAGATTGGGAGTGGCGTTCTTACTGAGGGGTGTTATTCTGAGTTGCTGGGTAGGGTAGGAGTTGCGGATATGAACACCACTGGTGGGAGGTTCGACCCCTCCTTCTAGCGCTAATGATAATCCCAGTTCGCCCTGGGGCCTTCTCCTTGCTTGGCCCGGACTCAAGCTCCGTTTTGGCAGAAATAACGGCGGCGTGTGGTGTAGCTGTAGGGTGGGAACCAACAAAACAGAACCGGAGGGGGTGGCGTCCCCGCGGCACCTCCGGTGTGAGAATGAGAGAGGGTTTTGAAGGAGTAAAGGGGCGAAACGGGAATTATGCGAGTGTTTTTATGGTGTGTACGTGTGTGTATGTAAGTATACGTGAGAGAGATTGTAACCTGTAACCTTCCTTTTGTCCTGCCTTTTATAGGTCTCTCACTAGGGTTTAGGGGTTTGTACCTTTTAATCTGGACCGTAGGTGTGCCTTTTGGACTGTAGGGCATGTGGACGCCTGGGATACGTCAGAGTACTATCGAATCCGGACCGTAGGAATGTTCTGGATCCGGGGTACCTGGACGGTGGTGATGTTGTCACGCGTCCTGTGCTCTTCAAGGTTAAAACTGAGTACTTCATGGGCTCTTCTTATTAGGCCCAGAGCCTCTGTTATTGGGCCTGTATTAATATAGGCTATCACATGTTTTATTTTGATTTTACAGAATCTATTGGCAATTTTCAGGGATGTAATCTCAACTTTTTTTTAATCTATTACGGACTATATTTTCATTTTGCTCTTACTAATTAGCAGGGGTGAGCAAAAATTTACATAACTGTCCAAACCAACTGTTTCAAACCGCTCAAACCGAAATTTTATGGTTTTATAATGGTTTGGATCGGTTATGATTTCATTTTTTTCAAAACCCGAAAATAACGCTTTGGTTTGAATTTGTCTTTTATAGTGTCTGTTATATCCAAACCACTCGAATATATTAAAATATTTTAATTATATATTTTAAGGATACATATATTACTTGAATTATTGATATTTATAAGAAGTTGAATCCATATTATGTTAAGCACACTTGGATGTTAAATATTTAAGTTAAAAGATCCAAATTATTACATAATGAACTTGTTTAATTGATAATTTATTAACTAATTAAATTTTTTACCTAGTACATATATGCACATATTTTTCTTAACGGTTTAAACCGAAACCGCCCAACCCGAACCGTTATAATTTGGGTGGTTTGATTATATCAGTAACGGTTATGATTAACCACTAAATTTGGTTTGGATGATTATAAGCTCCAGACCCGCCCATTCCACCCGATACTCATCCCTGTTAATCAGTATGACCAAGGATATATTTTTAAATTAGAATATGAAGCAACTACTTTTTCAACAAACCGAGCATCATCTCTATGAACAAGGGAGTAAAATTTGATGGGAAAATGTTGCAAGTTTCTTGAAAGATTCTGCGGCTAATGCTCGTCTTTTCTATACTATCCGAAGAAGTCATTTTAAACAAGGCAGATAAATTTTCAATTGGCAGATAAATTCAATAAATCACTCGGAACAATTCAATATTGCATTACTTAGTAGTACTGTCAGTGTTTTATATAACAACACATTTACAAAACTGAACAATTTCACATCTCACAATTTAAACACCCGGAATTGTATAACATTATGTCAGCTCCAAATCACTCTGAGTGAGATGTCCAGTATATCAGCCCGCTGCAGAAAATTGAAATCGGTTCATATACAACATTAACCTATGTAGCGTGGCTGTTCCATAAGAAAAGGTTTCAAAGTATTATATGTAAAAGTGGGAGATCAGTTGTGAGCATTAAGGCTGTGTCGAAGCATGATCACAAACAAGCATATAAATGAATGACCCTTAATTTCCTACATGGTTTACTCTGTCCGGGTATTAAATAAATGCAGATGTCCAGTTTTCTTAACTGAACATAAAGAAAAGTTCCCCTTCACGCCATTGGGGCAAATAATTTTATAACTCTCCAAAAGTATCAGATTACCAGTGGGTAAATATGTAACAAAACAGGAACTTTTACCTAATCAGAACGAACACACATTGGAATACACCAGCAGTCCCTGTCCAAGCTGACGGGCCTGATTCCTCAAGCGCGTCTTGTATCAATAGTCCCACTGAAGCCGCCAAAGAGACAAATGAAATAACGTAGGCTAGGAAAAGCCAAAGCTTTAATCTGCAGTCAAAGAATTTGCACAAGTGAGAGCAGTGTTCTATTTCAATGTTGTGTGATGATAATTTAATGCATATAATCAAAATTGACTTTCATTTTAGAAAAGCATGTGGACACACCTAGCCTACAGATTTTATCATCTGAAATCATAAAAGTTAAAAGAAAATGAAGAACTACAAATATGCAACGCAAGCAAAGGGTTAAGATATTTTAAGATCCTTTCATAGATTTTAGATCTATTGTACAAGCACCACATTTGCACAGCACCAAGAGCACACAGGATAATTCATGCCCTAGAACATGTAAAATGAGTAGCCAATATTCAGATGCAATATGTATCCTTGTGAGTACAAGTGCTGGTAAGAAGGGGGAAGAGCAAATCGGTCGAGGGGAGTATAGAGGAGAAAAAGACAGGGCACTGAGGCTGAACACTTAACCTCTCTAAGAACATGACCTGTGATAGATCTGACAAAAACATGAAACCAAGAGAGGAAGGTAGCATTACAGAATCCAATTGCAAAAATGAACAAAATTTAACTTAATATGAGACGGATTATATGGTTCATGGTGGTAATGGTATCATTCTTGGATTTTCTTTTAGCTAGTGATGAGGTTGAAACAGGTCTGAAGCAATAGACTATATGATTCAATTAGGTTAAACATATAATTTGAGGAGAATACATGAGCTTCAATTCGACCTATACTGGACTCAAACGCCACTAAAGTGCCAGCATCAAACACAGGAAAGGATAATTAGCTAGGTCCAAGAAAAAGTCTAATTAGAATTTTTAAACAGCATTGACAAGTCAAAGCTACAAAGGTAACCAACAAAGACATATAAGAACAACAAAATGAAAAGTGAGTAGTAAAACTTTCCAGATTAGAATCAGAGTACTATATGTATCACTAGAAAAGTCGCCAGAATAGGCATATAGCACATATTTGGAGCTAAAACAGTATAAAATTTGTTCATTTTTTTGTGTAGCAGATTCTCATGTTCCTCTTCTTAATCTGCTGTCTGCATTTGAATATTCCCCAGATGCAAAGCTGATTTTCAGTGAATGCACTATCTGGGTCACCATGTGTTCTTAAGACTCTTAAGGATGGGTTGGGGGATAATTTATTTTAACAGGAGTAATGGTTCTAAACGAGTATCGTGCAGGCTAAGGACTCGGTAGACAAGATTGCCTGAAGTTGTTCAACTTAAGAAGCGAGAAATTAGATTAAGAGTAATGGTGAGGGTCAGACTTGGGGCCAATCGAGATTGGTACGTAAAAAATGTTACTTTTTCTACCGAAAGCCCCATCTAGAAAAAACACGATAATTATCAAATGCAGAGCCACATGATGTTAAATGAAAAGAAAGTACACTTTACATTTAAACATTTAGTATGAAGACAAAGTTACAGAGGATGAACTTCATAAACATGCAGAACTAAGATTACAAATATAACCTTTCTAGTGTATTTAAATATACATAAGTAACACAAACACGAGAAGTTGTGTTAGTACCAAACTACTGCAACATAAACAACAGTAACATTCGTGTAACAGAATGTCAAGTGCAGACCAGAACAAGGTCAAATATACAAACACCTTCTATTTTTTAAAAGGTACTAACTTTCGCATAGAAAAGATAACAGTAACAATTAACTCGCTAAAACTTAAACAAGATCATACCCTTCTTACTCCAATTACCAAAATCACTACATATACAATGGTACTATTCGTGTACGTTGTAACAGAAAGTTAAGTCCAGACCTAAAGGTACTAATTTCCACACAGAAATACTACTCTACTTGATCTTACCACTTTGACCCTTATTAGCCAATAATGCATAAACCCAAACCCCAAAACTCACGCTACATGCACAAAGAAAACCAAAAAATGCGAAAGTCCAAAAACTCAACAAATGTATCAGCTATAATACAACGGAAAATCGGAAACAATAGAAAGGGCTGACCTCCATTCACCATCATCGTAAGGCGAGTAATCAATATCTTCCCTCCTAACGCAATTAAACATCAAAGCTGCTAGTGACGCAAATATACCTGCCCATAAAATAAACATATAAATATACATTAACTACAGCACCAATCATTGTTTCCAAAACTACACCTAACCTGAATTATAAACAGCATAACCTTCAACCTCATCATGAATAACTGATTTTTTCGTATTTTTAATCTCGATAAATGAATCAAATTCTCCACTTCCTAGAGTAATCATTTACCAACGTTTAACACTACATGTACAAATATATACTCTAACCTAATTTATATCTAGAGAAATAAATATTCCATCAATACCAACTCAATGAACAATTATTTCCTATCACCACATAATAAAAATCAGTAATTTTAGTCTCGTTAAATAAATAAAATTCTCCGGTTCCAAACCTATTTATTTATCAAAATTTAACCGTACATAAATAATTTATGTTACCCCCTAACCTAATTAATGTCTAGATAAATGAATATTTCACTTAAGTAAATAATAACTTATTGCCGATAATAACATAATATAATTTTAATCTCGATAAATGAATAAAATTTTCCGTTCTCGAATTTATTTAACTAGACTTAAAGTAGACAAGTGTAGTACCGGGAAGATAGTGGAGAAAAGAAACGGCGACGGAGCTACAAACGACGGCGTCGACCCAGAACCACCAGCCGGCGCCGAACACAGCTCCGGCGAATCCGGGACCGAAGATGGCCCACAATTCACCTACATCCATTGCCTTTTATTACAGATCGCTTAGCGAGATATAGAGAGAGAGGGAAGAGAGAGATAGTTTTGTGTTTAGTTTGGTTTGAGAATCTGGTGTTTGGTTAATGGGGATCGGAACCTTAAACCAAGTGATAGTGTTTGGATTACTAATTTAGTGGCGGTAAATGAGAACTCCATCCCTTTTGGTGGATAAATCAAACCCCACATATCCTTGGTTTCCATTTCGTTCTCATTTTCATTAATCACATTCTTATACCCGCCATTTCCTATTCCCGATTCCCGATTCTCATTACCCGGTGCATCCAAACGCCCTAAATTCTTCTTTTACTGCTCGATAAAAGGTAAAAGGGCAGGCAGGTAATACAAGCCACAGAAAAAACAAAAACTGAAATAAATTAAAAAAAATTAACGAAATAAAACCGATCCAAAACCTAAACCAAAATAAAAGAATAATAAAATCAACAGATGTAAATGATTTAGTTTCGGTTTGATATTAAAACCGAACCAGCTATAACAATATAAATATTATATATTATAAAGAGTTATATAATCAATTTATATTCATAAAATTCATAATATCTCTAAATTTTTATAAACCGAATCGTATAAATCAAACCAGTTATAACAATATATAAATAAATATTATATATCATGAATAGGGAATTTGTAAATAAGTTTCTGCATTTACTATTAAATCGACTCAGTTCAGGTTTATATGTTTTATACCGATTTCAGTTTTAGTTCGATTATTTATTTATTTATTTATATCGATTAAAATACAAAAAAACTAACAAATTCCATTAAAGTCAAGGATGGGTTAACATTTATGCAAATTACTTAATATTCATGGACTAAATTGCAAGTTAAATGTAATTTAGTGATCCATTAACATGTTTTTAGTCTAGTAACCCACTTATAAATACGCGATGAGTTTAGATAATCTCTAAAAAACTCTTTAAACAAACTCTCAAACCAAAATATAAAGAGCATGTCAAAAAAACCCACTTTCAATAAACATTTTTAAGAACATTAAAAGACTCTTCTCACTCCTTTTTTTTAAGAGCCACTGGATAACTTTTAACTTATTTTTATTAATAAAATACTTGCATGTATATGTTTCATTTTAAACATTTATCATGTCAAATTGAAATATGAATAAAATATAATTTAAGTGGCAAAATAAAGAGTATTGTTGGAGTTGACACGATAATTGATGTCCTGATTTATTAAGAGTCATATTATTTATATTATATTTTAAGAGCTTATTAATAAACTGTGGGAATGCTCTCGGTAATATTAGAGGTTAATGGAAATTTAAGTATCCATTTTTTTAATCGTACAGAATCCGCAGCCGCTAACCTTCGGTTGCGCACCGGGTAAACCCCACATCTCATGCAATAGCATGCAAATCTCGTGAACCAAGATAACGTACTCTGCCTCACGAGACATAATCATAAATTCTTCTCTGATGGGATTCGAACCTCTAACCAAAATGATAGTTATCCGTCAGATTAAATTGAAAATTTTGATTAAATAATTGAGTAAACTGTTTTAAAATACAGATTGAATTTTGTATATTTTGAATAAATTATTTGATAAATAAATATTTCAGTTTGTTATTTGTATTTTCACCGGACATATCAACCACCATTTATTTGAGAAAACTTCTTCAAGTAGTTTTTACAAATTAGTTTATTAGGTACAAATCACTATTTTAATCCTAATTTAGTTCAAGAAAAGCCAATTTTCTCCTGTACAGCTACCTTTTGAACTTACTGCTACGATGACAAATGTTAGGTACCAGAATGTCTTACCCGCTACGTACAGTGGGTGTAGAATTTCGCTTTAGAAATTACGATAAATTTCAAGTTTTTGACGTTTTGCAATAATTTAATGTAGCAGTTGACGATTTTTCAGAAAAAAAGTTTTGTATTTAATAGTACAGTAAATAAAAGATTTGTCTTATAGATTTGGTTATAGAATAGTACAGTAATTTTATTATTTGGTTTTTGCTGTTTGTCTTCAAATAATTTTTTTTTGTAATAGGATAATATTTTTTTATAAGCTGTGGTTAATTTATTTTTAGAAATTGTGTTTATCAATACAGCAGTGAAATAAATTTCTTGTATAGAAGTAGTTGTGAAAAGTGATACCTATCACTTTATAATTGGTTTTTAAAGTTTGACTTGTGCAAGTGGGTGAAAGTTATTAAATTTGTGACGTTAAAAAACGTATAACTCCATTTACTTTTTTTTTAATTATATCAGCTTTCCTCCTTTTATGCAGATTAAGTGTTTCTTTAATTTGTCAAATACCCCCATCCCTTTCTGACTTACAGCTGTTACTCCTCAATATTGGTAAGTTTACATTTCTTCTTCTTCCAAAATCATATAATTGAAAACAGATTTGAGGCCCCTGTCAATATTTTTATTTCTTATGAATGTCAATACCCGATTTCTTTTTTTAATTGACTTGAATTCCGTCTATTTACCTTATGCCTTTGTTTGAATTAGGGAAGTAATTGAAGTGATGGATTTGACCCTCAAATTTGTGCGCCGTGTGCGATTATCCGAATGCTTATCAAATGAAATTGTAAGTATACTACTTTGTATGTTGTTGATTAATGTAATTGTAATATTTTATCTCAGATTTATCATGATTTTTGAATGTCAGTGTGTCCCTCATGAATTTTGTTTGAAATATGGTGGTCGTGTTCTGGCAACTCTTAAGATTGTTGTTCGTAATGGATATGAAATATGGGTTGATTTTGACAAAATAAATAAGAAGTTTAAGGGGTTGCGTGAATTTTACCATAACTTTCGTATAATTTCAGGTATCACTTTGTTGTTCGAATATGTGGGTAATATTGACATGAAAGTTGTGATAGTGGACATGTATGGGTCTGAGATCCAGTACCCACATGTGGTGCATGCATTGCAGAAGCAGCTCCCAAATCCCAGTATGTGATGTCTGTACTTTAAACGTTGTTATTCAGTTTTGTTTTAACTATTTTTTTCATCATTCTTCATAGTTTCTATTTATGATGGTGGTTGATCCTTTGTGAGGAATCTTGGATGGGGTGGTCCAGTCATTGATTCGGTTCTAAGTAACTTTTATGTGCCAATTTATTGTAATTTTTTCAAGTGCTGGATGAAGACTGATTTTATAACTGCGTATGTGGGCACTCGTGTTTGGGCGCTTGAAATCCATCGGAGAAGTGACAGGAAGAGAACTACAATTAATAACGGATGACGCATCTTTAGGGAAGATTTGCAACTGGAGGTTGATGATACAGTTATCCTCAATTGGCGAGATGCAAGTATTTGCAATTTTATGTTAGGATTTATGCATACACGGAAGCGTGGATTACAATTAAAACGCATAAAACTCATATAATCGCATACAAATCGTGAATAAATCGAGGGGTCGATTACTAACCTTTAAAAGTGATCCAAGAATGATGAACGGAGATCTCTAGCAGCTGCTCCTCAAGTGTGAAGCACTCCACCGGTATCTACCAAGAGATCGAAATAATGGAGGGAGGGAGAAGTTGAGAGAATTAGGGTTGCCTCCTTTTCTTTTCTTCTTGAAAATTAGGGTTGGGCTAATAGGTTATTTATAGAGAAAATTTCAGCTGAAATTTTTTCCATAAAATTATTATTATTAACCCCATGTTTTGATTAATCTCATTAATTTATTAATTAATAATTAAAACTCTTTTAATCATTAATTCTTTTTATACACTCTTTAGAAAAATAATTCTCTTAATAATTTAATTTCACAATTAAATTCTTAATTAATAATATTAAGAAAGCATCTTAATTATTATAATAAATTAAATCACATTTAATTAATTATAAAACTGCTAATCAATTATTTATATCATAAATAAATAATGACCAGCTATTATTAATTTAACTCCTCCACCAATAAATCATCCTCTTTATGGTGTGACCTTGTAGGTTCAATATTAAAGCCGGTAGTAGAAATAAATAATAATAAAACCATTTTATTATTATTCATATGAGTTCTTTAATTCATTAAATATAATTAATAAATTAATCAGATTTATTCTACATCGTGAGGGATACTTCTCAATACATCGCGACTATTCGGATAATATGAATTCACTGCTTAGAATACCAAGAACCTATTCAGTGAATAGTTACCGTACAATAAATTCCTTCTACCCTACAATGTCCCGATTAAATACAAGGCATGGATCTCGTGTCAAGCCTATCTAATTTAATCATATATTTTCCTCTTCACTATGTCTAGTTCTGTTTAATGCAAATTAGAAACTTCTTTCTAATTTCATTCACTCTGGCTAGAGATTCCTGAACTAGCATAAGTGGAATGACATAGGACAATTTATTCTTTCACTAGAAGGAGCAGATCCTTTATTGATCATTCACTATATTCGTGTACAAATTACTACACCCAGAAGAACCTTTTTTATTATCCCTGGAGACTAGAAACTAAACCAAAGTATAGTTCGGTGTACACAAGATGACCATGATGACCTCAAATCTAAGGACACTTGTACAACTATCACTATGTGAACAACTGCTGACACGTGAGTGAACTCCATCAGTTGTTCAGCTATGCGAGTCATGTTCAGTGAAATTTATTATATAATAAGCACCTACATACTAGCTATAGTGTCATCACAAAAATGTCTATGAGAACAGACGGCCAAAAGCACCAGAAAAGTTAATGATCCTAATCTACAATGTGATTTTTGCAAACTAACTGGTTATACTAAGGATACGTGCTTTGCTGTGCACTGTTATCCTGATTGACATCGTCTTCATTGACAACCTAAACCACGGCCTAAAAAATTCAACAAGAAACCTGCTGCAAATTCAGCCAATTCTGTAACTGATTCTCCTACTCCGGAAGTAAAGACCGGTGTTTCGGCATCTCCATTCACCGACTCTCAGTATCAACAGCTAATCACACTTTTGCAGCAACATTAAACTCAAGCAACCAGTGTAGCAGCAAATGCAAATGCTCTATGGATCAATGCCTCTGTCAATTCTGCATCATAATGTGCAGGTATACACTCTAAACAACTTACGTACTCAGTTGCTTACATAAATCATGTTGATCATATTCACTCTAAGAACACTTGAATTATAGATTCGGGAGCTACGCTTCATATCACACCTTATCTTGATTTGCCCCAAAATATAACCACATTTTAGTCAGATTTGTTACTTCCTAATGGAAATAAATCTTGTGTCACTCACATATGAGATGTTCTGTTACACCCTAACATCATACTGAAACATGTCTTATATGTTCCTCATTTTTAATGCAACTTACTATCTGTTCCTAAACTAACCTCAGACAATTCATGTTCTATCATTTTCTCTTCCACTAAATGTCTGTTACAGGACCATGCTGTGATGAAACAGGTAGAGACTGGTAGACTAGATGTTGGCTTGTACAAACTGCAGTCTAATAGTGATTCTTTTTAAGCTATTTGTCAAGCTACTTCTGTGACTTCTTCAAACTGGTATCTCTGGCATAGTAGACTAGGACACCCTACTTTTTCTTTACTCAAATCCATTCCTAGTCTTCATGTACAAACAGATAATGTAATTCATAACTGTGATGTTTGTCAATTTGCTAAACAATCAAGAGTACCTTTTTCTATCAAAGAGCACAATAGTACTGAGTGTTTTGATTTAATCCATTGTGATGTTTGAGGTCCCTATAGATATTTCACTCATGGTAAATGCAACTAGTTTCTCACAATTGTGGATGACTTCTCTAAATGCACCTGGTTGTATTTACTTTCTGATAAAACTCAAGTAGTTAACTTACTTACTACTTCTTGACATATGTTCAAAATTAGTTTCATAAAACAGTCAAAATCCTCAGATCTGATAATGGCAAGGAATTTGTCAACTCTGCATTACTCAGTCAGCTTATGAGTTTGGGTATTCTTCATCAAACTAGTTGTCCCTATACCCCTCAATAAAATGGCATTGCTGAGAGGAAACACTGACATTTGCTTAATGTAGCCAGGTCCCTCAAATTTCAGTCTAATGTGCCTATATCTCTGTGGGGAGATTGTATTCTCACAGCTGCTCACCTCATAAATTTATTACCTTCTGCTTTACTAGATAATAAATCACCTTATGAGATTCTTTTTAAACAACCACCACCTTATCATGATCTTAAAGCTTTTGGATGCCTCTGCTATATCACAAATTTTCACACTTATGGGGATAAATTTGCACCTAAATCTCTTAAATATGCTTTTATTGGCTATCCTTTTCACAAAAAAAGGTACAAAGTTGTTGATTTGTGTACTAAACAGTGTTACATTACAAGGGATATTGTCTTTAAAGAAGATATAATTCCATTTCAAAATATCGAGTCTCATATTCAACCTAATGATCACAGTGTATTTCCTTTATCTCCATTACATCTTATTTCTGAGACCGAACCTACTGTGTTACCATCATGTCCTCAACCTCAGTTACCTTCTCATACTGTAACTGATAATCCTGTCTTTCCACCTCTTGCTATCACTAAGCTTGTTAGATATAAAACCATTCCTTCCAGGCTGAAAGATTACACATGACTGCCCTCTCATCTAGTCTCTTCTCTTGCTGCTTCACATGCTGGTCTCCTGACAGGTAATTCATCATCTTGTACTTATCCTATTAAAAATTACATGACCTATGATGCCTTCACTCCTTCTTATTCCAAATACTTAGCAAATAATATTCAACCCATTTCATATACATATAAACAGGCTGCAACTAATCATAATTGGTTGACAGCCATGAAAATTGAGCTCAATGCTCTTGAAAGCAATAGCACTTGGGATATTTTTCCTAAACCTATGAACAAGCATATTGTTGATTGTAAATGGTTATTCAAAATTAAATACAAACCTGATGGCTCTATAGAAAGATACAAAGCTAGGTTAGTAGCAAAAGGATTTACTCAAACCTACAGGTTAGACTATTTTGCAACCTTTGCCCCAGTGGCCAAGATGACTACTGTTCGAGTTCTAATTGCTATTGCAGCTGCTCAGAACTGGTCAATTTCACAACTCGATGTTACCAATGCATTTCTGCATGGTGACCTCAGTGAAGAAGTGTTTATGAAATTACCTTCTGGATACTTACACCTGTTCACCTATTTTAGTCTGTCAAGCATCACTGATCCTAATGCCTTTGTCTGCAAATTAAGGAAGTCCCTATACGATCTTAAACAGGATCCTAAGTGCTGGTTTTCTAAATTATCTACTGCTCTCCAAGATTATTGTTTTATTCAGTCCCATGCTGATAATAGCTTATTCACCTTAGATTCTGGATCTATGTTTGTGGCTGTCTTAGAGCAAGTCCAAGAGTGTCCTAAGAGATGCCTTAAAAATATTATAAAATATGATGTCCTAGTAATTTAGGACAATATTCTCATGTATGCACTCCAACAACAATGCCTTATAATTGTGTCTTATCATTAAAATATTATTATATTTGAATTATATTTGGAGGAAATTGAAAAGATGAGAGAGAAAATATGTGTAAAAAAATAGGGAAGCAAATATTTTATTGAAAAAATTGAAATTAGGCATCCCTAGTAGAGCCTTAAAAATGAGGCATTTGATGGATGTTTTAGTATTTTAAGGCACCACTAGGACATTGTTGGAGTATCTAATTATTCAAAATGCCTCAAATTATAGTTTAGGACAATAATTTAAGGCACTATTGGACTTGCTCCTAGTATATGTAGATGACATTTTAGTCACCGGTTCCAGTCAGTCTCCTATCCAAACAGTTATCTCTTTCTTAGCTACTCAGTTCAAAATCAAGGATGTGGGACCACTTAAGTACTTTCTGGGTATAGAGGTTTCTAGGTCTTCTGCTGGAATTTATCTACATCATAGGAAATATACTCTTGATATTCTCAAAGATACTGGACTTCTAGGAGCCAAACCATCCAAGATACCAGTTGATCAAAATCACTCTCTTCATGATAATCTCATTCCAGTCCTATATGCTGAGCAAGCTACTCAATATCGAAGAATTGCAGGTCGATTGATTTACCTTACTCTCACTAGGCCTGATATCAACTATGCAGTTCAAGTGCTTTCACACTTCCTTGCTACCTGTTGCGTAAAATACTGATGTGTAAGTGTACACAATCGCAAACAAGTAATATAGTAATGAATACCATATATCGTTCTTCAAGGACTGTATATTTGTGCAAATCACAAATAATATCCAATAATTGGGTTATAGAACACAAGAATGATGTTTTTGATTTATCTAATTAAACTATTTAATAACTAGATTAACTAATTATTAATATTCTATCAAAGAGAGTTGGATGTTCAAATACGAGAAACCGAGTTAAGATAATTACTTCCCCTAATATGTTCATGTCGTAATAAAGCAGTTTAACACTACAACAAGATCACAACTCATTAGCTAGAATTCAATGGTCGTAGGTTCCTCTCGAAATCACTACAGTATAATTACTATAAAATAAACTAACATATGTCTATGCCAATTTACTCTTCAGAATTTATTTAGACACCAATTCACAAAGGTATGCATGGTCACAATATATGTCTATATCATAACAATATTATAATCAAAAGATATAAGCATGCACAATTCAAATATTGTGTCAGTTAACTATAACCCTCTCAATATTATAATTAACTCATTAACCTACTAGAGTTAATCAGACAATAGCAAATATGTATCATGATATCCATTTGAATGAATAAACTGTAAACTGCATATAATAATTCTTATCAAAACACTAACAATCCCATACTAGGGTTTCATAAAAATCCCAACTCATAAAATTTAGTTCATAATCAAGGTATCAAAATAATCCCAAGATAACCGACATAAATTCATAAGAAGAGATATAAAAAGATAAGAGAAAACAAAGCCAAATAAATGTCTCCAATGGCTGAATTCTTCTCTATTGATGGCTTCTTCTCCTTTTCCCTTGTGTGGCTAATTGTCTCTTGCCTATCTCTCTATATTAGGTCTGGTCTAATCTAATAATATATAATAAAAATCTTTTTAATGAATTAAAGCAAATATGAGGAGATTTCCCAATTAGAATTGAATTCCGCGAAAGTGGAAATTCGTAGTTAACTTGTGGGCTCTGATTCTGGGATGATTCGGCTGGATTATAAATTAAAGAACAATTCTGAATTGAAACTCTTCTCATAAGCTTTCCATGGGCTGTTGAATCGTCAGAATCGGACTTCTAAAACTCCAGATATGGCCCAAACAGTGTAGACTGCGCAGCTGGCCCATAAAATCCGATTTTTAATCAAATTAAACTCTAAATCAAATTTTGTAAACTCCAAAGCTTCCTTTATTATATCTCCTTGATACCTACAATAAAAAATTAATGTTTATTAAATAAAGATCCAAATCAATACAAAATAACTTAAATATAGGGATAATATTAGAATAAATTGCACGCTTATCACATCCCCACACATAGCATCTTGCACGTCCTCGGACAAAGAATAAAAGAAAAAGTCTAAGTCCTAAACTACTATTACCACTTTCGTAGGTGATCACGGTTGCATTTGGCATATGCAACAAGCCTTTAAACCCCTAAATAGCCTAGTGGACGAGTAAGGTCTCGGGAGGGTTTATAGAAGATATACCCACAAAATCAAATATTTTCAATCACCAAGTCTCTCAAGCATGAAACATATCATGTACTCCACACATTGTAAATCTCATTCACATAACATCCTGAAACATAAAGTGAAAGTACAAGTACTCTCACTTTAGGTAACATTAACACATAATAATCCCAGTATGCACACAATGTCTTAGTAGAAAAAAATATCATGAAATAGACATTAAAGCCGCATTCAGTAAATAAGCACGCTATGGATAGAAATCTCATATGACTCTTGATAAGTGGAATTTATATCCACTTGGAATGCTTCATATTGGTGTCTTAGACTCAAGTATGTGGTGTTTTTAATGTATTTGTGTGTTAAGTCATTGTAAGGCACTAGTTAGAAGGAGTTTTTCAATTTTTTTATGCTAATAAGAGGTCAGGAATGGAGTTTTCGGTAGATCGAACGAAGAATAGAGTACAAGGGAGGAAAATGCAGAAAAAAGAACAGAATCCAAGTGCGCCCGTGCTTGAAGCAGGGCGGTCGCACCATGTTGTCAGAGAGCCAGCGCGTCGCGCCACAGAGCTGTGGGCCCGCACCCATCAAATCCTGCAGAATCTTGTTTCTAGTACGATTCTGATATTGTGAGAGTCCAGGTCAACCAGGAGCCTATATATAAATAGAAGAAGACGTTTTTTATAACAAGGAAGCCAGGGAGAACATTGAGAAGACCAAAAGCACACGAGATGGCTAAGGAGAAGAAGATCTAGTTTCATACTTTTGTATTCTTCAATTTAGGCGATACTTTTGGATGCTTGTTTTTTATTTGTTTTAAACCCTAGTACTTATATATTCTGTCGTAGTATTCTGAACTTATTTAGTACCATATTTTCATTGGAACCCATGGTGACTATGTGTTCGATCATGAACTAATCGTTGTCATGGGGTTCTAGCGGATTTATTAATGGATTTCAATAGTTGAGTGTTCTAAATCTTTAGTGTGTGGTGATTTATGATTTCCTAGTTTGGTTGTGCTTATTCATCTTTGATGTGTAGCTAACATCTAAGATTGTTTGTTAATCTCTATTGAAGCGACAGTGAATATAGAGGTTTAGAAATTATCATGCTAGCATAGATTTATGTATGAATTGACATGCATAATTCGTAGTGTAATTTCAACCATCTTACACACCCTATGTAATCAAAATAGATAACTTGTTCTTAAACCGTTATGCTTTTAAATTCTATAGACATATAGGGTCTAAACATAATTGGTGTCTACTTAACTTCTATCTTGACTGTGGATGCTTAGTAGTAAGGTATACGTATATCGAAAGATAGCGTATACTAATTCGTGTTATCTAATTAGTTATCATCACCATCGCATACCATTGATAAAGGCATAAACTTTGAATGAAGTATTTAATGAAGTTAGAATCCCGTGTTTTATTCTCATACAAGTAAATCACTTTTTAATCTCTTAGTTAATGCATGCTAGTATAATCTCTTAAATAGTTAATCAAACCAAACTTGTTATTTGTCTTAGCTGCGAACGATAATCATACATTGTTGAATAAGTGCATAATCTGAACTTAACCTAAACCAGTCTCTGTCGGAACGAACTCGACTTAAATCTTATACTACTTGTGATCACATACGCTTGCGTGTATTTTCGTGTGTGTTTTAGTGCGAACAAGTTTTTGGCGCCGCTACCGGGAACTCGGGGTTAATTTTTAGTTTATGTGCTTGACATCAGTGGTCGTTAAAGTTCACTGACTCAGATTATTTTACTTACTACGGTTAACTTTGTTGTGTTTCAGGTACTCTAGAGAGCATGTATGCGAACACGTTCTCAGTCACGTAAGTCAATAATTGAAGAAGATAAGGAAGTTGAAGATTTGGTAGAAGAAGTTCTTGAAGAAATTGAGAAAGTTGAAGAAGAAGTGATCATTAAAATGGGAAAACCAGCAGCACCAACGAAGGCGTTGATGAATTTTTCTCAACCAAATATCAATGACATTCAATCTAGCATTGTGAGGCTAGCTATCGCAACTAATACCTTCGAGATCAAGCATGGCATGATCCAGATGGTCCAGAACTCAATTCAGTTTGGGGGTGCTCCAAGAGAAGATCCTAACATATATATTAGGGACTTCATTGAGATCTGTGACACTTTAAAGTTCAAAAATGTCTCTGAAGATGCTGTGAAATTGAGGCTTTTCCCATTCTCTCTAAGGGATAAGGCTAAGGGCTGGTTACACTCTCTACCAGCTAGTTCGATTGCTACTTGGGAAGATCTTGCTCTGAAATTCCTTACTAAATTCTTCCATATGGCAAAGACAGCTGCAATCAGGAATGCTCTTACTCAATTCGCACAGCAATCGGGTGAATCTCTATGTAAAGCTTGGGAGCGCTATAGGGAGATGCTTAGAAAGCGTCCTCATCATGGAATGCCCGACTGGATGGTGATAATTTGCTTTTATAATGGGTTGGGAGCACATTCGAGACCTATGCTCGATGCAGCATCAGGCGGAGCTCTATGGGATAAAAACTATGAGGAAGCTTATGAGCTGATCGAGATGATAGCTGCGAATGAATATCAGAACCCAATCCAGAGAATGCCACAGGAAAAGGTAGCAGGAGTTCTTGAGGTGGATACAGCTACGGCTATCACTGCTCATCTAAAGGTGATAGCTATGAAAATCGATTATCTGGCCAACTATGGAGTTAATTAGATAGTCAGTGTTTGTGAGCTATGTGCAGGTGTGCATGCGACGGAGCATTGTGCTATATCTTGTGAATCAGCTCAGTTTGTGAGCAAATTTCAGAGGCTGCAGCAGCCAGTTCCTGCCACGTACCATCATAACAACCGTAATCATCCGAACTTCAGCTGGAGTAACAATCAGAACGCAATGCAACAGCCTTACCGGCAGTTTGGAAACAAGCAATTCAATTCTCCTGATTTCCAGCAACAGTTTGCACCAAGACATCAGTT
Source organism: Apium graveolens (assembly GCF_009905375.1). Lineage (NCBI taxonomy): Eukaryota > Viridiplantae > Streptophyta > Magnoliopsida > Apiales > Apiaceae > Apium > Apium graveolens. The sequence goes on from NC_133653.1 coordinate 271,376,343, forward strand.
TCAGCCACAGGGGGATGCAACAACAATCTCATGGAGGTCCTGGTCCATTTTCTAATGAAAAATCTGGATTGGAGGAGTTGAGGCTTATGTGCAAAAGCCAAGCGGTTTCGATCAAGACTCTGGAGAATCAAATATGGCAGATTGCTAACGCCTTATTGGACCGACCACAAGGAACTCTTCCAAGTGACACAGGGGCTAATCCAGGTAAGAGAGAAGTCAAAGAACAACTTAAGGCAATCACCCTGAGGTTTGGAAAGGTCGCGAGCCCCCAAAATCAGGAAAACAAAGAAGCTGGAATTTTTTTCTAGAAGGCAGGCGCGCTCGCGCCCATACCAAGCGCGCATGCGCCCTATCCTTTTCCAGAAATTGAAAATTCTGCTGAAATGGCTTCACAGAAGGATGGCGAAGTGGAACCGAAAAAGAATGCTATTGAAAACACTCCTCCTAAGGAGTATAAGAGACAAACATGTCTATCCTCCACCTCCATATCCATGTCCAAGAGAGACGATATGCCTCTCAATATTCTTCTTGAAGTTGAGATTATCGATGTTTGGGGAATCGACTTCATGGGACCATTTGTCTCGTCATGTAATAATCAGTATATTCTTCTGACAGCGGATTATGTGTCTAAAAGGGTTGAGGTTAAATCTTTGCCAACCAATGATGCTAAGGTGGTAATAAATTTTCTTCATAAGCAGATATTCACACATTTCAATACTCCAAGGGTCATAATCAGTGATGAGGGATCGCATTTATACAATCGCAAGTTCACTGCATTAATGGAAAAGTATCATGTGAATTATCGTGTGGCCACAACCTACCATCCTCAAACTAATGGGCAAGCCGAAGTGTCAAACCGAGAGATCAAGCGAATCTTGGAGAAGGTTGTGAGTCCTTCAAGGAAGGATTGGTCGTTGAAGCTCGATGAAGCTGTTTGGGCCTATTGAACAACATTCAAGACTCCTCTAGGCATTTCTCCTTTCTAGTTGGTGTATGTTAAGGCGTGTCATTTGCCTGCAGAGCTAGAACATAAAGCGTATTGGGCTTTGAAGAAGCTGAATCTGGACATGGCAGCTGCTGGAGAGAAGAGAATGCTTCAACTTAATGAACTCGATGAGTTCCGACTACAGGCTTATGAGAACAATAAAGTATATAAGGAGAAGGTCAATATATGACATGATAGGAGGTTAGTGCACAAGTCATTTGTGCCTGGTCAGCAAGTTCTATTGTTCAACTCTCGTCTCCGACTTTTTCCAGGAAAGCTTAAGTCGAGGTGGTCAGGTCCGTTATTTGTCAAAACTGTGTTTCCATATGGAGCTGTGAAAATTTTTGATACGCATCCGGACCAAGCGTTCAAAATAAATGGACAAAGGTTGAAGCATTATTATGGTGATACGGCGAACCGTGAGGTGGTGAGCGTCGTTCTTGCGACAACTTGATTTCGAAATTTCACGTCAAGCTAAAGACGTAAAACAAGCACTTCGTGGGAGGCAACCCATGCTTTGTTGTATAGAACTTTATATACAAAAAGCAAAAAAAAAATCAAAAAATGAAATTTTTTCAGAAGCACGGCGCGCCCGCGCCCCATAGCAGCGCGCCCGCGTGACCTGTCTGGAAAAGAAAAAAAAAGGGAAAAGTACAAAAAAATCAGTTACAACCCAAGGCCAACCCGAAATTTACCCTAATTCTATACCCTAAACACTTCTAAACCCACACCCATCCCTTTACCTCTTATATATATATACATCACATCTTCATATATACATATATCTCCTATTCTCACAAAACCCTAGCTTCTCCTGCATAATAGAAACACCTAATTCTCTATCACTTGTTGTTATGGCACCCAAAAGAGCAAGAACCACGGGTAGTAGTAGCACTAATCCCTCGTCTACCGAGGATTCTAGTGTGGGAGGCACGACGAATATATATTCTTCTCCGGAGGCACATGCAGAGTTTACCAGGTTGATGTCTAAACCGATTGCGAATGAGAAGGGTTTCTTACCCATATTTAAGGATGGGAAGTTTTTGGAGATGATTGTTGAGAAGGGATGGCAGACTTTCTGTGAGATACCCGTTGCAGTCTCGTTGAGCATTGTGCTGGAATTTTATGCAAATGCTAACGAGGACAAGAATGGGTTATCTGTGGTTCGTGGGTTGACTGTTGATTATAGTCCTACAGCTATTCATCGGGTTATCAATCAACCTGTGAGACTTCTGATTGCTGAGGATTGGGTGCAGAAAACTAGGGAGGATTTGGATTTGGATTATATTGTGGCAGAATTGTGTGTTCCAAGCACGGAGTGGAAGTACAAGGCAGGCACGAATGAGCCGCTTAATTTTCCTACTTCGTGTATGAATATGTATGCTAGGGCTTGGAACCTGTTTGTGTGTGCTAATATCATGCCATCTTCGCATTCACATGAGGTTATTGTGGATCGGGCTATTCTGCTGTGGGCGATTTTGAATGAAGAATATATTGATCTCGGCTATGTGATTCATCAGAGTATGCTGTGTTTTCTGCGAGGAGGGACCACGGGGTCGATACTTCATGCCTCTATTATTACGAGGTTGTGCACTACGGTGGGTGTTAGGTGGCCCGAGCATGAGCAACTATAGATGCCGAGTGCTCCCATTGATAGCTTGACGATTCAGAAGCTGAAGGAGTGGTTAGGCGGTAAAGCCGATGAGAATGGCCTGAGTTATACATATGATCATCTACCGGGTGGCTAACCAGCTGATCAGACTTATACAGGGGGTTCTTCTCAAGCACGTTAGGCAGCTACTAGATCCTCTCGTGGAGCCGCTAGATCTTCTCGTGCACAGCAGACATGGGATAGTTCTGGACTTGGAGATGCTTAGTACATGAGATTGACTAGGCGCATGGATGCGATGCACGACATTCATAGTCATTTTGCTACGGATTTGACACAGGCTTTGTGTACTACTTTCCGGGCCTCTAGTGTCGAGGTCGATTGGCCTGTATTTGGAGTTGATTCTGTGTACCCGCACCTGATACTCCACCTGAGGAGGGTGATCCTACTGACGACTAGGTATGCCTTATATCCTTATTATACCTTCGATCAGGACATTGAATATTATAAGTTTTGGGGGTGATAATGTAAGGATTAGTAGTGTGTGTTGTGTTCATATAGATTCATATTGCATGATTAGTTGTAGTTCATTCGTATTTTTGCATGATTGTTCATATAGTTGTTTGCATATTTGTTTATGTTTGTATGTTAGTCTATTTAGTTGCATTTGCATGCATATAACAAGATCCCTTAGGTTGAGTTATTTCTAATTGATTAGTTGATGTTAATTTGAGTGTAGTGAGGTCGAATAATGGGATGATTAAGTCCTAATGAATTGATTTTCATGCCCAGAAACAAAGTTTTTTCACAAGTCTTATAGGTTGCTTTTGAACTAGATCATGATCATACTTGTTTGTTTGTTGGAATTGAATAACTTGGTTATGTTTAGAATTTTTGGTATTCTCGTAATGACATAGGAACACCGATTTTTTAAACAAGGGGGAAATCTTGGATATCATTGCTAGTTGTGAATAAAGCTAGGTTTCAAATGGCTAGTAGTCGGCTCATATTTTTATGAGTAGTCTAGGGTTGAATAGGATGGAGCGAAATGCACTCATTCAGATTCATTAAAAAAAATGGAAATAAAAGAAAAAAAAGAGAAAAGAGAAAAAGAGAAAAGAAAAAAGAAAAAAAATTGTGCTAGTATGTGTTTATGCAGAATTGACCAAGAGTGAGCTCTTTAATACTCGAGTTAATAATTTCTAGGGGACTTCGTGTTTAGTGACCTAGGGCTTGTATAGTCTGGGATCCGCTAACCTAAAACTCACTACATGGGTATTATTGTATAAGTCATTTGGGACCTCATTCCTTGCACGGTCAAATAAGCATTTTTGTGTTTATGTTTCAGTATTATAGCATGAATCCTTGTATAACTCTAGTAAAAATGAGGTGTTGTGAGTCATTATGTGTTTAACGTCTATTCTATTTATAAACTTGTGATTATTTTGGGAATAAGATATGATTATTGATCTAGTATGGAGAGTATATCTGTTAAGCATTTCACACACGCACGTTTCTGGCTTGTAAGTTGGTTTGTGGGATTTGGTTGAACTCTGTTTAGAGTTATTTCATTCTTAGCAACATTTACTTGTTGATTGGTTATGGTTATTTTGAGGGGATCGTTGCATTATCATATTAGTTACATTCATGCATTCATTGTGTTTTTAGTGTCGAGTCTGTTTATGCTTGAGGACAATCATCGATTTAAGTTTTGGGGTATGATAAGTGGAATTTATATCCACTTGGAACGCTTCATATCGGCTTAAGTTGGTATTTTGGACTCAAGTATTTGGTATTTTTGATGTGTTTTGTGTTTAGTTGTTACAAGGCATTAGTCGGAGGAGGAAATGAGCTTTTCATATGATAATATATTGATACGAGGTCAGGAATGGAGTTGCGAAAGTTTACACGAAGATCAGAGAAAGATTCAAGAAAATGTAGAAAATTCTACAGAAAGAAGGCGCGCCTGCGCCTTATAGAGCGCACCCGCGCCAATAATGTTTGTAAGCAAGCGCGGGCGCGGCGCCCGCACCATACACTTGCTGCATAATCCTGATTCGAGTCTGATTTGGTGATTTAAAGAGTCCAGGTCAATCGGGGGCTTATATGTAATGAAAAGAAGACGTTTTTAAGAACAAGGAAGCCAGAGAGAATTTTAAGAAGACCTAGAGCACACAAGACGACTAAGGAGAACAAAAATTAGTTCATTCTTTTGTATTCTTCAATTTAGGCAATACTTTTGGATGCTTGTTTTGTTCTTATTCTAAACCCTAGTACTTTATATATTATTGTGTAGTATTCTGAACCTATTTATTACCATGTTTTCATTGGAACCCATGGTGACGATGTGTTCGATCATGAACTAATCATTGTCATGGGGTTCTAGCGGATTTATTTATGGATTTCAATAGTTGATTGTTTAAATCTTTAGTGTGTGGTAATTTATGATTTCCTAGTTTGGTTGTGCTTATTCGTCTTTGATGCGTAGCTAACATCTAAGATTGTTTCTTAATCTCTATTGAAGCGGCAGTGAATATAGAGGTTTAGAACTTGACATGCTAGTATAGGTTTATGTATGAATTGACATGCATGATTCGTAGTGTAATTTTATCCATCTTAGACACCCTATATAATCATAATAGATAGCTTATTCTTAAACCATTATGTTTTCAAATTTTATAGACATATAGGGTCTAAGCATAATTGGTGTCTACTCAACGTCTATCTTGATTGTGGATGCTTAGTAGTAGGGTATACGTATATCGAAAGATAGCGTGTATTAATTTCGTGTTATCTGATTAGTTATCAACACCATCGCATACTATTGATAAAGACATAAACTTTGAATGAAGTTTTTAATGAAGTTAGAATCCCATGTTTTATTCCCATATAAGTAATTTACTTTTAATCTCTTAATTAATGCATGCTAGTATAATCTCTTAAGTAGTTAATCATCTCAAATTTGTTACTTGTCTTAGATGTGAACGATAATCATACATTGTTGCATAAGTGCATAATTTGAACTTAACCTAAACCAGTCTCTATTGGAATGAACTTGACTTAAACCTTATACTACTTGTGACCGCGTACGCTTGCGTGTATTTTCGCATGTGTTTTATTACGAACAAACATGGAATTTGACCCACGGTATTTATTGTGATAGTTCGATATGTAGACATGTTATTCAGCTCAAGTGCAGCCGAGGGTTAGGAGTTTAACCCTTTTTTTATGCTAGCAAGTGTGTGTTGGGCATCCTTACGATGATCTGTGATCGGGTGAGCGTAAGATTCGCAAAAGAATGGTACACTGTGGTAGTTGATCGCATCATTGATGTACCGGGGATGGAAAACGACCAATTAATCTTGAATCAAGTGCCATTGTGATAGATAAGAGCTTATTTATTACAATCGTGAAGTATTCGTTTAGCTAAATATTATGACTTGTAGTAATGTATTAATACTATTTTCAGACTTGTATCATTTATCCCAGACTTGTAGTAGGATATCTGGAATGTATATAATAAGCAGGTATGTGCGAGAGACTCGGTCTTGAGATCTGTGGAGTGGCGTCCACGATGAATGATGTATTTGGTTGTGGTTTGTAATAATACTGGTGCGCGAAGTTTGATATCGTGGCGACCTAAATCCACGAAAGGGTGGGTTTGGGGGCGTCATAATTGTGTGTGTATAGTTGCTTTCTATTATCGGGGTTAGAGATATCGAGAAGATAGTAAAATTATAGGAAAGTTTTCGAAGAATCAATGTCAAATTTATTATATGTAATATTTGTCACCTGGAAGTAGGATGAAGTAAGGCGATGTCCTGATTGATTTTTTATAATATAAATAATCGAACCAACTGAAATTAAAATAGGTAAAATAACCAAACACTTTCCAGTTCTCCTGCGATTATTAATATCAAATAAAAAATTTTAATAAAAGGATCATACTGATCAAGAAATAAATCAAGAATATATGCAATAATATTGCGGAAAATATTGATAAGATGAACATTATTATCTTGCCACATGTTATTTGGAAGAATGGGATTATTTTGAAATACTTACTCTACTCCCATAGAAGATATCCACAATATTTCCTCGTTAATAGTTGGTATATGAATAATTTGCTGATAATCAACCGGAATGATTTAATCTTACTTGAGAATGATTTCAACTATTTCTGTAATAGTCGATTACCTAATATCCTATAGTTAAGAAACAAATTTGGGATCCATTGTATGCCCATCTTCTTAGTCCTTTCAAACAGCTTACTTAATTTATACTAGTTAGTGACTCATTTGTTGTCATGCTAGTGAGTAGTGACTCTGATGTTTTACAAGTGAGTAGTATCATTTTAGTAGTACACGGTGATAATAACATAAAACAGAGGTGACATATTTAGAGAAACCAAGGAACAAACGGTGCCTAAATTCTAAAAATTATTTAAGAAGAAGGTTAAGGATCATGTCATTTATTATAATAGTCAACCCATGTATGCCCTCCATTTGAGGAGGTTCAACAACATGATGAGGACATCAATAGCTGGAAGAGGATGGGAATATTGAGGGGAATGTTACGAAAAATATTATCATTAAAACATCACAATTTTACACACCTTTTGCACAATCTTCGTACAGTTGTGCAAAACTTGTACAAAATTGAAAATTTTATCTTAATAGATATCATAATAACATCTATGCAGAGTTCTTTTTTAACATTTGAAGTATGTGTTCTCGAACCCTTCACATTTCTTAATATATATTAAATTTGGAATAAATAATATTTGTTGTACATGCAGTTTCTTCAAAGATATCAACACAAATCTGCAGACTTAACATAGCAAAAACATGTTGTAGATCACAATTAGTTTTCAAGCTTTAAACTGATCACAATTAGTTTTCATCTCCTCCCCCTATTTTATCTATACGTTTTCTTTCTCTCTTAACATTTCTCTAGATCTAACTCAAGTGGGGAAGGCAAAATATGAATAAATAAATCTAAACCAAAACCAAAGGAAATGCTTTTTATTTAAGTAAGATAAACTTACGGGATAAGGGATAATCAGCGGGTCATGCAATTCGTAGTGATTTGTAAGTTGCAGAACAAAACCTGAAACAAAAACAAAGTCAAACACTTTAATGTTGATTTCCCCTGATGAACATACATGCTGTATTTTGCAGGGATTAGCCAGTTAGCCAAATATACATACTCTAATTATCCTTAAGCCTCTTGTTTGATGTGATCATGAGTACTACATACATTGGATACTGAGAGGTTAGTGGAAGTTTAAGCACTAGTTAACATCTAATATACCCTGATTATTTCGGGTGGACTAATTAACATTCTGATTATAACAAAACTTAACCATAATCTACTTTCTGACTTCTAAGCTAAGCCTCCAGTGTATTCCCATCTTCTTAGTCCTTTCAAACAGCTTACTTAATTTATACTAGTTAGTGATGACTCGTTTGTTGTTATGCTAGTGAGCAGTGACTCTGATGTTTTACAAGTGAGTAATATTAATTTAGGAGTACACAGTGATAGTACCATAAACAGAGGTGACATATTTAAAGAAACCACAAAACAAACTGTGCCTAAATTTCAAAATATATCAAAAGTATTTTCCATGATAGGAAACGAGCGGGTTTAGAAACCTATTATGAAAGAATTCCGAAAATCCAAATAAGTTAGAAAGACATAAGTTAAGTTTATCATTTTGAGAGATAATAAATTAAATGTCTCGAACATGCCTGATAAATAATAATATGAATTTTACTCAGTTTTATTCTATATTCAATACTAAATCTCATGTAATATTTCTTGTTCTTTCTTCTCTACATCCTATCACAAGTACACGAAGTTAATCAACAACTGTAAAAGATGTAAAAATGAAACTCAACAACTTGCATGGATAAGAAACAAAAATGTTGATATCATGGTGTAATAACAAAGTCCTCAAGAATAAAAGGTGAAACAACAAGGTCTTGTTGAAGAAGATATTGGATTATAAACATGCTTTAGCTAGCAGTTAATTTCTAGTCTCCAAAGAACAAGCTTATAGGGTTATGAGCTCATGGGAGTTGATATAAGCAACTCAATGCAACATGCAATGTTCTGTTTTCACCCAATGCCAACATGCGATATTCTATTCTGATTACACTTGGTATTTATAAAGGATTTACCATGCATCATCAATAATCAATGCTAACAAAAATAGGAAAGCAGCATTATTTTTATGGGTAGCTCATGTTCTATATTATTGGGTAATATTTTTTTTGTATAAACATTTTAATGAATTATCATACGATCTTAACATGATTTGTTTAGCGTAAAATACTACATTTACATTACATCCCTTTCATTTGATATTTCAAATTATGTGATTGAATTAGCATTTCTTATTATAAAATTACTAATAAAATAGAGATGTTGAATTAAATATAATTAAATATTAAAATTTATCAGATTTTTCTCCTATTAATACTAAATTAGTACCTTTACACTGATTGGTTGGAATCTTTAACATAAATTAAATATTATAACATTCTTAATTGGTCAAAATTTAAGGTCTAATATTTCATATAAATTTTTAATTATTATGTGATGTAAGATACCTTCTCTTTTTTTTAGTGTAGACTAATAATTTATTTTATTTCTCTGTGTATTCCATTTAGTTGTCTCTAGTGAACATTTCATTTCTGTATTTTAAATTTTTCACTGATTTCTGTGTTGAACATTTTTCTTCTTTCAGACCATTAATTGTAATTACACAATTAAAATCAGATTAGCTATTTTTAATTGGGAGATTTAACTAATTAGGCCCAAATATATTAGTTTAAAAATGATGTACAGTACTTTCAAGATTGTTAAAAAAATGGGAATTTTCATAATTATTCTAAAATAAACACAACTCAGTGATTACACTTATGTTGTAAATTTATGCTTGCTTCTTCAAAAAATGCATGTCAATTGCAATATGCAATGACTTGCAATGACTTATTTTGATTACACCCGGTATCTATAAAGGATCTAGTTAAGGAACAAATTTAGGATCGTCTATTTCAGGAATAAGCAACCCCCGTACGCCCTCCATTTGAGGAAGTTCGACAACAGTATGAGGACATCAATAGCTGGAAGAGGATGTGAATATTGAGGGGAATGTTACGAAAAATATCATTATTAAAATATCACAATTTTACACACCTTTTGCACAACTTTTGCACAATCTTCGTAAAATTGTGCAAAATTTGTACAAAATTGAAAATTCTATATTAATAGATATCATAGTAACATCTATGCAGAGTTCTTTTTTTAACATGTGAAATATGTATTCTCGAACCCTTCACATTTCTTAATATATATTAAATTCAGAATCAATAATCTTTGTCGTGTATGTAGTTTCTTCGAAGATATTAACACAAATCTGCAGCCTTAGCATAGCAAAAACATGCAGTAGATCACAATTAGTATTCAAGCTTTAAACTGATTAGAGCATATTAAAAAAAATTAAAAAATATTTTTAAAATTACATGTGTCATCTTTTAATTCGTGAGATTCATATTAATATACGAGGGACTCGTTTCATTTATGAACAAACATCCAATGATACGTTGATAATTTATTATTCAGGAATGATTTTGAGAACCATTTTTAAAACTCTAGCATTTCTCAATTGCAATAGTTCTTAGTCCTTGCTTCTCAGGAGTCTTTGCTTTGGTCATAAATATTTAAGTTTTCTTTTCTATAATTGATGACGGTGATTTATGGGCTTATTAATATGTATTAATGTAATTTATTCTGTCAATTTTAAATAGATATTATGGAAAGGTTCTTACTCCTTAATACTCCCTCCGTCCCTTTTTAGTTGTCATATTTCTATTTTTATCGATCAAATTGACTAATTTTTGACCAAAGATTAAAACTTATTCTTAAATTATTTTAAAAATCTGAAAATTAAATATTAAAGTAAATTAAAAGTTATTTCCAATGATATATATATGGGTTGAGTTCTATGGAGTCCACCTTTTTATCGGAGTCCTCGGAGTCCATCTACGTTCTGCAAATAAAATATATTGTAAAACGTGTTATTTTGCAAAACATGTTACACAAATAGCATAACTTCAACAAAATCATGCAAATCTCATATATTTACGGTACAATATGTATGTTCTGCAATATGTTCTGCAACATGAACATTTATGTTCTGTAAACTAAACATGTTTTGTAGAATATATATTTTTGCAATGTTCTGCTTGTAAAATGTATGCAATCTACAAGATTTTTGATAGAATAGTGATGTTTGTCGAAAAATAATATGTTTTGCAATATTTTAAGCTATATTTTACTTGCAGAACATATATGGACTCCGAGGACTCCAATTAAAGGTGGACTCCATAGAACTTTACTCATATATATATATATATATTATCAATTGATCAAATATTTATAAATTTCAGTTAAATTTTGATCAATTGGACTGATCAAAAATCAAATGTGACAACATAAAATAGAGGAAAGGAGTATATTTTTTACGTATTTCCCGATAATTATGATTAAATGAGCATTTAATTTTTTTAAGCATGTTATCAATTGTATGCAGTTAATCTTGCATAAAAATATAAAAAGATCAATGCTAAACAATACTAACGTACAAGGATTGAGGAGAAAAAAAATATTAAATGGCCAGTTAACATTACAACTTTTGATTTCTTTTTACAATTTAGTCGGGGGACCTGAGAGGCGGTGGTTTACCCTAAATAGTATTTTTTTACCCGCATACTAAAACTAATGTATAATGGCCGCATATAAACAATTAATACGAGTTTTAAAACTTACATCATCATCAAGCAAAGGCAAGTTGTATTCTTTCATACGGATATACCATTTTTTCCTTCTTTGGATGCAGATAAAGATGACCACATTTTGGTAATACGAACCTTGATCTTCCATGTAGTACGTGACGAATTAATGGAGGACAAAGAATCATACATCCTTTCCTGAAATCTAAAGAAAGACTGTCAAATGATGAGATGTATATAATATCTCTATAAAAAAATAGCATGTTTAATATAGTTCAAACGTTAGAGCATGAAAAATCTTATGGAAGAAACAACAACTCGAAGAAAAATGACCTGGAATTGAAAGCTAGTAAAATTGAAGTGTGGTATATGCCAATGATAATAGCTACATATATTTATAATTAGGCTCTCATAAATCAAAACCCAAAAAATCCACTATGTGATAAGCATGATGGGAGTGATAATTGATTACAGTTGATATTTACAATCAATTTACATAATGATGACACATATTTTGTAATTTCATTATTATAAATAAAAAATCAAATATCAACTGATAAGCATGATATTAATGATACTTGATTTTATTTTAAACTAATAATAAAAATATATAAGGAATAATATTTTTGTACCCATTGATTCTATAAAATATTCATAAAAATCATGGTGCATGTTGATATGTCAGTTATCATGTTGCAATTCTTTTAATATCATAAATATTAACTTTTTAAGTATGGAGTTACTTACTATTTTAGAATTCACCCGTCAATGGTAAAATGTTTTACTAATATATGTAATATATAATAATTTTAAGTAGTTGTTACTTGGAATAATTTTTTTTATACAAATTTATTATATATACAGAAATATATTAATAAGACTAACAGTATAATAAAGTAATTTTCAGTGTTAATCCGGATTACTCCATGACCTCATATAATTTACATCCAAATTTTACTCCATTTAGTTACCCTCTACGTAACGTCATTTACTCTTATAAAATATAGCTCATATTATTATCCGTCTAAATATATTCCAATGTGTGGCGTCTCTTAAAGTTTTGGATGTTTCAAAATCATGGGTTCGATATATTTTTAGGTTCGTATTCTTGTGCTAAAAAGTATTTAGATACATATTTAGGCTTTATATTTTCGAAAATATTATTTGACATTAAATTCTATTCTTTTTCATAAAGTCATGGAATTTGACTTCGTTGCAATTTTTTTATTAAAATTTTAGGTAGTTTTTTGTTATCAAAAATTTGTAAAGTATATGTCTTTAGCTAACTTAATATAAAAAATGAAAATAGTAAGATCAATTTATTCTGAAATATATTAATAGTACTAACAGTATAATAAAGTCATTTTCAGTGTTAATCTGGATTAGTAAGTTATCTTGTATAAATTAACCATTTGTTAAAAAAACTCAAAATTCTTTGTCCTATCTATCTCATATATTGCAAATGTTAGAAGTTTGTCTTATCTGCAAACTAAGCTAACTTTACAAAGCGGCCAAAGTAATATAAAATAGTATCTGACTAGATGACCGAGTTTTACAGCAAGAGATATAGTACGCAGATAGTCGTTATCATTAAAAAACACAATACTGGATCGAATATATTGTTAAAAATAATTGAGAATTAGTTTAGCAAACTTCTTGGATGACAAAATACTTAAATAAAACTATCCAGAAAATAAATATTTTCTTTATTTAAAATGAACTTCAAAAGATTCCCGGTCGTAAGTAGAAATGACCGTTAAGTTGCTCTTCAGTTTGAGTAATAGAACCATATTCATTTTTCCTGCAAAATGTGAAGATTAATTAAGCATTTCAATAAACAATTTAAAAATTTTAATTCTTTATTTTAATAAGCAGACATTAGTTTGTACTCTTACAGTTCAATTATTAGAAGAAGAGCTGATTGTATCTGCATTATTACTTGATGATGAACACCCAGAATCATAATATACATAAGTTGTGGTAAAAAATTTGCTATTGATCAAAATATTTCCATCATTGATCTCTATTTTGACAGTAACCTGTTTTCCGACAATCTTTCTTATGCATTCTGGATATAAAATATAAGTTTGACACTACAAGTACAAAAATAATGAAATCCATAATTAAACGGATTATTTAATCTACTATTGATTTAGTACTTAAAAGCTACGTATATATAATTTAAAGAAGCACACCAGTTTGTATTCAGAAAGAAGTTCAGAGGCTGTCTTCTGCAATAAACGATGGGTTGCACGATCTATGAGGATAAAGTTATATGCCGTTGATTCATCCTCTGCTACTACTATAATCTTAAACCTACAAACAATGATATACCACTTGTCAGAACTATGTTATGGTACTTAAACCAATTTTCTATGCAAAAATATAGTTAATATATAATTTATAGGACTTAGAAGCAAACGGGTATATTACAAAATTACACACTTTATCTTGTCAGCAAGCTGAATCTTTTTATTGTCGCAATCTGCATAGTTGTTATACAACCAGTTCGCAATATCTTCTACATCTGTAATCTTCACAGCACAGAGAAAACTTTTCTACATGTTTGAAATTAATAATTAAAAATATTATTGTATCTTCTACATTATTTGATGCCTCTTTATAAATAAGAGATTAAAATATGGTAAAACCTTTTCATCATCAATATTTGTCTTTAACCTTAGTTCGTGTAGAGTGACAGTCTATTACTGAGGAGCTGGGTTCACAATTGCTGGTGTAATTTCAATCAGTGGAACACGACTCACAAACGGTGTTGAATGTTTAACAGTCTTATGAGGAATGTAGCCTTCATTCTCAAGCATACATTGAATTTATGAGATCAGTTGATTGCAATCATACGAATAATTATGATCAAGTAAAAAATCAGCAATGTTAGGAAAATTTTGAAATACATGGATAAGAATATGTTAGGTCACACACACATTGTAGAGGGGGTGAATACAGTGTAAAGTACAATCAAATCGAACTTTAATAACTCAAGTAACAGAAAACAAACTTTATTGAAACAATAAACTCTGTTACAGTATGGAACTGTTACCTCTCAGTGATGAACAAATATCACGAGAGCTGCTAGGGTTACAATGAATAATATTTTTGATTATGATAATACTTATAGTGTAAACCCTATGTCTGTGTTTATATACTACACAGTTACAAGATAATTGCTAATTGATATGGAATATAATTCTGCTTCCTAAAATATATCAATCAGATATCTTTTCTTCCAAGTATTCTATTCTTCATAGAATTCCTTCTTCATGCATATCTCTTCTTACGTTTGTCTCGATCTTCTTTCCTTTAATCAGCTGATGTCCTTATCTGAATGTCCTTCAGTACTTAAGTTCTGATATTCATCTTCTGATGATTATCTCCTAATAATATAAGTACTGATATCCTTAAGTCCTGACTTCCAGTAAAAACTGATTTATCCTGTTTAAGTAAGATCTGAAAAACTAAACATAAATCATATTAGCCATGACATTATCAAATATATCTAACAATCTCCCCCAACTTGTAAATTAGAATAATATACAAGTTTAACAGATATTTGATGATGTCAAAAACATTAAGTACAAATGCATGAGAATTAGACTAGATAACTACAACTTACAGTCCTTAAAGCTTTACCAATCTTTAACTTCTGATAACAACTTCAGTCTGTACAAATATCAGAATTTAAGCAGTTGTAGATCTTGACTTGGCTTCATCTTCTGATCTCTTTGATGTCAGGAGTTGTTCTGAGATAGTTCTTCAACAAACATCTCTCAGCATATCTGAGTTCATCAATCATCCTCCTTTTAGCATCTTTAAGTTCTGCAGTATCTTCACCAATTTGAAAGATTGCAGCCCTGAGATCATTAATCTTAGCTTTTCTTATATCCTGATCCAGTTTGATCAAATATGCCTTATCAGACTCAAGATTGAATTCCACAGCCCTGTAACCCAGAAAGGTAGTTATAATCTTAGCAGTGTTGGGCTTCATTTCAACTATATCACCCTTGTGATCTCTGTACTTTGGAAGATATGTGATGTCAGACTTAACAGAATAAAGCCTTTTCTGTCTCTGAATCTGATCCTTCAAATAGTTTGCAGTACTTTCTGTTAATCTGTCATTCACTTGAAGTAAGAATAGTACATGCTTCAGTTCTTCAAAATACTTCAATGGAATGGCATTTTGCCTTATATGATAAACCCTACCATCTGTCATGAAGTACAACAAGATGTGTTCTTTCAAGTAGGTATGGTAAACCATTTGTACAGATTCCAGTTGATTCAATCTCTCAGGAGTTGCTCCAATACCTGGTTCACTAAAGGAAGTTGAATCATTGGTAGTGTTTTGTATTCTTCTTTCATCAGCACTTCCCAATCCAGTTTTATCTCTTGCTTCCTTTCCAATAACTACTCTTGCCTCAAAACCACTTGCAGCAGTCTTCAAAGGTTGAGTCTGTTTTGCTTTAGTGAATCCTGGTAGGAGTTTCTTTGATTTATCTTCTGATATCAAGTTAACTTGAGCTATGTCAGAGGTTACTTACTTCTTCGGAATATCAGAACTTACTGTCTCTTGACTCTGAACAACTTGAGCCATGTCAGAGGTTGTCTTAAAAATTTTTCTTGAAGTCAGAGCAAGATCAACATCTTCATCAGTAATTTTTTCATTCTCAGGAGACACATAAACCTTGATAGGTTCACCAACTTTTTCTTTACCCTTGGATCTTGGATCTATCTGCGGTTGTGATTTAGCCAATGTTGCTTCATTATTTGTCCTTTCTTTTATCACAATGCCTTTGAGTTTTGGAAGTGTCTTTTTACCAAAAGCTTCAGATTTAGATGTGATTTTTTCTGATTTAAGTTTGGCTTCTTCTTCCATTAAACTCTCCAAGTCCATTCCTGGATTTTCCTGAAGAAATAACTGTCTTGACATTTCTTCATCAAGATCTAAAAGTTTATCAGAACTTATCATTTTACCAGTAGCAGAACTACTTCTTTTTCCAGTATCAGAACTTGTCCTGTGACTTGTGATTTCAGCTTTTCTTGATGAGAAACCCCTACCTTGACTGTGACCTCTACCCATTCCAGAGTTTCCTTGGTCATCCTTTTCATCATCCTTCCCCTTCAGTGTCTTATCAGTTTTGCATTTGGACTTAATTACTTTCTCCCCCTTTTTGGCATCAGCAGGTAATAGAAGAGAGACAAGCAATTCCACTGAGGCTTGGATTTCATTAAGTTGAGATTGCTGAGAAGCTTGATTTTTCAGAATATCATCAATCTGAGCTTGTTGGTTCTCTTGAGTCTTCTCAATATAAGCAACTCTGTCAAAGGTAGGTTGGAAGAACTTTTTCTTATCAATCTTCTGAACTTGTTCTTGCTTTATGAATTCTTCCCGTAAGTGATGTAACTCTGCATGAGTAGTTGAATGGAGACCTTATAAATGTTTAGTACTCAATGCAATGACTCTAAGCTGTATTTCGAAATCATCAGTATTTAACATTTCATCAGCTTTTGTCAAGTGCTCAGCCATATGCTGTGCAGTTGGAGCACAGGTAACTGAGTTTCATTTCTTAGTCCACTCATGTCCTGCAGGAGTTTCACTCCAAGACACTGGTGCTTCTCTTGTAAGAAACTTCTTAACAAGTTCAGATTTAAGAACAGTTTGTGGAGGTGCATTTCCTGAAGGACCTGCTTTATCAGCATCTGCATTTGGAGCAACATCACCAGTATCTCTAGCATTTGCAGCATCAGAACTTACAGAATCAGTATCTTCTGATAAAACAACAGTATGAGTAGCAATGGAGGCTTCATCATCATCCTCTAATTGCTGATCTGGTTCCAAGTTCTGATCAACAGCCATATCCTGATGCTCACCTATATTCTGATCATCAGCATCTAGATGCAGAGAAGGTGTAGTAGATAATTCTGGAGTTTGAGCAGCATCAGTAACAGGTGTTGTTGATGGATTAGTTGTTGTTGGAGCTTCTAAGTAAAGTACTTCAGGCACAGATGGTGTGTTGGCCTTATCAGTAGCAGCTTCCTTAGTTGGAGTTAATGGAGAAGCAGTGGCTTTAGCAGATTCTGGTTCTTGTGAGATCAGAGATTCTTGATCCCCTTCCTTAGCTGCTGCTTCCTCATCATCTGAAACTGGCCTTTTTTCCCTCTATTTCTTGTATCTCTTTGAAGGTATGGATTCCTTGGGAGTTTCACCAACAGTCATTTTTCTAAGCCTTTTGAGAAGCTTAGATCCCCCAATTTCAGAATCCTTCTGAGAAGGAACTTTCTCAGCTTCTTTATCAACAGGTTCTGAAGTAGGAACCTGTTCCTCACTATCAGATTCATCTCTCAAAACAATCCTCCTTCTCTTCTGAGGTGTTTGAGGAATAGTCTTTGTTCTCTTAGTCTTGGAAGATGAAGGCTTCACAGTAGGTGCTGAGGATGAAGGTTGAACTGTCTGTGAAGTGGAGAGATATGATTTAAGATATTGCCTGAGGGTAGGTTGAGTAGTATGAGTGGTATGTTCTGATGGTTGTTGTGGAGTTTGAGATGTGGTGGTTGGTTGGACATCAGGATAAACAGATCTGTAGGTATCAGGATCAGCATTTACTAAGATCTGTTTTACAGATTGAGAAATCTGTAAGGGTCTAACCACCTTTTTCTTAACATCAGCATTTACCAAATCATTACAGGCTCATTTTGCAATTTTGAAAGATGGAGTTAAGTCAGTGGTAGGTTGGGGGTCATCAGCACAACAATGGTTAAAAATAAGCTAACAAAATCTAGCAAAGTAGACAACATTCCTATCTTCTGTCATCCTATCCCCAATAAAACCTATCACAGCAGTTGCAAAATCAAAATGAGTTTGGTTAATGATAGCATACCCGATGTGCTGACTCATTATAGGTATAACATCAAAGTTGGAACATTTATTCCCAAAAGCTTTGGTGATGCAGTCAAAGAAGAAGCTCCATTCCTTTCTGATATGAGCCCGTTTCAACTGCCCAAGCTTTGCCAAACTCTGCTCATACCCCAAACTAGCCATGAACTCTTTAAGAGCTGATTCCTCCGGGGTTGAAAAAATACATCCTTCTGGTAGATGTAGGGCTTTGCGAATTGTACCAGGAGTTACCCCATATGTAGAATCACCCACTTCGAAAACAATACTAGGAGTACCATTTTGACCACCATTATCAAAGTTTCCAGTCCTCCAAAATGTCAGAACTTGTTGGCTCGAAAAGGTTGAAGGTTGGGTCAATGCATACCCGATTTCACTGTATGCAAGAAGATCTTGCACAAAATGCAACTCAGACGGAGCTTCAGCATTATCAAGAATTGCAGCATAGTTATTTGGAACAAATTTAGCTCCATCAATGATCAAATCCTTAGGTGCCATGAAAATAATCGAGATTTAAGAGTGCCTGTTAGGTGTTTGATAAAATGTCTAAATGAAAAAACCAACGCCAGGAGAAGAAAGAGAGTATAAGCAAATAGAGAGATAAAGTATAAAAGTGAATAAAAGATTAGAAAATCCTCTCTCTGTCTTACTTAGACTTTGAAAAAAATGTAACCGTTGGACACCTGTCAGACATGCAGTAATAATGCCAGGAGACGCAAAGAAATTTAATGCTGGCATGTAGAATTAATTCTACCTCATCTCCCTAGACTGGGAATACGAAAAACAGTCATTGGAAGTGTAAGTCAGGGTTAATGCACACAAGTAACAAGTAAAAAAAAATTATTGTACGTGTACATGAGCCACTATCTCTAATGATATTGACTGTTAATATTCTACCCAAACATATTCTGATTTAAAATGAGACTGTTTTTAGATTTTATCCACAAATAAGTCAAGTAAAGGATCATAATTTAATATCAGAACTTAGACTTATATCAGAATTTAACAGTTATCAGAACATAATCTCTTAACTCGAAAAATGAATGCCTATCTTAGTAAGTCCTCATACAAATTCTGATATAGATTCTTCAGAACTTAATCATCAGAACGTGCAATCAGAACTTGTCCTCAGAATTTATGCAATGTGACACATAAACTGTTCATCTAAAATAACATAGATCACCACAGTAATTTTCATCATTCATATGGAGTGTTTAGTGTGTGCATTAAGCTAAATATCAAACAAAGAGTAAAGTCTGATTCACTTCAGTACATCTTAGAAATAAGGCATAACTAAAACTTTACTAAAAACTTGTCATTATTCTGAAACCTACTATTGAATGAGTGCATGCTTGAGTCCACCTCAACTATTTTGTGCTAATTTTGTGCATCTTTTTAAATTCCATTTTACAGTGGCTTCTCAGTGTAAGTGAGTCACGACTGCTTATCAGAATTTATGCTATTATCAGAATATTTCTCCAGTAATCATAGAGTGTGAAAAGTCACCAAGAAAATATTTTGCTTTTCTGATGCATATTTACTTAATACCAGCAATGCACTTGGGTCGTCCCTTCCACATTTGTACTCTAGATCTCAAAGGAGTACCTGAATTTTAATCCTTGATTCTTTTATTTTTCTTTTGATAAGAGAGGTTTATCAACACTTAGTACATTCAACAGATTTACTAGCATCAGAACTTAACAGATGAGAAGCATTATTCTAGTTTGTGACTTAGTAATAAGATAGACAAAGTAAACTTAATTAAGCTCAATATCAGAATTTGCTTGTGTCAATAGATTTCCACAGAAATAATTACTTCTAACATGGGATCCCTAGTTTATTAAAGACTACTAGGTCAGCATCTAGCACAGGTATCCTCATAGGATTGAATAGTTACATAAACAGACATATCACTATCAGAGTTTAGAAAGTTACATCAGACAACAGTCAGCACTTAAGCAAATTTTCAATTAAGCACATAATACACAAAGAGAGTAATTTCTGTAAATACTGATCATAAAGTCTGATGCATCATAACAAAACTAAACAGATTTAGAGAAAGAACCTGAAACCATTCCAAGTTCATTTACCAATTTTGTAAAAGTAGCTTCACACAGTGGTTTTGTGAAGATATCTGCTAGTTGTTGATCTGTTGGAACAAAGTGCAATTCCACTGTACCTTCATCCACATGTTCCCTGATGAAGTGGTACCTGATGCTGATGTGCTTTGTCATTGAGTGTTGAAACTGAGCTAAAGTCTCATACCATGCTCTAGGAGTTTGCTTAAGTCCATAAAGTGCTTTATCAAGCCTGTAGACATAATCTGGATATTTGGAATCTACAAAGCCTGGAGGTTGTTCAACATATACTTCTTCCTCCAATTCTCCATTGAGAAAAGCACTTTTCACATCCATTTGAAAGACAGTAAACTTTTTGTGAGCAGCATAAGACAAAAATATCCTTATGGCTTCTAACCTAGCAACTGGTGCAAATGTTTCATCATAATTAATTCCCTCCTGTTGAGAATATCCTTTTGCAACCAGCCTTGCCTTATTCCTTGTAATTATGCCATCACTGTCAGTTTTGTTTCTGAATACCCACTTTGTACCAACAACAGATCTATTCTTTGGTCTTGGCACTAGGGTCCAGACTTTGTTTCTTTCAAATTCATTTAACTCTTCCTGCATTGCTTGCACCCAATCAGCATCTTGAAGAGCTTCTTCCACTTTCTCTGGCTCAGTCTGAGAAAGAAAAGAATTGTAAAGACATTCATTTGAAGTACATGTTCTAGTTCTGATACCTGCATCAAGATTTCCAATTATCAAATGAGGTGTATGTGATTTAGTCCACTTCCTTGCAGATGGAAGGTTTTCTCTAGAACTGGATGTTCCCCCATGATCCATGCTGTCTTTATTTTCATTTTCTGATGCTCCCCCTGAAACTATGCTCTCTGACTTGGATTCTTCAGAATTTAGATTTCCAGAACTATCAGAACTTGGCTTATCAGAACTTGACGAATCAGAACTTGAAGAGCCAGATGTATGTTCTGATGCTTCTTGAGATGTGGTAAGATCTTGAGTATGCTCCCCCTGCATAGGTGCATCTCCCTTTGGCGTAGTCACCACAGTTTCAATAACATCAGAGTTTAATCCATCAGAGTTTGCAGTATCAGGACTTAGATTGTCAGGATTTTCAGTATCAGAATTTGAGTCTTCATTTTCAAATCTCAGCTGATCATGATCAATAAAATCTTCAAGTCCAGCAATCTTCTTGTCATCAAAAGAGACATTGATAGATTCCATGACCACTCTTGTTCTCAAATTATAGACTCTAAAGACTTTTGTGGAAACTGGATATCCAACAAAGATTCCTTCATCAGCTTTTAGATCAAATTTGGATAGCTGTTTAGGATGAGTCTTAAGAATAAAATACTTGCATCCAAATACATGAAAATACTTCAGATTTGGCTTCTTTTTCTTCACCATCTCATATGGTGTCTTTCCTTGCTTGTTAATGAGTGTTGCATTTTGAGTAAAACAAGCAGTCTGCACAGCTTCAGCCCAGAAATAGGTTGGAAGCTTTGCTTCTTCAAGCATTGTACGTGCAGCTTCAATGAGAGTTCTATTCTTCCTTTCAACAACTCCATTTTGCTGTGGAGTTCCAGGAGCAGAGAATTCCTGCTTGATTCCATGGTTTTTGCAAACTCTTCCATTATCAAATTCTTGAACTCAGTGCCATTATCACTCCTTATTGTCTTCACAGAATCTTTGACCAATTTATCCAGTTGTTTGACATGATCAATCAAGATAGATGCAGTTTCACTTTTTGTGTGCAAGAAATACACCCATGTGTATCTGGTGAACTCATCTACTATGACCAAGGCATATTTCTTCTTTGCAATAGACATGACATTCACTGGACCAAATAGATCAACATGTAGTAGGTGATAAGGCTCAAGAATTGATGATTCAGTCTTACTCTTGAATGAGGATTTTCTTTATTTGGCCTTCTGACAAGAATCACAAAGGCCATCAGGAGCAAATACTGACTTTGGCAGTCCTCTCACAAGATCTTTCTTGACCAACTCATTTATATTGTTGAAATTTAAATGAGACTTTCTTGTGCCAATTCCAGCTTTCTTCAATTGATGCTCTACTCATCAGACAGATTGCAGAACCATCAGTACTTGTTGAAAGCTTAGCTTCATAAATGTTACCACACCTGTATCCTTTCAGAACAACTTTGCATGTAGATTTACTCACAACTTCACAGTGTTCTTCAAAGAAATCAACATGATAACCTATGTCACAGATTTGACTTATACTCAGCAGATTGTGTTTAAGTCCTGAGACCAGAGCTACTTCTTTAATGATGACATTCCCAAGATTGATATTGCCATATCCCAATGTTTTTCCAATGTTGCCATCTCCATAAGAAACACTTGGGCCAGCTTTCTCCATAAAGTCTGATAGCAGGGCTTTATTTCCAGTCATATGTCCTGAACATCCACTGTCCAGAACCAGGATGTTTTTCCTGTTGCCCTGCATTCACAAAGACCACTAATGATTAGTTTTAAGGACCCAGACTTGCTTGGATCCTTTGGCCTTATCAAGTTTGTTAACATTTGCAGCGGATTTAACATCAGAGTTTATGTTAACATTTTTCTTATCAGAATTTACACTATCAGACTTTGAATCAGAATTTACACTAGAAGGAACAATGGAAACTTTCTTTAAAGAAGGTTTTATTTGATAATAATCATAGTACAAACTATGATATTCCTTACAAGTATAAATGGAATGCCATAAACTACCACAATGAAAACAAGGATTTTGTGGCTTATATCTAACAGACTGACTCTTAACTCCTGACTTTGAAGGTAAGGAGTTTATGTTCTTATTCTTCCTGGAAAAAGAAGCCAGATGGTTAGAACTTCCACATTTATGACACATTTTCCTAGGAGCATCAGGAACAGGCTTATAATCATTGCTTTTATTCACTCCTTCATTTCCATTCCTATTTTTCCTAGGTGATTTTACCTTGTTTGCATTCTTAACTTCTTTCAGCTTATGCTTAAGCTGCTTCTTAGTCATTAAGCCTATGTTTACTTCAGCTGTCTTTTTCTGTTTTATTTTGTCAGAAGTTAATCCTTTTTTAACTTCTGATTTCTCATTATCAGACTTTACAGCTACAAACTTAACAGGTTTTAACTTTGGCTTTTGCTTAACAACAACAAGCTTAATTTCTACATTTCCTTTATCATTCTTATCCTCTCCATAACCTAAGCTCTCTTTCCAGTTTTCACTACTTAACAAATTTTGAGTTGTTCTGCCAGAGTTAGTCCAAGTCCTGATAATCTCTCTTTCCTTTTCTAACTCAGTTTTTAGAGATTCATTCATTTTTATCACTTCATCCCTAACATAAAAAGCATCATCTCTATCTTTCTGAGTTTGATGGAACATAACTAACTCTTTTTCTAAGAAATCATTTCTTTTCTTAAAAGTAAGATTTTCAGAAGTTAATCTTTCACATGTTAAAGTTTGATCTCTATAACTAACAAACATGGTTTTAAGATATCTTCTCAACTCATTAATATCATCAGTATGAAAAGCATAAGTAGTTTGAGGTACCTTTGATTCAGCAGCTTCAGAACTGCTTTCAGCACTTGCCTTATCAGCATTTGCCATCAAGGCATAATTCTCCTCACTTTCAGAGTCTGAGGTGTCTATCCAGCTTTTCTTCTTTATAACAAGAGCCTTGCCTTTGTCACTCTTCACTTTCTTGCAATGAGGAGATATGTGGCCTTTCTCACCACAGTTATAGCATTTGACATTGGTATAATCTCCTCTGTCAGACTTTCCTCCTCTGCCCTAAGATCTTCTGAAATTCTTCTTATCAGAACTTGTGCCTTTCCTGGAAAACTTCTTTCCCTTCCTGAACTTCCTGTATGCAATCACCATAAGAGCACACAGCTTCATCATCTCCTCATCAGCATCAGTCTCAGGCAAGCTTTCAGACTCCGAGTCATCATCACTTTCAGAACTTGATGACTCAGTATCAGACTTTGTGAAAAGAGCTTTACCCTTGTCTTTCCTTGAGGTAGCTGCCTTGGGGGATTCTTCTTCAGCCTTAAGAGCAACTGTCCTTGACTTTCCTCCTTTCCTCTTGCTTCTTTGTTCCATCTCAAGTTCATGAGTCTTGAGCATTCCATAAATTTCATCAAGCGTTATTTCATCAAGATTGTAGTTGTCTCTTATTATTGTAGCCTTCAAATCCCAGCATTCAGGAAGAGCTAACAGGAATTTAAGGTTTGAATCTTCAGGATCATACTCCTTATCAACCAGTGACAAATCATTCAAGAGTTTGACAAATCTATCATATAAATCAGTCAATGACTCATTAGCCTTTGAGTCAAAGTGTTCATACTCTTGAGTGAGTATTGTCTTCCTGTTCTTCTTAATTGTATCAGTTCCCTGACACCTTGTTTCCAGGGCATCCCATATCTCCTTTGCAGTCTTGCAGTTTATTACCATGTTTGACATTACATTATCAATGGCACTATGCAGTAAGTGTCGTACCTTAGCATCCTTAGCAATTGATGCGTTATTTTCAACAGTATAATCACTCTTCTCCTTTGGTACCGTCTGTGCTGCTTCACCTACAACTGCAACCGTGAGCTTGGTTGGTTTGTGAGGTCCTTCCTTGATTCTATCAAGATATTCTGGATCTGTTGCTTCCGGAAACATGGTCATCCTCACCTTCCATATGGGATATTCAGATGGTCTCAATATGGGAACTCTGATGGTCTCATATCGACTTTGAATTTGTATTTTTAGAGGTTCTTCAGTTTTGGTGGGCTTAGTTGGAGTTTCCGTTTCAGACATGATTATATATGGATCTTAAACTGTTTGTACACTAACAGATTGGCTCTGATACCACTTGTTAGGTCACACACACACTGTAGAGGGGGTGAATACAGTGTAAAATACAATCAAATCGAACTTTAATAACTCAAGTAACAGAAAACAAACTTTATTGAAACAATAAACTCTGTTATAGTATGGAACTGTTACCTCTCAGTGATGAACAAATATCACGAGAGCTGCTAGGGTTACAATGAATAATATTTTCGATTATGATAACACTTATAGTGTAAACCCTATGTCTGTGTTTATATACTACGCAGTTACAAGATAATTGCTAATTGATATGGAATATAATTCTGCTTCCTAAAATATATCAATCAGATATCTTTTCTTCCAAGTATTCTATTCTTCATAGAATTCCTTCTTCATGCATATCTCTTCTTACGTTTGTCTCGATCTTCTTTCCTTTAATCAGCTGTTGTCCTTATCTGAATGTCCTTCAGTACTTAAGTTCTGATATCCATCTTCTGATGATTATCTCCTGATAATATAAGTACTGATATCCTTAAGTCCTGACTTCCAGTAAATACTGATTTATCATGTTTAAGTAAGATCTGAAAAACTAAACATAAATCATATTAGCAATGACATTATCAAATATATCTAACAGAATATGACTGGAGTATTAAACTAAAGCAACTTCAGACCTTGGTGTAATTAATCCACAATAATGTAGAAGGTAGGTATAATTCATTGAATTGATCAAAGAAAAATATACCCCTGACGCGTTGAATGAACTAAATCGTTATCCAAATTGAAATACATTTTTGATGATGGTAGCGTACTGAAGTGGACAGTGTCTACAAAGATAAATTTTAAAAGTGTATATAGTTCAGCATTGTATCATGGTAATTTTAAAGACACATCTAAAAATCTAAAAATCTAAAAATCTATTAATTAAATTAATAAATTGAACATGTATTGCAGACATTGTTTGCTAATCCTTCAAATATTTTTGGCTAAACAATGGACAGATACATTGTATTTGACGTTTTTAGGAGATCAGAGAACTTACTCCTGAAAATCTTCATCTTTGTACTTGTTACAATTGCTATAATTGGTTCCTCCAAAACTTGGCCATGCAGTCTGTCAATGTCCTTCACCATATCAGCCCAAGCATTAACCTTATATGAATAGCTGTATTAAATACGATCTAAACAGTCATACTTATCATCGTGAATCTCAAATTTCTAACATGACTATTATCCCAAATAAAGAATAAGCATATTCACATATTTTTTTACCTACCTCACATCAGTGATTCTGAACTTGAAAATATATTTGTCACCGTAGATTGTTTTAATTAACTTTACTCTTTCAAAATCTTCAACAACACCAATGATATCTATGAATATTAATTTGAAATTTAGTATATATACAGCAAATTATAATACAATTAATACACTTTAATTATATTATACATATATTGAAGTCACAATATTTTTAATTCAGGAATATAAATCAGTAGCTTTTTGACCGGTCTAGAAAGGTAGAATGTGATTATCTCCATGTTCAGATGTAGCATAAAACAAATTCCTCATGTCACCTAACTCGAACTTGTAAAGAGGTATCATTAAATCATCGACATCCATTTTCTCAATGGTTGTGAATTCTGAAAACTGTATGTTATGACCGCTGAATGTGTAGGCCTTAAGGATCCCAGAGCCTCCTGTACATGAAAATTCGATATAACATACACGCCTCCTTCAACTAAAATACTGGAAATTGTTTGCCAGTTATTAGCATACACGAATGCTGGTACATGAGTGTCCTTTAAAGAAAATATCGAAATATTGATTACCATTGGAGTTGTTAATAACAACATTAAAAATATGTCCGACTATAAAAATTATTAAAAACTTACATGAGCATCAAGCAATATAAGATTATAGCCCTTCAACATTCCAGTTGATGAGAGTGACGGCCATATTCTGATTACTCGGACATTCACTCTCCAAGCAGTTGATGATGTGTTAAGAGCAGATAATTGATGAAACATGTTTAGGCTTTGGTTCAAAGAGTCCTATAAAAATATTTTAAAAATGTATATTAATGAACATATAAAACTAAACCTCTGTTACAGACTGAAAGAATGACTTACTTGAGAGAAATGAGTTGCCTGGGTGAGATCAGTGTACAACGTGGTGTATGTCTCTAGCAATATTTTTATTAGTAGAAAATTGTTAAGGAAAATATTGTATGAGATATATTTCATAATAGCATTAATGATGGAGAGATTTGATTTGATGGATTTTTGTGTTTATCACTCATATTTACCATTATTGTATAATCTTTTCAAATCTAGATATTAGTATTGTCTATTATTGCAACCAATTACAATGTCATAAATGTCGATACCATGGCCTCTTTTAATTTACATACAAATATTACTCTTTTTAGTTACCCTCTAAATACCTTGATTTACTCTAATAAAATATAGTTCATATTATTATCGGTCTAATATATTCTAACGTGTAGCATCTCTTAAAGTTTTTGGATATTTGAAATCATGGGTTCAATATATTTCTGGGCACAATTTTTTGTGTTAAAAAGTCTTAAGTTACATATTTAGGCTTTATATTCAATTCTAATGTTTTTCATAAAGTCGTGGAATTTGATTTCGTTGTAATTTTTTATGAAAATTTTAGGTAGTTTTTTGTTATCAAAGAATTGTAAAGTATATGTCTTTAGCTGACTCAAAGTTTAGCAGAAATATATGAAATACACCAAATATATAAGTATAGCCATATTTATAGTAAATGATACTGCCTCCTCAATTAAAAAAGAACTACTTATTATATCACCCAACATTGCATAAAATGAAACTAACAATTATGATATATCAACCACATGAAGATTATAAAACACTTCATCAAATACTACATTAGCAGTGAAATTACATGTCTTCCCATTATCGCCTTCTATTAAAATATGCAATACATCGGGAGAAGTGACTCTTGAAACGACAACATATAGCTGCCCGTGAGAAAATGCAGGTCTTGGCAAGAAAAGTCCAACGGTCTGAAGTGATTGACCTTGGATTTTGTTTATTGTCATTGCGAAACAGATTTGCAAAAGGAAATGAATTCTCTTGAAAACAAAATAAAAGTGTGTATTAGACGGTTCCATCTCAATCCTTGGTATTAGAACTTTTGTGACTGTATGGGATCCTGTTAACAATTGGCACTCTGCACTGTTCTTCAAACATCTTGTCAAAACCATTCGTGTACCATTACACAAACCCATTATCTAGTTAAGATTCCTCATCAACATGATTACAACTCCTACCTTTAATTTCAAATCATGCTTCGGAATTGATGGCATATTAATTAAATTGAGATACTCAGTTGGGAAAGAAGATTCATAGTCATTATCATCGTTTCATGTCTCATTATCAATAGAATCTTGGCTCAAGTAGGAATGCGTGATACCTGGAATTAGATTTAAAACATGAAAATTTAATTCATCAACAATTACATTTGTCGGCGTGAGAATGACTCTTTCCTCGAGATATGATTCAGTAGTGTAATTTTTATAGAAATATGGATAGGTGACTTCAACAATATCTTTCACTGTGTTGGTTTTCTTCTCCACCAAATATTTTCTTGGAATGATGATTTCTGGATCCTTATAAATGTTATCTGGATGTATATTATGCACCTTGTCGTCGCCAACATCAAGAACTCATTTTAAAAATTCTATAATTTTCTTGTTCTCTTAAGCATTCCTACTGCATCCTAGACGCATAAAAGAAGATTGCACAACTTCTATTCTAGGAGTCTTTGGAATAACAAGCAAGATTTTCCGAAAATCGCCTCCAAAAACAACCGTTATTCCGCCAAATGGAATATTCTTCTTTCTTGGATGAACTGATGCCATTATATCTCGAAAGTAGCGATCAACAGATTCAAAAGCATGGCGATGCTGCATTGGAGCCTCGACCCATATGACCAAACTGGTATTCTTTATTAATTCAGCAATGTCAGATCTGGGCTTAATACCCGCCACAGAGTATCGGTCCAATTTCAGCGGGATGTGAAATCGAGAGTAAGATGTTCTACCTCCTGGAAGGAGTGTTGCAGTTATGCCGGATGATGCTACTGGCAGTACTATCTTGCCTTCACTCCGCAAACGACAGTATAATATTTTTAATAGAAATATTTTTCCACATCCTCCACTGCCATATACAAAAAATAGACCTCCTTCTCCTTTATTAACATATTCCAATACCGAATTGTACACCTCTAGTTGATCACTATTTAAACTCTCTACAAAATTTAAAGCTCATTTGTTAACCCATAAACGATACTAAATGAACTGGATGAGCTATAAATAGACTCGTTAAAATTGTTTGTTGAGTTTCTTTTTTGCTGGACCAGGCCAAAATTATTCTAGAAGATACAGGCTAAAGAACTTCACAGAACCAGACACCTTTATTGTCTAGTGTACCCATATTTTTCCATTCTTTTACAAGATTCAAATAAAAATATAATGACTTTATTAATATTGTAATTTATTAATTATTTTTTTGAATATATTTATATATTATTTTCATTTTCAATATACAAACCTCTTTTAAAATTATATATTGAAATTATATAAATAATATTTGGTAACTTTGTGAGATGCTAATTTTATTATTGTTTGATCATCTATTAAAAATTAATTGAAAAAGGTCCAAAAGACAAGCGTGAAATAATTTATTACAAAATTTATAAATAAAATTATTGAGTGTACAAGAAATAATATATAATATTATTATTGTAACTTTTTTAATTCATTATATTCATTTTGTATTTAAGTCACAAAAAATAATTTATATTGTGTTTATAAAAAAGTAATAAATAATAATTATTATTATTAAAAAAATAATTACATATTACTTTTCTGAAAAGTTGGATAGATATTTATTAAACAATATAATAAATGAATCATCTAGATAACCGTTCGTTCAGAATTTTAATCATCCAGGAAATACTCATTCAAATTTAACAAATGACCCCTTATCCCATTAAAACTATTAGGCACTAGCTTTATAACCCGTGCGATGGACGAATCTTCATTAATATTTTTATATTATTTAAAATTATAATAAATTTCTTCTTGGATCATTACCTTATTAGTAATTTATAAATAATAATATAAATATTTGTTGTTGGCGGGATTCGTACCTGAATATTGTGTAGTATATAAATAATAATATAAATATTTGTTGTTGGTGAGATTCGAACCTGAGAGCTTTAGTTTGTATAAATAATTATATAAATATTTGTTATTGGCGGGGTTCGAACCTGAGAGCTTGAGTATTGTATATTCTTTTAGTATTTGAATTTAACGGTTCTGATCACTTGATTAAAAAGATCTGACGGTCATAAATGGGGATAATCAAACCAACCTAAAAAAGACATTAAATTATACTTCATTCCGGTTATTATAGAATACCGGCTTAAATCCCGTGCGATGCACAGGTTCCCGTTAATATTTAAAAAATTTATTTATCTCGTTATATTATAATTTGAAAATATTTATATAATTATATAATAATTAAAAATTTATAATAAAAATAATAGGATAACCCGTGGTCGTAGTTTAGTAGGATAAATATACTATATTTAGTAGTTTAACAATTTAGTATTTTATCTGATATATAACACTCTTTTTAGATAAAAGTACTTGCATTACTTAAACCATATCATAATTCAATACATCAAGAATGAATTCAGGGGCATTCCCCTGCCATTCATGAAAACCTGGCAGAGAACTAGAAGCTTGAGCTAACGAATGAGCTACTATGTTCACAGATTTATAAATAAAATGCACCTGTACTTCATCAAGGTGCTGAAAAGCATCAACACATTCAGCTATAATGGATTGAAAATTTGATTTCCCAGAGCCACCATTGCAAGCATCAACTACCTGCTTTGAATCAGTTTCGAAAACACATTTCTTAAACCCCAAACGCGCAGTCCAGTCAATAGCATCCTTAAGACTCCGAGCCTCTGCTTCCTCACAGTTCATTCCCCTTCAATTTCCATACATCTGGCATGCAAAAAATGCCCATCTGCATCTCTGATCACCGCACCAGTGCCAATACGTTGCATACCCGGGGTAACCACTGCATCCGTATTTATTTTAACCCATCTCATGTCTGGCTTCCTCCACACTTTACTGCCAATACTCCGACCTCAGTTTTGCTTTATGTCTTCTCGTTGAGCATTCTTCCAGTCATCTAAAAATCATAATATTGCTGCTTCAGTTCCATACACGGATATATTTATATGATCTCATATCCACTTATTTCGGCGATTCCAAATATTCCAGCATAGCAGAGCCACTATAGCAGCCTGATCTCTTGTACACTGATCAAAGATTTTTATAAACACATCTAAGACATTTTCAGTTGGTGTATACTGAATCCGATTTCCTAATCCAACAGCATCCCACACAGCTCTCGCAAAAATATATTCAAATAGAACATGAATAGCATTTTCCTCATGAGCATGACAACACGAACAGGCAGTTGCAATATCAACCCGTTTGCTTCTCAGATCAACGACAGTAGGTAAGCAAAAACTACAAGCACGCCATACCAAGTGAACAACCTTACTTAGTAATTTCAATGACCATAACTTCCTCCAAAAACTTGTACTTGATATGCTCCTTTCCCCCCTCAACAGTCTATAACAACTCTTTACTGAAAATTCCCCCTTTTCTTCAAATATCCAATACCACGAAAATCCGCCATCTCCCTCCTAGGCAATGCAATTTTCGAAATTAATTTTATGTCCCTATCATTAAAAAATGTCTCTCAAAACCTCTTCATCCCATTTTCTTGTTCCAATTTTTATCAAATTCTCCACTTTAATATCTTCTAGCTGCTTAGGCATCTCAGTTGTAAGCACACCATTCTCTGCTATTGGGAGCCAAGGTACTTTCCAAACAAAAGTATCTTTACCATCACCTATTTTTCTCCTGCATCCTTGTTTCACAATATCCTGAGCCGATAGGATGCTACGCCACATATAGTTGGATTATCTCCCAATTTAGCATTCAAAAAATCTGTTCTAGGAAAATATCGAGCTTTCATAATGCTTGTAACAAAACTGTTCTCATTATTTACTAGCCTCCACCCTTGTTTTGCGAGCATCGCTATATTAAACTGCTGCAAATCCTTATATCCCAATCCACCATTCTCCTTAGCTTCACACATTCTTCCTCATGCCATCCACTTCTCTCCCTTGTTGTGGCCTCCATTTCCCCACCAAAATTTATTCATCTGCCTTTGAATCACATTACAAACTTCAGTTGGTATAGTCATGAGATTTATCCAAAAATTCGGCACCACTTGACCCGATGTCTTCAATAACGTACATTTCCCAGCCTTTGACATATATGTATTAGTCCATACGTTTAATTTCTGTTTCACTTTTTCCATAAGAAAACCAAAGACTTCCTTCTTTTTTCTCTCCAATATCATTGGAATGCCCAAGTATCTACCTAGTGTGTCCACTGCATCCAACTCCAGAACTTCGCATATCCTCCTCTTAACCTCCACTTATGTATTAGGACTGAATGTGATACTAGATTTATTAAAGTGTATTAGCCTCACTTGTTGTTGCTTTGAAAAATAGGTAGCAGTCATTTGCAAAGAGTAAGTGAGAGACCCTTGGTGCTTCATTAGCAATCTTACACCCGTGAATCAAACCTACCTCCTCATTCCTCTTGATAATCGAACTAAGACCTTCAGCACATAATATATAAAATATGGGGATATAGGATCCCCTTGACGGATCCCTCTCTCTGGATTTACCTCACCAAATACCTTGCCTTGCTGCAAAAAAATTATACGTAACAGTTCTAATGCACGTCATTACCCGATCAATCCAAATATGATGGAAGCTGAATTTATTCAACATGTTTTCAACGAACTGCCACCCAAGCCTGTCATAAGCTTTAGATGCATCGATTTTCAAACATGCACACCCATACTTCCCTTGAGTCTTTCGTCGAATGCAATGATTTACTTCAAATGCCACCAAGGCATTATCCGTCAATAACCTTACTTCAATAAATGCACTTTGATTAATCAAAATCAAATTAGACAGGCAACATTTAAGTCTATTTGCCATTACTTTCGACAAAATTCTAAACAATAACACAATGAGATCGAGCGCAAATCAGTCATACGTTGAGGATTTTTAATTTTTAGAATAAGATAGACCACAATACAATTTACCTCAGATTGCATCTCTCCATTTGCAAAGAAGTCCGCATAGAATTTCACCACATCCTTACAAACTATACTCCAGTAAGTTTGATAAAATGCGGATTAAGTCCATCTTCACCAGGTGATTTCTATGGATGTATTGAGAAAATAGCTTCCTTAACTTCCTCTTGATCAATAGACTGAATCAGGTATCTATTCTGTTCCTCAGTAACATGTGAAACAGTTTCTCTTTCCGATAATACCTCTGCATTCGTAGTGGCTTTAAACAACTTTTTAAAATAATCCACCACAACATCATGTATATCTTTAGCATCTTTTGTCCATTCCCCATCATTATTCCTCAAGCCTTTTATCTGATTATGCTTCTTCCTTCATGTACCAAAGGAAAATCTAGAGTTTTGATCACCATGCTTAAGCCAAAATTGCTTCGCCCTTTGACTCCAAAAAATCTCCCGTTTTTCCAGCAAGCGTAAGTATTTATCCCTTTATTCATTATACTTCCTCACTCCATAGTCATCACGTCGTGATCTTAACTTTCTCAACATCGCCTGACTCTGTTTAATATTCAATCCCATCTCATTACCTTGCCTGCCACCCCATTCCTCCAACTTCAACGTACAAAACTGAATTTTTCCTATAATGCTAAAATCCTCAATTGCATTCCAGCTCTCATTTATTAAATTATAGCAATCATATTCCTTTATCCATATATATTCAAATTTAAAACGACGATTTCTTGGGATATACACAAGTTTATTAAGCTCTACTACCAACGGAAGGTGATCCGATGTTGACACATACCAAACTCGTACTTGCGCATCTGGAAACATATTATGCCAGCTCTAATTCGCTAATCCTCTGTCAAGGCGTTCATGTATCCACTTGTATTGGCCTCTTGATCTCTCCCATATAAACTCATTACCTACAAACCCCATATCCATCAAACCACAATCACTAACTGTCTTTGTAAAACAATCCAACAGTCCCCTAGGATGGGGTTTACCCCCTCTCTTTTCGTGAGCAAACATCATTTCATTAAAGTCTCCAACCACACACCATGGTAGGTTTGATTCATCAGCTAAACCCCGTAATAATTCCCAGGATTCATATCTTCTATACCTCTCCGGACACCCATAAAACCCCGTGTATCTCCAACGACCTATCTGATCACAAACAACCTCGAAATCTATATAGTGATTACAGCTTCCTTTTATTTCTACTGCTCCAGGGTTTTTCCACAGTAACGCAAAACCACCTCCTTGCCCATGTGATTCTACTACAAAACAATCTGCGAAGTGAATTGTTCTACAAACTTTCTCAATTTTTTTCTTTTTTCCTAGAATTTCAGAAAGAAAAATTAAACTGGGCCTTACTTGTTGGACTAATTCCTTGAAAAAATTAACTGCTCGTGGGTTGGCCAGCCCACGACAGTTCCAGGCGATACTCATAATGTCTGGTGGGCCTGGAGTCCAGAACCCACCCTTGTCCATTTTTTGACCCATTTTTTGAATTATTCTCCATAACCTGAGTATCATTCTCCCCTATAAATTCGCTTTCCAATATATCCTCCACACGTTTTTTTTAATCTAAAACATCTATTTCCTTAACACCACCTTTCCCTCCCATAAAATTCTCCAACTGATTTACAATTAGATTTCCTATATCTCCTTCCCTTGATACTCGCGATTTAACATTAACCCCATCTCCCATCACCATTAATTTCGGTAACCACTCCATCCACCTCCATGAATCTCGCTGCATATTGTTCTCCTCCTCCATCCTTACTGGTAGTTGCTGATCCTGAATTTGCACTGCTAGATGACCAAACCTTATTACCATCGCTGGTGCTTCGAAGCCATCTTGACACTGTATTTTCGCTAGCATTTCTTGTTGGTGCACGTAACCAAGTACCATAAGCTCGAGCAACAACCTTATCCAGGTTTGCATATACAACATTACACCCACGTTCAGAATGACCAAGCCTCCACATACGAAACAAAACATACTAAGTCTCTCATATTTGAAATTAATCCAACTCCACTCCACCCCTTCTCTTTTTATTTTCATCCTTCTTTTCAATAGTTTTTCCACTTTCATGACCACTCTGACCCTTACAAACGATTTCCAAGCACCATTAAAATTAGATGAATCAGATTTAGCATACCTTCCAATAGATTCTCCCACACTCTTAAGGATTTTCTCAGATAACAGCCCTCGAGAAATATCATAAACTTGTACCCACATCTCCGTCTCCTGTAATTTCACCATATGAGGATTCTCAGATACTTGCAGTCGATTTAACACCGACAATGCCTATTCAAATGACCATGGACTACCATCCAGCACTTTCTGTAAATCCATTTTATGATAAAATACAAATGAATAACGACGATGCCCCAAGTCATGGATCTCCATACCCTCCTTTGACCTCCACATTGAAGCCATAGTATTCCTCATAACGTAAAATGTTATATCCTTTTTCGTTAAAAACCTCCCAACCAGCACAAATTCTTGTTTTTCCTTCGCCGCCTCCTTGTTTCCCACTATTATTTCCTTCTCGTCCTCATCTTCGATAACTAGATTAGCATACATTTCTTCCAACGATCCCCCCTTGCCATAACTGTACTTTACCTAAACTGATAAACATAAAAAGACTGAATAATATATGAAAAACTGATAAGAGTCAATTTTTAGAGAATGATTGATATTCGAGATGATATAAGATGATTAAACGAGTGATTGATAGAGATCCTCAAATGAGAAGGAAATTGAGCAATAGCTTTAACTTGCCATATAGACAACAGAACTCTGAAAAAACAGACAGAAAAATATGGAAAATATTTATTTATTTTTTAATAATAGGATAAGATGTGATTCTAGTTTAATAGGATAAGTAGACTATGTATACTAGTAGTATAATAATTTAGTAGTTTAGCGGATATATAACACTATTTATTTATTTTTTTAATAATCAAAATTAGAGAATAACCGTTGAATTGAACCAAATTATACCTCATTCCGGTTATTATAGTAGAATATATATACTATATATTACAAATTATATATTATCAAGGGATTGCTACTCCTAAAAATGACCTCAGGACAGTTTTGCCCTTAAAATATTAAAGTATAAAATATTCGAAGTATAATTTTTTTATTTTTACTAGCTAATCAGTCACACAAGGCGGGCCGCCGCATGCACTACACGTAGGTCCTTCCGAACATTTTGTACTTCGTAGGGCAATTCAAAGTTTTTGGTGGGGTTGGAAACTAATTTTTTTTTTTAAAAAAATTGATCTAATTTATTACTACTCCCTCCGTCCCTAAAAACGTTGCTTATTTGTGTTAGACATGTTTGTCAATGCACATTTTTTTTGTTAATATCTTTAGGTTCGTATTAGTATTAAATATAAAAATTTCACTATATTAAAGTACTGATAAATACGAATTCAACGAGATCACTCATGACTATGTTTGATATTATAGATTAGATGTAAATTAGTAGTCAATCGTTTACCGTGAGCAGTACCGAAAGTCAAAAGAGGAAGAACAAAATGGGACGGAATGAGTGCTTAATTAAAAGAGGTTACTAGATGTGATGGCTAGCTAGGAAAAAAATCTTTGATGAATTGTTAATTAGTTGTGAGTCTGTGGCAGATAGGAAAAAAACGCCGCAGTCAATAAGATTAAAATAAACTCCACATCAAGCTGACTTGATACGTATTTTAAGACTTCGTACACATAATTTCCTAAATAATTTTGAATATCTTTTTTAAATCAAAATATAATATTTTAATTTTTATATAGAAAAATAAAATTCTAAAAATAAATTATAAAATCATATTATATAGTAGTCTTAGGGTGTGTTTGGTATTGTTGTTGCTGACAGCAACATCAGCTTTTCAGCGGAAATCAGTTAAAAAATTATTTGGTAAAATTTAAAAGGTGATTTTTGGAAAAATGTTTTTGGCCTAAAAGCTACTGTTAAATAAAGTAAGCCCCCCATTAAAAAGCTGCTTTTCAGTTTTTGCGGGAAGCAGATGCTGATTTTACCATCAAACCTTACCAAAAACATTATAATTTTTAATTTTTTGCATCAAAACATGTACATATTAAACACTTTTTTTAACAGCACAACGATTTTTAACAGCAATTTCAAACAGAGTCTTAAAAACCGTGTCATGAGAAAAATGTATATAAATAATTTAGTGATACAAAGGGAGTAATTTAATTATATGTGAAGGAGATTCTTTCAAATTATACAGAAAAAATAGATTAATAACATATCAACTGGAATATAAAATCTTCGAAAATAAAATTTTAATTACATGTTAATGACCAATTATTTGAAAATATATAACTCTTACAAGTCACTCTTGAAAAAAAAAATTTAACTCTCCAGAAATTCCAACAATCCGTTAAGCCACATCTTTTGACAAACTTAATTTTTAAATAATATCATGGATTATTTAATTTAATTTGAACAAAATTCTCGCACATAGTACCAAACCACAAGTAATAATTTTAAAATTCGACACTCATGCAATTCGACAATATAAAGAATGATAAATAGTCAATAATTACAACAATTATAATACTCCCTTAACATACTACATTATTTAAAATATTCATAAACGTTTAATCTAGTTTAAAATGTATTTTCAGCTTTTTATAATAACAAAAGAATAAATTTTTATTTTTGTTCAATTTTTTTTTTTATCGTAGATAACCCGCAGCCGCTACTTTTGGAGGCGCATTCAGTAAACCCTACGGGCTCACGCAATATTCTGCAAACCACGTGGATCAAGATAAACCGTATTTAGCCAGCAAATCACGAGAACCAAGACAAACCGCATTTAAACGATAGTACGTGACTCAAGAGCCATAATCATAAATTCTTGTATTTCAAGTTATTCTTTTTTAACTAATTGAGCCAACCAGACAATTTGACCGATGAATCGAGACAAATGGAGTATTTTAAAAGATACCTTCTAGAATAATCAGGTGATATCCATCTTCTTCTTTCAAAATAGACACAACACAACCCAAACAATAACAATACATCTCCGTTAAATCAACTCCGCTTCCCGAAAATTCACAAATATATATCTCCGTCTCGTTTTTCTTGTCCATTATATTAAATCCTCGTGATCGGTCTCGAAACTAATATATTAAATTTACAATTATTTAATTTTATTGATCGGAGTAATTTTTTTATTTTCCGATTAATTTAATGTCAATGGAGGCCGGAAATGAAATGACGGCGGTAATGTTAACGTCCGGAGCAAGCGGCCGCGTCAACGCGCTGATATCTTTACGCGCGTGGAGGAGTTTTCTGACGTTAATCAACGCGTTTCTGTTAATTTTGTTATTTCCGTTTCGTGGCCGGAGAAAATCGCCGGTGACGCCGCCGGTTTCGCCGGAGAAATCAGGTCATAATAAAGGATTGCCGGCGGTTAGGGTTCCGACGAATATTGTGCCCTGGAAGAGCTGTTCTACGGAGGTGGCGGCGCGGCGTGCCCTAGCTGTACGTAGGGTTACGCACGACGGCGCCGCCGAAAGAGACTCGAAACGAGAGTTTTGTTTGTTTACGACGGCACGTGGTGAGACGTTGTTTACGCAAACGTGGACGCCGGTGTTGACCAAAACTAGGTCAGAGTTGTATGATTTTATGTGCATGTTAGGTTTGCATTTTTCGGATGCATGCAAGTGTTGTTTAGATTATTACGTTTTGGCAGAGCCGTTCCTGAAATTTTGAATCTCGTGTATTTGTTTAGATGCATTCGTGTCGTGAAATCGTGTTAGAGCCAGTCCTGAAATTTAGAGTGCAATTGTTTAATTTGTTTAGATACATTCGTTTTCGGGTCGGTCTCAAAATTTAGTGTAGTTGCATAAATTGATTATTTAAAATTAAGATTAGTGCGTGTTAATGTGGTTTGTTGATTTACTATGTGTGTAGGAGTTAAATATTAATGGACGGTTAATTGATTCGAGAAGCTAGCACTTTGTTTGCTATAAATGTGCATTCTTTTTCTCCTAATGAATGGTATATTTTGTGTGGCTTTGATGTTGTCATGTTACATTTTCGTTTATTCACGCTCTAAGATGCGGAGATTTAGAGGTGATTTTTGTGTATTTTCCGCTAATTTGAAGTTATTAACTTGGTGGTGAGTTTTGAATGGTATGTTGTTTAGAGGTGATTTTTGTGTATTTTCCGCTAATTTGGAGTTATTAACTTGGTGGTGAGTTTTGAATGGTATGTTGTTTAGAGGTGATTTTTGTGTATTTTCCGCTAATTTGGAGTTATTAACTTGGTGGTGAGTTTTGAATGATATGTTGTTTAGAGGTGATTTTTGTGTATTTTCAGCTAATTTTGAGTTATTAACTTGGTGGTGAGTTTTGAATGGTATGCTGTTATTGATCCGAACATTTGCCTTTGTTCCGCGGAGTTAATTGTATGTACACTGACCACTGTAGCAATTACATGCTTGTAGTTAATGCCTTGTATAGTTTATGTGAAGTGGCCTGTGTTTAATTTCACATGCTCTGACATATTCTTATGTTCATAGTTTACAATTACATATTCTTATGTTCATTTTGCTTGTAGCAAGACAATAATTCCTTCAGGGTCACAGTTGCATTGTTTCTTTGTCATGAGAGTGACCACTCTGTTGTTGATTTGTACAATGGTATGTGTTAGTGCAACTGCTGTTTCAGGGAATTTGGATTGTAAGCTTTTGATTGTTTCAATTATTGTACTACTTTTGCAATATTTATCCTGACAAGACATTAGGTGGCACACATTTCTAGGTAGTGATACTGACAATGGTTTGTGTAGCCCTGTAGGGCCTGTTTTCTAGCTACCTGCACTATGATCCTTATGTAATATCAGATTTAAGCTTTAGTTGATGTTAATTCCTAGTTTAACATAATTATAGTATTGTCGATGGAAGAAACTAATTGGAATGAATTATTAAGGAAACGGTTTAATTGTTTAGGAAACCACAGTTATAAGTCAAAAATTAACATCGATGCTTTGTATTAGATGAAAGTGGCAACTTATAATCCTGTCTGAACTTTGAAGCTGTGAGCCTACTTAAGCGAGGGTTCTAAACTAGTTTAATTGCGCTGCATCCAAATGTGCACTTGTACAAAAGCAATATTGTAAAAGTGCATCTCTGTCTCCGGATATACTTAAGAGAGTTGTACGTTAGCAAATTAAGTGAAGTCCGATGTTTTCAGTGTGTTAATACAAGCGTGTCCTACATGTTTTTTATGTTGCAATGTTGCTGAGCTTGCAACTGATTGAATGATTATGCTTGTTTAGTATTGATTTTATATACCATACCGTTGGTAAGTTCAGTTCAGAACTGTTGCTGGTGCCTAGTAACTCAGTAAAATATAACAATGCTGAACTTACCTCTGTATTTTGCATATCTGGTCTTTAGTGGAAACATTTTATTTGTGAAATTCTAATTTTAACTCTTATGAGGGGGTCTATGGCCTCTTTGAGAACAGTTTTGTTAAAGTCAAATATTTCTGATCATTTCATCAGATCATAAGCTGATGGCATTCCATCTTTCTTGTACAGGGGATTGGTCGTTCTTTTACATGGTCTCAATGAGCACAGGTATGTGATAAATCCCTCGTTTCATGTATGGCATGTTGAATTGTTTAAATGACGGTATACTTATATATATGTCCTCCTTGCTGCAGTGGAAGATATAGTGATTTTGCCAAGCAACTTAATGTAACTGGATATAAAGTTTATGGAATGGATTGGATTGGTAAGTTACAAACTGAATTATTCTTCGTATCTTATTGTTATGGTATGTTAGTCTGTATGGGTTTGCACTTTGGATAGGAATTTTAGTCAGACATATGTTGAACTGCTCAGAGAACTGTAACAAAGGACCAATTTGTTTGTCCACCTTCAGGATTACAAGAAATAAATACAGCTTCTCCTACTTTCAGTTTTCCGAGGAAAATATTCCCTGGTTATATATAGATACTGTAAGAATATTGGAGCTAGAAAGACTAAATTTTTAACATTTCGGATAGTCCAACTTTTCCTTAAACAAAGATTAAAAGAGAAAATTTCTTATATATTGGAATATTATGAGCACCTCTGCTCACCACAAAATTCGACGTGTTAAAGCATTTCTAAACCATTTAGAAAAGATTAGCTAGCTTCTACAGCTAATCTGCTGAAATAAGAAAAAAAATTGCTGATGAGATTCCTACTTCATGGAAGCTAGTTGCTTAAGTAGTGTTTTCTTCTCTGTGCCAAATTTAGCAGATGGTTGTGGGAAATAAAATTTATATACAGATGGTTGAGATTTTTTTTTCTTGTAAGTTTTTTTAACTTCCAAGGATTCTTCGCATCCCATTCTAGGATTTAGTTCATTTTAAATGATAAAGAATCCCAACATTTTAAATGGGAAGATTATGATTAGTTGATAAATATAAGAATATAGTTTGAATGTATATATAGAAGTTTGAATCCT
This sequence comes from Apium graveolens, assembly GCF_009905375.1. Classification (NCBI taxonomy): domain Eukaryota; kingdom Viridiplantae; phylum Streptophyta; class Magnoliopsida; order Apiales; family Apiaceae; genus Apium; species Apium graveolens. Next base: position 271,418,299 of record NC_133653.1, read on the forward strand.
CTGCACCAGCTGCATTTTTGTTTACAAATAGAATGGTTTAGGAAATGCAATAGACCATGGTTTATCCTTGCAAGGTGAGATCGTGAATTGTTGTTCTGCCAGAAGCTTGAACTAGTAGTTAGTAGAAGTCTCTTAATAATGTTTACCTATTGCATAAATGACCGTTGATTGCGTTGCTTATTGATTTCCAAAGTTCTCTATATCAACAAAGTTCCGCTTTAGAACGTGTCTGCTTTCTCTTTGGTTGTACTAAATTTGCATATAACTGTAACTCTATGTTTGGATCTAGTAAATGATTGTCATGTTCCTTATAATTCAGGCGTCTGCAGTTTCATTGTTGTGCAACACAAGCACACATAATGTAGAGATGCGGATATTATGAAATCTGTATAATCGGACAGAGAAAAAATATACAAGTACATTTAGTATCCAAAAAGAAAAAACACATTGTGACTCACTAGAGAAATTAAGAGAAGTTCGATAATTAGCTTACTCAGAATGTGCTTTAAGCTGGAGGCAGTTTCTTAACCTTTTTTAGATAAAAATATGACATGTACGTTGGGACAATTAATTTTACATGCACTGGAAATTGGTACGGAAGAAGTTTGAGTTCAACTAAGAGACGTCTCATAGCTTGACTGAATTTTTTTGTCAGTGTTCATTTTGTCTCCTATTTCATGGCAACCTTCAAGTGTCTAATACTCTCCAAAAGAAGCATTGCATTTCTGTTTCCCCTTTCCTTCATAATTTTGGGTATTGCAAAGACAACCTTTTTATTGTTAAACCACACATTCCCATGCACATAGTCTAATCCTTCAGAGGAAGCTTCATTATCTCCAATACTGTTTTTATAGTTTAGTAAATGAACAATTATTCAACTATGCATGCACATATTTGGGTGTTGCAGGGACTGAAAATGTTCTAACTGGGGCCCATTGACACGTAAAGGTATAACATGTGAAGCTTCTGCTGATAAGTAAGCCTTTTGTCTTTAAATCTGGCCGTGCATATATTAGAATTGTTAAGGCGGCATTTGACGTAACATATGACTTTAGACACCTCTTCAGAAGTAGGAAGTTGATTGTAAAGGGAAGTCGTTTCCTTTATCATTCTTATTGATGTAGTGAGATCAAAGTCCTAGTGGCTTTTGTTGAACTTTAGATTGAATGTTGTAAAATTTTTGTGGAACAAACCCTAGTTGACTACAGGCTTACTAGGTTGTATTGATTTATAATATGAGTATCTACATATCACAAATTATAATTAGAAAGCTGGAGTTCCTTCAAATTTGACTTATTCTCTTAGATTTATGATTTCAAGAGAAACTTCATTATTAACTTAGTTGCATCTTTGTTGTGTGCGTTGGTACACATGTTGTGAAGGTACTCAATTTATTTTGTTCACTTTTAATGGCCAGTTCTGGTTTTGGATTTGGATTGTGAATTACTAAGCAATATTTCCTCTCTTCTCTCTTTCATAATTGTCTTACGGTTCCCACAATATCCAGGTCCCCCCCCCTCAAAAAAAAACCTGTTCTCCAAGGCCTCTAATTTCTCTGTAATTTAAACAGAGTCTAATTTTATCTCTAAATATCCCATTTTTCTACTTCGTTTTTCCTGGTTTATAGTCACATTCTCCTCCCTCTACTATTTTAACTTGTGATATGGTACCATCTACATGGCTGTAGCTGTACAGATTACGAGTATTTTTCTATTCCGAAGTATGTTTGTGGTAGTTCTGCAATCCAGTTTAAGTTCCATTCTTGGTTACTTTCTTAATCTATGATTATTCAGGGCATGGTGGGAGTGATGGATTGCATGCGTATGTTCACTCTTTGGACGATGCAGTTGCGGATGTGGTATGCTTTATATTGACCGAGTGTAGAAAATTTGCAGAATGATCCAATGCCATTTAAAACTAATAATTTGAATTCAAATTTTGTAGAAATCATTCATTGGGAAGGTTTTAGCTGATAACCCCGGGCTTCCTTGTTTTTGCTTTGGACACTCAACTGGTGCAGCAATCATTCTCAAGGTTGGGCTTTATTAATAATGAATATTTGAAATTGGCATATCCTGATTTTCTGATGTCTAATGCTTGTCAATCTATGTAGGCTGTACTTGATCCCAAGATTGCGACCCGCGTAGATGGTGTTGTGGTGACATCACCTGCTGTAGGCGTTCAACCTTCACATCCAATACTTCGGGTGAGAACTCCAAATTTTGTTGAAAACTATTTGTATTACCTCGTCATGACAGAACAATGCAAAAGCTCTTTGATTACTGTCAATCAAGAAAAGTGGCTAACTAAGCTGCTTTCTGCAACTTTAAAGCCGACCATTGTCAGGCAGTTTGACATTCTTGTCGTATCATTGTCGGATTCTTTTGTGTATGATTTGTGTGTAAATCTAATTTTTTTTTTTTATGATTTAATAACAATTGCAGGTTGTGGCTCCAATTTTTTCTGTACTGTTACCAACATACCAATTTGGTGCTGCAAATAAGCAGGGCACTGTTGTTTCTCGTGATCCAGAGGCGCTGCTGGCTAAGTATTCTGACCCGTTAGTCTATACAGGATCAATCAGGGTACGGACTGGCTATGAAATCCTTCTGATTTCAGCTTACTTGCAACAAAATCTTGAAAAAGTGACAGTACCGTTCTTAGTTCTCCATGGCTCTGCGGATGCAATAACTGACCCAGTAGCTTCTCAAAGACTGTACAAGGAGGCATCTTCAGCTGACAAAAGCATCAAACTGTATCCTGGGCTGCTACACGATTTGCTCTTTGAACCTGAACGAGAAGAGATCGTGCAAGAAATCATTGGATGGTTGAACAATAGGGTGCAAGGTTAGGCATTGCATTAGAAGTAGTAAGGCTGCTTAACCGAAGACAGCTCGATTTGCACCCGCAGGTATGTTCACAAAGTTACTCCTAGAGGCCTTGCGATGAAATTGGGAAAGACGCCTTGCTTAATAAGTTATGCCTATATTTATATAGACATTTAAGCGACTGAATTAAGATTCTATTAAGAGTTGTAAACATGAACAATTTTTACTGTTTCATGATTCCTTCTTGGACTTCAGGGAAGGTTGTGTTGTAGAAAATCCAAGCCTGTATCGACAAATTGTACTAAATTGCTGATCAATTGGTTAGGCTAGTTCATTCGTCTCAATTACCTCGTACATTTTGAAAAAACATATCGGACCAATTTATTCGTTATGCAGAATTGTTGATCCGTTTTAGTCAGTTCCTTGTGAACCGAAGTACAGTTTGTTCTTCTCTTTCTAATAGCGGCAAGTTCTGGTGCCATGATCGACTGTTTTTTCCTGATTTCGGATCTGCTAATTTTCGTGCTCCGCTAGGCCGTACCCGTATGTGTTTTCTTCCGAAAATCGACAATAGACTATCACCAGTTCTTGATCTCACTGATATATGGAGCTTCTACCTGATTGTTCAACTCCATGGCTACCTTGTAAACACTCCGTCCTTAGTGTAATGGTCAAATTATCACAAGGTATTTAAGTAATTATGTTAACATCTTCTTTACAAAAGTTCATTCTGATAAAAATTTCATCCCACGAGCCATCTCCATGTTTAAGATCAATTATATAAGATTAGGGGGAAGACAAGATTTATCATAAATTTTGAATGTTATCATAGATTTATCATATCGGTTATTCGGTTTTCGGTTAACTGAACTGATAACTCCTAGTGGCGGGGTTGCTCTTTCGTCGCCGTCCTGGATCCTTCGCCGCTGTAGAGGTGTAGCTGTGGTTGTGTTCCTACAAAACAATACCGGAAGGGGGGTTAGAGTCCCGCGGCGCCTCCGGCGTGAGAGTAAGAACTAGATTTTTGGGAAGATGAAAATGAATATGAATGTAAGGTGACTGTGTGTGTATGTGAGTGTGAGAGAGTGATTAACCCTAAAACCTCACCTTCTTGGGCTATTTATAGCCCAAGGGTAGAGTTTTGGGGTTGGTACCTTTAGATCATAACAATTGGTTCTGGGAGCGGAGAACACCTGACTGGAGTGGATGCTTTACACGTGTCAGCGCGGGACTGGCTGAAGAATGTTCTGAGGATCCTCTGACACGTGCCCTGATTATTCCCATGATTGATGTGTGACAGTTGTCCTCATCATGTGCTTGGGCCAACGTCTCACGTGTTGGGATCTACCAAGGTTAGGCTTGCGGGACTGAGCTGGTTAGGAGTGGTAGTGTGCGGGACTACTCCTTCCAGGAGCTGCGTGGAGTTAGGGGCCTAGGAGTAGCCCTCCCAGGAGTTATATGGAGTTAGGAGCTGTATAGAGTTGAAGGCCTAGGAGTAGTCCTCTCAGGAGCTGTATGTACTATCATCCGAATGCACACCCCTAATATTTGCTCTTTAGATGTCATAAAATATATATTTTAAGACTTAATTACAGTAAAGTGGCCTGAACTAAAAAATTTTTGCACAAAAGATACCCAACTACTGAAAGTATGACGAAAGTGGCTCGAAAATTTTCTTTTTAACGCACGATTGCATTCTGTTAACTGGGTTAACGGAACGTCAATCTATTTTTAAATCAAATTATAGATAAAGGTTAAATGGGTAAATTTATATTGCATAAAGGCAAAATACCCCTCCAATTATTCATTCTCACTCTTATCAAACTCCCTCCAAAAAAGAAACCGCAGTCCCCTTTTTTACTCGAGTAAAAACCCTAAACTGGTGCAATCAGACGATCGAAGCAAAACCAAGGCGAAAGGCGAAATGGGGTGGATGTTGAGATCGAAGGAGGAACAGAATCGGTACAAGGCATATGAATGTCCCCAGTATATCGGTAATTGTTGAACTCATACCGCATGCATATGGTGTTTATTGTGATGTTAAAAATTGGGGATTTAATTTAGTTTATGTGAATTTACTTTAGTTTACTTTAGTGATGGGTAGTAATTATGAGTTTGTTTCATGTTTATTATTGATTTTAATTTAGTTTATGTTGATCATGTGATGTTAAAAATTGGGGATTTAATTTACTTTGTGTTCGTTAAAAATTGGGTATTTTAGCTCTGCATGATAGTTATGTTTTTTGCTGTCCAAAATTGTTCTTTTAGTATTTGTTCATTCATGTCCGAGTATGTAAATGTGTTCTTAATTTGTAATTCATGTGACTACAAACCTGTTATATGCAGATGATGAACTTTTCACAATCAAAATGTTTTATAATGGAGAGTTTAAGGAAAATCCTAAGATGTATAGAGGAGGTCTAGTTGCGTATTTTGATTTCTGTGATTCTGATCAGATCAGTTTAATTGAGATTAATAGTATGCTCGTAGAATGTGGTACGAAGGGGGGTTGTTACAATTTATGGTATAAGCTTCCAAAAACCACAATGGATAGGGGCTTATTTGAGTTACAATCTGATGATGAATTGATGGTTATGTGTACTCTACTTAATCCAGATAATAGGCCTAAAACTAATAGATATGTTGAAATATATGTAACAATAACTGAGCCTTTAAGTTGTGAAGATGAGAGGGTGGGTAGTGAAGAAGAAATTCATATGGAAGAAATTCATCAACAACAAGCTGAGGTTCAAGGCACTCAAGGCAGGTCAACATCAGCCTTCCAAAACCACAATAAGAAGATAACTCCGAAAAGAAAGAGAAGAAATCAGTAGGCTGGAAGGGTGAATTTTTTTGTGTAGTTGCAATCATTTTCTGCAAACAATGTTCTTTTTTGTTTAAAATATTGTGGCCTTGGCCTAAGTATGAAGGAGTACAATTTTCGGTTGGGATGGGATGGTATTCATTGCCGAATTGATTGTAGATTTTGGTTGTAACTACTAAGGTTGACAGAATGTGTAGTAGCTGGTAAACTTTGTGTATTTTGGGCATGACAAACTTACAACTATGTAATATATTTCCTGTTATGGATGCTTTCTGTTTATTATTTACTTCTTATTATTTACTTTCTTCCCATTTTAATTACCAAAATAATAAGACCATTACATTATAAAAATAACATAAATTGAAGATATTAAATTAGTATTCATTTTAAACAGCAAACAACCATTTAAGTTACACCTCTTCTACATGAGGTTGTGACAAGAATGTATACAACATTCAAAATAAAGCTAAGATAATTAAAGCTCGTTTCCATTTTCTGCTCTGCAACTTCATAGCCTCAATTTCCATTTGTAAACACCTACATCGACTACAACCATCAACCCATCGGAAAAAACCACACTCACGGCTGCCTTCAACACATTCCACGAATCTTCTTCCCGGGTTTGCATCTGTTCGAGCTGTTCTCTCCACCGCCCACTTCCCACAAAAACACCTGTATGCCATATTCCACAAAACAAGCTAATTTATCTAAAAAGGAATTGAAAGTGATGTTTGTATACTTGAGTGAGGTCAAATACACTGGATATATGTATATATAGCAGATTATGTAAGTAGATAGCCGTTAGATTAATGTTCAGACAATTATACCCTTGCAAACTTAACGTCTGTCTAACCCAGTTAACAGAATGCAATCGTGCGTTAAAAAGAAAATTTTCGAGCCACTTTCGTGATACTTTCAGTAGTTGGGTATCTTTTGTGCAAAATTATTTTAGTTCAGGCCACTTTACTACAATTAAGTCATATTTTAATGATATAATCAAAGTTTCACATTAAAATAATTTTATTTGATTTTCTATTTTAACGGTAAAGCATTAGTTTGACTAGTAACACTAACTAGTATTTAGTCCAGATTTGTTGTTTCGATTATTTTAAAAATATTTATATCGATCCAACCGTATGAATATATATTTTACAGATATAACCAAAGTTTCAGATCAAAATAATTTTATTTCGTTTGCTATTTTAACAGTCAAAAATTAGTTTGACTAGTACTAGTAACTAGTGTTTAGTCCTGTATTGGTGTCTCGACTTATTTAAAATTATTTTTAATTGATCCAACCGTATGAATGTCAAAATAAATATATTTTAATGATATAACCAAAGTTTCAAATCAAGATAATTTTATTTGGTTTGTTATTTTAACAGTCAAACATTAGTTTGACTATTACCGCTAACTAGTGTTGAGTCCTGATTTGTTGTTTTGTTTATTGTAAAAATACTTTATATCGATCTAACGGTATGGATGTCATATATATATATATATATATATTATTGATATAACCAAAGTTTCAGATCAAAATAATTTTATTTCGTTTGCTATTTTAACAGTCAAAAATTAGTTTGACTAGTACTAGTAACTAGTGTTTAGTCCTGTATTGGTGTCTCGACTTATTTAAAATTATTTCTAATTGATCCGACCGTATGGATGTCAAAATAAATATATTTTAATGATATAACCAAAGTTTCAAATCAAGATAATTTTATTTGGTTTGTTATTTTAACAATCAAACATTAGTTTGACTATTACCGCTAACTAGTGTTTAGTCCTGATTTGTTTTTTGTTTATTATAAAAATACTTTATATCGATCCAACTGTATAGATGTCATATATATATATATATATTATTAATATAACCAAAGTTACAATCAAAATAATTTTATTTGGTTTGCTATTTTAACAGTCAACTATTAGTTTGACTATTACTAATAACTAGCATAATAACCCCTGCGAGGCATGGGTCATTTTCTAATTTTTTTTATGCATCATACAATTATAATGTTCTTAATTGTTTTCTTATTTGTAAATGTTGTCAATGTCTACCGTATTTCAAATACAAGTTGATTGTTTATCAATGTGTATTATTTTCATAAAAGAAAATACCAAATTACACAACGTTTCAAATATAACTCATTAAGCAAAATATATATATATATATATATATTCTTGCCTGTGTTGTATAATTTGTATTTAATGAATGAATATAAATAGGGTAGTCAGTATACGTTTAAAATGAAACGATTATACTTAATCTGTATAATGCCGTTAGTATGTTTACAAATAAAAAGTTAAAAAATAACATTTATGTTGAATACAAAGTTAAACAAAAAATTTGAATTTTATTTAAATAAATTATATGTACTGGTATATATTATTACTGACTTAACTACTAACTTACAATTAACTTACTCAATTTAAAAAGATAAAAAATGCATAATTGAAGTGAGGATGACTTGCAATCATAATATATAATAATATAAAATTTACAATATTGTTAATATAAAAGTTGATTTTAATGAAAAAGGCTAGTTTTGAAATTCAACGTATGTATGCATGAAAAAATGTTAATTTTTTATTTACACTACGGTTACCAAAGTAACATTAAGTTATATGTGTGTGTGTCAGCATGTAAATTGTCGTATGTTACAATTCTTAGTAAATTACGATGGTTTCAATTATTTATATGCTAAATATCTGATTTATGTACATTTTTAATCACTATTAACATCTGGTGAGACAAATGATTACTTAAATAACATGTATTTATAATTATTCAAAAATTAAAATTATGTAATAATTAAATTGCAATAATTTATATCTTGTATTCATATTATCACTGACAAACAATATATATCTAGTTTTTACGCAACTGAGTATCAATAATGGTTGTAACATAAAAATAAATTATATATTATAAAGACTTATTATTGATATTCATGATTTTATTTCAAGGATTCGAAGGAAAAATTATAATTATATCGTTATTTAAACCGTTTTTAAGTTACTTTCATTACTACTCTAATATTTCTTTCTATAATAATTTGATAACATTGTATACTATTCTCCTAAAATTAAATATTTTTCAATTTGATAAAGTTTTATAAATATCAGTTGAACTGATTAATTCATTCAGATTATTGAACAATATATATTTTCTTTAAATAGTATAAAATATATTGAATCAAATATTAAAATAAAGTATAGATATAATTTTTTTAAATAATTCAAAATATTTGTACAATATTATCTTAATCAATGAATATTATTTATCTAAAAGAATTCTTTTTAAAAAGCTAGTTTTTTTAAAGTGAAAATAAAAAATAAATCGATTTAATATATCATCGTAGTTTTAAAAAATCTCGGGAAATCTCATATCAAATTTCGAATATGTTTAAAATCGGGACAAGTCCCAAAAATAATAATGCGCTACCAATGAAATTAGTAATTTTAATATAAATAATCAATTGACTTTATCTTATAAACACCTCAAACACATTAATTTATATTAACAAAAGATATTAAAAAAAATTCACATTATTGATAAGATAGTATCGCCGAACTTGTAATTTAAATTTACTAAACATAGAATGTGATGTTGTTTTTCGGCCGAGTCATGTAGTCAAATTCGAGTATTTTTTAAAGAATGGGCCAAGTTCTAATTTCAAATTGGAATAAAATAGAATGTTTGACTCATTATAATTCGAACTCATCTAAATATGTAATAGCATTATAGATTATTTATATATAAGCGATTCTATTTTCAATATTTTCTTTAAAAATTATATATGTACATTTTAATAACTTTTATAATAATAAAATATGTTAAAAATATATGAGATGCATTTTGAAACTAAAAAAAATTAATAAATAAGATAATAATTCATTTATGTACTATGTCTAATTTTGTATTCAGAATTTAATTCTTTAAAATTAACTGTACAAATATTAAAGTAACTATCTTTTTTTGCGGAATTCAAGTAACAATCTTTAAAGTTAAATAAAATATTCATTTAGCACACTTACATATTACGTGTATGATAAAAAATACATGTGACATTATGGTGTAGTGGTATGGGGTTGTATAGCTGAATGAAATATCTCAAGTTCGATTATCACAAAGCACATATTTTATATAAAAAATTAAAACTGGGGTAATTTAGTCTTTTTAATGAGACTTTTTAATCTCACTAATTATCTCATTGTTCACCTATTATATATAGAAGAGACTAGTGTTTAGTCCTCTATTGGTGTCTCGACTTATTTAAAATTATTTCTAATTGATCCAACTATGTGGATGTCAAAATAAATATATTTTAATGATATAACCAAAGTTTCAAATCAAGATAATTTTATTTGGTTTTGATATTTTAACAGTTAAATATTAGTTTGACTAGTACTTGTAACTAGTGTTTAGTCCTGTATTGGTGTCTCGACTTATTTAAAATTATTTCTAATTGATCCAACCGTATAGATGTCAAAATAAATATATTTAATGATATAACCATAATTTCAAATCAAGATAATTTTATTTGGTTTGTTATTTTAACATTCAAGCACTAACTAGTGTTTAGTCATTAATTGGTGTTTCGATTTTTTTTAAAAATATTTTCCGTCAATCCAACCGTATAGATGTCAAGATATATATATTTTAGGGATATAACCAAAGTTTCAAAAAAAACAAATTTATTTGATAAGTTATTTTCACAGTCAAACATCGGTTGACCTGAATTTTTTTTGGCTTGGCTTGGCTCGTTTATGTTCGCGAACAAGCTCGTGTTAGGTTCGTTAGTTAACGAGCTTGTTGTTCGATAAGAAAGCCCGACTCGGCTCGGTTCGTCAGAAAAAAAATTAAAGCTTGGCTCTGTTCAATCAAAACTTGGTTCGGCTTGTGAACAGCCCTATACAGGACGCTTCCAAACTGATGAACGAGAAAAATAACATTACTTCGATACTTTGCAGCAAAGAGAACGAGGATTTCTCAAATTCTCCAATTTTTTTGGCTAATAGAGTTTGATTAAAAAATCAAATTTCTAGAACCCAAGCCCCCTCTTTCCTTTGGCATGCAAAAATACTCTCGTTTACATCAATGGATTCTTTTCTTTTTTAAATATCAAAGTCGTCACTCAAATGAAGATCATATATCAATTTTATTATCAAACTTAACGGGGTATCATTTTGAAAGGCATATGTCATAGCCTATTTGTTTATTCGAGGATTTAACTCAACTCAAATAAGAATGTAACAAGTAAATAGTGAATCTACCGTCGAAGAGATCTCTCAAAGTAACATATGTCAAAGGATTCAGAAACAAGGTTCATCTACAGACTTGAGGAATTACTTCACTGGAAGAAGTTCAAGAAATTGATCAAGCCTCAGTGATATAAATCAAGATTGTGGATTTAATCAAGTGACAAAGATCTTGTCAGGGTATCAAATAATTACAGGGATTTAATCTGAAGAAAATTAAGTTATCAAAGTCAAGACATGAAGAAACGTCAAGAAAGTTAGTCACTCATGAACCAGACAGTACATCGAGTGTCAACATTGAAGTTGTGAAATTGATTCATAATTGACAGTGATTTTCAGAAGATTTTCAGAAGAATGGTTGTTGTTCAAGAGTAGTATTAATTCTCTATTAATAAATTAAGTCATATAATTTAATTAAGAAAATAAATTAAATCTGCAAAGATTAATTTATTGGTTAATTGAATTAATTGATTAATTAATTCTAAATTAATATTAAGAATTTTCTGAATTATAATTGAATTAAAATCAGTTTTAATTCAGTAAGACAATTGAAATTGAACTGGCATGACAATCTGGATTGTCATACCGATTGTCATGCCAGGCCATTCCTGATTGTCTCACCGAAAGTTCTACTGGAAGGAGGATTGTCTTGCCAGTTCATTTTGATAGTCTTGCTAGTTCATTCAATTGTCTCACCGAAAGTCATGGTGGTTCAACAGATTGTCTTGCTAGCTCAACGGATTGTCTCACCGAAAGTCATGCCAATTCTCATATAGTCATGCTAGTTCAAGTGGATTCTGTTGATTGAAATATAAAAGACAGAAGCAGCAGAAGACATTTTAACATCAACCAATTCAAGAACAGCAGCTGCAGAAGAAATATTTTATCTCTCTGCTGAATTCAAGATTATACATTTCTAGTTTTAAAGTTAAATCCAAACCACTAGAAATCATTCTCTTGTTCTTGTGTAACTATCTAGCGGATCAAAATCCCTAGAACTTAATTTCAAATTGCTTTTAGCATTTGATTCTTTTTATTGCAAAAATAGAAAAAGTTCATGTCGAATTTATTCTAGATTTGTGATAATTAATTTGAGATTAATCCCCTGTAATCGATACCGTTGTTGTAACACCTTTCAAGTTTAATAATATTTTTATTTAACTTGAATTTTGTTTCAATTTTTTTATTCCGCACTAAATTCGATTAAACGGTATAGTTTGTATTCAACCCCCCCTTCTACAAACACATTGGGATCTAACAATTGGTATCAGAGCCTTCTGATTAACGAACAAATCAAGATCCTAGACTTTTGTGATTTTTCAACTCCTTGAATTATTATTTATTCAAAAATTCATAATGACTTCACAAAAAGTTGGAACCTTTAAAATTCCACTATTTGATAAAGAAAATTATATTATGTGGAAGAAGAAGATGCTCTTGTTTTTACAAGTTGCAAATCCCAAATATCTGAACTTGTTAAAGAAGGGTCCAAAAATTCCGATGGTTATTGAACTAGAGGTGATAGAAGATTATGTTGTAATTACCAAAGCTAGAACCTATGCAAAAGAGCCTGAGGATTTTACTCCTACTGAAAAGGAAGAAGCCTTCTTGGATGTCAACCTTCAATTAATTTTAGTTGATTCCCTTGATTCCTTGATGAACAGACATGTGATGAACTATAAAAATTTCAAACACATCTGGGAAACTATTGAGATGATTAATGAAGGCACAAGGGAAGTTAGGGAGAACAAATTAGAGATCCTAACCTCTGAGTATGAACATTTTAAATCCAATCCAGGAGAAGGAATTACTGAAGTGTTCGAAAGGTACAATGCATTGATCAACAACCTGAACATAAATGGAAAATATTATTCAATTAGGGAGATCAACAAAAAGTTCCTTTTAACACTGCCAACTCATCTTGAACATAGAATCACTGCCATAAGAGAAGATAGAGATCTTAGTGAGATTTCTTTGGAAAGGCTCTATGGTGTGTTAAAAACCTATGAGTTGGAGCAGATTCAGCAGAAGGAAGTCTACGGGAAAGAGTTGTCAGCACATCTACTGCTCTAGTAGCTGAAGGTCAACAACAACAACAACAATCTCAACTGTCAGAGAGAATGATACATTATTCCAAGGCTGAGGAAAATGTGTTAGTAGCAGAATATGATCCTTCTACTACAAATCAATCCAGTGATGATTTTTACTCCTTGGAAGAGCTGGAGCAATTGGAAGATGAGTCAATGGCCCAGATTGTCAAGAGATTCTCCAATGTCAGATTCAAGAGAAATCCCAAGTTCAAGTACAAGTCCAACTACAACAGATTCCAGAAAGATGGATCTTCATCCTCTAACACCAGCAGTGGTGGATACAAAACAGGGATGGTTGATCGGAGCACCGTCAGATGCTATAACTGCAATGAGTTGGGACACTTTGCCACAGAATGCAGGAAGCCAAAGCAAGTAAGGAAGAACTCTTATGATTCAAATCAGAAGAGTAACTCTGAACGGACTTATCTGGCAAAAGGAAGAAGCTGGGATGATACTGATAGTGAAGATGAAGAAGAAGGGAATCTTGCTCTTATGACTATTGATGGAAATACTTCATCGTCAAGAAAAGAGGTAAAATTTACTGATGTTGAATTAGTTTATCATCTAGGAGGTTTCTTAGATTGTACTAATCGTGATAATGAATTGTTAAGTCAACAGATCAAAGACCTTGAGAAAGAGGTCAATGAATTAAGACTTATGCACATTAATCAAGACAAATTAAAAGAACAAGTATCTTTTCTAGAGAATAGAGTTAACTGTTATAGACAACTCGAAACTATTCTCAAAGACAAGATCACCGGTCTTGAGACTAAGGTTAAAGCTTACTTTAATTCTTGTTCGAAGGCTAAAGAGTTCTACAGTAAGCAAGCTGTTAATCAAATATCTGGAATAGGTTTTGATTATAATGATGCTATTGGAGAATTAGGCATAAACTCTCCACCTCATGTCTGTGCTAAAGGTAAAGAAGTACCACATGTGCTTAAGGGTGTTGATAAACCCCTCTATAAAAAATCAATTGTTGAACCATTTGATGAGACCTCCTTTATTATTTAAGAAAAAATACGTGCTGAAGATCGTGCTAATGAGAAGGTTGTTTCCAAGCCAAGTGTGTCGAAAGTTCCAGTCAAAGTTGTGAAAGCAACTGTGACTAACTCAGACACACATGAGTTGGATAACAAAAATGCTATGTCTACCATGCATAATTTTCCTGTTGTTAATCCCTCTCATAAAGTATGTGGTGTTCCTAATTGTATGTCTTGTGCTTTTAATTTGATGTATGTTTATTTTAATGGTAAGCATGTTTCTAGTGATAAGACTACTCCTCGTCAGCATGTGAATAATAGGAAGCATGATAGGTCGAAGACTGCTAGTCCTTCTAAGGCTAGAAAAGAGACATTTGTGCCTAAGCCTAAACAGAAATTTGTTAAGGCTGTTTACAAGGTCAAATGTCCAGTCATTGAGAAAGTTGAGAACATTAAAGTTAAGAATGTTGTTTTGCCTGACAAAGGTCAATTCTACAAGTATGTCGGGCCCAACCAAGTTTGGGTTCCGAAGAAGGTTAAATCCATTTGTATTGCAGGGCATTAAATAGGTGGAACCGGTAGTGTGGATTCTTGGCAGTGGGTCGTCAAGACATATGACCGGAGATAGAGCCCTGCTATCAAATGTGGTTGAGAAAGCTGGCCCAGTGGTTACCTTTGGAGATAACAGCAAAGGTTTAACTGAGGGATATGGTTGTTTGCAAGCTGGTAAAGTTATCATTGAACTCAAACTTCTTTCAACATTAGTGATTTCTTATTTCAATTAAAATCTTTTGAAATCACTATTGTACATCATTTCTCTCAAAAGATTAAATGTATATTTTTCATTCATTATAGATCTTAAGTACATTTTATCTCTCTATTGCCATATGTTCTGTGATACAGGTACAGTCTCCAATGACTTTCTTTCATTGACAGTCATGAGGTTGAAATCCACAACTTCTATCCCAGATTGTAAAGACAAACACAGAAACAGAACCAGCCAACACTCTCTTACCACTAAAATGAAGTATGAATGAGTGTGAGGGAGATAATGCTTTAGTGCACCACATAAGGAAGGTTCTGAAGTCAACCCAGCAGCTCTGTCTCCTACAAAGATGACTAGTATTTAAACCGAGACAACTGCTAACTCCCATACATCTTCTCAAAAAGATGTAATGGCTGAAAAAGGCACAAAACAGTTACTAAATTCATTCTCTCAACAGGGTGCGTCTATTAAAATTTGCCTGTCGGCCAAGGTATCCGATGTAGTGTCACCAACTCAAAAATAAACAATTCTTGATGCACAAGGAAATGTCACACACATAAAGGATGAGTTGACGGAAATAAGAGTTTCGACCATTTTAAGGTCAGATTCGACTGTTCAAGGTTCTTTAATGGACCAATTGCCTTTACAGGTGTTAGGAGAGGATACTGATCCAAAAGCCATATGTCAGTGGTCAGTGTCTACCTCCCCAGACTTAAATCCCCTGGATGCATCTGCGGATAGTGGATCTGACATAGGTGCAGATCGGCAACTTGTTGACAATGATTCAGATATTACCTGATGAGTCACAAGGAAATGTCTTAACAGACATTATAAGGGAACTTTGATCTTTATGCTAAATTCTTTGGATCATTGTTTACCTTCCCAGAGTTCAAATCTGGAACCCTAAAAGGGAAACTAGCAACTTGTAGATTATGACTCAGATTCATCTGACGAGTTTAACAAGGATGGGGATTTGCGAACTCCCATTGCACCACCTGTGACCTCCTTAAGGATGGCTAAGGTGATTTTTCTTGCAGGTACAACTGAATTTTGGAGCTATGAGAGGAGTGATACACTTGTGAGGATGCATGTAAACACGAGTGGAGAGAAGAGTGAAATACATGTGAGGTACACTAAACAGAATCACACACTCACAGTGAGGAAAAAAGAGAAACTACTTGTTATTTCTTTTCCAACCAAGTGAAATATGAGAACTCCTTCAGACAACGGCATACATTCATTCTCTAAGGGGGAGATAAAAGCTTAAGTAATAGTTTGGAGGATTCCTCAACTAAGGGGGAGAAATAGCTGGGAGGAAGAAAAAGATCCTACATATGTACACTACACCACACCATTGTTGTTTGTAACTACGGATCCTATTGTACGAGAGAGGTGGTAAACACAAGGTGATTTCCTAGTAAGGGAAGAAGCTGTTTTCCAAAAGGGAAGTACCATTGGTTTTTATCTGCGGATCCTATTGTATGGGAGATGTGGTAAACGAAGGTGATCTCCTTTAAGCAGTTGATTCTCATAGGGGGGGAAGCAAGAGAGATATGCGCTTCTCATCAGGAAATATGGTTGTACAAAAGAAGATGAAACTACTTGAAGATATGTTCAGTCTAGAGGAACATCTATTTGGAATCTGGAAAATGTTAAATATAATCCAGAACTTTTCTGCTATTTACTTTGCATTTCTGTTTACATATTTTTCTTATTTGTTAGTTGAGTTATCCTCTAGGTATTTGTTGTTATTGTCTAACAACCAAATAGGGGGGGATTGAAAGGCATATGTCATAGCCTATTTGTTTATCCGGTGATTTAACTCAACTCAAATAAGAATGTAACAAGTAAATAGTGGATCTACCGTCAAAGAGATCTCTCAAAGTAACATATGTCAAAGGATTCAGAAACAAGGTTCATCTACAGACTTGAGGAATTACTTCACTGGAAGAAGTTCAAGAAATTGATCAAGCCTCAGTGATATAAATCAAGATTGTGGATTTAATCAAGTGACAGAGATCTTGTCAGGGTATCAAATAATTACAGGGATTTAATCTGAAGAAAATCAAGTTATCAAAGTCAAGACATGAAGAAACGTCACGAAAGTTAGTCACTCATGAACCAGACAGTACATCGAGTGTCAACATTGAAGTGGTGGAATTGATTCATAATTGACAGTGATTTTCAGAAGAATGGTTGTTGTTCAAGAGTAGTATTAATTCTCTATTAATTAATTAAGTCATATATTTTAATTAAAAAAATAAATTAAATCTGCAAAGATTAATTTATTGATTAATTGAATTAATTGATTAATTAATTCTAAATTAATATTAAGAATTTTCTGAATTATAATTGAATTAAAATCAGTTTTAATTCAGTAAGACAATTGAAATTGAACTGGCATGACAATTTGGATTGTCATACCGATTGTCATGCCAGGCCATTCCTGATTGTCTCACCGAAAGTTCTACTGGAAGGAGGATTGTCTTGCCAGTTCATTTTGATAGTCTTGCTAGTTCATTCAATTATCTCACCGAAAGTCATGGTGGTTCAACAGATTGTCTTGCTAGCTCAACAGATTATCTCACCGAAAGTCATGCCAATTCTCAGATAGTCATGCTAGTTCAAGTGGATTCTGTTGATTGAACTATAAAAGACAGAAGCAGCAGAAGACATTTTAACATCAACCAATTCAAGAACAGCAGCCGCAGAAGAAATATTTTATCTCTTTGCTGAATTCAAGATTATACATTTCTAGTTTTAAAGTTAAATCCAAACCACTAAAAATCATTCTCTTGTTCTTGTGTAACTATCTAGCGGATCAAAATCCCTAGAACTTAATCTCAAATTGCTTTTAGCATTTGATTCTTTTTATTGCAAAAATAGAAAAAGTTCATGTCGAATTTATTCTAGATTTGTGATAATTAATTTGAGATTAATCTCTTGTAATCGATACCGTTGTTGTAACACCTTTCAAGTTTAATAATAGTTTTATTTAACTTGAATTTTGTTTCAATTTTTTTATTCCGCACTAAATTCGATTAAACGGTATAGTTTGTATTCAATACCCCCCTTCTACAAACACATTGGGACCTAACATATTTGAATCACTAAAGTTAAATTAAATATCAAACACATACCTCTAAATTGCTCAGTTGTTTAAAGAGGGGATAACTATCCTCTTGTTCACATGTTCGAATCCACGAAAATAGAATTTATGATTATGCCTCTTGAGTCAGAGTCTGTCGCTTAAATGCAGTTTACCTTGGTTCACGTGTTTTGCAGGTTATTGCGTGAGCCCGTGGGGTTTACCCAGTGCGCACCCGAAGGGTAGCGACTGCGGGTTCTCTATCTTAAAAAAAGAATTAAAATTTATTTTTATAGAGTTCTATACATTTATCTTAAATGTTACTACAATCAAACGAGAAGCTATGAATTCTAGTGTTTTAGATAATATAATTAGATTTTTAAAATTTTATCTACTATTTATTTTAATTTTGTAGTTAGTTTTTGATTTAAAATAAAAGTAATGAGTATATTATATTAATAAAATCTAGATATATTATCTTAAATACTAGAAATCACAATTTTTCATTTGGTGGTAGTAGTATTCAAGAAAATGGCGGGGGGGATTATAAAAATAATTTTTAATTTTTGAGTACATATTTTAAGCTATCTGTTTAATATTTAGTTTGATTTTAGTGATTTAGATGATATCTCGTTAAGTTTGATGTCTAAATTGATATATGACATTTAGCTACAATACTATTAATATTTTGAACAACTCTTTTGGGAATTCTGAAACAACTTATAATAAATACGGGAATATCTTGTGTGATTGCATCCCCCAACCTGCTACAGAAGCAGATGAGATTTTTACCCTTTGAGTCTATTCAACACTTTTTCTTTGATAAATATAAACACATTCTTCTTCTTCCTCCCCACAAGTGATGGCAATCCAAAATATTTCACAACCTTCACTCTTAAAATACTTTCCAGATTTTATTGAATTTCATTCCCAACAAATTAGTTCATATGTCTGATTTAATTAACTGATTAATGATGTATACGATAACTTAACAAATTTAACATTTTGTCCGTAAGTAATGGTGATTTTATCGGTTTCGAGAGAGTGATTAGTAATGTAGTTGATTCATCTTCACCAAGTATGAGAATGGATATTACTTTTAGTGGTAAAAATGTTATCAACGGAGTTACTCTTAAATGTTTAATGATTAAAACACTTCAATTATCGTACTTCAAGAAATACTCAGTAGCTTATACAATGAATATGTAAGCTTAAAATATGGTAAATAAATTATTAGAGAATAAATTATATACCATATTATAAGCAACTGAGTTTTTACATAAATTCAACATTAGATGATTGTAACAGCCATCAAACGTTTTAAAATAACTCCGTTAATAACATATTTATCATTAAATATTGAATTCATTCTCATACATGGTGAAAATGAATCAACTACGTCATCAACTACTCTCTCGAAATTGATGGAACTACCATTACTTTAGAGATAATGTTAGATTTGTTAATCTAGTCATATGTATCTTCAATCAACTATTAGTCGGGGATTGAATTAGACTTATGGGCTAATTTATAGCCGAAATTTGATAAGAAATGGTACTGACAATAAAATGGTCGGGGATTGAGTTAGACTTCTGGGCTAATTTATAGCCAAAATTTGAAGGAAAATGACAATGACAATAAAGTAGAGTTAACCACAAACCAATTCTTCTACTAGCTATTAGATACCCTCATGTGTGTATTTAATACGATATTAATATTTTTCTTATTAATTGTCTTAACTGTTAAAGATGTTGAAAATTATGTAATCCCTCTATCAAGAAGTGTCTACAAGACGTCTCTCTTTCTAATTGGTTACATAATAGTTTGTTATTTTTCAATTGTAATACTTTATCACTATTACGGTGTTACTAATAAACAAGATTTTTTAAACTATTGTATGTTACAGTATTCATATATATTTAATCATATATAAATTTTTATATATTGGTTTTAATTTTTAAAAAAAAAATTAAAGTTGATGGAATTTTTATATTTACGAAAATATATTTAGTGTTAGGAGCTGTTCCACATCGTTTATGGGAGGTGCAAGGACTTCTAGATGAAAACGTCATATGTGTTAGTGTAGGTGCCCTAGAGGCAATACATTATTCTTTTATCTTTATGTCAGTTGATCATTCAATAAATGTATTTATTATGACCTTAATTACTGCGATATTTTGTTAGCATAATAAATGTCCTTAGAATCATGATACAAATTGTATAGTTTAAGTACATGACTTGAACTTGAGATTATATAATATATCATATTCTTAAAGGTCCCTAGTCGAGTATTATTATATAGGACAATAATAATACATAGATAGACTAGTATGTTGTTTGACAAGATAACCACATCTCATTGGTTATAAGTATGGGGATACTGAAGTCAATACATAGGTACATGTGAGAGTACATGGTACTGGACAGACCCACAGTGAGATTCTTCATGTTTAATAAAGTCATAAGAAAGACTCACAGTGATAATGGTGTAATGATCCTTTGACTTGAAATCATTATATTTCTATACGAGGATTAATATACTTTGACTACATTAAAAGTTACTTTTGATCGGGTGATGATAAAAGTGGACATCGGGTATATCATGAGTCGTATGAGAAATATGAATGATAGATAAAGGATTTAACCCTCCTATAATTAGGAGAGATATTATTGGCCTCTTGATTGAGTGAGATTATAAAAGCATGGCCATGCTCAAATAATGATTTGTTTCAATAATCTACTCATGCATCAAGTAAACCCAGATTAAATGTTGAAGAGGATGACTAAATACATGCCTCGAGTTTAATCTATAATATGTATGGTTAAAGGGATTATATTACACGGAAAAACATTAATCACGAAAGGTTTTATCTAATCACGATTTAATTATTGTTTAATTGGGTAACAATGATGTATTACTAGATACCGCTCATTGTTTATAATTTTATTAGAGAATAAAATTATTGCCAATTAAATAATAGCCTATAGGGTCGCACAAATAGAGCACTTAATGGAATAGTTAATTTAAATTATGGATTTAAATTAATTGATGATTATTTGAATTTTATTATAATTAAGTAAGACTTAATTGAGATAATATAAATTCGAATTAAAAGGAATGTTTTTGCCCATAATAATTAAGTATGACTTAGTTATTAATTAAATAATAGAAATTCGTTTTTATTATTTAATCCAATACCTACTAGGGTTGGGCTTTGCTATTATGGGCCTTTTTAATCAGTCATTATAAATAGATAATGAGAGGTTAAAGAGGCTTGAACGTTTTTTAAGAAAACCCTAGCAGCAAAGAGAGGCAGAGGCAATTCAGATCGTCAAGAAGGAGGCTAGTACATCCATTCCGTAGTCAAGTTCGTGAGACGTTCTTGAAGGTGCTCGTGTGGATACCATAGAGGTGTTTCTCCGAGAGGTAGACACAAAGCGTGATAGCTAGGATCTCCGTTGAGTTCGTAAAAGTTAATCTCTTGAAAGGTATGATTCGTTATCTCCATAATCTGCCCATAATTATACATGGATCCTGTTTTTGGGTTTCGAATTTTTGTTTTATTTAACGTTTATCCGCTGCGTTTTATGCCTTCGGAACCCAACAATGGCATCAGAGCTACGTGTATAAGGGGCTGATTTGGTTACGTGTTTACTGTATTTTTACAAGTATGCATGTGTGATGAGTCTGCCATGATAACAGTTATGTTATATGAGTCTGCCATGATAACAGTTATGTTATATGAATGATATGATGAATCTGTTAATGATCTATATGATGATACTAGTATGTTTAAGATCTGCCATAACTCATATGTATGCGATCTCTTAAAATATGTATACTGATACACGTTTTTGGTAACTAGGATATGGATCGTGTGTATACTGATACATGCTTCTGGAATAGTATTCTGATACATGTTTTTCTAGTATTCTAATACTTGATTTAGGTCGAACCGCGTGGTTAGGGTTTCGTTTTTAATTTGTGCTTATGACATATGCTTTACTTATTTATTATTCTTGATTGGATCATGATAAGTGATAAATAGTATGTCATCTTTATATGATCTATCATGTTCTTTAATGGTTACTGAGCATGGTGCATAGTTATGGCCTTAAGACCTTAGTTGTAATGGTTTATTCTTTTGGTTTGTAATAAATACGACTTGCATGTCGTTTTCTATTTGTAGTTGTTTTATCTCGAATGTAACTCGAGTTCTTTTGTAAGTTCATTAGTATAATTCTTAATGTAACATCCTAGAAGGACAAGGGAAAGAGGAGGCATCCTATGGAGGCCAAGGAGACAATGGAAGCAATAGAGAAGACATATGTAATAGTTATTTTTACACCATAGATTGACCTTGATCTTTTCATTAGCCTGAAAAGATCACATAGGATTGGGCCATAACTATTGCACGTTTACTTTACGTACTTTTCATATGATGTATAAATAGTATGTGTAGAGTAGAAAAATGCATGTTTTAATTAGATTAATGATGTATGTATGTATTAGATACATCACCCATGCCATGCCTTTAAACAAGATAAAATCTGTAACGACTCAAGATTTAAAATTAACAAACGATCATGAGATTCTCGTGTTTATGAAACACGGAATAAAATACGAATTTTCTTTATTTCTGACATGGGGCGATTTTGTCAACAACGGGTTCATAGAACTTGTAAGGCTGTGGGTTTTAAGCGAGACCGATGTGACTCCTCCACTACCTGGAAATCAAACCATTGACGAGTATTGATTTGAAGTATTTTATTCAAGGAAAAATTGGGAATCTCTTTATGATGGGATCATGATCGTTCTAAATTAAAATCCCTAAGTAAAAATATTAAGTTTTAATCAGATGCTTTCCAATGAATGAACACTCATTAAATCCTAGATCGATAAGGGGAAGGGCTGTCAGTGGCAGGGGACTCCTATCTATCATGGTGAAATGCGACGAATATAAACGGTTATATTCGGACGTTGTATCATTGGGTCTAACTTAACTGAGTCATCATAATAAGGTGAATATAAACGGTTATATTCAACTATTATGAACTTAGAAGCATAGAGTTTGGTTAAAAATCTATTAGATAGATAAGATCAATTGTTGTTCACCAAATTATCCAAGAATTATATATGATATAATTGACAACTGTTGTCTACCTAAATAATCATGTTTTAAGGATACCAGTGGTTGACTTAGAACATGACGAAATATGGATCTTGGCTCACTAGAAAGATTTATGGGATATACTTTCCGAATTAATAGTTAGGGCTATTAATTTGATAAAAAAAATAGTGGGAGATATATTACGAATATATCATAATCATATGAACATAAAATTTTAACTCAGACAATCTAATGTTTATTTTGCGCTTTTATTATTGTAGATACTGAGTAATGGCAAACAACACAAACACACTATCCGTACGTTCAGTCCTTGAGAAGGACAAGCTGACAGGAGGAAACAACTTCCTAGACTGGCAGAGGAATTTGAGGATTGTCCTCAGGCAGGAGCGCAAGCTTCATGTCATTGATATTCCTCCTCCAGGCCCCCTTCCTGAGGGTGCTACTGCTGATGAACGAGCAGCACGCACAAAGGATGAGAATGATGCAAATGATGTTGCATGTCTTATGTTGGCAACTATGAGTGCTGAGCTTCAAAGACAACATGTGCATATGGATGCATATACTATCAATGAGCACTTGCAAAGCATGTTTGCAAGCCAAACTCGTCAAGAAAGGTTCAACACGAGTAAGTCACTTTTTAATTGCAAACAAGGGGCGAGTGAACCAGTTGGCCCACATGTTCTGAAGATGATTGGTTACATTGAGTACCTTGAAACTTTGGGTTTCCCGATTGGTCCGGAAACTGGTATTGACCTAATCATGAATTCTTTGAACAACAAATTCACTCAGTTTGTTGTGAACTACAATATGAATGAATTTGACAAAACACCTACTGAATTGTTGCATATGTTGAGAACATATGAGACCAACATGAAGACAGCTGAACCTGCTCCCATACTGATGGTGGGAAATAAAGGTAAGGCCAAAGGGAAGGGAAAATGGAAGGGTAAGAAGAAGATTGGATCTGATTCTACAACCAAGCCAAAGTCAGGTCCCAAACAGGCTTTAAAGCCTAAAGGTGGTGTGGCCAAGGGTGAATGTCACTACTGTAAGAAAGATGGTCACTGGAAGAGAAACTGTCCAATTTACTTGGAGGATCTGAAGAAAAAGAAAGCAGTTCAGATTTCTGGATCAGGTATTTATGTTATAGAAGTCAATTTGTCTATTTCTACATCCTGGGTATTTGATACTGGATGTGCTTCTCACATTTGTATAAATGTGCAGGGCCTGCAGAGAAGTAGAACTCTGGCTAAGGGAGAAGTGGACCTAAGAGTAGGCAATGGAGCAAAAGTTGCTGCTTTAGCTGTAGGGACTTATTATTTATCTATGCCCTCTGGGCTTGTTTTAGAACTAGAAGACTGTTTTTACGTGCCTGCGATTCGCAGAAACATTATTTCTGTTTCTTGTTTGGACAAGAAAGGTTTTTCGTTTACAATAAAGAACAACAGTTGCTCTTTTGCTTTGAATGATTTAACCTATGGTGTTGCGCGTTTATTTAATGGTTTATATGTTCTTGATTTAGATAACCCTGTCTGTAATATAGAAAACAAACGACTTAAAATAAATGACTCAAATCAAACATACCTCTGGCATTGTCGTCTAGGCCACATAAATGAGAAACGCATATCCAAATTACATAAGGATGGATACTTGGATAAGTTTGATTTTGAATCATACCAAGAATGCGAATCTTGTTTGCTTGGTAAGATGACTAAAGCCCCTTTCACTGGTAAGGGTCAAAGGGCCACTAAACGTCTGGAGCTAATACATAGTGATGTATGTGGCCCAATGCGTGTAATGGCTAGAGGAGGCTACTACTACTTCATAACATTTACTGATGATTTCAGTAGATATGGATATGTATATCTTATGAAGAACAAATCCGATTCTTTTGAAAAATTTAAAGAATACAAGGTTGAAGTAGAGAAGCAAATTGGCGGAGATGCAAGTATTAAGATCTTACGATCCGATCGTGGGGGTGAATACTTAAGCACCGAATTTAGAAAGTATTTGAAAGAGTGTGGTATTGTATCGCAACTCACTCCGCCAGGAACACCTCAATGGAATGGAGTTTCAGAGAGGAGAAATCGCACCTTGTTGGACATGGTGCGATCGATGATGAGTCATGCAGATCTTCCAATTAGTTTCTGGGGTTACGCTCTAGAAACAGCGGCTTTCACACTTAACCGTGTTCCTACTAAGAAGGTTCAAAAGACTCCATATGAGATATGGAAAGAGAAACGGTCAGGCATGAACTTTATGAAAGTTTGGGGATGTAAGGCATTTGTGAAACGTCAAGAATCTGACAAGCTTGGACCTAAATCCGAAGAGTGCATTTTTGTAGGATACCCTAATGAAACAAAGGCATATTATTTTTATAGTCCTTCTGAGCAGAAAGTGTTTATTGCTCGAGATGCTGTCTTCATGGAAAGAGATTTTGTTTCCAAAAGAAACAGTGGGAGAACTATAGATCTCGATGAAGATCGAGAACCGCAAAATAGCATTGAACCTGAAGTGGAACAAGAGCAGAATAATGATAATGCTCAACAAACACAGGTTGTTCGTAGATCTGGTAGATTTCGCCATGAGCCAGAGAGATATGGATTTCTCATGACTCAGTGTGGTGATTTGATGCTCATAGATGAAGATGAGCCTCTCACATACCAAGATGCTATGAACAGTCCAGACTCTAAGAGATGGCTTGAAGCCATGAAATCCGAGATAGATTCCATGTACGAAAACCAAGTATGGACTTTGGTTGATCCACCTGAAGGGGTAAAACCCATAGGGTGCAAATGGGTTTTTAAGAAGAAAAAGGGCATGGATGGAAATGTTCAGACCTATAAAGCTAGGCTGGTTGCAAAAGGTTTCAAACAAATTCATGGTATTGACTATGATGAAACTTTCTCACCAGTGGCTATGGTCAAGTCTATAAGGATTTTACTTGCCATTGCAGCATTCCATGATTATGAAATCTGGCAAATGGATGTCAAAACAGCCTTCCTTAATGGAAGCCTTGAAGAGGATGTGTACATGACACAACCTGAGGGTTTTGTCGATCCAAGGAATGCTGGCAAGGTATGTAAATTGCGTCGATCCATTTATGGATTGAAGCAATCCTCTAGGAGATGGAATATCCGTTTTGATGAAATAGTCATAGAGTATGGCTTTGTTCAAAACGAAGATGAACCGTGTGTTTACAAGAAGGTTAATGGGAGCTATGTGGCATTCATAGTACTATATGTTGATGATATACTACTAATGGGGAATGACATACCTTCTCTAAAGGCTGTTAAGACGTGGTTAGGGAGCAATTTCTCCATTAAAGACTTAGGAGAGGCATCCTACATTCTAGGAATGAGGATCTATAGAGAAAGATCTAGAAGGATGATCGGTCTAAGTCAGAGCACATACATTGATAAGGTTTTGCATCGTTTTGGAATGCAAAATGCAAAAAGGGGATATGTCCCTGTGTCTCAAGGGATAACGATCTCTAAGGACCAATGTCCGAAATCATTGGATGAGAAGGACCACATGAATAAAGTTCCATATGCTTCAGCAATTGGATCTATCATGTATGCAATGGTATGTACTCGCCCAGATGTCTCGTATGCTTTGAGCATGACGAGCAGATACCAGTCTAATCCGGGTGAAGGTCACTGGACGGCAGTTAAGAATATTCTTAAGTACCTGAAAAGAACTAAAGATTCATTCTTGGTGTATGGAGGAGAAGAGAAACTCGTTGTAAAAGGTTACACCGATGCAAGTTTCCAAACAGACAGAGATGATACTGTATCACAGTCTGGTTTTGTGTTTTGTCTAAACGGAGGTGCTGTAAGCTGGAAGAGTTCAAAGCAAGAAACAGTAGCTGATTCTACAATGGAGGCTGAGTACATTGCAGCTTGTGAAGCAGCTAAGGAGGCCGTTTGGATTCGAAAGTTCATTTCTGTTTTGGGAGTGGTTCCATCGATCGCAGATCCCATTGATCTATACTGCGATAATAATGGAGCCATTGCACAGGCTAAAGAACCTAGATCACACTCCCGGGCTAAACATATACTCAGGAGATTTCACCTTATTCGAGAGATTAATGAAAGGGGTGATATACACATATGTAAAGTGCACACAAATGATAACATTGCAGACCCACTGACCAAAGGCTTGTCGCAGCAGAAGCACGATGGTCACACTAGTTCCATGGGTATTAGATATATGGGTGATTGGCTCTAGTGCAAGTGGGAGATTGTTAGTGTAGGTGCCCTAGAGGCAATACATTATTCTTTTATCTTTATGTCAGTTGATCATTCAATAAATGTATTTATTATGACCTTAATTACTGCGATATTTTGTTAGCATAATAAATGTCCTTAGAATCATGATACAAATTGTATAGTTTAAGTACATGACTTGAACTTGAGATTATATAATATATCATATTCTTAAAGGTCCCTAGTCGAGTATTATTATATAGGACAATAATAATACATAGATAGACTAGTATGTTGTTTGACAAGATAACCACATCTCATTGGTTATAAGTATGGGGATACTGAAGTCAATACATAGGTACATGTGAGAGTACATGGTACTGGACAGACCCACAGTGAGATTCTTCATGTTTAATAAAGTCATAAGAAAGACTCACAGTGATAATGGTGTAATGATCCTTTGACTTGAAATCATTATATTTCTATACGAGGATTAATATACTTTGACTACATTAAAAGTTACTTTTGATCGGGTGATGATAAAAGTGGACATCGGGTATATCATGAGTCGTATGAGAAATATGAATGATAGATAAAGGATTTAACCCTCCTATAATTAGGAGAGATATTATTGGCCTCTTGATTGAGTGAGATTATAAAAGCATGGCCATGCTCAAATAATGATTTGTTTCAATAATCTACTCATGCATCAAGTAAACCCAGATTAAATGTTGAAGAGGATGACTAAATACATGCCTCGAGTTTAATCTATAATATGTATGGTTAAAGGGATTATATTACACGGAAAAACATTAATCACGAAAGGTTTTATCTAATCACGATTTAATTATTGTTTAATTGGGTAACAATGATGTATTACTAGATACCGCTCATTGTTTATAATTTTATTAGAGAATAAAATTATTGCCAATTAAATAATAGCCTATAGGGTCGCACAAATAGAGCACTTAATGGAATAGTTAATTTAAATTATGGATTTAAATTAATTGATGATTATTTGAATTTTATTATAATTAAGTAAGACTTAATTGAGATAATATAAATTCGAATTAAAAGGAATGTTTTTGCCCATAATAATTAAGTATGACTTAGTTATTAATTAAATAATAGAAATTCGTTTTTATTATTTAATCCAATACCTACTAGGGTTGGGCTTTGCTATTATGGGCCTTTTTAATCAGTCATTATAAATAGATAATGAGAGGTTAAAGAGGCTTGAACGTTTTTTAAGAAAACCCTAGCAGCAAAGAGAGGCAGAGGCAATTCAGATCGTCAAGAAGGAGGCTAGTACATCCATTCCGTAGTCAAGTTCGTGAGACGTTCTTGAAGGTGCTCGTGTGGATACCATAGAGGTGTTTCTCCGAGAGGTAGACACAAAGCGTGATAGCTAGGATCTCCGTTGAGTTCGTAAAAGTTAATCTCTTGAAAGGTATGATTCGTTATCTCCATAATCTGCCCATAATTATACATGGATCCTGTTTTTGGGTTTCGAATTTTTGTTTTATTTACGTTTATCCGCTGCGTTTTATGCCTTCGGAACCCAACAATATGGACTACCCCAGTATGAGCTTAAGGGGGAGGCAGACGGGCCTTACAATATGGGCCTAGGGGAGATAGCCCGATGGGTTCCATTATGAGTCAAGGGGTAGCCATATCATACTGAAGATTGCAGATCCGACAAGTGTTGAGCCCGATGTGTGACGGGAAGATTGGTAGGAGTTATGCCCCGTCATCATTTGTGTGAAGCACAAATTGCTAGTATTTAAGTAGCCAGATAACTCCAATAGTAAGAGGCCTTTTAGGATTTTCCTTAAAAATAAATTTATGCGGGCCTGACCCAAAATAGACAATATCATACTAATGTGGAGTTATGCCAGCTTAGCAAGCCCAACAAAGTGGTATTAGAGCTTCAGGTTATAACGGTCCATAACAATCTTATATGGGCTCCCAGAAGGGACATAGGATGTTGCAGATGGGCTGCTCCGGGATTGACTTAAGAGGGAGGCAGACGGGCCTTTTAGTATGGGCCTAGGATATGCCGATACCAGATATACTTCCAATATGGGTCAAGGGAGAGCCGAATTACACAATCATGAGGCAGAACCGAAGCCCGATGTGTGAAAAGATGATTATTATGAGTTGTTTCACATCATCGTTTGTGTGGAGGATAGATTGCTTTTGTTTAAATAGCCAGGTAACTCCTTTAGTATGATGCCTTTTGGGACGTGCCCAAAAACAAAATCGCGGAGGCTCGGCTCAAAATGGACAATATCATACTAATGTGAGTTAGTCCTGCTTAGCAACTCCAACAATTGGTATCAGAATTCCAGGTTATAAACGGTACATAACAATCAGATGGGCTCCCAAAATGGGTTTCGGAATAGGCAGATAAGCTACCCCATTATGGACTCAAGAAAAGGGCAGGTGGACCTTCCAATATGGGCCTAGTGGGAGGTAGAGAGCCATATGGACTTTGAGTATGGGTTAAGGGGCAGCCAGATTACACAATATGGTGACAGATTCGACAGATGTCAAGTTCGGTGTGTGAAGGGGGGGATTGTTGGGAGTTATCTCATATCATTTGTGGGAGGTGCACGGACTGCCAGATGGACCTAGAAAATGGCAGATGGGCTACTCTGGTATGGGATTAAAAGGGAAGCATACGGCCTTAGAGTATGGGCCTAGGGGGAGGAAAATAGTCGGATGGGCTTCCAGTACGGGTTAAGAGGGAGCCGAATCATACTGAAGGAGGCAGGCCCGAAAAATGTCTAGCCTGATGTGTGAAGGGGGAATTGTTATGAGTTGTTCCATATAATTGTTTGTGTGAAAGGGCAGATTGCTAGTATTTAAGTATCCGGATAACATCATTAGTATGAGGCCTTTTCGAACGTGCCCAAAAACAAAATCGTGCAGGCTCGGCCCAGAACGGACAATATCATACTAATGTGAGAGACCTGCTTAGCAGGCCCAACATTTAGTATATATCAGTGTTGTGCCACAAATTTTATTTGGGTTTGATTCAAAATCCCAAAAGGTTACATAGGCTTAATATTTTTGGATGAGATGGGTCGGGGGTTTCAAGCATTCTAGTAGTAATCCATCCCTAATACTCAACGGTAGAAAAAGCTAATACATATTTAGTAGGTAAAGGTTCTGGGTTCACTAGTATGGAAGTTCATATAAGTGAACATGGAATATGTTTGCATAGTTTTTATGTGAATTGATGTGAGCCTCGAAGAGGCGCACATAGGCTATATGTATGTGAACCTGAAAGACGTTCTTATAGGCTTTGAATTGATCATGTATAAGAACTAGGATTAGGTTTGTGTTTGATCAGCTTCCATCATTGGCAGCAAAATCTAGAAGAGTTCGTGTTTAAGTAGAAAACAACTTCCTGAATTATAAGAGCTCCAAAATACATCAAAGAAAGAGACTTTTAACCGACTCATATCACAGAAAATTTAATAATGACATCAAGTATGAGTATAAATATAATATACACATGATATATGTGTGTGTGTAAATATATAACTGATTATTATATAAAAAAATGTTGACTATGGAGTTTTCAAGTGGCGTGCCAGGAGTGAGACTCTTAAGAACTTACCTAGAATCAATAAGATTAGTGTTTGTAGGTGACAAAATAATTACAATAAAACCTCAATTAATCTATTATCAATAAACTAATCACACACTATAAATTAATATTTTCAATGAAGAATTTTGATCTTAACATAATAGCAAATATATATACATAAATACATACATACATATATATATAATTTTGATTGATGAATAATCTCAATAAATTAGTAAAATTTATCGGTCCCGTCTAGTGCTTCACATTTGGTTGGTTTGGTATATAGCCCGTCGGTCCAAAAAACAGACCTAACCGAAATAACGAAAATTGAATTATTATTTTTTATGGACCGGAGTTATATTTTGGTCAAATAAAAACTGAGGTGATCATATTTCGCCGAGTTGGTTCGATCCACAAAAATTCTAACATAAAGAGTAGAAAATATAAAATAAAAATAGTTAAAAATAAAAATATATCAAAATAGAATAAAATATAGAAATATGTGAACATGACTTAACTACATGACTTAACTACATGACACATAAATAACAAAAATAGAAGAAGAGTATATAAAAACTCAAAATATTTGCTAAAAATAATGAATAAGAATAATTTATGTGGATATAAATATTAATCTTGAAAAATACATAACGGTTATATAAGAATTAGTTTTCCATGTGTAAGTCACGGATATACTTTATATATCAATAAATTATTAACTTGTAATGAATCATTTAGCATGTCCGCGTATTAAATGTGTGTGATGTAAGGTTAAATTATACAATAGTTAATATCGATAAAAAATTATTTTGTGAGTTTAATAATCTTCTATTTAATATGAAGTGTTAAACTTATTTATACTTTTTGTTATCTTTATGGTAATTTATGATATAAATATAATATTTAAAGTGTTACATATTACACATCAAGCATGATAATTGTTATATAGTATTGTTCGTTGTTGCGTTGTTTGCTCTTCGTAAGTCATGATTAATCATATTCATGATTAACTAGCTCTTTAACCCCTGCAAGGCACGGGTAAATTCTATAATAATATTTTTTTTCTAAAATATAAGATTTATCTACATATTTACGATAAATGAGTTAGTGTTGAATTAGTTATATGATCGATATCTTCACATGATAATATTTTGTAATATTAATGATCCCCTTAATTTAATTATTCTTTTAAATATGAAAAATCATTATTTATTACATTGATATGAGTTTATTTTTATTTATAGTCGAAATATAATAATTCAATAGGAAAGATGATAGACAAATTATATGTATATATATTATTACATGTATGCGTATAATCTATTTTATAATTTATATTTTATGATACATAATTATGATTAATTTATAAATGACTCTTCATATTAAATTTTATTTGTATTCTGAAAATATCATTCTAAACTCATTAACAAATTCCTTCACACACTATTATTTAACAATTGATGTCATAGTAAATTTGATATTTATAAAAACTCTAATTTGATCGAACGATATTCTTATAATATTCTACGGTACCGTTATCATTAAAAATATTATACATTTTTCGTGCTCAAGTGCACTAACTCTAACATCGATTTTCCTTGAATATAATCGGTATAATGAATGTATTCTCTCAAAATGATAAATTTTAAATATTGTATTATCGATTTGTGTTAATATTATCATCTGATAAATATAATTAATGTAAGGTACTAAACTGTTAATATAAATAATTAAATTGTAATGCTTATATGTAATAAAGACTAATACATGTATATTAAATTCAATTCCTATCAAATAAATAGATACAATTAATACATACGTATTAAATAAAATGTCATTAATATATAATAATATGGGGCAATATAGTAATTTCAACATGAATAAAATGTCTCATAAACCCCCTAAATTAATTTATAACCACTCTTCATATTGATTAACATGTGTATTCGTTCTAAATTTATTGACAAATTCCTTCACCCTGCGATTAACAATCATTGTAAGAATCAATTTTCCATTTATAAAAACTCCGGTTCGACTCTATTTATGTTTAGTTTTGACTGACAATATTCTTAAAATAATCTCCATTACCTCTACCAGTAAAACTTATTTTATATTTTTCGTGTTCAAATCTACTAACTTTAATAGTGTTGATTTCCTTGAATATAATCGATGTAATAAATATATCCCCAAAATAATAAATTCCAAACATTGTGTTATCAATTAATGCTAAAATTATAATGAGATAAATGTAAAATTTAATATAAAGTACTAAATTGCTAATATAAATAATGAAATTGTAATGAGTAGATGTAATAATGACTGATTCATACATGTACATAAATTATATACAATTAATACATGTGTATTAAATACAATATCATTAATATATAATAATATGGGGGCAAAATAGTAATTTTAATATGAATAAAATGTATCACAAACCTCCTATTTGCTCTATTATATATATAATATATATAATAGATGATCTTATATAAGTATTATATGAAATTCTTTTACATAAGTACTATGAAAAAATCGAACTAAATTAGTTGGTGTTGAATAATTTCTTTTTGGACTTTTGAGAAGGTTCAATGACTTTTGAGATGGTTAATCAGTTTTGGTTAGTTCATCGAAACAAAATTTAATAAAATTAATTTCTTTTACATTTACTTTGAATATTAAATTATCTTAAATATGAAATTCGATGGCTCGATAGATAAAATAATATTCTAACTGTCAAGGCAAATGGGACAGTCTCTTATGCAAATGGGACAGTCCCTTTACAAATGAGACAGGGTATGGGACAGTCTCAATTACACTGCAGAAAATAAATAACAGAAATAAAATGCAGAATGCTGAAAACTGAAAAGTAAAAACACCAGAAGTTTTCACTTGGTTCGGCTCCTTTATCACTTGGTTCACCAGAAGGGTAGCAAGGAGTTTTCCTAAACCTCCTTTATCAAGAGAAGATTTTTGTTCACCAAGAAGAGCATTCAAAGTTCCTTCTCCATGAAAACATTTAGCTAAATCCTTTTCAAGCTGTTCGACTTTCTGCTTTAATTCAGGAACAAGGGGATCAGGAGCACTGTCTTCTTTAACGGTTTCTGAATCAACAGATATTGACTCTTTCTTCAAGGCTTCAAGGCATACATCCTTCATCTCAATCTCATTTTTGAGATATTGATTTTCTTCAGTAAGTTTTGAAACCCTTTCAAGCAATGATTTGTTCTCAGCAACTAGGGCTTCTTCCTTCATGGGGTCATCCATTTCACTAAGAACTTCACTTAAAGCTTGCTTTAAATAAGCATTCTTTTCTTTCAACTTCTTGACCTGGACCTGCAAATTTAAAGTAGACGAAGATATATTTGAATTATACTTAATATTCTGTACCTCATCATTATCACTGGAGTCGTCCTCTAGTCCAGCAAAGCAAAGTTGAGCAACTTCATCGTCTGAATCGATCTCCACGTCAGATTCATCATCACTTCAAGTAATTAATGCCTTCTTTTTGTTCTTCAGCTTGTAGCAGTCCTTTTTGAAGTGCCCTTTCTTTCCACACTCAAAACAGGTATCCTTGCTTTGATTTGTTTTACTCTCCTTGCTCGGATTAGATTTGAAGTCCTTCTTTGGAAACTGTGACTTCATAGGTCGTTTGGAAGCATTCCGTTTGGCAAGAAATTTATGAAACTTCTTTGTTAGAAGAGCAATCTCTTCATCAGAATCATCAGGAGACTCATCTGCATCTGTATTAAGTGCAAGAGTTTTCTTATGAGGAGCTTCATCTTCTTCATCATATCTACGAAGCTGATTTTCGAATTCTTCCAATTCACTGAACAGTGTTAGAGTATCCATAGTCGAAAGTAGTGTTGAATCCTGCAGAATGGTAACCTTTGGAGCAAACTTCTTTGGCATTGCTCTGAGGATTTTCCTATTAATCTCAGATTGAGGAATGATCCTTTCCAGAAGTGAGATGGAGTTCATCAATGTCAGAAACCTCCCTTGAGCATCTCGCACGCTTTCATCTCTTTCCAACCTGAAACCTTCATAGTCACTCATTAGCATACTTAATTTTACTTCACGTACCTTAGACGTGCCTTCGTGGCTGACTTTGATCGTATCCCAAATCTGTTTGGCAGTAGTACAGGCTGAAACTTTTCTTAATTCTGTAGCTACCATGCCATTGAGAAGTGAGTTCATAGCTTTAGCATTGGAATTCATTGCGTTCACTTCTTCGGGAGAGAGATCCTTGAGAGATTTTGGCTTCCCTTCTTTCATAGGAATTGTGAAACCATTTTCTACAGCATCCCATTCAAATGCATCACGCTGGAGAAAGATTTTCATCCGAAACTTCCAGTCATTGTAGTTTTCAGCACCATGAAGCAGTGGTGGATAATTGTTTGAATACCTATCTGGTTGAGCCATGGATCGCTAGCAAAATAAACACTAAAAAGAGAATTAAATGCACCTGCTCTGATACCAAATGAAATTCGATGCTCGATAGATAAAATAATATTCTAACTGTCAAGGCAAATGGGACAGTCTCTTATGCAAATGGGACAGTCCCTTTACAAATGAGACAGGGTATGGGACAGTCTCAATTACACTGCAGAAAATAAATAACAGAAATAAAATGCAGAATGCTGAAAACTGAAAAGTAAAAACACCAGAAGTTTTCACTTGGTTCGGCCCCTACACCTAGTCTATGGCCTACATCCAAGTCCCCATGCCAACTAGCATAGAGAATGTATTATATCAACTTTAATAAAAGAACTTACAATCTTTTCCTTGATTACAAATATAGCACCTGAAAGAAATCCTTTCCCAAGCTACCTTGCTACCTAGCCCACTGCTATTCCTTAGCCTTCTAGCTACCTTGCTATACTTTAAAATCAAGCTTGCCACAACCCGGCACAAAGTTGATATGAATACACTATTCAGTTACAAGAATAAACAAATTGATTACAACTCAAACTAGGTTTCTTGTTTTTCTGGATATGAATATCTCGGGTATGAAACAAGAAAATGATTTCAGATGATGAAGGATTCTCGTGAAAGTGTTAGTTACAAATCTGAAATGAAGAGTTGTATTTATAAGCAAAGTTCTAACAGATTTATTTTCAAACACAAGATAAGGTTGGAAGATAAGTTTGTTTGAAAATATTTTGAATGAATCTTTGAAACTAATCTGTTAGTACGTTTGAAAATGATAAATCAAGTAAAAAGATAAGGCTTGAGAGATTTTAAACTTGATTTATAAGATAAGGTGGTGAGTTTGTTTGAGATAAGGTTTATCCAGATAAACAAGATTTACACAAAACCCTAACAAACCTAATCCTGAGAAATAGCCTCTGCTGGAACTTCTGAACAAACTGCAAACTCTGGACTCTAAACTGCTGTCTGATATGTTGCAATCTGAATATCATCATAAACTCGTAGATTAACATTCTCCCCCTTTTATGATGATGACAAAGAAAGCATAAATGCTCCCCCTATCAAAAACACTAAAGGCCTGTAAAACAGAGTTAGATACAACAGAATATATTGCAGTTTAAAATATATGCAATCAATATGAGAATGAGACAACTAAAGACTGAATGAGACACGAGATCAATATGCATAAAAGAAACAGTCTCAATCAATAAATACTTAAAACATAACAACCCATCCCTAAACCAGGATGTCCAGTTGTTATCTAAACAGAATCCAGAATAACGATTAAACACATAAAGCACATCCAGAATCAAAGTTCAAAACCAACACAACCATCAATCAAAGTCTTAAAAACGAAACACCCATCAAAGAAACCAAAATGAAACAAACGTCTTAAAAACAACAAACGTCTTAAAAACATCTCATAATTTCTCCCCCTTCATCATAAAAGGGTCCTCTAATCAGAATCGTCATCAACATGAACTGGAGCTTTGCCTTTGCCTTTGCCTTTGCCTGAACCAGAAGCCTTGTTCTGGGATGAAGGAAACACCGGAGCTGAGCCGTACTCTGAAAATAGCTTGTCAAAAGCTTCCTGAGCTGGTGCCTTCCCGTCCCGTTCACGAAGCCAGTCAAAAATCTTTGCCTTGTATTCTTCTCTGGTCATACCAAAAACTGAAGGTGGAGGAATGGCAGGGAGTGGCAGAGGAGCAGTGATTTTTTCTAGAGTACAATCTCCAATCCAGTCTCTTTTCTTGTGCCAATACATCTTGCTCTTGTCTTGCATGGCTGACAACTGCTGAGATAAAAACTTAGTCTCTGACCCAAGCTTAAAAAACAACTTAACAAATTCTTTTTCCCATGCCTTAGCAGAGGAAACCATCCCTTCTTGCAGAGTCCCAAACTCAAAATCTATGGTCTTAGACAACTTGACATCAGAAGTATGCAATACAGAGAGTTTAGCATTGATATCATCCAAAGACGAACAAACATACTTCCTAAACAACTCAAAAGAAGCATTTAGAATACTAACTTCAGAAGTTAGTGATCCAAGAGTTTTGACAGAAGCAAAATGCTGATTAAGATTATCCAAAGCAACAGAATTTTCATTTAATTTGATCAACAGAGAATTAAGAAGAGTATTGATAGGCTGATCAAAGGGGTCTGAGGCATAATTAGGAGACTTAGGAATACCACCAACATTCCTAGAAGCATCATCAAAAACTAACTCATTGGACTCAGAAACAACTAAACCATTTAAGGTTAATACTGACAAGTCAAAGATTACGGAAATCTTATCAGACACAGAAGCAGGGGTCAAGGCACAAAAATATTCAAATACTCGAGACAAAAGACCAGGGTATGGTAAGTGCATAGAACCATGCTTGGCACAGTGACCCATATTGGATATAATCAAGGAAGCAACATTGCACTGAATCTTTTTAACAAAAACAGACATAAGAATACAATCTTGGAAAGTGACTCTATCACGACCAGATTTACGAGGCATAACATTCGTATGAAATAAACGAAACAAAACAAGAGAAACTGGGGTTAAATCATTTACCAAAGGTTTGACTGACACCGAAACAAAATTGTCTCCAAGAATGACCTTGAGCTGTTCCTCGTACTGGAGACCAGGAACGTCTTGAAACGCTTGATGAGTTGTCGACGGACAAACTCCCTTGTCAGAAACACCAGTAAGCCGTGCCAGAAGATCGGCCTTAAAACAAACAGGATTCCCTTGGACTTCTGAAAACACAATATTTCCATCCAAAATACGAAGCTTGGCATATAATTCTTTCACTAACTCGGGATAAATAATCTCCGGGGGCGACAACAATGACGAACAACCTACTGAATCAAACAAGTCCACAATACCGATTTTCTTCAGAAGATCCAGATCACACAGGCGTTCCTTCAGAATCAACTTTGACATCACTTTCGTCGAAGTAGTCTCCTTTGCATGTCGCTCAAAAGAACTATCAGTCGTTCCGCTTGATACTTCCGGTTCAAAATTACCGACCCGTTGACGCTTGGAACCTGAAGCCGCATCAGTTGGGGTACGTTGAGCGGTAGATCGAGAACGAGTGAAAGGGGTAGATTTGCGTGCCATGGATAGAGGCGAGAAAATAGAAAAGAAATGGAGAAAGGTTTTCGATTGTGTTTGAGAGAGAGAAGATGAATAGGAAACTGAAAGGGTTAAGAAGATTAGGTTAAATAAAAAATGAGAATTGAAGAGATAGAGATTGAAAAGAAGTCGAAGAGATGCATGACAGAAGTTATGTACTGAAAGAGTAAGACATGCACGAGTTTCAAGGATATGAAAAGTCTAATCAAAAGATTTACAAAATCTAACACTAAAAAAAATATAAAAAAAATAAAACACAAATTCAGAAACAGAAACGCAAGGTGAAATTAACACGGAACCTAATAAATACACAACAAATATTCAAATATTATGACATAATTCACATATAATCACATAAATCATGTAATAAATTACAGAGAACACATACCTAATTCACGACGCATTTTACAAAATCTATCTTCAGCTAAAGGCTTAGTGAAGATATCTGCACGCTGTTTCTCAGTAGAAATATAGATAAGCTCAATATTACCTTTAGAAACATTATCTCGAAGAAAATGGTGACGAACATCAATATGCTTAGTACGAGAATGCATAACAGGATTTTTAGAGATATTAATTGCAGAGGTATTATCACAATAAATAGGAATATTTGAGTAAGAAATACCAAAATCCTGCAATGTTTGTTGCATCCACAAAATTTGAGCACAGCAACTTCCAGCTGCAATGTACTCTCCTTCAGCTGTAGAGAGAGCTACTGAAGTTTGCTTTTTACTATGCCATGCAACTAAACAATCTCCTAAAAATTCACAAGCACCACTTGTGCTTTTTCTATCAACCTGTGACCCTGCATAGTCAGCATCTGAAAAACCGATTAAGTCAAAGGAAGAGGAGCTTGGATAAAATAATCCCAAGTCACTCGTACCTTTCAAATATTTAAAAATATGTTTAACGGCATTCAAATGAGATTCTTTAGGTTGAGATTGAAAACGAGCACACAAGCATACACTATACATAATGTCAGGTCGTGAGGCAGTTAAATATAACAATGAACCAATCATACCTCGAAATTTAGTGACATCTACAGGTGTACCTTGTTCATCCTTAGTAAGCTTAACTGAAGTACTCATCGGAGTTGATTTAGGTGTGACATGATCAAGTGCAAATCTTTTGAGTAGATCCTTTATGTACTTGCCTTGGTGAATAAATATTCCTGCATTAGACTGATTAATTTGTAAACCTAGAAAGTACTGCAATTCACCCATCAAACTCATATCGAATTCCTTATGCATGCAATCAGAAAACCATCTACACAAAGATTCGTTAGAAGATCCAAATACTATATCATCAACATAAACTTGTACTAAAAGAAAGTTATCACGTTTATGAAAAATAAAGAGAGTTGGATCGAGTGTACCACGAATGAAACCATTGTTCACAAGAAATTGACTGAGACGCTCATACCAACAACGAGGGGACTGTCTCAATCCATAGACATATTTTTTGAGCTTGTAAACATAGTCAGGGTACTTCTCGTGAATGAAACCTGGAGGCTGCTTCACGTAAACTTCTTCCTTGAGATAGCCATTTAGAAATGCGCTTTTGACATCCATCTGATAGAGCTTGAACTTCTTGTGAGCTGCAAAGGCCATTAAGATTTGAATAGCTTCTAAACGAGCTACTGGAGCATATGTCTCGTCGTAATTGATTCCTTCCTGCTGGTTGTATCCCTGAGCAACCAAACGAGCTTTATTTCGAATAATGTTACCATCTTCATCCTTCTTATTCTTGAAAACCCAGCGAGTACCAATGATCTTGACATCCTGAGGAGGTGGGACGAGTTCCCAAACATCACAACGCTCGAACTGGTTCAATTCCTCCTGCATTGCAACAGACCAATGTTCGTCTGCAACTGCTTCTTGAGCATTCTTTGGTT
This sequence comes from Apium graveolens, assembly GCF_009905375.1. Classification (NCBI taxonomy): domain Eukaryota; kingdom Viridiplantae; phylum Streptophyta; class Magnoliopsida; order Apiales; family Apiaceae; genus Apium; species Apium graveolens. The sequence continues at coordinate 271,458,536 of NC_133653.1, forward strand.
CAAATTCAGCAACAAAAGCACAGAATGCACATAGATTATAAAGTCTGCTTCGAGTAGAAATCCCTTGATCTAAATCAGTAAGAAGATTATCTGGTGGATGATTCTTCACAGTCCTAGAAGACTTAGGAAGTTGAATATTACTCATTTCTTCCTCATTAGAATTGTCTGCCTGGAAATGAATAGGAGTTGTCTCATTCAAAAGAGACTGCCTCATTTCCGCTTGTGAAGATTTATCCAGAGGAGTAACAGAATTCAAATTTGAAACACTATCGGGAGTCTTTGGAGAGCCAGAAGATTCAACTGAAGCTTGAGTAGATCCTGCAGAATTATCAGAAGACTGAGATGGACCTGGAGAGTCTTGACTGTTTGATTTGTCAGAATGAGACTGACTCTTTTCAGAATGAGACTGTCTCATTTGGGAATGAGACGCTAGATCCGCAGTGTCTTCATCAATTTGAGATATATTCCTTGAGGATTCATTGAATGTAATATTGATGGATTCTTCTACTTTGTTCTTGACAGAATTATAAACACGATAAGCTTTGCTTGTTGTAGAATATCCCAAGAAGATTCCTTCCGTAGATTTCGCATCGAACTTGCCTCGATTATTTTGAGTATCTAAAATAAAACACTTGGAACCAAATACTCGAAAATAACTAATGTTAGGAGTCCTTTTCTTAAGCAATTCATACGGGGTTTTAAGCAAAATAGGACGAATAAGTACTCTATTTAAAATATAACAGGAAGTGTGTACCGCTTCAGCCCAAAATTTTCTTGGAAGCTTACTCTCATGCAGTAGAGTTCTGGCAGTTTCCTGTAGAGTCCTGTTCTTGCGTTCTACTACTCCGTTTTGCTGCGGAGTTCGAGGAGCTGAGAATTCATGAGTGATTCCTCTTGATTTACAGAAGGTTATAAAATCCTTTTCGAATTCACCTCCATGATCACTACGAATAGTCTTGAGCTTAAATGAATACTTAGTCTCAAGGTTAGTAATAAGATCCTTAAATTCACTAAAAGCTTCATCTTTAGTACGCAAGAATAACACCCAAGTAAAACGAGAATAATCATCTACTATAACAAAAGCATAATTCTTACCTCCCAAACTTACATACCTTTCTGGTCCGAAGAGATCTAAATGAAGGAGCTGCAAAGGAACAGAAGTTGATACTTTATTCTTGGCAGTAAAGGAAGTTTTCACCTGTTTTCCAAGTTGGCAAGCTGAACAAGGTTCTATTTTCTTGTACTTCAGCTTTGGTAGACCTCTAACCAGATCATGAGAAGATATCTTCCGAAGAAGATCCATGTGAACATGGCCAAGACGTCTATGCCACAGATCTTGTTGTTCTTGAACGGTAGCTAGACAAATTTCTTCTTGCTGTTCATCAAAATCTAATACAAAAATATTTCCTTTTCTTTTGGCAACTAAAGCAAACTCGTTAGTATGAGTACCAATATAGCATACATCTTTATCGAACTTAACCTTATGACCAGCATCAGTAAGTTGACTTACACTAATGAGATTATATTTCAAACCATCAACTAAACGAACATTAGAAATGGCAAACCTATCATTACCAATGGTGCCTTTTCCAATAATTCTGACGGTGTTTGAATCTCCAAGAGTAACTAAGCCACCTTCCTTGGCAACTAGAGATAGAAACTTGGATTTATCACCTGTCATGTGACGTGAACAACCACTGTCGATGATCCATTTATTTCGCGGAACATGGACCTTCAAACAAACCTGCAAAAATTGCTTTATGTCTTAGGTACCCACTTAACCTTGGGTCTTGGTTGGTTAGTATCACAAATCTTATATAAATGTCTATCTGATTTCTTAATCCACATCTGAACGATATTAACAGAAGTATTAGCAGATTTATATCCAGCAGACGATTTATAAGATGAGTTAGAGAAGTGGTCCTTGATACCACATAATCTAGATTCAGCTGTAGGGTGGCCAGCTTTGCCACAATCTCGACATTTTTCGTAAGGCATCTTATATTTCATAGGAGCTCGCTTATAACCGCCTTGAAATGCACATTTCTTGATTGACTCACATCCTAAACCTCCTTTATCAAGAGAAGATTTTTGTTCACCAAGAAGAGCATTCAAAGTTCCTTCTCCATGAAAACATTTAGCTAAATCCTTTTCAAGCTGTTCGACTTTCTGCTTTAATTCAGGAACAAGGGGATCAGGAGCACTGTCTTCTTTAACGGTTTCTGAATCAACAGATATTGACTCTTTCTTCAAGGCTTCAAGGCATACATCCTTCATCTCAATCTCATTTTTGAGATATTGATTTTCTTCAGTAAGTTTTGAAACCCTTTCAAGCAATGATTTGTTCTCAACAACTAGGGCTTCTTCCTTCATGGGGTCATCCATTTCACTAAGAACTTCACTTAAAGCTTGCTTTAAATAAGCATTCTTTTCTTTCAACTTCTTGACCTGGACCTGCAAATTTAAAGTAGACGAAGATATATTTGAATTATACTTAATATTCTGTACCTCATCATTATCACTGGAGTCGTCCTCTAGTCCAGCAAAGCAAAGTTGAGCAACTTCATCGTCTGAATCGATCTCCACGTCAGATTCATCATCACTCCAAGTAATTAATGCCTTCTTTTTGTTCTTCAGCTTGTAGCAGTCCTTTTTGAAGTGCCCTTTCTTTCCACACTCAAAACATGTATCCTTGCTTTGATTTGTTTTACTCTCCTTGCTCGGATTAGATTTGAAGTCCTTCTTTGGAAACTGTGACTTCATAGGTCGTTTGGAAGCATTCCGTTTGGCAAGAAATTTATGAAACTTCTTTGTTAGAAGAGCAATCTCTTCATCAGAATCATCAGGAGACTCATCTGCATCTGCATTAAGTGCAAGAGTTTTCTTACGAGGAGCTTCATCTTCTTCATCATATCTACGAAGCTGATTTTCGAATTCTTCCAATTCACTGAACAGTGTTAGAGTATCCATAGTCGAAAGTAGTGTTGAATCCTGCAGAATGGTAACCTTTGGAGCAAACTTCTTTGGCATTGCTCTGAGGATTTTCCTATTAATCTCAGATTGAGGAATGATCCTTTCCAGAAGTGAGATGGAGTTCATCAATGTCAGAAACCTCCCTTGAGCATCTCGCACGCTTTCATCTCTTTCCAACCTGAAACCTTCATAGTCACTCATTAGCATACTTAATTTTACTTCACGTACCTTAGACGTGCCTTCGTGGCTGACTTTGATCGTATCCCAAATCTGTTTGGCAGTAGTACAGGCTGAAACTTTTTTTAATTCTGTAGCTACCATGCCATTGAGAAGTGAGTTCATAGCTTTAGCATTGGAATTCATTGCGTTCACTTCTTCGGGAGAGAGATCCTTGAGAGATTTTGGCTTCCCTTCTTTCATAGGAATTGTGAAACCATTTTCTACAGCATCCCATTCAAATGCAGCACGCTGGAGAAAGATTTTCATCCGAAACTTCCAGTCATTGTAGTTTTCAGCACCATGAAGCAGTGGTGGATAATTGTTTGAATACCTATCTGGTTGAGCCATGGATCGCTAGCAAAATAAACACTAAAAAGAGAATTAAATGCACCTGCTCTGATACCAAATGAAATTCGATGGCTCGATAGATAAAATAATATTCTAACTGTCAAGGCAAATGGGACAGTCTCTTATGCAAATGGGACAGTCCCTTTACAAATGAGACAGGGTATGGGACAGTCTCAATTACACTGCAGAAAATAAATAACAGAAATAAAATGCAGAATGCTGAAAACTGAAAAGTAAAAACACCAGAAGTTTTCACTTGGTTCGGCCCCTACACCTAGTCTATGGCCTACATCCAAGTCCCCATGCCAACTAGCATAGAGAATGTATTATATCAACTTTAATAAAAGAACTTACAATCTTTTCCTTGATTACAAATATAGCACCTGAAAGAAACCCTTTCCCAAGCTACCTTGCTACCTAGCCCACTGCTATTCCTTAGCCTTCTAGCTACCTTGCTATACTTTAAAATCAAGCTTGCCACAACCCGGCACAAAGTTGATATGAATACACTATTCAGTTACAAGAATAAACAAATTGATTACAACTCAAACTAGGTTTCTTGTTTTTCTGGATATGAATATCTCGGGTATGAAACAAGAAAATGATTTCAGATGATGAAGGATTCTCGTGAAAGTGTTAGTTACAAATCTGAAATGAAGAGTTGTATTTATAAGCAAAGTTCTAACAGATTTATTTTCAAACACAAGATAAGGTTGGAAGATAAGTTTGTTTGAAAATATTTTGAATGAATCTTTGAAACTAATCTGTTAGTACGTTTGAAAATGATAAATCAAGTAAAGAGATAAGGCTTGAGAGATTTTAAACTTGATTTATAAGATAAGGTGGTGAGTTTGTTTGAGATAAGGTTTATCCAGATAAACAAGATTTACACAAAACCCTAACAAACCTAATCCTGAGAAATAGCCTCTGCTGGAACTTCTGAACAAACTGCAAACTCTGGACTCTAAACTGCTGTCTGATATGTTGCAATCTGAATATCATCATAAACTCGTAGATTAACAAAATACACACAATACAATATCTAACAACCACCAACTACTAATTATTGACCAGCCATATGTTAAAATATTATTTAACGAATATTATCAAATTATAAATTAATTAAGCATGTTATATTGTCATCAACAATCATAGATGATCTAGATCCAAATAATTTTATTTCGGTAAACAACATTCAAATTAAATTGATACTTAATATTACGTCTAAGAAATTTAAATTAAACTAAATTTTGATCAAAGATATATATTGTTTTTGAAAAAAATGTTATTATATTTATAGTTAAAAAATAGTGTATATACTTATTGGAGAATCTTATCGAAACTTCTATTTTTTTCTTAATATTTGTTCGCCTAAACTATTCTCAAATTTAAATATTAAGTGAATTTATCGTTTTTATATTTTATAATTTTTTATCAAAATATAAATGTTCATATACAAACTTATTTTTAACCAAGTTAAAATTGAGAGCTTGTAAATTGGTTTGAATTAATGTAATGGAACCAAGGGTCATAATTTTTTATTTGTTATCAATAAATATAATTATAAAATATTCAATGTTATTTATCTGAACAATATTCACTTAATTATTCATTTAAAATTTTCACAACTATAATGACATAATAATGTAGCATTTGTTTATTGTTTTAAATTATTTTGTTGTACATCCCAATTGGATATCCTTTTATGTATCTTTTCGTTAACAAAATTCGTATACTATTCATTTTGAAAAAAGCCCAAAATAGAATACTTTCCAGTTCAAACTGTCCAAAATGTTGATTGGCGGTACTTTCCGCCCAAAATGCCCACTGAATACGCATTCTACACATGTGTATTCAGCTTTTATAAAAAAAATAAAGAACATGCATTCTGAAAATTTGCATTTCTTTATTTTTTTTAAAAGAATACGCATTCTGAGAATGCGTATTCACTACCTGCCAAATTTGAATGCGCATTCCGAGAATGCGTATCCTTTGTTAATGTTAAAAATTTTGTACAGGCATCTTCCAAATGCGTATTCAATGGGTATTTTGGGCGAAATATCCCGCCAATTAGCATTTTGGGTATTTCTCTTTAAATTGTGGATATTTTGTTTTTTTACCCTTTCATTTTTAAGTCTTTTTGTCATGTATGATCGTAATTAGGTATATTTTGATGTATTCTTTCGCAACGAACTTTATTTTTTCTCATATACTATCATATGTTAAAAGTTTTAAATGTATCTTTTCTTTAATAAAATATCTTTATTATCATTTCTTAAAGTTTATATATTTTTGACATATAATATTGTTGATGTACAATAAAATTTAAGGTAGATAATTATAATTTTTTTAAATTTTTACCGAATTTTATAAATCTATAGTCTAATATTTTTTTATAAATTATTCTCTTCATCTGCAATCATGCAAAAAAAAAAAAATCTTTGTCATTTTATTATTTTCTTGTTTTATATATACACAAGAAATTTTCTACTACAACTTATTTTTTTTAATGAAACAAAGTATGGATTCACCAATAAAATATTTTGGATCTCAAATCTTTTTATAAGTCCTAACATAAAATTGAATTTAGTAATATGTGTTTTGAAAATTAAAGTATATATCAAAGGTAAGTTAGGTAAAAAAATATATAAATAGAGGTTAGTAGATAATATTGGAACTGACACATTTGAAAACGAACTAAATCATTGATAAGATTAAAGAAAAGAGAACTACACGAAAATAAATTAATTACTTACAGACATGATTACAGATATGTTAATATAATTGTATTAACTATTAATTAACTGTTGAATGAGGATTGGCTTTCTCTTATGGAGTAAATTTATAATGAAGGATTAATTATAAGAGACTGTGGCAATTAAGTCTAGCTAACTATAAACCAATTATGTTTCTACCACTACATACCCTCCTTAATTATGAGTTTGTAGTTATTTATGTCTTATGAATTGACTTAACTTTTAAGAATATTGCAAGGTTGAAAAGATTAGCCGATTAGATAACAAATTACTAATAATGTGACAAATACGTTATGAGTCCATGACAAATAACAAAAAATTCAAAATAATTACATATAATCATTTTTCTTCTAATTGTTAATGCTAATATAATACGAAAGTTGAAGAATTCCTTAATTAAAATCAAAGAGTTAACTTTACATTTTTTAGTTAAAATTTTAGGATTTCATGCATATATAGCGGAAAAACGCGAAAACTATAATAAAATATGAATAAAAATGAAACCCTCGAAAACAAAAGATTTAATTAGGAGATTTAGAATAAATACCTTAAAAGGCTTTAACAATTCACTTATGAAAAAATAATGGAGACCCAAAAACTTGTTAAATCACGACGCATACGATTTTCGCGATCTACACTCGATCGGTATCCACACGAATGCTTGTGATCAGATGTGTTTTGTACACCTACTTTTCTTCTTCATCCTACTTTTCTCCTTCCTCTTACACACCTCTCTTAGTGGCTAGGGTTTTTACTAAAGGTCTCACCGTTAAAAATCATCCACAAGCGATATTATATTGATAGTAGAAAAATGAATTAGAACTCTTAACTAATTATGAGTTATTATTAATTCAAAATTTCTAGTTGTATTATAATTAATTTTCACTTGATTATTTAATAATTGAATTTTAGAATTAATATTAGTAAGTATGAATATCGTTATTTATCTAAATATTTTAGAATTAATTACAAGATTTTCGTTTGAGTTGAAGTTTATAATTAGGAGGCTACTTTGGGTTTTAATTTAATGTAATAGTATTGATGTTGTAAATATCGACCGAAACTTGAATTTAATGCAATAGTATTGATGTTGTAGATATTCATGTGTCACATACGTGTAAGTGACCAACCCCCCATACATTATTACAAAATTATGGTCATTGAATATAGAATATAACAAGACTAAGTCACATTGACAACCCTGAGATTAAGTTGTATGATAGTCTAAATCTGTATTATGTATTGTATTTTTGAGTATATAAAAAGGTTAGAAGATTAGACTGGAGTATTTTTCTGTAAACAGTTTCAAGCCTAAGAAATAAACTCTGGAAGAAGATCAAGCAAAGATCATGCCTCGGAGAAAAGATGTAGAAGCTTGGAGTTGAATAAATTTGTTTTATGAAAAATGTTACAAGTCAAGATATCGACATGTCACGGATCAAGTTATATCGAGAAGTCATTCTAGAACTCCAGAATGACTTATCGAGAAGTCCAAAATGGCTTATTGAGAAGTCTCAGAGATATCGACAAGTCAAATGAAGATGTGAAGATTGGAGATATCGACAAGTCAAATGAAGATGCAAAGATTGGAGATATCGACAAGTCAATTTCTCATTAAAGATCTCAGAGATATCCACAAGTCAAAATGGTTTATAGAGATTTCAGAGATATCGACAAGTCATTTCTACATGTAGAGATTTAGAGGGCTCGACAAGTCAAGTACACTTATAGAGAACTCAGAGACCTCAACAAGTTAAATACACTTATAGAGAACTCAGAGATCTCGATAAGTCAATATACTTATCGAGATGTCACTTCTCTATAGAACAAACTGGAGATCTCGGCATGAACCTCAAATACAGTACTATAGACAAGTTGAAGATTCAATATTATCAATCAACAAATGATCTATTCAATAAGATTGAAAAGTCTACAAAAGCAGCTTGAAGAATACAAGATCAAGGGCCAAGATTAATTGACAAAGGATGGTCACGGGCCTACAAGATTTACAAAGATTTATTAAGCCAAAAATAGAAAGAATCGGAGATAGCTTAGAAAATGGTTTAGTACATCTAATTTCATGTTGTGTAAACTCGTGTTTATTAATCTATTAAGTAAACACTGGTCCTTTGTTTTAGAAGTAAAAAAAATAGATCGAAGTTTTCTTGTACTCTCTCAAGAAAGAAGCTGAGTTCTTATATTCTTAAGAATACAGAATTTGTAGTAAGACAAACTTAATTAATACAAATTAAGTGAGTTTTGAAATATTGTGCTTGTTGTTTTAATTCTACTAATACAATATCTCTGCAATTAAACTGCTTTGTTCACACACCATATACAAACAAGTTTTAAAAAGGCTAAAAATCAAAGAAACACATTCACCCCCCCCCCCTCTGTGTTGTACTCAATATCTAACAAGTGGTATCAGAGCAAAATCTGAAAGTAAACCGATCAAGACCTTGGAAGTATGAGTGCACAAAAGATAATCAGTATCAAGATACCAGCTTTGATAAAATCAACTATACATTTTGGAAAAAGAAAATGATGTTGTTCATATGGATGGCCAACCCACTGTACATCCAGATTCTCAAGAATGGCCCTTTTACTCCCATGAAAAGGGTTGATGAATCTACTGATGGAGATATGGTCATTTCAGCTCATTTTGCCCCTAAAGACCCCTCAAAATACACTGAATCTGAAAAGAAGAAAGTCTCTCTAGATAGTGGCCTGCAACTAATTCTGATAGAGTCACTTGACAATGTCATGTACAACAATATTGTCAATTGTGGCACAGCTCTGGGAGAAGATTGAGATTTTGTGTGAAGGTACATAAGAGGTTAGATCAAATAAAAAGAGAATATTGGTGTCTCTGTATGAGGGTTTCATGGCAAAGCCTAAAGAAGGAATTACTAAAGTTTTTGAAAGGTTTAACAAATTGATAAATGACTTGCAACTTCATGATAAATATTATGAGGCTGGGGAGGTTAACCTAAAGTTCCTATTAGCTCTTCCTGAGGAGGGAATGCTCATTCCTGTTTGACTCAATTGTGAGGGCTTTCACCTGCAGGAAGACATGGTATGACAACATCTCAAGTGTGGTCCGGAAGCTGGTGTTCTCTATGACTCTCAACAAACACCTTAATGTGGGGCTCTTGATTCTGGAGGAACTCAGCACAAGGCTTACAATTCCTTTGGCCACAAGAGGTAAGGAAATTTTATTTTCTAGGTTTATAATGTCTACTTTAAATCATAAAGTTCAAGACATTCATTTACTTAATGGTATTGATAGAACAAAGATAGGCAATTGTAAACAGGTGTCCAAAATACTATTTAGCTCACTTATTACAAATAATATGGTACCTGTAAGTCTTAGAATCACTCCATTCATGTTGGAGAGATTCAGGACTTACCCTTACCCTATGCATGACATGAGGTCTACAATCACATCTAATACAGTTATTGCTCCTGTACCTGTGGAAGAACAAACACACGAACACCAACAATGGGCCTTCACAAACTGAGACCCTTCCTTCTCTACCATTAGAAGTTAGGAAATCAACCACTTCATCCTCTCAACAGGGTGGAGTGAGTAAAAAGAAGAGAAAGAATGCACCCTTAACAGTAATTACTGAGAGTGGTGAGGAACAGACAAAACCTGAGTCTCACCTGGTCAGAAAGCCAAAGAAGACCAAAAAACTGAGTTGACCACTCAATTGGCCACCTCTGTATCTTCCCAAAAGGATGCAGTTGTAAATGAGAGATTAAAACAGACTCTAGAGGCATCCTCTCAACATGATGTCTCTATTGAACAAAGCACTCTCCCTAGTGCATCTTGTAAAGAGTCTGCACCACAACTTGAGCACACTCGAGTTATGAAAGAAGAAATAAGGATGGCACACACACTGAGAGAACATCTTTTGAAGCTCCTTCATCTATTCAGGGGGAGCTGTCAACACTCAATTCTCAAATCACAAAACTTATCTCTCAAATTTCTTCTACTTATAATAAAACATTTGAATCCACTTCTCAAGTGTTGTCAAAATCAAGTGACACAGTTCAAGAGACTGTGCTCACCACGCAAGAACCACATTCAGTTGGGGAGAGGCTATACTCTGGGGTAGACCTTGATGACACCAACAAAAATACAGGGGTTTCATTAGTTTTTACTGAAGACCTTGTGGTAGCACCAAATGCACCTTCACGTGCAAATCAATATTCACAGATTGAAAGATTTGAGGGTAGTACTCCTGAGGGGGAGCTATCTAAATCCTCTCCAATTCAATTGGAGGTTCCTAATGTGGGGACAACTCCCCTCAAACCCTGGCTGGAATTGTTTTGTCATTTGAAGCTAGGAGTCCAATTGTCAATGATCCAACTATTGGGGAGACAAGTCAAGCACATTCAAGTGTCAGTTCTTTTCAAGAAGAACAAGGGTTTGAGGCCATAGTATATGACAGTAACCTGGTCAAATCCCCTTCAATTAAAATGGAGGTTCCCACTCTTGGTGAACAACACACTGTCACAACCACAGTTTCTATTGTGATTCCAATCACAAGGTTACCTTCCACCTCTCAACCCTCCACCTCAAACCAAACAGACATCCCATCTACCTCCAATGCCACTCAACAACCTTCACACCTCATCTCACAATGACTGCAAGATGCTCAAACTCAGCCAATAACAATGAATGATCTCTTTGTGGACCAACTATCTGGCCTTGCAAACATCACCCAACAGCTACTCACAAATGACATGACCAATCAGGATTATCAGGCTATCTTGTTGTCATATAAAACAGATGTTGAAGAATAGCAGCAAAAGATTGTCAATGAAGCTGGGCAAGATAAGAATGTGGATGATTGGTTAGATAAGGATTTTAGCTTGGAAATGGATGATGTTTTGGCTAGATTTCGAGAAGAGTATGTCACTATCCTAGGAAGTAATGCCAAGACTCTCAGTCCACAGAAAGTTTATGATGCTATTACAGAAGTCTACAAGGCACAACTCGAGGCTTTTCACCTTATCGGTAAAGCAATACAACAGACACTCAATAGTCATCAAGACAGAATCAGGAAATTGGTGAAAGATAAACTGGATGACCTTGTGCCAACTCAGGTAGAGATCAAGAATAAATTCAATAAATTTGTTGATCAAATGGCCAGGTTTGATGTGACCAGTATGGATCAAAGCATCAAAAATCTAAAGCAATTATTTCTGGCTCTTCATTATGTTTTCCAAAATCAAATCACAAATAACAATGACACAAGGGTCAAATTAGATCAACTCCATCAAACCAGATATGAACCTTAAGCTCTATTAATGGAGGGAATCAAGGAATCTATTCAAGCAACTTTTGGTGCTCCTCTTTCATCAAGCTCACAACAACCAATCTCCAACTCAACAAATCTCCAAATTCAGTCTCTTCAACAACAAGTCTCAAATCTTCAAGCCTCAAATGATTCACTCACAGCTCAGGTCACAGCTCTCACTACTCTAGTGCAAAGTCAACAAAATGACATAAGGATCCTGGTAGACTCCCACAAACATCTCTAAATACAGAATTCTGTCTCTTTGGGAATGGAGCTATTATGGGTACTTTGAATGTTCCACTACCTGAAGCTGTTAGACCAGAAATTCCAACTCCTCTATTCTTGCCTTCTACCAAGAGTAAGGGGGAGATAAAAGTTAGAATTCAACAATCCAAAGAAACTGGTCTGCAATCAAAGACAGATGGAAAATCTACATCTCACTCTGGTCAAAGCTCTTCACAAGTAAAAATTTCTCAAGATGTTGGAATAGACAGACTCCAAAAAGCTGCAGAAGGACCCTGTCAAGACAAGGAGTTCAATGAGCTATTAATGATGCTAATAGTCTCTCTTCACAACAACTACATCACCTATAAGAGAGCTTTGTCCAACAACATCAATTTTCTAAGAGTGGTGATAGTACATGTTAGGAACTTTTTGGAAAAGAGGATAGTGACGAATGTCAATGACTGTGGTTTGGGCAGGTGTCTACAGGTGTCTCTTTCAAATCTCCAATCCATGAGAGCATTTGAGCTGGATGTCATAACTGACAGAGTTAATCCAGTTATTCCAGAGGATACCCAATTGCTCAATGAACTTAAGAAAGCTCAGATAACTGATTTTCCTGAAGCCTATCTCCATCCAAGCAAGGGGATGGCCTATATCTGTCCTCAAACCAGGAAGTGTAAATACTTCACAGTCCCCAAAAACTGTTTGAGGGGTAATCTAAGATTGATTATGACATTGGAGACTGATCTCAAGACTAAGAAGATGAAGACAGTTGAAGATGAGGAAATGATAAGGATGTTGGAAGATACTTGCAGAATGCAGAAACCATGTTGTCAACCACTCAGTTCAACACAAAAGATGACAATGATGGTGATGAGTAGAAGAATGATGAGCAAAAACCTTCTGGCTCAAATGCAAGTCAACCTACTAAGGCAACTGGCAGTAAGGTAGATGAGAAGAAGAAGGATGAAAGGAAGAGAGGAGATGATAACAGAAGGAGGAGAAGGGGAGAAGAAGAAGGAACCAAGAAACACTATCTCAACCAAACCTGGTGTTGGGGTCATCTGGAACTGTTTCAATCAAACTAACTTTCTGCCTCTAAACATGTGCATCACAGTTGATGACTTTTTCCAATAACTATCTGAAGAAATTGTCAAAGTTTGTGTTGTATCTTTAGCAGAAGTCGGAATCTACTACATGGATGGCTCCTTCATTTTGCTTAGCAGGATAGTAATGGAAAATTTTTTAACCACGGAATTGAAGAGGGTAATCAGCTTGATTAAGGATAATGACACAAGCACTAAGATGTGGAAGGCTGTAATGTCTGAAAGGTTGAGGGAAAGGGATGAAAGACATGCAAGATTGAAGGCTGAAAAGGAGGAAAGGGATAAAAGATATGCCAAGGAAATAAAGATGTTTGAGCAAAGGTCAAATGAGCTTAAGGCAAGGGGGTTGAGTATAATATCAAAGGATGGACATTTTCTGAACATACTAGTTGGCAGATTCTCAAGATTCGGAGTTGGTTACCTAAATGGTTATTCATTGAAAGATTGACTCAAGATTATAGACGCTCTAAGATGGAATAAAATAATAGAAGAACTCCAAGTTCTAGTTGATAGGGTAAAGGAAACCTAGATAGAGCCTAACCCAGATCTAGGGTGAGACAGACTCATTTTGAGGACCAAGACCCCCCTCTTCCAAAATAGTCAGGTAGAGGGACCCAGGCTCAGGGCCAACCCAGGACCAGGATCACCTCCCGGCTAGAATCCAACCCAGCTAGAGCAGACCCAAAGGGGGTCCCCCAAACACATGCATACCCCACAACCTTCCAAGGAAGGGCACGTGGGCACGTGACAGTGACAGCTATCAACAACCAACATCTGAGATAAGCATGACACGTAGCAACATACCTTTGGTGCACCCTGAAGGTGGTCCTCCCCTAGACACGTGTACGCAATCCACTCGAGCTAGGCGCCCTCCGCCTCCAACAACGAACGACCCTGATCTAAAGGTAACAACCCCTAAACCCTGCCTTTGGGCTATAAATGCCCAAAAGGAAAGGGTTTAGGGGTTGGACACATTTTACACACTCTCTTTTACACACAAGTATACACACACAACCACCTTCCTTTCTTATTTATCTTCATCTTCCCCAAACGAATTCTTACTCTCACACTGGAGGCGCCGCGGGGCTCAAACCCCCCTGCGGTGTTGTTTTGCAGATGAAGATGTGAATATTGGATATATAGACAAGTCAATTTCTCGGTAGAGATCTCAGAGATATCTACAAGTCATTTCTACATGTAGAGATCTAGAGAGCTCGACAAGTAAAGTACACTTATAGAGAACTCAGAGACCTCGACAAGTTAAATACACTTATAGAGAACTCACAGATCTCGATAAGTCAATATACTTATCGAGATGTCACTTCTCTATAGAACAAACTGGAGATCTCGGCATGAACCTCAAATACAGTAATACAGACAAGTTGAAGATTCAGTATTATCAATCAACAAATGATCTATTCAATAAGATTGAAAAGTCTACAAAAGAAGCTTGAAGAGTACAAGATCAAGGGCCAAGATTAACTGACAAAGGATGGTCACGGACCTACATGATTTGCAAAGATTTATTAAGCCAAAAATAGAAAGAATCAGAGATAGCTTAGAAAAGGGTTTAGTACATCTTATTGCATGTTGTGTAAACCTGTGTTTACTAATCTATTAAGTAAACAGTGGTCCTTTGTTTTAGAAGTAACAAAAAAAACAGATCTAAATTTTCTTGTACTCTCTCAAGAAAGAAGCTGAGTTCTTATATTCTTAAGAACACAGAATTTGTAGCAAGACAGACTTAATTAATACAGATTAAGTGAGTTTTGAAATATTATGCTTGTTATTTTAATTCTGCTAATACAATATCTCTGCAATTAAACTGTTTTTTCACACACCATATCCAAACAAGTTTTGAAAAAGTTAAAAATCAAAGAAACACATTCACCTCCCCTCTGTTTTGTACTCAATATCTAACAGTTTTTACTAAAGGTCTCGCCATTAAAAATCATCTACAAGAGACATTATATTGATAGTAGAAAAAAGAATTAGAACTCTTAACTAATTATGAGTTATTATTAAATCAAAATTTCTAGTTGTATTATAATTAATTTTCACTTGATTATTTAATAATTGAATTTTAGAATTAATATTTGTAAATATGAATATCGTTATTTATCTAAGTATTTTAGAATTAATTACAATATTTTTGTTTGAGTTGAAGTTTATAATTAAGAGGCTAATGTGGGTTTAAGTTTAATGTAATATTATTGATGTTGTAAATATCGATCGAAACTCGAATTTAATGCAATAGTATTGATGTTGTAGATATTCATGTGTTACATACATGTAAGTGACCAACACCCCCATACATTATTACAAAATTATGGTTATTAAATACAGAAAAAAGTACTAGAATTTAAATTTTGTAACTAAGATGAATATAAATTTATAAATACTGATAAGCTGATAAAAAGTAAAAAACAATTCTACTCACAACGTTCTCGCATTTAAAAAATTATTATATATTCGTTTATATATGCTAAAAATATACACGCATTATACTTATAAACCTACAAAAGCATTCCCATGCTAAACATATACATGTTTTACATGCATGTAACTGACCCCCACTCCATCCAAAATATATACATACAACACATCTTTATATCTACAGATATATGCTAATTTTAAATATCGTAATATGCATGTAACTGACCAATATTTACATATTTCATTATGAAACAATGATCACAAAATACAACAAAAGAATACAATATTAAGATAGCTACACATTTATAGATAAAGAAAAATGAGTCGATAAAAAATATAAAATAGCTTAACTCGCAAACGTCACACATTCAAAAAATTTATATATATCAAGTTATTTATGCTAAAAATAAACATACGTTACTATTAGAAAACTGAAACAAACAAATTTCTTCATGTGCTAAAAATACAAATATATTAAAATCGTAATTCTAATTGACAATTTAAAAATTCGAGTTGAAACAAGTGCTATAAATATACATATGGTACACATATAACTAATTAAAACCCCAATACTCTAAAATAATTATCGTAAAAAATAGCAAAAGGGTACCGAATATGAAATTAAGATAAATATATTTATATAGATGTTATAAAATAGCTCCATGAATCTAACAAGTTAGTCAACAAATATTTCAATATATATCGATTTATATATGCTCAAACACAAACAAACGTTTTAATCATAAAACTGAACATTTAACATTTTCAATATGCTAAAAGGATACATACGTTACAATTATAAAATTACCTCATTCATAATTTTATCGTCACAAAAAATAGATAAACGATAAATATCTACATTTTTTATTATAAGTATATAAAATTAGATCAGATTAAATATTAAATTCAACTTTTATTATAAAAAGTAAACTAAATACCCAACCCATTTCTGAGTTGAATATTTAAAAATTCGAATATACCAAATAAAAATTGAAATATTCGACCGTTTAAACTTTTATACCCCCTAAAAATTAAAACTAAAAAATATATTTCTTTTACATTATCTATTTATCTATCTATCAATCAATATATACTTCTATACTATGTTATAAGAGACGAAATATTAAAAATTTGGTTGGTCGGTTGGTAAATCGGTCGATTCTAATTTTAATTGATATTGGATTCAATTTCCTCTACCAATCTAAATTCTGATTTATATCGAACTCTATATTAACTAATTAATGTCAAAATTAACTTCTTTTACCAATTTAAATTTTAATTCATATTAAGGTTTATATTACTCTAATTGATATTGAAGTCAACTTAAATTAATTTTAATTAAATTATAAAATAATTTTTATTATAATAACCAATTTACTTATAAAAAATATATATATATAACGATATAAAATTCGTACATCGTACGAGTTTTAAATTAGTATTTTTATAAGCATATTACCATTCATTGTTATGTTATCTATTAAAAAGTCAAATATATATGACAAAATAAATTTATATATGGCCAAAAATAAACATAAGTTACATGCATGTAACTAACACTCACCCCACCTAAATTACATCAATTACATCTATATACATTTTTGTATTAATTTTTTTAATAAATATCTGATAAATTACAAATCAGTAGCTCAATCTAATTAATTATGATTTTCAAAATATGTCAAAAAAGTCAAATATATATGACAAAATACATTTATATATAGCCAAAAATAAACATAAGTTACATGCATGTAACCAACACCTACCTCACCTAGATTACACCCACATATATACATCTTTGTATTTATAAATACAATTCATTTTTTTAGTAATTATCCGATAAATTACAAATCGAAAGTTTAAGCTAACTAATTAAGATTTCCGAAATTTGTCAATAAAAGTCAAATATATATGACAAAATAATTTTTTATATAGCCATAAACATAAGTTACATGCATGTAACTAACACCCCCACCTAAACTACACCCACATAACTCTTTGTATATCTATAAATATAATTAAAATTTTCAATATTTATCCGATAAATTACATATCGGTAACTCAAGCTAATTAATTAAGATTTTCAAAATCTGTCAAAAAAGTCAAATATATATGACAAAATAAATTTATATATAACGAAAGATAAACATAAGTTACATGCATGTAACTAACACGCACCTCACCTAAATTACATCCACATACATTTTTATATCTATAAATACAATTAATTTTTTTAATAATTGTCTGATAAATTACAAATCGGTAGCTCCAACTAATTAACCGGAATTTTTGAAATTTAATATATATGACAAAATAAATTTATATATAGCCAAAAATAAACATAAGTTACATGCATGTAACTTACACGCACCTTCCCTAAATTACATCCACATACATCTTTGTATCTATAATTACAATTAATATTTTAAAAATTATCCGATAAATTACAAATCGATAACTCAATAAATTAATTAAAATTTTCAAAATATGTCAAAAAAGTCAAAAATATATGACAAAATAAAGTTAGATATAGCCAAAACTAAACATAAGTTACATGCATCTAACTAATACCCACCTCCCCTAAATCACACCTACATACATTTTTTATCTATAAATACCATTATACTTTTCCTTTATTTGCATCGCTTCATATTCACATCTATATTTTATATCTCTCTTTTTATTTTGTTTTTAAATTACTTTCTTTTTTGTCACTGCTATGGAAGCTCAGTCAGATCTGCCACCGGTGGTGACCCAGCCGGACGTTCAATTCTCCGATGTGGCTGTTGAAAACAGGGGTGCTCAGGTTAACAACAACAACCCAGCTTATGATGAGGTAAAAAAAAGATTTTATTTTTGGTTTTTGTTGATAAAGATTGGATTTTTATGGTGTTTTTGGGTTTGTGTTGGTGATTTTCGCTGTGGTTTTGTAATTTTGAGGGAAAAGGGTGGTTGGTTGTGGGTGGATTTTTGTTTTTGGGGGTAAAGTTTGTATCTTGATAGGTGATGGAAGAGAGAGAGAGGGGAGAGAGAGAGAGAGAGAGAGTGGGAGCGGAGAGAGAGAGAGAGGAGAGGGAGGGGGGAGTGGGAGCGCAGAGAGAGAGAGGAGAGGGAGGGGGAGGGAGGGAGAGAGAGGGCGGGAGGGAGGGAGGGAGCGAGAGGGAGAGAGAGGGAGAGAGAGAGAGGATTACAGCTGCAATTGTATAATTGACTTAATTTTGATAAAAAGTTTTTGTATTTTAATTTTGTTTTTTTGTTGTGTGTGTATACAGATGATTACAGCTGCAATTTTAGCTTTGAAGGAGAAGGATGGCTCAAGCAGACAAGCTATTGATAAGTTTATCGAGAACATGTTCAGGAATTTGTCACCGAGTCATGCTACTCTGTTGACTTATCACCTCAAAAAGATGAGGAATGAAGGGAGGCTTGTTATGAATAAGCATTCCTACATGCTTCCTGGAGTTCAATTTGCTGTTGAGAGTGTTGGTCAAGTTTCGGTTGGGTCGAAAAGGGGGCGCGGTAGGCCAAGGAAGGTTCAGGCAAATGGCGGTGGGGGGGTTGGTGATTTGGAGGCTCCACCGGTTTCTGTTGGGGTGATTGGGGGGAATGCTGTTCCTTTTGATCCGATTGGGGCGGTGCCGAATGTGGTGCCCATTGGTGAGGTGGTTGATGGAGGGACGGTGGTTAAGAAGAGGCCGGGAAGGCCACGTAAGTTGCAGGCTGCAATGGTTGGTGTTGAGCCAATTGTGGCAGCTGAACCGATGGTAGTGACTGAGACGATTGTGGGGGCCGAACCAATTTCGGTTGGTAGGAGGCCCGGGAGGCCTCCTAAGGTTAATAATGGAATGGTTGGAGTTGGAAATGAGGGGTCGATATTGGGGAAGAGAGGAAGGGGGCGTCCGCCGAAGAAGCTTGGTGCAGGATCTGGTTTGGTGGGAATTGTTGGTAGCCTTAAGAAGGGACGTGGAAGGCCAGCGAAGTCCACAGCAGAGGGGATGGTTACAGGACAGAGACCAAGAGGGCGACCAAGGAAGGGTACTGTTTCTAGGCCTAGGGGTAGGCCACGAAAGGATGTGCCGGTTAATGGTGGTGGCGCGGGCGCGGCATTCACCCCTGTTGATGAGATGGGAAGTACTGGCAGACCTGCCAAAATGGCTGTGAGGCGGAACACTAGAAAGCCTTTGGGCAGGCCAAAGAAGGTAACTCTCTATTAAAATTTATGGTTAATTATCTTAGATACCTGGTTTATGTTATCTTTTTATCAGTATCATGTAGTTCTATTTCTTTCCCAATTGTTGTTTAGTTAGCAAATTAATCATATGTATCAATTTTAAAAAAAAAAAATACAATGGACCGCGCAATGCGCTATGTTTCTTTTCTTGTTTTACCTGATACTATAAAATTCTTTTATCATCTCTGAGATGTCAATTTTCAGTAAATGTCCCGTGTCTTGCAAGATATTAAGATTTAAGTAACTTAAAAAAAAATATCTTTTGCATTCTGCAGTAAATTGTTATGTGACAGATTTTGATCTATTGCAAAATTTGTAAAAGATTTTTTTTAAAAAAATTACTTAAATTTTGATCTATTGCAAGACACGTGACATTTACTGAAAATTGACATCTTAAAGATGATAATAGAATTTTGTAGTATTGGGTAAAATGGGAAACGAAACATAGCGCATTGCATGGTCCATTGTATTTTTTTTTTAAAATTGATACATATGATTAATTAGCTAATTAAACAACAATCGGAAAAGAAATAGAACTACATGATACTGATAAAACAGATAACATGAACCATGTATCTAACAGAATTAACCATAATTCAAAACTAATTAGAGCCTGATTCAATTGTGATGTTTAGTCAATATTCAATTTAGATGAATCAAATAGTATTTACACCATCCCATTTATTTTGTCACCAACCAAATTGCCTCTTCTTTGAACAAACTAATGTCACTAAAAAATTAAATTAACTTTTAAATAAATTACATTATTAACTCTTAAATTATCAGAATGTGGATAACAGTTTTGGCGTTTGGATGGACAGGATAACAAATGTGGTAAAAATGAATGGGATGCAGGAAGTATTATATATTGCGGTATTTAAATTTTCAGGCAGATATTTTATTATTATAATGAAGTGTATTACAGACCATGAGTTAACTGAAAATATATTGATATTAGTTGAGAATTATTTCGATCTAAAACATGTTGCGAATGTTTACTTCGAGTAAACTTTGCTCATAACACCTGATTACATGATATAAAAATTTGTTAGATCTTGAATTCGATTTTCTTTCGATCATATGACTATTTTATAATTCGGGCATCCAATAATTTTAGTATTTGTTTATTTATGTTTTGTTATATATTATAATACTTTACTTAACTTAAAAATAAATAATATAAATATTTAATTACAATGTATTGTATACGGAAATACGAACCTTGAACATATAATTGTAGTGAATACTTTTTTTGATATTACTTATGACAGTTGTCATCTCTATGACTTAAAATCTAAAGATTGTTATCTATGTTATACCAAACCGAGAATCAACCAAATATAACATATTTTGCTTACAGATTGAGGAAAATATCTAGTCCAAACCATTTTAGCATATGCTCTTTCATATGAAAACATATAAAAAAACTCAAAGCAACTCTTCAACCTTTTATCGTGCACATATTATTTTTATTAGAAGTGCTAAATGTTGGGTTTGAATATTTTCATTGTTTATTGTATTAAATATGTAGTTTTCGTTCTTTAATCGTGCTTGGTGATTTGAACTATAGGATGCTTCAGTCCTAGCAGTTCAAGCATTCAATCAGCAGGGTTTGTTATCCTATCAAGACCTCAAAGGAAGAGTTGAGCATTTTGTAAGTCCAAATAGAGTCGTAATTACATTATCGTTTAAGTTTTTCTTGATGCTGATGCAGTGCAAATTGACATCTGTCTTATGTGCTTGTCATATATTTCGTGCAGCAATCTAGGGTTAATCAAGCAGTGGACGTTATACTGTCATATATAAACCCTGAAGTTGCACCTGTTGCTGTAGGAATGCTACAAGAGCTACAAGAGATCTCTTTGATTGATATGATTGGACCACCATATTCGAGGGGACTAGGTGCAACTGGTATAGATGCAACTGGTACTGATGCAGCAGTAACAGCCCCGAGTGTTGCACCGTTAGATGACCAAGGTGGACTGGGAAGTGACCCCCCATTCGCCCCTTTATCTGTTCAACAGTCGGCTCAGTATCTACTTTAAGTACATCTCTCTTAGGAAAACATCTTGTTGACTATTGTGATTTAGTTATAAATTCAAAATGATTTAGTGTTTGTAGAGATGATTGGCGATGTAGATGAGGCTGCAGGATGAGAGTTCTTTCGCAAAATTTGACAACTGTAAGATGGATAGAATAGCTGTTGTAGTTGTTACTTATCGTAACTTGTCCATCTGTAGTCGTTCATAAGCAGATTTCAGGCAATTCAATGTCTGTAAATTGATAAATCTTTGTTCAGTTCCTTTTACGTAGCAGGCTATGCTACTTTAACTTCATAATGATACTTCTGAATAAGTAGTAAATTATGGTCTGTCTTCTTCATGAATCATGTTTCGAAGACGAATGTTGATGGATTATAGCCGTAACAGATTTTCCGTTCATCTGAAAGTTGTCGAGTTTTGCTACAGATCTTTAGAACGGTCACCTTGCTTACCACAGTTTTCTCTACAAACATAAACCTGATCATTGTTGTTTTTGACCTTCCCTTGGTGTAAATGGCAGGGAAAGTTATGAATTGAGCAACAAATAGTACTGATCCGGAACTAAAGATCACAGAACCTACTACTATCAAAGTAAGTACATTACATATGGCATATGTGCATTGGTCATCTTCATAAAGAACACATTTTAGTGTGAGAACAGTGAGAACAAGATTGTTCTCGGTTGAACAATACAACATTGAAAATGTAGAAAATGTGTTGAACAATTGCTCTTTAAAGAGAGTGCAGAACAGCAGTTCTTTCCAACATATAGCGGGTTTAGCACCATAGGCTTAATATCGCTTTGATTCTCTTTGGCTTTTGTAATGACCTAAGGCCATGATGAAATTAAGTCCTGTATCGCGCTGTAAATAGAAAAAGTTTGCCACATTGCTAGTTGCAGAAGAAACTGAATGCGAGAATCCTTTGGACACTATATATGGTTCCCAATTCTAGTTTCATAACATTTTCTCGTCATCCTCTGTAAGAGAAAACTGAGTGAGAAAATTGTTTGCAGTGCATAGTGCTAGACATTTACGGTACATTAAGGATTATGATGCTGAAAGCCACAGACCGAAGGGGCTGATGAATTTTACCGGACGAATCAGACCAACCAAAGATACTATGTAAGCAACTGGTTATAAACCTTATTCTTCTTTGTTTAATAATTTAGATGAGATAGATTAGCTAATATAATTATCTTTAGATTATTTGTAGGTGAAAAGAATGAGAACGGGGTATGAGAAGTTCAACAAGAAATGAGCATAGGTAAATGCTGTGAACTTCTCGACAACATTGTTGACAGTAGTGTTCCTGATATTGAAGAACCTCCATAAATAGAACATGTGTTGCAGGCAGCTGAAGCTATTCGGAAGGATCAACCCAATAAAGATTGGCCGCGTCTTACTGCATCTTACTGCCCTTCTTCATGGTATACTGGAGCTTACTCTTATGACTTATGAATCCGGAAAGATCGTCCCAGTGAAGATTGGCTGCACCTCACTGCCCTTGTTCCTGGTATACTGAATCTTACTCTTATGAGTTATGATCACGATCACGATACTAGTTGTGCTCCATAAACAAAGTATACAATTTTTTCTATTGTGTTTGGAACCTTTTGTTATGCTAAAAGTTTTCAAATGTACCCATTGGGAAAATCTTAATCAATCCTTTTTGTAATGTTTTTCACATTAATTTTTCTTTATCATAAAACTCGAAAAAAGCCTTCTGCATCCAAGCTTTGGAGAACTACCTCAATGGGCTGTTATAAAATTTTACTCCTGACATATATTTAAATGTTTGGCCTAGTTAGCTTGTACCAACTGCTAATAAACTCCCAAAGCCAAATTTTCTTTCCGGCAGGGGAGGATTTAGAAATATTTACTTAGGGGGCACCGAGTAAATTTTGGTAAACATCCTCTTGCTTTTAAAATCATTTATGGGGGACACGTGTCCCCGGTGCCCCTTACTAGATCCTCCCCTGCGTGAAGGGGTGTCCCCCGGTGCCCCTTACTAGATCCTCCCCTGCGTGAAGGGGTGTCCCCCGGTGCCCCTTACTAGATCCTCCCCTGCGTGAGAGGCTTACTCAGGATGTCAGCAGGGCGTTTTTGGAGGCTATGCGACAATGAAAGAAACACTGAGCTGGTTGCAGAGAAGGCGATAGTCTGCAGAAATTGTGGAGACAGATTCCCTTCTGGTGATTCAAGCATTGTGCATTTCATGATTTCGACTTTCGTAAATATCGCTTAAAGATTGTAAAAAAAATGTTAAAGCAGCTATCAAATGTTGAATTTGTTCTCCTTAAGCATACTGCAAAGGGAGCTGCTGCTTACTGCCTTGCTAGGACCTCTATTTTCAGTCCTGGAATATACAGTGTTACAAATTTCGGAAATCGGAACTATTCGGTTGAAATACTGATTTACGATTTACCGGACGGTTTTAAAAAAAAAACGGATAATTTATCAGAAATCGGTCAAATCGGACAAATATTTTTGACCGATTTTAAACGATTTATCGGTAATTTTTGAAAAATTGACCGATTTCTATAACAAAGATAACATGTAATAGCCAGGAAGATTTACCTGATGTATGAGTAACTGTTGTTGCAGCTAACAAGCAACAAGCTTTGGTTTTAAAAAATAAGAATGCTAAGAATCCAAATGTTTGAGAATGATATGTCCCCCGTTCAGCTGCCTTTCTCCGACAACTTAAAATTTTAACGGAGCGGTGACACGTTCTCTTAGAACCTGGCATTGGAGTATGATAGTAATTTGTTATGGACACTGAGACAAGTTATTGATGAATTTTTAGACCAGAATTTAAGGAGGTGAGAATATTTTTGTAAAATAACTATATTTGTTGTTAAAAAAGTTTACATAATTATTATTGGAATTATCCTCCAGCTACTAAAATTGCTTATGGCTAGAAATGGTAGATCACCCCTTTAAGTTAGGTAATTGAGGTTCTAAAAAAGGCCTAATAAGACAAATGAAAAATGAAGTGGATCATCTATCATTTTTTGTGTCATTATCCATGTGAAACACTTTTTCTTTTGAGCCTTCTTTATTTTGATTAAAAAGAAGAATTTGGAACTGATTAAAAAGAAGAATTGGAACTAATTAGAGCTTGATTCGATTGTGATGTTTTGTCAAAAAACAATTTAGATGAATGAAAAACTAGTTTTATTTTATTATAATTATCATTTTATTTGATTTGATTAAATAAGATATGAACTTTAATTAATGAATAAGAAAAATGGAACGAACTTTCAATGAAATGACTACTTTATGATTTGTACATGTAATTTTAGTATTTGTTATCTTATTATTTATTTTTGATATATCTCTTAAGACTGTATTTATATCTTAAAATGTATATAAATATTTAATTAGGATATATTGTTTATGAAATATTAACCTTGAACATATAATAGAAAAGAATATATTTTTTAATATTATATATAACGGTTCTCATTTATATAGTTTAAAATTTGATGGTTATTATTTGTGGTCTACCAAACTGCTAATTAACTAAATCAACCTAATATCACATATTTCTCTTATAATAATTTAGTATAAATATCACATATACACTGATAATCAACTAAATCATGACTATTTTATAATTCGTGTATGTAATTATAGTATTTGTTATTTTATTATTTATATTTTTTGACATATATCTAATATCTTTATACTTTAATTATTAAAATTAATAATAAAAATATTTAATTAATATATATTATTTACGGCATTCGAACTTTAAACATATAAAAGTATTTTTTTTTAATATTACATATAACGATTTTCATATATACATGTTGTTATGTGTAGTGATCTGTGATGTGATTAATGAATCAGGTTAAGGAGAATCATAACCTCCCTCAATCTCATGTAATAGTATTTGGATAAAAAATATGATGACCGATAATGAAAACCTCATTTCCATTAAATGGATAAATTATTACTCCGTCCGTCCCATTTTGTTCTTCCTCTTTTGACTTTCAGTACTGTTCACGGTAAGCGATTGATTACTAATTTACGTCTAATCTATAATATCAAACATAGTCATGAGTGATCTTGTTGGATTCGTATTTATCAATAATTTAATACAGTGAAATTTTTATATTTAATACTAATACGAATTTAAAGATATTAACAATCAAAAGTGTGTATTGACAAACGTGTCCAACACAAATAGGAAACGTTTTTACGGACGAAGGGAGTACCTGTTTAAGTCTTGATATTCCATATCATTCTCATTCTTAGAATTTTAATACACAATTCAATCCTTCTCCCACCCAGCTCTTTCTCGTACTAATGCCAAGTCATTATCGTTAAAGTACACTTGTATATTGATTTACAGCCGCTAGAATGTTTATATTTTCGCCGATTTTACCAATATTTTTCGCTTTTTAATTCATCATCAAATTTGACGTATATCGAATGAGAGGTGTAACGCACACTCAAACGAGGAGCTTTAATTGTAACTACATTTCTTGATATCGTGCGTAATCTTTTTTGTCCGTCGAAATATTAAAAATATAATTATCAATTATAAAATAATAAAAATATCATAGTTTAGCTCTAACTTAAATAAATAGAATGGATAAATTAAAAATTTTTTTTTTTATCGCTCAATTATTTATTTCCTCACAACTTACGTTTTAATTTTTTTAATCACTAACTTCAATTTTGTATTAAATTATAACGTATTCTGTTGAGTTCAACTTTTTTCCTTATAAACACGGCCAGAAAACGAAGAACATGTTGCTTGAATAGAGATTTTTAAAGATAACGTATTTTGTTGGATAGCAGATTTTTAAAGGGACAAATAGTTGATTTATAAAAAAACGATTTTTGCAAATAAATTTAACATTTTTATGTCAGTATTACTGTAAAACATATTTTAAAATTAAACACAGTTAATCGCGAACTTCAATTTTGAAAAATATTCTCTTGTTTGATATTTATTTATCAAATACATATTATTAAGATATGATATATTTAACCAAAAAATTTCAAAAATATTTTATCATCAAAACATAATTAAAACATTTCAAGGGTCGTTTAGTTCAAAATATGGTATCGGGTTGGAATTAGGAATCAGGTTAAAGTGGTATGAGAATCAGGAATAATATCTGATATCATGTGTTAGCTTAAGTGCTGGAATGAATATTTTTAATTTAAAATATGTTAAGTTAATAAATTTTATTTTAATATATTTTTGATTCACTGATTTGTTTTAATTTTAAACATTTATATTTAATTGCTCAAATAGAAATTAAAATAATAGAATTAAATATTTTTTCATACCCAAACATCATATTTGGAGTTGTAATCGGCCTAACACCGAAACCCATATCTAATTTCAGAATTTGACGAAGCAAATTAACCCGAGTGGAATCGAATGGTGCATGCTGATGTTACTCACTCGTTCCTAGGAACTCCCTCCTAATTCCTAAATCAATACAGCTCACAGTGATTTTCATGTCAACTTATTACCCACCACATTTGGAGTTTGCAAATTCCATTTATTACCAATTAATTTGAGAAACAAGATATGTGTATATTACTAGACAGAGAGATTAATATTCAAAGAGAGATAGAGAGAGATTAATATCCTGAGAGAGACAGAGAGAGAGATTTATATCCAGAGAGAGAGAGAGACCAAGTTGGGTTTGTTTGCCACCAAATTGTTAACTTTTACTGTGACTTTTGAAAATCCATATGCCTCAAAAACTCCAAGTGGGTCATATTCATTTTATCTCTCTGTAGATTAAGGTCCTACATTTACAATCCCACTTGCTTCACTTGCCTAGTAGTCTTTGCACCCCCCTTTCTTTATTTCTCTACACTCTTTCCCCCAAATGACCACTCTTTTTTCTTTATTATTCAATTTCAATTACAATTTCTTTATGTTTATTCTCCCCCATCCTCTACACCAACATCAATTTATATCTCTTTAGCCCATCCCAATTATCTTTTCTTGATTATTTCTGCTTATCTGTCATTGTAATTACAATTAACTTGTTGTTGTATATTGTTGTTTTTATATGTTCTTGGCATTTTTAGCATAAAGATTCAATCTTTCTTGTAAAAAAGTGGTAAAGTTGTAATCTTTGCATCTGGGTATTTTCTTTTTGTGTAGATTTTGATGGGTTTTGATTGAAATTGTTTGTTATGAGTTCTTGATTTTGATGTGTGTATTTATGGTTTCTTGGTGTTGACCTAAGTTGTGTTTTAAGGTTAGTTTGAGGTTTGGTGTTGTTGTGTTTGTGATTAGTCCTATGAAAGTTCATGCATGGTTTAAGACAGTGGAAGAGAGTTTTATGGTCTTAAGACTGATGTAGTTTAGGTAATATATTATGAAGAATCTTCTAAAGAAACTTCACATCATGTCGAATCAATCTGAAAATTTAGAAGGTTCTACTTCATCGAAAACCAATAAGTTTAGGGATGTTTCGATACCTGATAGTGGTTTGCAGGCTCAGTCTAATTTGAATTCTGAGCATAAAGATAAGCCCTTTTCGAGTATTTCTGGGTGGTTGAATTCGGTGACCAATAAACGTAGTTCTAGTCCTACTCCACCCTCATCTTCGAATGTGACTAGAAGGGAGAGAATTGAGCAGTCTGATTCTGCGAATGGTAGTGCTCAGGATGTTGTGAGGCGTGAAACGGAGTCTAGTAACTTAAGGAATCCTGATACTGATGAGGAGTATCAGATACAAATGGCTTTAGAGTTGAGTGCAAGGGAGGATCCAGAAGCAGTCCAGATTGAAGCAGTTAAGCAGATTAGTTTGGGCTCTTTTCCACCGGATAATACCCCTGCGGAAGTTACTGCATATAGATATTGGGTATGTATTTATCATTTTCCAGTTGATCATCATTATTATTTTTTGTCTGCAGAAATTCAGAATGTGATTATATATCTTCATATGCAAACATCTTGGGTAACAAAAATTTAGTTTTTGCATTTATTCGGCACCATTTGAGCAGTGAAAAACAAGAATTTATATTTCACATATTCTGCCTAGTACTTGACCAACATTATATTTGATCAAGTTCATATGCACATTCATTCGCCTGCCCGGGTAACATAATGAAGGGTAGCCAGTAGCCACGAATGAAGATATTTAGACTCTAGTAGAAATATCTTCATAAAAATTAATTGAGTTACAATTGGCCTACATTATAATTTTGGAGTTAATATGCAAATTTAAAGGGCTGCCTAGGTAGCATAATGAAAGGTAACCACCAATAGAGAGATTTAGGCTTTGGTCAAAATATTCATTGCAAAATCATTAGGTTTTCGAAATATTATCTTCTGCATGAAATTTCACTACAGCTTTTACCCAAAATAAATGCTGATCTACTCTACAATACACCCAGTAAATAAGAATACTGAATAGGGATCCCAAGATAACAATATACATAAATAGATTAAGATACGCCACTTTGATACTGTTGGCAATATGTTTGATGGCTATTGATTTTTATGTTGATACAATGTGAATTAAACTGACTGTACGTTTAATCAAATTATTTTATGGTGTGCACCTTGTTAGATAAGTCGGTGATCATTTTATAAGCTTTCTATTTGTATAGCATACAGTATACATTGGTTTTCCAGTGAACTATGTGGTGTATTCTTTGCACCCCAGTCCGTGCCCTTGCTTCAGAAGTTTTAAGAATCTACTTTTTCATTCATCATCCTTTGTTGCTAAAAGGCGTTGAATAAAGATTTGGCCTTCTTAGAGATTCTGCTTTAAGGAATACTCCATTGCTGCAATTTTTTATATTTTTGAAATTTGTATGCCTATAAATAATAATCACCTTGCTACTAAATAACCAGAAAAAGTAAGTATGTCTGCTCCATCCAGGATAATTGCCCATATTATTCGTTTCATGCTAGTTTTTAGGTGTACATTGTATTGCACATAATTTGGAGAAGCATCATGATTCTTACAGCATCTAATAACATCGTTTCTAGTCTACTGGAGCCTTGTTTCCATAGTGCCAAGCTGCAAAACAAATGCGTAAAAAGACCCTATACATGACAAGTTGACAGTTCTTTTCTAAGGGGTTACATCACATTTGGTGACTTTAAAATACCAATTGAGCTCCTGCTGAAGCCATTACTCCTTTAATTATTCTCACTACTTGTAAAGCTAGAAAATTCAATCTGATTTTGAGGTCAGTGTAACATATATTTTCCTATTGGTAATTAATATGATTTCATGGAAATTGTAAATACAGGTTTTACAGTATTTACTAATTACTACTAAATTGTTGATACTAGAACCATAATGAGAAGAAAAATAGAAACATTGCGGGTTTCTCATTTTTTTGCTCAGCTAGCACCTTATAACTTTTTCTCATTGTGGTTTTCTTTTGTGTGTGTTTTAAATTTCTACATTTTCGTTTTACTTGCAATGATTTATTGTTATTTTTTTCATAGTTCGTGGTACTACTTTCCATGATTGTAATTTAGTAGAATATGCTTTACCAAGTAACTTTTTAACTGTTGCTTTCTTTTATTTTTTTATGCTTGCATTATTTATCTCTCGTCTATTTTCTTCAATCAAGTAATTTACCTTTTATTTAGCATACTTGAATTATCTCATGCTTTACAGAATTACAATTCTCTAAGCTATGATGACAAGATTCTGGATGGTTTCTATGATGTATATGGTATCTTGGTCGAGTCCACTTCTTCGAAGATGCCTTCTCTTGTTGATCTTCAACGAACGCCGGTGTCAGATAACATCACCTGGGAAGCCGTTTTAATTAATAAGGCTTCCGATTCTAAGCTGTTGCGACTTGAACAGAAGGCCTTGGAAATAGCTGTCAAGTCGAGGTCAGAATGTCTTGATTCTGATGGTGCTGATTTAGTGCAGAAGCTTGCTGTTTTAGTTTCGGATCACATGGGGGGGCCAGTTGGTGATCCTGAAAAAATGTTGATGGCATGGAAAAGTCTTAGTTACAAGTTAAAGGAAACTCTCGGGAGCATGGTTTTGCCTCTCGGTTCTTTGACGATAGGCTTGGCACGTCATCGAGCACTGTTGTTTAAGGTAATGCTCATGTTAAAATATATCTTTGGCGGGGCATGATGCTTGCTTTGGTTATTTTTTTTTCTGTAGGTTGCTTTTAAATGTATCTAGTGGTCTTTTTAATGATGTTGGTTATTTAGCATTCAATTCTTTTGAAATTTTGATGATTATCTTTTAATTGGTTTGACGATGTATGCATGATAGGGTTAAGTTTCATTCTATATGCATGTGAATCTATCTCCCCCCACCTATTTTATAGAACACCAAGCACAGTATTTGCAAATTTCAAATCTCAGACAAATTACTCATGAAAACCCTTTTACTGCATCTACTTTTCTTGCATGTCTAAAATACTTTATGTATTGATTATATGCTGACCATTGGGTTGCAAATTTGATCCCTTCAAAGTTTTGACTGTGGCTGGTCACTGCCAATTTGTTACGGACCGACAGTCTGTAAAAGGTTTATGACAAATATCACGGAAACAGGGAATGTTACGAATTTCGTACTCCGATAGACTCATTACACTTCTTACCATGTAATTATAATCCTTCCCGTGTTTGGAAGCTGTTAATTCTTTCTCTTGTCTGTCGGATTTTAAGGTGTCAGATTGAATTTTGAGTTACAGATTTAGATTTTCCGAAATACAAAGTCTCTATCTTGTAAAGTTCTAGTATGCAACACTTGTTTAAAGTTATATTAATGAGCCATTGAATAACTTCTTTTCCACCTGATGGTTATAACGCACCAAGTTGAGCCATGACGCTCGAGAACCTTCAAGAAAACTAGTCGACAAGTCGTTCAGTTTAAACATATTTTTACTAGATTTAATGTATTACATGACTAAATACATCTTTTAAATATTAAATCAAAAGTAATAGATTAATAATTCAAATTATGCGTAGTTATTGGCTTATTGCACAATAACATGCAAAGACCATATATCAAACATATCCAAGCATATAAAAACTTAAGTGATGACGAAAACCAAGCAAAGTCATCTGTCTCAATATCATGTTCATCTCCACATCCTTCTTGTGTATTGTCATTGGTTGGATAGGGAGATGGTACGTCGTAATCATGATCTTCACGGTGTCAAAATGAGCTTCAAGGCCCTCAACGCCTCGGGATTAGCATATGAATATGATTCTTCCTGTGCTCATAAGTTTCTAATTCTTCTATTGTCTGTCTAATATTTTGGGTTTTAGTTTGAAATGTGAGTTAAAAATTGAAAATGTGTTTTGATTTATTTTGCAGGTTTTGGCCGATAGTGTTGGCATACCTTGCCGGTTAATTAAAGGACAGCAATATACTGGTTCCGACGATGTGGCAATGAACTTCGTAAGGATTCATGGTGCAAGGTTATTACAATATAAATGTTTTTTGTTTTCTAATACATGCAATTCTTAATCTAGTTATCTAAAAGTGTTAATGTTTTATATTTGTCGTCACTTATCTTTTAGCACAAGCTTTCACGATGTTTACAGCTTCCAGGTATAGTAATATGGTATTGTAGTGATTGAATAGCTTGGTAAGAAAGTCCGTCACCATATGAAAATCTATCAGTGTTAAAATATTAACCTATCTCTTAAAAAGTGAAGGAAGCCGAGGAAATTGATGTAGGGATGCTGAGTAATATATTAGATTTTGTGGGAATTGACCACTATAGCCGTGTTCGTATTTAGTACCATTAGACTTAATATCACCATCTCCTTAGTGATTTTTTAGGCTTCCATGTAACCGTTGTCCGAGCTTAGATTTTTTAAACTTTTGAGTGGTTAATATTTTTTTGGGAATAGATTTGTTTGACAATGATATTGTTCAAGGAATGCATGTATCTTTGAATTTTGATCTATGTCACTTTTTTTGTACGCTAAAGAAAGGCTGATGTGGATCCAGGGAATACATTGTTGATTTGATGGCCGACCCGGGCACGCTTATTCCATCAGACACAACAGGATCAGATATAGAGTACGAAAGATCTTTCTTCTCTACTCCTTTGGCCGCAGACTCCTCTAGTACAGCTTCGTCAGGTAGTGGTGTTACCAATTCATATGAACAACCATTGGAACGTCAGGTCTCCGAGCTCAGATCCAGATATAATGTCAGTTCTGCAGAAAACAAGCTTGATGAAAGAAGTGAGCTTGTGGCTTCTACAAGTTCAATATTACATAGTAAAGCTGAGGAAGGGTCTAAAGCATTGTCAGCTATCCCTGGAAATTCAGGGAAGGAGATGGTTAGGGAAATACCTCGCAGGTCCAATTATTCTTTTCCGCATGCAAGATCTCCTTCATGGACCGAAGGTGTTAGCTCCCCGGCTGCACACAAGATGAAGGTGAAGGATGTTTCACAATATATGATTGATGCTGCCAAAGAAAATCCACAGTTGGCTCAAAAGCTCCATGATGTGTTACTTGAAAGTGGTGTTGTTGCACCTCCAGATCTTTTTACTGAAATATACCAGGAGCAGGTAGATATGGAAAAGGCAGAACAGAATATTCCGTCTGAAAAAGACAAAAGGATTAGAACAAATGACGACACTTTGAGAAACAAGGGTAAGCCTGATAATGTTTGGCCCCGCTTTTTACCTCCTCTGCCATCTCAAGGTGCACTTGCCAAACGAGGTCATTCTGGACAATCAGAGGATCCGTCTGGTGTCAAGGAAGTCGGGGAGAGAGTTTCCTTGCAATCTGATGTAGCTCCCAGGAAACATGTTAAAAATGTTCCTGTTGCAGCAGCGGCGGCGGCAGCAGCTGTTGTAGCATCTTCAATGGTAGTTGCTGCAGCAAGGACAACTGCTGATAATAATTCAGAACTTCCGGTAGCAGCTGCAGCCACTGCTACAGCGGCAGCTATGGTGGCAACTACAGTAGCTGTTGGCAACCAGCTAGAGAATGTTGATGATCATTCACCAAGTGCAGCTACTCCCTTCTTTAACCCATTGGGCTGTGCAAGAAATGATGGAGATGCAGATGCTACTATTCATGAGCCTCGGGGCAGTGGTAACCAATTGCCTGATGCTGCAAGGGGAAATCCAGAAGGTGAGAGAACATCAGATAGGTCTGCCGGTAATGATAGCACAAGGTCTGACACCTCACTTGAAGATGTGTCAGACTGCGAGATCCCGTGGGAGGATATCACAATTGGCGAGCGTATTGGACTTGGTATAAACAAGCACATTTTACTGTTATCTAAATTTTAATTCCAGTACATATATTTTGATATCATTGCAGCTTTTAGCGAACAGTCGGTGGATGCATCCATGTTTCTCCAGTAAAAATTTTGCCAGTGAATTTTAGTTTAAAGGTTAATAAATAATAGTAATAGATACATGAAATGTTATAAAGTAAATCTTAACGTTCAAGCAAAGCTTCTACAATATTCTTCTTCCCGTCTCTCCTCGGTCTGGATGAATAAACTTTCAGATAGTTGATGTCACGAGCTCCGCCATCTTAGACTATATATATTTCAATCTTTTTTGAATAATAATTTGTTGACTCATGTTAGGAGCGAAAGTGTGACACATTTAAATTTATGAAAGCTTGGGACTAGTATTTGTATTTTTGTATGTGTACAAATGGCCAAAAGCATTCATACTTTGCCAGCATTTGTTTATCTGGTCAATGTTCATATTGATGAATTAAGTATACATCACAATGAAATTGTAATTGATGAAAAGAAATTGCAATTCCACAATGCACTTCTATATATAGTGACTGGGCTTAACTGTACGTGTGAGGAAACTTATGGAAATTTTGATTTCCTGAGTAAATATTAAGACCAAGTGGTATTCCTATGGACTTCATATATTCATCCTTTAATAAAGGTTTATCCTAGAGCTATCAGGTCTACTATTATTTTCTATGCAAAAAAGGTGATGATGTAGAGGAATTATAGTCGTGAACACTTGTGGACCTGCTAGGCTAAATCCCAACCTCCCTGCCATTTGGTGTAGATTTATTTGGTAATAATTTTGTGATTGCTGCAGGATCATACGGGGAGGTATATCGTGGTGACTGGCATGGAACTGTAAGTTCTTGTATCTCTATTTTCTAGAAATGCAGAATTTGACTTGTTATGTTTTGATAGTCCCTGTTTGCAACTTTGGTTTCCTTCTGAAAATTCTTATTCTATTTATATATGTTCAAATTCAAAGTATTAAATGAGAGTATATGTTCATGGCTTTTGTAGTTGTTAATTGTATGAAATTGTTAGGTACTCTTAGCATTCATTTATTTTCCCTTTGTAAATTCTACTGTCACATTGGCCCAGTAATGTAATGTTACTTATGTAGTACTAAAAATACATTTAGAAGTATGCTTTAAGTTATAACTAGCCATGAATGTATGTGAATTCCAATTATCTCTTCTAAATGAATTTTTAAAAATGAAAAAAAATGTAAGCCAGTATGTTATCTGGAGGAAGTATTTATTTCGTATCTCTGTCTAAAAATGCATATTAAGGTTCATTGTGATTGTTATCCGGCGTGCTGCTTTTCTTGCATGTTAGGGGTTGAGACCTTTTATATTCTAATTCCAGGAAGTTGCTGTCAAGAAGTTCCTAGACCAAGAACTAACCGGTGAATCCCTTGAAGAGTTTAAAACTGAGGTACAATTCCCTCTTCTCTGGTATACATACAAACCATTTTCTGATTGAGAGCCTAATAGATTCAGTGGACTACATCAGAATATAAACATCAACCTAGGAGCCCTTCCGTGGTAACTATGACAGTATCTTAAATGAAAAGCTTAGTAGTCAAGGAGTTGGTTTATTTTCTGTTGTGCATGCATGCCATATTAACTAAGTGCTAAGGTAAGCCTCTTAAATTTCCCTTCAAGTAGTGTCTTGTAAATTGTAACCTTTAGCTAAGATCGAAATATGAGACTTCATAAATTCTATGTTGCAAATTGCCTGTTGAACTTGGTGCATTCTGACTAGATCTTGTGTTCCCAAACATTGGATTGGGAAACACAGAATTAGTGTTGGACATGCCAGTATGCCACAAATCCAGTAAAATGTCGCGGGAAAAGGAACTACTCAATTTAGTGATAGGATGAAGATTAAGAAAAATCTTGATCTTGTTCGAAATCCTTATGTAAAGTTCATGTGGATGCCTACTATAAAGAAGCTTTGCTTGATGAAGCTTAAACAGTTGCATGTATTGTTAAAACTCTGTTTTCAGTTAAAACATAGAATTATGTATAATGGGATCTATATCCAGATATCATACACTTTTCAACCGTGTCTTACTATTGGAACATGATTTTTTTTGAAACGGTTCTCTTTATAAATTGTGTGGTAGACTGTTGACACTTGTGACTTTCCCGTGGTTCTTTACCAAATCAGTTTTACTGTTAATGTATAGCAACCATCTTAATAATTGCCCAAGTGTCACTGACTGTTTTGTGGGCACCATGCCTTGACACCGTGACTGTCTATCTCAACCACAGGCATTATCTAGAACTCCATTTTCACTACCTTTTAGTTTGTTGAGTACATACTGTTTCCCATTTTGTTATTTATGTCAATACTGCTTTAAAATCATAGGAAATTCATGTTTTCTCTTTTGCTTGAAAGGTCTGGATCATGAAAAGAGTTAGACATCCCAATGTTGTTCTCTTTATGGGAGCTGTAACTCGCCCACCAAATCTGTCAATTGTAACAGAATTCCTTCCTAGGTATGTTGAATGACATAGTTTCTTCTTATCATGTTATTGAAGATCTTAAATTAATATGAACTGTATTGTGTTTTGAAAATTATTGTCGTCTTTAATTTTATCTAATAATGCCTACTCATGCTCTAATATGAGAGGATCATTTTGAACATACAAATAACTATGGTAAGATGTAACAAGCATAAATAGGGATATCTTACCCACTCAAGTAACTGCGATTACATTACTACAATTATGAAGATCATGACAGATATTTTGACATAGTATAACCCAGTTCACTAACAATCATTACAATTTGCATAAACGGTTCCATCACTTTTATGTTTCCGTTATGTAATTAGTATATACAATTTGCAAAACATTGACTTTTATATACATCTTTGCTAAGAAATTCTAAACCACTATTTGATCTGCAGAGGTAGTTTGTATAGATTAATTCACCGGCCCAACAATCAATTGGATGTCCGTAGACGTTTGAGGATGGCCCTCGATGCTGTATGTGCTCATTTCTTTTCCAACCTAATTTGAATACAATTTTGCAGCTTCTGTTAACTTGTAAAATCAATTAATCACCTCTAACCGCATTGAGTAAAACTTTCAGGCAAGGGGCATGAATTATTTGCACAATTGTTCACCAGTTATTGTTCATCGTGATTTGAAGTCCCCAAATCTTCTTGTGGATAAGAACTGGGTTGTGAAGGTGAATTTCTTATCTGCTAAGTGTAATTTGTTCTACAGTTCCTTATAATAAGCACGTCCAATTGCACCTGTCAGGTATGCGATTTTGGGTTGTCAAGAATGAAGCACAGCACATTTCTTTCCTCGAGGTCAACTGCAGGGACGGTAAGCCGTGTTTGCCATTTTGTTCTATAACTTTCTTCTTATTTCTGCAGCTAAATGCATGCCTTTTATCCCTGATTTTAGATGTATCCTGTTGTATAGCAACATTTGAGATAGAAACAAGTAGAATGTAGCCAATATAGGTAAGAAGCGAGATGAAGGTCTGCCTAAATAGCTTAGACTAATATATGAAATGCTATAAGCTAAAGTTATACTTTGCAGCGTGTACAGTGGGGCAAATGAATATGTTTTCTAGAGAGATTAAACACATAAAAAACTAGGAACATAGTGAATATAGAAGCGCGAAAAATAATTTGTAATTTTTGTTTGAGAGTAAAGATGGTTCATTCAGTTCGTATTTTAATATCAACGTATCATCGACCATAACCATTTGCACTTGTATCTTTGTGAAAGACAGCCTCGAAAGATAACTTCTGTGTTCATGGGTTTAAAATTTTCAAAGGTGGTATCAGAAAGTTGGATAAATGGGAAGGTTTTCTTTTAATTATTATTATTTTGTTAGAGTTTATTACCATCACGCATAGATTTAGTTTCATTAGTTCTACTTATTATATGATCTATAATAGTAATATAGCTTCAGATGACTTGTCTAGAAAAATTGGTTTCAGGTGTAGGTAAGAGGAAATATGTCTATTTGTACTTGATTCTGTGTGTTAGACATCGTCACAATCGAATTTATTTCTTCAAGTGTTGACTTGTTTTAAGGCAGCATATAAGAAAATCGGGCAGAAGTGTAGAAAAAATATTTTATTATCTTTGTTCATTGTTGCTGCACTTATTATTAGTTGGCTAACAATTGTTTTCCTCAAACATGAACTTGGAGCATATGCTACAGTCTGTAGTTTACTTACTGTTGCAATAGCGAAGTTCTAAACTAGTAGTATGAAACTGAGAGAGGAGAGACTAAAGTTAATGCAGATTCTTGACCTCATGATGTTTAAAGGGTCCGAGTTACTATGCAATTAGGTTCAATGATGACAAATAAGGGTTAATTATTTATCTTTTATTATTAAATTCATGTGGGGTTCATTGATGATTT
The DNA here is from genome assembly GCF_009905375.1 of Apium graveolens. Taxonomy (NCBI): domain Eukaryota; kingdom Viridiplantae; phylum Streptophyta; class Magnoliopsida; order Apiales; family Apiaceae; genus Apium; species Apium graveolens. The sequence continues at coordinate 271,496,805 of NC_133653.1, forward strand.
CACACAAGTTGATTACAATTTGGATCTGTTTATAATGATAATTTTAAATTGCAGGTAATTTGGTCATTAATGTGAGGAACTACTGATTACCTCATTTTTAGGTTATTATACCATTGTAGAACTGTAACGTATAATGAAAATTTTTAATACCAAAAATGGAATTTGGGTTGAGAAATGCTTGGAGGGATAATTGGTTGTTAGCCCATAATTTGAATCTTTTAGAAAATGTATTGCAATTGAAAATTAGGGAGTTTATATGGGAGTTTATATGGGCGCTTATAGAGAACAGGTGCATGTTTTAGCTAGTACTCCAGTAATTAGCTAGTGTGAAATTTTAGCTAAGGGCCTGCATATTTGTCCCAGTTTAAATGATTAAAAACAGTTTTTGATGGAAGTACCTTCGTGTGGTTGACAAAATCTTTTAATTATTGAGACTAGGAGCACCTCAAAATGATTTTGTTTAGATGACATGATGTATAGGAGTAGAAGTATAAATACATTGATTCCTTGTTCAAAACTTTTTCATTGCCCTTAATAGTCCTCCGTGGTATTTGTAGGCTGAGTGGATGGCTCCAGAGGTACTCAGAAATGAGCCGTCAGATGAGAAGTATGGTCTCCACTCCTTTAATATCTTGTATTGTACTAGTAACTGCATATAAAGCCGGAATTGGTATGTAAAAGTTTTATATACTTTAATCCTTTGACTTCAAACCTCCGCAGGTGCGATGTTTATAGCTATGGTGTAATATTATGGGAACTCTGTACCTTACAACAACCATGGGGAGGAATGAACCCTATGCAAGTTGTTGGAGCTGTTGGATTTCAACATCGGCGTCTTGAGATTCCAGATGACATAGATCCGGCTGTTGCAGATATCATTTGCAAATGCTGGCAAACGTAAGTTAAACGTTCTTTCTGGTTAAAATGCTTGCTGAACTGGTATTATAGGTTATGAACATCTCAAAATATTTTTGACACGTGTTTAAAATATTTATAGCATAATGTTCTGCATGAGTTGGTAAAATATAGGTCTGTAATTTATCTTATTAACATTGCAGTGATCCAAAGTTACGGCCGTCATTTTCTGAAATTATGGCTGCATTGAAGCCACTACAAAAGCCTATATCTAATTCACAAGTGCCGAGACCGCCTTCATCATCAAGCAGTGGACAGTAGAAAGGTCAGCCATGAAGTATCTAATTGTCAACGAAGAGCGAGGGAAAAACAACAAAGCAAGCTGGACGATGACCCATTGGAATGCCTTGCAATAGAGGCAAGCATGGGAATGCCAGGAATTAATGTAAGAAACCGAACTGTTATATGATCGTCGCATTGGACCCGTTAACTTCAGATTTTACATGATTGTGATTCTTTCTGCCATTCATTTCCCCTCTAATGTTGTCTTCTTGGTTTGGTAATGGCATATTGGCATTGCCATTAAAGTTATTATCATGTAAAGCATGTTCGATTTGTTGTAATAATGTCTTTTTGGTTCTCTGTCTTCGTTTAAGCTGGTAAATTATTCAAAATTTGAAGTTGTAAATATCGTGCCGCTTGATAAAAACTCGTTATCAAAGTCTATAATATATTCAACTCAGTATGATAAGAAAACGAGTTCGTATGTAATATATTTTTGAGGTTTTTTCAAAAATATGATTTTTTTTGAATATTTTTTTTTGCAAAATACGGTTTTTTTTAATATTAATTTGCAAAAATATGATTTTTCAATTTTTTTTGAAAAAATACGAGTTTGTAACCCATCGTAATCAGATGTAATGTCAAATGCAATCCGATGCAATCTCAATTGCAACAAAAAAAAATTACTACTTGTACTTTTTCAGAAAAGTAATATATGTGGCTGCTTTTAATTGCAAATTGTATATTTACAATTTTTTTAAAAAAATGGTAAAACAGCCAACAAACTTAGAAAAATTGATATTTTTGTTAATTTTCTATATTTTTTTGCACAAGCTTATAAAGTTCAACTTATTCATATCAATATATTTTAATTCAATTACAAAGCTTCGTCCGAGAAACTTATCAAATTCGACTTGATAATAAAAGAAAATTTGAACTGAATTTCGCTAAAACTCATTCAAATCAATTCTTTTAAGTTAAGTCTCAATCGTTAGGTAACAAGACCATTCAACAATTGTATCCAAGTTTAATAAAAACTCGATTCGAATCAAGTTTTTTCGTATATCATGAAAGTTAAGTCTCAATCGTTAGGTAAAATAACAATTCATTAGTTATAACTAACTCTAAATCATTAGGTACAAACATTACATGAAGTAGACCAAATTGCATACCAATAAACTTGTACAAATAACAAAAACCACATATCTATCATCAAAATCGACCATTATTATCAACAAAAATCCCCAATTCGAATTAATTACCGCCAATTTTTAAAAAATTATTACTCGATATTAGTTAATAACTATCACTAGCTTTAAAAAAACGGACGAAATACTATTATTCCACGTCCCAGCTATCAAGTAACGGAGGGGGCGTTACACGAAATATTATCATTATTCGATATTAACTAAAAATTTAGCCACTAATTTCTACAATCGGACGACAAAATATTATCGTTTTGCGACAAGTATTAAGGAACGGAGGGAGTATTAACGCTTGAATTATTCCGACTCATCATAGTCTTAAACTCTTCAAAATTCACAAATCCATCTCCATCTTCATCAACACTTTCGATCATCCTCACACAATCCTTCTCCGTAACATTCTCTCCGATTCTCGACAAGATCTCTCCCAATTCCGAGCTCGAAATAAGTCCGTTCTTGTTTATATCGTACAATTCGAACGCCTCTCTCAATTCTCCCTCGACATTGTCGGATCCGGCCGATAAGAAGCCGGCGAATTCGTCGAGGCTGATGAAACCGTCGCGATCGGCGTCGATTTCGGTCATCATGGCGGCGATTTCGGCGGGAGAGGTGGAGGAGTTGAGAGTGAGGATGACGGCGGATAGTTCGGCGGCGGAGATTTTGCCGTCGGAGTTGGCGTCGAATTTGTGGAAGACGCGTGTGATGTCGGCGAGGTCGTGGAGGTGGAGAGAGGAGGAGAGTGTGGAGGTTTTTGAGGTGTCTGTAATGCTTGCCATTGAGAGAAAGAGATTGAGAGTGAGAGAGAGAGAGAGATGGGAGAGATTGAGAGAGAGAGATGTGGGAGAGAGAGGGAGAGAGAGAGAGAGAGGTGGGAGAGAGAGAGAGAGATGGGAGAGATTTGTATGGGAGAGATTTGTGTGGGGGTTGAAATTGGGAGCGAGATTTTATAGATTATTTATAGAAGAGAGAGGTAACTGGTAAGGGTTGCAACTTGCAAGTGGTTGTTACAGTTGAAACAATAAAATTATTGATTCATGATTGATTGCTACTACTATTCAAATTTAATTTTTTTATAATTTTATGCAATTGTTTTTAATTTTAAGGAAGGTCCGGAATCCTAATTATTTGACAAATATTTAAAAATTGGAAGTAGCTAAATTAAATTATGTTATATATAAATTAAGATATTTCTGAAATTATATTATTTCAGAAGTATATAATTTGTTTATGTCAGTTAAAATGATATTACTAGTCTACTAATACCTCTATTATAGAAATCGACCGATTTTTTAAAAATCGCCGATAAATCGCTCAAAAATCGGTCGAAAATATTTGTCCGATTTGACCGATTTCCTAAAATTCGCCGATAAACCATTCGATTTTTTAAAAATCATCCGATAAATCGTAAATCGGTACCTCAACCGAATAGTTCCGATTTCTGAAATATGTAACACCGACTAGTACTAATAATATACGTGTAACCTTTACCGCGTAGCGAGCCGCGTTTGATTATTTAATGGATTCAAATAGAATACTCAACGGTCCACTTTAGACTTAGTTGGGCTTCTAGACTGGTTTTGTTTTTGATCCGGTCCAGTGACTTCTTTATCAATCTTTTTAGCAGCCGAAATGTATGTCAAACATTTTGTCTACAACATTTGACAGAAATCAATAGTGCTTTGCCTCTCTTCTGCGTCGGTTGACGTATTTAAATTTCTGTAATTGACCATTGTATAAAATTTGCGGCAAATACTTTTCTCACATTACTTAGAGCGTCTTATATAATTATTTGATTGATGAATCATGGACGTTTTCTCGTTACGACATAACCGGTCCAATAAGTGTTAATAACTTAAGGGGTCATAAGTGATTAATAGAGATTAATTTTTTTTGAAAGGTTTCACGTGAACAGGCGTGGCTCCAGGAATTTCCGTTTAGGAGATTATTAGATAAATTTTAAGTAAATACATTTATATTTTTGAATTTTAAGAGAGCACTTTCATATATTTTTAAAATAATTATTGGTGAAAAACGTAAAATTTGATTTTATGGGAGGTTACATGTTCACCGGTGCCCTTTACTAGAAAATAGTTGGATGGATCAAGTTTTAAAATTTAGAGCGTATTATATAATTATTTAATTGGTGAATTACGGACGTTTTGTTGTTACGACATAACCGGTCTAACAAATGTTGATGATTTAAGGGTCCATAAGTGATTAATAGAGATTAATTTTTTCTTGAAAGGTTTCACGTAAACAGGAGTGCCTCCATGAATTTCCGTTCAGGGGAACACTTGACAAATTTTAAGTAATTGAGAGAGTACTTTCATATATTTTTAAAAAAAGTGAAAAACATAAATAAAAAAAATAAAAAATTGGGATACGTGTTTCCAGTGACCTTTACTGGATACTCCCCTGCAAATAAATAGTTGGATGTATCAAGTTTTACAATTTAAAGTGAGTAAAGATTGTTGCTATTATGAAAGTAGGCTTGGTCAATACTCAAAACTTAATTTAAGAGTATAAAATTTAACCCCTTACCACATTTTCTAGTCTATGAAACTGAGAACTTGAACTGCATTGCACAGTTCAATTGCCACTTCTCTTGCAGATACAAGTGTATCTACAGCAAAGATTACCCTCTCCTAATTGCTGTATAAGAAAATTACAATGCAAACTTTTGATCACCAAGCATTCTCTCCAAACACTTGCATTAACTCCAGGAGTGTTTCTGGCCTTCAAAAGTTTAGACTCTTGACAAAGATCCTACAGCATTACCTTACAAGACAAGCCTACAATGACCGCAAGTATACAACTGAGATAGTCGGATCCCTTCTTGTGACAGACAGATACGCCCTCGTAAAACTACCACTGTTTTACGAGGACCATATAAGAGCATTCTCAGAAACAAAGCTCGGAAAATGTACAAGTGATCTCAGATTCCCCAATGTGTTTTCCATATATTTTGTTTCCGGTTAAGGTCAAATATAAGACCTAACACCGGATGGACCAGACATGAGAAGATATAGAAGCTAGCAGAGATAATAAGTTGCAGTAGAAAAACAGGCTGGCCTGTAGTTTTTAAACATTGAATTCCTTCTCAAAGTACAACAGAGCATTCATTCTTCAGCCAGAAAACATGCATCATAATGCTAATTGCTAAATTAATCCACTAAAACGTGCACCATCCAATACTAATAACTGGTACAATTACAAACAATACCAGTAGTTCTGGTTCATAACCAGATTCAAATTTAATAAAAGTGTGTCCTCAAAGTAAAGCAATACTCAAAATATATAAGTAGACGGAACTGAGTAGGCTAATGGTGAGGGCAGAATGTGAGGAAATAACTTCCACCAGTGCAAGTAGCAATACTGGTAGGATCATCATAAGCATAAGAGTAAGCCCGTGGACATGCTGTCTTGAAGATCCTTGAGTAAGCTGTCGGCTTGCACGATTGTGGACTCCCAAAGCTGCCTGTGCAACAGTACCTTGGTGAGTTGAAGGCAAAGCAAGCACTTTTGCACGCCACCACTTGGCGTTTGTCATGAGACCGAACCTATAACATACACAAATTTATGTTAGTGCCCGTAGTAGCATATCCATTGTCATTCTAAAGCACCACAAATTTTTTCATAAATTTCAATAGCATTTGTTGACTATCAATATACTCGAAGAGCTAAAATTTACAATGTATATGTCAATTGTCAAGGATATATACAAGTGCATTGTAATTTAGCAGATACTCCTAATCTCTTGGTAACGATAGGCTGAGCTTCCAAGTTTTAATAACACGATGCTGTGAGTATTGAATATTTAAAATCACTTTAGATGTGCAAATGACCATCACCTAAAAGAATGTATGTGTTTGATATATCTTACCTGAAGTCCAACAGGGCACATCATATTGAGATCGCTAACACATCCAGCATAGGTACATTTACCCGAGCCCTTATAAGGTGTAATAGAAATGGCCAAGTTGTAGCCATCAACAAGGCTCACATCATAGAAATCCTGTTCAGCCCCCAGCGTAATCTCAGCAAGTGTCGCTGGAGGTGTGCCACCAATGCCATTACAGAAAAGGGCTCCACCGCAGTCACCAGTGGCGCATTTTCCACGACCATGAGCATCAAAAGCACAACCATGCCTGCCCCATATACGGCCAGACCACGCTGGAGGAAGCTGCAGAGTATAAGTCTTTCTCGGAAGGAGTTTGAATCCGCCTCGCGCCAAGATTGGCTTGCCTGCACCAGGCTGAATTCCAGGCCACACTGGGTGGCTGCACTTGTTGTACAGAGTTATTGATGTTGCTGAATCAAATCAACAAACACATCTTAACTTCATTACACAAAACAAAAATATAAATTAACACTAAACCAAGATTTAAATCAATCTATTTGCCAAGTAAAATTAGGGGATAAAGATAATCAAGTACAAGTAATAAAACACAATTTCAAGAAAATAAACCACTAACATTTTAAAAGCAATTATAAGAACTTTTCTAAGTTAAACACTCACACACCCGTATCTATATTTCGAACTCTCGACATCCCGTAAACCAAGAGGCAAGTACTAGTGATTTAAAATAGCCAAACTATAATATAATTTTACATAAATTGGAGGGAGCACGGTTCTTTACGGAAAAAATCTTTACTACTACCGAGCAAGATATACCGGGTATGTTTCTTCTCTAAGGAAGTACTAAAACACAACTAAAAAATGTAGCATTTTCACATTCTTGGTAGAAAAATTAGGCTAAAGTTGACATTTTTGGGACAACAATATGTGATAAAGCAGAACTAAAAGATTGTTTTTTTTAAAAAAAATTTTTATTACATCTTTGGGAAGATAATGCCAAGAACCCTAAAGATTTTACACTATAAGTAGTACTAAACACAACCCAGAAAAAATATTTCATATTTTGTGGTAAAAATCAAATTTTTAGGTGAAAAAGTTGTTAGGGTGAAAGATTTTACAAGATTTTAATGTGCATTTATGTGTGTGTGAGTGTGTGTGTGAACATGTGTAAATGTAAAAAGATGGTAGATTTAAAAGAAGGCTTTAGAGAGATTACCTGAAATGTGGAGAGCAAAGAGGGAGAGAAAAAGGAGAGAGGAGAGAGATCTGAAGAGCAGCATTGCTTTCTTGTTTGTTGAAGATGAGAAAGATCTTGATTCTTGATAGTGTGTGTGTGTTTTGTGTGTGTTTTTGGACAGTGTTTTGGAAAAGTGAGTGAGGGTTATAGTGTCAGTGTGTTTTGTTGGAATGGTAAATCTTGTTTTTTGTTGGAGAGAGTGTGATTTGTGTGAGTGAAGTTTGTGAAATTTGAGTGGGGCCAGGGTGAATTTTTGGGTGAAAAGGAGTTGGGATGTTGGAAAATGAAAATTGTATTTGGAGTACATTTTGACCTCTCATGGGGTTTTTTAAGAAATATAGTTACGGATTTCGAAAATCGGAAGTATTAGGTTAAGCTACTGATTTATAATTTATCGGATGATTTTTAAAAAATTGAATAATTTATCGGTGATTTATCGGGAATCGGTAAAATCATACAAATATTTTTTACCGGTTTTCGAGAGATTTATCAGTGATTTTTGAAAAATAGACCGATTTTAAGAACCACGGTAAGAAATAGTTAAATATTTTTAAGATTTTGAAAATTTTAATTTTAATATGAAATATAATATACAATAATTAATTTTAAATCAATTAAGCATCATCAACATAAAATTATAACACAAAAACACAAAACATGGTCGGCGTGAAATTTGCGATTTCGATCGTTCTCGATCGAAATCAGTTTCGATCGAAATCGGTTTATGAAATCGTAGTCAATATAAAACATATATTATTACATATATACTCATTAAAATAAAAAATGTTATATTTATTTTTACAAAAGGATGACTATAGTTTGCTCTAAAAGAATTGCTTGTGTTTATTTCTGAAATTTGTTACAGTTGAACAATTCACGATCTTATTTTATTCAATTTCAATAAAAAAATTAAAGTGAAGAAACAAATTTAGGGGAATTATTAATAGCGGGAAAGGAAAAAGCACAAAGCTGCACAAAACTCGAGGAGTGTCAGAGGGTTGAGTGGGAAATAGTTGTCTGCACTCGCCACCCAATCACCGAATGGTTACGGTTGAAAACGAATCCGAGTAATCCAGATTCGAACCGGATCCGCTCGTTAAAAATCGAATTTAAAAATTGAATTTTACTTATTTTGGTATAAAATTTAAATGAATTCGAGTTAGGACTCGGTATTTGAATACATTTCGAGCCGAATATTCTCATGTCATTATTCGTTCGAATTTTGACTCGAATCGAATATGAATATTAGTTATCGAACTTGAACCGAATATGATCAGAGAATTTTTTAAAAAAAATCGAATTCGAACCGAATATAACCAAGTAGTTAAAATTTCGAATAAAATCTCGCCGCTTTTATATTCAAAAATGTCCGGGTCAATTTCACTCGTAACTATGATTTAAAAACAAATTTAAAAGAAGGTTAGGGGCATGTGTACTTAATTTTGATGTTAAAATTTGAATACGAGAAATTATTCAAATTATAAATTAATTTGATTTATGCCTAAATTTTATTTGAAAACAGATCTAAGATCAATAAGAATTTGTAAGAAAACAAGTTGTATCTAACCCTAATGATTTTGTACTTGTAGTACCAAAACTCACATGTTGCAAGGGAATCCATGACTTGCTGCACTTTCTTACTCCCTCCGTTTCCAATGCATATTTTTAATTGTTAATATTTTTAATTTTATATTAATATTAAATATAAAAATTTTATTGTATTAAAGTACTCATAAATACGAATCCAACAAAATCACTAATGACTATGTTTGATCTTATAGATTAGACATAAATTAATAGTCAATCGTTTACAACATTACGAAAAGTCAAAACGAGAAGATGATTTTGGGACGGAAAGAGTATTTTTCTTACTACTACTTCTCTCTCTCTCTCTTATAATTGAGTTATTATTGTTACTCTTTTCACTTCTACCGTCTTATTAGGAAATTAAAAGAAATATAGATTAATAATAAAAATAAGAAAATGTGAGTTAAATTTATTATAATATTTTATTATTTTAAAACACTTTTAGAATGTAAATAAATGGGAGGTACGCATTAAAAAAAACTGTAAAAAAATGAGGAGACATAGTAAGTATCTTTTTTTTCTAAAATGTTTTTGATTTAATTTTTTGAAATCTCATTTGGTATTACTTTTTAAAATAATATATATTTTAATATTTTTTGTATAGGTAAACCTTCATAAATTAATATTTTTGAAACTAGAAATAAATATTAATTAATTAAAATATTATTTAATCAAAAAAATTAATAATTTATTAATTTATCGATACAAAATGAATTTATGGGACAAATCAATTTCAAAAGAAAACAAGTTGCATTAGCATCTTATTTTAAAAGTAAACCTCCAAATATGTGGGACTTATTTAATAAAAAATTATTATCTTATAAATCTTTCGAATTATTATTATTTTTTTATTTTAAAAAACCCGCAACTGCTAGTCTAATACCATTCGGGTGCACACTAAGCTCACGCAAATAGTCGTGAACCAAGGTGAACCGCATTTAAGCGACTGCTCAGGTGGCATAATCACAAATTCTCCTCTGATTCGAACATGTGACCAATAGGATATTTATCCTCTATTTAACCAATTGAGTTAATTATTACGGGCGAATTATTAATTTATATTAAAAGGTCCGAGATTGAATCTTAAAAAATTATTATTTCATCAAGATTATTAATTTATCGAGATTTATCTGTAAATCACACTGATTTATCCCCCTTGTTAAAGCAATTTTGGATTATATAATAAAAATAATGTGTTAGAAATTCTGCGTGCAACCATACGAATTTCATGGCGATAAAAAATTAATTTTTTCCGAATACCTAATATGGAAAAAAACTAAAATTTCATGCCTACAAAAGTGTGCATAAGAATATTGATTTTCCAAGAAAACACCAAAAATGTCGGATTAAAAGATTCTCTGTCGGAATATCTGTCTTAGTCCACATATGGAGGAAATTACACTACTTGGGAAAAGTTTTTGACTAGTCCACGGCCCAAGGCCCAGACGGCCCATTATCAAAGGTCTTTAACTTTCAAGTACCTGCAGATCCAACAACAAATGCATTACAGCTCAGGCCCATGCCAATTCCATTTTTCTCTTTGAATCAGTTGTGTAAAAACGAGTTAATATGAATTATTGGAATCAAAATACTAACTTGAAATGATGCCTAAAAAAGAAAAAAAAAGAGTATTTCAAATAATTTTAAAATGAAACCTAAATGAAGATATAATATTTCTTTTTAACTTGTATTAAACTCTAAATGCCCAATTTAAGTTGGAGAAATACTAAAGTCCTCAAAACGGTTCCCAAAACCGTTCCCGAATGCTTAGTTGTCATTATTTTATTGGTTATTTCATAAGAACTGTTATGGGCGCCTCATGCATAGATATGAGTCCACAAATAAAAACACGCCACGTGTTATTGGGAAAAGATTTTGGGATTAATTTCGGATTACGTCGCATTGCTATTTAAGTTGTACAAATTAACAATTTTCACCATCTTCATTGAAATCCTTCTCATTTCACTAGCTCATATGTCAAATACTCATGGGAGTAAATATAAAAAAAGAATATTGTATAACAAATTGAACGATTTGTTTAACGGAACTGGTCCAAGTCATGTTTACAGGTTTCGAAATCGGAACTAACTAGTTGAGTTACCGATATGTGATTTTTTGACAATTTTTAAAAAATTAAATAACTTATCATGATTTATCAAATCGATCAGATATCTTTAACCGATTTATCAACGGTTTTTGAAAAAAAAAATGTTCAATTACCATATAATATTTTGACTCAGTTGATTAAAAAGTGGATAACTATCATTTTGGTCACATGTTCGAATCCCATGGGAGAAAAATTTATAATTATGCCTCCCGAGTCAGAGCATAGAACATGTCGCTTAAATACAGTTTAACTTGGTTCACGTAATTTGCAGGAGACCATAGGATTTACCCAATACGCATTTCAAGGATAGCGGCTGCGGTCAGTTACCATAAAAAAAATTGAAGATGACTGACTATTTTGATGCAGGACTGTTTGAAACCATAAAAAAGGAGGGGGTAAACTAAATGTACAATAAATAAGATGACAAACAGCATTAAATTAAAGAAGATGCAGGACCCTAGATGTTTGACAGTGGCTACTGCATATATTGTTTTAGGGTTCATGTGTCATTCCCATCCTATTTGTCTACATGAAAGACAAACCTAACAAATTATTAATTTACTCCTATATATATCATCACCTCATAATGCATGCCCCTTCTTTGACAACACACAAAATTCTGTGTGTATACCTGTATGTAATTTTAGCTTAAATAAATGACTTTAGCTGTATCAGAAAAGTGTTAAATATCAAAGTGGTCACTCAACTGAATGTCATATATTAGTTTAATTATTAAACTTAACGGGATATCATTTAAATCACTAAAGTTATAATAAAATATCAAACGGATACCTCAAAATATGTGTTCGAGAATTAAAAATTATTTTATGGAGTTCTATATATTTTTCTTAAATTCCGTTACAACCAAATGCAAATATATGAATTCTAGTATTTTATATAATATAATAAGATTTTTAAAGAATTATCTACTATTTATGTTTATTTTTGTAATCATTTTCTTTATTTAAATAAAAATAATTAGTGGATAAATTTTTAAAAATCTCACTACATAATCTAAAATACTATAAATTCATCACTTTTCATTTGGTTGTAATAGAATTTAAGAAAAATGTTTAGAACTCCATAAAATAATTTTTAATCCTCGAGCACATATTTTGTGGTATCTGTTTGATGTTTATTATAACTTTAGTGACTCAAATGATACCCAGTTAAGTTTCATGATTAAAGTGATATATAAGTTTCAGTTAAGTAACCACTTTGATATTTAACCCTATCAGAAAATGACTTGTTTACATGCATGAACACCATCCGAAACCCGAAACCGGAAATCAACAGCCTGGATGAACGGGAAGCGGTGCAAATTATAAATGTACTATTTTTTGCCATTTAGATGCAGCTAAAAACAATAATTCTATGAGAGTAGATAAGTTGATGGATTTTTCTTTTGGCGTCCAAAACAAGGTTTTAAAACTATAAATAGCCAGGGGTACTGGGAATATTCTTTTTCTAAAACCTAGCTAATCTTGGGCATGTAAAAGTAAAAATTATTAAAAGATTTGCTTTATTTACCAAAACAATATAAGGAGTGGCATTTGATTGAAAAGACAGAAGATCCTGCATAGAGATTCAAGACAATTGAATTCGATTCAGTGTTTCTGTACTGGGCTAGGTATGGATCCGTGCAATCACAGTGAAATTTTGACAATTTTTCCAAGGTCTTCTTATTCACTTGTTCCAAGGTTAAAAAAGGCTAGAAATGGAACAACTGAGCTTTCCATATCTCATCAAATCTCTCTCTCTCTCTCTCTCTCTCTCTCTCTCTCCCCCCCCCCCCCTCTCCCCTCCTCTCCCCTCCCTCTCATCTCTCTGAGACCTGTTTAACATTATACTACTGTATAGGGTTGTGTGTGTATGTATCTATGTATATGCTATAGCTACTATCTATGACTATGTTGGACCAGGTGAGACCTGTCAATATAAGAGTGAGAAATAATTAATCTCATGCACAGATATAAAAAGATATAAAAGAGCTAGAAATTATTATTTTCTTTAATTAAAATTACTCATCCTACCAACCTTACCTTTGACAAGACTCGAATTATTGACATTCGGTCAAACGAGTGAAGAAGATATCGCTACAACACTATAAAGGGAGCGAGACAAATAATGCTACAGTTTTTAACATACTTGAAGGCAGTGAGGCCTGGGAAAATATTTAGGAACCTAGGTATTATATGCATGTATGTATAATTCTAGAGACAATACATATATAACATATCATTAGTATATACTCCCTCTATCCATATTACGTTTCCTATTTTGACTTTTTATACTGTTCACGGTAAGCGATTGATTACTAATTTACGTTTAATTTATAAGATCAAATATAGTCATGAGTGATTTTGTTAGATTCGTATTTATAAGTACTTTAATACAATAAAGTTTTTATATTTAATACTAATACGAAATTAAAAATATTAACAATCAAAAGTGTGCATTGACAAACGTGTTCAACACAAATAGGAAACGTTTTTAGGGACGGAGGAAGTATTGTTTTCGTGCATTACATGCACCAAGAAATTATACTTCACAAGATTAGACACTACCCAGCTTTATACTACTCATTTCTCAATTATTAACATGGTGAATTTATTCTCTTGAACTTCCGTATGACATTTTTTATTTTTTCGGGAAGTCTATTGAATCCGTCAAACCATAAATTCAGACCGGATCACAACGATCCGAACAAATGAAGAACCAGAACCATTAAACAGTACTCCCGCCGTCCCTCCAGTTCTTTATAATAGGAGACTGGGAGATCGAGATTCCTGTAAAATTTGGTTACCTAAATAATTTTAAATATATTTTTTTAAATAAAAATATAATATTTAAATTTTTATACAGAAAAAAAATTAAAAATAAATTATAAAATTATATTTTATAATAACTTTAAAATGTGTGCCAAACATAAGAAAAAATATATAAAAAAATAAGTATGACGGAGGGAGTACCAGATAAGTGTTTCCCAAAATTTTCATTCTTAATGTAAAAATCCAAACATCAAAATTAACTGTACCGATTTACGACTATATCTTACTCGCTTATTTTACGGAATCTTTAGCTATAAACAATGTAAAAGTTCAAAAGTGAGTATTCTTTCTATGATTTTGTAGTCTGCATGATATACTTAAACAAAATCATTCACAAACAGGACTGCTCATGAGAAGCTTTTTACACACAACACTAATTCTTATCACAAGTTAACGGAAAAAAACAGAAGACCGGTCAAGTTCAAAAGTGCTTGTTCTTTTCTCCTTTTCAGATACAAAAGATATAGACAGATCTCAGTGAAAAGTTATTTGCTAATCAATCTATAATAATCATGTACTTATGTAGCTAGTACTGGCCTAAACAATTGGATAATGGACACTACTCCCTCCTAAAACAATTCCTATTTTTACTTCTAATACTGTTCACGGTTCACGGTAAGCGATTGTCTACTAATTTACGTCTAATCTATAAGATCAAGTATAATCATGAGTGATTTTGTTGGATCCGTATTTTTGAGTACTTTAATACAATGAAATTTTTATATTCAATACTTATACGAAATTAAAGATATTAACGATCAAAAATGTGCATTGACAAACGTGTACAACATAAAGAGGAAACGTTTTTAGGGACGGAGGGAGTACTTTATTAAATCAATGCAATTAAGCTTCTTCTTCTTTTCTTTTTTCCGGCCCCACATAGTATATATGAGGGGCACGGGCCTCGACACGTATTTTAAGACTCGTTTAAATTACAGTTTCGTAAATAGTTTTTAATTTTTTTTTCTTCCGAATAAAAATTTGTTGTTTAGAGTTTATTAAAAAAATAAATTTTTTTATGAAAGTATATTTTATAATAAATGCGTGTCGAGTAATGAAAAAACTGTATATAACTGAATGGGACAAAGAGAGCAGTAGATATACATGAATAGTATTTGTAAGCATATGTGTGTAGTGTATAGATAGGTATATATACAGATATATGTAGAGTCTATAAGATACTTTGTACTTTTTTTCGACTGCAAGGCTAGGGCTACTAGCTACTATCAATACATGACACAATATGTTGGAAATTATTATGTAGGAATCAAGAAAAATGCAGGAAATTTTAGTTGTGGTGATAATATGTACTCCCTCCATCTCGGCCATTTGTATACAAATGGTTTGGGAATGGAGGACAAGAAACATGATAAAAAAATGTTACTTTTGTTAAGATAGTAAAATGAGAGAGAAAAAAAAGTGTAATTTAATGAAAAAAAAGTATAAAGTTGTTTAAAATGGTGAGACCATTCAATATTTAATGAATAAAGTAAGTGTAGTGGGAGAAAGTAGTAGGTGTAGTTGATTTTTATATTATAAATTTTTTACTATTTTTGGTAAGTTTGAAATGTATAAAATTGAATGGGACATCCGAAAAAGGAAAGTGTATAGAAATGAATGAGACAGGGAAGTATAGATGTGTATGCTAGGTTGTAGACTTGTAGTTGACTATATTCTTTTGATATTGTACACAACAATTATATAATATCAGTGTTTTAAAAATCCTCGATTTTTTTAAAAATCTCCGATTAATTTTTAAAAAATATTTGGCCGATTTAATTTTGAAATCCGATTAATATATATAAATTATTTTTGAATTATATATTTCATAATAAATAAGGTAAATATATCAAATATTATTAAAATATTTAAATATATCCGATTTTTATTCTGATTAATCCCTGATTTGTCGATTAGTTCCTAATCGGTACCTAAACCGATTAGTACCGACTACCGATTTTTACAACCATCATGTGGAATACATACAAATATTGATATTATTATACTCTTTTCATCCCATTTATATTATTCAAGATTTTTTTACATTTTATTCAATTATATAAAGAACCTGATCATGAAGCGGCCCGAAAACAAATCGGTTAATTATTTAGCTCGTTTATTTGTTTTTCAACCTGGTTAAACGGTCGGCTGGAAGGGAGTGTGTAGTACTCCATCATAGCTCAAGATCAAACATGAATTGATGTAGAACTGTACATGACAGTGTAACATTATTTGACAACCCTAAGGCTGGATTGTGTTTGCTTTCGGTTTTGGCAACACAAAGATGTCGGCAAAGTACTCAAAGATGCTACCACTAGTATTAGTCAAATTCACATTCCTCACCTCGAAATTTGAATCTTCTTGAATTATTCACCGCTGTATCTAAACCGTTTTATCTAGTTTTTTCAAAAAGACAATGTTGTTTCAAACTCCTTTATTGTAATGATGATCATCATATAAAACAAGGCAATATACGGCAATATATGGATACGTGTTCTGAAAATCGGTTGACTTAGCCGAGTATTTGAAAAACGGTCTTTTTAATGTGTGTCCATATTAGTTACTAACTTCAATAAAAATGCCTCTTTTTATTGGTGGCTATGATGTGAATGGAGAGGGCTATTAACATTTATTATTCAACCACCAATAAGAAGAGCCCATTTATATGAGAGTTAGTGATCAATATGTGCCCTTGGACACACCATAAAAAATCTTTTTCGGAGGTGAATTATGATTGAGATTTAAATAAGTGCTTAATTGAGTATCCGGATCAGATGTTAAAAACGAGGACTTGGAGATCGAACGATTACTCGAATTTTGGAGTTGCAACGGAGTAAAACAAAATTTCGAGCTTTATACCCTTGAAATGTGTATATGTCAAATGATCGAGTCAATTTTATAAGAATTTTGTGAAAATTGTCTCTCAACTTAAAGTAAAACATGTGTACATCTTATCTTATCGTGAAAAGGTAATATATGCACTTGCTTGCTTGTGTTAAGAAACTGTTGCTCTAAAATTTTAAGTTGGGAGAGAAATGTCCTTTTCAGGATCTTATATTAATATTATAACACTCCTCCTCACTCGAAAGCCCATAAGTCCAAGAATTCTAATATCATATTAAAAAATCAGTTGCTCTATAAATTTAAAATTTTTGAGAGACTGGTTTCTTAACGGCTTGTAGTAAGATAACTAGAATTTTTAAAATTAATTTTACGTTATTATGTGATACTCCCTCCGTCCCTAAAAACGTTTCCTATTTGTGTTGAACACGTTTGCCAATGCACACTTTTGATTGTTAATATCTTTAATTTCGTATTAGTATTAAATATAAAAATTTTATTGTATTAAATTACTCATAAATACGAATTCAACAAGATCACTCATGACTATATTTGATCTTATAAAATAGATGTAAATTAATAGTCCATCGTTTATCATGAATATAGTGTCAGAAGTCAAAATAGGAAACGTTATAGGGGACGGAGGGAGTATAATCTAAGCTATCAATTTTATTGAATGCACGGACAATTTGTCTCTTACAAGCCTGTGCGTACGGACGGGAAATAATACATATAAAAAACTACAAATATATATGTCTCAATTTATATATGTAACGCAGACAACAGAAATATGTAACCCAATTTCAAGTCACTTCAACGCCCATTTTCAGATCACGTATTTCAAAGTCTAAAAAACCCTAAAAATTCTATTTCAGGCTTCTTCATTGGGACAACCAACTGTTCTGTAATTGTCTGTCTGCTATTATTAAAAGTCACTGAATTATCAGTGGCTCTGAGAATCTGTAGACTATTTTAAAATTTCTTTTTTAGCTTTTTTACATTTGTTTTTTAGGGTCAAAGTGAATGTAATTGTAATTTCAGGATCACTAGAGACAAGGAATTTTAGATTTGCATGTATGACAGTATGACTTGTATGACTGCAATATCTGATTTACTTAATTCATTGTGTAGTTTAGTGGATGCTAAAAATGACAGAAGATTTACTAAATTCAACCGCACTATTTCAACCGAATTTAAATTCGACCACTGGCGGTTGTATTTAGCCGTGCCCAGTCAAACATTCAGGTTGACCATAAATTTGATCGAATTCGGTCGAATTTACACCGGTTGAATTTATTCAGTTATATCTAGCCTTATATTTTTATAGTGATGGTCCGAGTTGTACTTAAATTAGACCCGAATTAGACTCGAACTCGTTAAGATGTGTGTTACACATATCTATGCATTTCTTGAAGAACCTTAATTTCCTCAGGAAAAAATACATAAAGACTGAAACATTAATTAGTAGTTTCTACTAAACAGGAGTACATTGGTCAAAATTCATAGAAGAAACGAAATCTAATTATCTAAGTAGCTAGGTTAAACATTGGAAGGAAAATTAAACCACAAAATGCTTTATGTATAGCTTCAAGTACTACTAATTCTTGAGAGGAAGGAACTCGAAAAATTTGCCAGGAGCTGAGTTCGTCATGGAGGCCATAGATGCCTCCAAATTCTTATCATCACCAACCATGTCTTGGCTCCGAAGAGGGAACAATTGGAGCGTTTGCGATTTCTCATCATCTTCATCATCATCATTATCAAAGTCATCAAGTTTATCATCGTTACGATCAGCATTAGAACAACTGAAGAAGTGGTTCAGAAGATTGTTATCCCTAGTAGCCGTATTGGGGTCGAGAAAGAAGTTGAGATGATCTTGATGAGGCAATTTGATGAGCTTTGGGTCCAAGGCTCTAACAGTTGAAGGGCTAATAGTACTGTTAGTGTAGTTTATAGGAGATGAACAAGACAACTGCATCATTTGCCACGTGGCATTCCTTTCAGCTAAGGTCCTTCTGTGGTGTAATTCTCCCTCATCGAAATGTATCCATCCATGATCAGATGATGCTGTTACTGTTTTTGCTGCTCTTTCTATTGGAACAGTTTTCTGAACACATTTATAGCATGCACATATTAGTATACATGATTAGAATATACATAAACTAGTATTTAAGTTAAGCTAGACAAAACTCTATGTGTGAAATACATGTATGTGACAAAACTCGATTAAGTATATATGCTACAACAATCATCTGTCAGAATACGTAACAATGGTCTAAACATTATAGGTTGACTCGAACGAATACCCAAATACCGAAAATGAGTATTCAGGAAAGCAGCCGATTACTCAAATTTTGAAGACGCAATCGTAAAACTGATTAAGTATATATATATATATATGCGCAATTAAGTATATATATATATATATATATGCTACAATAATCATATGTTAGAATGCGTACAAGTGGTCTAAAAACAGGTTGACTCGAACGAATACTCAGATACCGAAAACGAGTATTCAGAAAAGCAGTCGATTACTCGAAATTTGAAGACGCAATCGTAGAACTGATTTTCGAGTTTTAGAACTAATAATTAGTTAGTGGTGATTAGGGTTAGGGGTTTTTTTGGATGAGCAAGGGGCACGCCAGATTGTACAGTGAAATTGAATGAGAGCAAAGGGGACAAGATTCAAAAAGTTGAATAAGCACAAGACCCAAAAACCCTAGCAAGCACTTTGTTTCAAAACAATTAACTGCAAGCAGTCCCAACAGAAAGGAAGGATTGCAGCTTTTAAAACCCTTTTCATTTCCCAACAAACACATAAAGCTTTTGCTGAATCATGAATGTCTTGCTTTTTATCACCAAACCTAACTGTTATAAATTAATTACTGCTACTGATTCTATATATAGCTTGGTAGTTGCATTATCATCATAACCATATTATAACCCCCTACTACCTCACTTTCTTTATTTCTTGTACTCCTAATTAATCATCCGTCTCAATTTATCAGTCTTGTTTGATTTTTGATGGTCAAATTAACTCAATTTCGACCGTTAGAAAAATATCTTTTCATTATTTTGAAAAATTGAAAAATCATGTTAAAGTAGATTAAACATACTTTCTAATCATATAATTTTTTATAAATATTTTCGATAACATACTATGTGAAATTTTTGGTCAAAGTTGAGTAAATTTGACCGCAAAAAGTCAAATAAGACATATAAATTGGGACGGAGCGAGTAGTAATTTTCGGCCCCCATTTATGTCTTTTTGACTTTTGCCGAGCCTTAAAAAATATCATTTCATGTATTAATTTTTGAATCCTTTTTTTATAAAAAGAAATTTATAAAAAATAGTAAATCAAAGTACCATTTCTATATACGACCTTAAATTAAGTACGGAAAATAACACATGCATGTAAAATGTGACGGAGGGAGTACTTCTTAGCTAAATTTATCACCGATCACAGCATTTTACAATAATATGTATAAATTAAAAGTATTTCAAGATTTATAATAATAATGCATGAAATGTATGTACATATAGGAGAAAAAAAGACAAAGGTAAAATGTATATATATGCAGAATACCTCTGCAAGTGTACTGCAGTTTGTAGGAGGTGGCCAGTTCTTGGTCTGACCTTGTTCAGCTTCAAAACCTGTCCTATTTAGCCCTGAGAATGGACAATAAGTAAAACAAAAAGAATGCTACTTTTACATATTTTTAGAACAAATCAAAACAATCAATAATTTCAGTATTAGACAACAATCTCAATAGACAAATTGAACTCTAAACAAAAGCACATTTCAACATTTACAATCTCCTGTCCCTTTCTCATTAATATTTCTCTTTCTCACTTTCAATTATATTTATTTTTTCATTTTTTTTAATTTTTAAGTTGGTATTACCTGATACTTCTTTCTTTTCTGCTTCATCCATGATGGGAGAGTGATCAAACGGCTGTGTTGATTCAAGCTGACGACGTCGTTTTTGTCGCTCTCGAGCCTTGTGATTCTGGAACCAGTAGAACACATTCTTGCCTTCGATTTTCCCGTATCGACGTAGCTGTGCTGTGATTTCTTGTATTTCTTCTGTCGAAGGTGTTCGCGTTCCTCGTCTGTACAAATCCTCCAGCATTTGTAGCTGCTCAGCTGTTGGATTCCATCTCGAGCTCACGATGACTTGTTGTGTGTTGAAATCTCTCTTATTCTGCTCGCTCATCGCAGCTACAATAAACACGAAAGTATAAGAACACGAACCTCATCAACATCATGAAATATAAATTTTCGAATATAAGCCTCTTATAAGTTACTTAATTATAAGATATCTCAAACGAAGCTCATAATTAGGACATAATATGTATAATATGCTTATACACTTCTTACTTGCAAGCTAATCAAAAACACGAAAAATTGTAACTAAATTATAGTAAATATTAGGTGAAAATGAACACTAATTACCCATGTGATGATTGAAAGCGAGGAGGTCATGAGTGCGATGCAAGTAAGAAGAGCCAGCAGCTGCGTTTCGAGTAGTTTGATGAGAACTAGTAGAAGTGATTGGATTTGGCCTTGGAATCAGAGGCCGGAGTTTACGACCATTGAAAGAGTCTTGCAGGTTAAAATCTGCAGCTTCATTGTATCCCATCATCCACATCTTTGATATTACTTAGTCTGCTTGAAACGAGAGAGAGAGAGAGAGGGAGAGAGAGAGAGAGAGAGAGTGGAACGAGTGGAACGAGAGCGAGAGAGCGAGAGAGAGATAGAGAGATCGAGACAGAGGGAGAGGGAGAGAGAGGGAGAGAGAGAGAGAGACTACTGGAATGAAGAAGAAATGAAAAGAGGGAAGGAGGTGTTGGTTTAATAAGGAACAAAAGTTAGCAAAGAAGGTTGACTGTTTTTCAGGAGCTATACCTGATCCTTTACTGTAAAATGTTTATAATATATAATATTATTATTATATACATTACATGCTGGGACTAAAATTCTATCTGGATAGATATAGTGGAGAGCTGCATATATATATGCAAGCAATATGTTAGATTAGTTTATAGATAGTTAAGTTTATGTTCCATTTGTAAGTTGATTCAGAGAACTACTGTGTTAGTAGAATTCAAGATTATATGTGTGATCAGTTAAAAAAAGATTTGTTATCGACTAGTTTTGTCAAATATAACTCAAGTTCAAGTGAAATCAGAACGGTACTATTAAGGCAGGTCGGAAATAACCGATAAAAATGTGGAACGATAGTATTAAGGCCGGTGGGAAATGACTTATTGAAATGTGGAATGGTAGTATTAAAGAGGGTGGGAAATAACCGATAAAAATGTGGAATGATTGTTCTTTTTTCGTTTTAAAATTGTTCTCATCTAATCAACGTTTTTTGATATATGTATAAACTAATTTAAATGCAATCGAAGAGGATTTCTTAGTTATATATCTAATGTAGGTAGACAAAACAGATGGCAAGGGAGAGGGAGAGGGGGGGAAGGAGAGAGAGAGAGAGAGAGAGAGAGAGAGAGGGAGGGAGGGAGAGCGGGAGAGGGAGAGGGAGAGGGAGAGAGGGAGAGGGAGAGAGAGAGAGAGAGAGAGAGAGAGAGAGAGAGAGAGAGAGATGTGATGGTGGAATGGAATGAGAGAGAGAGATGGGATGGTAGAATGGAATTGAAGCGTGGAATTCTGGGAGGGGGCTACGGGAACCTCGGGAGAAGAGAATGAAAAACGACTTGACGATCATGAGAGTCTTATCATAAGCAAGCCCCTCTCCTCTCTCTCTCTCTCTCTCTCTCTCTCTCTCTCACACACACACACATTGCAGATTCATTTATTGTGTTACTCTTATTGTCCCTGTCTCGCCCCTTTCACACTTATTCTCAATCCAAACTGCCCCTCCTAATCTCCCCCTTTTACCTTGCTTCACTTCAATTTCCTCCTTCACAAACACACTCACTTTCTTGGAGATAATCAAGTACATAATCATGCACATTTAGAGTTTCTAGCTTGAGTTCTAGCTATGATCTAGGGTTACTTCACTCATAATCACCAAATTTTAGTTACTTCTCCCACACAACTTCTTATTACGTGCTCATGGTCACACCACAGAAAAATTTACAAAACATCATGTAGCTAGTGAAAACGGTTGCATTTAGCCGTTTTTCTTGTAGTGTTATAAGTTGCAGGGAAATCATGACCATCATGTTAACCAACTTCCATTTGCATGTAGCATACGTAAGCCCTAATTTACCTTCCAACATTTAAGTAAATTTATCATGAAAGCTCAGTTCTCTGCAGCGCTTTCAACTGAAAGTATGATCATGATCCATTCGAAGTAATTAGTCCATTAATATGGTTATTTAATTCAGCACATTGATCTCAACAGTGTTGTGTAAATCGGTTCACTCAGCACAGCAGTACTCGGATGTTGAAAATGAGTACTTTCTCGAATCTTAAGAATGTTTTACTCGGAAAACATTCACTTTTTGTAAACTGTAATTATAGCTTTATAACATAAAACAAATCACTTGAATTATTCAGTTCTTCATGTTTGTAAACATATATAAAACAAAACATTAAACAATGAAATTCAATCTGTACCCAGATCTGGTCCAAAATACCATATATTTATTCTGGCAGAGAAGAAATTACTTTACCAGGGTCAAATAATGTTTCTGGAGCAACCACAAATGTAAAGCATGCATAGCCATTTATATTAATATGTACGGTTTTAACAGTGCACAGCTTTATTGTAAATTACATTCTTCTCCTCACAAGAAAATACATTTTTAGACTATATTAATATATGGAAGCCGGTTCTGTTACTAAACATCTGTCTGCTATAATTTTTCGCGAATACATAAAAACCCTGTCAAGGTGAATTAAGCGCGGATAGACGACTTGCCTCCCGATGTACGTGTTAAATCTATCCACGAAAAAATTATATCAGACATATGATTACAACAATCGCTTGACGGGGACCGGGATCTATAATGTATCAACATTTCATAGTTTTCCCTTCTCATATGTAAATATCATCAACATTTGTATGTAGCTAACTAGCTTTATGTATGTGTGTATATATAGAATGAATAGGAAGTTGTAACATACCCAAAAAGATACTAACATTGTCTTACTAAGCTCACACATGATAGAAGGATATAACACACCTTTACGTGCAAAAACAGTACTCACTAGTGCCCAGCCCATTTGGAATCTTCTCTGCTCACTTCCTTAATTCACCTTGAGCTGTCTTTGTGTGTGTCAAGGAGCTGTCTTCAAGCATGTCTCTACATTCACCTCCATTCCTTCCTTTCCTTCCCCTTCTCTTGTTTTCTTCCTTTCATTTTATTGCCTAGCTTATTCTACCCCACTTAGGGCTGTAATTCGAGTCGGGCGGCTCGCGAGCTCGCCCAGCTCGAACTCGTTTAAGTGGGCTCGACTCGGCTCGTTCAGAAATTCCGGCTCGTTTAATTACCCGAGCTGTCTCGACTCGTGAAATTAAACGAGCCGAGTTCGGGTAGAGTTTTAGGCTCGATTAAGTGTAAAATTAAACGAGTCGGCTCGCTCGACGCGTTAAAATCGGCTCGTTTAGCTAAACGAGAAACGAGCCGGCTCGACTCGACGCGTAAAATTAAACGAGTCGAGTTCGGTCAGAGATTTAGGCTCAGTTAGTTAAACGAGCCGGCTCGACTCGATTAATCTAGGCTCGAATTATGCCCGACTCGAAACTCGGCTCGCTCGGCTCAAATTACAGCTCTAATCCACCCCACATACATATATATACCGCGCTGATTTAGTCATTGACATACGACTGTTGCAACATACTTTCCGTGTAATATTCTTAATGTTTTCGCCGACTGTATTTTCCGTTTCTTCGGATGATAAAAGCGGTTAGGTACTAAAAATTTGAGTATTTGATCTAAGTGTAGTTGGAGGATTGATAATAAGCACGGTAAAGTATTTTGCAGCATATTTTCCGTGAAATATAACAAAAGTCGTTAGGTAAAAATTTTAAATTTTCGGCCAAAGCACGGTAACAGGCAAGAGGACCGATAATAAACGTGGTAAAACATGTTGCAACATATCTTCTGTGAATATAACAAAAGTACTAGTTAGGTATAAAATCTAAATTTTTGGCGAAAAAGTGGTAAGAAGGCTAATGATAAGCGCGGTAAATTACGTCGCAACAATCATCTGTACCGACCAAACTCATTTATGTATAGATATACTGTATACATAAGTATTTGTGTCTGTATATGTGTATATATATTGCAGTGGGCTGTCACATTGTCATAATTATTGAATGATACATTGCAGGGGTATGTATGAAGTAGTACTGAGCAAATATATGTAGTATCTGTTTATGTGAATCAAGATGTGTATGCATATATAACTTTATATAATATAGATCAAGACAGAATTTAGGTAGTACTACTCAAAGTTTGGCTATATTCAAAGGGGTCATGAAAGTTGGCACCAGAAATTGGACTAGGCATACCCATACCTTCTTAACCACAAGTCACATTTTGTCATTTACACAGGCATTTAGCTAGATTTATTGAGTTTTGTGTACCCTTTTGTCTCATTGCATTCTCATCCATCAGTATTTGAACTTTTGGAATTTGAATTATGGGGATTGATAGTCAAAAGATTGCTACAAATATGTGAAAAACTAAGCTAGCATGAATGTGTGTATGTTGTAACTTGAAACTAGATTTGTTATTAAGAATTTGAAGGACAAAAAGTGATATGTCAACTCAAGGTGCAGCTAGCTAGCAGGTCTTGTTAAAAGTGTTTACCTACAGTACTATATATAACAAACAGTAGTCTTGCTATATATGCTACACTCTCCATTAACATTATAGCCTTTAAATGTAGTATAACCACAACCACTCTCATGAACTAAAATAGTCCCGACCCAGACAAATGATTGTCGCAACATATTTACCGTGCTTATTATTACGACAACAGTTAAGGGTCTTTGTCTTATCAGTTATCACACTTATTGTTCGCAGAAAGTTATCCGTTATTACGCTTATTGTTCACAGAAAGTATGTTATAACAATTATCTGTCAGGGATCTGAGTCTGCTATAATATACAACGCGCATACATATATACCATATGTACAAGTACAAGGATCTTAGGTAAGTTGGCCTGATAAAGTGAAGATCACAAGTTCTTGTGTAAGAAGATTAGAAGAAACATCAAGGAGTTTGATTAAAACTGGAAAAAGTTTACAGTTTACATGTTTGCTTAAGGATGAAAATGAATAAAAAGAGCCACTTGACATAAAAATTGATCAGCCACTTGGTTTAATAATCTATGCAACTCTGAACTGTCAAGTGCCCTCTACTGGTCCAACCTATAATATTTAAGATCCAGTGCCTTTTTGAAGTTCTGGCCAGAAGGTTCCTTGGCCCAATAACTTAGCAGTTGGATAAAAATGGGATAATACAGTTTAACTACCAGCATTTTTTCAATTATGTACTGATAATTTTAGAATTAACATGAAAACAGGGAAAAGGGAGAAATGCAGAAAGGATCAGCAAATCATACGATAATTTCCTAATATAATCTCTAAAAGTTCCTCAGCGATCTCATAGACCATGATTCTCATCACTTGTCTTTAAAAGTATGTAACATAGTGGTCTGTAAGATCATGCTACATTGTCTGAGTTTATGTGAATTCAACATGAAGATGTTATCTCTACTCTCTAGAGTGCTGCGCCTTCTACATTTCTGGTAGCACGAGGTGAAACAGGAAATCTTGCATTCAATCGCTTAACTACCCTCTGCCTCCTATCAAATCCTCTTACACAAATATATCCTGCACCAGATTAATTTAATCATAGTAATTGTTTGTATTGCAAATGGATTGCGCTAGTTGGTAGATAATATTTGTCATAGTGAAGTATGGAAGATAAGAACAATCTGGTATCATGTCTACCTAATAAACTCGCCAATGTAAAGAATTTTAAATACAGGTATACTAATAGGTAAGCGAATAGTTTGATGGTATGAGGATGAGGATAGCATCCAGTTTCGGTTTTATTAGCATTTAGTTTCCTCTGTTTGTTAAGTACTGGAGAACAAATTCTTGGTAATGATAATACATGGTTTGTGATCTTTAAGTACTCTCGTGGGAATGGTAATTTTATGAAGATTGCAGTTCACAACAACATCACATATGATTCTGTGAGTTGCTATCTACTCTAGAAGTTAAGAATTCTGGACTCTAGTATTGTTTCTAAGACAAGTATAAATCATTCTTCTATCCTTTGTCATATAAGCTAGTGTCATTAAACACGAGAAGTTGCTACATACCTCTTGAAGAGCAATGTTGAATCTCCTCTGGTGCTGTACCTGCTTAATGAAATAACAATTGAGAAATCAAAGATTGTCGGATAAACCAAACTAAATGTCCATGACAGACCAACAATAGTCTATTTCTTCACCTCTATATATTGAAATTGCAGTCGTCCCACAGTGAAGACTTCTCTTTGGCAGATTGCATACCCACGCTTTTGGAACGTTAATTGGGAGCTCGCTAGATTCATGATCAGCAAATACCTGCATAATCTGTTTTAAGTCTAACAGCACGACAAATTACTACTAACAACAGAGGAAAATATTGTATGAGAAAGGTACCTCATTAATCTGAAAGTACGATCCATGAACTGGGAAGTGTCCTCTTGTTGCTGTTTGGCGAGGTATCTGTTCATACATCATCAAATGTGTCACCTTCAGAAGGCATACATATTTCAATAAAATCATATTTTTTTACGGTATCTCTTGCCCTTACCAAGATTGTTCCTTTTACTGTTTCTTCCACATTGGTTCTGCAGGAAGGGTGGATGTTAATCACATTGCACATTCCCGGTTCCATTGAATCGCCACCACTGCTCTGCTGTTGAAACGATTCTGACCAACATATATTCAACAACCGTAACATTAATATCTTATCAAATTTTCTAGCTTGATGCTAAGCGCGGAATCTCATAATTTTACTTTATGTTGATTGGTTCATATCTATTGATAATAGTGGACCCCTGCATAGACAAAAACTCCACTAATCATAATAAGTTAAACTCATGAGATTTCGCGCTTAGCATGTGCCCACGGGCACACACTAGAAAAACCGATATCTTATTGCACACAACATAGCGTTTTCTGAAGAGTTAAATCTATACTTTTTCATTGTGCAATGAGTAAAACTGAGTTAAGTGATCCTATAGAAGCATTTATTCAGATTTAAGATGTGTGCTTTTCGGTACCTGTTGGCCATACTGCAAGAAGGTATGGACAAGGATCATCAGGCACCCTTTCCTGAAACTGTAGATTAAAAAATTGCGAGTTAGACATCATGAATTGGATGCATTAGGCATACTAAAAGTTTATCAAATAGATGAAGCAAGACAATAACCTCTTCTAAAAGCGGGTGAGAATCAGGGAGCTCAAATCTGCATTCAGAAAAAAATAATATCACAAAACTAGACTTCATATTTTGACACTACATAAAGGGCGTCGGTCCATGTCAAGTGATTGTCACCAAACCATCTGTCCGGATAGTATAAACCCTAAAACCTAAAAATTAAGCGGATAGAGTAATGTGACCCCTATATTTACATCAATTTCCCGTGTTAAACCTATCCACGGAAATTTTTCACGAACAGATGGTTACAACAATCGCTTGTCAGGACCTTTGCAAAAATACAACTTAATTCATCAACTTACACTTGGTGTACTGTTTTCAGCTTCTCCGGGGGAGCTCTCAAGTCTGGTTGCTCTACAGAGTACTCAAGCCTAGGAGATTCGGGAACTTTGATGATTGGTTCACAATTTTGAGCCTGACAAGTTAAATTCGAAGCTATAGTCTCAGAAGGATTAGGATCAGTTTCATGTGAGATTTTAATCTCGGAGACAGACTCAGGGGATAGTGTGACAAACATGGAACAATTTAGGTCATAAACTGAGGATGTTATGTTTGAAGACACAAAATTATTGTTCTTAACCAGACAGAGATTGATATTTTTCCTGATATACATGTCTTCTATACCTTTTATAACACGCAACTTCAAAAAGGATAATATGCATATATGTAAACCTTTTTCAAAAGACATGCAATTGCTGCATACTAACAAATATGGAATATGAGCACAGTTGGATAACTCAAATGATTAAGAGTTTATCCTCTGTCGTTCCAGATTCTGGGTTCGATCCTCGCTCATCCAATTTATGAGAACAGATACTCATTTATATGGCTTATGGAAAATCGAATTTGAAAATTATACGAGGAGATATATGGAATAGTTTGTTTCCTAGAATTACACCTATGATATATTTGAAACTTTGCACCAATAAAAGTAGCGCTACGTACCGCAAATTTATTACCCAATTTTTTTACCAAATAATGTGTCATACACGTGGCAGTTTTTGATTCGGGAACGCATATGTATACACCCGTGGTGCATATTTTTATTAGAAAACTTACAAGTTAGAGGTTTGACGCGTTAGCATTTGGGGAAATTTTTGGAAAAAATATTTGGGGTATTTAGCATTTTCCGATAATACGTGCCCACTCTCGTCCCTAATTAGTTGTGCTAACCTTTTCACTTGTCAAATTGATCAATTTTGTTATACATTAAAAAAATTATTTTGTTATTATTAAAAGGAGTAATAACCTCACTAATATACTCATCTGTACATGTTTCAAAGTCGTTCATTTTTGTCACTGAAATATCGAAAACGTATCTTTTATATTTTGAATGACATAATATATTTTCACCGAAAGTAGACTTAAACATGTCCTACAAGTAAGAGAAAAACCAGGGCAAGCGAGATGACATCTTGGTTCTTGACTTTGCACAACCACCGCTTCCGCCCTTATCATGTGCCCGCGAGCACGTAATAGAAAAACCGTTAGTATTAAGTCCATTCTTGTTGCAAGCAAGGTTGCTCCCGACGCAGGTATTGGCAAACGATAAACATAGAGAATGTAATCAAGACTCAAGACAAACTAGTAGGTCAAGATGATGACAGCAGACTGGCCTAACTTAAAATTTGATCAGCTAACTCTCGAAATGAAAATGTTGAACATGTAGAAGTTGGATAGAATACGGGCCGGTTTCGCCAACAGCATATAAGTCACTTATTGACTTATTATAATATTTAATTTTTAATTGGTATTATATGAGAACAATTGTTATCCACTTCCACAATTGTGCATAACAATGTATACAAGATGCGGAATGTTAAGTGAAGTGTGATGACGGAGTAAAAACGTCTAAATTTTACAGAAATCGGACACAAACGTCTTTTACCAAAATCGGTAATTAATTTAGAACAACTTCAGATAGCGAATACATTACAATGCCTGAGAAATTATCTGCAAAATGACAGTGAAAATGACAGTGATGAAATCAAAAATTGATCAAGAGGTAAACGAACACAAGCACTTATTGGGCCTCAGCCCATTTAACCAACATTACACCTCAATGCTCAACTGAGACCTTCGGTCCAAAATAGTTATGCGACAGGTCCGGCCCATAACGCTAAAATAGTGTTGTTTTATACTGTTTGAATTTCATATCATTCTCATTCCCGTTAACTTGCATTTTCATTTTCGATTTCATTCAATCGTTCTATATATTCACATTATGGCCCTGTGAATATTGTCTATCAATATATATTTTACCCGGGTTATTATCAATTATTTCTCATTACTTTATTTTCTGGAAATTAATTTATGAAATTAATTTACGCGAATACTATAAATTAATAATAATAATAATGTTAAAATAAAATAAATTAAAGTTTACTGCACATAATTCTCCAATCATCAATTTTCGAATTCCAACAGAGCGGAGAGAATATAGGAACAAAACGACACACAGCACTCTGTTACGCTGCACCACAGTAACCCCCTGCACTTTACATCAACTCAATCTCAACCGTCCAATCTTATCCCCATCATAAAAGATCACAATCCAACGGCTTTAATATCTTAACTACCATACTTCTCATACACCAAACTACACTCAATCACACCCAAAACCTGTAACAAACTTTTAACCACCTCGATATTCCCACCAACATCTATATATACACTTTCCTTCATCTCCCTCCTCATTCTCACATTTCCCTCCAAATCTCTCTCAATCTCTCTCTCATCTCTCTCAATCTCTCTCGCATCTCTCTCTCAATCTCTCTCGCATCTCTCTGCTCTATTCACTCAACTTCACAATGCCTCTCCAACTGACGATCGTCTCCATCGTCATCCTCCTCGCTTCCTTCTATTTCGGCCGCGCCGTCGCATCTCTTTCCGCCTCCGCTGTCTCTCCGTCGCCAGAATCACCTGTTCCGTACTTCCACGATGACGTCACCAACCTCCTTGAGCCGATCCTCACGAACCTCGGCTTTCAGGAACTCGCTATGGCGGTTCCGTCTCTCTCCGATGCTTCGTACGCTACTTGGAGCGGTCCTTCTACTCTCTTCGCTCCTGATGATGCTTCGATTCGCGCTTGCTCCGCCGCTTCTTGCTCCGTCACTCGTCTCCTCCGTGAACACATCGTTCCAGGTCTCTTCTCTCACTCTCTCTCATTCTCTTTCTCTCTTTCTCTCTCAATCATATGTGTTTATATGCGCGTGTGTGTGTGTTTAATTGTGTGTTTGTGTGCGTGTGTGTGTTTTAGTGCGTGTGTGTGTTTTAGTGCGTGATTTTGTGTTTAACTGCGTGTTTGTGTGTGTGTGTTTTACTGCGTCAGTTTGTGTATAAGTGTGTGTATATAATGTGTGTGTTTTTGTACGTGCTTGATTGTGCGATGTACTCGTGTGTGTATAATTGTGTGTATTTTAGCGTGTGTTTAAGTAGGTGTTTTTTGTGTGTGTTTCAGTGAGTATTTTTTGTGTGTAATAGTGTGTGTGTGTGTGACTTTGTGTTTTAGTGTGTGTATTTACTGTGTGTTTTTGTGCGTGTTTAATTGTGTGATTCTGCTCGTGTATGTATAACTGTGTGCATTTTAGTGTGTGTTTGTGTGTGTTTAATTATGTGTTTTTGTGTGTGTTTCAATCAGTGTACGTTAACTGTGTGTGTAGTGTGTGTACGTTAACCGTGTGTGTTTTAGTGTGTGTATATGTTTACTAATCGGTGAACAAATTGTTACAGGTCTATTCTCGCAAGAATACCTAAAGAAGCTCGCATTCGGCACGAAAATCGAGACGATGGATCCAGGACGGTGCATAACAATCACCTCCGCCACCGACACCCGAACAAACGCCTCCAAAACCTTCATCGGAGGCGTCGAAATAACTCGTCCCGATCTCTTCAACAACGGCCTTTTAGTAATTCACGGCATCCAAGGCTTTCTCGCGCCTCTCTCTCCTTTCTCTTGCAATGTAGAGAGAATGCATTCTCTCTCATTTCCTTATCAGCCTCATCATCATCATCCTTCCACTGCTCCCTACTATCTGATGCGATTGATGCTTCGCGACGCGATGTTAAGGCTTCGGAGCACTGGATTTAGTGTCTTATCTTTAGCTATGAAGGTTAAGTATGCTGAGCTTGTTAGTCTCAACAGTATGACTGTTTTTGCTATTGATGATCAGTCTATTTTCTCCGGTTCGCATTCGTATGTTAGTAGTGTGAGGTTTCATATTGTTCCGAACCGGTTGCTTCCGATTGGCGAACTCGAGAAGATTGCGGTTGGGACTGAGTTGCCTACACTTGAGCAAGGAGAGTCTCTGTTAGTGACGGCTGCTGGTGGTAGAGTCACGCCTATTCGGATCAATTACGTTCGGATCAAGGTGCCTGATGTGATCCGAAACCTGAAGATTGTTGTTCACAGTGTGTACTTGCCGTTTCCGCATCTCCATAACTCTGCTGCTCCTTCGATTTCGTCTTTTGGTGTTCCTGAGTTTAACACCACTGAAACGTGTGCTGCGACTGAGGGAGGCACTCCAGGTGTTTGCGCTACGGAGATGGCGCCTACTGCTCAGGTGCAGCCTCAGCAGCAGCAGCAGCAGCAGCAGCAGCAACACATGTTTGATCTGAATGAGCATCATGGCCTTTGATGCATTCTCTGTTGTGTGTTGATTGTAACTACTAGTATGTAGATGTGTGTAGAGATATCATTCTGTAGTAAGCAATTACTCTATAGCATTGTATCTAGCTAGCTCTGCTATTACCCTATAGCAATTGTTTGTTTGTTTGTTCTGTTGAATGAGATTAGTGAAAAGATGAAAATGTTGCCTTTCTCAATGGACTTTCATTTCAGTACTATATCTTCTCTTTACAGTTTGATCATAAATGTAAACAAAGCAAGGAATATGTGTGAAATTTGAAGAAATTGACTTGACTAGATTTGAAATGTTGCCGAAAAATAGTTTGCATAGTTTGCAGTTTGCAGTTTTGCACCCATTTTTTGGGATCTTAACTTTGTGAAAGGACTCAAAACAAGTGAAATGACAGAAGAATCTTCCTTCCACAACAAAGACAAAGCAAAAACTTGTTAGAAATAACAGCTATCATGCAAGAAGAAGAATCACACATAATATACAACAAGATTGAGGAATTCCCCTTCCAAGTCCAGGACACAGCAAAAACAGAAGACCCAAATGATACGATTAATGTCAAGGATACCATAAAATTATGGAAACTGTGGAGGAGGAAGTGTTGACAACATCAAACAAACTCAAATGGCCTGTCGGAACATTATGGATAAGTGGGATGGCTATGGCTTTGGCAAGACCAATTTGAATTTGTAGCTAACTTTAATGCGGCTTAGAATGGCAGTTCCTTTTCTTTTGCATCTAAGCTGGATTCCAGCACAATGGTACATTCTGCGAGTCTCTGATGAAATTTCCACACGGGCTTATGAAGATATTGGTTCATAAGGGTATGACAGCCATGGATGCTTCAGAGCTTCTGATGCTGAAGGGCGCTTTTTTGGGTTCACTTCAAGAAGATGGTTGACAAAATCAATGAAACCTTGGTCCCCCATTGGCAACCGATGTCTTAGTGATGACTTCTTGGGAATCAAGTATTCCAATCTGTTGGTATCCTAAAGAAGAGAAAAGGAACACACTTTAATTAGAGGAGGTAAAACTTAGCTGGAGTAATGGATGCCAATGTTTTGCTTCGACAAATAGTAAAGGTCACAATAAATTTGAGCTATGCATTAGCAAAACAGCTGCGAGTTCAACAAATACTACGCTGTATCTTTACCTGGTTCCTCTCATATAGCATGTGGTTCTTGGTGAAGTATTTGTACGTTTCTCGTCCTTTTGCAAGCATGTACTGGTCAATTGGTCCTATAATTCCGATGACCCGAGCAAGCAATGTCGCAGGTGAATCGTTTTGGAAGAGAACCTACAATGCCATTACATTTGCATATACAAGCTGATCAAATATCATATTACTATAACAAATATATGTGTGTGTGTGTGTGTGTGTGTGATATCCTATACATAGTATCAATAATCTATAAATAATCGTCACCACAAATAATAAATGATGAAAAAAAATGAAGGAGTTTAAATGCAACATATTTGTAGATGTAATCAATTCACGTTAACATTTCAGTAACATGTATATATTCTCAGTCGTATTGAATAACTAAACTCTGGCACATCTACAAGAATAATTATACAAAATCACCAAATGCCACATGCTTATTGTAATACAATTAATTCCGGAACATAGAATGTCTCATTTTTGATGTTTTGGTGAATAAATACAGGCTTCAAGTTAAAGATCCAAGGTTAATAGAACATAAGCCCAAAGTTAGATTCTGAAGTGTGATAATAACTTGAGCCTTAACTGTTAATCAATGAATGTCTCGATACAAATGCTAAATCTATTATATGATATGAATATTTAACCTAGTATAAGTTAACATTGCAATATACACCCAGCATGTCCCACTTGGAAGTTCCGGAATGGGTGAGATACAGGCAGACATATATTTAAAAAAACAAGCACCAAGAAAAAAATAATATATAATATATATATATATATTTTGTTGTGCAAAGAAACCAATAATGATAAATCAACTCCCTAGGTGCTCCTGCCGGGGTTTTTATACAAAACAAACTTCTGTCACACTCCTCCGCCTCTCTTCCACCTCTTCTGAGCAAGAAACAATTGCTTTCATTCATTTTTAACTTTTAAAGGCTCATTTATGGTGCATTCTATTTGGGCGTTT
This sequence comes from Apium graveolens, assembly GCF_009905375.1. Lineage (NCBI taxonomy): Eukaryota > Viridiplantae > Streptophyta > Magnoliopsida > Apiales > Apiaceae > Apium > Apium graveolens. The sequence goes on from NC_133653.1 coordinate 271,531,806, forward strand.
CAGCTTAATAGAGTTTGTCCGATAGAAGTTGAAATGTTGCTTCTTACCGGGTTCCAGAGCACTTGTAGGAAGAAAGATGGTAAGATGCTATGGCGGTATAGTTGTTTTAGCTTTATCAAATCTATTTTAAATGGGAGAGAGATGCAAGGGATTTTTAGTGAATAGTTATGTCCTCTGACCACTTGTTGAAATGGGGTAACGTTCTGTCTTTTTGTGGTTTTAACTTTTAACCGTGGACCATTTCAAAAATAGAGGGCACCCTTGCACCGAATAGTTAATACTTTACACTTTTTACTTCATTTGGGAGGATTTACATGCTCTCTTAGGCACCTCTCTTCTCAAATTAAGAAAAACCAAACAGAAAATTTTCTCCAAATAATGCAGTTCTGATCACCAAGTTTTCTCTAGTAGCCGGAACAGATAAAGAAACACCACCCAGGGCTATTATGTTACAGGTTTCCGAGTTGTGGATAAACAGATGCACCTTTTTTCCCTTGCTAAGTGATAAGAAAAATTACCCAAAATATACACTCATATTTGTGAATGTGATTTTAAAAATTAAGGCCATACCCATTAATTTTATTATATCTATCCACATTTCTACTATCCTCTTCAAGACCGAGTAAAAGAAAATGTCATAAACTAAGTTACAGGAAAGCTAAGGAAACAATAAAAACTTCAAATCTTCAACATTTAACGAACTTCAAATAAAAAGTAGTAGTGATGTACTGATGTTAGATACTCACATTGCCGGTGCAAAGTTCTGCTAATATGCATCCGAGGGACCAGATATCAATCTTTTTGTCATACTGCAGTCCTAAAATAACCTCCGGGGCTCGGTATGATCTAGATTGAACATAGGAGCAAAGATGATCCGTTTCAAAGCAACTACTTCCTAAATCAATGACCTTCACCTCACATCTACTATAGCTTTTGACTAAAATGTTCTCTGGCTTCAGATCACAGTGTATAAGACCGATGCCATGTAAGAACTGAAGGGCCTCCAAACACTGGATAGTGATAGACTACACAAATAGAATTTAAAATGCTACAAATCAATATTTCATCAACATTATAACGAAGTAGATACACTATTAAAAAAATTGTTAAGAACCTGCAATCTTGGCATTGTGAAGTAAACCTCCCCTCCAGATTCTCTATTAAACTTGTGAAACTCGTATAAATTTGCCTTCAGAAGTTCGCATACAATCAACAAATGCTCCTGAAACAAAGATGATATAAACTAATTAAGCTGATACAAGCTGGGTACAGGTCATACTTTGCATTGGTAAGAAGAACATCTGTAAGCATCTGTTTATACAGGGAGAGGTATTCTTGTCTATAGAGTAACTAGGAATAAATTCCAGGAACTAGGACTAATAGACCTCTAATCACAAAGAACAAAAACCATGTTGCAATATAAAGAAAATAATAGCTTCGAGGAAGTCCAAATGCTTGAATTCAGTACCACAGCGTATTAAGATGGCACTTTTTGGCAAATAATACATGTGTTCTTACACCAGAAAGAACAAAACATGTCTAGCTATAGATATACACACTCAGATCTTTCTATATTTACGGCAAATATACAGGGAACCTATGATAATGCTTTTAAAAACCAACTACTTATAGGAATTATTCAAAGATAATGTAGCCTTGATGTAATATATTGTTTTTTCATCATTTTACCTTTTTTCTCTTCTCAATTCTCATTAAAAACACATAACTTTAAGATCTCAATTAGGTCTTTAAATAGGAAGGCAAAACTAAACACAAGGGATACATACGATTTCTAATTTTGTTTACACCGATTAGGAGAAGATATGTGAACAAACAAATAAAAAGTCGACGAAACAAAATATTTATAGATGAATGCAAGTGAAACAATGCTTAACTCTCCTGTACAATACTTGTACTTTTAGGTGATATAACTGGAATATTTGGCAAAACACTGACTTCATCAATATATCTCTAAAAACTTAGAAACAAAGATATAGAGCTCAAAGCTTTAAACATTAAAAAAAATATTATGAGTTGGGTCTACTGAGAGGTGCACCTATGGGACATTAAGACTTTAATCTTAAATGTTTGTGTTAGTTAAAGGTGCCTGCTTTTAGTATGAGACGGCAAGTACAAAATAAGATGCATGATGGCGAATAAAAGAATTAGTATCATGGTCATATATTAACTCCCAGGTCTATTTTATAGCAAAACATCCCTGCATTTATTGGCAGGTTTGTTCAAAATTTGCTCTAGACCAGAATTGGAAATCACGGACCATTAAACTAACCGCCGTGAACAGGTACCTTAGAGCAACAATTAACTGAAGAAGAAAAATGTTTCCATGTGTATTCTATAATCAATGGTAAGTCTAAATCAAATAATAACATGTCATGCACTACATGCAGAAAACTTAAGTATATTTATAGTTAGAGAGATATATTGGACTTACACGGTAGTAGAAGTAGTCATACAACCGCAGAATATGATACTTGTCGCCCGGATCATTCTTGTTTATAAATTTGAGAAGCTTAATCTCATCAAGGCTTTGGTCAAAAAAATCTTTATTGTTCTTTATAATCTTTACACAGACATCCATGCCAGTGTGGAGATCATGCGCTTGAATGGCTTTGCTAAATGCAGCAGACCCAAGATACTCTGTGACATGATACCTCCCAGCTAGAACCGAGTTTATAACAACATTGAAATTTTTATCTTCCTCAAAGCCAGTTCTGGGGGAAACAAATGGAGTGTTAAGATTCGTTAACCACTGTTCCTAAAGTTTCTACCAAAACTAGAGCTAAATTTGAAAGGGAAAAACGAGAATACACATACACAATAACTTCTGAACATGTCATTATCCTATGGTTCCACACAAAAGATATATATTTCGATCTAATATGTGTTAACACAGTAATAAAGGCTCTACTCTTCATACATAATTATATATAGGCTTGTTCACAAATAATAACCATTTGGACTAAAAACTCTAGAAACATTGGGTCCTAAACATATTTTAAGTGAATCTTGAATATTATTAGGATATATGATAGTCTTAATTATGTATTTTTTTACTGAATCCAGGAGGATTTTAGGCTATAAAGGTTTGCAGTGTAGTGGAGCATGACTCTCTTTTCCAATATATATATATATATAAAAGAAATATACATCAGTATAAAAACTTGGGTTTACAAATTGAACATACCAAACACAGCAATGCATTAAGAAGTTGCTTAAAAAGAAAACAGTTACGTTCAAAAAGCAAAAAAAGTTGAGTGTGATACTGTGATAAAAAAGAAAACCCCTCTTCTTCTCTAAGCTCTCTAGGGAATACATTCAAATGAGTACCAAAAAAAAACTTTTTTGTTCATGCTTGCGGGGAGTAAATAAAGATCTACCATGATGACATGCCTGACAAACCCCTAAAAAAATAAAAAAATGCAGAGTAATGATCTCTACAAGTAAGCACAGACATTAAATAAAAAGATGGAGTTGAGAGGAAAGGCATGCCTGTTTTTTCTGTGCACAATCTTAAGGTTGAAGGTTTCAAATTCTTCTTCCTGAGCCTTTATCTGTTTTACTTGTTCTTGCACAGCGGCTGCCTCTTCATCCTCCAAAGATGCCCCTGGATCCTCTAGTCTTTCATCCAGAAGTCTTTCATCCTCCTTTTTGACGTGAGCCCGCTCAATATAACCATACTTTGAGTTTGTTGAAGGGGAAGAATTTGTGGATCCCACTGCATTAGCATCATCTTCATCACATGAACTCCTAACAGGTGAAGAATCATTGCTTCTTTGTTTCCACAAAGCAAGCATGTCTTCATTTCCAATCAAATTATTATCAGCATTCCTTTTGTTAGACCACGAAGTTTTACTAGAGACTGTCTGAACAATTGGCCCATTTCTCGGAGGGGGAAAGGCAAACCCCCTTTCTTTGAGATCTTTTGAATGTGCGCCTGCATCTTTGCTATGTCGTATTACGGGCTTATGAGGGTCATGTTTACTGACTTTGTTTTTGTCACTTTTAGATCTTCCATTGTATCTATTATCCAGATCTTGCTGAGAATACCTAGACCCGCCAACATCTTGATCATTAAAGTATTCCATATCACCCTCACTACTACCTCCAAGCAAACTTTCCCGCACCTCACTGCCAAAATCAGCTACATCACTATTAATCCCCACACCAATTGATCTAACTGAATCATGTTGATCATCATCCATAAAAATATCATCAGGCCGAGGCCTTTCACACTCATCTATAACTTTCCTGTCCCCTAGCATAATGAGATCATTACTCTCAGAAACAAAGCCCTGCCATACAGGTTCATTACACCTTAAATTCAGCTCTTCCTTATCAATCAACTGTCCATCATAATGAGCAGTTAACCTTCTTTCGTTAGTCCTCCCATACATATTTGTTGCTGACAGCCCTATCGGATCATCTGAAGATGCAAGTGGATTGTCTTTTCTAGATGGGAAAACATTATCACTGGCTATATAGGAATCCCCCTCAGCAAATGACTGATCATCATCCTCGTCTTTGTTTGAACATCTTTCTTGAGGGTCTGGAACACTCCCCTGTCCTGCTCCCTTTTCATTATCACTTGGGTAGTCAATTTCATGAGCCAGAAACCAGGTCTCATCCTCTATAGGTTGTCTCATGTAGCCAACATCATCGTCGTCATCGTATTCGTCAGAATCCCAAAACTCGTTGGGATAATCAACAGCTTCACTTAGTCCGTCGCCTATAGTTGCAAAACCAGAAACAAGATCAGATGTGTCCTCACATATGCCCTGGCTGACGGATAACCAATTGCCACCTCCAGGCCTGTTTCCACCTGATACAGTAATTACAAGTATTATATTACCATTTTATAATAGGTGAAATATGTACAGTATCAAAAAAAATTCCCACGTCAGAAACAGGTTGATATTTATAATCATTGCTTAAAAAAACTAAAAAATTCACTGCCACATTAACTTTTGGGTGGAAAATAAACATTATAGCATATAGACGACAGGTATTGCTTTAGCTAGAAGAATTCAACTCTTAAAAGTATATTACATACCAGCAATTTTAACAGCTGATTTCCAGAAAAAAAGTGAGTACGCCAAGTATCAAGTGTGTAAGCTTTATTAGAATTCCAATTTAACAGAATAAATTCGTTTAAATATATCATACAGCATATGTATAGTTGACCAACAAGTTGATTTTGTGAAAAATAGAGAGGAAATTTATCATCCATTTATGTAATAATCTTTCTCCAAGACATGAATATATTTACAGTATTAAGTGAAAGAGGACTGATGCAACATAAGACTTACTAAATACCTCTTTCATGTTTCACATAAGCATACTTGGATGTATATGGGAGATATCTTTCACTATCTCATAACAGACAAAGATTGTGGTCAAAATTTGATGGTGGTTTCGACAATGGCATTATGTAAAGACAGATAAAAGTAAGAGAATATACAGATGTTACATCTTATTTTAATTATTTTTATAGGTAGATGAAGAAAATTTAATCATAAACATATAGGGCCAAAAACATCATGCAATTTGATTATTATATAGCTGGCGCATGCAAACAAGATTTTAGTTTATTTAATTAGAATGAGAAGTTCAAAATATTATGCAAGCAACAAATACAATCTGAATTTTTTATCACATCAGCGAACCTAAAGAGTTGGTCTGTTGTCCAATTGGGACATCTAAAAACGAACCGATAAGGTAGGCGTCGGCATTATTAATCTTTGAACTGGATACATCACGCTCAAACTTCTCTTCCCATGTTATATTTAATGGCTTCTCCTCTGACTTGAGCTTAACAGGCGCCAACCTCGGAAACTCTTCCTTATGATTTTCAGAAGGTATGTACGGAATAATCCCTAGGCTACCAAATGTTTTTGGTTCCTGTGTTTTCCCATAGTACATACCTCTTCCAACCTCATCTTCTTGCTCTTTTATGGCATCCCGAACATAGTTTGTCTCTTTCGATTTTCTCTTCCCGTCCTTTAGGTCTCCAATACCAATACTTGAACTATCATAACTGGCTGAAACATCTGCTTTTGGAAATTGAAGCACAGTTTTAACAGAACAGTCTTTCCATACTTCTTTTCCAGTCTCTAAGGTAGATTCATCATTTCTAGACCACGGATTTCCCACAAAATCATCATCTTTAGAATAGCCACTATGACCATTCTCTTTTTCTTTTGTATTACTGCTAGATGTACTGGTACTCCCAAGCCATGAAGGGGTAAATATTTTCTCATTGTTAATGTAATTAACTCCCTCTTCCTCTCTTGAATTCGTTTTCACCTTCGCACTATTCCCGCCATCAGTACGCATAGAATTAGCAACCATGCCACTATTACTTTGATTCAACTTCCAAGTACGCAAATCAAGCACATTATTCTCAGAACTCCCAGGTAATCCTGAATTCTTTTCTCTTCTCCCGATAGAATATTCATCACCATTACTAATCAGTTCTTCAGGAACTTTCCTCCTATTCTCGCTAGATTCATTTCTAATAGTCCCACACTCAATTTCTTTAACAATAAGCTCCTCACAAGAAACTCCCACACTTCTCTGCGAACTTGCAGGCCCATTTTTTAACTCCATCAATTCTCCCTCACTTTCAGATTCTTTATCACTAGTACTAAGCTTCTGAAACAAACCATCCAAATCAGGATGCTTACCAAGCTCGCTACGCAATGCAGCTTCAGCCCTGGAGAACTTATTGCTTTTGAGAAACTCCAAAATAAAATCAACTTTACTATTCGACACTTCCTCCATTTCGCTAATCAACCCAAAAACAGATCACAGCGAGATGAAAAACCTGTAATACAAACACATATACAAAAAGTAAATTTACACATTCAACTACTTCAAAATTCTACTAACTAAAACTGGCAGTAAAATAATTGATTCTACTTCAAAATAAATAAATTTCTTTAACTTAAATTGCTTAAATAACAATCTAGGTTTCTTGGCATCTTCTATACATATTTACTCCAAAAACACAAATTTAGCTACCTTAAGTTCAAATTACAAAAAAAAATGTAAGGGATAATATCAAGATTCAAGATTAGCTCAAAATTAAAACAAGTAAATTTTCTTCATTTAAATTGCTTATACACTAATATAGGTCTCAGGGCATCTTTATATATAAATATACACCAAAAACACAGATTTAACTACCTCGAAATTCAAAACGCTGGAATGGGTAAAATCAAGATTCAACTAAGCACTATTTCAAAACAAGTAAAATTATTTCACTTAAGAAGCTTAAACACTAAAATAGCTTGAAGGGCATCTTTATAACATACATATACACCAAAAACACAGATTTAACTACCTCAAAATTCAAAAAACTAAAATGGGTAAAATCAAGATTTAAGACTAAGCTCTAAACTAAAACAATCATATTTTTTCACTTCAATTGCTTAAACACTCAAATAGCTTCAAGGGCATCTTCATAACAATCATATACACCAAGAACACAGATTCAACTACCTCAAAATTCAAAAAACTCAAATGGGCAAAATCAAGATTCAAGAATTAGTTCAAAAATAAAAAAAAAACAAACTTTTTTCACTTAAATTAATTATACACTAATACAACTTCTTGGGCATCATTAATTTATAATTATAAACACAAAGCATTGAAAAACTTACTTAAAAATCCATGAAAATGCTTAAAGATCCAACCTTTACCCCCAAATCAAATTCTTGATTTTTGTGTGTATTTTTTTCCAGCTCGGTGAAGATGTCTAGTGTTTTCAAGTTACAATCTTGGCCCTTTATTTGTTACAAAATTTCATTTCAGACCCAATCAAAATATAAATAATTAAATATCTGTATTTATATATTTATTTTTAAGTGAATAAAATTTGAAACCTGCAGGAAAAAAATAAAATTGAAACTAGATTTGGACACTTTGTTATGGGGCCTTGTTTTATGTGTACTATACTTTCAAATGGGCCCTTTTTTTATTATTGGGGCAGGTATCAAGTCTGTAGCTCAGTCTGGAACATGTTTGTTTTCTATCATTGTTTAGTACAAGAGCCCGTTTAGATTTGATTAAAAAAAATTAAGGGATTACGGCGAGGTCTCTGGTTCAAGTCATACATTCCGGAAATCGGAATTTATAGGTATAGGTATTAATTTATGATTTATTGATGATTTTAAAAAAAATTGAATAATTTGTTGATTATATTTCGGTGATTTATCGAATTGATCGAATATTTTTTAAAAATTTATCAGTCATATTTGAAAAATCGTTTAATTTCTATAACCATGACTTAATGTCGTTTTATATTTTTTTAAGAGTGATCGATAGGTGCTCACTAGGTACCAACTACCTTAACTAAGAGTGTGTTTGGTATTGCAACAACAACAGTTTTTCGCTGAAAACCAGTTAAAAAACTGTTTAGTAAAATTTAAAAACTGTTTTTCATAAAAATATTTCTGGCCTAAAAGCTGTTGTTAGAGAAAATAAGTCCTCATTCTTTTAGAAAAGCTTTTGCGCGAATCAGATACTGATTTCACCATCAAATCTTACCAAAAACATTATTATTTTTAATTTTTTGCATCAAAACATATACATATAAAAAAAATATCAAACAGTCATCTGATTTTTACAACATCATTTTTTTAACAGCACAACAATTTTTAACAGCAATTTCAAACAGAGCCTAAATATGATCGAATATGAAATAATGAGATTTGACTCGATTATTATTTGAAGGTTTTTTTTAAAAAAAAAACTCATACTACAAAAAAAATTCAAAAATATGGGGCAACCTTATATACAACCGTAGCAATCTCAAAGGCAATTTTTACCAAAATTTTTAAAAATAGTTTCAAAACATGAGTATTTTTGACAATTTCCCTATCAAAATTATAAAATTAAAATTGATTTTTTTCATTTTCTATAAAAATAATTTTTTTTGTATTTTAACTCTAAGTGGGGTATGTTTGTCAGCCCCACAGTCCTCTGTGATATCAAGTAGTTATTTAACCCTTGATAATAAGAAAACCCTAAAGACTAATATGCCGATGGTGAAAAAGCAACGGAAGATTTCCGAGTTACATGAAGATATCTTGGCTGAAATCCTCGTAAGACTGCCCGTAAAACATATCTTACGTTGCATGTGCGTTCAAAAATCATGGTATAATCTAATACGCACTCCTATGTTTATCACCCTCCACTTGAATCACAGCACCCGCAAACATAACGCTCATCTCTTTTTCTTGAATCTTCATTACTTTAAACTAACAGTAAGTTTGGATGATGTACAATGTGAAGAATACTTAACGATTGAGAAGTTTCCTCCGGCTGCTGTGTGCGGACTTTGCGTGCACCTTGACTGGTGTGCACTATCATATGGTCTGATATGCCTGAGAACCATGAATAATTCTTCTGGTCTACGTAGTATTTATCTGTGGAATCCTTTAATTCATAAATATAAAACTCTTTCGGGTTCACCTCTTCCTTACTATCCCGCTCAATGTACTCTGTGGGAGGCATTAGCTTTCGGGTTTGTACCAGGACTTAATGATTACTCCCATCCATTTCTTTACAGTTACTATTTTGGGCCGTCCCATCCAATTCTTTACATTCCAAAAATAGTAAACTTTTAATAATATAAAACACTATTACACCCACTAACTTCCTCCACTCTCTCAAATCTATTATTAAATATTAATAGGTCCCACTACTTTAACCACTTTTCATCATTTTTCATTACTTTACCTACTTTTATATATATATATATTGGTCTCCGTGCCCACCAGAGATGTACATCCTGGTGGGACGGAGGGAGTATGTTCTTGTAGATATCGTAAAGCCTAATTGGGACGTTGAGCGTGCACCTCATCCCCACTCGGTCTTCATCGGTGTTTATAGTCTAAACACTAATTCTTGGAAGAAAATAAGTTTAAATATTGTTTTGGTTCGTGAAATCAAGACTGGAAGCGATGTTTTTGTTAACGGTACTGCATTTTGGGTAGGGCGCAATTTGGACCGAGATATTATAGTTATGTATTTTGATGCGAAGACTAACATATTAGGTCACATCTTGTTGCCAAAATGGTCGACCCCGAGTTATTATCCCGGTATTCGTGTTCATCCATTTGGTCAATCTATTGCTTGCTTTATAAGATGGACTTATAAAGAATCAGATAAGTGGAACATGTGTAAGTGGAACATGTGGGTGTTGGAAGGCGATCCGATTACTGAGTTTTCTTGGAAGAAGAAGACATTTGGCACAAGTCAAGATGTTACGGGGGATGTCCTGGGTCTAAGAAACAATGGTGAACCGATACTTCTGCAATCAGGTAATTTGATCTCGTATAAGCTTGATGACGATAAACAAAGTAATGTCTATAATTTGTGCGTTGGTTGGATTACTCGTACTCTCTTCGGAACATATTCTTCCACTTCCGCAGGTCCTTTTGTCGAGAGTCTGGTTTTTCTTGATACGTAAAGAATGAAGAACAAAGCATCAGATGAAGCAAACGTTTTTTTGATATTCGGGAAACATGGTTTTACCTGGTAGTTTAGATTTTTAAGATCGTTTATTGTGAGGTCGTAATTGTGTGATGCTATATCTACATTGGCAAAACCTGGTAGTTTAGATTTTTAAGATCGTTTATTATGAGTTCGTAATTGTGTGATGCTATCTATATCTCCGGTGACAAAAGCTGATAGTTTAGATTTTTAAGTTCGTTTATTGTGAGGTCGTAACAGTGATAATAAATTAGTAGGCAGTCCGAATAAAAGCTGATAAATTAGGTTTTCATATTATTTTTTTTGTTTTGCAAAATAAATATCATATGATACATATTGTTAGCAATGCCGGCTGTGATAAAGCTTCTTAAGCGCGATTATGATGAACTTTCGGTTCAAAAGATGAACTTTCGTATAATTTGTACCGTCTTTGTGACTCGTTAAAGATACAGGGCCCTTCAAGGGGAAAAGGGATTGTAACTTACAGTGACCTACTTCTTATAAGCCTTCTTCTTTGAACTGCTTCTAGTAGACTCCAGCTTAGGATGTTTTTCAGCCTATATAGTCTTAGGATGGCGGTCGAAGATAGGCTGATTAAGAACACTAATGAGAACACTCAAAACAACTCTGCACATAAGTAGCATAATCCGAAAGGAGCCTAAAAAGCTGCCTGTGAGGAATGCCACCCCTGCAAATGTCGCATCCGCGTCTCTGCTAGCTTTTCCTCAAACCGCAAACTAAATCACACATGCGGTTTGATTAAATTTCCAAACCGCACTCGCACTTCATAAGCTCAAAAGCTCCGTTAGGCTGGTCTAACAGGAGTCCAATTGTCAAGTCTCACTCCACAGAAAGTTAGCAACTAGTTTAGAAAATGCTTCAGAAAATAATTTCATCAAAATACGAAAAAATATAATCATCTGGTAGGGATATTTCTGAAAAACAAATTTTAATCCCACATATATAACGCCTTCGTACTTATTTCATCTACCGTAAAATTTTATGGAATATTATTTGTGATAAAAAAAAATATAGGATATTATTAGAGTACTGTTGTTAAAACAGAAACATCGCATAAATATAGGATATAAACGCTACATTGTAAACTTTGGAAGACTAGCTAACACTGCTGACTGATTCTAAGAGGATGAAATGCATCTTTACAGTTCCTAACAAATGCAAAAATACAACAGTTGCCAAGGTTTCTATCTTCTTGATGCTTATAGAGGCTGGCATGTCTTCGTTTTTTTTAAATATTGCTACCAGACTATAATTGTACAGTATAAATATTATTCTTATTTCATTTTCCTTCGGTCACAAGGCTGACAACTCAACTTCCCTTGTGCAAGGCCGATATGCAACAAAAGTGCTGTCATTTGAAAACGAACCAGGATTAAAGCACGTGATTCCAGTGTAATTGAAAGCCTTCTGCTCACTTTTATCACCCAACACGATCTGCAATAAGATGCAAATGCACGTTATCAAGGTTCTAAATGTATGCCATATCTGTTTGCATTATGGTCGTTTTAACTTTTTCAAGCTCTAGATCATGATTTAATTTTGATACAGTTGAATTACAACATCAAGCTAATAAAAATTCACAAATCTTTTATTGAGAAATTATAATTGCTGATTATATCAAAGGAATAGCAGAATATGGATTGGTTACCGACACTCGCAATATGGATGCACAAGAAATCGATAAATAAATAAATGAACAAACAAACAGTTGCATGTTCTTCCAAGAGAAGTTATATACCGTATGAGGTGTTGGATAGAGGTGGAGACAGTGATCGTAATTCCAGATGACAGGTTGTATACTTAGGGGGAGGGGGCACAGATGGCTTTGATGAGTTATAGTGGCAACAAGCTGCAGGAAAGAATAAAACAGTGTACATTAATGAGCTTCTCTGAACCTGTGGCTGTTCATTCTTGTTGAAGGTACTAACTCTATCAAAAGAAAGATGTTATAATTGACAATGAAATGTATAACAATTTTTTTTCACAAAAGAGAACAGATTTTATAACTCACATGCTCAAAAGGATCACTTGTTTCTTCTGATGAAGGCGGCATTAAACATGACCTACGCATTCTGTATAGTAGATCCTGGCGGAAAAATACGATCTCTTGGGTGTAAAACTTGATTCTGAGTAAAGAAACGAGAAGTGTTATTGAGGCTTCAAAATGCATTTGATGGATTAAAAAGTAAATTTACTTTCATTTATCTTGATTTGGCTAATAGATCGACTGAGATATTGATGTACAGTTTACCTGCATGGATTACTTAAAAATAGAGCATTTGGAACATGCTTCTGAAGCTCTTCAGTCAGATAATTTGGTAAAGGGGGTCTTGGTAGAACTGTTGAAGGACCTACATTTGCTAAATATCAAAATACTACTCTTAGCCAAGGCAGATTTCATACTTGATCAAGAATGGGTTACATACCTGCATCATTGGGCCCAGGAATGAACAAGAACCTGCTATGCTCTAGTAATCTATGATGAGCTCCAATAATTTGCCCAAGTTTCCCGAATTGCGATCTGTGACGCAAATTTTGCTATTTTTCAGTTTAGGTGAACGAATTTGGACGAACAACATATTAAGAAAAAAAAATATCAGAGCACTTACCTGACTGTTGAGTAAGAACTAAAAGAAAGGTTACATGGATGGGAGCAGAAATTCCCCATGAAGACAAACAGAGAAGGAACCACTTCTACATTCTCATAACCATCAAGGACTGTCTGCAGGTTTTTCATAGTCTGTAAACAAATAGAACATTGTGTTAGACCTAGTTTTCCATTTTAAATAATAGATAAAATTGGCAACAAGTAACTACTGAAATGATTTAGCAATTGCATGCATACATCCTCATTGTCCAGCCAAATATCTGAAAGGACGACAAACATGTCATTTACTGCCCTTGTTTCCAACTCTGCAAGTCTCAGCTATATGAAAAGTTAAGGACATATCCAAACAAAGAAGTCATCAAATTTTTAGCAGAAAATCCCAAATTTTTGGCCCATAAAACTGTATTAATCGAAGGCATACAAAAGGATACAGTTTCCTCCTTTGCAAGTTTACCACTGCCAAAGAAGTCAATCCCAGAAAATAATCCAGATGACTTGTCCCTATCTTCTAGTGGAGGAAACCCACATGTTTTGACCTGCAAGATTATTTTTGAGTGAACAAAAGATATTCTTTTAAGTATGCTATTCTTACTGCTAAAGCTTAGAGTGTCTGTAAGCAGAAAACATACAAAATGTCTACTGACGGGAAAAAATCGCAATAAAGGTTAAAAGAGTAAACTTTGGATCCTATATTACATCACGCTCGCCTAAACATCCTACGAGGACAGAAGTTAACAGAAGGAAAAATGGTTCGTTGCAAAGAGGAAGACTTCAGAAGCTTAGTGATGACATTTCTGTGGGTTTTCAGTGGGACATCTTAGCACACGGAGACGTAATAAAGGCTCAATTTTACTGAAGACAGTAGACGATAAGAATGTGCTCTGTGTAAGACTCCTTCTAAGATTTATACATAGAGGGGCAAATATGATAAAAGACGAGGAAAAATATACAAACCTGAAACATCCCATTTAGGAGCATCTCCCCTTCTGCTAAAACTATAGTGTTCTCTGAAAAGAATCCAGTGGTTATCTTGTATGGCATGTTAAAGAAACAAAATCCTCAGATTTTTAGCACCGTTTATGTGCTTACCAACCAAATTGTTTATTGAAAAATAAAATTATGGTCTATGTGATATAACAGTGATACATAAAGAAAGAACAAAATAAAGACAGTTGTGGCTACAGAACGAAGCCACGAAGTGAATGCACCTTGTAGACATGGAAAGGCACATCCAAACAACAAATGTGAAGGCACACATGATATATGAAACATTCATACATGAAGTAGTAATTCAGCTCGCAAATAAGTTGTACCAAACATTCCACTAATGCTTCATTTTTTATGGAATCAATTGCAAATAGGTTTAACTTATAAGTTCAGGCAAGTAGTTGTAGTTTCACAAATAGTTATACTGGTAGATTTGTATCTTATTACCAACTAGAAAAGAGAGATAACACATAACAAAATCAGAAAAAGGAAGTCTTGGCTTGTGTCTTCGATGTTAACAAATAAAAACATGGCAGCACAAAGTCTTGGGTTGATGTCAATGAAATTACAGACAGGTTGATTAAAATATTTTATAAACCAACTTTCATAATTGAAATCTGGAAATTATATGTGCCTCACTACGCATTATGACAATGCACATGTTCTTCCACATCTTTAATAGTTACAGTCAATATAATTCCAGCATACGGAGTGGAGGAAGTATCATGGCAGTTTGGCAAAGCATATATGGGATCACTGTTGGATGTGTATGGAGAAGTGGTTAGAAAGCTGTTACAGGGAAGATATAGAGATGACTTATTTCCCATCTTGCACAGTTATTAATACTAGGAAATAGAAAATTATTTGTTGATAAGGATATTGCATTAGTAAGATTTATTTCAACTGCTGCACTTAGATCTTCCAAGTAAAAATGCCCATCTTCCAATTGAGATATTACTCCCATCACCCAGCATCTTCCTGTTCGCCCAACTAGAGATTGAATTGGGGATATCTGGATAGGTAAGCGTACAATCAAAATTAACATCCACACCCTAAAACTACAGATATTAACACCAAATATTGCTCTATGATCTTAAGAGGGAAAAAGTACCTGGCAGTTCCCAAATTGTGACAAATCAGTATCAAATGCAGGCCTTGAGAAATGTGGATCGCGAGAAAGCCTTTGAAACAACAATAAAAATCTATCTCTATACAAAATTGCTTTTGCAGAAGCATCTCCATGAATCGGAAGCCTCCCAGTATGCCTACAAGTCAAAAATAATGGTAAGTGGAGCAGATAAAAAATCCATGTAAAACAGTTTTTAGTTTAACTTGAACACAATAGCATTTCCAACCTTAAGAAAAAACAATCATCAATACTTCTATACATACTTTTAAACAATAATTTATTTCTTTAGATTACATGCATGAATTCTCCCATGTACTTCCTTTTAACAGGAAGTTTTGAAAAAGTCAATATTTCAAAAATGCCAAAATAGTAATCAGAAAAGATTTATGAAATTCTCATTTCTAATATTGTAGCTTGGTTATAATGTTTTGATATAACTTTTGGAATTAGTCATTACAAAGTCTGCCTGATGACCAAATTATTTTGCGGTATATGTATCACGGGCCAGTGTAGCAGGAATGAAGCCTAACTAAACATGAATATACTATATACCATGGCTCACTCCTGTATCCGATACACAATAATTTTTTAAATCTGAATTCACCAACTACCCTTTGTCCAACGGCGTCATCTCTACACTATTGTTCTATCCTTACTATACTTTTGACAAGTTTATAAAATGGATACAAGTACGGACACTTGAACACCAAGTGAACTTGAAAATGCTCCAGCATTCAGAAGGTTATGTATAAGAAATAACCAAACAAAAACCAGTATGTCATACTACGAAGCTTAGTTACCCAAACTCTTCATTTTGCATCGAGTACCCGTGTCGGACACTCGACACTCGGACATGGGTATGGACACTTGGACACTTATTTTAGGCCAAAAACATGTAAATTTTTCCGAAAATTGCCGAGTCCGACACTTGGATACGAACCCGTGTCCGACAACCATACCCGAGTCCGGGTAACATAGCTACGAAGTAGAGCCTCGAGAGGGTGACATGTACGCAGCCTTAACCCCAGTTGAAAAGTTAAATGTGCTTTAGATAAATCACTATAAATGTTTACTGAAGCATGTAAGACTTTAGTGTGTTGTTGAATGATATAGTAATGATATAGTAAACAGTCAGCTACTTAAATTTGAGACTATTTCGTTAAAAGTAAAATCAGACCTGCAACTCAACCAGTAGTATGGAAATTGGGATGTGAATGCAACAACGGAAGGGTGCGGTGCTGATAAGCATCTCTATACATTGAGCATTGTTTGTACTAGACAAAGAATCCCAATTAACTAGGAATGTACACCCAAGCACACACTTGATGATGCTACAAGTATTATAAAGATTGATGTAAATACAGTGGTGGAAAAAATAGACCAGGAAAAAAATTATTGTGAGAATACCCACAACACAAATTGCATAGACAAGACTCGCCTCACTACCTCCAAGTCATAAACAGGGAAAATAACTGGTTAAAACCTGTATGATTACACTACACTCAGTTGTTGCTTTTGCTATTTTCAACTCATAAATTAACATAATCTGCATAATGAAACGAGTGGAAACATTGTATGTATGTATCAATCATTCATCTTAGCAATAACCAAGGTAACGAGTTGGAAAACTGTAATAATCATTCATCCACATAACTACTTACTAAAATTCCACTTTTTTGACTACTCAAATCTCAATCATTGCATAAAAGCAAACAATCACATACACTAACAAACCATTTCAGACACCACAACTCTTGCTATTAATCAAACCGAAAAATTGAAATTAACGAAAAGAAAGGCACATACTCCACGAACATCTTCTTAATCGGATCATATCTGTACTTCGGGACAACAAACGCATTAATAACACGAAGAGCAGCACCGCTACCACTAGTACTAGCAGGCGTATCCTCTGCGGCTGCTTCCGCTTCCATCAACAAACTCACGACACGACTCACACTCTCTTTATCCAAAATCGACGACTTCACTGTCAAATCCGATTCACATTATAACAAACATCAAACACACACACAAACATCAAAACATCAATAAACTTGTACTCAATTGACTAATAACCTCTATTAAAAAAATACATTTCATAATCAATACCTTTTACTAACTTATCGAAAGTCGGTTACTTAATACATTGTATTAATTCAACTCATTAAACTAATACTTTTTCTCGATCATAACTTAATAAATACAGTACATTTTAAATCTCGATAAATTACTATTTTCCATCAAATAAAAAAAATTCTCCGAGACCTACGAGTTTATAGCTCGATAAATGCTCATTCTCATTCACAACGTAATAGATACAGTATTACAGTGTATTTCCAAATTACTAATCTCAATAAAATAAAAAAAATTCCCTATCCTGAAGTTTAAGCTCCATAAATACTTATTCTCGTTCCTAACATAATACGCGCCAAACATTTTTCAATCTCGATAAATTACTAATCTCGATAACATATAATTCTCCAATCCTGAAGTTAAAGCTCTATAAGTACTTATTATACTCGTTCCTAACACAATAGATTCAGCGTATTTTTAAATCTCGAAAAAACAATAAAATTCTCCGGTCCTAATATTTAAGCTCTTGATAAATGCTTAATCTCGTTCCTAACATAATAGATAAGGTGTATTTTTAATCTCGATAAAATTACTAATCTCAATAAAAAAAATTAAAAATCTCGGAAAAACAATAAAATTCTCCGGTCCTAATATTTAAACTCTCGATAAATGCTTAATCTCGTCCCTAACATAATAGATACGGTGTATTTTTAATCTCGATAAATTACTAATCTCACTAAAAAATTAAAAATGACGTACAGGATTGATGTTGAAGCTCGTCGAGGAGGAGATCGAGGGCTTCGTCTTCGGCGTCTTTGAATTTGGATAAGAAAGGGAGGATTTCATTCAAAGCTTCCACTTTGAGAGTGTAGCCTCTCATTTTGAACTTCTTTTGTATCAGTTTTCTCATTGCGCCGCTCATCTTGCAGAGAGATTGGGAGAGATCGAGAGAGATGGAGGAGAGATTAGGAGAGATTGAGAGAGATCGGGAGAGATGGAGAGAGATTTCGTGCAATGGCACCTTTGTAATTGGAGAGGAAAAAGCTCAGAGAGATAGAGAGAGATTGGGAGAGATCCAGAGAGATCCAGAGAGATGATGCAATGGCGGCTTTGTAATTGGGGAGAGGAAAAGCGCGGGAAAATTATTGATTTAGCTGCCGCCTACTAGGGTGAGATTTGTGTATTCTATATTTTGGCTTTTTTAGTCTTTTTGCTTTCGAGTTTTAAAAGAGAAACATAAATTAATTTCATTTTTTTTCGTAATCGTGTTTTCGGATTTTTAAAAAAAATGAAAACAAGTATTAATAAATATAAATTTGTTAATTTTTCCCTCTAAAAATGGGATAAAAGTACTCTTAATTACTTTCTTATTTTTAATTAAAAAACTCAGAAGCAAGCCTTTATACTCTTATTGGGTTTCTGAGTTTTTATTATTTTATTTTATTCGGTCTCTAAGTTTTTATTATTTTATATTTGTTCTAAAACGGAGCAGTTTTTTTATTACATCACTAAAGCAAGTTTTTATAAATCTTATTCGGATTCTAAGTTTTTATTATTAAAACATGTATTTGCTTATAACTTATAAGTAGAGAATTTGTGAGAAATACATTTGTGGCTTTTTTGTTTATCGTAGGTAACCCGCAGCCGCTACCCTTCGGGTGCGCACTGGGTAATAGCCTGCAAACCACGTGAACCAAGGTAAACCACATTTAAGCGACATGCTCTGACTCAGGAGGCATAATCATAAATTCTCCTCACGTGGGATTCGAACCTGTGACCAAGAGAATAGTTTTCCTCTCTTTAACCAACTGAGCCAACCCTTGCGGGCCATTTGTAGCTTTTTAGTATTTGCTTCTCTGAAAATATTTATTTGAAGAAAAGAAACGAGGAAAAAGGAAGGTGAAACAACATAAATGAAAAATGAGAATTTTTTTGTCCATTATCTTATTTCTTAAAAGAAAATTCTGACAGTTATATTAGTGTCCCAAATTAAATACCAAATTTTTTTATGAAACGACATCTGAGATATTAAATTAGATATTTAAGTTTATTATAAAATGATGTGCTTATAATGTTTTTATTGGCGGAATCGGTGTTAAATATAAATAATTTATCCAATTGGTTACGTCTAAAAAACTTTTTAGAATAATCGCTCGAACACCGATTTAGAAATTTTCTTATTTCAAAGTGCTCGTGCAACTCGGACCTGACAATTTTCATTTTTGCTAATTGTGACAAAATTCAATATAGCAACTGTTATACCCAAAATTTGGCATTAGATTGACTCGGGTCAAATGCGGATTAAGTACAGTCAAAACCGGTATTGCATTGTAGAAGATAAGGACGCGTCCAAGCACTGAGGACGCGCCTACATTTAAGAAGATGTTTTATGATCTGGTGATGGCGAAACTTGGGAGTGCATGATTAGGGAAGGACGCGCCCAACATTGTTGACGCGTCAACCGTGGTGAAAGTATTTGGCAAATGTGGTCTTTTGGCAATGGAAGCTTAAGAACGCGCCCATCCCTATAAGGACGCGTTTTGTCGCCATGACATGCTGGAAGAAGCAGTTGGGACGCGTCTTGTCGTCATGGCATGCTGGAAGAAGCAGTTGTTGAGGAATCAATGCAGGTTTTAAGGAGGTTAGGGCGCGCCCAGGGTCTTAGGACGCGTCCTATGTTTGGTCAGTGCTCTTTTACGAGGATCATTCAGGAAAAAACATGTTTGAAAGGGAGCAATGGATATTATTTCTACTAACGTATTTGTTGCAGGTACTCTTTGAAGATTTCCCTCCTTGAGTCGGTCAAGGAGGGGGATGTCCCTGAAAAGCTTGAAAGCCTCCAGGGGTATGCCTGATGATTGAAGGTCTCCTCCTGTATTCAACGGGTGTCCTCGTTGGGGATGTGGGGTTAACCTTGGTGTGTGCTTTGGGAGCTCTATTCTTGTATTCAACGGGTGTCCTCGTTGGAGAACTTTGGAGTTATCCTGCACTTTGCACCCAAGACCTTGAGATCACCTGTCCTGTTATCTGGTGGGTTATCCTCATTCGGGGGACATGGATGCGTCCGGCACTTGGGTTGAACCGTGGCTATACATGCGTCCATAAATCAAGGGAGATAGCTGTAGCGGAGTGTTATCCTTGCGCATGAAGATGCACTATCCGTGAAGTCCTACGATTACAGACGAGTCTTGGGCCTTCGCGGTTGAGCCTCATAGTTGGACATTCCTAAAGTTAGCAAAATACGGATTTTGGATGGGTTTTTACCAGACCTAGAAATAAGAAGTCTAAGCCCATTAGATTTCTTGTTCCACAAGAACTATGTCAGGTTTTATCTCTATATAAAGGGTACGTAGGCACATTGAAAGGGGTAAGAAGTTGAGAGCTGATAAAAGAGACACCACTTATTCTGATCAATCTCAGCCTAAAACAACCACAAACCACCACACACCGCTTGATTTTCCGGCGAAGAACCACCGTCATTGATCTTAATTCCGGCGAGAAATCTCAATCTTTGTTGTTACCAGATTCCTCCGTCAACAGCAACAATTAACCTGCATAAACAAATTTGGTAACCTTTTCTTGCTCTTTTCTGAAAAATGGAAATATTAAAAATATACAAATAAATGAGTTCCACAAATATGGGTATTTCGTTAAACACAAATAAGCAGAACACACTTGTTCATGTGACCATTATAAAACAAATTTCCGAAAAAACAAATATAATCAGAATAAAAACGAAATGTTTTCATTCAATGTCACTGGACTAGAGCAAAAAAAACTAAATTAAAGAAAAATATTACACAAACGTGCTTCTACAACATATTTAAAAGCATGTTAATAAAAATGATCACATTAATAGGATGGAGATGGACATGTAAATAAAAATGATCACATTAATAGGATGGAGATAGAATGATTTATGGTTTAAAAAAGAGTCAACAAAGAGTGTTGATACAGTGGCTGAACTCGGATACCGTGGGAGAGTTCGGAGTTCTCCGGATGCATGTGTGAAATTAATTAGAAAAAAAATATACTTTGCAAAAAGCGTAAGATAACCCATCAGATGTCAAGTCAGAAGGAAAAAGAGTGACTTGAATTGTGAGGAGAATAAAAGCTTATCAGCAATTACGTGGTATGGCAAATAACAGCTTTTAACTATATGAAATTATGGTTCGATGCAAGTAAATCAAGCAAATTGTCACAATCTCGTTATGATTAAACGTTGCGGTGGCAATCCTTTTAAGTTTACTGGAAAAACCTACTAAAAAAGGTCTAAAACATTTAAGGTATACAATCTGCCACTAAACCAACATTTAATCCTACGATTTACATTAAACATTCATCAAAATCCTCTACTTCTAGGGGCGTCTCTTCTCCAGTTACCGGGTGGTGGCTGGCCAGCCTTTGGCGCTGCCCCGCCTTGAAACTGCCCTACGTTAAGCTGACTTCCTAAACTACTCTGCTGAAAACCGGGCGGCTGTGCCACCCATCTCCCACCGCCTTGCGGCCAAGATGGGTTATTCTTTTGTATCATGGTCATCGGAGGCATCACCACTTGTGGTGACAAGAGATGATGTGCGGTTCCAGGTTGATTAACCATGTGAGGCTGGATAGGTTGGTGAAAGGCTCGAACAGGAGGACGAGTCGGTGCTTGGGTCAGGGGAGCATCGGGGCGCCACTCTGGAATGTCGTCATCGTCATCATCCCATGCTTGTATTCCAAGGCCAGCACTTCTTTTATCCTGCCAATTCTTAGGACTATCACTTTCTGCAGGTTTTCCATATTTTTGTATAAGCTCTCTAATTTGGTCCACAGGACGTGATGGGTTTGGTGGGTTTGAGGACAGCCTTGAAGACTGGGGAGTTGGTTTAGAATTACCAGAAAAACTAAATTCAGGCAAATCATCATCATCTCGAGAATTTCCCGGACCAAACCCAGGTGGAATATCCTCATCATCGTTACCTGGTGGTAAAGCTACAGATCTAATAGGAGCTTGGGTTGAAGGTACAGGGGTCCTTGATGTCATATTCGCATTAACATTAGTGTTCTTTTCCTGTCTCCTAAAATTTTGTTGTTTTTTAGAGCTATGTTTATGGTGTGAAGTCGAGTTAGGTGAGATTGTAGAACTTGAATGAGCCTTACGCCATACAACTACACCAATTAAACCGTTATCTGTAGAATTGATTAGCTCCGTCTGGTCCTTGGAGAGATGTTTGCCAAGCAGTTCAAGTATTTTCGGGTGTGGCGGGCATAGATAAAGCTCCATCCCTGATGCAGGTTCTGCAAATCCTAGTCTCTCATCCAAAACATAAGAATCTATAGCCTGTCCCCAGAAACAAACCAACCCAGATAATTTTAGTCAACGGAAAAAAAAATAATTCTTGCTGTATGACAAGAGGGTAGAAGGGCGTAAAGGTCACCTCACGAAGACTTGCCCGGTCATCTGCAGACGACTCTGCCTTCAAGACAAAGTGTATTACCTGCAGCAAAGAAGAAAGATCTTAAATTGAAGATTCCAGATATCAGTTTAAAGCAATTACACAACATTAGCAGATGTTTAGACATAGATAATTATAAAGTAACAGTTAGATTTTTGCTACTCATTGCCTGTAGAACAATTAGTTCACTTTTTGCTAGTCAATACCCAGAAAACTTAACACGTTATCGCACAGCAACTTTTATTCAGATGAGCTTTTTATGTCTCTACCAAAAAAGTACAAGTGTCCTATTTATTCATTGTGGTTCCCACGTATCAACTGAATAGTTTCATTAAACTGGATGATTCAAGTCATCATTAAATATGTTTACCCTTCCAATTTGGATTTTGCAAGCATCATATGAAATAAATTTATAAACCCATTTTACTTCATACTCATTTACAAAGGAAATAACAAATCTATTTGATTGCCAAATCACATCCAAAACCAAATGATCATCTCTGAAGTTCCAGAATCCAAGTCCAGGTACTCAGCAAGCGGATATACATTTATGGGTACCCCAGATCTCATCAGGCATGTCTATAGTACCTCATCCCAGACTAGAATGGCTCGAGGGAGGAAAACTGAAGTGTTTCTATCATCCATTGGTGTGAGATTAAAACTTCTATCTCACCAAGAACACTTCTGTGCACTGGTTCGATACACAGCACACGGATCAAGTAATGACGCTATCAGATATGCACACTTGAAAAAGATTGTATAAAAATAGAAAGAAAGGTTAACAACTTTGGTATTCTTATAATAATATCAAAGACAGTTGATGAGAATCTGTCATTTGCTCCACATCTATGTTGCTTCACAATCATTACGCGATTGGTCCACATTAGCCTCAAACACAAGTCAATTGCCACCAAAGATGGAATGGCACCCTGTATTTCTATAAACAACATACTAATGAACCACTCAAGGACAGAACTTTGAAAACAAAGATATAAAACATAGAAGGAAACTTGATATACCATGACTGCACGACTTCGAGACATGGGAAGCTCTTGAAGAAATTTTTCAAAGGCATCAAGTCTGACTCTTCCCTTTATCTCAAGGGAGCTTGGCCATTCCTTTGTAGACGTTTTTTCACCACTGAGAGAATGCAACAAATCATCAAAATACTAACAAGAAAGTGAATCAAGTAACAAATTAACACAAAAGATATCACTGATAAACTAAAATGAACGGAAATTTGTCAAAAATGGAAACAATTGTTAAGAGGAATGCAGATGAACCAAAATATAATAGTAGTAACAATAGATCTACAAATTTTAAGATTTCAATAGGAGAGAAGGTCACAAGGATAATACAAAATCTTTGTGTTTGTTGCCACTGCAAGAACCACAACAAACCGTCAAATCACTAACAAGAAAGTGAATTAAGTAACAAAATAATACAAAAGATTCCACCGACAAGAATATGCAACTAAATGAAAAATTATCAAATGGCGAGAATTGAGGTGAACCAAAATAGAACAGAAGCTCCAATAAATATTCAGTTTTTCTGATGTGATTTGGAAAAAAGGCAACCATAATTTTTATGTAGCCAAATTAATTTGCGAGGTTTTTTAAATCCATCAGCGAAATATCATTTATTTTTATTTCCACAGAAGTATGTCATTTTTTAGAGAAGAAATCCCCACAAGGCCATGACCAATAAAGCAGCAAGTTAGTTCAATATAAAATTTAAGATCACTATGAGATGCAAAATTTTGAATGATCTCTTGCAGAAGCAGGTTATAACAGAAAGTAAAGGCAATAAACAATTTTAAATAATGTCATGATCCAGATGATTAATCCAGCATAATTATACTGTGTAATTAACTTCAAAGGGAAGCTACAGAAGACATGTCCAGCATAATTATATTGTGAACAAGAAAATACCTCCTATACAAACCAACAACTGTAACAAGGGCAGAAATATGTAGCTGTAGTGAACCCTCCCATACACGTTCAGCCATTGATGTAATGTCAGGACTTAATTGTTTCCGTTCCTTCACGTAGGTGCTAGACTTCTCTTCTGCATCCCGCTTTTTTACTTTGGAATCAATTTCCCTAGCTTTTCCTGCCCTGTTATCAACATCTTTTGAACCTAGATTTGAAGATCCCGATTTCTCACCAGTTTCAGACGACCCCTTCTCCAAAGACGTTTTTGTTTGAGCATCTGCTGCCAAATTGTCAAAGGGTGGCTCAGAGTTCAGGGATTCCATAAATTCATCCAAGGAGACAATCGGGGGAAGAAACTCTGCATCTTTAAATTCGTCCTCAATTAACCCTTGCATCAGATCAGTCCCATCAGCAGGAATAGTAAGACTATATGATGGATCCGAGATTTCTGTATTACTCTTCTCGCTTTCAACATTTTTCAAGTCTTTAAGTTCATCAGTCTCGGATGAAGGAGGTAGTTTCTCCTTGGCATTTCGTTGGAACTGTCCCAAAGTAGTTGCCCCAACAGATACCTCAACCGAAACTCCGTCATCCTGCTCTACTTCAACCTGGTATTCCCCCTTGTGAGTTTTTTTAACCAAACGTCTTCTATCGCCATCTTCAGGCAAGACTATCATCTGTGCCAGCTCTTCAGCCTTTGCCGTTCGCCACTCAGAAAGCTCCTTGGAGGCAAGTTCTTCTGCCGTCATGGAGCACAATTTTTCAGGGGTAATGTCGCCAGACATAACTTTCTCACGTAGATCTGGATTGTTCTTATCTTTCAAATTAAACATAAGAGATCGCCCCTTTTCTTTGTACTTCTTATTGACCCCACCAAATAATTTAAATAGTTCTGCTTCAATTTCAAAAGCCAATTTTTCAGGAGTTCGTACAGTATGAAAACTCTGATCCCCGCCAACAACCGCGTGATTGGCAGCCTGATTGACCTTTTCTTCAGTTTTCAAAATCAAATTATCAGAATGTTTAACCTTTTTCTCATCATCATGTCCCGCCACATTAAAGTCTCCGGAAGCCTGAAGTTGTGGCTTTGTTTCCACCTCCATACCGATTTCCCATTCCCAAGAAAGACCATGTCCCTGTAGAAGCTCATCCTTAGCGAAGAAACTGTCTGTAAATGCAACTTCATCTTCAGGCAAAACAGCATTGTATAGGGAATCTGGTACATCACTTTTCCATGTGTCTGGAAGATTTTCCATGCCGTCATGTGTTATGTTCTCAGCAAATGTGTTTAGATGATGACTGGGTTTATCACCAGAGCTTATTTCTTTAGACTGTAAGGCGTCCTTAATGTTTTCATGCACAACAGCAGCATCAACTGGTGCAGAAGTGGATTCAGCAAGTCTGGCATCCTGGGTTACCACCTCCGCGCTGTAATCAACTTTGGGTAAAGAACTCTTCTCTTTCTTGGGAGAAGTACTCTGGTTCTGATTGACCAAAGCTAATGCAGAAGCTAAAGATTCCCTCATTTTGGACCTAACACCTTCGAATAATTCCGTCTGACGTGGTGTTGCTATCTGGACAGTACGGCCCTTTGAAGTCTGTTGCCGCTGACTCCCAGATTTATTCGAGTTCGAGTCATTCTTTACCGCTTTTCTGTTTGATGTAGGTGTTTGGGACCCAGATACAGCTGAAATTGATTGATGTTGCCCACCTTTTCTATTTGTACCAGAGTAGTTAGGCAACTCATGTGAGGTTGGTAGTGGTTCCATATGTGCTGCACGCTTGTTGGGCATGGATAACTGTCTTGAGACAGTGCTATTAAACATTGGTTCTCCTGCAGCCTTTCGCTTGTTTGGCTGAAACAACTTCTGGGAACCTGGATTACTTAACATAGCATCCATGTGTCCATCTTTCTGGTCTGGCCTTAGATTATGCAAACCCATATTGTCCACCATGGAACCCATGTTTCCTATATGACTATTAGACATAGTGAAGTTCTGTGGTACAGGAATGTAGGATAGAGGGTCTACCATATGCATTTGCTGATCTGACATTGGGAACTGATGTGATGCATACACATCTGAGATAGATCCCATCACGCCCATTTGCATATTTACTGACGAATCTACTTTCACATAGGTAGGCTCTATCTGGCTCATGTCTGCATTAGATACAGATAGTTGCTGAGAAACAAGATTGTTTGACATTTTCTTTTTTTTTTTTGCTAAAAAATATAGCCTATGTGAATTTGAGTTCCAGCTATAAAACAATATCGTCTCTTTCACTTGAAATTTTCAACATTGAGCTTTTAGAACATGACACAACTTCAGGTACGCAGAAAATCTGCAATCATATGAAAGATTATCAATAAATTAGTATGCTACAGCTTGAAAGTGCAAGGCAAAACTAATGCTACTAGTTAAAAGACAAAGGTGAAATATTAGGGTTACAGGAATTAGGAATATCATATCAAATCGGGTGGAGCAGCACAGACAAACAGCATGAGAGGAAACTAAAACAATCTTGGTATCAACACAAAACAAATAGGAAACTCAAACAAGAGATATGGATTATTAACACATTTCTCAAAGCCCGACAACAATCAATGAGCCGCATACCCATCTCACAAAATTATGCAAGTACATCTACTTTTTTGCGTTAATACCCAAATTTCAACTATATTAGTTATTAAACTCTATAAACAGTCCAATTTATACTTTATTTCTTCTGTTTCTTTATCCACTGCAAAGAGGTTAGACACCTCTCCTCAAATATACCCCAATTGGCTCCACGTTGCACCTACTAAACATGGAAGACCAGTTATATTTATCCTATTATAAGGTAAATGAAATACGAACTAAATTCCAAAAACACACACCAACAAAACAAGGCCGTTAAACAAATCATAACTGTAATATTTACATCATACACATGAAAATATTTATCTTATCATGTTTGATTGTCACCAAGCTTAGATTCTAATAAAGCTCCTAATAATGAACCGACACACACCAAATCGGTTTAATTCCTCTTAACTAAAAACAAACAGAACAGTAACTAACTTAAACTAAATTACAGACACATGTGTGTGCGGAGAATTATAAACAAGAAACACACACACACAAACCTACAAAAAGGACGTTAAAAAAATCTTAACTGTATTGCTTACATCATATACACAAAATATATTTTTATCATGTTCGTTAGTCACCACGCCTAGAGACGCTAGATCCTAATAAGCTCCTAGTTAGGCCTGAACCTCCAACAACACTGCTATTAATAAACACACCAAATCAATTCAATTCAATTCCTCTTAACTAAATACAAACAGAACAACAGCTAAATTAAGAACACCAAGAATTATATAAGCTCAAATTGACCTAAAACAAATCGAAGTTACGGCAAGTACAGATCAATTATCTCCGAATCGGATGCTAAACAACATACACAATTACATACAACAAAGTACATCATAAATCAACATCTATACATATACCAAACAATAATCGAATCATCGAATCAAATTTGTTAGGGCTAAAAACATACAAATAGCTAATTCAATTAAACGCATGAATTGTAAGCGGAGAGAGAGAGAAATAGAGAGAGAGAAATAGAGAGAGAGAGAGAGAGAGAGTTGATACCTGTAAAACAGAGAGAGAGAGAGAGAGAGAGAGAGAGAGAGAGAGAGAGAGAGAGGGAGAGAGAGGATTGAGGCGAGCTGAAGAGTAAGACGGCTGGAGAGAGAGAGAGAGAGAGAGAGAGAGAGAGAGAGAGAGAGAGAGAGAGAGAGATTTTATTAATTTTTTGATAAAATAGAAAGGGGGAGAGAGGGTAAACCCTAGAAAGATCCGTATAAGGCTGTGACCAAAAACGCCTGTAATAGCGGCCTATGAATTATGATATATGACACGTGTTATAGGATAATATCATAGCCCTTACGTGACACTCCGTTTTTTTAATATTTTTTCATGAAGTTATTTTTTTTGCTAAATAAATATTAGTGATACATTAATTCAAATATAAATTGCCGATAAGAAAAAAGAAAATATAAAAAAAATGATCAGTATTCATTTATTTATATTATAATATAATGTTATTTTGTATTTTATAACTCTTTACTAACATGTATTAATATATGTTATTCTACGTATATTAATTCCCGTTTCAGTCTAATTTCATTAAAGATTTATTTGGTCCGATTCGAGATCAAATAAACGAGATCAAGTATTTTGATTTGTTTGAAATGATAAATGGACAAAAATCAAGTATATCTTAAATGATTAAAATATAATTCAATTTCGTCTTAAACCAATTTATAATATTGGTTCATATTTTTTTAACAACTATTCTTACGTATTTCGAAGGTAGACGAAAATTTAAAATAAACAGTTTCATTATTTTGAGAGAACCAAAAAGGCGGTGAAAATTAATTTAAAAGTTTCGAATTTCAAATAATTTTTTATTGCATCTCATTTGATTGAGTTGGAGGACGTGAATGTTAATAATTTGTTATGCGAAGGCTTTTTTTCCACAAAAGAAATTTCAATCCATAAAATTATTTAACATTACATTCTTAACTTCGGAATGAGCATTATCCATTCTCCAGACACGATAGCAATAAAACTACTGTATCTCGTAATACAGTGAACTACACCGTTCGCGGACCGTTTTACTAAACTTAAAGACACATCTCGATCTTTTAAATCCATCAAATTTTGTTTGCACTCACCTATGATCCTCTCGAAGTATGAATGCATTACACTAGAGTTTTGAACCGCTTGAATGACCAGAAGACAATCTGTTTCAACTTTGACACCCTCTCATCCTTTCCATTTTATCCAGCTAAGAGCATCTCGTTACTATGTTAGTCGGTTCCGTAACATCTGCAATTGTGATTCCTTGACTGCACTTTGAAAATGTTTCGACCCGTTCTCCTGTGTGATTCCAAACTATAACCGCAAAATTGAAATAATAAATGTCATCAAACAAAACAGGCTTAGTACCTTCTGTTATGCCACATTTTGGCATATCCTAATTATCTCTAAATTATCATATTATTAATTATTAATTCTGATTAATAATTAGCATTTAATACTCAAAATTTATCCTCCACCTGAAATGAGGAAAGAATCAATCAGAATGAAGAAATTACGAAAAATATCTCGAAACGATATCTTTCAAATCAGAAAGATATCACAACGCCACGATTAAATCAGATAAAATTGGTAATCAAGCACATTAACGAAACTTATTTCTAAAGTCTCTTAGGGATAAGCCCAATTTTCACAGAACTGCGTAGACTTGATCCAACATAAATTGGTACGCAGGCATCTTGGCAAAAGGATCCGATACAACGAGACAAATCGGGATACCTCCCAAGTCCAGCCACCCTATTTTTTATAAACCATAATCCCCGAAAAATAGCCACATTCATACGAATTACGCTCTACTATTTCAACAACCTCTGATTTCGTGTTGTTACGAAATTCCTCCAACAACATTTGGCGCTAGAAAGAGGGGTCTATTATCCGATGGAGGATGGATAATTTAATTTGACGGGGATTTTGGGCTTTATCAATAAAGGGCCGTGGCGGTTGGAAAAGCAACAGGGTGAAAAAAATATTTTGGCACATCTATAAATATCTTATACGGTTGTGCAACGACATACAATCCGGAGTCCATGCGGTACAACACAGAGCACGACCGTCGGGCCAATATTGGAGAAAAAAAGGTGTAGCTGACAGAGTTACAAGCAAACTTTCCGGAATCGCGCGTGAGGTACACTCTTAAAAAAACATGAAGCGGACCGCGTCAATTGAAGGGTTCAACAAGAAACACGAGGATATAAAAAGTTAAAGGAAATAAATGGAACAAGGACAAGCAGTGGTGATTGAAGCAACCAGCGAAAGAAAATTAAAAAAAAAAAGAAACAGAAAAAAGAAAAAGTGAAGCCTACGAGTTTATCCCTGTACCTGATGAAATTTCAAGATCAATACATTGATATGATGGAAGTGGTGGCCACGCGCTGTTAAAGAATAAAAAGGTGAACAAAAGCAAGACCAGAAAAAAAAGAAGAAAAATACGAAGTTGCACGCATGGACGCAATATAGCAACTGATAATTAACTACGTAACTCAGTCCGACCCGACTTAAAAAGAAGATAAGTTTTCGAATTATTTTTTAAATTTTATGCAAAAATATATAAATTATTTATTCATGTCATACACGCATAGGTCTTATGTTTTCAAATATTTTTCATAGAAAATATTTAAATCGTGGGAGTAAATATATTATTGTGCTTATAAAATTTTAGCGTGATTCTGATATTAAATGACACGTATATTTTTAAAAATATCATACGAGATATTTATTTTAAAGATTTGTGAATAATTTAGAAGATCGTACGAGATGCATTTTTCTAAAAAAATATATATTATCAATGCGAGATGCATAATTTAAAAAAAATATATGTTTTACGAAAAAACATTATTTTAGAAAAATAAATATCGCGACATTTATAAAATGTCATATTTATTCTTGCGTTTGGATTGCGCTCACAATATTTTTCATATAACGTCACGATAATACATATATGTCAAAAATATTTCAAACTTGCGAGCTGAAATCGTCAAGTAGGGTAGGCTCAACAAACTATAAGCCCCACGATGCTACATATTTAAGTAAAGAAGTCAGCAACCCTCTGGATTATACAAGGCCCTACTCCTTCAGGAGAACAAGGGTAAAATTTATATTATTCAAAGGTCCTACTCCCGAAAGGGGAGTCTATGATACTCTACTTTATGGAAGGCCCCATCAACCAAATTGGGGGCTCGAACGGAGATACATCCTTATGAGGAGTCAACGACATTTGAAAAGTGTGTAAGCCAATTCGGGCTATATATAAAATGCCAAGATCCTAACTTCACAATAAAGACCGTAATGGATTTCAAAAAGATATTACTTATACTCGCACTTTTGAAACCTTGGCAAAAATATATCCTATATTGGTTCTCGCATGATGTCATATTCTCACCAGCATACGGATTATGAGCACTGTAATGCTCCATATGATTTACTGATATATTATTTTCAATTTTTCCCAGTGACTCAGGAAATCTGGAAGCTCGAAAAATTTTAGTTCTCCACTGCAGCAAGCTACATTGAAGAATCGGGGGCTAGTTGGTATGCCACATTTTGGCATATCCTAATTATCTCCAAATTTCTAATATTATTAATTATTAATTCCGATTAATAATTATCATTTCATACTCAAATTTTATCTTCTCCCTGAAATGAGGAAAGAATCAATCAGAATGAATAAATTACGAAAAATATCTTGAAACGGTATCTTTCAAATCAGAAAGATACCACAACGCCAATATTAAATCATATAAAATCGGTAATCAAGCACATTCACGAAACTTATTTCTAAAGTCTCTTAGGGATAAGCCCAATTTTCACAGAACTGCGTAGGCTTGATCCAACATAAATTGGTACGCAGGCATCTTGGCAAAAGGATCTGATACAACGAGACAAATTGGGACACCTCCCAAGTCCAGCCACCCTGTTTTTTATAAACCCTAATCCCCGAAAAATAGCCACATTCATATGAATTACGCTCTACTATTTCAACAACCTCTGATTTCGTGTTGTTACGAAATTCCTCCAACAACATTTGGCGCTAGAAAGAGGGGGTTATTATCCGACGGAGGATGGATAATTTAATTTGACGGGGATTTTGGGCTTTATCAATAAAGGGTCGTGGCGGTTGGAAAAGCAACAGGGTGAAACAAAATTTCTTTGGCACATCTATAAATATCTTATACGGCTGTGCAACGACATACAATCCGGAGTCCAGGCGGTACAACACAGAGCACGGCCGCCGGGAAAATATTGGAGAAAAAAAAGGTGCAGCTGGCAGAGTTACAAGCAAACTTTCCGGAATCGCGCGTGAGGTACACTCTTAAAAAAAAATATGAAGCGGACCCGCGTCAATTGAAGAGCTCAACAAGAAACACGAGGATATAAAAAGTTAAAGGAAGTAAATGGAACAAGGACAAGCAGCGGTGATTGAAGCAACCAGAGAAAGAAAAAAAAAGTGAAGCCTACGAGTTTTTCCATGTACGTGATGAAAGTTCAAGATCAATACATTGATATGATGGAAGTGGTGGTCACGCGTTGTCAAAGAATAAAAAGGTGAACAAAAGCAAGACCGGAAAAAGAAGAAGAAAAACACGGAGCTGTATGCATGGACGCAACAGAGAAACCGATAATTGACTACGTAATTCAGTCCGACCCGACTTAAAAAGAAGATAAGTTCCGAATTATTTTTTAAATTTTCTGCAAAATTATATAAATTATTTATTCATATCATACACGCATATGTCTTGTGTTTTCAAATATTTTTCATAGAAAATATTTAAACCATGGGAATAAATATATTATTGTGCTTGTAAAATTATAGCGTGATTCTGATATTAGATGAAACATATATTTTCTAAAATATCATACGAGATATTTATTTTGAAGATTTGTGAATAATTTAGAAGATCGTACGAGATGCATTTTTCTAAAAAAATATATATTATCTATGCGAGATGCATAATTTTTAAAAAAATATTTATTTTATGAAAAAACATTATTTTAGAAAAATAAATATTGCAACATTTATAAAATATCATATTTATTCTTGCGTTTGGATTGCGCTCAAAATATTTTTCATATAACGTCACGATAATACATATATGTCAAAAATATTTCAAACTTGCGAGCTGAAATTGTCAAGTAGGGTAGGCTGAACAAACTATAAGCCCCATGATGCTACATACTTAAGTAAAGAAGTCAGCAACCCTCTGGATTATACAAGGCCCTACGCCCTCAGGAGAACAAGGGTAAAATTTATATTATTCAAAGGTTCTACTCCCGAAAGGGGAGTATAGGATACTTTACTTTATGGCAGGCCCCATCAACCAAATTAGGTGCTCGAACGAAGATACATTCTTATGAGGAGTCAACGACATTTGAAAAATGTGTAAGCCAATTCGGGCTATATACAAAATGCCAAGATCCTAACTTGACAATAAAGACCGTAATGGATTTCAAAACGATATTACTTATATTTGCACTTTTGAAATCTTGGCAAAAATATATCCTATATTGGTTATCGCATGATGTCATATTCTCACCCGCATACGGATTATGAGCACTGTAGTGCTCCATATGATTTACTGATATATTATTTTCAATTTTTCCCGGTGACTCAGGAAATCTGGAAGCTCGAAAAATTTTAGTTCTCCACTGCAGCAAGCTACATTGAAGAACTGGGTGCTAGTTGTTATGCCACATTTTGGCATATCCTAATTATCTCCAAATTTCTAATATTATTAATTATTAATTCCGATTAATAAATATCATTTAATACTCAAATTTTATCCTCTCCCTGAAATGAGGAAAGAATCAATCAGAATGAATAAATTACGAAAAATATCTCGAAAAGATATCTTTCAAATAAGAAAGATATTACAACGTCAAGATTAAATCATATAAAATCGGTAATCAAGCACATTAACGAAACTTATTTCTAAAGTTTCTTAGGGATAAGCCCAATTTTCACAGAACTGCGTAGGCTTGATCCAACATAAATTGGTACGCATACATCTTGGCAAAGGGATCCGATATAACGAGACAAATCGGGACACCTCCCAAGTCCAGCCACCCTATTTTTTATAAACCTAATCCCCAAAAAATAGCCACATTGATACGAATTACGCCCTACTACTTCAACAATCTCCGATTTCGTATTGTTACGAAATTCCTCCAACAACATTTGGCGCTAGAAACAGGGGTTTATTAGCCGATGGAGGATGGATAATTTAGTTTGACGGGAATTTTGGGCTTTATCAATAATGGGTTGTGGCGGTTGAAAAAGCAACAGGGTGAAACAAATTTTTTTGGTACATCTATAAATATCTTATACGGCTGTGCAACGGCATACAATCCGGAGTCCAGGCGGTACAACACAGAGCACGGCCGCCGGGCCAATATTGGAGAAAAAAAAGGTGCAGCTGGCAGAGTTACAAGCAAACTTTCCGGAATCGTGCGTGAGGTACACTCTTAAAAAAAACATGAAGCGGGCATGCGTCAATGATAAGTGGCATTTTATACCACTTAGAACATCTTATAATGGCTTGAATTGATGTCTTGAAATCAAGTATTTTGTGTATTTGATGCATTTTTCCGGTGTTTGTGCATTTCAGGGTATTACTTGCATTTGTGGAGAGATTTTATCAGGAATAAGCCTAAGGGAGTGCTTGGCATTGCAAGTGGGAAGTTAGGAGCAGAACGCAGCAGGAAACAGGATCAAAATAATAAATTTTCCAGTGAGGTGTTGGGCGCCCGCTCAGCCTGGCTGGGCGGCCGCTCAGGAAGCTGGGCGCCCGCTCAGGATTGCTGGGCGGCCGCCCAGGGTCGTGAAATAAAATCATGATTTTTAGAGTTCTATTTCTGTTGGACTTCCAACTTCTGAGATAGTTGGGATTTGTGGGGCTTCTATATAAGTAGTTTTCAGAGACGTTTCACGTGTGAAGAATCATGGTATCAATCAAGGAGCAATGAGAGAAGGAAGAAGACCGTTTTAGCACATCGCAACGAAGAAGAGGAAGCATAGTTTTCTTGTGATTCTTTTATTCGTTGTATCAGTGGATGCTAGTTTTCTTTACTTTGAACCTTATTACTCTTGTGACATACTCTGGTTTCATATAAGTAGTTTTATTAGTTATTTTTGTGTTTTGTTATCATATTTTCATATGAACCCATGGTGACGATGAGTTCAATCATGGGTTAATCGTGATCATGGGGTCGTAACGGATTTACTATGGAATTCTTTAGTTAGTTGTTTAATACCTTAGTGTGTGATGATTGTATGATATCTAGTATCGGTTGTGCTTGTTCGTCTTATGTGCGTCGCGAATATATAAGATAGGGTGTTAATCTCTTGTGAAGCGACATGGGATCTTGAGGTTTAGAACTTGCCATGCTAGCATAGGTTCATGTATGCGTATGCATGATTAGTGGGTAACTCTAACCGTTTTACTTGCCCTGTGTAATCATAAGGAATAACTTGCGCTTAAATCGTTATGTTGTCAAATTCTGTAGACATATAGGGTCTCAACATAATCGATGCCTATTCAACTTTTATCTTAATTGTGGATGTTTGGTATAATGGTACTAGTACAACGAAAGTTGGCTTTTATCAGTTTCGTGTTGTTCGATTAATAGCTATTAAAGGAAGTAGTAATGAAGTTATGATCTCATGTGTGTTTAATAATTTTAATTCAAGTGTCAATTAAGTGTTGTGGATTTTCATTTATTATTGAGAATAATGAATGTTCTATTCTTAGAGATAATATTCTTTATGGACGTGGTGCTTTAAATAATGGTCTGTATATATGTGACATAATTTACTTCAGATTGAACAAACTAATAAAAGAAAAGGGATGATGAAAATCTCACTTTAAAGTGGCATTGCAGTCTCCATTTAGTAGACATGGAGAGAGGGCTGCAAATTTGCTAGGAATGGTACACACAGATGTATGTGGACCAATGTCTAAGCAAGCCATGGGTGGATTTTCATACTTCATGACTTTCATAGATGATAGATTTAGATTCGGATATGTGTTTGATGAAACACAAGTCTGAGGCATTTGAAAAGTTCAAAGAATAGAAGTATGAAGTGGAGAAACAACCAAACATAGTATTATAACTCTTCGATCAGATCGAGGTGGTGAATACTTTAATGGAGTGTTTCTAGATTATCTCAAAGTAAATGGTATAGTCTCCCAGTGGAATCCTCCAGATTGGTATCTGAAAGGAGAAATCGAACTTTGTTAGAGATAGTTCGGTCCATGATGAGCTATGCAAATCTTCCAGTATTCCTATAGGGTTATGCATTGGAAACCTCAGCATATTTACTGAATAAGGTGCCTTCCAAAATCTGTTCCTCAAACTTCATATGAGATATGGAAAGAAAGGAAACCGAGTCTTAAACACGTTAAGATTTATGGATGTCCAGCTTATGTCAAGTAAGTTGACCCAGATAAGCTGGAATATCGATCCGTAAAATGTAGTTTTGTGGGATATCCTAAAGAGACTTTAGGGTATTACTTTTGCACCGATCATCGGGTGTTTGTCTCCAGATATGCTACCTTCTTGGAAAAGGAGTTTATCCTTGAAGGAAACAGTGGGAGCAAAATTGAACTTGATGAAGTTCAAGAAGCACAAACTACTACGGATCAAGTGGAAACACCTGTTCTGACTGAACAACCTTTTGTGGAACAGCCCATTCATAGATCAGGGAGAGTGTCTCGCCAACCTGAGAGGCAATATGGCCTTGTCATTGAGAATGACAATGAGTTGTCAATCATTTGATGATGACGACCCTGTGACCTATAATGAGGCTATGAGTAGTGTTGACTCAGAGAAATGGCATAGTACCATAAAATCCAGAATGGAATTTATGTATACGGTATACAAAAGATAGATTATAGCAGATGGCCAGGTGGAGACCTATAAGGCCAGGCTTGTGGCAAAAGAATTCAAACAAAGGCAATGGATTGACTTTGATGAAGCCTTTTACCTGTAGCCCTGTTAAAATCAGTTCGGATTTTGCTTGCGATTGCTGCTTACTACGACTATGAGATCTGGCATATAGCCAGATGGTTTTCTTTCCAAGAGAAATAAAAACCTAGTGTGTAAGCTGCTGCGAACCATATGTGGTTTAAAGCAGGCTTCTCGAAAGATGGAACATTCGTTTTGATGAGACAATCAAAGAGTTTGATTTTATCAAAAACGAAGATGAACCATGCGTCTACAAAAGGGTTAGTGGGAGCGCGGTAACATTTCTTATATTGTATTGAAATAGAGTTGACACACATAACAACATAGCAGACCCACTCACAAAGCTACTTTATGAAAGTCACTTTGATCGTCATAAAGACTAGATGGGTATTAGATACCAGAGTGATTGGCTTTAGTACAAGTGGGAGATTGAAAGGAATATGTCCTAAGTCCAATCATGTATTAGGATTTAGGAATAACTTTTATGAATCTGTTTTGATTTCATTGATATTAATAAAGACTTGTTTTGTTTTTATTACGGGCTTTATCTATTTAAGTGTTTAAATAAGATATACCATAGTTTAGAGTAAAGCTTTTTATGGATTATGATGAGATCATAATAGTGAGACCTAAAAAGATGATAACTCTAAACTTAAATAGTTCCTGGTCATAGGATTACTAACTGGTAATTAATAATCCGCAAAGACATTTGTGTGGTGACACTATAGCTAGTATGTAGGTGCTTATTATAGAATAAGTTCACTGAACATGACTCGCACAGCTGAACAACTGATGGAGTTCACTCACGTGTCAGCAGTTGTTCACATAGTGATAGTTGTACAAGTATCCTTAGACTTGAGGTCATCATAGTCATCTTGTGTACACTGAACTATGTTTTGGTTTAGTTCTTAGTCTCCAGGGACAATTATTAGGGCTCTTCTGGGTATAGGAATTTGTACACGAAGATAGTGTATGATCAATAAAGGATCTACCCCTTCCAGTGAAGGAAGCGAATATTCAAGGTTGATCCACTTATGCTAGTTCAGGAATCTCTGGCCAGAGTGAATGAAATTAGAAAGGAGTTTCTAATTTGCATAGAACTACGCATAGTAAATGGTAAGCAAGTGATTAAATTAGATAGGCTTGACACGAGATCCATGCCTTGTATTTAATCGGGACATTGTAGGGTAGAAGGAGTTTATTGTACGGTAACTATTCACTGAATAGGTTCTTGGTATTCTAAGCAGTGAATTCATATTATCCGGATAGTCGCGATATGCTGAGAAGTATCCCTTACGATGTAGAATAAATGTGATTAATTAATTAATCATATTTAATAAATTAGAGAATTTATATAAATAATGATAAAATAGTTTTATTATTATTTATTTCTATTATCGGCTTAATATTGAACCTACAGGGTCACACCATAAAAAGAGAATGATTTAATGGTGGAGGAATTAATTAATAATGGCTAATAATTATGTATTTGTGAAATAAATAATTAATTGGCAAATTTAATAATTGATTAAATGAGATTTAATTGATTATAAATTAATTAAGAAAAGTTCTTAATATTATTAATTAAAGGATTTAATTTTTGGAAATTAAATCAAGAGAGAGAATTATTTCTAAAGTGTTTAGAAAAAGGATTAATGATTAAAAGGTGTTTTAATTATTAATGAGAATAATAAATGGGATAATAATAATAATATTTATGGAAAAATTTCAGCTGAAAATTTTGCCTATAAATACACTATTATAGACCCTATTTTATTTTAACCCACAAAGAACCCGAAAACCCAAAAAGTTTGGAAAACCTAATTCTCTCCACCTCCTTCCTCCTCCTTAACATCGTTTTCTTGGTGGATACCGGTAGAGTGCTTCACACTTGAGGAGCAACTGCTAAGGATCTCTGATCGTTGTCTCCGAATTATTTTAAAAGGTTAGATTCGATCCCTCGAATTTTTATTCACGATTTATATGCTTTTATTTGGATTTTGTATGTGTAAAAGTGTTTTGTCATGCCCCGCTGCGTTAAAAATCCAACATTGGTATCAGAGCATCGGGTTGTATGCATATAGATCTGTGGTAAAAATTTCAGAATTTTATGTGCTTGTATGAATTAATTATGATTTTTACAAGTTATATCATGGATTAATTTTGTCTGATAAAAAATCGTTTCTCAGAATAATTTTGAGTGTTGATCTGGGTTCTACAAGTGTTGTAGATCGTCTGGGTATTTTTTTCATAATTTTATGATGTATAGATTTTTTATTATGAATTTTTGAAGTTCTTTTAATTAATTTCGTAATTAAATAAGTATAAATATATGTATATAAAGTATATATATATATATGTTTGTATATATATGTACTGTTGTCTGCTCTGCTGCGGCACAGAAAGAACAACAGGAAAGATGTTGAACCAGTCTGGCGACGCGGTGTTCGAGGAGAAAGAATTCTGTCGGCTGCTGCAAAAAAAAAAAATAGGGGTGTAACGCATTCTGGGAATGCGTTACACACCTGTGGCGCATTCACGGAATGCGTTACACCCTTGTAACGCATCTCCGGAATGCGTTACAGGTACTGTAACGCATTCCTGTAATGCGTTACAGCCCTTCTGTTGTTTTTAAAATTGATTTTCTGGGAGTTTCGTAACTCCGTTTTAGGCGTGCAATATACATGTTTATTCATGTTGATATATGTGATATATGCTTAGTTTATCATGCGATGATAGATTTAGGTGAACTTAAATGAACATAAGGCGTTTGTTAGACAACCTAGTATAGTGAAATTGTTTCATAACCTTAAGAATAATATTATGAATACAATCATGAGATTCTTGTGTTTGTGAAACACGTAATTGAATATGAATTTTCGATATGAGAGAAAGGATGATTCTGTCAACAACAGATTTCTATCTGTAAGAAAGAGTTATTAAGTGACGCCTCTTGATAATGCTCCACCCGATCTGGGAATCATCTGATTATTGATTATTGATTTGAAATATTTAATTTAAAAGGAAGAATTTCTTTATAATATGATTATGATTGTAACGTAATATAATCCCTCTAAAATTAAATAATATCAAGTAGTAATTGGCCAATGACACAACGGGCTTGTATCGGTCATAGCCTTCCAACATGATAGAAAAGTAGTTCTTATTTTTGAATCATTGTCGGTTCGTGCTACAGCCGAGGGCTTTGATTTCGAAATAAGAAATACTTGTCTATTACATAGAGATGTGTACATTGAATAAGAATCTAAAGGTCGGTACGTGCTACAGCCGTGGGCCTTTGGGGACTGATTCAATTGTACGGAATGTTGGGTTAGACTTGACTTAGAATATTGAGTTTGTCGTGCTACAGCCGAGACTCAATTATTCAAGAGGCTAAAGTTTGATTAGGGAATAACATGAGATGTAATTGACAAGAGTTGTCTGCCTATTGAACATTGCATGGCGGTTCGTGCTACAGCCGGGGTTGTGTAATGGAATGTAGGATCCCTATTCCCACTAGCATTATGAATGCTTAATTTTTCACGTAGGGGGTTGAATAAATTAGGAAAACTAGTGGGAGCCACTTATGAATAAAGACCCGATTCATATAGTGTTTTAAAATAAAATCGAATATTTGCTAAGTGTTGTTATGTGTTTATCATTTATAGATTTACAATATACATTATGTCTTCTGCACTATCACTCAGGAGCATACTAGATGCTCACAAATTGACTGGTCTTAATTATGCTGACTGGCTTCGAAACTTGAGAATTGTTCTCAGGATTGAGAAGCTGGAATACGTGATTGACTCACCTAAGACTACTGAACCTGCTAGTGATGCACATAATGATGAACATGTTGTGTATCATAGGTGGATAGATGATGCAAATGTTGCTCAATGCATTATGCTAGCTTCCATGAACATTGAGCTACAGAAGCAACATGAGCATATGGATGCTCACACTATCCTCATGCATCTACAAGAGTTGTATGATGTGGCGGGGAGGACAGCTCGATATGAGATATCGAAGGAGCTCTTCGGTTGTAGGATATCTGAGGGATCATCTGTGAATGACCATGTACTTAAGATGATCAATTTGATTGAACGTCTTGGATAACTTGGTTTTGCCATGGATGGGGAGCTGAGCCAAGACTTGGTCTTGCAATCACTTCCGAGTTCGTTCTCGCAGTTTGTTGTGAACTTTCACATGAATGAGTTGGATGTCAGCCTGCCTGAACTCCACAACATGTTGAAGACTGCGGAATCGAATTTCCCCCCTAAGAAGAGTTCTGTTCTTCTAATTGGTGAAGGTTCCAATCCTAAGAAAAGGAAGAGGAACCCTTCCAAGAAGAAGAAAGTAGGTGAGAAAACGCCGGTTCCACCAAAAGCTGAAGACCCCGAGAGCAAAATTGTTTGCTTTCACTGTAACAAGGTGGGGCACTGGAAGAGTAACTGCAAGGTTTACCTTGCAGAATTGAAGAAGAAGAAGGGTAGTGAGACTACCGCTTCTGATTCAGGTATGTTCATGATTGAAGTGAATATGTCATTAA
Organism: Apium graveolens; assembly: GCF_009905375.1. Taxonomy (NCBI): domain Eukaryota; kingdom Viridiplantae; phylum Streptophyta; class Magnoliopsida; order Apiales; family Apiaceae; genus Apium; species Apium graveolens. The sequence goes on from NC_133653.1 coordinate 271,573,680, forward strand.
ATCAAATTTCTACTTGGATATTCGATACCGCCTGTGGTTCTCATATCTGCAATTGTTGCAGGGACCAAGGAGAAGTAGGACTCTTGAGGAAGAGGAGGTGATTCTATTGATGGGAAATGGAGCAAGAGTTGCTGCTGAAGATGTAGAATCATTTCATTTACATATGCCTACGGGCAAGACTATTGTTTTTAAAATAATTGTTATTTTGTTCCCTCGATTGTGAGGAATATTATTCCCATGTTAGACTTGGCTGGATTTTCATTTATTATTGAGAATAATGAATGTTCTATTCTTAGAGATAATATTCTTTATGGACGTGGTGCTTTAAATAATGGTCTGTATATATGTGACATAATTTACTTCAGATTGAACAAACTAATAAAAGAAAAGGGATGATGAAAATCTCACTTTAAAGTGGCATTGCAGTCTCCATTTAGTAGACATGGAGAGAGGGCTGCAAATTTGCTAGGAATGGTACACACAGATGTATGTGGACCAATGTCTAAGCAAGCCATGGGTGGATTTGCATACTTCATGACTTTCATAGATGATAGATTTAGATTCGGATACGTGTTTGATGAAACACAAGTCTGAGGCATTTGAAAAGTTCAAAGAATAGAAGTATGAAGTGGAGAAACAACCAAACATAGTATTATAACTCTTCGATCAGATCGAGGTGGTGAATACTTTAATGGAGTGTTTCTAGATTATCTCAAAGTAAATGGTATAGTCTCCCAGTGGACTCCTCCAGATTGGTATCTGAAAGGAGAAATCGAACTTTGTTAGAGATAGTTCGGTCCATGATGAGCTATGCAAATCTTCCAGTATTCCTATAGGGTTATGCATTGGAAACCTCAGCATATTTACTAAATAAGGTGCCTTCCAAAATCTGTTCCTCAAACTTCGTATGAGATATGGAAAGAAAGTAAACCGAGTCTTAAACACGTTAAGATTTGGGGATGTCCAGCTTATGTCAAGTAAGTTGACCCAGATAAGCTAGAATATCGATCAGTAAAATGTAGTTTTGTGGGATATACTAAAGAGACTTTAGGGTATTACTTTTGCACCGATCATCGGGTGTTTGTCTCCAGATATGCTACCTTCTTGGAAAAGGAGTTTATCCTTGAAGGAAACAGTGGGAGCAAAATTGAACTTGATGAAGTTCAAGAAGCACAAACTACTACGGATCAAGTGGAAACACCTGTTCAGACTGAACAACCTTTTGTGGAACAGCCCATTCATAGATCAGGGAGAGTGTCTCGCCAACCTGAGAGGTAATATGGCCTTGTCATTGAGAATGACAATGAGTTGTCAATCATTTGATGATGACGACCCTATGACCTATAATGAGGCTATGAGTAGTGTTGACTCAGAGAAATGGCATAGTACCATGAAATCCAGAATGGAATCTATGTATACGGTATACAAAAGATAGATTATAGCAGATGGCCAGGTGGAGACCTATAAGGCCAGGCTTGTGGCAAAAGAATTCAAACAAAGGCAATGGATTGACTTTGATGAAGCCTTTTACCTGTAGCCCTGTTAAAATCAGTTCGGATTTTGCTTGCGATTGCTGCTTACTACGACTATGAGATCTGGCATATAGCCAGATGGTTTTCTTTCCGAGAGAAATAAAAACCTAGTGTGTAAGCTGCTGCGAACCATATGTGGTTTAAAGCAGGCTTCTCGAAAGATGGAACATTCATTTTGATGAGACAATCAAAGAGTTTGATTTTATCAAAAACGAAGATGAACCATGCGTCTACAACAGGGTTAGTGGGAGCGCGGTAACATTTCTTATATTGTATTGAAATAGAGTTGACACACATAACAACATAGCAGACCCACTCACAAAGCTACTTTATGAAAGTCACTTTGATCGTCATAAAGACTAGATTGGTATTAGATACCAGAGTGATTGGCTATAGTACAAGTGGGAGATTGAAAGGAATATGTCCTAAGTCCAATCATGTATTAGGATTTAGGAATAACTTTTATGAATCTGTTTTGATTTCATTGATATTAATAAAGACTTATTTTATTTTTATTACGGGCTTTATCTATTTAAGTGTTTAAATAAGATATACCATAGTTTAGAGTAAAGCTTTTTATGGATTATGATGAGATCATAATAGTGAGACCTAAAAAGATGATAACTCTAAACTTAAATAGTTCCTGGTCATAGGATTACTAACTGGTAATTAATAATCCGCAAAGATCGGTACATACTATGCTTGCTTCATTATGAAGGATGTCTGTTCTCATAGACATTTGTGTGGTGACACTATAGCTAGTATGTAGGTGCTTATTATAGAATAAGTTCACTGAACATGACTCGCACAGCTGAACAACTGATGGAGTTCACTCACGTGTCAGCAGTTGTTCACATAGTGATAGTTGTACAAGTATCCTTAGACTTGAGGTCATCATGGTCATCTTGTGTACACTGAACTATGCTTTGGTTTAGTTCTTAGTCTCCAGGGACAATTATTAGGGCTCTTCTGGATATAGAAATTTGTACACGAAGATAGTGTATGATCAATAAAGGATCTACCCCTTCCAGTGAAGGAAGCAAATGTTCAAGGTTGATCCACTTATGCTAGTTCAGGAATCTCTGGCCAGAGTGAATGAAATTAGAAAGGAGTTTCTAATTTGCATAGAACTACGCATAGTAAATGGTAAGCAAGTGATTAAATTAGATAGGCTTGACACGAGATTCATGCCTTGTATTTAATCGGGACATTGTAGGGTAGAAGGAGTTTATTGTACGGTAACTATTCACTGAATAGGTTCTTGGTATTCTAAGCAGTGAATTCATATTATCCGGATAGTCGCGATATGCTGAGAAGTATCCCTTACGATGTAGAATAAATGTGATTAATTAATTAATCATATTTAATAAATTAGAGAATTTATATAAATAATGATAAAATAGTTTTATTATTATTTATTTCTACTACCGGCTTAATATTGAACCTACAGGGTCACACCATAAAAAGAGAATGATTTAATGGTGGAGGAATTAATTAATAATGGCTAATAATTATTTATTTGTGAAATAAATAATTAATTGGCAAATTTAATAATTGATTAAATGAGATTTAATTGATTATAAATTAATTAAGAAAAGTTCTTAATATTATTAATTAAAGGATTTAATTTTTGGAAATTAAATCAAGAGAGAGAATTATTTCTAAAGTGTTTAGAAAAAGGATTAATGATTAAAAGGTGTTTTAATTATTAATGAGAATAATAAATGGGATAATAATAATAATAATATTTATGGGAAAATTTCAGCTGAAAATTTTGCCTATAAATACACTATTATAGACCCTATTTTATTCTAACCCACAAAGAACCCGAAAACCCAAAAAGTTTGGAAAATCCAATTCTCTCCACCTCCTTCCCCCTCCTTAACATCGTTTTCTTGGTGGATACCGGTGGAGTGCTTCACACTTAAGGAGCAACTGCTAAGGATCTCTGATCGTTGTCTCCGAATTATTTTAAAAGGTTAGATTCGATCCCTCGAATTTTTATTCACGATTTATATACTTTTATTTGGATTTTGTATATGTAAAAGTGTTTTGCCATGCCCCGCTGCGTTAAAAATCCAACAAAGTTCTGGTTGCATATTCTGACGATTAAGTTCTGAAGAGTATAACTCAGTACTTGTATGAGGATTTACTAAGATAGGCATTCCTTTTTCGAGTTAAGAAATTATGTTCTGATGACTGTTAGTTCTGAAATAAGTCTAAGTTCTGATATTACAGTCTAAATTCTTTACTTGACTTATCTGTGGATAAAATTTGATAACAGTCTCGGTACAATCTAGAACATGTGAAGTGGAATATTAATAGTCACTATGGTTAGGATTAATGGTACTCGTACTTGAACAGTCAACTTTTACTTGTGTCTTGTGCGCATTAAACCATGTTTTCTCTTTCCAATGAATGTTATTCTTTTTCCAAGTCTGGGGAGACGAGGTAGAATTAATTCTACCTGTCAGCATTAAAAACCTTTGTGTCTCTTGGCATTCTCTTGCCTATATAAACAGCCTCTTCACATCAGCCTTCCCATCACATTCTTTCTCATAAACTTACCTTCATACTTTTTCTTTCAAAAACACAATGGTCAGATACAACATGTTTTTGAACTACCAAAACTTCAATATGGAGCTAAGTTGTGCCGAATGGCAGCAGGAATGGCACGTCACGGACATTCCTGAGGAGATATGGGACTCTGTCCCACAGGATGTACTGACCCACCTCCTGTTCTTCTATATGGACTACCATCGCCATCTAGAGCGATTGGAGGAGGAAAGGCTGGAAGCTTTCCGCCAGCAAGAGCGAATCATCCGACTCGCCATTCTGTTTGTCGAGAGTAGGAAGAAGAACTGATTTAATCTCGTCTTCTTCCTATTTTTCTTCATCATCAGCTTTGTCAGGCTTCTTAGCTAGGACTAAAGCTGTTGATGTTAGGTTTCGTAGCTTAGGGAAATCTTGTATAAGTACTGATGTAATTTCCATTTCATGAATGTATTCTCTTGATATATTAATGAAATCTGTCTTTATTTCAAGATTTTGTCTCTAAGTTATTTTGTAATGCATTGATAAATCATGATTGATATTCTGATGACCATATAAATTTTGTTTTAATTTAAGTTCTGACTTTCCTTTATCAGTACTTACTCATTTGATTTATCTTGGTCATTTGAACTTGATTTCTTTTCAGAATATTAATGATGCAGTGAAAAATAATTAAATCAGTAGGAACGGTTTCAATTTTGAATTAAAACTGTTTCACCTTGATTAATGGAATATCTGGGTAAATAGAACGGTTTTTCCTTGAAAACAGGCAAGTGGGCAAGTAATGATTCCTGTTTTCTCGCGCTCAGTAACTATCCGTTATTACTGCATGTCTGACTGGTGTCCAACGGTAACATTTTTTTTAGTATAAGTACGACAGAGAATGGATTTCATTAATCTTCTATTTCCTTCATACTTTTTCTCTCTACTTGCTTTTACTCTCTCTTTCTCTCACGTTGGTTTTTCATACAGACATTTTATCAAACACCTAACAAGCACTTTTAAATCTCAATTTTTCACATGGCACCTAAGGATTTAATCATTGATGGAGCTAAGTTTGTTCCAAACAACTATGCTGCAATTCTTGATCATGCTGAAGCTCCATCTGAATTGCATTTTGTGCAAGATCTTCTTGCACACAGTGAGATTGGGTATGCACTGACCCAGCCTTCAGTCTTTTCGAGCCAACAAGTTCTGACGTTTTGGCGGACTGGGCATTTTGATGATGGTGGTAAACATGGCACTCCCAGTATTGTTTTCGAAGTGGGTGATTCATCTTATGCAGTCACTCCCGGTACAATACGCAAAGCTCTACATCTCCCAGAAGGTTGTACTTTTTCAATTCCAGAAGAATCAGCTCTTCAGGAGTTAATGGCAAATTTGGGGTATGAACGGAGTGTGGCAAAACTTGGGCAGTTGAAACGGGCTCATATCAGAAGAGAATGGAGCTTCTTCATCGACTGCATCACCAAAGCTTTTGGGAACAAATGTTCGAATTTTGATGCTATCCCAATTCTGAGTCAACACATAGGGTATGCTATTATCCATCAAACTCATTTTGATTTTGCAACTGGAATAATTGGTTTTATTGGGGAAAGGATGACAGAGGATAGGAATGTTGTTTATTTTGCTAGATTCTGTCAACTTATATATACTTTTTTGTACTGATGAACCTCAATTAATAAGTTCCTCAACCTCACCTTTTAGAGTTGCAAAACGATACTTTAATGACCTGGTAAATGCTGATACTAAGAAATCAGTGGTTAGACCATTACAGATTCCTCAGTCTGTAAAACAGATCTTAGTAAATGCTGATCCTCATACTTATAGATCTGTTTACTCTGATGTCCAACCAACCACAAACACCCAAAAATCATCATCCTCAGCACCTACCACTCATTCTACTCAACCTACCCTCAGGACATATCTCAAATCCTATCTCTCCACTTCACAGACTGAACAACCCTCAGCCTCAGCACCTACTGTGAAACCTTCTTCCTCCAAGCCAAAGAGGACAAAAACTGTTCCTCAAACACCTCAAAAGAGAAGGAGGATTACCTTGAGAGATGAATCTGATACTGAGGAACAGGTTCCTTCTTCAGAACCTGTTGTAAGTGAAGCTGAGAAAAAGTCTTCTCAGAAGGATTCTGGAATTGGGGGATCTAGGCTTCTCAAAAGGCTTAGAAGAATGACAGTTCCTGACACTCCCAAGGAATTCAAATCCACAAAGAGATACTAGAAACAGAGGGCAAAAAGGCCAGTTTCAGATGATGAAGAGGAAGCAGCTAAAGAAGGGGATCAGGAATCTCTGATCTCACAAGACAAGGAATTTGCTCCAGTCACTTCTTCTCCATCAACTCCATCTAAGGAAGCTGCTACTAGAAAGGCCAACACACCATCCGTGTCTCCTGTTCAAAAGTCTGTATCTCCCGTTGATCCAGGCCTAAGTGCTGAAATTGATATTCAGAATATGGTTGTGCCTGACATACTTTTCTTGGAAGCTCCACCATCAACTAATCCTTCTACAACACCTGTTCCTGATGCTGTTCAAACTCCAGAGTTATCAACAACATCTTCTCTGAATCATGATGCTGATGATCAGACTTTAGGTGAGCATCAGGATTTGGCTGTTGATCAGAACTTAGAACAAGATCAGCAATTAGAGGATGCTGAAGTCTCTATTGCTACTCACACTGTTGTCTTATCAGAAGATACTGATTCTTTAAGTTCTGATGCTGCAAATGCTGGAGATACTGGTGATGTTGCTCCAACTGCAGATGCTGAAACAACAGGTCCTTCAGGACATGCTCCTCAACAGACTATTCTAAAGTCTGAACTGGTTAAGAAGTTTGTTACCGGAGAAGCACCAGTACCTTGGAGTGAAACTCCTGCAGGTTAGGAGTGGACTAAGGAATGGAACTCAGTTTCCTGTGTTCCAACTGAAAAGCATCTTGCTGAGCACTTGACTAAAGCTGATGTAATGTTAAATTCTGATGATTTCAAAACCCATCTTAGAGTCACTGCATTGAGTACTAAACATCTACAAGGTCTTCATTCAACTACTCATGCAGAGCTCCACAAGATTCAGGAGAAATTTATCAAACAGGAACAAGTTCGGAAAATTGATAAGAAAAAGTTCTTCCAATCTACCATTGACAGGATTGCTTATATTGAGAAGACTCATGATCATCAACAAGCTCAGATTGATGAAATTCTGAAAAATTAAGCTTCTCAACAATCACAATTAACTGAAATCCAATCCTCAGTGGAATTGCTTATCTCTCTTCTACTACCTGCTGATGCCAAAAAGGGGGAGAAAGTAATTAAGTCCAAATGCAAGACTGACAAGACACTGGCAGGAAAGGATAATGAAAAAGATGATCAAGGAAACTCTGAAATGGGTAGAGGTCATAATCAAGGTAGAGGATTCACATCAAGACAAGCTAGTCACAACAAGTTCTGATACTGGGAACATAATACGTTCTGCTACTGGTAAAAGGATAAGTTCTGATGAACTTTTAGATCTTGATGAGGAAATATCAAGACAGTTATTTCTTCAGGAAAATCCAGGAATGGACTTGGAGAGTTTAATGAAAGAAGAAGCCAGGCTTAAATCAGAGAAAGTCACATCTAAATCTGAAGCTTCTGGTAAAAAGCTACTTCCAAAACTCAAAGGCATTGTGATCAAAGAAAGGACACTTACTGAAGCAACATTGGATAGATTACAACCGCAGATAGATCCAAGATCCAAGGGTAAAGAAAAAGTTGGTGAATCTATCAAGGTTTATGTGCCTCCTGAGGATGAAAAAATTACTGATGAAAAGGATAATCTTGCTCTGACTTCAAGAAAAGTTCTTAAAACAACCTCTGACATGGCTCAAGTTGTTCAGAGTCAAGAAATTGTAAGTTCTGATATTCAGAAGAAGCAAGTAACCTCTGACATAGCTCAAGTTAACTTGATATCAGAAGATAGACCAAAAACAATCCTACCAGGATTCACTAAAGCAAAACAGACTCAACCTTTGAAGACTACTGCAAGTGGTTTTGAAGCAAGAGTAGTTACTGGAAAGGAAGCAAGAGATAAAACTGGATTGGGAAGTGCTGATGAAAGGAGAATACATAACACTACCAATGATCCAACTTCCTTGAGTGAACCAGGTATTGGAGCAACTCCCGAGAGATTGAATCAACTGGAATCTGTACAGATGGTTTACCATACCTACTTGAAAGAATACATCATGTTGTATTTCATGACAGATGGTAGGATTTATCATATAAGACAAAATGTCATTCCATTGAAGTATTTTGAAGAATTGGAGCATGTACTTTTCTTACTTCAAGTGGATGACAGAATAATAGGGACTGCTGCAAACTATTTAAAAGAACAAATTCAGAGACAGAAAAGGCTTTATTCTGTTAAGTCTGACAACACATATGTTCCAAAGTACAGAGATCACAATGGTGATATTGTTGATATGAAACCTAATACTGCACAGATCAGAACATATCTTGGTATTAAGGGACTTGAATTCAATCTGGAGTCTGACAAAGCCTATTTCATAAGACTAGATCAGGAGTTGAGAAAAGCAAAGATCATTGATCTCAGAGCTGCAATCTTTCAAACTGGTGAAGATACTGCAGAGCTTAAAGATGCCAAAAGGAGAATGATTAATGAACTCAGATATGCTGAGAAATGTTTGTTGAAGAACTATCTCAGAACAACTCCTGACATCAGAGAGATCAGATGATGAAGCCAAGTCGAAGATCTACAACTGCTTAAATTCTGATATTTGTACAGACTGAAGTTGTTATCAGAAGTTAAATATTGGTAAAGTTTTAAGGACTGTAAGTTGTAGTTATCTAGTCTAATTCTCATGCATTTGTACTTAATATTTTTGACATCATCAAACATCTGTTAAACTTGTATATTATGCTAATTTACAAGTTGGGGGAGATTGTTAGATATATTTGATAATGTCATGGCTAATATAATTTATGTTTAGATTTCAGATCTTACTTAACAGGACAAATCAGTACTTAACTGTTGATCAGTACTTATACTGGAAGTCAGGACTTAAGGATATCAGTACTTATATTATCAGGAGATAATCATCAGAAGTTAGATATCAGAACTTAAGTGATGAAGGACGATCAGATAAGGACAGTAGCTGATTAAAAGAAAGAAGATCAAGATAAACATAAGAAGAGATATGCATGAAGAAGGAGTTCCGTGAAGAATGGAATACTTGGATGAAAAGATATCTGATTGATATATTTTAGGAAGCAGAATTATATTCCATATCAATTAGCAATTATCTTGTAACTGTGTAGTATATAAACACAGACATAGGGTTTACACAATAAGTGTTATCATATTCGAGAAGATTATTCATTGTAACCCTAGCAGCTCTCGTGATATTTGTTCATCACTGAGAGGTAACAGTTCCACACTGTAACAGAATTTATTGTTTCAATAAAGTTTGTTTTCTGTTACGTAATATCGATTTGATTGTATTATACACTGTATTCACCCCCCTCTACAGTGTGTGTGACCTAACATATAATATATAGTCAATGTAGGAAGTCACGCTCTTACCATCAAAACTCAAAAGGTTTAGCTAATAGATATGTGTATCGATCTTGTTGGTTGTCTCTTAAAATATTTTATGCAGCTCGCCTAACTGGGAAAGAGTGAAAAAAGAACATGTAAATAAATGCTTTATAATTAATTTCACAACTAAAGTCTTATGAGAATGATTTATTTTCACCCTAGTGTAACATATAACAAATATGTAATGTGAACATTTAAATTATTCATATAAATTGTTATATGGGAATTTGCCAAATATACCAACTTTAAGATATTTATTTGCAACTCTACTATCTTACTTAAAATCTTGCAAATTTACCATCTTTTTAAACATGTAAATAATTAAATTGCAAAAATACCATATTCATCTTCCCATTCCTTTTTTAACTTCTCTCTCTTTATCTCTCACTGCCTCTCTCTCCTTCCCCACTCTCTCACTGTCCTGCTCTCTCTCCCCCTCCCACCTTTCTCATCCCTCTCCGCACATTTGCTTTCTCCACCGTCGAAGAAGCCGCCGCCGAGCGCCGCCGCCGCAAACGTCGTCTCCGCATTGAACCCCCTCTCCACGCCGCAAACGTCGTCTCTCTATCATGCCTCTTGTGATGAAGCTTCAATATATATATATATATATATATATATATATATTTCGGTGTGTGCGTGTATGTGAATTTGAGAAGTTTAGGTTGAATATGTAAGATTTTGTTTGACAATCAACTATGTTGAGATAAGCTGAGTTTTAGTTGCTTTTTAGGTTGTAATATTTGTCCCCGCAGGTGTCTTTATTTTTCTTACGTAGTTGCGGTCAACGAGTTGATCTCAATTGCTTGTAATTTATATTATATTTAAATTTGAAATTGCTTTGGTTGTATTTGTGGTTGTTGGCCCCGTAGGGGAACTGTAACCTGTGGATATGGTGATAGTGGCGATGGGTATAGAGGTGGGTGTCATGAATGTGGTAGTGATGGTGGCAGCAGCTATGGAGGTGGGTGTTTTAAGTTGCAGGTTGCTTTGGTTGCATCTGTGGTTAGGGCTGCACATAGGTTGGGTTGGGCCGAGTTACAAAATTTTACGACCCAACCCAATTAGCTCGGCCTATAAAATTATCAACCCATTAACCCCTGAAGAATTATACAACCCAGCCCTACTAATATTATGAAGGGTTGGGTCGGTTTGGGTTGCTTTAATCGGGTTGAACAAAAATATAAAATAAGTTCATAAAACTTAAAAATACGAAATATAGTCTTAACTTAAATATTACAGTCATCCATGTTCCATAAGTTGAATTCCATAAATCTTAACAGAAGCAATTGAGAAAATTGTTTAAATAATAGTCATTTCTCGCTTCGAATAAAAAGATTAAACTGGTGGAAAATCAATCATCATTAACATTGATGATCTTGTTCATTGTCTTCTCAGTTGATGGAGCAATGTCCTTCATTTTGCCCTCTTTATCTACAATATTCAAAACAAAATCGGTATTAACATGAGAATGTAAAAAAATTTACTAAAGCAGGAGAATACTAGATAAAATAAAAGTTTGCAAAATATTTTACCTTCTTCAAGCTCAAGCAACTTATAAGAATGACTTTCATCCAGAAATTTGTTGAATTTTGTCTTCTCATGGCTGCCCTTTAACCAGCTTTGAGTGCATACCAGCGCCTCTACCATTTTCGGGCTCAAAGAACTCCTAAATGGATCCAATATACGCCTACTCGTACTAAACGCAGATTCTGAAGCAACACTTGATACTGGAATAGCAAGTATATCTTTGGCAATTAAAGATAAGGTCTTATACTTGCTAGCATTGTCCTTCCACCAAAGCAGTATATCAAATTTATTCATCAGTGGGTTGATAGGTTCTTCAGCCAGGTAGACATCAATATCACTCTTGTTCTCTGTGATCCCCATATGTTGCTGCTCCATATAATTTTGCAATAGCCTTCTCTTTTGTTTTTCTTTGCCAAGGGTGGGTTTTGATGGAGGATCACCTATGGACTCCTGTAAATATTTGCAGGATAAAAGACAATGAGCTAATAAAATAGATGTATCTAAATACTATATAAAACCTTAATCATTACTTCAAATTGTAGAAAATACATATGCAGTAAAATGGCAGATGGCCTCAAAATAGTATTATTGTGGTCAGTGGTGAACAAGTAACAGATGTGTGTTTCTACCTATTTCAAAACTCTACCCTGTTTCGGAACATTCTACTTCTTGCCAACCCCTTGCAGGCTTCGTAACTATCTGCACTTAAGGGGTTAACTAGTTCTTGTGCAAGTCTTAGATGCAGATACATTATTGCAACAATAATGATAAATTATGACTACTATATAAAATAGATACAATATCTCATGGTCACCTAATTCCTTGCTAATATTAAATAAGTGTGTCCAAAAATAATACTAAAAAGGTACAAATGTTATCACATATAATTTCTAAAAAAGCATGAAGGCTAAAGTAGCTCATTATCACAAAGTTGAGTACTACAGAAATGTCACAGGTGCCATCTGTGACTTGTAGTGTTTATGTGCAACCGCATATAGATAGTGTATACATTCACAATAAGAATTAACTTCAACTTGGAGTGTACCTTACTGGACATGATACCTTCAACTTCAACATTGTAAGCGGCATACAAGCGTTGTAAAATGGATTCTACCTTGACAGTAATCATAGCAACTGTCTCAGCATCGTACAAAGATTCAAAACAATACTTCAAGTACCTCATTTTGTACCTGGGATCAAGTAACACAGCCAAAAACAACATGGGATTTATTGTTATTTCTAGAGAACTAACAATGAGATTTACAGAAGGGGGGTTGAATGTAAATCTCAAAACTTTTTCAAGTTTTGAGCAGTTTATAAAGACTGTGTGTTCAAGATGAACAAGTGTGTGAATTGCTTTAAGCTGATACAGACAGATATATATTCAAACACAAATGTAAAGAACACAATAAACCTTTAAAAACTTTTCTGGTGGATTTGTTGTTCCACCAGAGATGGTATTTCAGAAATTCTGTGATCTAAGAATTTGATCACAGCTGCATCCTAGTACAAACTAGATAATTTTTCTCTCAAGATTTTTCTAAACAGTTCTGGAAAAATTCTTATCTAATTACTAGCTACTACTTGGTTTATATATTACCAAGTTTACAAGTGAAGACAAGGATATAAAAAATAATAAAGTAAGATCTCCACTTGTTTCTTCTCCAGTTCACTCCAGTACTTTGTTGACTTAATGTCTCTTTATACTAGAGTAGAACGGCTGCTTTTTCTGATGTTCCTGAAATTAGGCTGCCACATTTCAGTTATCTCTGTTCACCCACGTGCCTCTGTTTGTAGGTACAACTACCACTTATCAACGGTTAATCAACAGAACATCCGTTGAAGCTTTCATCCGTTGATGCACTCATCCGTTGAAGGATGTTATCCGTTGAAGCTTTAGAGACATCCGTTGAAGCTTAGCTTCTCATCCGTTGAAGGTCTTTAAGTCATCCGTTGATACCACTTCATTTATACAAAATTACAAGGCATGAAATATTTACAATTGGCCTTCCTATCTGCATATCTTCTAGTAGTCAACATGACTCATAGTTTCTCTCAACTTCTAAGAATTACATCTTAAATACAGAGACTGAAATATGCTACAACACTAGACTTATTTCTAAGTAAAGCTACACCATCAACGGATAGCCAAAGTGGTCTTATCCGTTGAGGCTACAGACACTGAATTTCTACTTAAGTGTTTTGTTAAACATATCATCAAACTAATGCACATATATTCCTAACAATCTCCCCCTATTTATGTCTATAAGAATTGTAGGCATAAATTCAGGGTTAACTTGATGATAACAAAACACTTAACATATATATGAATTGAAACTAAGTAGAAATTTGAAAATGCTGCAAAAATGTATGTACTAGGAGGAAATTGAAGATTTACAGTATTTCCAAGGATACTCCTTTAGCCTGAGCAAATCATCTTTTTCTTCTTTGTTCCCTGGTTTTCTTTCCTAGCCCTTTGTCATTTTCCTCAATTTGGAGTTGGAGTTGTCTGAAGAATTCAGCTTCATCTTCAACACTGATATCCAACTTAGATTGCATTTCCTTGAGAGTTTCATTGCTGGCAATCTTGAGTTGGTCTTCAAGTCTGAAAAATCTTCTGACTCCTTTATCATCTCTAAATTCCATCAACCAATGAGGTGATTTGTGAATTGTAATTCCCCTTTCTTGAATGAGTAAAGTCCTGGGTAAAGCATTGGGCTCCCTCCAAGTTTTCCTTATATTGGCAATCTTGTTGAGAATTTCAGTCTTGGCAGTTCTGGTAAAGCCAGAATCCTTTTGTATAGCTGAAAAGACTCTAATCAAGGTAGAGTAGCCTTCATTCAGAATCCTGTGGAGAGGCCATGTTCTTTCCCCAGCTCCTTTGTATCTGAACACTAATCTCTCTGGTAGCTGTCTGTAAGCAGCTATTCCTCTTACATCCTCCAGCTCATCCAGATAGAGTTCAATGTCTGAAAATTTTTTTATGTCACAGATGTGAACATAATCATCTTTAGAAATGGATGGCTTAGGCTTAGGCTTTTGTTTTTGAGTGAATTTCTTAGAGGTTATGGGAGGTGTAGATTTGGGTTTTCTTTTCTGTTTCTTTGGTAGTGGAAGAGTGGTTAGAAAGGTAGGCAATTTGATGGTGTCCCAATCAATAGGTTCCTCTTTTGGAATGATTGGTTCACCATGGATGTTTATAGTGGGATTAGCAACAAGAGGTTCAGGTATGGAAGGTAGTGGTTTAGATATAGATTTGGTTACTTCAGTATTATCTTCACTCCTTTTATGTGCCTTGGCCTTTCTTCTGTTTCCCTTCTGCCATTCCTCTCTTCCTTCCATACTCTCACCAAATATACTCCCAAAAACCTCATCTAGGTTTGCAATCTTGTCTTCACCCCTGACTTCAATTCCTTTCTCTTCTTCAACTTGACTTGACTTTAGCTGTTGTTCAAGCTTTGCTTGTGCTCTTTTGTCAGCCTTTAGTTGCTTGACTTCTTCCTTCTTGGCTATTGAGAACTTGGGATGTCCTTGCATCACACATATGCTCTTTCCCTCTCTAGAGATAATAGCCCTATTTCTCCTTACAGCCTCATCCATGGTCTCTTTGAGATAAGCAATACTCCTACCTAAAAGCTTGTTCTCATCAGCTTTTGGAGGAGGAAAGTCCACTTCTTTTAAAGGATTCTTTGTAGAGTCCTTATTGGATCTTTTATTGGGCTTGAGAATTATAGCTTGTAGTTCTTTGGAAGAAGCTTCTCCATCCTTATGTCTCCCTACTGGCTTGAGCTCCATGTTGATTGGTTCAATCTTTGTGCTATATTTCACAGATGTTGATTTATCTTGTGTAGAGCCAAACAACAGTTGCAACCTTTCATCAATTCTCCTCCTTTGCTCTTTCACTTGAATTTCAGCTGCTGCTAGCTGAATCAAATCAATTCCATCAGGCTTTCCTTTGATTTGAATGATTGGAGAAGTAGTGATGGCAGGAACTAGCACTTTAGATATTTTGATTTTTGTAGATGGCTCTCCTTCCCCTTCCCTTTTACTCTCCCCCTTTTTGTTATCATCAAGGAGAGGGGTCAAGCCTTGTGCTTTTGCCAGCTGCATTAGGAGACTGGTTTGAGATTGTTGGTTGTGAAGAATGGTGACCACAGAATCTTCAATAACTTGAACTCTGTCTTCCAACTTGGCCAGCCTTTTCTCAGTAACTGATTCCTTTTTCAATCTCAAAACCAAGTCCTGCAATGTACCATAGGGCATGACTGAATCCAATTTTTCAGAACTGTAGGATTTCAAGTCAGCAATATCCTTCCTGAGATCATCCATACTCAGATTCTTCTTTACTTGCTGCAACTTCATGAGATGCAGTGAGTCCAGGTGAGCTTGAAGGATAGCCTTGATACTTGCATGTGAAGTGTTCTGAATGGCCTGTTGAATAGTGTTGATTTGTTTGACTAAGGAGACATTGAATTCCCCTGATCTATACTCCTTTGTCAAAGCCCATTCAGGTAGATTTGGAATTGAACTAGGGCCTTCATCTCCCCCTAAGTTCATGCTTCCATCAAAAGAAACAGAGTCATCATCATCAGAATTTACTCCAAATTCCTCAGATGGCTCACCAGCTGTGGAAGGCATCTTGTTAATAGCAGCTTTATCCCTTTGAAGAGATTCTGTTGTGTGTACTAGATGTAGTGTCTTTTCTGCCTCCTCATTGCCCTGAGCAGCCAACATTTGATAGGCTGACACAGGATGAGTAAAAGTGTCAGCATCCAAGGAAATGTTATCAATTACAGCTTTGTAATGTTGCTGAAATTGTCTTTCCTTTTCAGCATCATCCACAATCATTGACTCACTAGCAATGGCTGGTTCCACCCTTATATCTACTGTACCTGCCTTTCTCTCTTTTTCTCTATTTTCTTGCATCAGGGGCTCCTCCTGGCTCACACAACTCACTCCCTCACCTTCACCTACTAAGGTGGTACTTCTCTCACTTACTTTTGCCATGCTGGAAGAAATAGCATGCATTTTTGAGCTCTCAATCTCTCCTTTTGCCTGGGAGCAACCCAACCTCTCACACAAATTTTCACTCCCTTCCCTCAATCCTAAGAGTGATTGCACAGTATTCATGTCTTCTACACTTGGAATTGATTCAGTTATGTGTGGAAAGACTATCAACGGATGTGGAATATCCGTTGAAGGTGAAACTGATGTTATCAACGGATAACTGCTGTTAAGCTTATCCGTTGAAGAGCAACCACTTGTCAACGGATGAGTGATATCCGTTGAAGAAGGAAAAGAAGTTGAAATTGAAAGTGATATAACTGTTGAATCTGTGTAGATTGATTTGAGATGTGGTGACACAGATCCTTCAATTATATCTGAAAGAATTTGCGGGTGATCCAACAAATCATCTAAGAGATGATGATCACCTGTATTTGAGTGGGGCTCCTCCCTGAGTTGTAAAGAGGGAGAATCAGGAATTGATGGGAATAACATATCCACATCCAGAGATGGTGATGAAGTGTTTGGTGATTGATGTGTGATTATTGTGAGAGAATGGGGCTGTGACTCCACATTTATTGGAGCCACATCAAACTGAGTTTGAGAAGGCATAGATACAGATGGATGTATCTGTGCAGTGTGTGCACCCTGTGTAGAAGATTGGGTTCTAGCCTTCTTTCTTCTAATAAAAGCTTTTGTTGGTGAGTGTTTGGCTTCAGTGTCCCTCCCTCGTTTGTTCTGTGTTCCTGGTTGGGAACTATTTTCAATAGTAACATCCTTTTGGGAGGATGCAACTAGGGATGTGCTAGATACCTTTTCAACCACCACAGCTTTTTGAGAAACTGTGGCTTGGCTAGCTTGGGAAGCACTTAACTCTCCTTCCTTATCCTGGGGGTTTCTTTGATGTTCACCCCTCCCCTCACCACTCACACCCTGTTCACTCCCCTCAGGGTTAATGGTTGGTGTTACAACTGTTGTCTTTTGAGAAACAACAGAGGTGGTTTTCTTTGTCTTTGATTTTGAAAGTTTAGTTTTGGTGACCTTGGTAGAAATCTGTTGGGGCATTGTCACAGATTTCATGGCCACACTAGAAGATAAAGAAATAGAGGGGTTGGAAGAAGTAGGAGTTGTAGAAGCAATTACCTCACCTACCTGAGGTGCATTCATGATTGGTAAATATACCAATGGCACACTGCTGTTGAGATCCATTCTCAATAAATCTGCAAGAACTCTTTTCTCTTGTGCCCAACACTTGAGTTTATTATTCTCATTGATTATGACCAAACCTTCAGCAACATGGTTAGCCAATAACATAAAGAATCTAGCATAATAGATGTTATTAGGTCTATTAGCTTTGTTACCTAATCTAGTACCCAATTCTAGCATCACATAGTTGTTAAGGTTAAAATGCCTATCAGAAACAAGCATATAGAGCATATTAACAAGAGATGAAGTTATGGCATCAAAATTACTAATTTTCCCAGAGAAAACCTTTATAAAGGCATCCCCAAGAAAACTCCATTCTTTCCTAAGGCCTTTTCTTCTAATACTCCCTAAACTAGCAGAGTTAAGAGAATAACCTATGGAATCTAACATGCTGGATACATCATTATCAGTGTGTGGTGTCATGGCATTATTCTCAGGTAATTTAAAACATGCTTGTAAATCATCACAGTTAATACAGTGATTTTTACCTTTGAGAGTGAAGGAGATAGTCATATCTTTGGAGTTGAACTCAGCAGTTGTCCAAATCTCCTCAACTACTTCACAGTAAATCGTTGGGGCTTCCAGCATTGCATAGCTAAGTTTACAGTTTTTTATGAAGTCCATCATTTTGTGATAGTCTGAATGGGCTTCATTCTTTTCTACCAAAGCTATGAAATTGTTCTTCTCATAGATGAACCCAGATTGAGACATTATTTTCACGACTGGTGCCATTGTTGTGAGTAGAAATTGCAGAGAATAACTTGAAGGTTTTGCAGAGAGAAAATGGTAAATGCTTGAAATTTTAAGAAAGCGTAAAGTAAAAATGAAAAATCAGAAGGGCTTATATGCTTTCAAAAAAAAAATTAGTAAAAGATTAATCAATAAGTATATGTTAGTGAATTTCAGCCGTTTAAGAATAAACTGTAAGTATTCTAACAACTACCTTTAAAACCAATACATACAGATGTATGTATGAGTATCAACGGTTAAGAAAATAGAATCAACGGCTGTGAAACACCTGAATCGACTGATGTGACATTTCAACGGATAAGGCAAATTGTCATCCGTTGAAAGGTACTTCAGTTTTATCCGTTGACGGATAAAAATTCCAGAAATGTATTTGTCTTTCAACGGATAATGAATATCCGTTGATAGAGCAATTTTGACTTTCAACGGATAGGAAACATCCGTTGATGGTATAAACTTTGTTAAAAGTCAAATTTGTTCTAGCAACTAATATATTTCAGGCTTCAATTCAAATTGCAATAAGGAACATGAATTTTAAGAGTAATTAAGCATACCTAGCTCACTTACTAATCTTGTGAATGTTGATTCATCAAGTGGCTTGGTAAATATGTCTGCAATTTGTTGTTCACTTGGAACAAAATGTAGTTCCACTGTACCATTCATGACATGCTCCCTAATGAAGTGGTACTTTATATCAATGTGCTTGGTTCTTGAGTGCTGTACAGGATTCTCTGTTATGGCTATGGCACTTGTGTTGTCACAAAAGATAGGAATTCTATCAACATGAAGTCCATAGTCAAGGAGTTGATTTCTCATCCATAACACTTGAGAGCAGCAACTTCCAGCAGCAATGTATTCAGCCTCAGCTGTAGAAGTAGAGACTGAATTTTGCTTTTTGCTAAACCATGATACAAGCTTGTTTCCCAGGAATTGGCAGGAGCCTGTTGTACTTTTCCTGTCTATTTTGCAACCTGCATAGTCTGCATCTGAATAACCAATTAGATCAAAGCCAGATTCTCTAGGATACCAAATACCTAAATTTGGTGTACCCTTGAGATATCTGAAAATCCTTTTGATAGCTATTAAGTGAGACTCCCTAGGATCAGCTTGAAATCTAGCACACAGACATGTAGCAAACATTATATCTGGTCTGCTAGCAGTTAAATATAAAAGTGAACCAACCATGCCTCTATAACTTGTAATGTCCACAGACCTTTCAGTCTTATTTAATTCAAGTTTGGTGGCAGTGGCCATGAGAGTTTTTGCAGATGAACATTCCATTAAGTCAAACTTCTTTAAAAGATCATGAATATATTTAGTTTGACTAATGAAAATTCCATTACTAACTTGTTTAATTTGTAAACCAAGAAAATAGGTTAGTTCTCCCATAAGGCTCATTTCATAATTACTTTGCATTAGCTTAGCAAACTTTTTACAAAGTTTATCATCTTTAGAACCAAATATTATGTCGTCTACATAAATTTGAACAAGTATACTAGAGCCATTAACATTCCTAAAGAAGAGAGTTTTATCAACAGTACCTCTAGTGAAGTGATTCTCCAAAAGAAATTTTGATAAGGTTTCATACCAGGCTCTAGGTGCTTGCTTCAGTCCATAGAGTGCTTTCAACAGATAATATACATAGTCTGGAAAATTTGGATCTTCAAATCCTGGAGGTTGACTTACATAGACTTCTTCCTCTAATTTCCCATTTAGAAATGCACTCTTGACATCCATTTGATAGACTTTGAAATTGGCATGAGCTGCATAGGCTAGAAAAATTCTGATGGCTTCAAGTCTTGCAACAGGAGCATATGTCTCATCAAAATCTATTCCCTCTTGCTGAGAATAGCCTTTAGCAACCAATCTGGCTTTATTCCTTATGATAATGCCATTTTCATCCATCTTGTTTCTGAATACCCATTTTGTGTCAATAGGACTCTTGTTCTTTGGTTTGGGTACCAGCTTCCAAACTTGGTTTCTCTCAAATTGGTTTAGCTCTTCCTGCATAGCTAATATCCAATCTGGATCCAATAAGGCTTCTTCCACTTTCTTAGGTTCCTCCTGAGATAGAAAACTACTATACAGACATTCATCTTGAGTAGCTCTTCTTGTTTGCACTTTAGATGATGCATCACCAATGATCAGTTCAAAGGGATGATTCTTGGTCCATTTCCTTTGAAGTGGAAGATGTGCTCTAGATGAGGTGGCCTCAGTATTGTCATGACGTGAGACAGAGTGTTGACTAGTTGAAACTCCCCCTGAGTTGTTGGTCCTTTGCAGGGAACTTGGAGTTCTATCAACTGATGATGTAAATCGATTATCCGTTGATAAACTATGATCAACGGATGCTTCATTTAGTACTTCAACGGATGATACACCATGTCTTTCAACGAATACTGCATTGCCTCTATCAACGGATGCAGAATTCTGACTTTCAACGGATGCAGTATTTTGTGCATTATCCAAGGGCATGTTTTGAATCCCTTTTGAAGTGTTATCTCCATCAGTCTCCTCTTCACTATCATCACAATATATCTCAATGTTGTCAAATTTGAGTCTCTCATATTGTCCCTCATCTGTTAGTCCATCAATCTTTTTATCATCAAACACAACATGCACAGATTCCATAACAATGTTGGTTCTTAGATTGTAGACCCTATAAGATTTTCCAGCTGAATAACCAACAAATATCCCTTCATCAGCCTTTGCATCAAACTTCCCTTTATGGTCAGATTGATTCCTTAGTATAAAGCATTTACATCCAAAGACATGAAGAAAGTTTAGAGTTGGTTTTCTTCTCTTGAACAACTGATAAGGAGTCATGCCTTTAGCTTGATTGATCAAAGAGATATTTTGAGTGAAACAGGCACAATTAACAGCTTCAGCCCAGAAATATGTTGGTAACTTTGATTCTTCAAGCATTGTTCTGGCAGCCTCAATTAAAGATCTGTTCTTTCTTTCAACTACCCCATTTTGCTGAGGTGTTCTTGGAGCTGAGAACTCATGCATGATTCCATTTTCTTCACAGAACAGCCTCATTGATAAATTCTTGAACTCAGTTCATTGTCACTCCTGATATTCCTAACCTTCAGGTCAGGATGATTATTGACTTGCCTGATGTGATTGATAATGATTTCACTTGCTTCATTCTTTGATCCAAGAAAATAGACCCATGAAAACTTTGAGAAATCATCTACAATCACTAAGCAATATCTTTTTCTTGCAATTGACAATACATTGACTGGTCCAAACAAATCCATATGTAGCAGCTGTAATGGTTCATCAATTGTTGTTTCAAGCTTCTTTTTGAATGATGCTTTCCTTTGTTTGCCTTTCTGACAAGCATCACACAAACCATCCCTTGAGAATTCAACAAGAGGAATTCCTCTTACTAGGTCCTTTTTGACTAGATCATTCATTGTCTTGAAATTCAAATGGGATAGCTTCTTGTGCCATAGCCAACTCTCAACTGAACTTGCTTTGCTGAAGAGACAAGTAATAGATTCTGCATTTGCAGAGTTGAAGTCAGCTAAGTACACATTTCCTTTTCTAACTCCAGTTAGAACCACTTTGTTGTCTTTCTTACTAGTGACAACACAGGCTTCAGAATTGAAGGAAACTGTATTCCCTTTATCACATAGTTGACTGATGCTCAGTAAGTTATGTTTGAGACCATCAACTAATGCAACTTCATCAATGATGACATTCCTTGTTGAAATCAAGCCATATCCCATAGTAAACCCTTTGCTGTCATCTCCAAAGGTTATGCTAGGGCCAAGCTCTTTCCTTAAACTCTGTGAGCAGGGAGAAATCTCCTGTCATGTGTCTTGAACAGCCACTGTCCAAGTACCATAGATTTCTTCTATTTCCCTGCACACCATAAAATCAATCAATTTGATTTTGGTACCCAAGTTTCCTTGGGTCCATTCTTGTTAGCCTTTCTCCTAGACTTCATTCCTCCTGCATCTCTAGACTTAGGTAACTTTGAGTCAACCTTGGTCTTGGATGTAGTTGGTTGAGGTGTAGGGTTAGTCACAGAATCATTTAGCACATTTGGAATATGATAAGGCATGGATTGTGCATACATGTTATTCCACATAGGCATATTGTATGGCATTTGAGGCATACTAAATGCAGCAAGATAAGGATTGTTAAAATATGGCATGTTTGCAAAATGTGCATAAGGATTCTGTTGAGACATAGTAGGCATAGCATGTAGAGATGATGCAGACATGTTAGGCATGGAAGAGGGTACAGTTATGGGGGTTTTCTTAATAGATTTGCAATTAGCAGATAGATGATTAACACTACTACAATGCACACAGCTTTTTCTAGGAGCTATACCTATCAGGTGTGTAATTGTTATGTTTGTTAACACCTACCTTCCCATTTCTGTTAGATTTTCTTTTAGTTTCCTTTTTATCCTCAACCATCTTGAGCCTATTATTTAACTGTTCTAAGGTCATGTGCCCTATATTCACCTTACTGACATCTTTGGATGTGCTTGCTTCTTCTTTAACAAAGTTCTTGGAAGTTGAACCAAACTTTTTGTTGAGTTTCTTTAGATTTTCACTATTAGAAACATCTGCCTGTTTTAATTGAGGAACCTTCAACGGATGCTCATTTTCTTCCTTCAACGGATAACCTTCATCATCCGTTGATTCCACATCCGTTGACAGCCCATCAATTAATTCCAGTTTCTTTTTGTTTTTATCCCAGGCAGTTTCACAGAATGATTCAATTCCTTGGACCTTGGCAATTTGAGCACTAACATCCCTAGATGTTTTCCAGGCTTTAATCACCTCTTGCTCTCTCTTTAATTGATTAGAAAGTATTTCTACTTTCTTAATAGATTCAGCTAGTTCATTCTCAACAGATATACAATGCAGCTTGGTTTTCTCTAGGTCAATCAACTTATCTTCTAACATAGCATTTCTATTACTTAAAAACAGATTGTTCTCTTTAATCCTACTATTTTCTTTAGCAAGAGATTTAAGAGACACACGCAAATGATACAATTCAGTAGACATGTCATTAAAAGCATCATTGCACTCTTCTTTAGTAAGTTGTGTTACATCAGTAGTGATTACCTGAGTTGTTACCTGATTGCTTGATGAACTAACTTCATTTTCCTCAGAATCAGCCATGAGAGCTAAGTTGACATACTCCACATCTTCATTCTCTTCCTCTCCATCAGCTGCCCAATCTTTTTCTTGAGTAATGAAAGCCCTTTCCTTTTGCTTGAGCAGATCAAAATATTTCTTCTTGTAATCTACTTGGTCAAATTTCTTCTTTTCAGAAGTTGGCTTTCTGCACTCACTTGCAAAGTGTCCACTTATACCACAATTGAAACACTTGAACTTTGATTTGTCCACCATGTTCTTATGAGGTTTAGTGGCTCTAGTGTTTTTCTTAAACTTCATCTTTGCAAATCTCCTGGACAGAAATGCAAGATGCTCATCAACACTATCAGAGTCATCTTGACTGGAGTTGTCTTCATTCTCAGCAACTTGCTCTTTTCCTTTGCTTGATTCCTGATATCTTGTACCATCTTTGGAGTTTGATGTAGATCTCACAGTTTCTTGTCTGTATTCCCTCTCATTTTCAGCTACCAATGCAACTGAACTTCCTTTCTTTCTCCCCTTCTCCAATACCTCATCCTGTTCCAACTCTAGTTCATAAGTCTTCAAGATTCCATATAATCTTTCAAGAGTGAAGTCCTTATAATCCTGAGAGTTTCTTAAGGAGACAGTCATGGGTTTCCATTCCTTTGGCAAGGATCTTAAGAATTTAAGATTTGAATCCTTCACCTGGTACACTCTACCATACAGCTTCAATCCATTCAACAGCTTTTGGAATCTGTTAAATGTGTCATTTAAAGATTCATTTTCTTCAAAATGAAAATACTCATACTGTTGAATGAGAAGCTGCATCTTGTTCTCTTTTACTTGTTCTGTACCTTCACACAGCAGTTGAACTGTGTCCCAAACCTCTTTGGCAGTTGAGCAATTTATCACATTATCAAACATATCCTTGTCAAGACCATTAAACAAAATGTTCATAGCCTTCTTATCCTTGTGGACTTCTTCTGTGTCTTCCATTGTCCATTCTGCTCTAGGTTTTGGAATGGATTGACCAACAGCAATTGTGGCCGTAGCAACTGTGGCTACTTTGTGGGGAATGTGAGGACCATTCTCAATACAGTTTACATAACCTTCATCTTGGGAGAGTAGATGAAGGTGCATTTTCACCTTCCAGTGGTGATAACCGTCTCTGTCAAGAACTGGGATTTTTACTCCAATATCCTTCTTACTCATCTTTGTTAGATTCCAAGATCTTTAAACTCTTTGTTTGTCAAGAGCCTGCTCTGATACCAATTGTTATTTCTAGAGAACTAACAATGAGATTTACAGAAGGGGGGTTGAATGTAAATCTCAAAACTTTTTCAAGTTTTGAGCAGTTTATAAAGACTGTGTGTTCAAGATGAACAAGTGTGTGAATTGCTTTAAGCTGATACAGACAGATATATATTCAAACACAAATGTAAAGAACACAATAAACCTTTAAAAACTTTTCTGGTGGATTTGTTGTTCCACCAGAGATGGTATTTCAGAAATTCTGTGATATAAGAATTTGATCACAGCTGCATCCTAGTACAAACTAGATAATTTTTCTCTCAAGATTTTTCTAAACAGCTCTGGAAAAATTCTTATCTAATTACTAGCTACTACTTGGTTTATATATTACCAAGTTTACAAGTGAAGACAAGGATATATAAAATAATAAAGTAAGATCTCCACTTGTTTCTTCTCCAGTTCACTCCAGTACTTTGTTGACTTAATGTCTCTTTATACTAGAGTAGAACGGCTGCTTTTTCTGATGTTCCTGAAATTAGGCTGCCACATTTCAGTTATCTCTGTTCACCCACGTGCCTCTGTTTGTAGGTACAACTACCACTTATCAACGGTTAATCAACAGAACATCCGTTGAAGCTTTCATCCGTTGATGCACTCATCCGTTGAAGGATGTTATCCGTTGAAGCTTTAGAGACATCCGTTGAAGCTTAGCTTCTCATCCGTTGAAGGTCTTTAAGTCATCCGTTGATACCACTTCATTTATACAAAATTACAAGGCATGAAATATTTACAATTGGCCTTCCTATCTGCATATCTTCTAGTAGTCAACATGACTCATAGTTTCTCTCAACTTCTAAGAATTACATCTTAAATACAGAGACTGAAATATGCTACAACACTATACTTATTTCTAAGTAAAGCTACACCATCAACGGATAGCCAAAGTGGTCTTATCCGTTGAGGCTACAGACACTGAATTTCTACTTAAGTATTTTGTTAAACATATCATCAAACTAATGCACATATATTCCTAACAATCTCCCCCTATTTATGTCTATAAGAATTGTAGGCATAAATTCAGGGTTAACTTGATGATAACAAAACACTTAACAGATATATGAATTGAAACTAAGTAGAAATTTGAAAATGCTGCAAAAATGTATGTACTAGGAGGAAATTGAAGATTTACAGTATTTCCAAGGATACTCCTTTAGCCTGAGCAAATCATCTTTTTCTTCTTTGTTCCCTGGTTTTCTTTCCTAGCCCTTTGTCATTTTCCTCAATTTGGAGTTGGAGTTGTCTGAAGAATTCAGCTTCATCTTCAACACTGATATCCAACTTAGATTGCATTTCCTTGAGAGTTTCATTGCTGGCAATCTTGAGTTGGTCTTCAAGTCTGAAAAATCTTCTGACTCCTTTATCATCTCTAAATTTCATCAACCAATGAGGTGATTTGTGAATTGTAATTCCCCTTTCTTGAATGAGTAAAGTCCTGGGTAAAGCATTGGGCTCCCTCCAAGTTTTCCTTATATTGGCAATCTTGTTGAGAATTTCAGTCTTGGCAGTTCTGGTAAAGCCAGAATCCTTTTGTATAGCTGAAAAGACTCTAATCAAGGTAGAGTAGCCTTCATTCAGAATCCTGTGGAGAGGCCATGTTCTTTCCCCAGCTCCTTTGTATCTGAACACTAATCTCTCTGGTAGCTGTCTGTAAGCAGCTATTCCTCTTACATCCTCCAGCTCATCCAGATAGAGTTCAATGTCTGAAATTTCTTTTATGTCACAGATGTGAACATAATCATCTTTAGAAATGGATGGCTTAGGCTTAGGCTTTTGTTTTTGAGTGAATTTCTTAGAGGTTATGGGAGGTGTAGATTTGGGTTTTCTTTTCTGTTTCTTTGGTAGTGGAAGAGTGGTTAGAAAGGTAGGCAATTTGATGGTGTCCCAATCAATAGGTTCCTCTTTTGGAATGATTGGTTCATCATGGATGTTTATAGTGGGATTAGCAACAAGAGGTTCAGGTATGGAAGGTAGTGGTTTAGATATAGATTTGGTTACTTCAGTATTATCTTCACTCCTTTTATGTGCCTTGGCCTTTCTTCTGTTTCCCTTCTGCCATTCCTCTCTTCCTTCCATACTCTCACCAAATATACTCCCAAAAACCTCATCTAGGTTTGCAATCTTGTCTTCACCCCTGACTTCAATTCCTTTCTCTTCTTCAACTTGACTTGACTTTAGCTGTTGTTCAAGCTTTGCTTGTGCTCTTTTGTCAGCCTTTAGTTGCTTGACTTCTTCCTTCTTCCTTCTTGGCTATTGAGAACTTGGGATGTCCTTGCATCACACATATGCTCTTTCCCTCTCTAGAGATAATAGCCCTATTTCTCCTTACAGCCTCATCCATGGTCTCTTTGAGATAAGCAATACTCCTACCTAAAAGCTTGTTCTCATCAGCTTTTGGAGGAGGAAAGTCCACTTCTTTTAAAGGATTCTTTGTAGAGTCCTTATTGGATCTTTTATTGGGCTTGAGAATTATAGCTTGTAGTTCTTTGGAAGAAGCTTCTCCATCCTTATGTCTCCCTACTGGCTTGAGCTCCATGTTGATTGGTTCAATCTTTGTGCTATATTTCACAGATGTTGATTTATCTTGTGTAGAGCCAAACAACAGTTGCAACCTTTCATCAATTCTCCTCCTTTGCTCTTTCACTTGAATTTCAGCTGCTGCTAGCTGAATCAAATCAATTCCATCAGGCTTTCCTTTGATTTGAATGATTGGAGAAGTAGTGATGGCAGGAACTAGCACTTTAGAAATGCAACTTTGAAAAAATTCAAGTATTTTTGGAAATATTTTTATTTGCATTATAAGTTATTACCTTAGCAATTTTTGCATATGCAACCAACGTATTTTTGCAAATATTTTTTGGAACATAGTATTTTTGCAATTTGTTTTAAAAAGTGACAGTATTTTTGCAAAAATCCTTTTTAACTTGGTTATTTATGAAAAAAGCCCTTATTATACTAAGTTAAGTTTTCCCTCGATTGTGAAAATTAAGCATGTAAATCATTATAAAGTATTTAAAAAATATTTATTTGTATAAATAGATAGTCTTGTCTCCTTAACAAATGTCTCAAAGAAGACAGAGTAGAAAAAAATTGTGAATTTTGAGCTTCAATACACACATTTTGGAATTAAGTTTTCTCAAATACCTCAAGATCATATTGCATAAAATATTTTGTGGGTTAGTTTGTGGAAAGCAAGACTGTTAAAAATTCTAAAAATTATTTGAAATGTATGAAATAAATACCATGCTTTTGATATGAAACTGATTGAATGTGATGCAGCCCAATTGACTAATGGGATTAAAGAGCCCAAATAAGTAAGATGACTCATTGGGCTCTGTGGCCTTTCTGTTGTAAACTTAGTACATTATTAAAATTATTATATAAAAAATAATATATTAAAAATAAAATATATTTTAGAAAACACATGTGATTAAAATATCAAATATTATTTATAATTATGTAATATTTATTAATATAATAATATAACTTATTTAATTAATTACATGTATTGTTTGGAACTCATAAATATAAATTTTAAATTAGAATATTCTTATTAATAATTTGGAAATAAATAGAAAGATTTGTACTTGTTTATTTTCCGTAACCTTCAAAGAAAAGAGTAAAAAGGAAAGTTAAATTTCACTCCAAAATTTTATTTACAAAAGTGAGATGATTGTGAGAGAAAAATTAATTCAAGTAATAATTATATTGTATATTTCCTTTCTTCAAGAATTTAGGAACGTAGAAAGAGAAATTACGTATCAAATCCTTGTTTTTCTTTTTCGCAAGATTTAGTGTCCGTTTGGAAAATTTTAAAATAAGTAACTTATGATTTAAAATAAATAATTGATTTATAAGAATTAAGTAGTTAAATATTTATAATTTATATACGCATTTAATTAAATTTACTTATAAGTCAGATTTTTTACTTAAATAAATGAAAATAAATAATTTTAAAATATAATTATTTTAATTCGTAAATTTTATATTACAGTAACATTTAAAAACATATATTTTAAAACTAAAATTGATAAAAAGACGAAAATTGCCCTTAATCCATTTCTTTTCTTTTCTTTATCTAAAAAATTCGGGAACACGGTGTAAAAGAAAAGGCCACGAAATCAGATTTATTTCTTTTCTTATATCTTTTAAAAATATACTCCCTCAGTCACTTCTAATTGTTTACATTTCTAATGAAGTTTCCGACACGCATTTTAAGGTGTATACAAAGTATAGTTATGTAATTTATTTTTAAAATTTTCTTTTTCTGAATAAAAGTTAAATGTTTTAGTTTTTATTAAAAAGAAAAAATTATAAAAAAATTTACAGAACTATACTTTATATGCACCTTAAAATGCGTGTCGAACACTCTCAAAAAAATGTAAACAATTGAAAGAGACGGGACTGTATTATAAATTTATACATAACTTTTATGGAATTATTGGCAAACTAATTCCCACATACTTACATGTATCGGACTATAAATATTCTACGGACTTCAGCCATGTTGTCTCTCTCAGATTCGTAAAAACTGTTTACTAATCAGCTCATCTAAAATCTTAAGGTGTTAGAGGAAGGCCCAATAGGATTATATATTTAACACTCCCCCTCACTCGAAAGCCAATTTATGGGTCGAAAAGTGGAATACCGGCGCCCATCTTTGGAACATTAATTATCTTTAGTGTCCACAATAAATTGTGAGAATGTCGGGGGTGGCTGGCAATCGAACCTTAGTTCTCCCGCCAGCCTAAACTCTGATACCATGTTGAGTAACCAGCTCATCTAAAATCTTAAGGTTTTAGAGGAAGACCCCAACATGATCATATATTTAACAAAAACTATTCAACTTTCGTCGTCGATGTGCCATCACTTAATTATTCAAAATCATCACCATCTCGGTCGTAAGTAAAATTTGAAGAAACTTGTTTTATGCTTTGATGGCTGCAGGGCTGCAAATGCAATACACCCATGTATTCATCATTTTCCCTATAAAGGAATAGTAAAATTGCATGCTGACGAGTGACGGCTGTGAACATTAGATTGGTTCTTTGTCGAGTTGGGGACGATCTAGGAATTATATTCTGGGAATACTGATTATATTTTGTAAGTATATCTTTATATTTTTGAATTGTTGGGGGACATTTTTGTATTTTTCAATATTTTGAATGGTACAAAATATAAAAATATATTTTAGGGGGGACACGTGTCCCTCCTCGCCTACTAGATCATTTCGTAATCATGTCTGAATGATTTGACCCACATAACATTCAAAATTCATAGAATGAGAAAATCAAAACAATTACACTTTCGATCACGATATCCGGTCCACGAAAAATATTGGTCATAACATGTTATGTTACATTTTTTATCCAAGATACATGTAAAAGAATTTCTGTTTAAATGTACGACATATATATTTATCAAAGATTTTATAACTCGAAAATTGATTTTACTCATTTGTCTTCAAAATTCAAGTAATCAACCCATTGTTTATGTACCCATTTTCACGTACGCATTTTCAGTGTTCGAGTATTTAGAATCCAAGTACTTCGTCAAGTATTCGATCAAATCCAAGTTAATAGACCTTCGATTTTCGAGTATTTATCCAAGTTAACTAATATTTATATGTATTACGGTGAAAGATCACGAAATCATATGTTACCAAAATTACTTGTCTCGATAATAGACCGCGGCACGGATCCTTATAAATATAGAAAATACTAGTTGTACAAAATTAATTATCAAAATAGTTATAAAATCTCACGTGTCAGATTTTTATTAGTTAAATGCAAACGAATCCCTGCATTTACACTAATAACGTCAATCAAATTATTTCATACTATGATACTGCTCATAACACATTCATGACACGTCATTTTTGAATAATTTAATATTATTTTTTTATGACTCTAATATTACTCTATAAATATTTCTCAAACATTATTTCGTTTGATTATCTGTTTTCTTTGTGCTCGTTTTCTTGTGATTGCGTACATGCATACATTTATACCGGTGATTTCGAGCATTTTGTCTCCATTCGATCGGTGAAAAATTGAAAATATCGTTATCGATCGGCTACGACTTTGTTAATTGTTTAGCATTGTTGCCTCAATTATTTGCTACACACAGTATATTCCTTATACCTAAACAATACGAGTTTGGTACTACACGGATCTTACACGCATTTTTATGCTGTTTTTTATTTAAAAGTTTCCGAGTTTTACAAAAGTTATGTCAACTAATTTATTATACATTTTTTTTTGTTTTTATTAACTTATTATTCTATGCCAAATATTTTATACAGGGTAGTTGATTGAGATATGTCAAAACTATATGTGCATGTCATAATGTCTATAAATATTATCTTTGTCCTCAAAATTTTCAATTTTGAATAATTTAAAAATTGTATTCAAATACTAAAATTTTTTACTTTAAAAAATTAAAATAAGTCTGTTTAAGAGTACAGATGAGTATTTTATATTCCAAATACGTTTTCGAAATCCGTGAAAATGCCATAAAACTCATTCTTAAATGAACAATTGGATTTTCGGGCTATTTTTATCGGTTAAAAAAACATGTTTTCTATTGTGAATAACGTGTTGTAAATCTCGAATTACTGGATAATGTATGACTTAATAAATACACATAGAGAGAGTATAAATTGAAAAGAGAGAATTGTTGTTCCGTATGTTTTTGAGTGTATATAATTTCAATAACTGAATGTCCTATTTATACTTACAGAAAGATATGATAAGATTACAAGTATTACGAAAAGATAAGATATGATTGCACGTGCTACGAAAAGATAAGATAGGATTGCACGTGCTACGAAAATATAAGATATGATTGCACGTGTTACGAAAGGATAAGATGGGATTTTAATCAAATTTTTTCCTTACTAAGTTTCTTCTTTGAAAAGTTGTGTGAGTCTTTTTTAGTAAGTATCGCAAGTCTTCCTTAGTAAGAGCGATCATTATTATAACACTCCCCCTTAATTGTTAAATGTGAGTTATTGCAAAGATTGACTGTCTCGTTAAAACCTTGCAAGGAAAAACCCAGTGGGATAAAAACCTTGACGAAGGGAAAATAGTACAGCCTCCCCCTGAATAAAATGTCTCACATTTTGATGTAGCAAACTTTTTAACCTCCGCATACCCATATTATTTATCAGCTTCTCAAATGTTGACGTAGGTAGTGATTTTGTAAGTATATCCGCCAGATTATCGCATGAGCGAACTTGTTGGACATCAATATCACCATTTTCTTGAAGTTCATGAGCGTGGAAGAATTTTGGCAATATGTATTTTGTTCGATCCCCTTTAATATATCCTTCCTTAAGTTGTTTGATGCAGTTCGAGTTATCCTCGAATAAAATTGTAGGACTGTCTGAAATATTTGATAATCCACATGATTCTCGAATATGTTGAATGACCGACCTTAGCCAAGTACATTCTCTGCTTGCTTTATGAATTGCTAGTAACTCTGCGTGGTTTGATGAAGTTGCAGCCATAGTCTGTTTTGTAGACTTCCAAGAGGTAGCAGTATCACAATATGTAAATAGGTAACCTGTTTGTGATCGCCCAAAGTGAGGATCTGACATGTATCCCGCATTTGCATATCCAACTAGCCGTGATCTTGAATTGTTTGGGAAGAATAGTCCAAGATCGATTGTCCCTCGAAGATATCTGAATATATGTTTGATTGCATCCCAATGCCTTTTAGTAGGGTCAGAACTAAATCTTGCCAACAGGTTTACTGCAAATACAATATAAGGTCGTGTATTGTTTGCAAGATACATGAGAGCGCCAATTGCACTGAGATATGGAACTTCAGGTCCAAGAGCCTCTTCATCTTATTTTCTAGGACGAAAAGGATTCTTTTCAATCTCGAGTGATCGAACAACCATTGGTGTGGTTAGTGGATGAGCTTTGTCCATGTAGAACCGATCAAGAATCTTTTCAGTGTAGTTTGATTGATGAACAAATATTCCTGAAGATAAGTCCTCCACCTGTATAACTAAACAAAATCTTGTCCTTCCAAGATCTTTCATTTCAAACTCATTTTTCAAATAGTTAGCAGCATTAGTAATATCTTCAGTAGTACCGATAATATTCAAATCATCCACATATACAACAATAATAACAAAACCAGTTGATGATCGTTTAATAAAAATGCAAGGACACACTTGATTATTAACATATCTATCATTCAATAAGTATTCACTAAGCCTGTTGTACCACATACGACCAGATTGTTTCAAACCATACAATGATCGTTTTAATTTAACAGAATATAAATGTCAAGGCTTAGTGTCCTCAATATTTAATCCGTCATGAATTTTCATATAAATATCACTATCAAGTGATCCATATAGGTATGCTGTCACAACGTCCATCAAACGTGTTTCCAGTTTTTCTATACAAGCCATACCCATTAGAAAACGAAAAGTAACTCCATCCATCACAGGAGAGTATATTTCCTGGTAATCAAAACCAGGTCTTTGAGAGAATCCCTGGGCTACAAGCCGGGCTTTATATCTCACAATTTCATTTTTCTCATTTCATTTTCGTACAAATACCCATCTATACCCGACGGGGACTACAGCAGCTGGTGTTTGGACTGCAGGTCCAAATATATTTCTCTTGCGCAAGGATTGCAATTCTTCTTGAATCGCAATTTTCCATTTTGGCCAATCATCTCAGTGTCGACACTCTTCCACACTTTATGATTCAGGATCGGAGTTCATAATAATATCAGATGCCACGGAAAAAGCATATACATCATCAACCTCAATACTCCCACGATCCAGTAATTTCGCGTTATGGACATAATTCATTGAGATCTCATAGTTTTCCTTTGCTTCTGTGGAAGCATTTTCCACTTCTGGGGCATGTGCCACTTCTAGGGCAACATTCTCTTCTAGAGGTAATCCCACGTCTGGGAGTTTTGTTAAAGCCACTTAAGGGGCTTGAACCTCTTCAGGATGCAATACCACTTCTGAGGTATTTTTTGAAACTTTTGCCACTTCTGGGGCAATTCCAATTAATTTCTGTTTTCGTGGTACAATATCTTTTGCACCAATAGGTCTACCACGCTTCTGGCGTGGCTTTGAATCACCAATCAATTCTTTAGGAATTGATTTCTTAGTAGGGATTTCAACTCATGTCGGAGCATTAACAACATGTATATGTGACCTTATAATATGTCTAGAGTCACTAAAAGCATCCAGCATTTGATTAGCAATTTTTTGCATATGAATAATTCTTTGAACTTCAGATTCACATTGATTAGTACGTTAATCAATAGAATTTAATCCTGATGCATTCAATGATATTTCAGAATTTAATTTATGCAAATCATTATCTCCCCCTAATTTAGGGAACATGGATTAGCGAGCAATAAAAACATCACCAGTTAACGGTTCCAGATACCTTATAATAGACGGAGAATCAAAACCAACATATATACCAATTCTTCTTTGAGGTCCCATTTTAGTTCTTTGTGGTGGTGATACAGGAACATACACAGCACAACCAAATACTTTTAAATGAGATATATTAGGTACTTGACCAAGAACTAATTCTTGAGGGGATTGTTTGTGGTAAGCAGAAAGCCTTATTCTAATTATATTTGCAGCATGAAGAATTGCATGACCCCAAACAGATATAGGTAACTTTGCTCTTAGGAGTAAGGGACGGGCAATAAGTTGAAGTCTTTTAATTAAAGATTCTGCTAAACCATTTTGTGTATGTACATGAGCTACCGGGTGTTCGACTGAGATTCCTAGTGACATAAAAAGTTGCAGATGTAAATTCAGCAGCATTATCTAGTCAAATGGATTTAATAGGATGGTCAGGAAATTGATCTCGGAGTTTACTTATTTGGGAAAGTAATTTGGAAAAGGCTGTATTTCGGGTTGTTAGTAGACATACATGAGATCATCGAGTTGACACATCAATTAAAACCATAAAGTACCTAAATGGGCCAAAAGATGGATGAATAGGACCACAAATGTCACCTTGAATTCTTTCTAAGAATTTCGGGGACTCGGTTTGAAGCTTAACTGGGGATGGTCGGATAATCAATTTTCCTAAGGAACATGCTGAACAATGAAGTTCATATTGGGATATTATCTTTTGAGTTTTAAGAGGATGTCACACGGAATTTTCAGCGATACGACGCATCATAGATACTCCCGGATGACCGAGTCTTTCGTGCCAAAGGGAAAGTAGTTTTGGGTCTATGATTTTGGGGATGTTGACACTATGAGATTCAAGAACTCGTATACTCGTAATATATAATCCTGAAAAAACCGAGTGGAATTTTTCTAAGACCCTTTTATTGTCAACGATGTTTGAGGTGATGAGAAGGTATTCTTTTTCATTCTCATTAGTAGTTTCAACGTGAAACCCATTAAGACGGATATCTTTAAAACTCAGTAGGTTTCTAGTTGACTTGTTAGAGTATAGAGCCTCTTGTATGTGTATGTGTGTCTTATTTGGTAGAAGAAAACTAGATTTCCCAAAACCATCTATTATATTTGATGTACCCGATACCGTCCAGACACGTGAGTTGGTTTTAGTCAACTGTGAGAAATATTTCTGACTCTGTAAAATAGTGTGTGTGGTTGCGCAGTCAACAATGCATATATCTTCCATCTCTATACATATATAAATGAAAAATATTTTTATTAAAAACACACTGAGTACATAGAATAATAACATGAAACAAGTACATAAAATGAGTACATAATGGAAATAAGTAAAACACAAAGGAAATAAGTAAAGCAAAACAATACATATGAAGTCTAGTCGTCTAAACCATAATAAAGATTAGCACCAGTGCCTATTTCATTTGAGGCCTTATTGATTGGTTCATTAACTAGATTATGATTAGTGAAGTTGGTTTCTACTTTCTTTCCATTATTCCTTTTGGATGACTCGTAGAGGTCAGCAAGATGTTTAGGTGTGCGACAAGTACGTTGTCAGTGCCCCTCAGATCCGCACCTATGACAGATGCCTCGGTTCTCTCCTTCTTGGGGTGCCTTTCTTTTATTTGGCACTTCACGTTGCCATTTCTGGTGGCTAGAGTTGTAACCATCACGCTGCCACTTCAGATGTCCAGAATGATATTGATTGCGAAACCGACCACGAAAATTTTCACGTCCACGGTTTCGTCCATAACCCCGTTCTCCTCTATGCCCTTTCACACGTTCATTTTTCAGGAATGACGTGTTATGTACTTCAGGTAACTGGGCAGAGTCTGTGGGACGTATCTGATGATTTTTCAGTAGCAACTTATTATTTTTTTCATCCACAAGAAGGAGAGATATCAGCTCGCCATATTTCTGAAAATTCCGCTCCCTATATTGTTGAGCCAGGATCATAGTGTTGGGGTGAAAGGTTGAGAGGGTCTTTTCAATCATTTCAGCATCAGTAATATTTTCACCACATAAAATTAATTTTGAGCTTATCTTGGAAATAGCAGAATTATTTCAGATACAGATTTGAAATCCTGTAACCTCAAATTAATCCAGTCATATCAGGCAGATGGCAAGTGAACAAGTTTCTGGTGATCAAATCTATCCTTGAGATTATTCCAAAGGGTGAGTGGATTTTTTATAGTGAGGTATTCAGATTTTAGATCTTCTTGGATGTGATGCCTAAGAAAGATAATTGCCTTTGCATTTTGTTCAACAGTTGGGATTTTTTCAGGGTCAATAGTATGTTTTAGGTCATTAGCACTAAGGTGTAATTCCGCATCAAGGACCCATGACAAATAATTATTCCCCGAAAACATCCAAAGTAACAAACTCTAATTTTGCAAGATTCGCCATCTGAATAGATTTTAAATAAGATTTAATATATCACATAATATTTAAACAGACAAGTTGAAATAATAATTTTATACAAAAGTTACGATAGCATAGCCGACCAGAAAACTTTTGATTATTACTTGACGGCAGCGCCATCTTTATAGTAGTATTACTTGACGGCAGAGCCATCTTTATAGTATTATTTGACGGCATAACCATCTTTATAGATTTCAATCAGTAACATAAATAATATGTAATAATAATTAGAATAAAATGAGTAAAAGAAATCGTACCTCTTTTATGGAATAGTTTTAGTTGATAGAGACTCGTGGGTCAAAATAAGTCGGAACTCTTTCGAGAATAAAGTTTCAGTTGGCAGAGACTCGTGGGTCAGAATAAGTCGTAGCTCTTTCGAGAATAAAGCTTCAGTTGGCAGAGACTCGTGCTGATAACGTATTGTGAATAACGTGTTGTAAATCTCGAATTACTGGATAATGTATGACTTAATAAATACACATAGAGAGAGTAGAAATTGAAGAGAGAGAATTGTTGTTCAATATGTTTTTCAGTGTATATGATTTCAATAACTGAAGGTCCTATTTATACTTACAGAAAGA
Source organism: Apium graveolens (assembly GCF_009905375.1). Lineage (NCBI taxonomy): Eukaryota > Viridiplantae > Streptophyta > Magnoliopsida > Apiales > Apiaceae > Apium > Apium graveolens. The sequence goes on from NC_133653.1 coordinate 271,610,708, forward strand.
TAGGATAAGATTACACGTATTACGAAAAGATAAGATAGGATTGCACGTGCTACAAAAAGATAAGATAGGATTGCACGTACTACGAAAAGATAAGATAGGATTGCACGTGCTACGAAAAGATAATATATGATTGAACGTGCTACGAAAGGATAAGATAGGATTGAACGTGCTACGAAAGGATAAGATAGGATTGAACGTGCTACGAAAGGATAAGATAGGATTTTAATCAAAATTCTTCCTTACTAAGTTTCTTCTTTGAGAAGTTGTGCGAGTTTTCTTTAGTAAGTATCGCGAGTCTTCCTTAGTAAGATTTGACAATCATTATTATAATATTTTCGAATTTCAGTTCTTCATGAATTTTTTTCTTCTCTGAGAAGTTGTGCGAGTTTTCTTTAGTAAGTATCGCGAGTCTTCCTTAGTAAGATTTGACAATCATTATTATAACATTTTTGAATTTCAATTCTTCATGAATTTTTTTCCTAGGTTAGCCTTCACCACATATATTGATGGAAAAGAAACAGTTCCACCAACAAATATCCGGAAGAGAGTTTTATAAATGTCTCAAATTGGCAAAAGCACACCATTTTGACTAGAAAAATGAATTTCCGGAACATCTTTCGGGGACGGAAAATCATAATTTGGAATGCTTTGACACCCTACGCGAACAAATAGCACCATAAATAAGTGATTTTTTTCAAAACGTGAAAATGCCCAAAATATGCTATTTTTACTAAAACTGACATTCCGGACCCCTATTTCGGGGTCAAAAAATCATACTTTAGAACATAATGTGGTCGCGATTTTGATCGAAAGTAAACCCTTCATCCCTTATTTTGCTGGGCAACATAAAAATTCCCTGAAAAAATGTCCGAAAGGACATTTTGAAATTCGTGAAAATGCCATAAAACTCGTTCTTAAAAGAATAATTGAATTTTTGGACGATTTTCATGGCTCAAAAAATCATGTTTTCGTATACCAATTCCTCGTAAAAAATTTATTTTCCTAAAATATCCTTCACCCCTTATATTGATGGGCAACAACGAATTTCCCAAAAAAAATATATGAGAGGGAGTTTTTAAAATGCCTCAAAATGGCAAAAAGCACGCCTCATAAATTTTGATATTAATTTGAATAAAATGAGCACGAGATATTATTTTCCGTTAATACAGATTGCAGGTGCAATTTTTCGCTCAATCAGAAATTTTATTTGGACGTCATATACTCAATTACAAGACAAGTTATGTTTTTTTCTTTTATGAAGCAACATTTATATACTTGCTCATGTGGCCGGTTCTTATTGTTAAAAAATATAAAAATTTGTTCGGGTCTTTCTTTGAAACCTTAACATTTTAATGCGACTGATCACTTAACATGATATTAGAGCTCGGTTTAGGGATTCGAGTCCTCTCACTCCCATTTATTTAATTTAAATATTTGTTATTGATACTGATATTGGTATTATTTGTATTTGTCATTATCAATCGTAGCGAACATATCGTATAATTGAGTGGAGTGTTAAACAGTATAAAAATTTGTTCAGATATTTCAGTGACATCTTAAGATCTTAGTGGGATCGATTACTTAACAATGGTAGTATCCCAACCACCTGTTCTGAAACTTCCAGTTTCAATCAAAGCATATAGATCCGTAAATATATTTATATGCATAGCCACTTCAGTCGTGTTCGTCGTTTCTCGATAATATCTTTTCAGGGAACATGGCCAACCATAAATTCTTTTATTCTCGATTTTTCATCCACCGATGTAGAAAATGCTCTAATTTTCCATTCTCATATGAGGTCGGAAAGTTTATTTGCAACAGGTCGACACAAAGTGATTCATCATGCTAAAACCTGAGCCGATCGTTTGTTAGGGACGATGTGTAGATCATCAAATTCCCACAAATAGACAGAGAAGTGAGTCCATATAAATGATCGAGACCTCGCAAAACAACGCCGCTTCTTTCCCATATGGAGTTCGGAACCCAAAGGTAATCGTTGAATGAACTGCATATTCTTTGTGTTAGTTGACCTAAGCCGCACCCTTCCTGGGGTGGGGCTCGACCTCCGAACCGTACGTGGCACGAGTTTCCGCCTCATACAGCTCGGGCCGAAAATCGAGAGAAGGTTAGGAGAGATGAGGAGATCCAGCAGCTGCCAGTCACTGATTACTTAACATGATTTCAAAATTCGGTTTAGGAAGGGATTCAGATTCGAGTTCTCCCACCCCATTTATGTAATTTAAATATTTGTTATTGGTATAAACATTGGTTATATTTGTTGTTGTCAAACGTAACGAAACGTATCGTACTATTAAATGAGAGTGTTAAATAGTATAAAACCATGCTCGTGTCTTTTTCTAAAAGCTTAAAATTTTAATCCGACTCGTCACTTAATAGTTATTTTTTGTCAATATATCCGGGGAGAAAAGAACAATATGCATGTTTTGTTTTCATTTTCGTTCACAAAAATTAAACTTTCATTCTTTAGGTATATCCGTTTTAGTAATAGGCTTTTTAAAATTTGTTCGGGCCGAAGACCGAACAAATTAAACACGTACGTGGGACGAGTTTCTGCCTCATACAGCTCGGGCCGAAGACCGAGGGAAGTTTAGGAGAGATGAGGAGATCCAGCAGCTGTCAGTCACTGATTACTTAACATGGTTTCAAAGTTCGGTTTACAGAGAGATTCAGATTCGAATTCTCCCACCCCAATTATGTAATTTAAATATTTGTTATTGGTATGAACATTGGTTATATTTGTTGTGTCAAACGTAACGAAACGTATCGTACTATTAATGAAGAGTATTAAAAAATATAAAATCATGTTCGCATCATTTTCTAAAAACTTAAAATTTTAACCCGACTAGTCACTTAATAGTTATTTTTTTTATCGTAGGTAACCCGCAGCCGCTACCCTTCGGATGCGCTCTGGGTAAATCCTACGGATTTACGCAATAGTCTGCAAATCACGTGAGATTTACGCAATAGTCTGCAAATCACGTGAACACTTGATAGTTATTTTTTGTCAATATATCCGTGAAGAAAAGAACAATATGCCCGTTTTGTTTTCATTTTCGTTCACAAAAATTAAACTTTCATTCTTTAGGTAAATTCCGTTTTAGTAATAGCCTTTTTTAAATTTGTTCTCGGGAAAAGCAAAGTAAGCGGACCAAAAAAAACCTTTCTTAAAGAACATGATATATTTAAATTTTAAACCGTGCATACCAAGGAGGAAACTCACTTACAAGATTATGGTCAAACTTGGTTTGTTACACGTATCCGAATCGTACTTTTGAATGGAGGCGTATATTTTAGCATGTTTATTTAAAGGGACTGTACTATGTCCGGACAAAAAAATATTTCTGCTGTGTGTTCTTCTTAGAGTTGGCTATTTGTGCGGATCGAATCGTCAGTCGTTCGGGACTGACTCGTTCTAAAACCCGGCCTAGACTACCGTTTGTCCGGACTGCACTAGTGGTCACCTCTAATTGCTCCTTCATCCCACCGCATTTTTTATACGAAACATGGCTCGGGCCTCTTTTAAAATAAAGCGCTTTTATAAAATATAATTATCTATATTTTTTTTACTTTTTTCATCTAAATAAAAATATTGTTCAAATTTTTATACAATTTTTTTAAATAAATTATAAAAATACACTTTAAAATAACTTTAAAATACTCGTCAAAACAATTTATAAACAAATGAGCATGTAATTTTCTAATAATTAATTAATAATTATAAAATCAATCTTCTATACATATATAAAATAACAAATTTCTCCAAGCAAATTAAACAAGGGGGACACACATTAAATGTACCATATGTGAGGCCATATTTGAGGTATAAAAAGCGTTTGTGTCCGTAATAAATTGTGAAAATGTTGAGTTTGGCTCGAAATTACCAATATAAACTGATACAATATCAAGAAAACAGCCTTTTAAGATGTTAAATGAAAATGAATGAATGTCCACTATAAAAGTTAATATTAGTATTTGAAAAATAATCGATAAATTTTCAGTCAACATCTCTTAATATAACGGTATTTTCATGGCTCTTTTACTTACCTCACAGGAGTACAAATGTCACATGCATGACTAAATAGTTACTCCAAGAAATAATCTTATTTTCATAAGCAATATTTTCTTTATGTAAAGTCAATGTAATAACGCGGGAGAAACACGCCAGTGGTTAAACTGCACACGTACTGCGAGTTTTATTTTTCTTAATAACAGCGAAACTGCTGCTTTGTACTCCCCGTCTTTGTCAGATGTTTATATTTGGTTTGAGCACGAAATTTAAGAAAAATGATAACTAGTGAAGTAAATTTAAAAAAATGAGTGAAGTACTGAGACCGATTAATATTATATGTATAAAGTGGATATAACGGAGAGAATTAGTGAATATAATTCTTTTAAAAATTATAAAAGTTTTACTATTTTTGGAAAATTTTGAAATTTAAACAATTTGAAGGATATCCCAAAAATAAAAATGTAAATAAATGAGTGTTTACCTTTCATGTTGAAATTCTTAATAATCTAAACCCAATATTTGATCTTAACATTCATTCAATCTAACAATATTCTAAAACTTTTCTTAAAATATTCTCCTTTTCAAGAAAATGAGAAGCTGACATATCATATTCATATATTTTAGCAACATTTATATTTTATTAGATTTAAAATAGATTTTGATTTATTTTAGGCATGTATTATCATTGTAATTTATTTACAACTCAAAATTTTAATTTCCATTTTTCTGCAAAGTAAAATCAAAACATCGAAAAACAAACACAATTATTTTCGCTTTATTTCTAAACCAATATCCAACAAATGTTAATAAGAAATTAATAAGCGACTAAATTTGTTTAATTTAAATGTTGTCAAGTCATCGATTAAATCAAACTATTACATGAAAAAATTCTTTAAATGCTTTTTTTTGTAATATTTGTAAATATAATAACTATACTTTTTAATTTTTAATTTTTAATTTTTAATATAATTAATAACTCATTTTTAAAAAATAAAAACTCATGACACTTCTATAAACATGAGTTGACAATAGGGTAGTTGAAATTCGTACGGAATCTTGTTGATTAGTAATATAAATCCAAAATTTTATTATAATATAATATTTTGGGTCTAAAATATTGATACCACAATAATGGAATGCATGTGTAAGCAAAAGAAGAGATCTGGATTAGTAATCTTTTTTTGATCAAAAGACTTAATTAATGAAGTATAATTTCAGGAACCTAGGATGTAATACTGTAATTAGAAGCAAAAAAATAATAATTAAATCACAAATACATAAAGTAGTTACACATGCTTTCAAGAATATTTATAAGCACATACGTATGTAAATTTGATGTTAAATAATCCAATAATGGATCCTACATGGTAGTACTAATATATTTTATAATTAGGTACATGCACTGATCTCTGACTTTTTTTTTAAAATTAATCTCTGACTTTTTGAGGGAGTGTAAGTGAGATTTTAAAAAATTGATAATAATTGATAGATTTTTAAAAAAAATCATCGCTTTTAAATATTCGTGAATTTCGACAGAGTTTATAAAAAGATCTTGTAAGTTGATTTTATAAAAATTTTAGAAATCTTTCAAAATCTCGTACATTTTGATGAGATTCCTAAAAATTACAAGTGCACCAACAAATTCATCAAAATTGTAACACCCCAATCCCACATCAAGGAGATCAGTCTCAGATCGAGAATATTTGAGACTTCTATTCAGTTTATAAGGCAAAGTACTACTAATATGTGCACCAACAAATCATGATCTTTTGGGGGCCTGTGGTGGACTTGTCGTAATCCAAGTTGGCTGCACTGGGGACAATATACTTCGGCTTATTTCAGACTCGTAATCGGGACTTGACCCGGTTTTTTAAAAAGGCTCGAGATTTGACCCAGGTTGTCACAAAAATTCACCCATTTTGATGAATATTATGACTGAGCCTAATATAGAGTTATTTAATATGTGATTTTATTCCTATTTAATAAATTATTAATGTACTTTTTGTACAACACGTATAAAAAAGTAAAAATGAAATATTGTTTGTGAGAAATAAACTCCTCACCTCAAAATTAGGAAAATCACATTTTGTACGCATCACCAACCACCGCAATGCACACCATGCATGAGATTTTCGTTACTACTTTAAAAATCCTATTATATGTACACCGTATTTTTTGTACGCATCACCAACCACTACACCACATAAAATTGTTATTACTATTTTAAAAATCATTATCCATTCACAATAAATCCAACATCTATAATTTTTAATATTGTTTTAAATTTAATTTCATATTCGAACCGAGCCAACTTAAACTTGAGTCGATCTCGACTCAGTTCAAACTCGTTTTGAATTTAAGATCGAACACATTTTCGAACTCGATAAAAAGCTTGAGTCTAGCCGAGTTTTTTTTGAACTCGACTCGGCTCAACCTCGATTCTTATTTTTAACAAAAAATATATTTAATAAAAATTATTTTTGTTCAAAATCGAACACCTGACTTTAAGGTTAGTAAAAACACTTTTTGTGTGCATTACCAAATGCATATAAAGTAGTTACACATGCTCTCAAGAATTGTATTCTTTTTTGTTCCAATGACTTCATTCAGATACTGAGGATGCAAAATTGTAATTAGAAGCAATAAATAATGATTAAATCACAGGAATATTAATAGGCACACACGTATGTAAATTTGATGTTAAATAATCCAATAATGGATTCTAAATAGTAATACTAATATATTTTATAATTAGGTACATGCACTAATCTTGACTTTTTAGGGGTCAAACTCGGATTTTGAAAGATTGATAATAATTCATAAATTTAGTTTATTTTGACGGAGTTGATAAATTGCAGAGTTTTGATGACTTTGTGAATTTTTTTAGAAATCTTTCAAAATTTCATGTATTTTGGTGAGATTTCAAAAGATTAAAAATATATACGCAAATCCATCAAAATCTACCAATTTTTCAAATAAAATAAAATTAATGGATTTTCCAAATTAAATACCCCAATATTTTGATAGATTTTTATAAATATACACTCAGATTTTAATAATTTTTTGACGATCCAAACTGAATATCTTCATATTATAAATAATTTTCCAAAATTTAAATTTAATAGCCACGAGCTTTACTTTATAAATCTTAAAAATCCTTTAAAATCTTGAACGAATACACCCGGTAGTCTATAAATACACTATGACAAAATGTAAGTGAAGACAAACAAGGAGCTGCAGTTCTTAAGCTGAACTAGCAAATCTCCATCAAACTTTTAACAAGGTCTCGACGAAGGAATGGCGGATCAGATCGCGGAAAATGCAGAAGCGAATGCTTCTGCCACCGCGACCGACAACAACGAAAGGATGAAAGGACGGAAGATGTCGTGGGCGAAGCTCAGGCGAGTTGATTCACTCAACATGGAAGCCGGAAGAGTTTCTTTTACTTCTCCTCATGCTAATCCCTCTCAGGTTTTGTCTCAAAATGTTTCTTCATTATTTTGTCTTTTAACAAATTGTAGAATATTTACTCGGAAACGATTTTTCCAATAATCGTTTAAAATACCATAACTTTGCAAGAAAGACTCAAATTAGCATATCAAATACGTATATGGTCCAAACTAACCATAGTTTCGCACAAAAGACTCAAATTAGCATATCAACTGCGTATATGTTCCAAACTACCATAGTTTCGCATGAAAGACTCAAATTAGCATATCAAATGCGTATATGGTCCAAACTACCATAGTTTCGCACGAAAGACTCAAATTAGCGTATCAAATGCGTATATGAACCAAACTACCCTAATTTCGCAAGAAAGACTCAAATTAGCACATCAAATGCGTATATGGTCCAGACTTCCATAATTTCGGATGAAGTGACTGAAACTAGCACATCAAATGCGTATTTTTAACATATGTATCAGGTGAAAGAAGAAGATATGAATGCATTCATAAGAGCTAGTTCTCTATTTTTGACTATCACACATCTCCATCTTTTTGATGACAAAATTAGATGTAGCATGTTACCTGAGAACAATTCTGAGAACTGTGGCTTGCACAGTTCGGTTCGGCTCGGTTTTTATCGAAAACCGTTACCAAACAGTGTATGTCGGTTCAGTTTCTAGCTATTAACCGTAATCGAACCGCTTGGAACGGTTTCGGTTTTTTGATGAAAAAGTGGTAGAAGGGCTAGCACAGTAGCTTAAATTTTGTTATATTCTTGCAGGTAAGTTGGGGCAGGACACTTAGCTTGGCATTTCAGTGCTTGGGAGTGATATATGGAGACGTTGGAACATCTCCACTCTACGTATATTCGAGTACTTTTACAGAGGGTATTAAAGACAACCAAGATCTCCTTGGCGTGCTCTCCTTAATCATCTATACCTTAATCCTCTCGCCTCTCATCAAGTACGCCTTCATCGTTCTCAGAGCCAATGACAATGGCGACGGTAATTTTTACATCTTTTGCAAAGTTTCGAGAGATTATATATCTCCATAACAACCCATGCTAGTCTTAGGATAGGAGCACAAAATATAGTACTACCTCCGTCCCTCTCAATTATTATCGTTTGTGGGAGAGTGTTCGACACACATTTTAAGCTGAATAAAAAGTATAGTTATATAACTTTTTTTATAAAATAAAATAAATTTCTGGATAAAAATAGAATGTTTAAACTTTTATTCAGAAAAATAATTTTTTTATAAAAGATTAAAAGAACTATACTTTCTTTTCATCTTAAAACGCATGTCAGACACTCTTCCGGAAACGATAACAATTGGGAGGGACGCTGACGATATTTGCTTAGACCTGGGCTTAGACATCTTGGTTTAGCTATTCTCGATTAAGCAGAAGACTATTCTATTCATACATGCATGAATGCATACTAATACATATACTCGAAAACTGCAGGTGGAACATTTGCACTATATTCTTTGATCTCGCGGCATGCTAATATGAGGTTAATTCCAAATAACGAACCAGAGGATAGTGAGTTGTCCAACTTTAGACTTAACAACCCATCCAGCCAGTTTCAAAGGGCTGAGAAGATTAAAAGCAGGCTTTCGAAGAGTAAGCCTGCTAAAATCATGCTTGTATTGATCACCATCCTTGGATGTTCCATGGTCATTGGTGATGGTATTTTAACCCCCAGTATTTCAGGTACGTGTACTACATACTTCTCGGTCTGTTTCAATGTAAACTCACTACAATATGATTACTATTAGAAGTTTTATTACTGCGTAATCATGTTATAATCTCTATTTTTCTACAGTCTTGTCAGCAGTGGGTGGAATCAAGAACAAGGTGGACTCCCTTGACCAAGGTACTTGCTCAACTCATCCTCGTATTTGCTAAATTTGATCCTAGACTTGATACATATAGCTAGTTATTTTTTATTTTAACACTGGAGACTGCGCACAGATGCTGTTGTGGGGATTTCAATAGCAATACTAGTGATTCTGTTCTCGGCTCAACGGTTTGGGAGTGATAGGGTGGGATACACATTTGCTCCAATCATTGTCGTCTGGTTTACATTCATCGGTGGCATTGGCTTTTACAACTTATTCAAACATGATGTAACTGTTTTGCGTGCATTCAATCCAAAATACATCATTGATTACTTCAAAAGAAATGGTTCAAAGGGATGGAAGTCACTTGGTGGAGTTGTTTTGTGCATCACAGGTAAGACATTAGTATAGATATAGGGTTAAACATTATGTGACCGGTTGCGTCTAAATAACTCAAACAGGCCACTAATTACAAATTTGACTCAAAGTGATCATTAATTGACTTAATTTGATCATTTTGATCTAGTCAAAAATTGAAATTGCCCAAAATTGAAAAATGGTAACATGGGAGGGTAAAACTCATTTTGGGCTTCAACATGATTACTAAAACTTTCTATTTGGCTAATAGAATCATGATAAAATCTTACTTTGATTCTCCCAATTTGAGTTATTTTCAAAACTTTGAAGATTACAAACGAGATTTCATGATCATGATTTTGTGAGTCAAAAAACAAGTTTTAATAACCATATTGAAGCCCAGAACCACCCCTACCCTCTCGTGTTAACATTTTTCGATTTTGGCTAATTTCAGTTGTTGACTTTAACGGAATGAAAAAATTAAGTTAGTTGATGATCATTTTGAGTCAAATTTGCAATTACTGACCTTCTTGAGTTTTTTGGACGCAGACAATCAATTACTTGATATTTAACCCTATAGATATATCAGTAGTTTGATTCTTACATGGCTAGCTAGCTAATTTGTCCTTGTTTAAACTTTACGTATGAAATTGCAGGCACTGAAGCCATGTTTGCAGACATTGGCCATTTCAGCGTACTAGCTGTACAGGTAATCAAAGTGAATTTATGCGCTATATGTGTAATCTTTGTAATCTTTTTCTCTCTAATCCTGACTTACGGTCGTTGTATTATCCACAGCTTAGCTTTACTTCGGTTGTACTACCTGCATTACTAGCTACTTATATTGGCCAAGCTGCATATCTCTCCAAAAATCCGGGAGACGTAGCTGATACTTTCTATTTGTCTATCCCAGGCTAGTACTTTAACTCAAACTATATGTTCATACTATAAACATGCCCTTTTCTTATACTAATTACAATATGAAAATGGATTTATTCCTGCAGAAACGATTTACTGGCCAACGTTTGTGGTTGCTGTTGCTGCTGCAATTATAGCTAGCCAAGCTATGATATCAGGAGCTTTTGCGATTATTTCTCAGGCTTTAAGTCTAGGTTGTTTTCCTAGGGTGAAAGTAGTACATACATCTGCAAAGTACGAGGGTCAAGTTTACATCCCAGAGCTCAATTACATGATTATGACTTGCACCATTTTAGTGACTTTTGCTTTCAAGACCACCGAAAAGATTGGCCATGCCTATGGTAAGTAGTAGAAATTGGTTAAAACTCTGACAACATCACTTCCTGTTTGGTAACTAAATTACAAATATTTAACTGAAACTCATATAATAAAGTATACATTCATGCAGGTATCGCCGTGGTAGGTGTTATGTTTATCTCCACGTGTCTGGTCAGTCTTATTATGCTTATCATATGGAAGGTAAAACTATGGTGGATCGTGCTATTCTTTACGGTATTTGGTACTATGGAGGGTGTATATCTGTCTGCTGTCATGTCCAAATTTATAGAAGGGGGTTATCTTCCTATTGCATTTTCACTTGTCTTGATGTCAATAATGGGAATATGGCACTACGTGTACGTCCAAAGGTACAAGTTTGAGCTCAATAACAAGGTGTCTTCTAGTTACATACAGGACTTGGCAACAAATCCAAACATAAACAGAGTTCCGGGAATTGGGCTACTATACTCCGAACTTGTCCAAGGAATTCCACCAATATTTCCTCATTTTATTGAAAATATACCATCTATTCACTCGGTTTTGGTTTTTGTATCCCTGAAGTTCATTCCTATCAGTACTGTATTGCTTGAGGAACGATTTTTGTTTAGACAGGTTAAACCAAGAGAGTACAGAATGTTCCGTTGTGTGGTAAGATATGGATACAAAGATAAGATAGAGGATTCCAAGGAGTTTGAAAACCAGCTTGTGGAAAACTTGAAGGAATTCATGAGACACGAACAATATATTGTTGAAGCTGGTAATGGGATAATTAAGGATGAAGTAATGGCACTCGAGCCCCTTCATGACACTGATGTGATACAGGAATCAACAGCAGAAAAAATTGAGAAGATTAAAGGAAGAACAAACTCATCTACAATTCACACCGAAGAGTCATTGCCACAACTGAAGGACTCGCCCCGTATTTCTTCTTCAAGCTCAATCAAATCATTCCGAGCACTAAAGTCACCTAATACTTCAAGCAAAATTATCACAGGGCCTATTCTAGGAGTTGGAGAAGAGATGCAATTTGTACAACATGCAAAAGAGAAAGGCGTAGTTTATCTTCTGGGAGAAACGGAGGTGATAGCAAAACAAGATTCATCCTGGTTCAACAAAATTATTGTGAACTATGCCTACAGTTTCCTCAGAAAAAATTTCAGGCAAGGGGAAAAGACAATGCAGATTCCTCAGACTAAACTTTTGCGAGTTGGAATGACATATGAAATCTAATTTTCAACTGGTGACAAAATGTACGGAGTTCGAATAAGACGGTTGTCTGCATGCCTCGGTAGGAAAGAGCTCAACTTTTATCTGCTACCATTCGACTAGTCTAATGAATGGTATTTAATTACATGTGAAATTGTATGATATGAACAATATAACATATTATTGACTCACTAATATCCATTGGAGTCCGCAGTTTGATTGCACAATCAATATATATGTACATGTATTTAAATTTTTATGCTTTTTATATTATTAATATGATAAATGTTAAGTGTGAGATTTTAAGTTTTATATTCCTTTGTTTAAACTTTTCAAATAAATTTTCTTATATCAAATGTATTCTTCTGTTCTTAATTCTCAGATAAATTTTCTTGTCCAATCTTTTATTCTCTTCTTAAAATTCACGATTTATTGGCCCATGATTGTGGTTGCTGCTGCCATTATACCTAGCCAAGGCTGTGATATGAGAAGCTTTTCCAATTTTCTCGCATGTTTTAAGTCTAGGTTGTTTTTCTAGGGTGAAAGTAGTCGGACTTCTGCAAAGTACGAGGGTCGGGTTTACATCTAAGAGCTCAACTACATGATTATGATTTGCTCCATTTTTGTGGCTTTCAGTTTTCAGATCACTGAAAAGAATGGAAATACCTACGGTGAGTAGTATAAATTGATTGAAACTCTGGAACCATCACTTTATGTTTTGGTAACTCAATTACAAATATTGAAAACTGATATAATAAAATTTACACTCATGCATGGATCGTTGGGTGGGTATTATGTTCATCTCCACGTATTTGGTCAGTCTTATTATGCTTATCATATGTAAGGTAAAACTATGATGGATTCTTTACGGTGTTTGGTACTATAGAGATTGTATACCTTTCTGCCATCCTGTCCAAATTCATACAAGGGGCTTATTTTCTTATCCAAATTCATGCAAAAAGGGCTTATCTTCCTATTACTTTCCCAATCTTGATGTCAATAATTGAATATGACACTATGTGTACGTTCAAAAGTACAAGTTCGAGCTCGATAACAAGGTGCTTGTTAGTTACATACATGGCTCGGCAACAAAACCAACAATAAAGAAAGTCCCTCGAGTTGGACTACTATACTCCGACCTTGTCCAGGATATTGCACCGATATTTCCTCATTATATTGAAAATATACTATCTATTCATTTGGTTCTAATTTTTGCATCCTCGAAATTTATTCCTATCATACAAATGGTATGCCAAACTGTGTGGAGATCGTGCAGAAATCCAGAAATTGTGCAAAAATCGTGCAGAAATCATATAAAATTGTGATGATGATATTGGTGACAAATTTCTTCGTAACATTATCCTCGCTATTCTCAAGAGACTTCTCGCTCTCTATACTCTTGTGATAAAGATATCTTACAGATTTACTACCGCAATATATAAATTTTCTATTGTAATAGTAATATTGTGGTGGTTCGAAATCAATATTACTCTTAAAAGTGTGATATTGATTTTGAAGTCCCTGTAATTGGACTACTATATTTCGAACTTGTCCAAGGAATTCCACAAATATTCCTCATTTTATTGAAAATATACCATCTATTCACTCGGTTCTGGTTTTTGTATCCCTGAAGTTCATTCCTATGAGTATTGTAATGCTTGAAGAGCAATTTTTGTTCATATAGGTTAAACCAAAAGAGTACAGGATGTTCCATTGTGTGGTACAATATGGATACAAAGATAAGATAGAGGATCCCAAGGAGTTTGAAAATCAGCTTGTGGAAAATTTGAAGGAATTCATGAGACACGAACAATACATTGTTGAAGCTGGTAATGGGATAATTAAGGATGAACTAATGGCACTCCAGCCCCTTCATGACACTGATGTGATACAGGAATCAGCGGATAAAATTGAGAAGGTTAAAGGAATTCACACCGAGGAGTCATTGCCACAACTGAAGGACTCGCCACATATTTCTTCTTCAAGCTCAATCAAATTATTCCAAGAAGTAAAGTCACCTAATACTTCAAGCAAAATTATCACAGGGCCTATTCTAGGAGTTGAAGAAGAGATGCAATTTGTACAACATGCAAAAGAGAAAGGCGTAGTTTATCTTCTGGGAGAAACGGAGGTGATAGCAAAACAAGATTTCTCCTGGTTCAACAAAATTATTGTGAACTATGCCCATAGTTCTCTCAGGAAAAATTTCAGGCATGGGAAAAGACAGTGAAAATTCCTCAAATTAGACTTCTACGAGTTAACATGATGTATGAAATCTAATTTTCAACCGGTGACAAAATGTATGGAGTTCGAATATACACTGTCGTATTATAAAAAAAAGAATATCATTGGTCGTCATCTACATTTCACTTATACATACCTTCGGGGCTCGTTCGATCATTAGATCCAAAATCCAAGTCATATATTTAAAATATACTATCTACTCATTTGGTTCTAGTTTTTGCATCCATGAAGTTTATATTTTATCATACAAACGGAGAACCCCTTTATCACAAACTGCGCGGAGATTGTGCAGAAATCCAGAAATTGTGCAAAAGCCATATAAAAATTGTGATTATGATATTGATGACAATTTTTTTGGTAACATTATCCTCGCTATTCTCGGGAGACTTCTCGCTCCCTGTGATAACTCCTGGTGGCGGGGCTGCTCCTTCGACACCGCCCTGGATCCTTCGCCGCTATAGAGGTGTAGCTGTGGTTGGGTTCCTACAAAACAACGCCGGAAGGGGGTTTGGAGTCCCGCGGCGCCTCCGGCGTGAGAGTAAGAACTAGCTTTTTGGGAAGATGAAGATGATTATAAATGCAGGGTGGCTGTGTGTATATATGAGTGTGAAAGAATGATTAACCCCAAAACCTCACCTTCTTCGGCTATTTATAGCTCAAGGGTAGGGTTTTGGGGTTGGTACCTTTGAATCGTAGCCATTGGTTCTGGGAGCGGAGGGCACCTGGCGGGAGTGGATGCTTTACACGCGTCAGCGCGGGACTGGTCGAGGAATGTTTTGAGGATCCTCTGACACGTGGCCTGATTATTCCCATGATTGATGTGTGACAGTTGTCCCCGTCACGTGCTTGGGCCAACGTCTCACGTGTTGGGATTTATCAGGGTTTCGCTTACGGGACTAAGCTGGTCAGGAGTGGTAGTGTGCGGGAGTATCCCTTCCAGGAGCTGCGTAGAGTTATGAGCCTAGGAGTAGGCATTCCCGGAGCTGCACGGAGTTAGGAGCTTAGGAGTAGGCCTCCCAGGAGCTGTATGGAGCTGAAGGCCTAGGAGTAGTTCTCCCAGGAGCTGTATGGAGCTGAAGGCCTAGGAGTAGTTCTCCCAGGAGCTGTGTGGAGTTAGGAGCCTAGGAGTAGGCCTCCCAGGAGCTGTATGGAGCTGAAGGCCTGGGGGTGGTTCTCCCAGGAGCCATATGGACTATCATGTGCCCCCACTCCCTTATGCAGATTTTCTGGATGGGGGAGTGAATTTGGGTATATTTGTAGAACATGAGTTTTTGGTTGTTTTGAGCTTTTCTTGCCCCCAGTCCGGAGTTCGCTGAGTTCAGCGAACCAAGACTAAGGTTGTTGTCTTTAGCAGGAGTTGAGCTTTTCTTGCCCCCAGTCCGGAGTTCGTTGAGTTCAGCGAATCAGGACTAAGGTTGTTGTCTTTAGCAGGAGTTGAGCTTTTCTTGCCCCCAGTCCGGAGTTCGTTGAGTTCAGCGAATCAGGACTAAGGTTGTTGTCTTTAGCAGGAGTTGAGCTTTTCTTGGCCCCAAGTCCGGAGTTCGTTGAGTTCAGCGAATCAGGACTAAGGTTGTTGTCTTTAGCAGGAGTTGAGCTTTTCTTGCCCCCAGTCCGGAGTTCGTTGAGTTCAGCGAATCAGGACTAAGGTGGTTGTCTTTAGCAGGAGTTGAGCTTTTCTTGCCCCCCAGTCCGGATTTCGTTGAGTTCAGCGAATCAGGACTAAGGTGGTTGTCTTTAGCAGGAGTTGAGCTTTTCTTGGCCCCAGTCCGGAGTTCGTTGAGTTCAGCGAATCAGGACTAAGGTTGTTGTCTTTAGCAGGAGTTGAGCTTTTCTTGGCCCCAAGTCCGGAGTTCGTTGAGTTCAGCGAATCAGGACTAAGGTGGTTGTCTTTAGCAGGAGTTGAGCTTTTCTTGCCCCCAGTCCGGAGTTCGTTGAGTTCAGCGAATCAGGACTAAGGTTGTTGTCTTTAGCAGGAGTTGAGCTTTTCTTGCCCCCAGTCCGGAGTTCGTTGAGTTCAGCGAATCAGGACTAAGGTTGTTGTCTTTAGCAGGAGTTGAGCTTTTCTTGCCCCCAGTCCGGAGTTCGTTGAGTTCAGCGAATCAGGACTAAGGTTGTTGTCTTTAGCAGGAGTTGAGCTTTTCTTGGCCCCAAGTCCGGAGTTCGTTGAGTTCAGCGAATCAGGACTAAGGTTGTTGTCTTTAGCAGGAGTTGAGCTTTTCTTGCCCCCAGTCCGGAGTTCGTTGAGTTCAGCGAATCAGGACTAAGGTGGTTGTCTTTAGCAGGAGTTGAGCTTTTCTTGCCCCCCAGTCCGGATTTCGTTGAGTTCAGCGAATCAGGACTAAGGTGGTTGTCTTTAGCAGGAGTTGAGCTTTTCTTGGCCCCAGTCCGGAGTTCGTTGAGTTCAGCGAATCAGGACTAAGGTTGTTGTCTTTAGCAGGAGTTGAGCTTTTCTTGGCCCCAAGTCCGGATTTCGTTGATTTATGTAGTCCGGACTTGGAAGTTGAAACGGTTTTGGGGAATTTCCCCCCAATTATTTGAATTGTTACAGTTGTCTTTTTCAAAAGACGTGCTGTAATAATGACTCTTCAATAATGACTGCTCGTGATGGGCGGCTGGGATCGTGCCACGTGGCATGGTTTTTTAGTTTTTTACCCTGATAACTCCTGGTGGCGGGGCTGCTCCTTCGACACCGCCCTGGATCCTTCGCCGCTATAGAGGTGTAGCTGTGGTTGGGTTCCTACAAAACAACGCCGGAAGGGGGTTTGGAGTCCCGCGGCGCCTCCGGCGTGAGAGTAAGAACTAGCTTTTTGGGAAGATGAAGATGATTATAAATGCAGGGTGGCTGTGTGTATATATGAGTGTGAAAGAATGATTAACCCCAAAACCTCACCTTCTTCGGCTATTTATAGCTCAAGGGTAGGGTTTTGGGGTTGGTACCTTTGAATCGTAGCCATTGGTTCTGGGAGCGGAGGGCACCTGGCGGGAGTGGATGCTTTACACGCGTCAGCGCGGGACTGGTCGAGGAATGTTTTGAGGATCCTCTGACACGTGGCCTGATTATTCCCATGATTGATGTGTGACAGTTGTCCCCGTCACGTGCTTGGGCCAACGTATATGGCACAGAGAATATCGGTCTAAGGTTGCTTTATGAAATTTGCAGAAACTACCCAAAATAACGACAAAAACTAGCAAATAGCTTCCTGGGAGCAGTTCAAACGATTTTATGGGACTATTCAACGATGAAGTACAACGCAAAGTTATATTCAAACTAGAACAATAACGATTAAAACTAACGATAGCTCACACAAACGTGGCTTAACCAACAAAACGAGCTCACACAAACGTGGCCTAAAGTAACGAGCGCATACAAACGTGGCCGATATGAGCAACATTCATGTTTACGTAAAGGGTTGGTTGCTTGAGTTCTTACAAGTTTGAATAAATGGACTCTTTGAAGAGTTTGCTGATGAAGGTGAATCCAGGGGCACCGAGACCCAAGGATGGAGAGCCCCTCCTTCTAGCGCCAAATGATAACTCCTGGTGGCGGGGCTGCTCCTTCGACACCGCCCTGGATCCTTCGCCGCTATAGAGGTGTAGCTGTGGTTGGGTTCCTACAAAACAACGCCGGAAGGGGGTTTGGAGTCCCGCGGCGCCTCCGGCGTGAGAGTAAGAACTAGCTTTTTGGGAAGATGAAGATGATTATAAATGCAGGGTGGCTGTGTGTATATATGAGTGTGAAAGAATGATTAACCCCAAAACCTCACCTTCTTCGGCTATTTATAGCTCAAGGGTAGGGTTTTGGGGTTGGTACCTTTGAATCGTAGCCATTGGTTCTGGGAGCGGAGGGCACCTGGCGGGAGTGGATGCTTTACACGCGTCAGCGCGGGACTGGTCGAGGAATGTTTTGAGGATCCTCTGACACGTGACCTGATTATTCCCATGATTGATGTGTGACAGTTGTCCCCGTCACGTGCTTGGGCCAACGTCTCACGTGTTGGGATTTATCAGGGTTTCGCTTACGGGACTAAGCTGGTCAGGAGTGGTAGTGTGCGGGAGTATCCCTTCCAGGAGCTGCGTAGAGTTATGAGCCTAGGAGTAGGCATTCCCGGAGCTGCACGGAGTTAGGAGCTTAGGAGTAGGCCTCCCAGGAGCTGTATGGAGCTGAAGGCCTAGGAGTAGTTCTCCCAGGAGCTGTATGGAGCTGAAGGCCTAGGAGTAGTTCTCCCAGGAGCTGTGTGGAGTTAGGAGCCTAGGAGTAGGCCTCCCAGGAGCTGTATGGAGCTGAAGGCCTGGGGGTGGTTCTCCCAGGAGCCATATGGACTATCACCCTGTACTCTTATGACAATGACATCTTACAGATTTACTACCGCAATACATTAAATTTTTATATATAATAGTAATATTGTGATGGCTCGAAATTAATATTACTCTTAAAAGTGTGATATTGATTGGTTTGAACTCTATGGGTTGGATGGAAAAAGGAGGAAAAGAACTAAATCCTATTTATTCACTGGAGACCGGAATTCTGGGAACGAGGCTTGGGCGAATTTGATCAACCTATAAGATGGAAATTATCCGCTTTTTTATCCGCTTTTTGCTGCTAAGTATTAATCCTAAATTTCATGCAAGCGGGTAAGACAAAGTCTCAGACTAGCTTTTTATGAGTTGAAATGACGTATGAAATAGAATTTGCAACAGTCCTAGTCTGTAATTAACAACCATCAAAATTACGAAACAATGACAAAAATAACCGAATTTTGGAGATTTTTTACCAAAATGACAGTTTTTAAGAAATTGGCCAACTATAGCCGATTCAATACATTACTGACGTATGCGTATTACAAATATTTGTAGTCCGAGTGCTTGCCACCTCGTGCTCTCCACATCTGCTATCTGCAATTTGCAAAAGACGGAGAACGAAGGCATGGAAAAGTAGGTGGGACATAGTCCCATGGGATAGGTGCGTCTGTGCAGCATGGGATTTCTTCTTAACAGTATATATAATATAATACTAATACGCATCTGTTCAATGCATATAAAGTTCATATACTCCCATACCAAATGCGTGTTTTGTGTTATAAAATTTATATTACCTTGTTCTGAAATGCGTATTTTAAATTACTTCAATTCTGAATGCGTATCCTGAATTACCCTCTTGACATATGCGTATATGATCGGCTAAAATTGGCCAGGTTTTTGAAACAAGTCATTTTGATACATTTTGTTGAGAAATCGGCTATTTTTGTCGACTGGCCCAAAATTACCCTCTTTCACGCTGATCTAAAATTAACAGTAACAAAGAACGAACTCGAAAATACTAACTATTTACGAGACATAATAATATGAAATCCTGCATGCATCAAAACTGCAACCGGTGACTGAGACCAGCAACTGCATTAATAAACATTTTATCTATCTAAATTAGAATTTTATTGACTTTATTTATGTAAAATGTAGGAAGTGATCAAAATTAAAAATTTTGTTGTCCGGAAAATAATTTAGCAGCATTTTGTGCCTGACAAACGTTTGCATAGGAAATTAGCAGGTTTAGAGGATGTGAAAGATACCTCTAACTTAATTCATTTTAAGATAAATTCAAAAGTTTTAAGATTATTTACGGGAAAATTGGACAAAAATTCAATTTCTTTTCAACCACATATCCATTAATTTTATTTTACGCAGAAGCTACTTATTTCCACTCCCAAGTTCACTTGGTTGGGTATATTTACACAAAACTAGTCGGTTCGGCTCGGCTCATTTACAGCCCTACCACATTTGATCAATACTAATCACATTTCGAAAGGAATACCAGTTCCATCAATATTACACAGTTGAGCACTCAAATTTTAAATTTTTTTGCAACTTAATTATCATATAGTTATTCTACTCATGTAACTTTTACTCTGCTCTTGCTTTTCCACCGCAAATTGGTTGAATCATCAACTCTTTGGTGGTTCCTTCCTTTTAGCTCCAGAAATGCCAAACTTACGGTAAAACTTAAAAAGCACCCGGACAGGCCAGAACAACACCAGCAATGGAATGTTACGTTTGACGAAACGATTTCAGAGATATCATTGCTTAGCTTGTCCATCTAAAACATTTTTCCAATGCCATCCTCACGCGGCACAGATTCATGCACATCCATAGTTCGCCATTTTCCGACGAGCGCTGCAAGTTCTTCGGTCTTGTCAAACAGACCTAGGAGTCCACCGGTGTGAATGAAAAGGACTCTTTTTCCTTCCCATTTGGTTGGATTCTCAGCCATCTGTTTCATCATTCCATAAGCAGCTTTTCCACTACAAGTAACACGTAATGTAAATATTTCGGAAACCAAATATCTAGCCTTTTGTAAAACCACAGCTGTCACAAAATTTAACAAGAGATATTTTCATTTTACATTTTACTAAAATATGCATTAGTTTATATGGACCAGTCTTTAAATACATAATCATAAGAAGCATCTACTATATTGATTTAGTTAGTGGTATATGTAAATTAATTTCTGGACAACTATATACTCTCTGCACCAGGCAACCTTGAAACCTATGAAATTTTAGTTCTAACAAAACAAATAGCCCTTTTTTCTTCACAATTTATTTGTCAGCAAGAGATGAGCGCAAAATTTAAATGTTAGGGATGGACAATTCGGCTTTGAGAACTTGTGAACTTTTTAACTGCAGAATATAACATCTTAAACCTGTAAACAGGGTCAAGTATAACACCCGTGGCCTCAGCAACTTCTTTGACAAATTTTAGCTCCTCGGTTGTGCTCAAAGCATAGCCAACTCCTTTGGCCTGGTGCAGCATCAAAAGAAAAGATATATAGTTAATAATACATTACAACTCATATAATAGCAGTAGCTGCACAAAATTGAAGTAATTAGGTGTAAAGACATGAATGATGAACACGATTAAATGCTTTAATCAGATTTTACATATGTAATAGTTGTACGACTAGTTGCACACCTTTTACATAACGCCAACAGTAATGAAAAATAAATTTAACAAGTACCAAAATAGACTTGAATATTATTCAATTTTAACAGTTAATGTAAGCAATGTACTTACGTTCTCAATGTTAACTATATCATGTGATCTAACACCAGCTTGGAGTCCATCAAGTAGGCCTTGGGCATAATTATAGAAGTATTCAGGGTCATCACATACACAGTATGCATGGACCTGTAACCAAGCGAGCTTAGAATGAATTCCTTTATTATTTTAACAAGTATGATGGGCAAAAAACAAAACAGAATGTTTACTTTTGCTTTGAGTGAACTCAACCATGATGCAATCGACAAACCAGCAATTGTACCCCCGCTATGTAACATTTGAACAGGAAACAAATTGTTAGATTATGAAACTTTCGATTCATAAAAGAAACGCTAATTTTATCTGATTTATGTTTGTTAGTGTTTATGTATCAAAGTCAGGGGAGTACAGTTTAGTAATTTTTGTAGTAGCAGACTTCGTAGCTTACTTTTAGGAATTTAATTTATTCCAGTTTTCAGTCTCTAAAATCCGATCATCATAAATTGTCCTTTCACCATAATATTTAACAATGCTCAGCTTTCGTTTCTTGCAACAAACTAACTTTCTATGCAGGCATGGGCATGCTTTTCGTATTTACATATAAGATATTCACCCTCATGAAGTTAACTTTGCACCAGTATTTGGAAAAGACTTCAAAGTAGTTCGAATCAAACGTACATTGTAGGGAGATTTTGGATGAGTTTCAAGACGAATGGTTGATATACAAGTTAGTTTGAAGTAGCATTATGGTGGTGGGACCAGCCAAACTGGTATAAATGTTCTATGAGAAAGTAAAAATGCCATTAGGACAATTTAGGAGGAAAACACTTCCATAAAGGGATATGACACAAACCATCAAAATATCCCAGGGAAATTTTTTAACTGAAGTAGGCAGCAGAGTATCTTTCTAACAACTATGACTTTAAAGCATGCATTCAAATTTTCAACCCAAGTACTACACGTTAAAAAAAACGCAAACAAGCACATATCAGTTTAGAAGCATTTTATCCCACCCTCCAACAAGAAAAAACATCCATAAAATCATATATAAGAAATCATCATTGAAGGTTACAGATACCCGAAACATTGGATATTTAGTTTGTAGGGTGTCAGAAAGGGCAAGCCACCACACTCAACCAGCTGAGATACTAAAAGTACATGTACTGTAGCCGGTTGAATTTAAATCTGAATACTGGAAATTGTTCACTCAACAAGCCTCAGAAAATCAATACATTCAGTCTTAAATATATTGATGGAAGGGCGTGATCTAAATTACAAGGGAAATTGATTGTCTTTACGTATCTTATCGATTTGAAGCCTTTAAAAAACATTTATCATGTTCAGCAAGGAATAGGTTGAACTATATACAGAAAGAAGATGTATGAAGAACCACACCTGCCACAGGCTACGACAATGTCATCAAACCCCAGACTGCTAGCACTTTGTTGAAGCTGTATCTCAATCTCCCTAATTGCTTCAATATAGCCCCTGAACAAAGGAAATAATTAGTAAATACGGTAGCAATCATGTGTAGTTAGCATATCTCACTAGTAGTATCTTGGACAAATTCATGTAAGCACCTGAGATATACTGTAAACCTATACGATTCCCTTCCTTTCTGAAAAACCTATAGACACGTCTAACTTCAGGCCAAGTAAAATTTACCGTTTCTTCTATCCAATTACACGTGCTTATATGGGTGTTACATAAGGTCATTAAGTTTATTAAGACCAGATACTATACACAGCAAGTACGTCTGAGAAAACTTTGGGCTTGGCTTTCTTTTGACTCTATGACATAGACATTGACATTTTCATGTCACTTACCATGTCCCAAGAGAATTTGACCCACCAACCGGAATGACATATGGTTTTCTCCCTTCTTTTAGCAACTTTTCTTTCAATAAATTTGTAAGAGCCTGAGATCAAACACAAGAAATAAGTCAAACTGAAAGGGAGACGCTGAGTGAGCACTAAAAAAACTATAAATTAAGGTAAGGAAAAGCTACTGCATGGACTATTCAACACATCTGGACCATATATTTTATTTACAAGACCAGGAAATTGATCAGAGGTAGGTTTAACTGCTGGAAATTACAAAGGCTGGGTAGATACAGGTCAAAATTGAACTGACACCAGAATAAAATTAACTACACCTGCGATTTGGTGGAAATTCACACAGCACAACATTTTGTAGATGTGTAGGAAAACACATAAAAAGATAGCTTTCAATGAATTCAAGTGACATTTTATTTTATTTTGCTGGGTGCTTGGGGTATTTTTCGCAGTTGCACTTCTAGAAGAGTTTTCCAGAGCACCTGGGGAACTATCGTGGCATCGTATGTAATTTAAAAAGGGGGAATTATGGTTTTATGTTCCTCAAGTAACAGTAACTAGCAGCCTTATATTGGGAACGTTGCCCAAAAACAGATATTTATTTTCCAGATGCAGAATTGATTTGTCCATAGAATTTGTCTGATACTGTTATTTTTTTTAACGAAGCCAATTTAATGTTGAATGAAGTCACTGTTAATGTTTACTTTTATCACACATATATATAGTTAATTTACATAAAAATGCTTCTTTTATGAAGTCAATAATACGTTGCTTGAACACTAAATCCCTGACAACAATAGAAATTTGTGAATATAAAAAGGAAGAATTTAATAGCAGAAGTACAGAAACCTACAAAAGTTTAAAAGATGCAAATTTCAGTAAATTGGCAATCGGACATACCAAACTCCCAACTTTGGAATACTCTTCCTTTGAC
This sequence comes from Apium graveolens, assembly GCF_009905375.1. Lineage (NCBI taxonomy): Eukaryota > Viridiplantae > Streptophyta > Magnoliopsida > Apiales > Apiaceae > Apium > Apium graveolens. Next base: position 271,634,870 of record NC_133653.1, read on the forward strand.
ACGAGATCAACATGTGCACCAACTAATCGTTCAACCAAAAGATTGCCTGTCAAGCCAGGGTCCTTGTCTAGAAGAACCTGCAATGGGTAAAGACAAAATCTAAATTCACATATTCATTAAAACAAAAAGATGAAAATTTTAACAGAATTACCTTAGAAGTGCGTAGTATAAGATAACAGTCTAGATTCAAATACTTAGCAGCCACCGCAGTTGCACGACAATGATTACTCTGGATGCCTCCTATAGTTACGATACAGTCTGCTCCTTGAGCCACAGCATCTGCTAACAAGAATTCAAGTTTCCGGACTTTATTACCACTCAATTGCATTCCTGAAAGATCATCACGCTATAACATAGCAAAATGAGGAGTCAATTTTAAGTAAATTAAAATACTTTTGATCAAGGCTACATCAAGAACCAAACTTTAGTACACCAAACAATTTTACAACCACATCACAGCAACATTTTAATAGAGTGGAGTATAACATATGACAAAGTTCAATCATACATTAAACAGCCATTGATGTAACTGCATTTTGTACAATAGTACTTGAATTTCCTCAAAAGATACAACAAAAGGAACAATACTACACTAATTTTGTAAAAACCAAGACGCTATATATCAAGCCTGTTTGGTCACAAATCATAAAAGCAATGTTTCACAGCTTTCCAATATTACTATTTTTTCATTTGAAAAACTTGGGAAAATTGCTTTCACATCAATTAGCAACTTTTGCGAAAAGCAGCTCAAAACACCTCCAAAGTTCAATTTACAAAATACAAACATAAAATAAACACGTTTTAGACGATCAACTCAAAATTTTTGCCAAGCACTTGTAGGCTTTTTCCACAGCAACTTCCTCCGTAGTTGGTTCTGTTGATCATACTAATGCTAAACTGACCATTGGTAGATACTTACACCATGTAAACTGCTTATTCTACTTCTTTGATTTTTTACTTTTTATCCTGTCAGAAATGTTAACAAGAAATTTAACATAAATTACATTAGTTCGATTGGAAAAAATGTAGGTCTACTTAATTTTGATTCATTTACGAAGTATATATATATATATATGTTTTATGAGGATTTATATACCCAAATGACAAAAGGAAGGCCTTTTAAACCACTCTAAAGTCTAAAACCCCCTTACTCGCAACACTACAGATCATCTTAGAGAAGTTCCATTAAACTAATGAAATCAAAGCAAACATTAAGTAACATTCTACAATAATCAAAATATGCCAAATGTCAAGCACCATTTTGACATATCTCACTAACCCCTATACAAGTACACTTTTAAACTACATTGAAGTTTCTTTCTGCTTCTATGTTGAATACAAAAGGTTTATGCACTTATTCTTATTTTCAATTGGTTCTGCATTATTACAGTAGATATAAGACCACACAAATATTAACAATCCAAAACACACACACACCACACACATGACAATATTCATAACATTTGACTGACCTTTAGATAAACTTCAGTGTTCTTGGGTAAATTAGGCAAGTTCCATTTATGAATTGGAGTTGGAAACTGAAACCAATTAAAAACACCCTTTTCATCAATAACTAAAAAACACAGAGAAAAGAGAGAGAGAGAGAGAGAGAGAGAGAGAGAGAGAGCGGGAGAGGGAGAGGGAGAGAGAGAGAGAGAGAGAGAGAGACAGAATTACATGTCCAAGAGAGAAGGTGTGAGAGGGGATGGGATTAAGGTGGGTAGCCCAAGAAGGAGGATCATAAGATTTCTTGGTAAGAAACTCAAAGGTGAATGAATTCTGGGCCTGCATTTCTGTAGCTGAGCAACTAGTGAAAAATTGAAGCTTTATCTTTTTGGTGGGATTCAAAGCACTGAGTTTAGTGTTGATCAATGGTGAGTAGGTAACTCCGCCACTCATCATCATCTTTGTATTGATGAGTATATTTTATATTTTTATAATTTAAATTATATTTTAAATTTAAATTTAGTTATTTTTTCTTTCTAAAATATGTTTCCTAACAGATCCGATAACCGAATCGGATCAATTTCGGAACAGTTCCACTTTCTGGTTATGATATAACTGGAAGCCATTAGGATCGGATTGAATGTGATTCGGTTCAGGTCTAATTTAGATTAAAAGCTGATGAAATTTGAATAAAAATCGGATAAAATTCGGTTCAGATATTTTTGGATCATAATTTTTTTTATTGTTTTTATTTAGTGAGACTTAAAAAAATATTTTTTTATTAAATTTAATATTTTTAATATAATATAATTTACTTTTTCAAAATATGATTAAATAATTATATTATCACGAACATAAAACACTTTTAAGTACAAATTTATCTTATTTCGGATTATATTCGGTTCAGATAATATATGATTCGGTTTTGTTCGGTTCTAATGTATAATCAAATATAATATTTCGGATCATTTTCGGTTAAACTTTCGGTTCAGGTAATTTTTGAATCAGTTTAATTTAATTTTCGGATAATTATCAATCTCGAATCGGATCTCGATTTCATAAATTTTGATCCGATGGATCTGGACGCATTTTGCCCGGTTTACATTTCAGTGACTAAATAATGTTTTTGCGATATTTTATTGAGCAGAGACAAGGATGAGCACTTGTAAGATATAAGCACTTGTAACTTGTGAGTTTATAGGATGAGCACTTGCTACCCATTTGTGAGCCTACCAACACTTTACCTGAGGAATGTAAAACTGAGAAAAGGTTCACCTTAATATTTTACATAGTCAAGCAATAGGGAGGAAAAATCAACTCTAATTATCATAATCATAATTTAGTTTATTGTTTTGATGCCGGAGGATCCTGCCTTCTACATCCAACAATGCTCCAGAGGACTGAAAACTGGTAAAAGGCTAAAAGCACGAGCACTGCATATCGTACGTGGTTGAGACTCAAATCCGGTAACAATGTAGTGAAGCCGAAAGCACTGGTCTTATTTAGTAACCTCATTTACCTGTTTTCAGTTTTTTATGAGCGCTTCCTAATGTGCTACAAGCTACTCCAGAATCAGCATCAGCTAAACCATTTCCTAATGCTTTGACTAAATTCGCAAAGTAAGTTTCAGTCACAGTAGTGAGATTCGCTAGCTTTTCACGAAGAGTACTATTAAACTCACCTGTAGTGCCATCATGGAGGAATTCTGTAAGCTCCTTTTCAGCGCATTGATTAAGCTTTTCTAAAGCAGCCTCAGCCCCACCTTGCAAGCACCCAAATAACCTTGTCTTTGCTATATCATCCTCTGGTAAATAATAACCATAAGCATACGTCCACTTCAACACTCGCCTACATTCAACTATCTGTGTCCATGCATCCAAAACAAACTCCAGCTAAGAACTACGATGAGCATGTTTCGCCAAAAGCACATCAAGATTCATAGTTCGCATCTTTTGATTAAATTACTAAACCTCACTTAAGTAGAGATAACAAATTTAAGCGCATGCAAGAGCTTCAGATCCTTGAGAAATCTTGTCCTTCTCAAAACTATTTGTTGCAATTGCACACTTCAAGAAAACACCTATAATAAGAAAAGGGAGAATAACAGATTATCCGATGGAAATGACTACAATGACCTAATCTCGTCCTGTTTGCCTTACCTCTGCTAGGGCCACGGAAACAAGCAAATCGTGACTATAAAGCTTGCCCCTAAACAAAACACCTATACCTCAACTTATCATCATCACTAACAATTGATTTAACCAACTCCGAAGTCACAAAGGCATCACACTCCGAATCCAGACACCTCAACGACAAGCATCCGGATCCCTGAACTAATAGAATTACTAATATACCTCTTCTTACAACATAAACAATACCAGTGATCACACCATACACAATTACTAACTTCACAAAAACTTACAAAATCATCGAAACAAATCGAACAATTCAATTCACCTCTCTCGATATTCCCCTTACTTTCCACCAATTTGACAGCTTTTCGAATCTCTACTGATTACTGAAATGTGGTTAGAATTCGATGCACAGATTCTTAAAAAAAGTCCGAAATACCATTATTTGGCAAGAAAGACCTAAATAAGCACATCTAAGTGCATAATTTTAGCATCTGTTCCAGGTTAAAGAAGTAAATTTATGCGCTATATCTGATTCACATTTTACATATGTTTCGCTTTCATGAGAAGTCAAACCTACAATATATCAAAAGAAGTTGAATTCTAGGTTATTCTAAAAATGATAGGGTACTCCTTCTAAACAAAGTGTCTGAATTGGTTAACAGTGTAAAAGGTATCTATAAAAATAAAAAAGAGATAGAAGATTCACATAATCATATATAAAAAAACTCCATTAATAGATACTCCCTCCGTCCCAATACGTTCTTAACATTTAAAACGAAATGATCGAAAAACATTTTACGGCTCTTATCTAGTAGAATTACATGAATTATTTAAAAAAACATTTTTCTTATGAATAAATATTAAATGTTTAAATTTTTATTTAGAAAAAGAAATTTTTTAAATTAAGTCATGGAACTATACGAGATAAAAGTTAAAATGCGTGTCGAACCATTTGTTTCAAATGGTAAGAACTTATTGGGACTGAGGGAGTCATATAAGTTCCAAACTTACCTCATTAGTTATAAATGTACGAATATTGCTAAAATGTTAAGATTTCTAAACAAAGTTGAGTCAACCGCTAGCCTGAATACCAGGGTATTCCAGTAATAAGGTGAGTCATTGCCAAATTTGTTTGAGAATTTAAAAGAGGAATATATCACGACACGAGAAATGGACCAAAATGTCACCATTTCATTAAAAAATGCCAAAAATGTCATTATTGAAAAATAAGGCCCAAAATGTCACCTCAAGACGGTACATCGTGTACAGTTTTGAAACAAACCAAAACGCTACACGATTTAGCGTTTTGATTTTTTCTTTAATACCACAACGTTACTTCATGTAGCGTTTATGGTTCTTTTTTGTTTTTTTTTCTTATTTTGAACTTCTTATGGTGTATTGTTTAGAAGGCTGGAAACACCACTTAATGTTACGTTTTCAACATTTTTTTATTTTATATTTTAAATTTAAGAGTATACCCTAATTTAACAAATTTTAATTTTCTAGGGTTCAACAATCCCCTTTTAGGTTCTAGAAATATTAAAATTAAAATAAAAAATCACCAATTTAGGGTTTAGAACCTAATTTAATCCTAGGAACCAAAGTGTAAACTCTAAACTAAATAATTTGAATATTTAAAGATATAAACTAATTTAATAATTTTTAACATTTAAGAGTTCACCAATCACTTTTGGGTTTTGTAAATATTTAAAACTAAATTAAATAATTTAAGAAGGAATTCTAAATTAAACATTTTATTACTTTAGGATTCAACAATTTTTTAGTTGGGTTTAAAAATATTCTTATAAATAAATAATATGTGTAAAACACTAAATGAAGTAGTATTCCGGGCCCAAAACACTACTTCAAGTAGCGTTTTGAACCAAGTAAACAAATTGCAAAAATGGAAAACGTTGGTTTTTGGTAAGTTATGAGGAGAAAATTAATAAACAAAAAAAGAAAAGAAAAGTGGATGAGTACCGGCGTATGGAAAAAAAATTAAAAATTATAAACGCTACATTAAGTCACGTATGAGGTGACATTTTGGGCTATTATTTCCGGAAATGACATTTTGGACCATTTTTCACCTCAAAGTGACATTTAGGGCCAACACCCACACGAGAAATGGACCAAAATGTCATTCGTTACATTAATGACACCGGGATAAGCAAATTAATTTGCGAAATTTGAACAAAGGAATGTAACACTTAAAACGTCATTCTTTACATTAATAATACAAAAAACATAAAATTCAAATCCATGTACATATATATAAATTATGCTATCAAAATGTTGACTCCAGTGGATATTAGTCCGTTTACTATATGTTACATCATACAATTTCATAGATTATTAGAGACCATCAAGTAGACCGGTAAGATTGTAGCATATAAAACCTCAATTGTTTTCCACAAGGCACCAAACTCCCATCTTATTCGAACTCTATAAAGTTTGTAAACGGTTGCAAATTATATTTCATTCGTCATTCCGACCCTAGTACGAGGAATCTGCATTGCCTTTCCCCTCTACCTGAAATTTTTCCTGAGAAAGCTGTAAGGGACAATAATTTTGTTGAACCATGAGAAATCTTGTTTTGCTATCATCCCTGTTTCCCCAGAAGATAAACTATGCATGTTGTACAAACTGCATCTCTTCTCCAATAATAGTTACTGTGATAATTTTGTTTGAAATATTGGGTGACTTTGCTGCTCAAAATGATTTAAAGGAGCTTGTTGAAGAAATACGCGGTGAGTCCTTCAGTTGTAGCAATGACTACTCGATGTGAATTGGTTCTTACTTTTACCTTCTCAATTTTGTTTGCTAATTCCTGTATTACATTTGTGTCATCAAATGGCTCAGGTGCCATCAGTTTATCCTTAGCTAGCCCCTTACCAGCTTCAACAATATATTGTTCATGTCTCATTAACTCATTTAAATTTTTCACAAGCAATCTTCGAACTCACTACGCTCCTCTATCTTATCTTTGTATCCATATCTTATCATATAAAGGAACATCCTGTACTCTCTTGGTTTAACATGTTTGAACAAAAATCGCACCTCAAGCATTACAATACTGATAGGAATGAGCTTCAGGGACACAAAAACCAAATAAATAGATTGCATATTTTCAATTAAATGAAGAAATATTGATGGATTTTCATGACAAACTCTTAGTATAATAGGCCAATTCCGGGGACTCGATTTATGTTTGAGTTTGTTGCCAACTTCTGTATGTGACTAACATGAACCTTATTATCGACCGCAAACTTGTACCTTTAAACGTACACATAGTGCCATATTTTCACTATTATCATCAAGACAAGTGAAAGTATAATAGGTAGATAGCTCCTTGTAGGAATTTGGACATGAAAGCTAATAAGTATACCCTCCATGATAAAAAAAATTGTAAAGAATAACATGATCCACCATAATTTCACTTTTCATATGATAAACATTATAAGACTGACCAGACATGTGAAGACGAGCATAACACCTACAACAATGATCTTTGCAAGAATGTAAATTTTATTATAGTTTCAGTTCAATATTTGACCCTTAATTACCAAAATAATAAGTGACGGTGCCAGAGTTTCAACTAATGTTTAATACTCCCTATGGGCATTGCCAATCTTTTCAGTGGTCTTAATAGTGAAAGTCACAAAAATTGAGAAAATCATAATCATGTAGTTGAGAACTGGAATGTTAACCTGACCCTCGTACTTTGCAGAGGTAAGAACTACTTTCATCCAAGGAAAACAACCTAGACTTAAAGCCTGAGAAATAATCGCAAAAACTCCTGATATCATACCTTGATTAGCTAAAACGGCAGCAACAATCGCAACCACAAACAAAGCCATTAAATCGTTTCTGAATGAATAAATCAATCATATTTATTCGTTGTTGGAAACAATTTAATGGCCGTTGCAGTTGCTGCTACCATTATATCTAGTCAAGTTATGATAACAAGAGCTTTTGCGATTATTTCTCAAGCTTTAAGTCTAGGTTGTTTTCCTATGATAAAATTAGTTCTTACCTCTCAAAGTACGAGGGTCAAGTTTACATCCCAGAGCTCAACTACATGATTATGATTTGATCCACTTTTGTGACTTTTAGTTTTAAAACCATTGAAAAGATTGGCAATGCATGTGGTGGATATTAAAAAATTGTTGAAACTCTAGCACCGTCACTTCTGGTTTTGGTAATTAAGTTACAAATGCTAAACTGAAACTAATATAATAAAATTCACATTCTTGCAAAAATCGTTGTTGTACGTGCTATGTTCATCTTCACGTGTCTGGTCAGTCTTATTATGTTTATCATATGGAAAGTGAAATTATGGTGGACATGTTATTCTTTACAATTTTTTACTATAGAGGATGTATACCTATCGGCTTGTCCAAATTTATACAGAAGGGTATTTACTTATTACACTTTCACTTGTCTTGATGAAAATAATGGAAATATGGCAGTACGTGTATGTTTAAAGGTACAAGTTCGAGCTCGATAATAAGGTTTCTGTTAGTCACATTCAGGATTTGGCAACAAACTCAAACATAAACCGAGTCCCCGATATTGAGCCACTATACTCATAGCTTGTTTAGAGAATTCCACCAATATTTCTTCATTTTATTGAAAATATACAATTTATTTATTCGGTTCTGGTTTTGGTATCCCTGAAGTTCATTCCTATCAGTACTGTGATGCTTGAGGTGCGATTTTTGTTCATACATGTTAAACCAAGCAGGATGTTCCGTTGTGTGGTAAGATATGGATGAAAACATAAGATAGAGGAGCCTACTGAGTTTAAAAACCAGCTTGTGTTAAACTTGAAGGAGTTCATGATACATGAATAATACATTGTTGAAACTGGTAATGTACTAGCTAAGGATGAACGGATGACACCTGAGCCCCTTCATGACACAAATGTGATACAAGAATTAGCAAAGGTAAAAGAAAGAACCAGTTCATCTACAACTCACACCAAAGAGTCATTGTTACAACCGAAGGACTCGCCACATATTTAGTCTTCAAGGTCAATCAAATTATTTTAATACTTCAAACAAAATTATTATGATACCTATTCTAGGAGTATTCTAGGAGTTGGAGAAGAGATACAGTTTGTACACCATGCAAAGGAGAGATCCGTAGTTTATCTTCTGGGAGAAATAGAGGTGATAGCAAAACAAGATTCCTCCTAGTTCAACAAAATTATTGTCCCCTACGCCTACAGCTTTCTCAGGAAAAAATTCAGGTAAAGGGAAAAGACAGTGCAGATTCCTCATAGTAGGGTTAGAATGACATGAAATATAATTTGCAACCGGTTACAAAATTTATAGAGTTCGAATAAGATGGGAGTTTGGTGTATTGTGGAAAAGAGTTGAGGTTTTACATGCTACTATCCGACAGGTCTACTTGATGGTATCTAATAACTTGTGGAATTGTTTGATATAACCACTATAACATATTGTAGACCGACTAATATCCATTGGAGTCATCATTTTGATAGCATAATCTATATATATGTATGTACATGGATTATTAATATGAATAATGTAAATAGTGACGTTTTAAGTGTTACATTCCTTTGTGCTAAATTTTTTTTGATTATCCGAGCGTTATATTCCTCTGTTCTAAATACTCAAATAAACTTGGCAGTCACTCACCTTATTATCCGGCATACCGTGTATATAGGCTAGCGATTAACTTAGCTTTATTTAAAAATCTAAGCAATTCAGCAATATTTATACATTTATAACTGAGAAAAGTTTAGAATTTTTAAATATCTATTTATGAAGTTTTTTTTATCATGTGAAGCTTCTATCTCTTTTTCATTTTTACCTAGTACATTGTTAAACAATTCAGGAACTTTGTTTAGAAGTTGAGTACCTGGTCATTTTCAGAATTCTATGGTTCAACTTCTTTTGATATATTAAGCCACATTGGGTAGGTTTGACTTCTCAGATGTACAAAACTCCCAACTTTGGAATACTCTTCCTTTGACACGAGATCAACATGAGCACCAACTAATCGTTTAACTAAAAGATTGCTTGGCCAGGGTCCTTGTTTAGCAGAACTTGCAATGGGTAAAAAACAAATCCTACAACATTCATATATATATATATATATATAAATTGAAAAAAAAAGATGAAAATCTTAACAGAATTACCTTACATTCATATATAAGATAACAGTCTAGAATTACCTTAGAAGTTACGATACAGTCTGCCCCTTGAGCCACAGCATCTGCTAACAGGAATTCAAGTTTCCGGACTTGTTACTACTTAATTGCATTCCTGAAAGATTATCATGATGTAACATAGCAAAGGGGTAGTCGATTATGAGAGAGTATACTTTTGGATCATGGCTACATCAAGAACTGAAATTTAGCACACAAAACAATTTTCCTACCATATCACAACAATAATCTAATAAAATTGAGTATAATATATTGACAAAGATACATTATATTACTTGAGTTTTCTCAAAAGATACAACACTACACTAAAAACAGATTCGTCACCCTGGATAACGACATCAGGAGATCAGCTCACCAGAATGCATATCAATAAGTACATATATTATCGAAATAATTGAAAAATGTACCTGTCGAAGAAGAAATAGGCAAAAGTTTCCCCAAATTTCAAGTCAGTGCCTTCTGATGCTATCAGGCTCTCGGAAATCACTTTTGCCCTACCAATCTTGTATGAGATGTACAATATTAATGTAATAGAACATAGAAGTTAGATGTATATATACATGTGTGCACATCTTTATTAGACATATTGTCATATTCAATATCCATTATCACCTCAGATTTTCAGCTCTTTCTTGTAATAAAAAATATAAACAACATGACAACTGCTTGATCAACACACATTTCTAATGGGCCAAATGAGTTTTTATTCCAAGTCATAAAAACATATATAACCCAATTCCAGCATGAAATCAGAAAGACTTACAAAATCTCTTTGCTGGGTAGAAAATCCAATGGCAATATGAGCTATCAAGGCCAAATAAAAACAGTGGCAATCAATTACAATTCTTTGATTTTGTGATTCTACGGACTTTCTGTTTTTCCAAATAGATGCTAATTTTTCCCAAGGAAGTAGTTCAACAATTTCTGTAACCATCAGTACACTTGGTGCTTGATACAAGAAACATGGCCTATCTTGAACTTGACATGTAGTTTCGACATCAAGACCCTGTCTAAGCAGTTCACGCAAGACTGCATTGGCACCTAGTCACCTAGTCACTGCAATGACCAAATCTCGTCCTGTTTGCCTTACCTCTGCTTGGGCCATGGAAAGAAGCAAATCATGAGTATAAAGCTTAGAATCTGCATGATTAGGGGCAGATCGCCCAATATCTAGCACACGCTCCTCTTCTCCAACCTGAATGAAAAGAAAGTGGATATACATAGCCACATTCTTGAATTCATATAAGTTGTAGACAACAAAGATTCACACATACTATAATTTTTTTTAAAGTGTGTTAGACAAGGAATTACATAATGAAAAGATAATAAAAGAAAGCGAGAAAAGGAATCAACAAATTTCTAAAGAGCTCCAGGCAACCAAGCCCATGGAATTCGAAGAGATGCCTTTGGTAGAATGTCTGCTCTTGTATTACCAGCATACTCCGGCTTAAAAAGTAGATTGTCTCTCACATCCACTAAAAGATTCTGAAAAGAAGTACCCCCCAGGTTACGCGGCATGGATTCGTCGAGCACATGTGACTAGATGTGGCAAATATGAAATAACACATAATAACTGAAAGGAGATTACACTATGTACTAGGGATATAAAAAATTAGCGGTGTAACCACCAGGTGAGATACAACAGCATATGTTGTGTATCCTTCATCAATTTCAGAGCTCTTCAAGTGCATGACTGCCTTACCAATCTCATCTATCTTAGCTTGATCAGGAACGCGAAGAAGTTGCAAATTTCTAACAAGAAAGTGAGGAAGAATTTAGCAGAACAAATTTACAGAAAAAGTTGACTCTAGCTTGATCAGGAACGCGAAGAAGTTGCAAATTTCTAACAAGAAAGCGAGGAAGAATTTAGCAGAACAAATTTACAGAAAAAGTTGACTCTACCCGACAAAGTGCCAGTTGGAAATTATCTTTTCAAATGAATTAAGATACCCAATAGATAATATGGGATCAAAATCACGAGGCATGATATGTAGATGTTTGAATAATTACTACACTGTAATTACACAAAATTAGCATAGCATTCCAACTTGATTGCACCTCAACAAAAAATTATAATCATTTCAAAGCAGAACAACATTTTGGTCATGGTATTAAACTGTTCAGTGTTCTGATGGCTTAATCTAACAAGGTGCAGAGTTATAAACTACATTTACACCCTGAGGAATGCTCTTCAGTTGCCATTTCATGACCTTATTTCTTCCTGAACACTATTTACGGGTTTTAATAAAAGAGAAGCTGCAACTTATTATTAAAACCTCTTCTAACTATGCTTGAACACATAATATTTGCACTAAATGAACTTTGTACTCATAGCACCAATTGTCAACCACAACCTACACCAAAGTAAAGCTTACATAAATTAACATATCAATCTAGAGGAATTGCTATGACATCACAAGATATCTACCACTCACACCCACCCAAGATAAAGGCGAGCATAAACTCAATTTACAGTAAAAGCTAACTAAATTACAAGAATCTACCAACTTAAATGTTGCCCATAATCCGAATTTTTTAATTCACTCTCATTCACACACACAAGGTACACATACATTGCTCTCTCTCTCTCTCTCTCTCTCTATCTCTCTCCAACTTCATCTCTTCCTATAGATCTCTCTCTCCCTCCCTCCCTCTCTCTATAGCTTCATCTATCTCCCTCTCCCTCCCTATCCCTATAACTTCATCTACGTCTCTCTCTCTCTCACTCTCTCTCTCTCTCTCTCCCCTCTTATAGCTTCATCTCCTTCTCTCTCTCCCTCTCTTACACACACACAGCTTAAAACTCATACAAGCACTGATACACAAAAAGAATAACAAATATAACAGTAGACACACAGCTTCATACATACATTTCACGCGTTTGATACAGCACTGACATACACACATATAAACACATACATAAATAAACCGGGTAGCAAGAGACCGGAATATCGACAAAACCGCTCCGATTACCATTCACATTACCACCACCACCACCACCACCACTACCACTACCACTACTCTTCTCCACGCACATTCACATTCACATTCGCATCACTCCTCGCCGCCGCCTCGACTCTCCATCTCCTACATCTCCTCTTCTTCCGAACACATTCAAAACCCAAAAACTAACACTACCACTGCTCCTCACTAATCCACCACAAATCTCACTCTTATTACTCACCAATTTGGTGTTCATGCATACACACAACTCAGGAACCGCTCCGATCGTCGCCATTCACCAGTCCACTCACTAATTCACTCACTCGATTAGTTTCAACATTGTGATTTGAAGGAAATACAAACCTAATTACAGAATTAATTGTGTAATTGTGTGTAAGAGAGATAGAGAGAGAGTAATTGTGTGGGTGTGTCTGTGTGAGAGAGAGATTGAGATAAGAGAGAGAGAGAGAGAGAGAGAGAGAGAGAGAGAGAGAGAGAAAGAGAGAGAGAGAGAGAAAGAGAGAGAGAGAGAGGGTGGGAGACTGGGAGAGAGAGGGAGGGAGACTGGGAGAGAGAGGGAGGGAGAGAGAGGGAGGGAGAGAGAGAGAGAGAGAGCGAGACCGGGAGAAATTTTGATATACAGATGAACAATTCCAGTACTCTTTTCTCCATGTGCTTGCTGTGAATTACCAGCTTGCTCATGTGCTTGGTGTGTGAATTATCTGCTGGTCCCCGCCTTCTTTCACCAGAAAGCCCAAAATAGCGCCAAATTTAAATAGGTAGTCCAAAATAGCACCTTACAAATTAGTGGCCCCTGCCTCGCACACACCTAATAGTTGTGATATACTCTCTCAACGTTACTTTTCGACGCGCTTTTCGATACTCATTTAAAATATATTTTTACATAATATTTTTTTTTTTAAAAAAAATCTGAAAAAAAGGTTTCATATTTAAATTTTTACTAATTTTTTTTTTAAAAAAAACCATTTTTATTGAAGTCTTGAAATACGTATAAACAGTATATGTAAACTGTACAGCGGGACGGAGGGAGTATGCGTTAATGGTAAAAGGAACTGATCGGGATCACATGTTGAGGGAAGGTAGTAAATTGACAGTTATATCGATCTCGAAAATATAATACATGATTCATATTCATTTTATATATAATCACAAGCTGAAAAAATTCGTATTCGATTAAAATATGTTCCCGAATACGAGCAATTATATATTCGTTCAGATCATGCCTTGTACTTTTTATAAAATAATTCTACCCGAATATGATCCTTGGTCCGTATTTGATTGAAATTCAAATTTAAATTATAATTTTATCTCAATAAATTTTTAAGAGCATAACAATTTTATAATTTTTTCATGTTTTCCATTAAATTATTTTTCTATCAATGATGACTTGCACACCCTTAAAATGGATGCGAATATGGAGTGGGCAATAAAATTTCGACATAAAACATATTTGAGAAATTAAATAGACAAGATATAGATCAAATTCGATCTGATAGTGAAATCGTGTAAAAAGTTCGAGTGAAATTTAATTCAAATTCATATTCGGTAAAGTTAAATGGATTATGATATGTATGAAGACATATACGATTCAGATGTATTTCATTGACAACCTTGTTTTATGGCATATATCATTACACAATTTTCATATCTAAATTATGCATTTCAGTTAATTAAAGATTTTGTACACCCCACCACGATGTCGTTGATTTAGATTGTGACTTTAGATGCTTATCATTCCAAAATTTCAAATTTGTATTCACCGGGAGACATATAAGTAAGTGAGATATAGGAAAGTTGTTTGGATACGACTATACTAACAGTTCTCCGGATTTAATTATCACAGTTTGAGCTGTTTGATATTGTTGGACAGAAATTATGATTGGGCCATGTATAGAGTCAGGTTTTAGATTTATTCGGCCCAATAACATTGTCCTGAGGCCAGAGCAGTGTTTGTATTCTCTTCCTCACGTGTGGTTGGTAAGGTCCAGTTTGCTTCGATACAACTCAATTATATAAATTAAAATTTTCTGGAATTAAAAATTTAAATTGAATAATGGAATTTCAATTTTCATGATTTTTATAGTCATAATAAAACATGTAAAATTAATTATTCTTATTACAGTTAGATTACCATTCAATATAAAAATATCCTCTTATCATTTTGTTCTGTATACAGGGCAGTTCAAATCTTGTCCATTCGGACGAGTGGCGGTGTAATTTTTTAATTACATATTTCAATTGATGGGAGGATTGTATTATGTTATGTAGGAATATATCGAAAAAAATGAAAAAAAATAGTCAATTTCTGAAAAAATTTAACCAAAATAGCCATTCGAAAAAAAGTGACCAATTTTAGCCGATTCAATACTTCATTGTCAGTTGGGTATCCCAATTTGTATAGGATACTCCACTAGTAGTGGAGTATTTCACATATGGGATACTCCACTGACACTTGGGTATCTCATATAAAGTGAATACTCCGCTGATAATTGGGTATCCCATCGGCTAAAGTTGACTAACTTTTCACAAATTGATCATTTTTGTTAATTTTATGTAAAAATAGGCTAAATTTGTATTTCACCCGAAGACTAAAAGTAGAAAAACAACCAAATTCGACGAATTCATATAAGTGCAAAAAGCGAATAGCGTTGTGCAACTCCCGCCATTGCCTGCACTCCCCGGACACGTCTATTCGGTTCGCAAATCTCCAACTCAGTCGATCTCCGGTTGACCCTATTGATAGCCTTCCTTGAAAGCCCCTTCGCTCATCAGTAAAGTGCTCAAGAGCTCTTCCGCGCATTTTTTTATGGTTTCAACAAATACACTTCGACGAATTCACACAAGTGCAAAACCAAATTACGATAGGTTCTTATCTTCATCAAGAACAAGATGGAACAAGATGTTCCACCCTGACGAGATGTGAGCCCTTGTGAGTCCATGCCTTACTAACAAATCAAACAGAATGAGCTAAAATAGACAGAATCATTTCGCACATTTACGGAACGATTACTTCTACTGCTTCCCTTGGGACCTAGATCAGACTGTGTCTTAGTTCTTTCGTCCCAAGTTTATCGGATTCCAACCGAAGGGAAGATCAAAGAAATTTATGAACAAAATTACGTCAGGCCAGATTACAGAATTACACCCCAACTCTTCAAGCACTTCGAGAAGCTCCAATGTTCAACATATTGAACTGATAGAACATATATGCATCATGCACATAACTTATATATAACACAATTTATCAACTCTTTACCTAAGGAATGATAAAATGAAAAAAGGTCCCACTTAATATATTACACAGTCAAGCAACAGGGAGAAAAATCCAACTCTAATATCATAATTTAAACTACTCAAGGTGGCTGGATCAACCAACTCTTTTGTGACTCTTTTTACCTTATTGTTTTGATGCCAGAGGATCCTGCCTTCTTCATCCAATAATGCTTCTGGGAACTGAGCACTGCATATCGAATGTGGTGAGAATCACATCCGGTAACAATGTAGAGAAGTAAAACATGTTTCCGGTCTCAAAGCACTGGTCTTTTCAGTTGCCTCAATCACCTGTTTTCACTTTTTTATGAGGGCTTTCCGATGTGCTACAAGATACTCCAGAATCTACATCTGCTAAACCATTTTCTAATGCTTTGACTAAATTTTCAAAGTAAGTTCCAGTCACACTAGTGAGATTCGCTAGTTTTTCACGAAAACTACTATTAAACTCAGCTGTAGTGCCATCATTTAGAAATTCTGTTAGATCCTTTTCCGCGCAATGATGAAGCTTTTCCAAAGCAGCCTCAGCCACTCCTTGCAAGTACTCGAATAATCTTGTCTTGGCTATATCCTCCTCCGGCAAGTAATAACCATAAGCATATGTCCACTTTAACACTCGCCTACATTCAACTATTTGAATCCATGCATCCAAGACAAACTCCAGCTGAGAACTACTTTGAACATGTTTTGCCAAAAGCACATCTAGATTCACAGTTCGCATCTTTTGCAAATCCGAAAAAGATTTTTTCATAGACTTGTTATTAGCAGCCCACCTCTCAAAATAATGTGTATACCTCTCCAACGATCTCTTAGCCCTTTGCTTCACTTTCTCCTCCTCATTATAATTCTCCTTAACTACACTCCCCGCATAAGCATTACACGGTTTATACCCATGATTCCTCCAATCCTCAAGACACACCCAACAAAATGAATACCCACATGGCGTCCTACACGTCATATGCATACACCCGTCATTCTTCTCAATCGGCCTCCTACACTTCGGACAAGGCTTTGTATACACAAGTATCCACGTCGTATTCTCACTCTCCGCATTATTCTTCGCCACCCACTTAGCCACCGTCTTACAATCCACCGGCCGATGTCCATCCTCGCCACAATTAAAACAAAAACAATAACCACAACCACAAACAACATCATAACCATCTCCACCATTGCCACCAAAATCATCATACTCAATCGCAAAACCACAATCCGGCCCCGGACACCACTTAACCCTCTCATTCCCTTCCACATAAGCCCCTAAACACAACACCTTATACCTTAACTTATCCTCATCACTAGCAATCAAATTAACCAACTCTTCCGTCACAACCGCATCACAATCCGGATCCGGACACCTCAACGACAAGCATCCGGATCCTTCCTTAATAGAATTACTAATATACCTCTTCCAACAACATAAACAATACAAATGATCACACAAAACACAATTATTAACTTCACTAACACTTACAAAATCATCAAAACAAATCGAACAATTCAATTCACCTTTTTCGATACTCCCCTTACTCTCCACCAATCCGACAGCTTTTCGAATCCTCTGCTCATCCGCAAACCAATTCTCCTGCAATTCATTAACATTCCACTTAAACTTATTAAGCAAAACCCTAGCAGTGCCATCAGATACATACAACGAAGCCGTGATTCTCGCAATTCGATCGTGTTGGATGCGTTTGATATCATCTGATGACAAAACCTTGTATCGCTTCTTGTGGATGTCTCCGGAGTTTGTCTCCGGCGTAAAATCGGAATCCATCGAAACGACGTCGTCGTTGCTGATGTCATAATCGTAGGAGATGTTGTCATCTTCACTATCCATGGTGAAATATCAAGAAGGAGAATGATGTGTATGTAAATAGAAGATATACTTACAAGAAGATGTGTTTATATACAAGAGGGCCAGCAATTTAGGGGTAAATTGTGGATTGTACAACTACACTGGAGCTGGGTCATTATAATAATTTATTTATTGAGTTTTTATTTAATATATTTGATAGAAATTAATAATCTTATATTTGGATTGAATTTCTTTTTTTTTTTTGCTAAGTATGTATATATATAAAGAAAACAAGAGATAAACCCATGCTCTGTGACAGACCACAGAGGGACTATCAATAACCAATCTACATGCAGATTGGAGATAGAAAGCAATCAAGAAATAAACTCAGGCCTACTACAAAAGTAGTTTAGTAAACCATAAAGAGCTAGAAAGGCGGGCTCGTAGATCGACCACAATCCAGCTGTTGAGGTCCAAGCATCCCTTGTCATGAGCCCTAGCATTCCTTTCCCTCCATATATGTTAACAAAAAATATGTAAACAACACGGATAGATGTCCCTGCAAGGTGTATCCACAATATGTAAAGCCAACTCCATGCATTGGAGCCAAGAATCTCCCTCAAGCTTAACATGCAACAAATGACCAATTTTCCGGAGCATATAGTCACTGTAAGGACAATGCCTAAGTAAATGTTTATCAGTTTCACAACCACCTATGCAAAGATAACACTGTTGAGAAATAGTGATACCAAAGCGAGCAAGGCGCGCAAGGGTGGGTAAACGGCCATGACAAGCCACCCATTGATGGTGCGCGTTTTTGTGTATTGTGAGTTTATGCCAAACCCCACGAGCCCAGTTAACAGGAGTCCCCCTATTTCTAATCGAGTCCCAAATATCCCATATCTTGATCTTGGCAATAGGAATATATGTCCAAAGAATGGTGTCCTGACGATCAAGATGAACCACTGGATAAGAGAAGGTATCAAGCCATTGCAGAAGGAGAGGATCAACATGGTGATGTCTCGAATTAGGAGTGGGCAAAACCCAACAACCAGTTTGAAGCAAAACACTGACCGAATCACTGCTTGCTAAGCCACATTGACGAATAATTGGAGAAGTCCGAGTAGAGGCGAAACAGACACCACTCCACCAGGGATCGAACCAAAGAGAAGTATTGCTTCCATTCCCTATAACATAGGTGATGAATTGCAATGCCGCACTTTGAAGCTTAAGCACTTTTCTCCATATCCAAGATGAGTGAGTAGGAATTTGCATAGTCCAAAAGTGTTTGTTTCGAAGCAGAGTTGCATTAACCCAAGAGGCCCAAAGACCTTTACCCTTTATTATAACTTGAAGAAGATGTCGAATAATCTGAGCTCGATTCCAATCAATCATGTTTTTGACTCCGAGGCCTCCTTTTTCCTTTGGTAAACAAACAGTTGTCCAAGCCAATTTGGCTCCACCTTTCTGATTAATATTGCCTCTCCAAAGGAACCGAGTTAACAAGGACTGAATGTGCGCATGCACTGCTGTAGGGAGAAGGAAGTGATTGCACCAAAAAGCTTCTATGGCAATAAGAACTGAGTTTATAAGACGCACTCTTCCAGCAAACGAGCGTAAAAGAGAAGTCCAACAGCTGATGCGTGCAGTGATTTTGTCAATCAGAGGAACGCAGTCATTGATACATAATTGCCCAAAAATTAGAGGTACCCCAAGGAATTTAACCGGAAGAGATCCTCGAGGGATAACATACGTATTGTCAAACCACAACAGAAAAATCAGGAGTAGCATTACAAATGAAGCTTATTGATTAGACCACAACTGTTACAATCATTTTAGTACCTATGTTATTTTCTATAGTTACTGCATTAATTATGGGACCGCTTGTATTAATGTCCAGACAAATTCAGTTAGTACTTTTTGCTATTATTAGCCGTAAGACTTGGCCTTTATCTGTAATGCACATCTTTGGCTATATAGCAAGGGTGTGGTTTTGTCTTACATTCCCAAGTTAATGAATATTGTTTTCATCTCACTGTGTGTTCTTAGAGTTCAGTAACAATATCTTCATAAGTTTACTCTATAAAGTTTATCATGATATCAGAGCTTTATTGAATTTGAGAAACAGAAACCTTGAGAAAAATATATTCTTGCTTCATATTTTACTAGATCTTATTCCATAACCAATCTCATGGCAGGTGCCCGAGTTTCATACCAAGAAATGCTAAACCCTTTATTCTTCACCCCTCAGACAATGCTACTTCAATCCAGGTGGACAAACTACAAGGTTCAGGAGATTTTCGAGCATGGTGGAGGACAATGGAGATCAATCTGGCTTCAAAGCGAAAGCTGGGGTTTGCAACAGGCACTATATCAGTCCCAACAGAAGATGCACAGAAGGCTGAGATGTGGGAGACCTGCAATAATATGGTAATTGCTTGGTTAACCTCTAATGTTTCTCCTTCTATTAGAACATCTATTATATATATGACAACAGCTAGAGAGATATGGAGTAATTTGGAAAAACGATTTTCAATAATAAATGGATCTAGAAAATACAAACTCAGTAAAGAGTTGCATGAAATCAAACAAAATCATATGCCTGTGAATGATTATTACACAGCTATGAAATCATTGTGGGAGGAAGTAGAAAGCATGAATATTCTCCCTACTCTGACAAACCCAACTGGTGAGGTTATAAAACTGCTTGAAGCGATACACTTGCAAAGATAAGAGTCTAAACTCTTTCAGTTCTTGAACGGAGTTGATGAGATTTATAACTCACAGAGAAGTCAGCTAATAATGATGGTTCCTCTACCTAGTGTAGAAAACGCTTGCTCTGTTTTAATGCAGGAAGAAACACAAAGAGACATCTTGCAGAATGATAAAACTGATGACAATGCTATGGCCATGTTTGGCGGATCTTCTCAGCCTAGACAATTTAAGCCTTCTGGTAATAGAAATGTATCTTGCAGTGCTTGTGGTCTTAAAGGGCATAGTGGTGATAAATGTTGGACAGTGGTGGGCTATCCAAAGTGGCATACCAGAAATTCTAGACCACCTGCAAGTCTAAATAAACAAAAGAAGCCTGGTAATCAACAATGGACATCTGGGGGCCAATTAAATCAGAGAATGGCGACTGCTGTTAGAACTGAAGAGTTGAATTCTTCCTTCACTCCACAGCAGTTGGAGCAGTTGACAAAACTGTTCAACCCACAAATGTAAGCTACAAATTATTGCAAGTCAGAAACAGATGATGAACTAGATCATTTTTCGGGATGATTACTTGTTGTCAAGCTACAATCAACTCTCAAGATTGGATTATTGATAGCGGTACCTCAGACCACATGACTTCTCATGTATCAAACTTAAAGGAATGTAAAGTTGCTAACGCCCTGCACATCAATTTACCAAATGGAAGTCATGCAACTATTTCTCATATTGGTACTATGGTTCTACCAACAAGTCTGTAATTACAAAAAGTGTTGTGTGTACCTAAGTTTCAACACAATTTGTTGTCATTTCAAAAGCTCATAAAAGATTCTGATTGTGCTGTGCATTTCTTCACAACTCACTGTCTTATAATGGATAATATGACTGACACCTTGGTGGGAGTTGGAGAGGCTAAGCAGGGCTTGTATTACATGGTGGATCACTTGAACAAAGTGTTGCCAAAAGAATGGTTCCCTGCCTTGGATAAGAAGTATTTATGCTCTAATGCTGCAGTAGTCAATTCATCAAGTCAGGAATCTTTGGAGCTGTGGCACAATAGGCTCGGTCACATGCCTGTCTCCAATATGCAACATATTCCAGTCCTGTCACATTTGTCAAAGAAATCGACCAAGGTATGCATCACTTGCCCCTTAGCCAAATTAACTAAACTGCCTTATTGCTAAGTGAATTACATGCTTTATATGCTTTTGATTTGGTGCACATTGATATCTGGGGGCCATATAAAGTATGCACAAAAGGAAAATTTAAATTCTGTTTGACAATAGTGGATGACAAGACTAGACATACTTGGGTGTATCTTTTGCAATACAAGTCAGATGCTTTAAAAACTCTGGAAACATTCATGTGTTATGTGCACACACACTTTAAAGCAATCATAAAAACACTGAGGTCGGATAATGCGTTGGAATTTGATGATATGCATTGCAAACAGTTTTTTGCTAAGAATGGTATACTGCATCGGACCTCATGTGTCTATAGGCCTCAACAGAATGCCCGTGTAGAACGCAAACACCGACACATACTTGAAGTAGCTAGATCCCTAAGATTCCAAGCTTCCTTGCCTTTAAACTATTGGGGTGATTGCGTTCTTACTGCAGTCTATTTAATTAATAGGACTCCCTCTTCTGTGTTAAATTTTAAAACCCCTTATGAAGCACTCCATGCCACAAAGCCTGACTACGACCTTGTTCGAACCTTTGGTTGTATCCACATTGATAAATTCTCTTTGAGGGGAGTGCCTTGTGTGTTTTTGGGATATCCAACCACTAAAAAGGGATATAAATTATTGAATCTGATCACCAAACAACCATTTGTGTCACAGGATGTCAGATTTAAAGAGTCAATTTTTCCCTTTAATTCTCAGTCACAAAAATCATACATGAACCCTGTGCCAAACACTGTTCCTGCACAACCACTTCCAGATGATTTTGACTATTTAGAGGAGAACACAACTATTTCAATCCCAAATTCACCAATTGTAAATTCACCAGATCTGTCTAGTGAGTCACACTCTCAAACTGAATCACCGCATTCTAATGATGCTGCTGCTATTGAGTTGGCACCACCTCCACCTAGAAGAAGCTCTAGACTTCACAGTACTCCAAAATGGCATGTTGATTACGTGTCAAACCAAACCACATACATCTCTAATCTAGCCTGCACTCAAGTAGCGCCTGACTTTCAGTGCTTTGTTACCAATCTTACACATAACCATGACCCTGTACACTATAAAGTTGCTGCTCAACAATAACATTGGATCAAGGCCATGAATTTAGAACTAGAGGCTTTAGAACAAAATGATACTGGGGAGGTTACGGAGCTACCCTCTAATAAAACTAACATAGCAAACAAGTGGATTTATAAGTCAAAATACAATCCAGATGGCACACTCGAAAGGCACAAATCACGGTTAGTAATACTGGGTTGCAGGCAGAAAGCAGGGGTAGACTATGATCAAACGTTTGCCCCCGTCGCAAAATTGACTACTGTTCGAACCCTCTTGGCGTGGCTTCAATACAAAACTGGGAGGCATGTCAAATGGACGTGGCAAATGCGTTTCTTCATGGAGATTTGCAGGAAGATGTATATATGAGAATGCCTCAAGGCTACACCCACTTTGGCTGTAGAATCTCTCCTGAGAATGTGTTAAGTGCAAGGTTAAATTCTAAGCTTGTCTGCAAATTGAAGAAATCGATATATGGTTTGAAACAATCTCCCAGAAACTGGTTTTCTAAATTGACCACAACTTTGCTTAACAGTGACTTTCTACAGTCAAAAGCATACTATAGTTTATTTAGTAAAATTGTGGAAGATACTATCACTGTTTGTCTCATCTATGTGGACGACTTGTTGATTTGTGGAAATAGTGCTCTGCAGATATAAAATCTAAAAGCTATGTTGTCTTCACATTTTAATATGAAAGATTTGGGTGCTCTGAGATATTTTTTGGGATTAGAGATTGACAGGAATCCATCTGGTATTTTTCTTTCACAAACCAAGTATATAGTGGATTTACTTAAAGAGTATGGAATGTCAAATGTCAAGCCTTTGAAGCTACCAATGGACACACAGCTGAAATTGACTCACGATAAAGGAGATTTGCTGACTGATGCTTCAAAATATCAAAGATTAGTGGGCAAGCTGATTTACTTGACAATCACAAGACCGAATGTGGCCTTTACTGTTCAGATATTAAGTCAATTCATGCACAAGCCAACAACAGTGCACATGCAGGCTGGTAAAAGAGTTCTCAGGTACTTGGCTGGCTCTATTCATCAAGGGATTTTACTGGCTTCTGCATCAACTGCAAGGCTCACAGCCTACTGTGATAGTGACTGGGCTAGTTGCCCAATCACAAGGAGGTCAACTACTGGATACTGCATCTTTCTTGGTGACTCACCTGTGTCCTGAAAAACTAAGAAACAGAATGTCATTGCTAGGTCATCAGTTGAAGCGGAATATAGGGCAATGGCAGTGACAGCTTGTGAAGTAACTTGGTTAACTGCTCTGTTAAAGGATTTGGGCTTGACAAATCTACCCCCTACAATCTTAAAGTGTGATAGTCAGGCAACCCTAGCCATCGCTGCAAACCCCGTGCTGCATGAGAGAACCAAGCACGTGGAAATCGATTGTCACTATGTACGTGATCAAATTAAATCTGGGACCATTCAGACAACTAAAGTGGCATCAAAGGATCAACTGGCAGATATAATGACCAAGATACTTCCAATAAATCAACATCAGTCTATTCTAGCCAAGCTTGAAGCTGTTCACACTGATCACCTCTCAGCTTGAAGGGGAGTATTGAGGAGAACACAACTGTTACAATCATTTTAGTACCTATGTTATTTTCTGTAGTTACTGCATTAATTCTGGGACCGCTTGTGTTAATGTCCAGACAAATTCAGTTAGTACTTTTTGCTATTATTAGCTGTAAGATTTGGCCTTTATCTGTAATGCACATCCCACATCCTTGGCTATATAGCAAGGGTGTGGTCTTGTCTTACATTCCCAAATTAATGAATATTATTTTCATCTCACTGTGTGTTCTTAGAGTTGAGTAACAATATCTTCATAAGCTTACTCTATAAAACTTATCAAAGCTCGTGCTTTTGTGAATGCTAGGAACCAAACTACTCGTAGATGAGAATATTGCAATGTTATCCATGATGTGCTTCACCGGGTGAATATTGGCTTGAGCAAAAAATAAGATATCGTCGTTGGCAAAAAACAGATGAGTGATGTCTAAAACCTTGTATTTTCAACGATACTTAAAATCAGCGGGCTTAGGCTTCAAAAGGCAGGAGAAAACATTCAAATTGGGATTCTTATTTAAGTGATTTCTTTTTTGATGATATTAAAAATAAATAGATATTTTATTATATTTTTATCTAATAAAGCTGGAATCTTGAAACAAGATTATTTTGTTTTACGATGATGATTGAAAATTAGCGATAATAACAAATTTTATACTATTGTTGTTTTCTATTTTCGATTTGATTTTGTAAACAAGGGGAACAAGTTTCGTATGCTAAACAGTCTAAAATAATATAAATTTTAATTTGGAATTTTAAAATATTTTGAGAAAATTTTGTAAATGTTATTTAGTTTCGCTTTTTAAATTATTTTAATTTGGCAAATGCTATCACTTTCGCTATACCAAATTCACGATTTTACCGTTACATATAAAAATAGATAATTTAGAAATAAAAAACATAAAAAAGTATACGATATTGAATAAATATTACTTTTTGTCCCATTAAAATTATATATAAAAAATTGGTACTAAATATTCTAAATATTCAATCAAATTTTGGCCCAACAAACTAGATATGATAAATCAAGCTAAGGTAAGCAAAATATCAAATTGCCAATCAACATGATCTTTCAAATTCATTACTTTTTTAACTATCCAATTAACTAGTCATTTTACAGTTCACAGTTATTCAAAAAAAACAAAAAAAAAAGTCAAAAGAACATCCAAAATTTTGCTACAATGTGTCAAATGTATTTTTTGAAGAAGTCTCCTCGTTATTTCCCACCAATATCTTCATTGTACCAGCACTGTTACAATAAACTCATAACTGTCTGATATATTCTTGGAATCATTACATACATAGTACATACACACACATTTTAGTCCATCTGCAGTGTCTCAGCCCTTTTTACTATACAAGGTACAGCTTCTTCTTTAGTCTTTAACTTTTCGAATTTTTAGTTTCACATTTCTTCTGCATGCATGTTCTTGATTTAATAATGGTTTGATTTATTTTGTGATAGAATTGTTTTTCTTGTTATGGATCATGTTTGCTGAATTTTGCTTTTATGATATGATGTATGAATTAGTGTTATTCGTTTGTGGTCTTAACGGAAACAGTCTCTCTGTTTTTTGTAGCGGGGTAAATAGGTAAGAGTCTCTTTATTTTTCGTAATGGGGTAATTAGGTAAGTGTCTCTTTATTTTTCGTAGTGGGGTAAATAGGCATGGTTTTGCGGACATTGGTTATGTTTGGTTTAGCTGAAATTTTTGATACTCCTGATTAGTTTTTGGAAAAAACTGAAAGACTGAGAATTTTTTATACTCCTGATTAGTTTTTGGAAAAAACTGAAAGACTGAGAATTTTTGATACTCCTGATTAGTTTTTGGAAAAAACTGAAAGACTGAGAATTTTTGATACCCCCGATTAGTTTTTGGAAAAAACTGAGAAGCGATTATGTTTTTTTTTGGAATTAAGTATTTCCTTTTAAGATTAGATGATTAGAATCAAGAAAATGTTTGTTGTTTTTGAATGTAATTTCCAGGTGATTTAGAGAATGCTTCTTTTTTTGTTAATAACATAGAGCGAAATTTCTTGGATATCTTGATTTTGGCCTTGTTACAGTGTGTTGTTAAGCTTTGGTTAAATATCTTGAAAATCTTTATTTTGGTTTTGTTACTGCACAATTACATGGTTTCAGATGAAATTGCATGAGAAGTTGTGTTGAGTTCCAAACTTCCTAGTTCCTCGGACCATACGAGTTGAATGTCACTATGTGGAGGAGTTCAACACATGTTATACGTGCTACCTCTTTAATTTGTATTTGTACAAAGGTTGCCATTTGATTTCTCTTACAAGGAAGAATTGGACCCTCAATCTATTAGATCAATTTTTTATAACTAGAAATCGATTTTTTTTGAACTAGAAATTGTTTTGTGTGCTTGTGCTCAGAGGAAACTTTTTTTGTATTAGTTTTACTCTCCTAGCATATAGACACCAAAGTTGTAATGATTTGCTTTTAGGGATGTTAGCATCAATTTTTTGCCATCTTCCGTATTATGTTTTATCTCACCCCACAATTGATATCCTTATCTGCGATTATTTTGCATTTTAAGAAATGCTGTATATTTGGCTCATTGTCCATTACAATATTCTGATTTGTTATTTGTTTCAAATATGGGCCAGGCATTCCATTTATTCTAAAGAAACTGATAAGCAATCAATCTTTCTGTTTTTAGGTGTACAACTCGATAATGAATGTTTCAGACGAAGCTGAGGTTCATATGCAAATGGATAAATCTGCGAAACCAAAGTTTAGAAGCTCCTCTACTTCAATGCGTAGTGCATCAATATCCATTCCAATGCATTCTCTAAGTTCGAGTGATGTGGAAAGTCATTTCTTAGGTCATAGCGGCCCCTTGCATAGTGAAAGAAATATATCATACATGCAAATGAGTGATCCTGTATATGCAAATGTTCAGAATGACAAATGCTTTCAGCCTACACGAGGTGCAATGGTGAGCAGAGCAGCTGAGAAAATATCAGAGAAGTATCCTTCAGTCAAAGGAGTGCTTCAGAACGATCGGCCACTTAGCAATCATGTAGTGGCAAATGAAAATTTGTTAAGGGCTGGTCAATTGGGAATGTGTAATGATCCTTATTGCACGACATGCCCAACGTACTTTGAAGGGCAGCGAAGGACCAAGAAAGTATTCAGTGTATCTGACCAGAAGGTTCGATCCTTTACTTGGTCAAAAGATCTTTATTTATTTAATATCCCTATAATCTGATTATTTATGTCTCCGTCTTTCCTCGTGTTTTTAAATTTGAACTTTTTCAAAATTTTAGTTGTTCATGTGTGTGGCTCGATTAAATGTATTCTAATGTACCAGCTTGATTCTGTGTTCAAGGTACTTCTATATCTGGAATCACGACAAAGTTCTGACTTCTTGGTCTAGCTAACTTGACTTTAAGAAAATATATTAGAGTGTGTTCTTCACCATCAGTCACAAATTCTGCATTGCAATGTTTGTATTGCATTTTTGAGTTCTGACAATACTCAAGAAAACTAGAATCTTCTATGTAGGGCTGCAGACGGTAGTTCAGGCTTGACTCAGATTCAATTCGACTTTTAGCCAATAATATTCAAATTTAATTATAAGTGATAACAAATTTGAAATGCTCTTTTTTACTTGGAAGTAAAAAATAGAGAAATTTGACCATGCTTATACTGACTTATATTTGTCTTAATTAGTTTAAATAATTTAGGAGTGCCTGAATACATATATTCTATAATATGCGACTTGAGTTTGCCAGTTTTCCAGATGATGTATATCAGAGATGTTATGTACAGTAATATTTTGATAATAGACAAATTTTATGTGTCATATATGTAATATAAAAAAGAAAACTATAATACGTTTAAACTCGAATTTGGTTATTTGTATTCATCTAGAAATGAAAAACAGGAAGTGTGCAAGTAATTCTTATGTACTCATATTGGATTGCACATATTTGCGAATTGCGAGTAGTTCGACTTTCGCCTGTGAGTAGTTTAAATCCGACCGTATGAGACTCATATTAGACCTGTACTAGATTATATTAGTAGTGAAACTGTTAGAGGATTAACATAGTTGGACAGTTAGTTGTGTACTGCTTCATTGGCTATGCGCTGAGGTTATTACTGAAAACATGTTTAAAGTACATCACATGCTTTTCGTTGGATAGAACTGAGACAATAATCAAAGGCTAGAATTAAGAACTCAATTTATAATATGTCAAAAAAGTCATTAAGAATAAGCTAGCAACTTTGCTTGCGGACATTGAGTTACAAACTGGCTGTACTGACGTGTCAACTGTTTCATGTGGATGTTTTATCATGTCATTTGTATACTTAAGGAATTTATCAATTCTTTTTCTTCATGATAAATATTAAATTTGGGAGTATGAGTCTTCATTTAGTCTTTACATGTATATTGATTTTTGTAAGACAAGTGGCTGTCAGCACGTCAGTCAGGTGTTACTTTCTTCTCTTACTTCAGAGTTCAGCTTTTATCGACTCTGTTTTCTCTCAAAAGTTAACTAATTGTGTTTTCGCAGCAGTTTCTTAATATCAATTACCAGCAGTTTTCTATCCCCGACATCAAACAGGGAGATGCCAAAGGTTGGGCGTGGAGAACATTTTCTTCTCTGTATCACTACATTCCCGGAGTTATGAATCCTCATGCTAAAATAGTTCAATTTTGGAATAAGTTCTTCGTCATCTCGTGCTTATTTGCAGTTTTTCTAGACCCACTCTTCTTCTTTTTGCTGTCCGTAAAGCAGGTATGGCATTTTCCTTTTAATATCTCACTGCTTGATGCTATTCTGTCAATGCTCTTAGAGTTTCCTTGAATTATTGTGTAACAACTCTCACTTGACTTTGATGTAAATTCTTCGTTAACTTCCTTTTGTGGCAGTAAATCATGAAAATATATGCCATCTATTGCTACGAGTCTATTCTACTTCATATCATGATGCATTCCTGGGTTCCAATGTAGATAACCATTATAACATTTAAAAGTCAGTTTGATCATTACTAGCGCACATGTTAATGCAAACAACATTAGTCACCATTTTCACCTCCATCTTTAGTACAAAATGCTTTATTGTGCATGTTTGATTTTTACTTTGGAATTATTATAGAGGGTAACTCATCCTTTACATGCCAATGTCTTTGTAACAGGAACACAAATGCATAGTCTTTAACGAGCCCATGACGAAAGTTCTTATTACTTTGAGAAGCCTGACTGATTTCATTTATTTACTGCACATGCTTCTTCAGGTAATCAAAATGATGTTGTCTTTAAGAACCTTCATTGCTCTTATCGCTGAAGTTTGGTTTGCTACATATCCTGAACCAGAACTACATACTGGAGTTGGTTAACATGAGATTTTGAACCAAAACCTGGCATGGAGTCAGATACCCTAAGTAATTATATTTATAATTTGTGTCTGTTCTCTGGAAAATATATATATGGAAACCGGGAACCAAATAGTGGTATGCAACCAGGCTGTTCATTATCAAGCGATAACATGTATTTTGTAGTCCTGGTAAATAGAGTTGTATGTGGCAGCCTTAAAACCTTAAATATGTTAGTCAGGAAAATAAAGCGCCGCAAACTTAAGCACATGATAATGATATGATATATTCTAATTTACTCCAAATACATGTGGATTTTGTAAGATTTCAACTTGGCATTGATGCACATAAAGTGTTATTTTTGTTACTTATTTACATGCTTCATAGTCTGATAGCTGTTCATTTACATCTTTCAGTTCAGACTAGCCTACGTCGCACCTGAATCAAGGGTTGTGGGTTCTGGTGATCTAGTTGACCATCCAAGAAGGATAGCTCTCAATTATCTCCGCGGACACTTTCTTATTGATTTCTTTGTAGTGCTACCACTTCCCCAAGTATGATATATATACACTCCTCCGTATGATATTATTTTAGGTTTCATATATCCCGGTATAGTGTCATCTATTGTTAATTCTTTATTATATATGGTTCTAACAGTCTATGGAGTTGCAAATGTTTTACTGGCTAAATTAGTTAATGTTGATGAATTAAGTTGTAAAATTTGTAAGTTTGATGTTACTAGTTTCAGAGTTTTACTTCTACAATTATCGGACCAAATTTAAAATGTTCAACTTACTAGAATAGCTCAATTGATGAACACAAATTATGTTTTCCACATTAGCCAAATGTTTTATTTATATAATTCAGTTCATTTTTAACGTAACTTAACAAAGGACTAAATGATCAGCAATTTTAAAGTGGAAAAAAGCCTAATGGTAGGAAGCCAAGTTAAAAACTGATTCAGGATCTTTGCTTAACATCTAAGATTTTTTCTTGATTGTTTTCTCATGTTCCTTGTACATGCACATGGAATTAAATCGGGTCCTCCTAAATGTGTAGATAATTATATGGCTGGTTCTCAAAAAGTTTAAAGGGTCTTCTGGTGCGAATTATGCAAAAAACTTTCTGCGAGCAACAATTCTCATTCAGTATATCCCGAGGTTGTATAGGATTCTTCCATTGCTTGCTGGTCAGACTGCAAGCGGTTTCATCTTTGAGTCAGCATGGGCGAATTTCGTTATTAATCTCCTCACATTTGTGTTGTCCGGCCATGTGGTTGGGTCTTGCTGGTATCTCTTTGGGTTACAGGTGGGTCAATTTCATCGGTTGTTTCGTGTTTGAATTATTCTTGCTCTATAACCATGATAACTGATAATTGCTTCTGAACTGTGTAGCATTTTAAAAATATAGCAAATGGTAAGTCAAGTTTGAAAGCTATAAGAAGCAATTCATCGTACTCTGATGATATCAAGATTTTTGTGATTGTAAAGAACATTGATAACCAACTAAGCTACCTGAAGTCCTGGACCACCTTTCTACAGTCCCTTATAAGAGATTTCTGTATTGGTTCTCGGAGCAAAGTGCTCCTAACCCCATATTGAATATTAATTGATTAACTACATACATTTTACCTTGTTCCTGTGAAACTTTTACATCTGATATTTTAACAATGCAAAATTATCACAATAGTGCACTCTGCGATGCTACAAGTAAAACGATAGATTGCGATGTTGCATCATTGTATTTATATTCTGGATTCCATGACTCTCTAGCATATATGATATCTGGAGCTATTTCAAGTTTCGGATCTATTTACCTGTTAGAATATATTGGTAAATCAACTTATCCTGATACGTTGAAATTGAAAATATTTCTTTGGTATAAAAGCATGACAACTTGATATGCCTTGACATTTATAATATTTGGGATATAGTGACTTTGGTATCTATCCACATTTTAGAATACTGTGCAAAGTAAATTATCCCGGGACATCAAAATATTAAAAGCTTGTTTGGCACAAAACCACGACAACTTAATATGCCCGCTTTGGCGTTTTACATTAGGACATATTTTCCTAGTATATTCAAACTTTAAGTTATTTTTCGGTGAAACATTTCAAAAAATCATGTGTTACTTTAATGTGGCGTTTCAAATCCTTTTCTGGTTGTTATGCTACTTACAGATAGCAGTCCGTTTTTCCTGACTAAGAGCATGAGTTGTTATCCTAACATTTCTCTTTTCTGTATTACTGCTTGCAGAGGGTAAATCAATGTCTTAGAGATGCCTGTCTTGAGAATTGGTGTATAAGATATATAGACTGTGGGCAAGGAAATGAGAATGAGAGGTTCCAAGAAAATCCGGTGTCATGGACAAATTGGACAAACAACGCCAATGCTA
This sequence comes from Apium graveolens, assembly GCF_009905375.1. NCBI lineage: Eukaryota > Viridiplantae > Streptophyta > Magnoliopsida > Apiales > Apiaceae > Apium > Apium graveolens. Next base: position 271,666,967 of record NC_133653.1, read on the forward strand.
ATGCTTGTTTTGGTCAAGGCAGTTTTTCATATGGAATCTACACGCAAACAGTTGGACTTACCACCGAATCTGCTCTAACCACGAGATACATGTATTCATTGTTCTGGGGTTTTCAGGTACCCTCTAAAATTTTTCATTATCTGGTCTTCTTTCTAATACGTTGTCTTTACACGTGTGACCTTATAAACATGGTCTTTTTTATGATGGTGGGGTTACCGACATATTTTTTATGAGTTTTAGTATGATGGACGACAACTTAATATTGTGAAGTACGTTAAATTTATTTTAAGTGTAAAGTTTCGGAAAAGCTCCTTCCAGATCAAGGATTCTGAATTCGCAAAACATACGTTGCCAATAAAGTGAGAAAGTAGTTTCATATAATATCGTACCAACTTCTTTAGTTGGTGCAATGATAGTGTACATTCATCCAAATAAAACAATGGTAGTAGTTATCCTAAGTTTATCAGATGAAGAAGTTATATAGATAAATTTTTTGTATGTTGCCTTGGGGGGAGGGGGGCAACATACAAAAAGTTTCACACACCCCCTCCCTCAAAAAAAAAACAAGATATATGCTAATTGCTAAAACATCTAATATTTTTAAAAACAGTTCATAAGGTCTTCAACTTTTTAAGGTTTTGATCAAGCATGCAAGTATGGGATGTATATAGTTATTAATGATAGAACAAATGATTATCTGTTATTATACAATCAATCGTGGTACAAATTATCATAATAATTGTTAATATTTTATTAATATAGGATGGACTAAAATATAACGTCATATTAAGCATGAGTATCCTACTAATCTAGTATCATAAAGAAGAACAAATTATCTAAAAGCTTGTTCTTAATAAAGTCCTTTCAAGTTTTATATCATATGAATCTCTTAAACTTTTGGCTGAGTGATTCAGTGATTGTGACACTGTTGGGATTATAACATTCATGATGGTTGCATTATAACTTCCGTTGAAAGATGCAACCTGTTTGATTAATAATTGAAAAAGGATTCACCGACTGGAATTGATGGATTACTTAATGTTTTCATTTAAAAGATTATAAATTTGACATGTTTCTTATTGAGGTAATTTATCTTTTCATTTAACCTAGCAAATTAGTACTCTGGCTGGGAATCTTACTCCGAGTTACTTTGTGGGGGAAGTTCTGTTCACTATGGCCATCATTGGCCTGGGTCTTTTGCTTTTTGCTCTTCTCATTGGAAATATGCAGAACTTTCTACAAGCACTCGGACGCAGGTATTCTATGTTTATATTTTTAGCATTCAATTTTAGAAAAGGTCATATGAAGGACTGGAAAAATTATTTTGTATTGAAAGCACCTTAATATATTTCAATGTACTAACTTTCCTACGAAAAAGTATCTGTGTCCTGATTATCCACCTAATTAATCAGAGAGCTTTTTTTCTTGTAATATATTATAAGTTAGAGATCGGAAACCTTTCCTAGTTCTTTATGCACCAGCAGAATAGTCAGATTCAAGATATACCTAACAAATTATCGACAGATGTTGGCGACTTCATCCATTATCACTTCCCTAAACTTACCTCCAGAAGTATTAATAATACCTCATCTACCATTCCATGATGCTTTCCAACCACTACAAACTCAAGCACTATTACTACTGATTTGTCTTTGTCCAAAAACATTATTTTTTCCATCAAAATATCTTATTTAGCTACTTTATGTACTATCAATATATTTGATAATCTGTTGCTGCTAGTATTTTTTCATACAGACATGAATTAATGGGATGCTTCATTATGTTCCCTTCAATCCTGATCGTTTGAAAATAAATATAGTTTTTTTAGTTTTTTTTAACATCTCATTACAAGAAAAAATGGTTTTCAAATGCTATGGAGAGTGTCTATACAATATTTGCAAGTAAGATCTTCTGTCTCCCTCTATATCTAAATATATTCTGGTGCATTTTTTTCTTTTAGGAGGCTAGAATTGTCTTTAAGGCGCCGGGATGTTGAGCAATGGATGAGCCATAGGCGTCTGCCAGAGGAACTTAGAAGGTAAAAGTTCTATAAATTTCTTTCTTTCTTGAATTTGGCCATTATATCAATCATCTTTTCATGAAATTCTAGTTCTTATTCCTCAATTGTCCGTGTTCTTCAGACCTGACAATCACAGATATTCTAAATGTGTAATGCTATCTCACTGTTGTTGACTAACACCTTGTCAAAGAATAATAGTTTCCCCCTGGTAAACTAATCTCAGATTAATTCTTACCTTACATTACTTCAAATTGCATTCTAATTGTACTGATTCAGTGGCTTTTGCATTAAGATTTTCTTGTGCAGAATTGATCTACCTCAGCAATATATATATATATATATATATATAAATTATGTTACAGAATTAAACTGGCAACCCTGATGTTTGCATGTTTAAGTAGTTCTGTAGCATTTACACCTAAAGCCTGACGCAACAACCTGGTAGAGTATAACAAAAATTTGATGTAGCTGAACTGTCCATAGATATTACGGTGTTATTTTGGCTGCTTTTAGAATGTTAAATGGATAATTTGCTAGAACTACATTAGTTTGTCAATCTAGTGTATCTGAACAATGGTTCTTTTTCTTTTCTTTCTTTCCATCTTATTGATGTCATACAAAACACACACATTTTGAGATTTTTTTTTTCTGATTCTTGGCTTTAACCAAAGTTGACTCATTTGAGAGCTTGTGCAGGCAGATCCGTGAATCAGAACGCTATAATTGGGCTGCCACTAGAGGGGTAGATGAAACTATGCTTTTGGAGAATCTACCGGAAGATCTTCAAAGAGATATACGTCGACATCTCTTTAAATTTGTGAACAAAGTGAGCCTGAAAAGTTACTGCTATCTTTTGTTTTTGCTCCAACAGTCCTCAGATAAAATTTTCTGTTGGACCAGTTGGCTTCCTAGAACCACACCGTAGTCATTTTCTTCTAAAGAAAATAAAACTTCTGTATTTTCAGGTTCGAATCTTTTCTCTAATGGATGAAGCCATCTTAGATGCCATGCGTGAGAGACTGAAGCAAAAAACATATATCAAAGGGAGTAGAATCTTAGTTCCCGGAGGTCTGATTGATAAGATGGTTTTTATTGTTCGAGGTAAGCTTGAGAGCATTGGAGAAGATAAGAACATAGTTCCTTTGTCTGAAGGGGATGTTTGTGGAGAAGATCTTCTTACCTGGTGCCTTGAGCATTCTTCTGTAAACAAAGGTGCTGATGCATTTTCCTAATTATTATTGAACTTCTCTTATTGGCATTTATAATCTTGAACTGAACTCAGCTACATGTAACTTTGCTTGAGAACAATTATCTTCAGGATTCTGTTAAAATGTAATTAGATAGGATTCCAACAGCCAGGCTCTCTCGTCTCCCTTGTAGTTAAGTCAGCTCTCTATTGAAAAAAGCGGCTGGAATTATACTTGCAACAATTATTTTCAAGATTCTGTTAAAATGTATTGAAAAAAGTAGGCTGGAATGTGCACATTGCAACACATTCTTACTTGCAACACATGAATATGATATATACAACAATTAGAAACAGCCCCTTGTCTCGTATTTACAAGAATTGTTCATTTGAAGTCATCTTGCATATTTTAATGGTTTCAGTTAAATAACTCTGTGATGTTTTCTTCTTCTACTTTTATGTCAGTATAAGTCACAATATTGCAAGCATATACATTTCATTTAAAAAAAATTGTTTCTCTGCAGATGGAAAAAGAATCAGAATTCCAGGACACAAGTTGCTAAGCAATAGGATGGCAAGATGCTTAACAAATGTAGAAGCATTTATACTCCGAGCTGCAGATCTCGAAGAAGTCACTAGTCTTTTCTCTAGGTTACTGAGAAATCCACGCGTTCAAGGTGCCCTCAGGTAAATTTAAAGAAAACTATCCTATAGATTTCATTAAATGTTCTTACTATAGATATGTAGTGTTTGACTACCAGTCTAGAGTCTAGCAGTAAGTGAACTGTTACATCCATATCTTCTTGAAGAGTTGAAGTTGTATTTTGTCAATTCACTATCAATATCGCTACTTGTCTCTACATTAATGTTTTGCTACAATGTATTTCTTTCATGTGGACATAGAGATTCGAGCTTATGGCCATTGGAAAGCAATGTATCTTGAAACATTCATAATATACTGCATTAATCTAAGCAGTTAATTAAATTTCATCATGGTACATATTCGTCTGTTTGCAGGTACGAATCTCCTTACTGGCGGTGTCTTGCAGCAACTCGGATCCAAGTTGCATGGAGGTATAGGAAGAAGACGTTGAGTCGTGCAACAACTGTTAGTTCTGCATCATGAAACCTTTTCCCGAGAAATGTCCTAGCTAGGTAAATTCGAAAATTGTTATGTGCCTCGAGGCATCAATATAACATGTTACAGTAGACAGGCAGTAGCATCATGTATCATGTATTCAACTAATGTAGGAGTATGATTGCTGAATGTTGCAAGCTTTATTGAAGGAAAATTAATGAGTTCAGCAAAGAAACTAGTATGAATTAAGTATTACAGAAGCTCAAGGATCTCTCTATCTTAGTGGCTCATGAGCTGGTGCCATGTTTTCCCTTGAATTTCAACAGGGCTTTGTCACTGTATACTACATTACATCACTGATATTTCATTAGCCTCTTGGTAAAAGAATGTTAAAAATAACAATTTTTTTGGTGCAAATGGCTGAAAATAACCATTCTGGAAGTGGATGGCTGAAAATACCGTTGGGTATCGTGTTTTGTACTAGATACGCATTTGTCAAATGAGTATCCAATTTATTTTCTTTAAGATACGCATTTGGCAAATGCGTATCTCAATAGTAATACCCAGACTACAAATCCGTATCTTTAGTAATTTTCTTAGATACCCAATTCTCAAATGCGTATTACACTTACCCAATTACAAATTGCGTTTTCAAAACGGTATTTTCAACCATGTGTTTTGAAAATGGGTATTTTCAGCCATTACACTCCAAAAATAGGTATTTTTAAACATCATCTTTGGTTGCGGTTAAGCCTGTTGGAGAATTTTATTATTAAAAGACTAATTTTCAGTTAATAATACTTTATATCCCCTTGTTTTGACTTATTACTCTTGGCACTCCATATTACAACTTTATACATTCTGCATTCCACGACTTTTGAAACCGCCACAGTTTGCACCAACGAATATTCGTCAATGTCTAATTTTGAAGGGCATAAATGAGATTTGCAAAATAATGGTCAGATATATAACAATTTTTATAAGTAAACGTATCTATTTTATAATCTGACTGATATATTGCACGTCCCATCACTCTGACTGATATATCATTTATGCCCTTTCAAAATTAGACGCCGATAGTCAACTTTTTGGACATTTGTTAAAATGATGCAAACATATATTGAAAGAAGCGTAATAATTTAGAAAAAAAGTGATGTAAAATTAAAATTAATCTTATTAAAAAATATTATCTAATCTTTAAAAGTTTAATTTTAAGTCTTTAAATTAATAAACTAGTTATTCTCTTCACAAAAATTTAAAAAAAATAATGATCAAATTACCCCACTTTTGAATATGCATAACCCGAAATACTTACGGGCATAACAACTGCCCACACACTCAATAGCGGATCCAGGAGATTTACTATCTGGGGCACCCTATAAACATCTGGTTATGATTTTCAAATTAATTATAAAGTTAAATGTAATTTTTTATTTGTAATATTTATCCATAATATTTAAGAACACATATTTAGTTCAACATCAATGTTAAGATGTATTCATTTGCTATACAAGTGATTTTGTAATTGCGAGTCCAATTTCGATTTTTTGATTTTTGTTTGCTCACTAAAATCAAAATTATTAAGTCTGTCTTATCTTTTGACACGAGTCTTGTCCATTGACATGAGTCTGATCTGTTGAGTAGACTATTGTCATTCATTTTCATCATTCAAAATCCTTTCTTCGTTCTGTATCTCTAATCATCATGGAAAACCTAACTCAAATCATGAATAATATCACCCTGGAGGAAGAAGAGGAGGGGGGAATAGCCATCGAAGAGGAGAATACGCATGAGAATGTAGAGAATATCTGTGTTGGTGATGCAAAACTATGTCTTGTTGGCAGATTCCTTAAGCTGTGTTCCAGAAACTTTCTTTGGAGAGAAAAAAAAAGAAATGTAAAGAATATATTGTTGCTGAACAACTTTTATTAAAGAAAGGAAAAGAAAGCTGCAGATTTGGGAAGAAGTTTTCTTTATTTTTATCTCCAAAATCTTTTTCCCACTTTTGGAAAGATCAGGAGAGAAAGGAAAATTGGTTATTTTCTATTCTTTTCTACCGTAGATTCGGGAACACAGCGTTGCTGATGGTGTATTTGATTTCCAGGCAATGCAACAGACCATGGCAGCGCTGTGGAGACCTGGAAAGGGGGTGTATATCCGAGAACTGGGGGTCAATCTCTTCCTGTTTCAGTTTTATCATGAAATAGATATCAAACGGGTTCTGGAGGGTAGTCCGTGGACCTTCAACAGGAAGGTTCTTATAACATCTCGGATTCCGGAAGGCATAAACCCAAGATGTGTGCCTTTAAACAATATTGATCTATGGGTACAAGTATACGATTTACAACCAGGATTCATGTCAGAAAAGGTGTTAACCGAGGTGGGTAATCAGATGGGCACATTTGTAAGCTCTTGTCCAAGTAACTTTAAAGGAGTGTGGCGAGAATACATGTGTATTAGAGTTTCCATGAATCTATCAAAACCACTTAAGCGTAGGATGAAGTTGCGTAAAACTGGAAACGAGTGGATTTGGATTACGTTTAAATAAGAGAACCTTCCAACTTTCTGCTTCATATGTGGATTGCTGGGTCATGCAGAGAAGTATTGTAGTCAGTTGTTTGATAAACCAGAAGAAGAGATCACAAGGCCTTATGGTATTTGGATGAAGGCATCACTTAGAAGACAGACCAAACTGATTGGGGCAAAATGGCTGCGTAGTGGAGAGGAAGTAAGTCAGGCGACCATGGAATCATATTGACGTAGAGGTCAGTGTTCAAGGGTGGAGGAATTTCCGTCTCACGGGTATTTATGGCTAGCCAAATCGATCTAGAAGGCGAGAAACTTGGGATCTTATTCGTCATCTAGCCAGGGACAATAACCTACCGTGGTGTTTGATCGGGGATATGAATAATGTTCTAGGACAAGCTGATAAAAAGGGTGGTCGGTTGTATCCAACATGGCTTATACGTGGTTTCCAAGATGTCCTAGACGATTGTGAATTGACAGATATGGAGTTGCATGGCTATCCATACACGTGGGAGAGAGGTCATGGCACTGAAGCGTGGGTAGAAATACGTCTTGACAGAGCTCTGATATCTAACAGTTGGATGGAGGCTTTTCACAATGCAAAGCTAACTAATCTTCAAGTTTCGACGTCAGATCATTGCCCTATCTTACTTGAACCAATAGTTGAGATAATGGTGGTGAGAACGAAAAGATTCAGATTTGAGAATGTGTGGCTTAGAGAACCGATGTGTAAAAAGATTGTCGAGGATTAATGGGAAATACACGGTACAGACACTTTGCATGACAAGCTCATGGGTTGTGCCAAGTCGTTATCAGAATGGGGCCAAGATATCACTGGTAATTTCTGAAATCGCATATCACATTGCAAGAAAATCATTAAAAGGACGAAGGGTCGGAGAGATGAGACATTTGTGAAGCAATTTTAGGAGGAAAGTAAAAAACTAACAGAGGTTTATACACAGCAGGAGGTCTTTTGGAAGCAACGATCAAAACAACCGTGGCTTCGAGAAGGAGATCAAAACAGTAAGTTCTTCCATCAAACCGGTAAAGCTTGTAGAAAAACAAACCAAATTACTTCTCTGAAAAATGATGATGGTGTTGCTGTGAGTTGGGATAATGGGTTACAGGAGTTAATGATCACTTACTTTAATACTTTGTTCAAAGCCTCTGACACAGAGTGGGAACAAGTGGTAAACTGTATGCAACCAAAAGTGACTGAAGTCCATAATTGTCAAATATTGCAGCAAGTTGATATTCAAGAGGTGAAAAGTGCTCTTTTCTATATGCACCCAGACAAGTCCCCCAGACCTGATGAGATGAGTGCGGGATTTTATCAGAAATACTGGCCCATAGTTGGAAATGATGTCACAACCATGGTACAAAAGTTTCTAAATACAGGCACTTTTGATGAAGTAGTTACGGCCACAAACATTGTTCTTGTTCCAAAGAAACAGTCTCCTATGTCAATGGATGATTTGAGACCTATCTCTCTTTGTAATGTTGTTTACAAAGTGGCATCAAAGGTCCTTGCTAACAGGTTGAAAGAGGTTATTGGTCTGACAATATCCGAAAATCAAAGTGCTTTCATACCCGGACGGTTAATATCAGACAATATTATGATTGTTTATGAAATAATACATTACATGAAGAGGAAGACAGCTGGTAAACAAGGGTGGATGACATTGAAGCTCGATATGAGCAAGGCCTGTGACCGAGTAGAGTGGGAATATCTACGGGCTGTTTTAAGTAAAATAGGTTTCAACGACAGAGTCGTGAATCTGTTCATGCAATGCGCCACCTCAACAAGATCCATAATTTGTCACTCGGGTAGGGAGTTTGGCAACATTATTCCCGGTAGAGGCCTTCGGCAAGGCGACCCTTTATTCTCGTACTTGTTTCTTATATGCATAGAGGGATTATCAGCAATCATGAAGAAATATGAAAATCAAGGTCTTCTCGGAGGAATCAAAGTAGCCAGAGGTGCCCCTAGCATTTCTCATATGTTGTTTGCAGATGATTCCTATATTTTTTGCAAGGCATCTATCGAGAAGGCAAATAGAGTTCTTAACATGATCCATATTTTCGAAAAAGCATCGGGTCAAAAAGTGAACGTGCAAAAATCAAGTGTCTATTTTAGTCGAAATTTGAGCAACGCCCAAAAGAATGAGGTGTGTGGAGTCTTGAATTTTCCTGAAGCAGATGAGAACAACCATTATCTTGGTCTTCCAAATTTTATTGGTCGTAAAAAATCAGCTATGTTAAATTTTAAACGATTCCCGTCAGGTCAACCGCTCTGACTAACGGCCCTTGCATTATCGTCAACTAGAGTGATGCAAGTGAGGCCCCGATAACTAGAGTGCTCTTTTGATACATGGGCTTGAGTTAAGTGACCATATCGATATTTAACCCCTTTGGAAATGTGTAAAGAGATGGAAAAAATTTTGTGTAAATTTTGGTGGAAATACTCTGCCCATAAGGACAAAAGTATTCATTGGATATCTTGGGATCGTATGTACAGTCCTAAGGCAGATGGGGGTATGGGCTTTCGTCATCTTCACGATTTTAATATAGTTCTCCTGGGGAAACAAGGTTGGAGACTCCTAACAAATCCAGAGAGCCTTGTAGCAAAAGTTTATAAAGCTAAATATTATCCTCAAGGTAATTTCTTATCAGCTACTTTGGGAGGTAGTCCGAGTTTTGTGTGGAGAAGTGTGCTAGAAGCTCAGAGCGTCATTAAGAATGGAGTTGCATGTAGAGTGGGTTCGGGGTCATCAATTAGTGTGTTGAAGGATCCATGGCTTCCAGACGCTGAAAACCCTTATATTTCTACTAGCAATGCAGCCCTGGAAGTTCATACTCTGGAGAATCATTTGTTGAATAGTTCTCTAATACTTTCGATAGCTGGGATACGAGACTCAGAAGAAATGCAGCTATGTTGTGTTGGTCAATATGGAAATGTAGGAACGATCTCGTGTGGAATCAGCGGAGTTCTGAAGTGGTAGAAGTAGTGATATCGGCAAGAGTGGCCCTTAATCAATGACAATCTGCTCAAGACAAAACATTCGACAATTTTCTTGGTCATATGACCAGTGCAGATGGAGCTAAGCATTGGACTATTCCAAATGATAACACGATTAAGGTTAATTGTGATGCCGCAATCTTCGAAGCAACGAACTGCTATAGCTTTGCTTTCGTAGCAAGAGATCACAGAGGTGAGGTGTTAAAGGCTAGATCAAAGTACAACCTGGGGAATATCACTCTGGAGAGTGTCGAAGCTATGGGAGTAAGGGAAGCGCTCAGCTGGATCAAAGACAGCCATCTGAGCAATGTTTTTGTGGAAACAGATTGCCTCGTGGTGGTTCAGGCAATAAGAGGAAGGGGTGCTACTCTGTCGTATTTTGACAGAATCATAGACGAGTGCAAATCCTCTGATTTGAAGGATAGGAATGTCGACGTTAAGTTTGTTAAACGGTCTACGAATATGGTAGCTCACTTCTTAGCTAAGTCTATCATTTCATTAGCTGATCGTATTTGGAGGGTGAGTGACAACCATCCCAGATTCATTGATGTATTGATGAACGATTTGATTCATGAATAAAATCATCTTTCCTTTGGCAATTTTTTTTTCGTAATTGCGGGTACTTCATGGATTCAATTTACAAACTTAAAACTAGAAATTAGGGGTAGGGTAAGTTTTTGCATGATGAAGGTGTTTGATTTGTGAGTCCTACATGAAAATTATTTTTTTAATAATAGTGGGGCACGTGACCCCAAAGGTCTCAACGTGCATCCGCCTCTGCACACACTAGCAATAACAATATGCGTATACTTCGTAAACTTCTGTTTACTCTTATAACATGAACCATTTTTTAAATGAAATAATGATTAAATTATCCCACTTTTGAATATGCATAATCCGCAACACCTATGAACCCAAAAGGTGCCCTAAATACCCACAACCCATGCACTAGCAATGTACGGTTTTCAATTTTTGAAACCGAAAAATTTATGGTTTCAATTTCGGTTCCGGTTTTATCCCAAAATCTGGCCAAATTAAGTCATACTTTCCCCTACTTGTACCTCCATTTTTTACGTTCATAACTCGTCACCACACCTCCCAACACGCATTCCGCGTTTAGAAATTAGAAAGTCATTATTAGCCAATTATTTTAAATTGGCTACTTTTAAAAAGTTTAAGAAAATAGTGATCAATATAATTATTTATCTCCCAACCGAACTCATACATTGATCCAATATCAATTAAAAATACCTTGATCATATTATTATAAATATGTTGATAAAACAAAATAATGGACAAATACCAAAACAAAATAATACATTCTAGTCACGTCGGCCAAAAAAATTAAACTATTGAATCGACTTAAACAAAATTCAAAATAAAAGATAATTTGGTTAGGCATGAACGAAAATAATATACACTATTCATCCGGGCTTAAAAAATTATATCATTTATTCGGGGTAAAATAACAAATAAAAACTAAATATAGATAATTGGATTTGTTCTATTGGGCTAAAATAAAATAATATTCAACCTGGACTCAAATAATATACTATTCATTCGGGTTAAAACAAAATAATATTCAAACTGTACTAAAATAAAATTCAAAATAAACTAAATATAATTAGTTTGATGTGGTTAATAACCGGCTTACATATAATTACGAGTTTCTACTTTTACGTACCAACAATAGTTGTACATACATGATATTGTTATTATCCGTTTGTATGAATTATTTCTTATATACGCACAAGAAAAATGATTAAATTTTATCAAAATTGAACCCAACTGTTTTAAATGAATTTGTTGTTTAATATTTTATGTGAAAGTATTGTTTTGGTTCTAAATTTTGAAACACCGATAATTTTCCTGGGATTCGATTTGGACTCTCATTTGGACTCTCAAAACTAAAACTCGTAATTCGTTCCGTTTCGTATACTTTCATGTTTTATGTATGTATGTAAGCCAAACCCAAACATGACCGGTTAAAGATTTGTTTAGTTTCATGTTTATGTACCTTTATTTGTTGTACATTTTTTTCGTGTTTCGGATAAATTTTTGATTAAAAATAGAAATAAAAATAAATAAATAATTTTTTTTTCAAATATTAAATTTTTGGTACTCAAGTCTTAAGTAAATATATCTGGTCAATGTCTTTTAAAATTAAAATTTAAAGCTATTTTGTATTTATCTTATGTAGAAATTATAATATATATAGATATATATATTAATATATGTATTGAGATAATAATTTTAATACATTTATTTTAATATGTATTTATTTTGTGTAGTTTCGTTTCGTATCGTGTAACCAAGGGTAAACCAAAAATCGACACTAAATTCATCCGTATAAATTCATTTTCTTGTTCGTGTACTGGACTAAACAAATCCCATAATTTTCGACTGATTTTCCAATCGTGTTTTCGTATTGCATACATGCAAGCTATACTCAAAACTTTTTACGTCGATCTATGCTCAACCTCACCATATATATACCTGAAAATAAATAACGAATTCATATTAGATTATCAAAATCCAAAAATTGGTGGAATTTGTATTCAAATATGAGTAAACTAGGTAAATAAATTAGGGGGTGTATTCGTTAGAAAAATTTCCCAAAATACGCCATTTTTGGATTTTAACCGTACAAAATACTGATTGACGGTACCGTCCGCCAAAAATTATCCACAAAATACACATTACAGGAATGTGTATTCAATTTTTAAAATTTTAGCAAAAAATACGCATGACTAACGTGCATATTCCCTTTTATGACCAACGTGCATATATCAAAAAGTCAAAGGGAATACACATGCTATTCATCCGTATGCGTATTCTTTGTTAAAATATAAAACTCAAATAAGCATACTCCGATGCGTGTTCCGTGGGTATTTTAGGAGAATACTATTGTCAATCGATATTTTGGGAAGTTGCCTCCAAAATGGTGGATATTTTATTTTTTCACAAGATTTTTAAATATTTTTCTGGATTTAAAACTTCAATTTTAACTATGAAATAATCATAAAATTTTAAATTTATTCAATTTAAAATTTTAAAAATATCTTTATAATATTGAATAATTAGGATTTCAATATATTTTTTTAAAACTTATTGCTAATTATTTAATATTTTTAAAAATCATTCAGACTCTCACGATAATCCAAAATCCATATTGTTTTTAATCTATAAAAAAATATGTATTTTGTAAAATTTACTAGTATTTATTTAATGTATTTTGAAATTTAATCAAATTGTATAATATTATGAAAGATTCTTATTAAAATCATCAAATAGTTTGTACAATCATACTTCTTATTAGGTAAACATTTATGTATATATAATTATCAACAATTTCAAAAATTTCAAATATATTTTTTTCAAAAAATAAACTAATTATTATCTTCAGAGATATTTTTTGACAAAATGTTAGATAAAGTGTATACTCTAACATGTTTTTTAGTTAGTGTGCTAATATATTTTATATTATTTAAGTCGTTTAAACTAAAAATTAAAAGTGGTGAGTCAAATAAAAATTTATGTATATTTAAAAAATAAAAAAAGAAAAAAGAAATATTTCGCAGGTGAGATTTGAAGTATACATAGATTTATCTAAAATATATAATTAAGCTATAACTAATTATACAAAATAAAGTAATGATATTATAATTATTATAACTAATTATCATTTTCAACTAAAACTCACTATTAATTCAATTCAATTAATGATTTAAAAATTTCAACTCAAATTAAATTAAAAAATAAGCAATATGAAATAAAATTCATGAATTTTGCGTTATTTAAGTTTGTGTAATTGAATTACGAGGCCATATATGTTATTGGATACTAGAAAATATTATAATCAACTAATTAAGGTTTGAAGATAGTATATTAAAACATTTATATGTGTTAATATAACCTTTTTCCTTTCAAAATAGGTCGTTAAAAAATTTAAATTCATATAGCATTAGATTTCATATAAAAATTAGTGTAATTTTTTTATACTATATTTCTACCAATAAAATTTGTTGTTAATTTTATCGAATAATTAATAGTACATCTATTGTTATAACTAATTATTCATAATATTAATTAGATATTTTTTGTTACGTACACATATAGTTTGTTTGGTTGGAGATATTTAGAAATCAGATATTAGTTTTGATTATCTAGATTTTAATTTTATAAACTCCTTATTCAAACCCCCAAATTTGAGTTTTTCATTGGTGGATGGGTATATGGATATAGTGAATAAAATTTGTTTGCATTAATTTATTCTTATTCAAGCACTAAATTGTAGATTTTAATCCAAAATAAATTAATAAATTAAGATATATTAAATTATTATTTGAAATTTATAAATAATTTTGTAAAATTGGGAATAAAATATATGTATTTCAACATTTAACCAAACACATCAATCTAATTTCTTAATTACAACTTATACCTCTGCCGCTAAATTATCCCTTAATTCTTATTCTGTATTTTTATTTCTTCTTACCAAATTTTAGGTAAGATAATACATTTTAGAAGATATTTTATTTGCAGAACATGTACTGGAATTTTACTCATATAATATAAATATAATCTAAACCCTTTTTGTACTAGTTTGTATATTAAAATGGCTATAAGACTATTTATTAAAAAAATTGGCTATAAGCCAATACCTACTGTACGCCCCAAAGGCAAACTCAAAAAACCCTAGACAAATCTTCTCATTTGTCCAGTCAGAAAGCAAGGAAGATGGCGTTAAACAATGATCTGTATGTTTTGATTTTGGACTTACGTGAAGAACTCTTAGAAGATATTGTCATAAAACTACTGGTAAAATCTATCTTCCATTCAATGTTTGCATCAAAATTATGCTATATTTACATACCCACTATCTCTGTTGGTATGCATCATTGTGTGTCTAGCATTTTTTAGAAGATCTTCACGAGCCCAACATATATTACTTGAAGAATAGAAGTCATGATAATGTTTTTATTGATTGCTTTGAGGGCCATGAAGGTGCTTTCTTTACTGGTGCTGCATATTGGATATGTTTAATTCGATTCACCAGTAAATTGTAATATTTTTTGATACCAAGATTGATATGATTGCACAAATCTGGTTGCAGTAGTTTACTATCTACCCATTTTATGGTAATATTTTCTAAATTCATCTACAAGGCAAGGAGGCCTTAGCAAGGGTTTTGGAGAACGTTTACAGGATGAGACAAAGTTGTCAATCACGGAGGTCCAGACCATCACGGTTAATGTCAATGAAGTGATGTCATTGAAGTGATTAATCGCCAAAAGTGCTCCCCATCTAATGCTGTGCTTTCATTTTTCCAAATATTAAATTATGCTTGATAGTGTTTAAAAGGCTATCCCTTCACCAAGTCATTGCCAGCAATCACCTCTTCTCCCTTGCGGGCGAGTTCCTTTCTTGTCTTGCCCACAAACTTTCTTTATTCTCATTGGAGAAAAACGCTTCAACGGCAAGGTTTTACATATAGGGCTAGCTGCTTTTTTATCTCGGTTGTCGTTCTTTTCTTTAATGAAGGGAAGACCTTTCTTCATATGGTACCTATGACCGAGCTATTCCAACTCTTTCTTTGCTGAAGAAAGAAAGCTAAAGATATTTTGTGATAAGATTTTATGAGCATATTGCTTGTTTGATCGTTATCTATCATTCATACATACATTGATACATATATACATGTATAAAGTTTGACGAGAAATTTATCTCATTTCTTATCACATTTACATGTTTGTATTCATTGTTTAACTAAAAGGACTCCTATCACTATATAAAAAAGCGACGTGGTTTAATAATGCCTCAATCTCTCGTTCCCGACTGCCACATATCTTGCTATATTTTCTTTTTCATTTCATTCTTTCATTATGTGCTCTTAATTTCTATATATACTTTTTTCTAGCACAAATCGGCATCTCTGTAGGTGATCCTGTTAGAATAATATAAGATCTTGGAAAGAACCATTCTCTAGCATCTTGAGTTTTTAGAGTAAGTGGTTTAAAGGGCAAATCTCTAGCACCTTGAAAATTTTAGAGTAATTGGTTCCTTGACATATCCCATCATTATTTCCACTCTCTATTTCTCTCTTTAAAATTCTTCTTTTTCATAAAATTAGATATTGATTCACCTATAATTTCAACTCTTTAACCACTTATTGATTATATCTTCAATAACACTACCACCAAAAATATCATATGGTACTTTGTTGTTTGCTATTTATTCCTTATTTGTTGATTTTTCTTTCCATTTCGTTTGATTTGTCTAATTTCTTCTCTTATGCGTGCAAATTTGTCAATTTCCAGGTATTTTTCCAAGTTAAATTAGTAAGGCGTGGCTAATGACAATTTTTAGAAATCAAATTTTATAATTTTATTCAAATAGATGGATTCTTGCTAATTTTTTTGCCAAAATATATACTAAATTTTATATCAATGAGATTGAATCAAAACCAACTTTAATGCTTCTTTCTTTAAAAAATTAAAATTTATGTTCAAATTTATCTTTGATACAATTAAGGGAAAGCCAATTGTGATCCAAATCATGTATATATTTTTTGAATAATATATTTGTTAATTTTCATTTTAAGTTTGAGTTTCAGTTCGGTTTAGGTTTTGAACATATTTTATTAATACTAACTTATAACCCATGCGATGGACAGTTTTTTTATATCTTTTATATCGTTGTTCATAATTCAATACTATAGTCATATTCTCTATGATTGTATTATAAATCATTCTTATTATTTTCTCTATGATTATTTTACGATTCTTTTGTAATTAATTTTAGCAGTACTATTTTTCATTTTTTTTAAATGTAATAAAATCGTTTCCCATCTTTAATTGTATAAAAAGAACGTAAACATAAAGTAATTATATCTGAAATAATACAGTTAGTATACACATATAGTTATCATAAGCAATTTATAATCCAACGGATGATATGCTAACTTTAATAATCAACAGATAGAGGATTGTTTGGTAGTACAGTGACAAAATCTTCTAATAAGAACTACTTACACTTAGTATGTATAAGGATATACTTTTTGAACTCTTATGAATAGGATTGAACTGGAATTTCATGATTCATGTCGATTTTTGATTTACCCTTCGTGCTAATACATGAATCAAGCACAATTGATCAAGCACAATTGATTGAGAAAGATTAACCATGGCACAAAATTTTAACTATGTTTTGTATGAATTTCTTTCTCGAAAAGCTCATATCCAATTTTTGAGGTCTTCAACTTAATTAACCTTTTATTTATGAATTTGTTACAGAAAATAAACAATGAAGAAATTGCTCCAGAAAAGATCGAGTTGCCCTTGAAAAGGCTTACTTTTGGAGGTAATTCTTCTTTTACATTTGAAAAATTTAAATGTTCAATGTTTTTTTTTATCTTTTTTAGTATAGTTAGTTTTTGATTTAGTGGTTTTCGTCATAAACTATTTTATACATGTTTTCTTGTTTATATAGTGAAGATGTTTGGATAAATTAAAAAAAAGATGCCATGAAGTCCAGGGTAGTGGCTTTGATTTTAATTAGAGCGGGTTGCGCTTTGCCCTTTAAGGGCGTCTTTGTGAAACTTGGCTTCAAATTTTTTCCGACATCTCTCGTCTCTTTAAAAATATATTGGTTATCATAAACAAAGAAACCTAAACAAAGAAACTTTTAACTCTAATAATTTTTCAAAGGCAAATTCACAAAACCGTTGATAACATCTTTAATCCTCCTAAATCCTCCTATATTAGATCTGACTTAGATTTTATAATTTTTTAGCTCATATTTAATTTAAAATTTACAAATTTTCCCACTTGAATTCAAATATGAATATGGGACAGGTTCATTATTAATAAAATCAAATATGGATTCAAAACTATACCATGCGAATTCGTTTGGGTCGTAGTTCTATATAAATTCCTTATGTTTCCATTTCTTCATCGTTTATACCATACTAGTATTTTTTTACAAATTTCGAAACTAGGGACTAGTATTAGATATCCAATGGGACCGGTTCAATTTCGTTTTACAACTTGTAGTTCTTGTTTAAAAGGTAACATTGAAATTTGTTTGTATTCTTGTCATAATTTTTTTTATAGTTATAATTAGCTAATTAATTCAAATAAAAATCATAATCCAAAAGATATTCAGATGTTGCTCATTGTCAAGATTTCAGGGGATTAAGATTTGAATGTAGAAGCATGGGTCAATATTTCATTTTTAAAACAATAACAATATGTTTATTGATTTTAGTGTATAATATAATAGAGTGGGTACTTATGTTAATGACACATGATTTATTTTTTAATTAAAATTATTTATATAAACTAGTAAGTATCTTTATTAAGAAAAAATCTAAGTAGATGCACAATTTTAAATTGGGTTAAATGACTATTTCATCATTGAAATAAGGCCCAACATTAACTAAAAAGTCCTGCATATGGATAAGTAAACCTAAAAAGCTTGCACGAAAGATATCAAACTT
This sequence comes from Apium graveolens, assembly GCF_009905375.1. Classification (NCBI taxonomy): domain Eukaryota; kingdom Viridiplantae; phylum Streptophyta; class Magnoliopsida; order Apiales; family Apiaceae; genus Apium; species Apium graveolens. Next base: position 271,685,296 of record NC_133653.1, read on the forward strand.
ATATAAAACTTTCACACCGTTAAGTATCGTTTGACTTTAAACAAAATCCGTTAAATATCACCACGTCAACCACACTCCACTGGGAAAATAACTTCCAGTTTTAACCCGTTCCAATTATATACAACCAACCCGATCCAAAATAAATAAAAACAAATATAACCCACCATTCTTCTCTCAGTATTTCGGTCCATCAATGTCAATCTCATGTGACTGGTTTTTTTGCAACAATATATGCATTCGTCAATTCTTTCATTGTTTATCTATAGACCCAACAACATCAATATTAAGAAGCAATCTTAATATAATCCACTTCAAACAAATTTACATTCATTTTCTTTTTAATTTAATCTCATTAGAAACTAAGTTTTATCGAAACAGAATACTCACGCTCATGCATACAAGATTGACAATGACTACAAATACAAGATCACATAAGAATTTTCTTCAATCACTTGGCGTTCATAGCTAAATATTGCAAACACTACAACTAATTTCAGAAATTACAATAACATTGGTAGTAAAAACTCACTTAGTTTCATAAAATCTTCATATTTTATATCCAAAGTTTGCGGAACCAATGTTATTTGTTTCTTATGATTCTCTCAGATGTAGCAACACGTGTTCCGTTAATGATTCTCACATCTATGTCTATGTTTACATAAATTGTTGATATGTTAAATTAATTTTTTGTTGGACATAGTTATTATTGCTGATATGATGTCACTGCAATTGTAATTTGTAAGGGGATGAAGAAGATAAACAGTGAGAAGGAAGTGGTAATTACCTTACTTTGGATCGGATTGTATACAAATGGGCCCGGATATATATGTTCGTTGGTTTTTGTACCTGGTTAACAAATATGCATGCACCCACCGTAAATATTATACACATCGGCAACCCCCGTTTGATTTTTAACTTTTACAAATGGCGCAAACCTAAATGAGAGTTTTTATTGGTTTAACAAGTTAATTGCAAATTTTTTCAGTTCAGTGACCTAACTGTAAGTTAGGCTTCACTTCGATGATGGAATAGCCATTTGACCCGTTTTAAATTCATCGGATGTATACCGAGGCGTTTGATGCTCAAATTAATTTCTCATATTCTATAATAGATTTTTATGGATTTTTTTTAAGAAAAGTATTCTTTTATAGTTATTATGTGGGGCCTTAATAAATTTATATTTTGAAAAGAATTGCCAAAGATTCATTCAGACAATTACATTTACTAGCCTGCACTCCATATATATTACACTGTTACTACTACGACAACATATCTCTTGTTTTTTTTGTAGATACATATTCATGGACGATACTGGAGACATGGTTGTTAGCTCGGGGGAAGATGGCACCGAAAGTCCCCGAAGAGCGTGTCATTACCAACGGCTCACAAATCAACAAATTGAAAGGCTTGAAGGGTATTATTAATTTTTGACTAGTGTTTTATTCATTTTTATTTTTTTCGGAAATTAATTTTTTCAAAATTTCTTGGTGAAAAGTTTGTTGTGAATCTACGCTTTTGTCACTTCTGTCAGTAAGATTTATGAAAATATTTTGAGTATTGGGATTCAATGTTGTTTATTTCATGAAATAACATGCTGTAAAGGTAAGTTATGGTTACGTCTTACCTCGAGAGTCCCTTTGTCTACGAGTGGATAAATGGTATATGTTTTGTTCGGTTGTAAGGTGATGAATCTATTTATAATTTCTAATAATTTTTATATATGTTTTTGATTGAAGGGCAATTAATGAATGTCCTCATCCGGATGAAAAAATGAGAATGCAACTCTGTAAAGAGTTGAGATTGTCACCACTCCAGATAAAATTTTGGTTTCAGAATAGAAGGACACAACTAAAGGTTCATTGATAAAATTTTAATCATTGAAATGTTCTTAGGCACAACAAGAAAAAGCTGACAACTCTGTTCTTCGTGCGGAGAATGATATGCTTCGATCTGAAAATATAGCCATCATGGAGGCGCTTAAGAATGCGCATCTTGTAGAGGTCTGGATCAATTGCGTGAAGGAAATGCTCATTTGAGTGAAGAGGTTTGTATAATTGTATCCGTGGTCTTTACTGCAATCTATGTAATAAGATTTGATATTAAACTTCATGCTCTATAAGTAATTAGTTATTTAGTTAAATTGAGAAATGTTAATGTCCTTAATTTATTATTACATGGGTAGTTTTAAATGTGATTTTTTATGAACTGCAGATTCAAAGACATGAGAGCCTAGCTGCCAACATGGGAAGGCCTCTTTCACAACTCCATGTGAATAATGGTCCATCATCGCTTTATCCTGATCTTTTTTCAGGAAGTACTTCATCGACCATTCAAAGTATGCCATTCCGGAGAACATTCAACCTTACAGATATGGACAAGTCGCTCATGGTTAATGTTTCTCTTAATGCTATGGAAGAACTGATCAAGCTCGCACAAAGTAGTTCACCTTTATGGATAAGATCGTCGGCTGATAGATGTGAAGTTTTAAATCGTGCAGTTTATGAGAGCATCTTTGCCGGAGTTGCTAAAAGTCCTAATGTTCGTATTGAGTCATCAAAAGATTCAAGTGTTGTGATCGTCGATAGTTGTCTGGATTTAGTTGATATATTTATGGATGCGGTTAGTTTTCATTTTTTTCTATTACTAAATTCGTTAACACTTAAACACTAAAATGTTGCGGAATATTTTGATGTGGGGTGGTGAATATATTTCTACTTTTCAGAACAAGTGGATGGAGTCTTTTCCCAATGTTATTTCAAGGGCAACAACTGTTGAAGTTATATCAGCTGGATTGATGGGCAGTCGGAATGGCTTGTTACAAATGGTAACATATATTTATTTCATTCACTTTTTCTCCGCTTCTTTATAATCTTTGCATGTATTATGGTAGAAACATTTTGAAAATGAATTTATTATTGTTGCAGATGTATGAAGAGTTGCAGGTGTTGTCCCCTTTAGTGCCAACCCGTGAATTCTATTTTCTTCGTTTTTGTCAGCAAATTGAGCAAAATGCATGGGCTATAGTTGATGTTTCCTATGACTTTCCCCAAGGACCTTTTTATAATTCTCAGAGCCCAGTTCGTCGTCTACCTTCTGGGTGCATAATTGAAGACATGCTCAATGGCCACTCGAAGGTGTTGCTAAGTTTTTATATCACAACCGTTTGTTTTTTGGTGTTTTCTGACCTGGACGTCTTTCATGATGACAGATTACTTGGATCGAACACACGGAAATAGAAGATATAAGACCGATTCACAATCTCTATATGAAACATGTTGGTAGTGGTTTAGCATTTGGCGCCATAAGAAAGCTTGCTACACTTCAAAGAACATGTGAAAGGCTTACCTATTTGATGAATTCCAGTAATATGTCTGATCTGGGAGGAGGTAAGGCATCTAAATGCCCCGCATTTTATTTTTTCCTTATCTGTTACTCTTTAGTGGTTCCCATTGTGCCAAAAGTATGTGGATAATCATTTTGCACCTGATATCCAGTAATTACATCCCCTCATGGCAAAAGAAATTTGATGAAGCTTTCCGAGAGAATGGTTAAGACTTTCTGTTCTAGCATCAACATAGTTAATGAGCAGCAAGTGACGATATCTGGGATGAACGATGCGGAAGTACGAGCAACTCTTCAAAAGTGCACTGATCCAGGCCATCCTAACAGCATGGTTCTCAGTGCAGAAACTACTATTTCGATGCCAATTTCTTCTAAAGTGATTTTCGATTTCTTAAGGGACGAAAAAAACCGACCTCTGGTAAGATATATGACACAAAGTTTTTTCTTCTGGTGTAAAGCTTTTTATGCACATTACTCTGATAATGAACTTTTTTTGTTTGTCTTTTTAATTAGTGGGATGTTCTTTCGAATTATATTCCTGTTCAAGAGGTTGGCCATATCGCGTGTGGATCTCATCCTGGGAATTGTATCTCTGTTCTCGGGGTATGATTTTTAGTTTTTTGCTTTAAGTTATGCTTGTGACCTTTATCTTTTTTAAAGGCAAGGATTTTTTAGGGAGGCCTTATAGCGAACCCTGATTTTCACGTGAGCATTTCTACAACTTCAAATAAGTTCTTGATCTTTATTCTTAAAGCATGATAAGAAAGCTTATAATATCTTATAAGTGACTCTTATTTTTAGAGTACGGAGTTGCAATACTCGTCAAGTAATTTACTAGCAGTCCCTGCTTAATTGTTCATTTCTATCAAACAAAATCCACTACAAGGCCAAAACATTTTTGCAAATTTCATTACTACTTCAAGCAAGCTCTTATCTATATTTTTCGAAGCATCATTAATCTACATGCAAAATAATATCTCATAATGTACAGGCCTTCAATACTATCCAGAACAACAAGTTGATTCTTCAAGAAAGCTGCATTGACTCATCAGGTGCCCTTGTTGTGTACTGTCCTATAGACCTGGTTACCATTAACTTGGCTATGAGTAGTGAAGACCCCTCATTCATCCCCATCTTATCTTCTGGAATCGCAATATCCCCTGATGCTGGAGAAAATCTGGGTCCTGGAGAACTTTCAGCCGGATCACTTGTTACAATAGTGGTACGAATTATCGTGAGCAACTTGACATCGGGTAAGATGAGCCAGGAGTTGGTGAATACAGCTAATAACCTGGTGAATAAAGTTAAAGCTGCCTTGAGGTAGAGTTGCATCTGTGTAGATGTTAGTGCATGGATCTTCAATACCATGCACAGATAGTTGAGAGAAAATGAAGGTCAGTTGAGGGCGCTGAATATGTATTTATTAATTTTTCTGAAGCAAACTTAATGCTTACTGTTTCTTCTGCTACTGGTTTTCGCTTTTCTCCTGCCGAACTTAATTCAGTACCAATTTCAATTTTCAGATACTTCTGTTTCTTTTTATCTTTATCGTTTAATTTACTGCATTTTTTAGAAGATAATGTCAATAATTTGGTTTTGCTTTGTTAACTCGGGAGTCTAAAAGGCACCCTGTTTGATGAGCACTGCTTACATGCGGGGAGATTAGTTGATATTAGAAAGGCCAAACTTAACTTAAGCTGCATTTACTGAAAAACCCGTAAACATAGCTAAAGGTAAGTTCCGCTTCTGCAATCTCGACCATTTATCCTATTGATGGAGGGTGTCACTCATAAACAGTGCTATGAGTTTTAACTCAGTATTTAGTTTTATACTAATCCCGGGTGTTAACTAATTTCATGTGTGAAAAAGTTAATGTCTACTGCTGAGAGATAAAAAGGATTGAAAATTGTCTTCTAGCAAACATCTTAACCTTTGTCTGCTTCATCAAAGCAAAGTAAGTGATAAATGGTTACATGTTTATAATTTTGATAATCAGTTGATCGTTAATTTAAACACATATTTCCTTATTTATATTATAGTATTACGGACAAAGTTCTTTAAAAATCTTCCACTTCATACATACCAAGTTTGATTATAGTATTATATAGTTTGATTTCATATAATAATTATGATAACTGGAAAGAATATAATTTTGTTGATTCATGGAATCAATGGACCACTTATCCTTTTAAGAAGGGCCCTGAGCCAACCTTTTTCATTAGTCCTTTTATTGAGAGTCTTATTCTGCTTGATGTGGATGGAGATATTTGAATAAAATAGCAAGTCAGAAGCCTTGTTAGAGGATTGCTCGAGGTGGCATCCCAGTATAAATAAGGACCGAGGCAAAAGATTTATGATTTTCGGGAATTAAGGGTTTTTCTTGATGAACTTCCTTATTTTTATGTTAGTTTTTCTCAACAATAGTGCTTGTTAAGTTTGCGATATTACCTTTTTTATAATTTTTGTGTATGAACTTTTTTTGTATGTTAGTTTTTCATGAAGCATATAATTTTGTTGATTCATAAGATTATTGGACCTATTTTGTTGGAAATAATTGAAGCCTTCAATATTACCTTCAAGCCTTGTGTTTTTACTTGCACTTTTTTGTATGTTTTTACTTGCACTTTTGAGTCCTACTTGTGTTGTTTTTATATCAATCATACCCTACTTGTGTTGTTTTTATATCAATCATACCCTACTTGTGTTGTTTTTATATCAACCATACTCTACTTGTGTTGTTTTATGTGATGATGAGCTGAAGTACTCAGACTTACATTGAGAGTGGACTTGTGTTGTTGACTTACATTGTTTCTTCTCCTCTGTTCTTTATTTCAACAAGCAAATCGCGTCAATGAATCCTTCAAGATCTTAGAGGTAAGAAATTGACTTTTTATATATGTCCTGTATACACATGTGTGCGCTTGTGTGTGTTCTAGTGCTGTTACTTTCAGTCTTTGTTAATTAGGGATTTTCGATCCGTTAATATCAGAGCTGCATACTCCTGAAATTATATGTTTGTTTGGTGAAATTTTTATGGAAGAACTCTTGCTTTAGATTTTGAATATCAGTAAATTGAACTCGTTTTTGATGTAACAGCTGTTATGTGGAAACTAATTGTGTTCAGAGTGTTAATTTTTTTGCTCTTTACTAATTTTCGAGTGTTTTTATAGATGTTTGTATTATAGACAGAAAATGAAGATCCCAGCCACAGAAAAGGGGAACAAAGTCGAAGCAGAGCAAAAGCGCAGAACAATCTCTTAGCAAGCAAACCAACTTTTTATCTCTGCTCTAGAAATAGAATATTGTTGCTGCACTTGTGTTACAATGATGCAAAACTGTGAATTTCTATTTGGATATACGAACCTCGTTGTAAATGGTGTGATTTTACTCATCATTATTCTGGATTGTGTGGTTCATAAGTTCCAAGAACTCCAAGAAGCAGAGCTTACAGAGCAAAATAACCAACTCTTACTGTTGTCTACACAAGTATTGTGTTACCGTTTCTCACTTGGTCAGATGCAGCGAGCGACATCTAACTTCCATGATAAATTGGTGATCGGAAAAGGCGGATTTGGAAATGTTTACAAAGGCACTTTTAAAGTTGGACCAACTGTGGTTGCCATAAAGCGGTTACACTCCAGGTCCAGTCAAGGACCATTAGAATTCCGGACGGAAATTGAGATGCTCTCAAAATTTCGGCACAGCCATCTAGTGTCTTTGATTGGTTATTGCAATGATGGTTATGAGATGATTTTGGTTTATGAATTTATGCCAGGTGGCACACTAGCTGATCATCTGTATAAAAGGGTAAGAGAAGGCCATAAGTCTATGCCTACGCTGTCGTGGGTTCAACGCCTTAAGGCTTGCATCGGAGCAGCACGTGGACTCGATTACCTTCACACTGGTACAGGCACTCAGCGCAGAATAATACACCGTGATGTAAAGACCACAAACATTCTACTCGATGAGAATTTGGCAGCTAAGATTTCGGACTTTGGATTATCCAAAATTAGTCCAGCAAATCAGGCAACTACATATGTAAGCACTCGTATCAAAGGTACCTTCGGTTATGTGGATCCATATTACGTCTCAACTCAAAGATTGACGAGGAAATCCGACGTATATTCCTTCGGTGTCGTATTATTGGAGGTCTTGTGTGGAAGACCAGCAGTGGACAAAACTCTGGACAAAGAGCAAAGGGGTTTAGCTGAATGGGGACAACACTGTTTTAGAAAGGGGCTTTTGGGGCATATTATTGATCCAAAAATGAAGGACGAGGCGTCTCCTGATTGCCTAGAAGCATTTGTGAAAGTTGCAATCCAGTGTTTACAATTTGTACCAAAACACCGTCCTACTATGGCTGAGGTTGTCGTAGCTCTTGAGTCTACCTTGGTGTTGCAAGAAAAAAACAATAATTATGTTCTGCCCGAAGTCATAATTAGTGATGCTGACCAAGAAAAAATAGATTTTTCAAAACTTAAGCAGATGTTTGTTACTAGCAAGAAGGAAAAGCAGTCTTCTACTAAAGTGACTTTCACTGAAAGGTTTACTACTTACAAAGGTCATATGCAGAGCTTTCTACAAGCAATCGGAGGCAGGTAATTCTATATATTTATTTTGATCAGTGTGCAGGACTTGACCATAAATTATGAATCGGAAGAAATTAAATTTCTTTGACAACATTAGTCTATGTGAAAATTTATGTGCCCCAATTGTTTAGTTCACTGAAAAGAGAGGTATTTGCTTCCTAGTGTCCACTGCACTAACAGAACAGTCGAACTCGTTCAATTGTTTAGTTCACTGTAAAGGGAGGTATTTGCTTCCTAGTGTCCACTGTACTAACAGAACAGTCGAACTCTACAATGCTGACAGTAAAGTATAGATGATACTGTTAGCAAAGGTATATAAATCAATTATTTTCATTTAAATAATTATAAAGTTTAAATTTGTTTTGCTGTAGTATCAATTCTTGGATAATTCTCGACTGAGGGAGAAGCGAACTCAGGAAATTAGGGTAAATTAGCATTTAACTGGTTGATACAGGCTAGGAACCGAGCACTAAATTGAATCACAGCAGTATTCTACCACAACAATCTTTGATAATATAAAGCCAGAAGTACTGTGACATTAGAAATTAAAATGGAAGTCCAGGTAACAATATAGATGGTAACTGAAGTGATAAGTCAGAGTAGCAATTCTCGTGAACTGGACAGGTACAGAGTGACAGTGAAGCCATCGCTATTAATTTGTTCACGCATAAATAAATGGGATTCTTCAATATGTTCTGTTCCATCTTGATCTCCTGAATATAAATCTACCTTTCTTGGTCTAATTTGAATATAAATATAGATCTTTTGAAGCATTTATTTTATATCTCAATAAAAGAATATACGGTTAACAAATGCTCTGGAGAGTGTCTCTACAATACGTGCAAGTTAGATCTTCTGTCTCCCTCAATAAAAAATAATATATTTTGGTTCATTGTTTTCTTTTAGGAGGCTAGAATTTTCTTCAAGGCGTCGGGAGGTTGAGCAATGGATGAGCCATAGGCGCCTGCCGGAGGAATTTAGAAGGTAAAAGTTCTATGGGTTTCTTCCGTCCTTGAATTTGGCCATTAAATCAATCATCCTTTCAGAAAATTCTAGTTATTCCTCAATTGTCGAAATGTGTAATTTTATCTCACTGTTCGCTGACTAACACCTTGTCTGAGGGTAATATTCCCCTACTAAACTTACTTCAGATTAATTTTTACCTTATTCACATTACGACAAGTTGCATTTTGTTTTCCTGAATCTTGGCTTTAAGAAAAGTTGACTCGTTTGAGAGCTTGTGCAGGAAGATCCGTGAATCAGAACGTTATAATTGGGCTGCCACTAGAGGGATAGATGAAACTATGCTTATGGAGAATCTAGCGGAAGATCTTCAAAGAGATATACGCCGATATCTCTTTAAATCTGTGAAAAGAGTAAGGTTGAAAACTTAATGCTATAATTTGTTTCCGACTGCTCCAACAGTCCTCAAGCCACAAGGTAAAGTGTCTTTTTTCCTTTTTAAGAAATTTGAACTTCTCTATTTTAGGTTGGAATCTTTGCTATGATGGAGGAACCCATGTTAGATTCCATTCTTAAGAGACTGAAACATAAAACATATATCAAAGGAAGCAGAATCTTACTTCCCAGATGTCTGATCGACATGATGACTTTTATTGTTCGAGGTAAGCTTGAGAGCATTGGAGAAGATAAGAATATAGTTACTTTTTCTGAAGGTGATGTTTGTGGAGAAGAACTTCTTACCTGGTGCCTTGATTATTCGTCTGTAAACAAAGGTAGTTATGCATTTTCCTAAATTTAGTTGAACTTATCTTACCGACATTTATTATCTTGAACCCTGCTACATGTAACTTTGCTCGAGACAGATTACTACTAGTAACAGAACAATTATCTATCAAGATTCTGTTAGAATGTACTTAGATAGGATTACCTCAGCCAGGCTCTTTCGTTTCTCATGTAGGCAAGTCAAGCCTCTACTGAAAAAAGCAGGCTGGAATGTGCACATTACACTTCTATCAGTTTTTACCGGCTTACATATAATTGCAACATATTTATATGATGTATATAACAATTTGGAAACAGCCCTTTGTCTCATAATTACAATAATTGTTCTTTTGAAGTCATCTTGTATATTTAATGGTTTCAGTTTAATATTTCTGTGTTAAACAATTTCATGATAAAGAACTAACAATATTGAAAGAATATATAATTCATTTTAAACAAAATTGTCTCTCTGCAGATGGAAAAGGAATCAGGATTCCAGGACTCAAGTTGCTAAGCAATAGGATGGTAAGATGCGTAACCAATGTAGAAGCATTTATACTCCGAGCTGCAGATCTCCAAGAAGTTATTAGTCTTTTCTCTAGGTTCCTGATTAATCCACGTTTTCAAGCTGCCCTCAGGTAAATGTAAAGAAAACTTTCCTATACATTATATTAAAATGTTCTTACTGCAGATATATGAGGTATTTGGCATGTCAATGGAGCGAAAATCCAATTCGACCCGATCCGATCCGAGGTCATTTTAGTGGATATGGATCGACCTATTAAAAATCCGATCGGAGATCCGATCTGATAAGAAAAATCCGATTATAAATGGAGTGGATATGGATTTAGGTCGATCCGATCCGTTAATAACCCGATCCGGTTTATATATATATATAATATAATAAAAATATTTTTTAATAATTATAATTTTAAACGTATTATTCTCGAGTGAAATTCCATTATCTATATTTTGTTCGGTTTAGTCTCTATAGTCTAGTCAATTTCTATAACCCTGGTTCTTTTACCTTTTAAAACCGCATAACCCAAGTCTCAATTCATATAACACTTTTATTTCCATGTCAAGTCCAGTTATCCTCGAGTTAAGTCCCATTATTCTCGAGTCAAGTCCCATTATCTATATTTCGTTCGGTTCAATCTCTATAGTCTAGTCCATTTATATAACCCTAGTTCTTTTACCTTTTAGAGTCGCATAACCCAACTCTTAATTTATATAACACTTTCATTTTGCAACATCAATTTTTTTCATTGTTAGAATTAAAATACTGTACAACCCAATAATATGTTTGTTTCAAAAAGCGAATTTTAGTTCGTAATTTATCTTTGGACTTCATTATATTCTACTTGTATTTTAATATTTTTTGAAATTGTCAATTTTAAAAAGATTTTGTAATAATTGAAGTTAAAAAAAAATAAATATACATAAATGGAGCGGATATCCGATCCGAAATCCGTGATCCGAACGGATCCGGATATGGATCGGCCTATTAAAAATCCGGAGCCGATCCGATCCGAATCCGAAAAAATAAATGGATATGGATATGGATTTAGGCCGATCCGATCTAAACCCGATCCATTGACTGGCCTAATTTGACTACCAGTCTAGAGTCTAGCAGTAAGTGAACTTTTACATCCGTATCTTCTTGAAGAGTTGAAGCTGTATTTTGTCAATTTACTATCAATATCGTTACTTGTCTCCACATTGAGGTTTCGCTACTTGTCTATACTAGCCCATCTAAAACCTTAAGGTAGTAGAGGAAGACCCGAACAAGATCTTATAGTCCCTCCCTAAACCGAGTTCTCATACCATGTTAAGTAACTAGTCCATCTAAAATCTTAAGGTAGTAGAGGAAGTCCCGAACAAAATCTTATACTCTTTAACATATACAATGTATTTCTTTCATGTGGTCATAGAGATCCGAGCCTACGGTGATTGGAAAACAATGGATCTTGAAACATTCATAATCTACTGGATTAATCTAAGCAGTTTATTAAATTTCATCATGGTACGTATTCGGCTATTTGCAGGTACGAGTCTCCTTACTGGCGGCATCTTGCAGCAAATCGGATCCAAGTTGCATGGAGGAATAGGAAGACGCGGTTGAGTCGTGCAACAAGCAGTTAGTTCTGCATCATGAAAACTGTTATGTGCCTCAAGGTATCATTATAACATGTTACAGACAGGGGCGGTTCCAGCATGAACAAAGGGGTTACAAAAGAAATATTACTCCCTCCGTCCCCCTCAATTCTTTACATTGGGGACGGAGCTCCTCATACCCTTTAATGCTTTAATGCTCTTATTAAATATAGTTACATAAATCTTTTTAGATTTTTTTTCTTCTAAATAAAAATATCATGTTCAACCTTTTATAAAAAAAAATTAAAAATAAATTATGAAAATATACTTATAGTTGCCTTAAAATGCATGTCAAACATGTGAAAAAAACTGTAAAGAAATGTGGGGGACAGAATAATAAATTTTTTATTATGCATTCCAAATTCCAGTTTATCCTAAATTATTGATAATAAATTTGATAAAAGCAAAGGTTATTTAAAAAGATAGATACGAAATCATCTAGTAATTATCATAGTTATTTAGTAAATAATGTATTATTTCAAAAATAGATATAAATATGGATACTTAAAAGGTTCATTTTTTACTACATGCTACATGGTTACCAGTAGTGTAGTTATTACTTATTAGTATGGTTTTTGGCGGATTTAACTTCTAATCTCTTCTATATATAATAGGAGAACAAGAGGATAATTAGTGAGATTAAAAAGACTAAATTACCCGTGTTTTAATTTTTTTTTATAAAAGATGTGCTATGTGGGAATCGAACTCGAGATATTTCATTCATATATATACAACTTCATACCACTACACCATAATGTAATGTCACATGTATTTTTTATCATACACATAATATGTAAGTGTGCTAAATAAATATTTTATTTAACTTTAAAAATAGTTACTTGAATTCCGCAAAAAAAAAGATAGTTACTTTAATATTTGTACAGTTAATTTTAAAGAATTAAATTCCGGATACAAAATTAGACATAGTACATAAATGAATTATTATCTTATTTATTAATCTTTTTTAGTTTAAAAATGTATCTCATATATTTTTAACATATTTTATTATTACAAAAAGTTATTAAAATATACATGTATAATTTTTAAAGAAAATATTGAAAATAAAATCGCTTATATATAAATAATCTATAATGGTATTACATATTTAGATGAGTTCAAATTACAATGAGTCAAAACATTTTATTTTATTCCAATTTGCAATTAGAACTTGATCCATTTTTCAAAAAATACTCGAAATTTGACTACATGACCCGGCCGAAAAACATCGTCACATTCTACGTTTAGTAAATTTAAATTACAAGTTCGGCCATAATATCTTACCAATAATATGAATTTTTTTAATATCTTATGTTAATATAAATTAATGTGTTTGAGCTGTTTATAAGATCAAATCAATTGATTATTAATATTAAAATTACTAACTTCACTTGTAGCGCATTATTATTTTTGGAACTTGTCCCGATTTTTAAAATATTCAAATTTTGATATGAGATCTCACGAGATTTTTTAAAACTACGATGATATATTAAATCGATTTATTTTTTATTTTTCACTTAAAAAATACTAGCTTTTTAAAAAGAATTTTTCTAGATAAATAATATTCATTGATCAAGATAATGTTGTACAAATATTTTGAATTATTCAAATAAAAGTTATATCTATACTATATTGTATATATTGATTTAATGTATTTTATACTATTTAAAAAAATATATATTGTTCAATAATCTGAATGAATTAACCAGAATTAACCAGTTCAACTGACCATGTTGATAAGAATCGGCAAAGACTTTGTACACGTCCTCGAGGGCAGCATTCATGGCCGTCAATTTGGGATCCAATTCGAGATTTTCTTTAAATAACGATATAATTATAATTTTTCCTTCGAATCCTTAAAAAAAATTATGAATATCAATAATAAGTCTTTATAATATATAATTTCTTTTTATGTTACAACCATGATTGCACTACTAGAAAATGGGGTTAAATTCAACCGGTTAAATTCAACTGAACCTAAACTCAACCGTATATGGTTGAATTTGAATTCAACGTTGTTAGACCTTTGACCTGCGCTCAAATTCAACCGAACAAATTCAACCGTCACTAAATTCAACCGACTAAATTCAACCGGTTTTCAATTCAACCAGAACCCGTTGAATTTAGTATTCCCAATTTTTCCCTGAGCAGGAAATTTCCCCCCAAAAGTTAAATTCAATCGAATAAATTCAACTGCTTTATAGTCAACCAAAACCGGTTGAATTTAGAACAACCAATTTTTGGGCGAGCAGGAAAGTTCCCACCAAAAATTAATTTAACCGGATAAAATCAACGGAAATCTTATTCAACGATTTTCGGTTGAATTTAGTATGAACACTTTTTTGTTCGCGAGAAAGTTCCCACCAAAATGAATAAATTTAGCGGATTTTAAATTCAACCGTATCTGGTTGGATATACCCGTTGTTCGTTTTCAACCGTATATGGTTGAATATACCTGCTGTTCGTTTTCAACCGTTTCCTGTTGTATTTGGGTAACACATTTAGAAACCCCTACTGTCAGTATCCTTTCTTTCCAGTGGTCTCTTTTTTCTTCTTTCACCATTTTTCCTATCTCCTTTAATTTCTTAATCTTCAATTTTAAAAGCATTCATGTCCAAGTAAGTATTCTTTCACATTTTTCATACATATACTTGTAATTCTTGTATTCATATATGTCAATTGTGTTAATATTGTTAATTTTTTTATATGTCAATTGTTTTAATATTGTCAATTGTGGCTAAATTAGTGTGATTATTACTTGTTTTTAGTATGTTAAGATAATCATAAGACATTGAGTTATATAATGATTGTATCAATCGGACCAATGAAATATTAATTTAATTAAGTTGTTTATTGATGTTAGTTCTTGTCTATAATAACTAATTAATCAAAATATGATAATTGTAGATGGCATCCGATCGAAGTTGGATGCATCGTAGGTTTGATGCAAGGAATAATATAACCGAGGAGTACAAATATGGTGTACAAAATTTCATCAATTTTGCTATGAAAGGGGAAGTTGATTCAATAGGGAGGATAAGATGGCCATGTAATGAGTGTGGAAATACATGTCGTAAATTACCCGACAATGTAACTTATGATTTGTATCGACATGGCATTATGGAGTCATATACTAAATGGGTTTTTCATATTATGCTAATATAAAAATCCAAACTATTATTGTAGTCTGCTTTAGGCTTAAAGAACCGACCTACAGATTACCTGTAGTTTGGCTTTAATAGTAAAATATAGATATAGATTTAATAGTAAGATATAGATATAGATTTTGTTAAATGATTAAAAAGTTGTGTCTATTATTTTGGCAGTGTAGTCTAATCAGATTTTTATTCTTAACCACATGATACGCGCTCAGAACATATGGAGGTGGACGAAGATGACAATGATGTTCATATAGACGACTTGGAATATCGCTTCCCACTTTAACCGAAGATCCTAGCTTATGATTATTTTGCCTAAGAACTTTTCTAATTTTGCATGTGGTAGTTTGGTCTCAAACTTTAAAATTTGGCCTATGTTTTATGATATCAAGTTACATATTTTGTATTAGGTATAAAAACATTGAACTAATGCGTGTTTATGTATGCATTTCAGTTTGGTTTATCTAATTTTTTGTTTTATTTTTTATTAATAGTTATATATCTAAAGAATTGTACGGGAGGCAGCTTATTCAAAAATTATTTTACAATATTGTATTTTAAAATTCAACTGTTAATGGTTGAAAATAATACTAATTGCTTATTAAATTCAACAAGAGATGGTTGTATTTAATAGACATAATCAAAATTAATCAACCACTTCCGGTTATTTATGAAATCTATATTCAACAAAATTTGGTTGAAATTAATATATACAAAAAATGGACTAGCTTACGAATCAACCAAAACCGGTTGGGTTTAAAAAAATAAATTCAACTTTTTTCGGTTGTATTTAGTAATTTTGGCGGGAAATTTTTTTTTGGTGAAAATCAAAATCAAATTTTAATTTTTTTTTTGAAATGTGTAAAGTTAATTTCAACTGGAAGTGGTTGAAAATAGTGTCAGCAAACTCAACCGAAAATGGTTGAATATAATCATAAATTCAACCGGAATGCTAATTTCAACGGCCTTATTTACAACCGATTGGCTGCATAAATTCAACCGGATCCGGTTGGTTTTATGCTAAATTCAACCGAATACTGTCGGTTGAATTTAGCCGCTTTTGTTGTAGTGTTGATACTCAGTTGCGTAAAAACTAGATATAGATTGTTTGTTAGTGATAATATGAATACCATATATAGATTATTGCAATTTATTTATTACATAATTTTAATTTTTGAATAATTATAAATGCATGTTATTTAAGTAAACATTTATATCACTAGATGTTAATAGTGATTAAAAATGTACATAAATCAGATATTTAACATATAAATAATTGAAACCATCGTAATTTACTAAGAAATGTAACATACGACAATTTACATGCAGACACACACATATAACTTAATGTTACTTTGGTAACCGTAGTGTAAATAAAAAAACTAACATTTTTTCATGCATACATACGTTGAATTTCAAAAACTAACTTTTTTTATTAAAATCAACTTTTATATTAACAATAGTGTAAATTTTACATTATTGTATATTATGATTGCAAGTCATCCTGACTTCAATTATTAATTTTTTATCTTTTTAAATTGAGTAAGTTAATTATAAGTTAGTAATGAACTCAGTAATAATATAGACCGGTACATATAGTTTATTTAAATAAAATTCAAAATTTTTGGTTAACTCTATATTCAACATAAATGTTATTTTTTAACTTTTATTTGTAAACATATTAACGACATTTTACAGATTAAATATAATTATTTCGTTTTAAACGTGCACTGACTACCCTATTTATATTCATTCATTAAATACAAATTATACAACACAAACAAGAATATATATATATATATATATATATATATATTTCTTAATGAGTTATATTTGAAACGCTGTGTAATTTGGTATTGTCTTTTATGAAAATAATACACATTGATAAACAATCAATTTGTATTTGATATACGTTAGACATTGTACAACATTTATAAATAAGAAAACAATTAAGAACATTATAATTGCATGATGCATAAAAAAATTCTAGAAAATGAACCGTGCCTCGCACGGGTTATTATGCTAGTTTAAGTTAAGATGATACTGTCCGTTACTTCCAATTGTTTTCCTCAATTGTTATCGTTTGTGAGAAATTGTCCGCAATTTTAAAATGAATATAAAATATAATTCTATTACTTTTTCTAAAAACATTCTTTTCTCAATCAATATTGAATATTTAAATTTTATTTTTATTTTTTCTTAATAAAAATAGAATGTTTAAAATTTTATTCAGAATTTTTTTAAAAAAAAGTTATGAATAGAACTATAATACATATTCATATTCATCTAATAAAACATGCAGGACAATAAAAAAGTACGAAGGGAGTATAATATATGGTTTTTGATCCATAAGTACTCGTAGGGAAAAGATATGAATGACATTTGACCATTTGATTAAATTTCATTCTGCAATTTGTATCATGTCTTCAATGAGCATGATTGCTGAATGTTGGAAAATTAATAAGGTCAGCAATACTTAAGCCTAAGCTCTCAAACCATATTGTTATAATCCGTTTGTAAGAATTATTCCTGATATATGCACCTGAAAAATGATTAAATGTGATCAAAATTGAACCCAACTGTTTTAAATGAATTTGTTGTTTGATATTTTATGTGACATTTTTGTTTCAGTTCTAAATTCAGAAAAACTGATAATTTCCACTTAATTCCAGAAATTAAGGTAAAAAATGAACAGAAGAATATGATCACGATTAAAAATAATTAAACTCGGTCGAATTTAGAGTTACCCTAGTCAACCTTTTATTTTCTGCCTAGTCAAACTCAAACAGAATGAGATAGTGTTGTATTTAACCGCGATCATATTAAAGCGGTTGTATTTAGTACGACCTTCAAAATAAATCGGTTGTTTTCGGTTGTAGAGGAAAAAAGCAGGAAAAAGCTTGCCAAAAAATTCATTTTTAGCAATAAACACGACCAATTTCTTTCATAAACAACTTTAAGAAAAAGCGGCAAAATTCCTGGGTTTTTTGAATTTTTTGTTAAAAATCCGGAAAAAATGCTGTAATTTTTTCAGCTGATTTAAAACTGAATGCAATAACATTTGGTCGTATTTTTTAAATACAACTGATGGCCATTG
Source organism: Apium graveolens (assembly GCF_009905375.1). Taxonomy (NCBI): domain Eukaryota; kingdom Viridiplantae; phylum Streptophyta; class Magnoliopsida; order Apiales; family Apiaceae; genus Apium; species Apium graveolens. The sequence continues at coordinate 271,703,361 of NC_133653.1, forward strand.
TAATTAACGGGTAATTTTTAAAAGGTTAAATATTAAAGAACGTTTTGGGAAAGACTAGGGGTGTAATTCGAGTCAAGTCGAGTGTATGCATATCAAATTCGAGTTCGAATTTTTTTTATCGTGTCGAGCCCAAAAATAATCGAGCCTGAAATTCTGACCATATCTTATTTTCAGAAAACAATCACTACAATCCGATAACTACTGTGCTAAGTTTTTTTTCGATATTTTCACGAATCATGACACGAATCAAAGATCCAAAATTACCGTCGAGACACCACACATATACTATAACACATAATACTTTGAAAAATATCATCAATTAGCCCATGTTTTGATAATCAGATATAAACGCATAACATATAATCTTGAAAATACTAATCGATCGAAAACTAATTACCTCAAATTCTAACCAGATTTGATTTTACCCTTTTTGACCCTTTAAACGATGATTTCTTAGAAAAACGATTTACGAAAGTTGTAAAGAACGAAAAAATCTTTCCAAAAAGTCCAGAATCAATAAATTCTGGCTTACGAATTTTACAAGACTGCTGATTTTTATGTAAAAGAGCCCTACAGATTTTTAATAAAAAAATGAGGAACTCGACGACTATGGTGTATTTATAACGATACAAAACCCAATATCTTAACGATACAAAACCCTATATCTTAACCTACAAGTTATACAAATTAGAATTGATCCAAATTTTACGCCCATTGGTCTAATTTAAATTTTAAATTCTAATCATTATCCAATTATAATATTTTTTTTTCAATTATCCTATTATTATTATAATTCTAAAAATTACGGAATATTACAAGTATGATAGGATAATGAAAGGTTTTAATAATGTGATTGGTCTAGAATACTCTTTGATTGGACTAAAATAATGTAAAATTATGTGATCGGTTAACTACGTATTATTATACAAATAATTACTAACTACACTAATAACTAAACTATACATATATTATATAAAAACTCTCTAGTTGTATAAAAACTATCTGGAATAATATAGGTAGACTAAGAAAATATAACTTTTCAGAAAAAAATCAACATAACTTACATTTAAGATTTGAATTTCATGTCAATTATCGATATAATGAATATATAAAATAAAGGCTCGCAAGGGTCGACTCAGTTGGTTAAAGAGGGGATAACTATACGCTTGATCATAGGTTCTTATAATCTCACGGTTGAAAAATTTATGATTATGGCTACTGATATAGAACTTATCGCTTAAACGCGGTTTACCTGGTTCACGCGGTTTGAAAGTTATTGCGTGAACGCGTAGGGTAAACCCAGTGCGCACCCGAAAGGTAGCGACTGCGCTTACCTATGTTAAAAAAATATGTACTAGACAATAATTGAAATTTTGGTACGATACTTTTTTTTGGTATACGTTAATTTTATTGAATTATCCATGCTTTACTTAAATATTTTATTACCTTACTAATAAAATTATAATAGAAAAGGAAATCAATTTGTTTTCAGCTAAAACATGTCTTTTTTATTTCTCCCAACAAAAACACCTACTCCAAATATCACGTAAAGTCTGATTGTATAATTTATACTGCTTATATCCCTTTCAATTGTTTACAGAGAGAATGTTTGACACGCATTTTAAGTTGGATATAAAGTATAGTTTTGTATTTTTACATTTATTTTTTAGAAGAAAAATAAAATATTCAATTTTTATTCAAAATATAAATTATAAAAATAAGTTACATAAATATATTATATTAGCAAGTTAAAATGCTTTTTAGACAATCTCTAAGAAATGTAAAGGTATAACAAACAAATTACTTTTTACAATTAAAACACATTACCTTTTCAACTTTTTTTTAACCAAACCCTTCCTTTTTATTCTATTAACATGGGCATATTTATTTAAAAAAATAAAATAATGATATTATAATTATTATAATTAAATTAATTACCATTTTCAACTAAAATACACTAAACATTGAAACTTTGGTACAATACTTACATGTTGATTCTGCCTACTTACTCTTACTTAAAAGTTTAAAGAAATTTTAATTTTTTTTATTATTGAGATTTTTATAGGTTAATACACAAGTCACTGTCTTTCACTATTTATTATATTAAATAAAATTTAAGTTATAAATAAAATTCTAAAATATTTAAAAAATATTTGAATTTAAATTTAAAAATTAAAAACAGAATATATTATATAATAAAAATATAATTTAAGCCGGCTTTTATGCTAGTTTATGTATTAAATAGAAAGAATATCTTAAAGTGGGGAATTTCTCTGAGACCAACGCGGGTGCATTGAACTAGGATTTTAAAGGATTTTTTTATTCAAATCTAGGTGTATTCAAATGGGATTAAAAAATATATCAGAATTCTATGATATTCAACTTGGATATACTATACAATCTGATGGTATTTAATTAGGATTTTAAATTATGCTAAAAAAACTGACAGTATTCAACTGAGATTATATAAAATTCATTAAAATGTAGTAGTATTCACATGCTAAAATCTAGTGGTATTCACATGCTGAAGAATTTTTTTGAACTTCATAAAATGATGGATTTTGTGGGATTGTTCAATGTATTTTATGGTTTTTGAAATCCCACCATAATTGATGAGATTTCGAAGGATTGTCTTTAAATCCTAAAGACTCTTCATCAACTCTACGACATTTAATCTCAAATTCGTGTAAAATCAAAATCAGATATAATCCATTAAGATCCATAAATTATATATAATAATGCATTAAAATCCTAATTCAATATACTCCCTAAATTATTTATGTAGTAAATAGAATATAATGTATTAAAATGAGGAATTTCTACTAACTCCTGTCCAATCTAGGGATGACAAAATAATCCGATCCGACGGATACCCAATCCGAAACCCGAAATTTTGGATTTACCGAACCCGATTTTTTGGATTTGGATATGGATTTAATTTTTAAACCCGAACATTTTTGGATTTGAATTTTGATATTAGGTATACCGATCCGAACCCGATCCGAAATCCGAAAATCTATCTGAACCCGATCCGAACCCGAAATCCGAAAAAACCCCGAATTATTATATATATATATATATTTATGTATACTATATTAAAATTTTATATATTACACATTATAATATATATATATATTATACATATTATTATATAATTTTAGAACATATATTTTTATATTTATGTTAAAAATTAACTAATTATAAAGTTTAATAAAAGATAATTATTCAATCATTTAATCGGGTAATAAGGTTTATAAGGTTAACAAAATATCTTTTAGTAATAAATTTAAAAAATTGGGTATTAATTGAGTTGATTTTTTAAAGATTAGCTATACATATAATAACACAACTAATGATGTGGTGTAGTGGTTGAAGTTGACATGTTAAAATTCTTTCTCTACAAGTCGCGTGTTCGATCCTAAGCACTTGTAATATCAATAATTATACAAATTTTCAGATTTCGGATTCGGGTTGGGATATGAATATCCAGTTCAAAAAAATTTCGGGTTTCGGATACGCGAATCCGAACCGAAATTCAATGGATCGGATTCGGATATTAATTTTTGAGTACTTTTCGAGTTCGGGTCGGGTACGAATATAAATAAAATTTTTGTGTTTGGATATTGATTCTGCAATACCCTACCCCATTGCCATCCCTAGTCCAACCTAAATTAGACACCTAAATCAGACGCTCTGGCCAGTACCTAATTTAAATTGTAAATTAACCAGAAGCCCAAAGGCAAACTCACAAAACCCTCGACAAATTTACAAACCAATTTTTAGAGCAGGCGGCGGCTTTACAAATCCATGAATGAAATCTATCCAAACCCTCTCATTTCTCCACCGAGAAAGCACAGGAAGATGACGTTAAACAGTAATCAATACGTTTCGATTTTTGACTTACCTGAAGAACTCTCAGGAGAAATTCTCATAAAACTACTGGTAAAATCTATCTTCCATTGAATGTTTGTATCAAAATTATGCTATATTTACATGCCTACTATCTCTGCTGGTATGAATCATTGCATGATATATTGTGTGTCTATCATTTTTTTAGAAGATCGTCACGAGCCTGCAATATATAGTTATCGCTTGTTGAAAAATACTATATAAAATTTGCTATATTTTGATGTTTATAGTCTGAATACTAAATACCTGGAAGAAAATAAGTCATGATAAAGTTTTTATTGATTGCATTGACGGTCATGATGGTGCTTTCTTTAATGGTGCTGGGACAGGGTTTAATTCGATTCAGCATTAAATTGTAATATGCTTTGATACCAAGATTGATATATATATAGTAGTGTGACCGTGGTTGAAGTCTTGAAGCATATAATCAATCAAGTGTAGTTACTGTAAAAAATTTCACTAGTTTGTGTGTGCTTGATAGTGTTGAAATGCTATTTCACTAGTTTGTGTGTGCTTGATAGTATTAAAAGGCTATCCCTTCACCAAGTCATCGCCAACAATCAGCTCTTCTGCCTTGGTGGAGAAGGGCCAGTTCCTTTCTAGTATTGCCCAAAAACTTACTTTATTCTCATTTGAGAAAGACTCTTCGGCGGCAAGGTTTTACATATAGGGCCATCTGCTTTCTATATCTCGCGTCTTGTTCTTTTCTTCAATGAAGAGAAGTCCTTTCTTTGTATGGTACTTGTGACCGAGCAATTCATACTTTTTCTTTGCTAAAGAAAGAAAGCTAAAAAATATTTGTGATAAGATTTAATATCTAAGATTTTATGTGCATATTTCTTGTTCGATCATTATCTATCTCTCTATCATTCATACATACATATATAAAGTTTGACGAGCAATTTATTATAAGCAATTTGTAATTTAACGGATGATATGCTAACTTTAATCAATGGGTAGATGATGTTTTTGGTAATATAGTGACAAAAAATCCTAATAAGAACTACTTACACTTGGTATGTATAAGGATATTATTTTTGAACTCTATTATGAATAGGATTGAACTGGGATTTTATGATTCATATCAATTTTTGATTTACCTTTCATGCTAAAACTTGGAGCAAGCACAATTGTTTTTTACTAATTTGGATTAGCACAATTGATCGAGAAAAATTAACTATGACATAAAATTTTAACTATGTTTTGTTTGAATTTCCTTCTCAAAAAGCTCGTATCCAATATTTTTGAGGTCTTCAACTTGGTTAACCTTTTCTTTATGAATTTGTTACAGCAAAGAAACAATGAAGAAATTGCTCCAGAAAAGATCGAGTTGCCCTTGAAAAAGCTTGCTTTTTGAGGTAATTCTTGTTTCACATTTTAAAAAGTTAAAGTTTCAATGTTTTTATTATCTTTTCAAGTCTAGTTAGTTTTAGGTTTAGTGGTTTTAGTCATAAATCATTTAATACATGTTCTCTTGTTTAGTGAAGATGTTTGGATAAATTAAAAAAAATCCCCGGAAGTCCAAGGTAGTGGTTTTGATTTTAATTAGAGCGGGTTGCGCTTTGCACTTTAACGACATCTTTGTGAAACTTGGCGTCAAATCTTTTCCGGCATCTTTAGCCTCTTTAAAAATATATTGGTTACCATAAATAAAGAAACTTCAAACTCTAATAATTGAACTAGAACGATGTGAATATAGTTAGATTGTGATCATCAATAGTTGTTTGAATTTAGTTGATATATTTATGGATGCGGTTAGTTTTCCTATTCTTTCTATTATTAAATTTGGTTAACACTTAAACACTAAAATGTTGTACAATATTTTGACGTGGGGTGGTGAATATATTCTTACTTTGCAGAACAAGTGGATGGAGTCTTTTCCCAATATTATTTCAAGGGCAACAACAGTTGAAGTTATATCAGCTGGATTGGGAATGGCTTGTTACAAATGGTAACATATATTCATTTCATGGTAGAAACATCTGGAAAATGAATTTATTATTGTTGCAGATGTATGAAGAGTTGAAGGTGTTGTCCCTTTTAGTGCCAGCCCATGAATTCTATTTTCTTCATTTTTCTCAGCAAATTGCACAAATGCATGGGCTATAGTTGACGTTTCCTATGACCTTCCCCAAGGACCTTTTTATAATTCTCAGAGTCCAGTTCGTCATCTACCTTCTGGGTGCTTAATTCAGGACATGCTCAATGGCCACTCGAAGGTCTTGCTAAGTCTTTATATCACAACCATTTGTTTTTTTTGTGTTTTCTGACCCGGTCGTCTTTCATGATTATAGATTACTTGGATGGAACACACGGAAATAGAAGATATAAGACCGATTCATAATCTTTATATGAAACATGTTGGTCGTGGTTTAGCATTTGGCGCCACAAGCAAGCTTGCTACACTTCAAAGAACATGTGAAAGGCTTACCTGTTTGATGAATTCCAGTAATATGTCTGATCTGGGAGGAGGAAAGGCATCTACATGCTCCTTATTTTAGTTTTTCCTTATCTATTACTACTATTTAGTGGTGCTCATTGTGCCAAATGTATGTGGATAATAATTTTGCACCTGATATCCAGTAATTACATGCCCTCATGGCAAAAGAGGTTTGATGAAGCTTTCCCAAAGAATGGTTAAGACTTTCTGTTCTAGCATCAACATAGTTAATGGTCAGCAAATGATGATATCCCAGATGAACTATGCGGAAGTATGAGCAACTCTTCGAAAGTGCACTGATCCTGGCCATCCCAACAACATGGTTCTCAGTGCAGAAACTACTATTTCGGTCCCATTTGCTTCTATAGAGGTTTTCAATTTCTTCATGCAAAATAAACTGATTTCTGGTAAGATATCTGATACAAAGTTTCTTTCTAATCATATTCCTGTTCTAGTTGATTCATATGTGGGGATATTAGTTTTGCTGTCATGTATATACTATGGAAATAACTTTTATGTTTTAAAAATTATGTAATTTATAAAATAACGTTTCGAGAAAATATTGTATTCACTAATAATAAAACGTAAGAACGTATCTCCTTAAGATAAATTCAATACAAGGCATATATCTTAAGTACCGAACTAAGGTTTTTATTTTACCAATAAATGATACACAATATTCTAAAATTAATAACTACAGAAAATAAATTACTTTTCCTTTAAATCTAAAAATTATAAATACTTGTGGGATAGGTCTGAATTTAGTATATTTTCTACATACAAGGATTGAATATTTTTAATATACAACATCAAGTAGCAAGCTACAATCCTAGTATATATATAGTAGTGTGATTGTGGTTGAAGTCTGTGGTTGAAGTATTGAAGTATAGAATCAATCAAGCGTCATAAGTGCAAACAAGTCCTCGCCAACACTCTTCTCCCTTATCGAAAAAACTCGTATCCAATATTTTTGAGGACTTCAACTTGATTAACCATTTATTTATGAATTTATTACAGCAAACAAACAATGAAGAAATTGCTCCAGAAAAGATCGAGTTGCCCTTGAAAAAGCTTGCTTTTGGAGGTAATTCTTCTTTTACATTTAAAAAGGTTAAATGTCCAATGTGTTCTTTATATTTTTAAGTCTAGTTAGTTTTTTGTTTAACGGTTTCCGTCATAAATTATATTATACATGTTTTCTTGTTTAGTGAAGATAATTGGATAATTTTTTTTAAAAAAAAAGATGCTCAGAAGTTCAGGGTAGTGGCTTTGATTTTACTTGGAGCGGGTTACGATTTTCCGTCTTTGTGAAACTTGGCTTCAAATCTTTTTCAGCATCTTTTGTCTCTTTAAAAATATACTAGTTACCATAAACAAAGAAACTTTAAACTCTAATAATTTTTCCAAAGGCAAATTTACAGAGCGCTCGATAAACTTTTTAATCCTCGTAGCTGTTGTTAATCCCAATTTTTAGAGCAAGCGGCCTTCCAAATCCATGGTAGTCTATTGATTAATTCTCCGGTCCGAAATTAAACAATACTTGGTATTTTTTGATTTTGGACTTACGTGAAAAACTCTTCAAAGAAATTCTAAACACTTTTAGTAAAATCTAACTTCCATTGCATGTTTAAGGAAAAATCATGGTATTTTAAAACTTTTCACCCTTACAATAAAAACCGAGTCGTTTAATGCTCAAATTAATTTCTCATTCAGTAGTAGATTTTTATGATTTTATAAAGAAAAGTATTCTTTTATAGATATATTGTGGGGTCTTAATAAATTTATAAAAAGGAATTGTCAAAAATTCATTCAGACAATTATATTTGCTAGTCTAAACACCATATGTATTACATTACTACTACGACAACATATTTTACTTGCTCTTGATTTGTTTCAAGGATACATATTCATGGATGATACATATTCATGGATGATACCAGAGAAAGAGAAATGGGTGGTAGCTCGGGTGGAGATGGCTCTGAAAGTCCCTGGAGAAGGTGTCATGCCAACAACACACAACTCAACTAATTGAAAGTCTTGAAGGCACTACACCATAAATGGTCTTCAGCAACATCATGCTTAAAAATGTACCCATAAGGCGTTGATCAACTTTGAGGGTGTAGAAAATATTCATGTGGCCTTTAATGTTATACCAACACATTTTAGAAAATTATGTCAACATCTCTAATATGTTGCCTTACAATGCTATAGCAGCATTTTTTACACCAGCTGTGGTGTTGCTTTAACTCTGTGGCAACAATATGTAGTAAATAGCAACAAAGGTGGGGTGTTGTCTTAAATCTTATTGTAACATCTTTTCCCTCTATAGTAACACCATTTGATTAACATTTTTTATTTTTACCAACACCGAATCATGTAACAGCAACACGGACTAGTTCTCACGGTTAAAGTTTTAGCAACATTTTTACGAGCTAAGGCAATATTTTTTGTGGTAATTTTATAATAGTTTATTTCTTAATAAAAATCAAAATATTAATTAATATTCATCTCAACAATACATAAACCAAATGCAAATCAACTTACAACATAAATATTTCGATACAGAACTTCCAACTTGAAAGTTCCAAGTCAAACATAGATAATAATTCCAACCTAAATTTAAAGTCGTGCTAAAATTCTTTAACTACTATAAGTTATAAACCTCCATTCACATAAAAGTAACGGCTATAAGATTTTCGATCTGAGTGACCTTCTGGAACCTCTGCTTGAGTTGAGGGAGACCAGACTTTCTCTATAGAATCTTCAAGGTGTTAGCATTTTAGTTCTTATTGCTTTCCGATTCTAGTTTACCTGTCTAGGCGTGATATTTCAGTGATGTTATGGGAGATGACTCCAATAAATGAATAGTCCGAATTTTCGTGACAAGGGAAGTTTGTAAAATTTATAGATAAAGCTGCCTGGTTCATACCATAATTCTCCATTATAATGCAGCTTCATATATCCATAAAGTATCGGCGTTCTACTTGATCAGGTCTCTGGCAGATTAGAAAAAAATAAAAGTATTTGGTTTGTTATCTTAATAGTCAACCGGCGTTTTGACCAGAATTTTTTACTTCAGCTCGGCTCGGCCCGTTTTGATGGAGAAAGCTCGTGTTCGGCTCGGTTCGACTCAGATCGATTTTGTTCGATAAAAACTCGTGTTCGACTCGTTCGTTAATGAGCTCGAACTCGAACACAGTTTTCTGTTTGTTAAGAAAGCTTGGCTCAGCTCGGCTCGGTTCTTCAGAAAAAAAAAACTAAAACTCGGCTCATTTCAATCAAAACTCGGCTCAACTCGGCTCGTGAACAACCCTAATTCTTTAACTTCCAGCTAACAGTAAAAAAAACAAAAAACACCAAAGCTTCTGGTTAATCCGATTTGTATAAATTAAATACCCAAAATTTAACAACTTAGAAGCCCTAGAATATGGGTTTGTAAACAAATTCTAAAAACCCCCCTAAAAATTTATGGTCCGTGAACCAACTCTAAAAATCCCCAAAAATCAGGCTTTGTAAATAAATATTAAAGAACCCTACAAAATTACGGTTTGTAAACCCCATTTCAACCAATTATAATCAGGGTGTACTTTTAATTAGAGCTTTGAAAAAAGAGAACAAATTGTGGATCTTTTAATTTATGAATTATATTTTGGATTTGGTTCATGTTTTTAGCTTCCATTCAACCTGCACTTTAATTTTTATTACACATATTTGTCACAGTTTGATAGTCTTTTGATAGTCTTGTCCCTTTTCACAAATAAGAATACTTTACCTACTTGGTCTTAATAAGTTGGTTGGCTGGTAGCCCACAAAAAAAGTACTAAGTTATATGTTCTTTAAATGTGCTGAGTGTTTGATATTTTATGTTTATTTTTGTATACCTGCTCTTAAAAATCTTTATGTTTTATGTCCTCATTCGAACTTGTAGGCCACAAAGACAACAGCAATCAGAAGGCTGAGGTGGAAGGCCATGTCAGCAAAACTAGTTGTTAGACGTAAACACCTGCTACTTCCGTTATTCATTCTTTTTGAAAATTAACAGTTTGTTATCATATGTCAAATTAGTGGTTTAATTGAGACCGAAAATTTGTGAGTGACCCGAACGATATATTTGAATGTAATAAGTGAGTTGTTTGATAATTAACCCCTAAAATTAATAACTAAAGATAATAAATTACATTTCCTTTTAATCTAAAAATTATAAATACTTATAGGATACGTCTTATAAGTTTAGCATATTTTCTAAAACAAGGATGATTTTCTTATTGTACAACCTCAAGTGAAGCAAGCTACAATCCTAGTAGTATATATAGAGTAGTGTGACTGTGGTTGAAGTCTTGAAGCATATAATCAATCAAGCCTAATGATAGCAAAAAATTACACTACTTTGTGTGTGCTTGATAGTGTTAAAAGGCTAACCCTTCATCAAGTCATCGCCAGCAATCAGCTCTTCTCCATTGGTGGATAAGGGAAAGTTCATTTCTTGCATTGCTTAAAAACTTTCTTTATTCTCATTCGAAAAAGACTCTCCCCCGCAAGGTTTTACATATAGGGCCATGGGCCATCTGCTTTCTTTGTCTTGCTTGCTATTCTTTTCTTCAATGAACAGAAGACCTTTCTTTGTATGGTACCTATGACCAAGCTATTCCTACTCTTTCTTTGCTGAAGAAAGAAATCTAAAAGTTATTTGTGATAAAATTTAATATCTAATATTTTATGAACATATTGCTTGTTCGATCATTATCAATCACTAATTCATATATAGATATATACATGTATAAATTTTGACGAGAAATTTATCCCTTTTGTCACGTTTACATGTGTATATTCAGTATTTTACTAAAAGGAACTAGGACACCTATCACTATATTGAAAAACCACTTGGTTTAACAATGTCGGTTTAATAATGTCATAATCTTTCATTCCCGACTGCCACATATCTTGCTATTTTTTTTTTCATATCACTCTTTCATTATCTGCTCTTAATTTCTATATATACTTGTTTCCTAGCTCAAATATAAATCTCCATGGTTTATACCATCTTTATTTCTCCTCTCTATTTCTCTCTCTAGAATTCTTATGTCACACATTTTTCATAAATTTAGATCTTGATTCTCTTTAACCACTTATAACACTACCACCAAAAATATCTTATTGTACTTGGTTGTTTGCTTTTTATTCCTTATTTGTTGATATTTCTTTCCACTTTGTTTGATTTTTTTAATTTTTTTATTATGCATGCAACTTGGTCAATTTTTAAATAGTTTTACAAAATAATTTTTTTGCCAAAATTCATACTAAATTTTAAATCAATGAGACTGAATCAAAACCAACTTTTATGCTTTTTTAAAATAAAATAAAATTTTATGTTTAAATTTATCTTTGAGATAATTAAGGGAAATCCAATCTTGATCCAAACCATGTATGTATTTTTTAAATAATATATTTATTAATTTTATTTTAAGTTTGAGTTTCAGTTGAGTTTAGATTTTGAACATATTTTATTAATACTGGCATATAACACATGCGATGTACATTATATCTTTATATCTTTTATATCGTTTTTCATATTAGAATACTATAATCATATTCTCTATGCTTGTATTACTGATCCTTCTTATCATATTCTTTATGGTTATTTTACGATTCATTCTAATTAGTTTTAGAGGTACTATAATACAAATACGTATATAGTGTTGACGGAGGAAATTGGTAACAATAAAATTTGAGGTTCGTAGCCGGAAACAAGATATGTGACGGTGGTTCTTTGTCGGAAACGTGAACAGTAATCGATGGATTCGATGAACAGTATTCGTCGGAAACGATGAACAGTGTTTGGTGGTGGTGATTATTGGGGGCTGAGATTGCTTAGGGTTAGTGGTGGCTCCTTAGGCTCTCGCTTCTGACCCCTTGTAATTTGCCTACGTATCCCTATTTATAGGAAATCAAGTCCACGTAGTTCTTGGGGAACAAGAAACCTAATAGGCTTAGATTTCTTATCCCGAGGCCCAATGGGAAACCCATTGGAAACCGTATTCTACTAGCTTTAGGAATGTCGGCCGATGAGGCCCAACCACAAAGGCCCAAGACTCGTCCGCGGCTTCGAGACTTCACGGATAAGGCATCTCCCTGGCCAAGGATAACCCTCCGCTACCAGCTGTTTCTCTAGTCCGCGGACGCAGGTATAGCCGTAGTTCACCCCAAATGTTGGACGCATCCTTGTCCCCCGATAAGGAGCCCCTACCAGATTGCAAGACAAGTGATCCCAAGTTTTTGGGTGCAAAGTGCAGGATACTCCAAAGTCTCCCAACGAGGACACCCATTGACTCTCTGAGCCAGAGCTCCCAAAACACACACCAGATTTCACCCCACATCCCCAATGAGGACACCCATTGACTACAGGAGGAGGCCTTTAGTAGATATGCTACAGAAAGGAGTTCTTCAATAAAGTACCTGCATCAAATAAGTTAATAATAATAAACTCCATCTTTCTTGAGCCTTCCACGAAATCCGTCCAAGCAGCCATGTCTCGAACCTATCCAAAACCATTTCCCACATAGGGCGCGCGCTACGCTCTTTCCAGAACACATTGAAGGTCCTTTACATCATGAGGGCGCGCCTTCTTCCCTGAGGGGAGGGCGCGCCTTCTCTACTGTCCAAGCGTTCATTGATTGTTCTTCCCCAAGTGTCCTAGCAGTCTATCAAGCAACATGTTCAAGTCAAGTTCTGTGCCAAACTGAGAGTGAGGGCGCGCCCAAGTGTATCTCTTGGCGTCGCCCTGGTCATCAATCCTTTGATTTCTCTTATTAAGAGGGCGCGCTCTAACTTGTCCAAAGGTAAGGGCTTGCCCTAACTTTTTCAAGGGCTTTGGCTCGCGCCAACCTGTCCAAGGGCTTTGACTTGCGCCAACCTGTCTGAGGGCTTTGACTCGCGACAACCTGTCTAAGGGCTTTGCCTCGTGCCAACCCGTTTAAGGGCTAGGCCTCGTGCCAACCCCGCCACGAAAACTCATTTTCTTGGCCGTCCGCCCTTGGCTGTCCGCCCTTGGCTGTCCGCGAAAACCCGTTTTTTGGCGTTCGCCCAAATTGAATTATGTTGACCCGGATTTGACCCGGATATCTTCCGTACCAAATTTTGGCTATAACATATAGTTATTAGACGAAATTTGTAATCCAACAGATGATATGCTAACTTAAATAATCAACGGATATAGGATGTTTTTGGTAGTATACTGACCAAAAATCCTAATAAGAACTACTTACGCTGAGTATGTATAAGGATATTATTTTCGAACTCTACTGTGAATAGGATTGAACTGGAATTTCGTGATCCATATCAATTTTGATTTACCCTTCGTGCTAAAACATGGATCAAGCACAATTGATCGAGAAAGTTTAACTATGGCATAAAATTTAATTATGTTTTGTAAGAATTTCCTTCTTAAAAAGTTTAGATCCAATATTTTTGAGGTCTTCATCTTGATTAACCTTTTCAGTATGAATTTGTTAAAGCAAACAAATAATGAAGAAATTGCTCCAGAAAAGATGAGTTGCCCTTGAAAAAGTTTTCGTCATAAATTATTTTATACATTTCTCATATTTAGTGAAGATATGGATATATTAAAAAATATGCCCAAAAGTCCAGAGTAGTGGCTTTGATTTAACTTAGAGCGGGTTGCCCTTTGCCCTTAAACGACGTCTTTGTGAAACTTGGCATCAAATCTTTTTCGGCATCTTTAGCCTCTTTAAAAATATACTCGGTACTATAAACAAAGAAACTTCAAACTCTAATAATTTTTTGAAAGGCAAACTCACAAAACCCTAGATAAACTTTTTAATCCTCCTAGTCATTGTGAATCCCTATTTTTAGATCGGGGGCCTTCCAAATCCATGGGTAGTCTATTGATTAATTCTTTGGTCCGACATTAAACAATAATCGATATTTTTCGATTTTGGACTTACCCTATTTTTATCTATTTATTTCTTCTAACTAAAACACGTCCTCCGAATATAACTGGAAAGTCTATTTAATAAAATAGAATAATAATAATATAATTAATTATAATTAACGAATTACTTTTTACAGCTAAATCACATTACTTTTTCAAACTACCTATTTTAACCAAAGACTACTTTCTTTTCCAAAAATAACGTGGACATATTTATTCAAAAAAAATAAATTATTATATAATAACTATTATAGCTAAATACCATTTTCAACTAAGACGCACTAAACATTGAACGAGACTTGTTTTTTAGTTCACATTAATTTTACCGAATTACCTCTATTTTACTTAAAAGTTTTATTAGTCTTACTAATAAAATTATAATTAGAAAAAAATCAATTTTTTCTAGACTAAAAATGTCTTTTTTTATTTCTCCCAAGTAAAACACGTACTCTAAATATCAAAGAAAGTATATTTAACAAAATAGAGTAATAATATATAATTTTTACTCCTTTCGTCCCTTCCAATTATTTTTTTATATTTTTAAGAGAATGTTTGACACATATTTTAAGTTGGGTATAAATTACAGTTTTGTATTTTTTCACATATATTATTTTAGAAGAAAAATATAAACATTCAATTTTTTTTTTAAAAAAAAGAAAATTGTAAAAATAAGTTACATAACTATATTTTATTAGCAAGTTAGCTTGTAGACAATCTGTGAGAAATATAAAGAAATAACAAAACAAATTTCTTTTTATAATAAAAAACATTATCTTTCCAACTACATTTTTAGCCAAACCCTTCCTTTCTTTTCTATTAACATGGGCATATTTATTTAACAAAATAGAATAATGATATTATAATTATTATAATTAATTATCATTTTCACCAAAAATGCACTAAACATTGAAACTTTGGTACAATACTTACTTGTTGATTTTTCCCACTTATTCTTACTTAGAAGTTTAAAGAAATTTTGTTTTATTTATTATTGAGGTTTTGTAGGTTAATACAAAAGTCACTATCTTTCCCTATTTAATATATTATATAAAAGTCTAATATATACATAAAATTTAAATCTTTCTATATATAATAGCGGGCGGAATTGAACCAAAATCTACCCATTAGTTCTAACACTACAATACCACTATGACATTAAAATTTCCGCTTCCTATTGCAATTCACAAAATTACTCTTTTAGTCATATTTTTCCGTTCATATATATTAATTTAGTTAGCTATATATTTCTAAATAAATAAAGTTACAATTTAGATAATAATTTTGATCAATATCTAACATATAAAGATAACCATTATACGAAAAATATAAATAAATTAAGACATGACATGTATTTGGTAAATAATATAGTATATTTCCAAGTAATTGACTTGTTAAAATCTACGATATTATATATAAGAATCAATTAACAATGTCAAATAATCAAGTTCACACTAATACGAAAAATAAAAAAATAAAGTTTATAATGCGCATTTATTCAATAAAAATTATATTGTTAGAGATTTACATAATATAATTTTGAGAAAATAAACTGCTATATTTTAGTAATTTGACCAAATTGACAACAAAAAATCAAATAAGTCAACAATTATGGAATAATTGGGATAGTGTTAGATGTACACATAATGCATAAATTTATTCAATTTTAATTTCGACCAACATATTTAGGTTTATTTTGAACTTAACATAATAATCTATTCGATTTTAAAAGAAATATTAAAATTTGACCATTTTTCTAAAATAAATGAAAAAGTCATAGAAAAAACCTCACAATTACTACTATCAATCTAAATTACAAAATTTCAATTGGAGAAACACGATTGTTTTACTTCAAATATGGTTGAAGTTATTCAAATTTCAGTTTCTCATTCTCCCAAAATTCTGAATTTTTTAATATTATAAAATTTCAGAATGCTCACTATGCTCACAAAATTTTAAAACTTTGTACGCGGAATTCTGGTATTGGTAGAAAACGGCCAGTGTCCCGCACGAGCTATTACGTTAATTAAAAAAATAAAATTCTAAGATACTTAAAAAATATTTGAATTTAAATTTAAAAATTAAAAACAGAATATGTTATATAATAAAATATAATTTAAGCTTGCTTTTATGCTAGTTTATGTATTAAATAGAACTAGCTTAAAACTTGTGCGATACACGGTTGTTTTAAATAATTGTCATTTTATTATTTGTATTTTAATATTTTATTAATTATATATGTTAAAAAAGTAAGTATATCTGAATAAGAATAACTAGATATCTTTCATTATATTCTAATAACTATTTATAATAATTAGATTTTAAAATAAATAAGTTTATACAGTGACACAATAATTAGATGCTGAAAATATATATTCGACCCAATTAAATAGGTCATGCATTTCAATTGTGATATTTTAATTTACAATTACTTAGATTGTTGATAAGATTCAAATATTTTACTAATTTATATGATTACTATTATATCTAAATATATATTTGATTTAAAAATTTCAATGATTATAATTTTCGCGATAAAACGACAACGGATTATAATCGGAGATTGAAGTGATTTTTTATTAGTGATTTAGCGTGATATAAGCATGTTAGTGCTAATGTTGATATGGTATATATTCTCGGATACTTTCAGTTTGGGATCAGTTTCAAAACGTATAATGAGAGTGGAGACATATGCAATCTATCAACTAAGGCCGATATGGAAGTATAAGTGCATGTGACCATGTGTAATTATTTTCTCTAATCTTGTTGTTTATAAGAACGTGTGCGATACATAGATTATTTTTAATATATTTTTTGAATTTATTTATATTTGAAATTTTAAAATATGAAACTTGTCATTTAAGATATTTAATAATATTTTTTGATAATAATTAAACATACACATACACGTATATGTAAGTGATATCTTTGAAATAAGACATATCTTATAAAAAATAATATTATTGGCTGTGATATATAGTTTTATTGAAATTTATAGCTGTGCATAGATATGATAACAATGTTTTATTTAAAAGATAAATTTTAATATTGATTATAGTACAAATTACCCTTAATTTGATTTTTGTCTTCTTTTGACCCAGATCAATTGTACATATTATTTTGTTATAGTCTAAGAGAGACTATACCGACTAAATTCAACTAATTATTTTCAGTTTTAATTTAATTTGTTTAAGCTCAAATATATGGTATAATTATTTTAGCCCCTGTAAAATTATATTATTTATTTATTTAGAAAAATATAAATTATTTTATTTTAATTGGTCTAAATAATTTTTATTTTAATTTTTTTTCTTGGAATAATAGTATTAAACTTTTTTAGCCTTGTTGAATAGTATATAATGTTTTATTTTCTGCTGACACTACTCCACAAAGTGACGAATTTTAATAGTGCAGATGGAAAAAAATAGTATGAAAATGATTGAAATAGAACCTATAGTTACATAAGCCCATTATTTCAACCAAATCCAAGTATATATATTTAGTTTGTTTGAAAATCTTTTTAATGCAGGTTCAATATTATTTTATTTTAGTCAGGATGAGTAGTATATTATCTTAGTTCAGTTTGAATATTAATTTATTTAACCCATGTAACAAATCAAATTAATTCTGTTTAGTTTTTTTATTTGTTTTTTTAGTCCGGATGAACGGTATAATTTTTTAAAACTGAATGAATAGTGTGTATTATTTTCTTTTATCCCAGGCCATTGTACTTGCCAACGAATCATCTTTTGATTTGAATAATATTTTAGTCGGTTCAATAGTATTATTTTTTTGGGCTCGAGTGAATATTATGTATTATTTTGTTTTGTCTCGAATTCATTATACATATTTATTTGTAATTATATCTATGTTATTATTTTGTTTCTAATTAAATTAAATGATAAGATTTTTATTTTTTCTTAAAATAATTATACTTGAAATATATGTCTATATTTTATGTTATTTTTAATTAAGTTATTATTTTGACACATGTCGCGTATCTTTTGATGGATTCAAAAGAGAATGAAATTGTTTATTTTAACTAAAAAACTTTAGTTTGCGATAGGAGTTTGTTAGGAGGAACGGTTCAAGGGTGCTAATTAGATTCGACTGGGTATAAGCCGTAAGGATATGTACTGTTTTGTCGGAAGGTTTCTTGTTAAGGATCATGAGTCCCGCGTTGGTTTTTGAATTAATATTAAATAATTAAATAAGAATAATTAATTAGTTTAATAAAAATAATAAAGTAAGGATAATTAAGTAATTTCAGCAAGTACCGACCGACCAACTATCAAACTTTTAATATTTTATCTTCATATAATAGTATAGATAGTATAAAAGATAGATAAATAATCAGCATATATTAAAAATAATTGTCCATAATATTTTTAGAGAAAGATTTGTTTTATTTTGAGAAAATAAAAAGACAACGTGTTTTACTTAAAAAATGTATAGATTAAAAAGAATTGTCTAAAATATTTGTAGAGAAATGGTTGTTTTTTTTTTGAAACTGAACTGATTTCATTCACACCGAAATATCATAAGAAAGGGCCTCCAACAAACACGCAGGAGGAGACGTGCATACATTATAGGAATTTACTAAACAAGGAATTCTAGCTATCTCATGTGCTACCTTGTTAGCATTTTTCCTGACAAAAACAATTGAAACTTTATACAACTCTTGGAGAAGCTGCTTACAATTCTAGATTATGTCTCCAATCTCCAAGTAGTTCAGATTCTTACTGTGAATGGCATTGATAGCGAGCTGTGAATCAGATTCTAAAATCACCTTATCCTCTTGCCGTTGTAATTCTTTGATCCACGATAACGCTTCCCGAACACCAATAGTTTCCGCTTCAACTACTGATACTTCACCCCCGAACTTCTGATTTTTAGCGGCCATAAAATCGCCTGCACTATTTCTCAGTATCATACCAATGGAGAACTCATTTGTTCCTGGAAAAACCGACGCATCCACATTTACTTTAAAGACTCCAGCCTCAGGTGCTTGCCATTTTGAAACTAATTTCTGCATGCTTCTTGTATTCCCTGTACTCTCTTGCTGTTTTCTTGCATGAGTCCATTCTTTCTGCAACTGAAAACTACTGTCCATAGCAAATTCTGGAGTGACTGTCTTTCCGTCCCAAACTTTTTTATTTCTCCAATACCAAATACCCCATAAAGTGATGCATATTTTAATCTTCTCCTCAGTTGTTGCAGAGCTTAGTTTCTGGATTAACCATTCTGACGCTACCTCCACCTGGCTCCAATCATACGTCAGACCAACATAGTTCCAACACCCAACCGCAAATCTACAATCATAGAATAAATGTGCCATATGCTCAATGTCAACAGTGCACATAGGGCATATAATAGGGACTCGAATACCTTTCAGACTCAGCCTCCTTCGAACTGGTATTGCATTCCTACAAAAACGCCATACAAACACTTTGATTTTGTGTGGCAGTCTCAGTCGCCATATATTTTTCCACCCCGTACCCTGCATAGCTACATCAGTACCAAAATGAGAGTCATACCAGAAATGATATGCATTTTTAGCAGTATATTTTCCATCGCTTGAATTCACCCATACCATCCTGTCATTTACTTCTCGCTGTGGAATCGGTATTGACATAATTGCATTGGCATCTTCCTGTAGAAAATTTCGTCGAATCATCTCCGTATTCCATTTCTTCTCATCTGGTAAGAAATAACTTGATACTTTTTCAGTTCTTCCTTCGTAAAACTGAGATTGTTCAACCTGAAAATTCATCTTATTCCTCAACCATGGGTCGCGCGTAGCCACAATTTCATTTCCATTTCCTAACACCCATCTGAAGCCCTTAGCTAGCTCTTCCTTTGCACTCCATATTCCTTCCCAAATAAAGCTAGATCCTCGACTTTTTTCTGCTTTCAAGATATACTTATGAGGGAAATATCTACCTTTGAAAACCCTTGTGACCAGTGAATGCGGATTCTGCATAAAATTCCATACATGCTTACCCAGTAGGGCTATGTTAAACCCATGCAGATCTCGAAATCCCAGCCCTCCCTTACTTTTTGTACAGCTCATGTTATTCCATGATAACCAATTCAAGCCTTTTTGGTTCTCACTCCTTCCTGATCGCCACCAGTAATTGTTGTACATCTGCTCAATTTCACGACACAGTGATACAGGTAACAAGAAACAGGACATAGTATATGATGGGATCGCTTGTGCCACATTCCTTATTAACACTGTTTTACCTCCTTGAGACATCTATTTTGTCCGCCATGCTTGAATCTTTTTACTCGTCTTCTCTTTTAGATAATTAAACACCCTTTTCTTCGATCGACCTACTAAAGATGGCAGTCCAAGATACCTTGTATTGGTGATCTCGTTGTGCACCTCCAGAATCTGAGATATTTCCCTTTGCTTATTCTCCTTGACATTAGCACTGAAATACACTCCAGACTTTTGAAAATTAACCGATTGCCCAGAGAGTTTTTCATAATTAACAAGCAACTTTTTAACGTTCTTTGCTTCCTCATTTGTAGCCCGAAAAAATAGGAAACTATCATCAGCAAATAACAAATGGGAAATCGTTGGTGCTACAGGGCTAATTTGACACCCATGAATCTTCTCCTGATTCAATGCATCATCAATTGCATTCGATAGACCCTCCACACATAGCAAAAATAGATACGGAGATAAAGGATCTCCCTGTCGCAATCCTTTCTTTGGAACAACTGGCCCAATAAGCAAACCATTTAGGCTAAAGTTGTACGTGACAGTTTTGACATACAACATCATCCATTCGATCCACTGTTCACAGAACCCCATAGCTTGCATCCGCCTTCTTAAAAAAGCCCAACTTACTCTATCATAAGCCTTGCTTATGTCCAATTTCAACACAACTTCCCCTATTCTGCCATGCTTATTCCGAGACATATGGTGAATCATTTCAAAAGCTATGAGCACATTATCCGTTATACCTCTATTCTTGACAAAAGCAGATTGATTTTCTGAAATTAGAGATGGCAGCACCTCCTTTAATCTATTCGCCAGCACTTTTGCCATGATTCTGTAAGGACATTGCATAATGCAATTGGTCGTAAATCCTTCATACTCGATGCATTCTCTTTTTTTGGGATTAAGACCACATTCGTACTATTTAACTCTCCTGGAAAGCTCTTCTCCTTAAGCCACTGCACACACTGTTTACTTATAAAAAAGGTACTCCCTCCGTCCCTCCCAATTGTTATCATTTCTGGGAGAGTGTTCAACACACATTTTAAGATGGATAAAAAGTATATTTCTATAACTTTTTCTAAATATTTTCTTTTTCTGAATAAAAATAGAATGTTTAAACTTTTATTGAGAAAAATAAATTTTTTAAAAAAAGTTATAGAAATATACTTTTTCTTCATCTTAAAATGTGTGCCGGGCACCCTCCTAGAAATGATAACAATTGGGAGGGACGGAGGGAGTAATTGGTTAGATATTAAATAAGGGCAATTAAGTAAAATATATTTTTTTTAAGAAAGGGCAATTATGTAATTGAAGAAAGGACCGTAATATTTAGTATTTAAAATAATAATATAGATTGATTAATTATTCGACCGTAATGTTTATTTTATTTATAATTGAATTGTAAGATAATGCTTACTTTAAGTATATTTGTCTTTACATTAATAGTAAAAATTATATATAAAAAAATATTTTTTACGATGGACTCGTACAAAATATATCCGTGACAGCTAATGGTTAGGGGTGTAGATGGTTTTGATTTTTTGCATTTATTTAAGAACATAGGTTTTTTGTATTATCTTAAATGATGAGATGAGATTGTTGGAGCTTAATAAAGTCTTTAAGTAAAACAATAATTAAATAAAATAAACAATTATGTAGCTGAAAAAGGTAATTTATTAGTTATTAGTGGTTATAATGTTATTATTCTATTTTATTAAATAAACTTGTGTGTGATATTTAGAGAAGTTGTTTTAATTGAGATAAAGTAAAAAGGTAATGTGTTATAGTTGAAAACGATTTTTATTTCTTATCATATTATATTTCGATTACTAAGTCTAATAAAACTTTTAAGTAAAATAAGGGTAATTCAGTAAATTCAGCGTGTATCAAAAAAATATATCCACGACAGCTAATGGTTAGAGGTGCAGATGGTTTTGACTTTTGTATTTATGAACAGAGGGTTTTTGTATTATCTTAAACGATGAGATGAGATTGTTGGAACTTAATTAAGTCTTTAAGTAAAACAATGATTAAATAAAATAAACAATTAAGTAGCTGGAAAAGGTAATTTATTAGTTATTAGTGGTTATAGTATTATTATTATATTTTATTAAATAAACTTGTCTGTGATATTTAAAGAAGTTGTTTTAATTGACAGAAAATAAAAAAGGTAACGTGTTATAGTTCAAAACGATTTTTATTTCTTATCTTATTATAATTCGATTACTAAGTCTAATAAAACTTTTAAGTAAAATAAGGGTAATTCAGTAAATTCAGCGTGTATCAAAAAAATATATCCACGACAGCTAATGGTTAGAGGTGCAGATGGTTTTGACTTTTGTATTTATGAATAGAGGGTTTTTGTATTATCTTAAACGATGAGATGAGATTGTTGGAACTTAATTAAGTCTTTAAGTAAAACAATGATTAAATAAAATAAACAATTAAGTAGCTGGAAAAGGTAATTTATTAGTTATTAGTGGTTATAGTATTATTATTGTATTTTATTAAATAAACTTGTCTGTGATATTTAAAGAAGTTGTTTTAATTGAGAGAAAATAAAAAAGGTAACGTGTTATAGTTCAAAACGATTTTTATTTCTTATCTTATTATAATTCGATTACTAAGTCTAATAAAACTTTTAAGTAAAATAAGGGTAATTCAGTAAATTCAGCGTGTACGAATAAACAAGTAGTGTACCAAAATTTTTAATGTTTCTTCTGTAAATAAGGGTAATTCAGGCGTGTACCAAAAAATCAGGTATTGTACCAAAACTTTTAATATTTCGCCTTTAGATATAATGTATTAAAATGGGGAATTTATATGATACTACTGCCCAACCTAAATTAGACACGTGAATCAGACTCTCTGGCCCATACCTAATTTATCGTAAATTAACCAGAAGCCCAAAGGCAAACTCATAAAACCCTCGACAAATTTACAAACCAATTTTTAGAGCAGGCGGCGGCTTTACAAATCCATGGATGAAATCTATCCAAACCCTCTCATTTCTCCACCGAGAAAGCACAGGAAGATGACGTTAAACAATAATCAATACGTTTCGATTTTTGACTTACCTGAAGAACTCTCAGGAGAAATTCTCATAAAACTACTGGTAAAATCTATCTTCCATTGAATGTTTGAATCAAAATTTTGCTATATTTACATGCCTACTATCTCTGCTGGTATGCATCATTGCATGATATATTGTGTGTCTATCATTTTTTTAGAAGATCGTCACGAGCCTGCAATATATAGCTATCGCTTGTTGAAAAATACACTACTCTACCTGATTCACCTCTTGCTATATAAAATTTGCTATATTTTTTATGTTTATAGTCTGAATACTAAATACCTGGAAGAAAAGAAGTCATGATAAAGTTTTTATTGATTGCATTGACGGTCATGATGGTGCTTTCTTTAATGGTGCTGGGATAGGGTTTAATTCGATTCACCATTAAATTGTAATATGCTTTGATACCAAGATTGATATATATATAGTAGTGTGACTGTGAAGTCTTGAAGCATATAATCAATCAAGTCGTAGTGACTGAAAAAATTTCACTAGTTTCTGTGTGCTTGATAGTGTTGAAAGGCTATTTCACTAGTTTGTGTGTGCTTGATAGTATTAAAAGGCTATCCCTTCACCAAGTTATCGCCAACAATCAGCTCTTCTCCCTTGGTGGATAAGTGTCAGTTCCTTTCTAGTATTGCCCAAAAACTTTCTTTATTCACATTTGAGAAAGACTCTTCGGCGGCAAGGTTTTACATATAGGGCCATCTGCTTTCTATATCTTGCTTGTTCTTTTCTTCAATGAAGAGAAGACCTTTCTTTGTATGGTACCTGTGACCGAGCTATTCCTACTCTTTCTTATTATGTATACGGATATTATTTTCGAACTCTATTATGAATAGGATTGAACTGGGATTTCATGATTCATATCAATTTTTGATTTATCCTTCGTGCTAAAACTTGGATCAAGCACAATTGTGTTTTACTAATTTGGATTAGCACAATTGATCGAGAAAAATTAACTATGGCATAAAATTTTAACTATGTTTTATTTGAATTTCCTTCTCAAAAAGCTCGTATCCAATATTTTTGAGGTCTTCAACTTGATTAACCTTTTCTTTATGAATTTGTTACAGCAAAGAAACAATGAAGAAATTGCTCCAGAAAAGATCGAGTTGCCCTTGAAAAAGCTTGCTTTTGGAGGTAATTCTTGTTTCACATTTTAAAAAGTTAAAGTTTCAATGTTTTTATTATCTTTTCAAGTCTAGTTAGTTTTAGGTTTAGTGGTTTTAGTCATAAATCATTTAATACATGTTCTCTTGTTTAGTGAAGATGTTTGGATTAATTAAAAAAAATCCCCGGAAGTCCAAGGTAGTGGTTTTGATTTTAATTAGAGCGGGTTGCGCTTTGCACTTTAACGACGTCTTTGTGAAACTTGGCGTCAAATCTTTTCCGGCATCTTTAGCCTCTTTAAAAATATATTGGTTACCATTAATAATTGAACTAGAACGATGTGAAGATAGATTGTGATCATCAATAGTTGTTTGAATTTAGTTGATATATTTATTGATGCGGTTAGTTTTCCTATTCTTTCTATTATTAAATTTTGTTAACACTTAAACACTAAAATGTTGTACAATATTTTGACGTGGGGTGGTGAATATATTCTTACTTTGCAGAACAAGTGGATGGAGTCTTTTCCCAATATTATTTCAAGGGCAACAACAGTTGAAGTTATATCAGCTGGATTGGGAATGGCTTGTTACAAATGGTAACATATATTCATTTCATGGTAGAAACATCTTTAAAAAAAGTTATGAATAGAACTATAATACATATTCATATTCATCTAATAAAACATGCAGGACAATAAAAAAGTACGAAGGGAGTATAATATATGGTTTTTGATCCATAAGTACTCGTAGGGAAAAGATATGAATGACATTTGACCATTTGATTAAATTTCATTCTGCAATTTGTATCATGTCTTCAATGAGCATGATTGCTGAATGTTGGAAAATTAATAAGGTCAGCAATACTTAAGCCTAAGCTCTCAAACCATATTGTTATAATCCGTTTGTAAGAATTATTCCTGATATATGCACCTGAAAAATGATTAAATGTGATCAAAATTGAACCCAACTGTTTTAAATGAATTTGTTGTTTGATATTTTATGTGACATTTTTGTTTCAGTTCTAAATTCAGAAAAACTGATAATTTCCACTTAATTCCAGAAATTAAGGTAAAAAATGAACAGAAGAATATGATCACGATTAAAAATAATTAAACTCGGTCGAATTTAGAGTTACCCTAGTCAACCTTTTATTTTCTGCCTAGTCAAACTCAAACAGAGTGAGATAGTGTTGTATTTAACCGCGATCATATTAAAGCGGTTGTATTTAGTACGACCTTCAAAATAAATCGGTTGTTTTCGGTTGTAGAGGAAAAAAGCAGGAAAAAGCTTGCCAAAAAATTCATTTTTAGCAATAAACACGACCAATTTCTTTCATAAACAACTTTAAGAAAAAGCGGCAAAATTCCTGGGTTTTTTGAATTTTTTGTTAAAAATCCGGAAAAAATGCTGTAATTTTTTCAGCTGATTTAAAACTGAATGCAATAACATTTGGTCGTATTTTTTAAATACAACTGCTGGCCATTGTAATTAACGGGTAATTTTTAAAAGGTTAAATATTAAAGAACGTTTTGGGAAAGACTAGGGGTGTAATTCGAGTCAAGTCGAGTGTATGCATATCAAATTCGAGTTCGAATTTTTTTTATCGTGTCGAGCCCAAAAATAATCGAGCCTGAAATTCTGACCATATCTTATTTTCAGAAAACAATCACTACAATCCGATAACTACTGTGCTAAGTTTTTTTTCGATATTTTCATGAATCATGACACGAATCAAAGATCCAAAATTACCGTCGAGACACCACACATATACTATAACACATAATACTTTGAAAAATATCATCAATTAGCCCATGTTTTGATAATCAGATATAAACGCATAACATATAATCTTGAAAATACTAATCGATCGAAAACTAATTACCTCAAATTCTAACCAGATTTGATTTTACCCTTTTTGACCCTTTAAACGATGATTTCTTAGAAAAACGATTTACGAAAGTTGTAAAGAACGAAAAAATCTTTCCAAAAAGTCCAGAATCAATAAATTCTGGCTTACGAATTTTACAAGACTGCTGATTTTTATGTAAAAGAGCCCTACAGATTTTTAATAAAAAAATGAGGAACTCGACGACTATGGTGTATTTATAACGATACAAAACCCAATATCTTAACGATACAAAACCCTATATCTTAACCTACAAGTTATACAAATTAGAATTGATCCAAATTTTACGCCCATTGGTCTAATTTAAATTTTAAATTCTAATCATTATCCAATTATAATATTTTTTTTTCAATTATCCTATTATTATTATAATTCTAAAAATTACGGAATATTACAAGTATGATAGGATAATGAAAGGTTTTAATAATGTGATTGGTCTAGAATACTCTTTGATTGGACTAAAATAATGTAAAATTATGTGATCGGTTAACTACGTATTATTATACAAATAATTACTAACTACACTAATAACTAAACTATACATATATTGTATAAAAACTCTCTACTTGTATAAAAACTATCTGGAATAATATAGGTAGACTAAGAAAATATAACTTTTCAGAAAAAAATCAACATAACTTACATTTAAGATTTGAATTTCATGTCAATTATCGATATAATGAATATATAAAATAAAGGCTCGCAAGGGTCGACTCAGTTGGTTAAAGAGGGGATAACTATACGCTTGATCATAGGTTCTTATAATCTCACGGTTGAAAAATTTATGATTATGGCTACTGATATAGAACTTATCGCTTAAACGCGGTTTACCTGGTTCACGTGGTTTGAAAGTTATTGCGTGAACGCGTAGGGTAAACCCAGTGCGCACCCGAAAGGTAGCGACTGCGCTTACCTATGTTAAAAAAATATGTACTAGACAATAATTGAAATTTTGGTACGATACTTTTTTTTGGTATACGTTAATTTTATTGAATTATCCATGCTTTACTTAAATATTTTATTACCTTACTAATAAAATTATAATAGAAAAGGAAATCAATTTGTTTTCAGCTAAAACATGTCTTTTTTATTTCTCCCAACAAAAACACCTACTCCAAATATCACGTAAAGTCTGATTGTATAATTTATACTGCTTATATCCCTTTCAATTGTTTACAGAGAGAATGTTTGACACGCATTTTAAGTTGGATATAAAGTATAGTTTTGTATTTTTACATTTATTTTTTAGAAGAAAAATAAAATATTCAATTTTTATTCAAAATATAAATTATAAAAATAAGTTACATAAATATATTATATTAGCAAGTTAAAATGCTTTTTAGACAATCTCTAAGAAATGTAAAGGTATAACAAACAAATTACTTTTTACAATTAAAACACATTACCTTTTCAACTTTTTTTTAACCAAACCCTTCCTTTTTATTCTATTAACATGGGCATATTTATTTAAAAAAATAAAATAATGATATTATAATTATTATAATTAAATTAATTACCATTTTCAACTAAAATACACTAAACATTGAAACTTTGGTACAATACTTACATGTTGATTCTGCCTACTTACTCTTACTTAAAAGTTTAAAGAAATTTTAATTTTTTTTATTATTGAGATTTTTATAGGTTAATACACAAGTCACTGTCTTTCACTATTTATTATATTAAATAAAATTTAAGTTATAAATAAAATTCTAAAATATTTAAAAAATATTTGAATTTAAATTTAAAAATTAAAAACAGAATATATTATATAATAAAAATATAATTTAAGCCGGCTTTTATGCTAGTTTATGTATTAAATAGAAAGAATATCTTAAAGTGGGGAATTTCTCTGAGACCAACGGGGGTGCATTGAACTAGGATTTTAAAAGATTTTTTTATTCAAATCTAGGTGTATTCAAATGGGATTAAAAAATATATCAGAATTCTATGATATTCAACTTGGATATACTATACAATCTGATGGTATTTAATTAAGATTTTAAATTATGCTAAAAAAACTGACAGTATTCAACTGAGATTATATAAAATTCATTAAAATGTAGTAGTATTCACATGCTAAAATCTAGTGGTATTCACATGCTGAAGAATTTTTTTGAACTTCATAAAATGATGGATTTTGTGGGATTGTTCAATGTATTTTATGGTTTTTGAAATCCCACCATAATTGATGAGATTTCGAAGGATTGTCTTTAAATCCTAAAGACTCTTCATCAACTCTACGACATTTAATCTCAAATTCGTGTAAAATCAAAATCAGATATAATCCATTAAGATCCATAAATTATATATAATAATGCATTAAAATCCTAATTCAATATACTCCCTAAATTATTTATGTAGTAAATAGAATATAATGTATTAAAATGAGGAATTTCTACTAACTCCTGTCCAATCTAGGGATGACAAAATAATCCGATCCGACGGATACCCAATCCGAAACCCGAAATTTTGGATTTACCGAACCCGATTTTTTGGATTTGGATATGGATTTAATTTTTAAACCCGAACATTTTTGGATTTGAATTTTGATATTAGGTATACCGATCCGAACCCGATCCGAAATCCGAAAATCTATCTGAACCCGATCCGAACCCGAAATCCGAAAAAACCCCGAATTATTATATATATATATATTTATGTATACTATATTAAAATTTTATATATTACACATTATAATATATATATATATACATTATACATATTATTATATAATTTTAGAACATATATTTTTATATTTATGTTAAAAATTAACTAATTATAAAGTTTAATAAAAGATAATTATTCAATCATTTAATCGGGTAATAAGGTTTATAAGGTTAACAAAATATCTTTTAGTAATAAATTTAAAAAATTGGGTATTAATTGAGTTGATTTTTTAAATATTAGCTATACATATAATAACACAACTAATGATGTGGTGTAGTGGTTGAAGTTGACATGTTAAAATTCTTTCTCTACAAGTCGCGTGTTCGATCCTAAGCACTTGTAATATCAATAATTATACAAATTTTCAGATTTCGGATTCGGGTTGGGATATGAATATCCAGTTCAAAAAAATTTCGGGTTTCGGATACGCGAATCCGAACCGAAATTCAATGGATCGGATTCGGATATTAATTTTTGAGTACTTTTCGAGTTCGGGTCGGGTACGAATATAAATAAAATTTTTGTGTTTGGATATTGATTCTGCAATACCCTACCCCATTGCCATCCCTAGTCCAACCTAAATTAGACACCTAAATCAGACGCTCTGGCCAGTACCTAATTTAAATTGTAAATTAACCAGAAGCCCAAAGGCAAACTCACAAAACCCTCGACAAATTTACAAACCAATTTTTAGAGCAGGCGGCGGCTTTACAAATCCATGAATGAAATCTATCCA
Source organism: Apium graveolens (assembly GCF_009905375.1). NCBI lineage: Eukaryota > Viridiplantae > Streptophyta > Magnoliopsida > Apiales > Apiaceae > Apium > Apium graveolens. The sequence goes on from NC_133653.1 coordinate 271,733,387, forward strand.
AACCCTCTCATTTCTCCACCGAGAAAGCACAGGAAGATGACGTTAAACAGTAATCAATACGTTTCGATTTTTGACTTACCTGAAGAACTCTCAGGAGAAATTCTCATAAAACTACTGGTAAAATCTATCTTCCATTGAATGTTTGTATCAAAATTATGCTATATTTACATGCCTACTATCTCTGCTGGTATGAATCATTGCATGATATATTGTGTGTCTATCATTTTTTTAGAAGATCGTCACGAGCCTGCAATATATAGTTATCGCTTGTTGAAAAATACTATATAAAATTTGCTATATTTTGATGTTTATAGTCTGAATACTAAATACCTGGAAGAAAATAAGTCATGATAAAGTTTTTATTGATTGCATTGACGGTCATGATGGTGCTTTCTTTAATGGTGCTGGGACAGGGTTTAATTCGATTCAGCATTAAATTGTAATATGCTTTGATACCAAGATTGATATATATATAGTAGTGTGACCGTGGTTGAAGTCTTGAAGCATATAATCAATCAAGTGTAGTTACTGTAAAAAATTTCACTAGTTTGTGTGTGCTTGATAGTGTTGAAATGCTATTTCACTAGTTTGTGTGTGCTTGATAGTATTAAAAGGCTATCCCTTCACCAAGTCATCGCCAACAATCAGCTCTTCTGCCTTGGTGGAGAAGGGCCAGTTCCTTTCTAGTATTGCCCAAAAACTTACTTTATTCTCATTTGAGAAAGACTCTTCGGCGGCAAGGTTTTACATATAGGGCCATCTGCTTTCTATATCTCGCGTCTTGTTCTTTTCTTCAATGAAGAGAAGTCCTTTCTTTGTATGGTACTTGTGACCGAGCAATTCATACTTTTTCTTTGCTAAAGAAAGAAAGCTAAAAAATATTTGTGATAAGATTTAATATCTAAGATTTTATGTGCATATTTCTTGTTCGATCATTATCTATCTCTCTATCATTCATACATACATATATAAAGTTTGACGAGCAATTTATTATAAGCAATTTGTAATTTAACGGATGATATGCTAACTTTAATCAATGGGTAGATGATGTTTTTGGTAATATAGTGACAAAAAATCCTAATAAGAACTACTTACACTTGGTATGTATAAGGATATTATTTTTGAACTCTATTATGAATAGGATTGAACTGGGATTTTATGATTCATATCAATTTTTGATTTACCTTTCATGCTAAAACTTGGAGCAAGCACAATTGTTTTTTACTAATTTGGATTAGCACAATTGATCGAGAAAAATTAACTATGACATAAAATTTTAACTATGTTTTGTTTGAATTTCCTTCTCAAAAAGCTCGTATCCAATATTTTTGAGGTCTTCAACTTGGTTAACCTTTTCTTTATGAATTTGTTACAGCAAAGAAACAATGAAGAAATTGCTCCAGAAAAGATCGAGTTGCCCTTGAAAAAGCTTGCTTTTTGAGGTAATTCTTGTTTCACATTTTAAAAAGTTAAAGTTTCAATGTTTTTATTATCTTTTCAAGTCTAGTTAGTTTTAGGTTTAGTGGTTTTAGTCATAAATCATTTAATACATGTTCTCTTGTTTAGTGAAGATGTTTGGATAAATTAAAAAAAATCCCCGGAAGTCCAAGGTAGTGGTTTTGATTTTAATTAGAGCGGGTTGCGCTTTGCACTTTAACGACATCTTTGTGAAACTTGGCGTCAAATCTTTTCCGGCATCTTTAGCCTCTTTAAAAATATATTGGTTACCATAAATAAAGAAACTTCAAACTCTAATAATTGAACTAGAACGATGTGAATATAGTTAGATTGTGATCATCAATAGTTGTTTGAATTTAGTTGATATATTTATGGATGCGGTTAGTTTTCCTATTCTTTCTATTATTAAATTTGGTTAACACTTAAACACTAAAATGTTGTACAATATTTTGACGTGGGGTGGTGAATATATTCTTACTTTGCAGAACAAGTGGATGGAGTCTTTTCCCAATATTATTTCAAGGGCAACAACAGTTGAAGTTATATCAGCTGGATTGGGAATGGCTTGTTACAAATGGTAACATATATTCATTTCATGGTAGAAACATCTTGAAAATGAATTTATTATTGTTGCAGATGTATGAAGAGTTGAAGGTGTTGTCCCTTTTAGTGCCAGCCCATGAATTCTATTTTCTTCATTTTTCTCAGCAAATTGCACAAATGCATGGGCTATAGTTGACGTTTCCTATGACCTTCCCCAAGGACCTTTTTATAATTCTCAGAGTCCAGTTCGTCATCTACCTTCTGGGTGCTTAATTCAGGACATGCTCAATGGCCACTCGAAGGTCTTGCTAAGTCTTTATATCACAACCATTTGTTTTTTTTGTGTTTTCTGACCCGGTCGTCTTTCATGATTATAGATTACTTGGATGGAACACACGGAAATAGAAGATATAAGACCGATTCATAATCTTTATATGAAACATGTTGGTCGTGGTTTAGCATTTGGCGCCACAAGCAAGCTTGCTACACTTCAAAGAACATGTGAAAGGCTTACCTGTTTGATGAATTCCAGTAATATGTCTGATCTGGGAGGAGGTAAGGCATCTACATGCTCCTTATTTTAGTTTTTCCTTATCTATTACTACTATTTAGTGGTGCTCATTGTGCCAAATGTATGTGGATAATAATTTTGCACCTGATATCCAGTAATTACATGCCCTCATGGCAAAAGAGGTTTGATGAAGCTTTCCCAAAGAATGGTTAAGACTTTCTGTTCTAGCATCAACATAGTTAATGGTCAGCAAATGATGATATCCCAGATGAACTATGCGGAAGTATGAGCAACTCTTCGAAAGTGCACTGATCCTGGCCATCCCAACAACATGGTTCTCAGTGCAGAAACTACTATTTCGGTCCCATTTGCTTCTATAGAGGTTTTCAATTTCTTCATGCAAAATAAACTGATTTCTGGTAAGATATCTGATACAAAGTTTCTTTCTAATCATATTCCTGTTCTAGTTGATTCATATGTGGGGATATTAGTTTTGCTGTCATGTATATACTATGGAAATAACTTTTATGTTTTAAAAATTATGTAATTTATAAAATAACGTTTCGAGAAAATATTGTATTCACTAATAATAAAACGTAAGAACGTATCTCCTTAAGATAAATTCAATACAAGGCATATATCTTAAGTACCGAACTAAGGTTTTTATTTTACCAATAAATGATACACAATATTCTAAAATTAATAACTACAGAAAATAAATTACTTTTCCTTTAAATCTAAAAATTATAAATACTTGTGGGATAGGTCTGAATTTAGTATATTTTCTACATACAAGGATTGAATATTTTTAATATACAACATCAAGTAGCAAGCTACAATCCTAGTATATATATAGTAGTGTGATTGTGGTTGAAGTCTGTGGTTGAAGTATTGAAGTATAGAATCAATCAAGCGTCATAAGTGCAAACAAGTCCTCGCCAACACTCTTCTCCCTTATCGAAAAAACTCGTATCCAATATTTTTGAGGACTTCAACTTGATTAACCATTTATTTATGAATTTATTACAGCAAACAAACAATGAAGAAATTGCTCCAGAAAAGATCGAGTTGCCCTTGAAAAAGCTTGCTTTTGGAGGTAATTCTTCTTTTACATTTAAAAAGGTTAAATGTCCAATGTGTTCTTTATATTTTTAAGTCTAGTTAGTTTTTTGTTTAACGGTTTCCGTCATAAATTATATTATACATGTTTTCTTGTTTAGTGAAGATAATTGGATAATTTTTTTTTAAAAAAAAGATGCTCAGAAGTTCAGGGTAGTGGCTTTGATTTTACTTGGAGCGGGTTACGATTTTCCGTCTTTGTGAAACTTGGCTTCAAATCTTTTTCAGCATCTTTTGTCTCTTTAAAAATATACTAGTTACCATAAACAAAGAAACTTTAAACTCTAATAATTTTTCCAAAGGCAAATTTACAGAGCGCTCGATAAACTTTTTAATCCTCGTAGCTGTTGTTAATCCCAATTTTTAGAGCAAGCGGCCTTCCAAATCCATGGTAGTCTATTGATTAATTCTCCGGTCCGAAATTAAACAATACTTGGTATTTTTTGATTTTGGACTTACGTGAAAAACTCTTCAAAGAAATTCTAAACACTTTTAGTAAAATCTAACTTCCATTGCATGTTTAAGGAAAAATCATGGTATTTTAAAACTTTTCACCCTTACAATAAAAACCGAGTCGTTTAATGCTCAAATTAATTTCTCATTCAGTAGTAGATTTTTATGATTTTATAAAGAAAAGTATTCTTTTATAGATATATTGTGGGGTCTTAATAAATTTATAAAAAGGAATTGTCAAAAATTCATTCAGACAATTATATTTGCTAGTCTAAACACCATATGTATTACATTACTACTACGACAACATATTTTACTTGCTCTTGATTTGTTTCAAGGATACATATTCATGGATGATACATATTCATGGATGATACCAGAGAAAGAGAAATGGGTGGTAGCTCGGGTGGAGATGGCTCTGAAAGTCCCTGGAGAAGGTGTCATGCCAACAACACACAACTCAACTAATTGAAAGTCTTGAAGGCACTACACCATAAATGGTCTTCAGCAACATCATGCTTAAAAATGTACCCATAAGGCGTTGATCAACTTTGAGGGTGTAGAAAATATTCATGTGGCCTTTAATGTTATACCAACACATTTTAGAAAATTATGTCAACATCTCTAATATGTTGCCTTACAATGCTATAGCAGCATTTTTTACACCAGCTGTGGTGTTGCTTTAACTCTGTGGCAACAATATGTAGTAAATAGCAACAAAGGTGGGGTGTTGTCTTAAATCTTATTGTAACATCTTTTCCCTCTATAGTAACACCATTTGATTAACATTTTTTATTTTTACCAACACCGAATCATGTAACAGCAACACGGACTAGTTCTCACGGTTAAAGTTTTAGCAACATTTTTACGAGCTAAGGCAATATTTTTTGTGGTAATTTTATAATAGTTTATTTCTTAATAAAAATCAAAATATTAATTAATATTCATCTCAACAATACATAAACCAAATGCAAATCAACTTACAACATAAATATTTCGATACAGAACTTCCAACTTGAAAGTTCCAAGTCAAACATAGATAATAATTCCAACCTAAATTTAAAGTCGTGCTAAAATTCTTTAACTACTATAAGTTATAAACCTCCATTCACATAAAAGTAACGGCTATAAGATTTTCGATCTGAGTGACCTTCTGGAACCTCTGCTTGAGTTGAGGGAGACCAGACTTTCTCTATAGAATCTTCAAGGTGTTAGCATTTTAGTTCTTATTGCTTTCCGATTCTAGTTTACCTGTCTAGGCGTGATATTTCAGTGATGTTATGGGAGATGACTCCAATAAATGAATAGTCCGAATTTTCGTGACAAGGGAAGTTTGTAAAATTTATAGATAAAGCTGCCTGGTTCATACCATAATTCTCCATTATAATGCAGCTTCATATATCCATAAAGTATCGGCGTTCTACTTGATCAGGTCTCTGGCAGATTAGAAAAAAATAAAAGTATTTGGTTTGTTATCTTAATAGTCAACCGGCGTTTTGACCAGAATTTTTTACTTCAGCTCGGCTCGGCCCGTTTTGATGGAGAAAGCTCGTGTTCGGCTCGGTTCGACTCAGATCGATTTTGTTCGATAAAAACTCGTGTTCGACTCGTTCGTTAATGAGCTCGAACTCGAACACAGTTTTCTGTTTGTTAAGAAAGCTTGGCTCAGCTCGGCTCGGTTCTTCAGAAAAAAAAAATTAAAACTCGGCTCATTTCAATCAAAACTCGGCTCAACTCGGCTCGTGAACAACCCTAATTCTTTAACTTCCAGCTAACAGTAAAAAAAACAAAAAACACCAAAGCTTCTGGTTAATCCGATTTGTATAAATTAAATACCCAAAATTTAACAACTTAGAAGCCCTAGAATATGGGTTTGTAAACAAATTCTAAAAACCCCCCTAAAAATTTATGGTCCGTGAACCAACTCTAAAAATCCCCAAAAATCAGGCTTTGTAAATAAATATTAAAGAACCCTACAAAATTACGGTTTGTAAACCCCATTTCAACCAATTATAATCAGGGTGTACTTTTAATTAGAGCTTTGAAAAAAGAGAACAAATTGTGGATCTTTTAATTTATGAATTATATTTTGGATTTGGTTCATGTTTTTAGCTTCCATTCAACCTGCACTTTAATTTTTATTACACATATTTGTCACAGTTTGATAGTCTTTTGATAGTCTTGTCCCTTTTCACAAATAAGAATACTTTACCTACTTGGTCTTAATAAGTTGGTTGGCTGGTAGCCCACAAAAAAAGTACTAAGTTATATGTTCTTTAAATGTGCTGAGTGTTTGATATTTTATGTTTATTTTTGTATACCTGCTCTTAAAAATCTTTATGTTTTATGTCCTCATTCGAACTTGTAGGCCACAAAGACAACAGCAATCAGAAGGCTGAGGTGGAAGGCCATGTCAGCAAAACTAGTTGTTAGACGTAAACACCTGCTACTTCCGTTATTCATTCTTTTTGAAAATTAACAGTTTGTTATCATATGTCAAATTAGTGGTTTAATTGAGACCGAAAATTTGTGAGTGACCCGAACGATATATTTGAATGTAATAAGTGAGTTGTTTGATAATTAACCCCTAAAATTAATAACTAAAGATAATAAATTACATTTCCTTTTAATCTAAAAATTATAAATACTTATAGGATACGTCTTATAAGTTTAGCATATTTTCTAAAACAAGGATGATTTTCTTATTGTACAACCTCAAGTGAAGCAAGCTACAATCCTAGTAGTATATATAGAGTAGTGTGACTGTGGTTGAAGTCTTGAAGCATATAATCAATCAAGCCTAATGATAGCAAAAAATTACACTACTTTGTGTGTGCTTGATAGTGTTAAAAGGCTAACCCTTCATCAAGTCATCGCCAGCAATCAGCTCTTCTCCATTGGTGGATAAGGGAAAGTTCATTTCTTGCATTGCTTAAAAACTTTCTTTATTCTCATTCGAAAAAGACTCTCCCCCGCAAGGTTTTACATATAGGGCCATGGGCCATCTGCTTTCTTTGTCTTGCTTGCTATTCTTTTCTTCAATGAACAGAAGACCTTTCTTTGTATGGTACCTATGACCAAGCTATTCCTACTCTTTCTTTGCTGAAGAAAGAAATCTAAAAGTTATTTGTGATAAAATTTAATATCTAATATTTTATGAACATATTGCTTGTTCGATCATTATCAATCACTAATTCATATATAGATATATACATGTATAAATTTTGACGAGAAATTTATCCCTTTTGTCACGTTTACATGTGTATATTCAGTATTTTACTAAAAGGAACTAGGACACCTATCACTATATTGAAAAACCACTTGGTTTAACAATGTCGGTTTAATAATGTCATAATCTTTCATTCCCGACTGCCACATATCTTGCTATTTTTTTTTTCATATCACTCTTTCATTATCTGCTCTTAATTTCTATATATACTTGTTTCCTAGCTCAAATATAAATCTCCATGGTTTATACCATCTTTATTTCTCCTCTCTATTTCTCTCTCTAGAATTCTTATGTCACACATTTTTCATAAATTTAGATCTTGATTCTCTTTAACCACTTATAACACTACCACCAAAAATATCTTATTGTACTTGGTTGTTTGCTTTTTATTCCTTATTTGTTGATATTTCTTTCCACTTTGTTTGATTTTTTTAATTTTTTTATTATGCATGCAACTTGGTCAATTTTTAAATAGTTTTACAAAATAATTTTTTTGCCAAAATTCATACTAAATTTTAAATCAATGAGACTGAATCAAAACCAACTTTTATGCTTTTTTAAAATAAAATAAAATTTTATGTTTAAATTTATCTTTGAGATAATTAAGGGAAATCCAATCTTGATCCAAACCATGTATGTATTTTTTAAATAATATATTTATTAATTTTATTTTAAGTTTGAGTTTCAGTTGAGTTTAGATTTTGAACATATTTTATTAATACTGGCATATAACACATGCGATGTACATTATATCTTTATATCTTTTATATCGTTTTTCATATTAGAATACTATAATCATATTCTCTATGCTTGTATTACTGATCCTTCTTATCATATTCTTTATGGTTATTTTACGATTCATTCTAATTAGTTTTAGAGGTACTATAATACAAATACGTATATAGTGTTGACGGAGGAAATTGGTAACAATAAAATTTGAGGTTCGTAGCCGGAAACAAGATATGTGACGGTGGTTCTTTGTCGGAAACGTGAACAGTAATCGATGGATTCGATGAACAGTATTCGTCGGAAACGATGAACAGTGTTTGGTGGTGGTGATTATTGGGGGCTGAGATTGCTTAGGGTTAGTGGTGGCTCCTTAGGCTCTCGCTTCTGACCCCTTGTAATTTGCCTACGTATCCCTATTTATAGGAAATCAAGTCCACGTAGTTCTTGGGGAACAAGAAACCTAATAGGCTTAGATTTCTTATCCCGAGGCCCAATGGGAAACCCATTGGAAACCGTATTCTACTAGCTTTAGGAATGTCGGCCGATGAGGCCCAACCACAAAGGCCCAAGACTCGTCCGCGGCTTCGAGACTTCACGGATAAGGCATCTCCCTGGCCAAGGATAACCCTCCGCTACCAGCTGTTTCTCTAGTCCGCAGGACGCAGGTATAGCCGTAGTTCACCCCAAATGTTGGACGCATCCTTGTCCCCCGATAAGGAGCCCCTACCAGATTGCAAGACAAGTGATCCCAAGTTTTTGGGTGCAAAGTGCAGGATACTCCAAAGTCTCCCAACGAGGACACCCATTGACTCTCTGAGCCAGAGCTCCCAAAACACACACCAGATTTCACCCCACATCCCCAATGAGGACACCCATTGACTACAGGAGGAGGCCTTTAGTAGATATGCTACAGAAAGGAGTTCTTCAATAAAGTACCTGCATCAAATAAGTTAATAATAATAAACTCCATCTTTCTTGAGCCTTCCACGAAATCCGTCCAAGCAGCCATGTCTCGAACCTATCCAAAACCATTTCCCACATAGGGCGCGCGCTACGCTCTTTCCAGAACACATTGAAGGTCCTTTACATCATGAGGGCGCGCCTTCTTCCCTGAGGGGAGGGCGCGCCTTCTCTACTGTCCAAGCGTTCATTGATTGTTCTTCCCCAAGTGTCCTAGCAGTCTATCAAGCAACATGTTCAAGTCAAGTTCTGTGCCAAACTGAGAGTGAGGGCGCGCCCAAGTGTATCTCTTGGCGTCGCCCTGGTCATCAATCCTTTGATTTCTCTTATTAAGAGGGCGCGCTCTAACTTGTCCAAAGGTAAGGGCTTGCCCTAACTTTTTCAAGGGCTTTGGCTCGCGCCAACCTGTCCAAGGGCTTTGACTTGCGCCAACCTGTCTGAGGGCTTTGACTCGCGACAACCTGTCTAAGGGCTTTGCCTCGTGCCAACCCGTTTAAGGGCTAGGCCTCGTGCCAACCCCGCCACGAAAACTCATTTTCTTGGCCGTCCGCCCTTGGCTGTCCGCCCTTGGCTGTCCGCGAAAACCCGTTTTTTGGCGTTCGCCCAAATTGAATTATGTTGACCCGGATTTGACCCGGATATCTTCCGTACCAAATTTTGGCTATAACATATAGTTATTAGACGAAATTTGTAATCCAACAGATGATATGCTAACTTAAATAATCAACGGATATAGGATGTTTTTGGTAGTATACTGACCAAAAATCCTAATAAGAACTACTTACGCTGAGTATGTATAAGGATATTATTTTCGAACTCTACTGTGAATAGGATTGAACTGGAATTTCGTGATCCATATCAATTTTGATTTACCCTTCGTGCTAAAACATGGATCAAGCACAATTGATCGAGAAAGTTTAACTATGGCATAAAATTTAATTATGTTTTGTAAGAATTTCCTTCTTAAAAAGTTTAGATCCAATATTTTTGAGGTCTTCATCTTGATTAACCTTTTCAGTATGAATTTGTTAAAGCAAACAAATAATGAAGAAATTGCTCCAGAAAAGATGAGTTGCCCTTGAAAAAGTTTTCGTCATAAATTATTTTATACATTTCTCATATTTAGTGAAGATATGGATATATTAAAAAATATGCCCAAAAGTCCAGAGTAGTGGCTTTGATTTAACTTAGAGCGGGTTGCCCTTTGCCCTTAAACGACGTCTTTGTGAAACTTGGCATCAAATCTTTTTCGGCATCTTTAGCCTCTTTAAAAATATACTCGGTACTATAAACAAAGAAACTTCAAACTCTAATAATTTTTTGAAAGGCAAACTCACAAAACCCTAGATAAACTTTTTAATCCTCCTAGTCATTGTGAATCCCTATTTTTAGATCGGGGGCCTTCCAAATCCATGGGTAGTCTATTGATTAATTCTTTGGTCCGACATTAAACAATAATCGATATTTTTCGATTTTGGACTTACCCTATTTTTATCTATTTATTTCTTCTAACTAAAACACGTCCTCCGAATATAACTGGAAAGTCTATTTAATAAAATAGAATAATAATAATATAATTAATTATAATTAACGAATTACTTTTTACAGCTAAATCACATTACTTTTTCAAACTACCTATTTTAACCAAAGACTACTTTCTTTTCCAAAAATAACGTGGACATATTTATTCAAAAAAAATAAATTATTATATAATAACTATTATAGCTAAATACCATTTTCAACTAAGACGCACTAAACATTGAACGAGACTTGTTTTTTAGTTCACATTAATTTTACCGAATTACCTCTATTTTACTTAAAAGTTTTATTAGTCTTACTAATAAAATTATAATTAGAAAAAAATCAATTTTTTCTAGACTAAAAATGTCTTTTTTTATTTCTCCCAAGTAAAACACGTACTCTAAATATCAAAGAAAGTATATTTAACAAAATAGAGTAATAATATATAATTTTTACTCCTTTCGTCCCTTCCAATTATTTTTTTATATTTTTAAGAGAATGTTTGACACATATTTTAAGTTGGGTATAAATTACAGTTTTGTATTTTTTCACATATATTATTTTAGAAGAAAAATATAAACATTCAATTTTTTTTTTAAAAAAAAGAAAATTGTAAAAATAAGTTACATAACTATACTTTATTAGCAAGTTAGCTTGTAGACAATCTGTGAGAAATATAAAGAAATAACAAAACAAATTTCTTTTTATAATAAAAAACATTATCTTTCCAACTACATTTTTAGCCAAACCCTTCCTTTCTTTTCTATTAACATGGGCATATTTATTTAACAAAATAGAATAATGATATTATAATTATTATAATTAATTATCATTTTCACCAAAAATGCACTAAACATTGAAACTTTGGTACAATACTTACTTGTTGATTTTTCCCACTTATTCTTACTTAGAAGTTTAAAGAAATTTTGTTTTATTTATTATTGAGGTTTTGTAGGTTAATACAAAAGTCACTATCTTTCCCTATTTAATATATTATATAAAAGTCTAATATATACATAAAATTTAAATCTTTCTATATATAATAGCGGGCGGAATTGAACCAAAATCTACCCATTAGTTCTAACACTACAATACCACTATGACATTAAAATTTCCGCTTCCTATTGCAATTCACAAAATTACTCTTTTAGTCATATTTTTCCGTTCATATATATTAATTTAGTTAGCTATATATTTCTAAATAAATAAAGTTACAATTTAGATAATAATTTTGATCAATATCTAACATATAAAGATAACCATTATACGAAAAATATAAATAAATTAAGACATGACATGTATTTGGTAAATAATATAGTATATTTCCAAGTAATTGACTTGTTAAAATCTACGATATTATATATAAGAATCAATTAACAATGTCAAATAATCAAGTTCACACTAATACGAAAAATAAAAAAATAAAGTTTATAATGCGCATTTATTCAATAAAAATTATATTGTTAGAGATTTACATAATATAATTTTGAGAAAATAAACTGCTATATTTTAGTAATTTGACCAAATTGACAACAAAAAATCAAATAAGTCAACAATTATGGAATAATTGGGATAGTGTTAGATGTACACATAATGCATAAATTTATTCAATTTTAATTTCGACCAACATATTTAGGTTTATTTTGAACTTAACATAATAATCTATTCGATTTTAAAAGAAATATTAAAATTTGACCATTTTTCTAAAATAAATGAAAAAGTCATAGAAAAAACCTCACAATTACTACTATCAATCGAAATTACAAAATTTCAATTGGAGAAACACGATTGTTTTACTTCAAATATGGTTGAAGTTATTCAAATTTCAGTTTCTCATTCTCCCAAAATTCTGAATTTTTTAATATTATAAAATTTCAGAATGCTCACTATGCTCACAAAATTTTAAAACTTTGTACGCGGAATTCTGGTATTGGTAGAAAACGGCCAGTGTCCCGCACGAGCTATTACGTTAATTAAAAAAATAAAATTCTAAGATACTTAAAAAATATTTGAATTTAAATTTAAAAATTAAAAACAGAATATGTTATATAATAAAATATAATTTAAGCTTGCTTTTATGCTAGTTTATGTATTAAATAGAACTAGCTTAAAACTTGTGCGATACACGGTTGTTTTAAATAATTGTCATTTTATTATTTGTATTTTAATATTTTATTAATTATATATGTTAAAAAAGTAAGTATATCTGAATAAGTATAACTAGATATCTTTCATTATATTCTAATAACTATTTATAATAATTAGATTTTAAAATAAATAAGTTTATACAGTGACACAATAATTAGATGCTGAAAATATATATTCGACCCAATTAAATAGGTCATGCATTTCAATTGTGATATTTTAATTTACAATTACTTAGATTGTTGATAAGATTCAAATATTTTACTAATTTATATGATTACTATTATATCTAAATATATATTTGATTTAAAAATTTCAATGATTATAATTTTCGCGATAAAACGACAACGGATTATAATCGGAGATTGAAGTGATTTTTTATTAGTGATTTAGCGTGATATAAGCATGTTAGTGCTAATGTTGATATGGTATATATTCTCGGATACTTTCAGTTTGGGATCAGTTTCAAAACGTATAATGAGAGTGGAGACATATGCAATCTATCAACTAAGGCCGATATGGAAGTATAAGTGCATGTGACCATGTGTAATTATTTTCTCTAATCTTGTTGTTTATAAGAACGTGTGCGATACATAGATTATTTTTAATATATTTTTTGAATTTATTTATATTTGAAATTTTAAAATATGAAACTTGTCATTTAAGATATTTAATAATATTTTTTGATAATAATTAAACATACACATACACGTATATGTAAGTGATATCTTTGAAATAAGACATATCTTATAAAAAATAATATTATTGGCTGTGATATATAGTTTTATTGAAATTTATAGCTGTGCATAGATATGATAACAATGTTTTATTTAAAAGATAAATTTTAATATTGATTATAGTACAAATTACCCTTAATTTGATTTTTGTCTTCTTTTGACCCAGATCAATTGTACATATTATTTTGTTATAGTCTAAGAGAGACTATACCGACTAAATTCAACTAATTATTTTCAGTTTTAATTTAATTTGTTTAAGCTCAAATATATGGTATAATTATTTTAGCCCCTGTAAAATTATATTATTTATTTATTTAGAAAAATATAAATTATTTTATTTTAATTGGTCTAAATAATTTTTATTTTAATTTTTTTTCTTGGAATAATAGTATTAAACTTTTTTAGCCTTGTTGAATAGTATATAATGTTTTATTTTCTGCTGACACTACTCCACAAAGTGACGAATTTTAATAGTGCAGATGGAAAAAAATAGTATGAAAATGATTGAAATAGAACCTATAGTTACATAAGCCCATTATTTCAACCAAATCCAAGTATATATATTTAGTTTGTTTGAAAATCTTTTTAATGCAGGTTCAATATTATTTTATTTTAGTCAGGATGAGTAGTATATTATCTTAGTTCAGTTTGAATATTAATTTATTTAACCCATGTAACAAATCAAATTAATTCTGTTTAGTTTTTTTATTTGTTTTTTTAGTCCGGATGAACGGTATAATTTTTTAAAACTGAATGAATAGTGTGTATTATTTTCTTTTATCCCAGGCCATTGTACTTGCCAACGAATCATCTTTTGATTTGAATAATATTTTAGTCGGTTCAATAGTATTATTTTTTTGGGCTCGAGTGAATATTATGTATTATTTTGTTTTGTCTCGAATTCATTATACATATTTATTTGTAATTATATCTATGTTATTATTTTGTTTCTAATTAAATTAAATGATAAGATTTTTATTTTTTCTTAAAATAATTATACTTGAAATATATGTCTATATTTTATGTTATTTTTAATTAAGTTATTATTTTGACACATGTCGCGTATCTTTTGATGGATTCAAAAGAGAATGAAATTGTTTATTTTAACTAAAAAACTTTAGTTTGCGATAGGAGTTTGTTAGGAGGAACGGTTCAAGGGTGCTAATTAGATTCGACTGGGTATAAGCCGTAAGGATATGTACTGTTTTGTCGGAAGGTTTCTTGTTAAGGATCATGAGTCCCGCGTTGGTTTTTGAATTAATATTAAATAATTAAATAAGAATAATTAATTAGTTTAATAAAAATAATAAAGTAAGGATAATTAAGTAATTTCAGCAAGTACCGACCGACCGACCAACTATCAAACTTTTAATATTTTATCTTCATATAATAGTATAGATAGTATAAAAGATAGATAAATAATCAGCATATATTAAAAATAATTGTCCATAATATTTTTAGAGAAAGATTTGTTTTATTTTGAGAAAATAAAAAGACAACGTGTTTTACTTAAAAAATGTATAGATTAAAAAGAATTGTCTAAAATATTTGTAGAGAAATGGTTGTTTTTTTTTTGAAACTGAACTGATTTCATTCACACCGAAATATCATAAGAAAGGGCCTCCAACAAACACGCAGGAGGAGACGTGCATACATTATAGGAATTTACTAAACAAGGAATTCTAGCTATCTCATGTGCTACCTTGTTAGCATTTTTCCTGACAAAAACAATTGAAACTTTATACAACTCTTGGAGAAGCTGCTTACAATTCTAGATTATGTCTCCAATCTCCAAGTAGTTCAGATTCTTACTGTGAATGGCATTGATAGCGAGCTGTGAATCAGATTCTAAAATCACCTTATCCTCTTGCCGTTGTAATTCTTTGATCCACGATAACGCTTCCCGAACACCAATAGTTTCCGCTTCAACTACTGATACTTCACCCCCGAACTTCTGATTTTTAGCGGCCATAAAATCGCCTGCACTATTTCTCAGTATCATACCAATGGAGAACTCATTTGTTCCTGGAAAAACCGACGCATCCACATTTACTTTAAAGACTCCAGCCTCAGGTGCTTGCCATTTTGAAACTAATTTCTGCATGCTTCTTGTATTCCCTGTACTCTCTTGCTGTTTTCTTGCATGAGTCCATTCTTTCTGCAACTGAAAACTACTGTCCATAGCAAATTCTGGAGTGACTGTCTTTCCGTCCCAAACTTTTTTATTTCTCCAATACCAAATACCCCATAAAGTGATGCATATTTTAATCTTCTCCTCAGTTGTTGCAGAGCTTAGTTTCTGGATTAACCATTCTGACGCTACCTCCACCTGGCTCCAATCATACGTCAGACCAACATAGTTCCAACACCCAACCGCAAATCTACAATCATAGAATAAATGTGCCATATGCTCAATGTCAACAGTGCACATAGGGCATATAATAGGGACTCGAATACCTTTCAGACTCAGCCTCCTTCGAACTGGTATTGCATTCCTACAAAAACGCCATACAAACACTTTGATTTTGTGTGGCAGTCTCAGTCGCCATATATTTTTCCACCCCGTACCCTGCATAGCTACATCAGTACCAAAATGAGAGTCATACCAGAAATGATATGCATTTTTAGCAGTATATTTTCCATCGCTTGAATTCACCCATACCATCCTGTCATTTACTTCTCGCTGTGGAATCGGTATTGACATAATTGCATTGGCATCTTCCTGTAGAAAATTTCGTCGAATCATCTCCGTATTCCATTTCTTCTCATCTGGTAAGAAATAACTTGATACTTTTTCAGTTCTTCCTTCGTAAAACTGAGATTGTTCAACCTGAAAATTCATCTTATTCCTCAACCATGGGTCGCGCGTAGCCACAATTTCATTTCCATTTCCTAACACCCATCTGAAGCCCTTAGCTAGCTCTTCCTTTGCACTCCATATTCCTTCCCAAATAAAGCTAGATCCTCGACTTTTTTCTGCTTTCAAGATATACTTATGAGGGAAATATCTACCTTTGAAAACCCTTGTGACCAGTGAATGCGGATTCTGCATAAAATTCCATACATGCTTACCCAGTAGGGCTATGTTAAACCCATGCAGATCTCGAAATCCCAGCCCTCCCTTACTTTTTGTACAGCTCATGTTATTCCATGATAACCAATTCAAGCCTTTTTGGTTCTCACTCCTTCCTGATCGCCACCAGTAATTGTTGTACATCTGCTCAATTTCACGACACAGTGATACAGGTAACAAGAAACAGGACATAGTATATGATGGGATCGCTTGTGCCACATTCCTTATTAACACTGTTTTACCTCCTTGAGACATCTATTTTGTCCGCCATGCTTGAATCTTTTTACTCGTCTTCTCTTTTAGATAATTAAACACCCTTTTCTTCGATCGACCTACTAAAGATGGCAGTCCAAGATACCTTGTATTGGTGATCTCGTTGTGCACCTCCAGAATCTGAGATATTTCCCTTTGCTTATTCTCCTTGACATTAGCACTGAAATACACTCCAGACTTTTGAAAATTAACCGATTGCCCAGAGAGTTTTTCATAATTAACAAGCAACTTTTTAACGTTCTTTGCTTCCTCATTTGTAGCCCGAAAAAATAGGAAACTATCATCAGCAAATAACAAATGGGAAATCGTTGGTGCTACAGGGCTAATTTGACACCCATGAATCTTCTCCTGATTCAATGCATCATCAATTGCATTCGATAGACCCTCCACACATAGCAAAAATAGATACGGAGATAAAGGATCTCCCTGTCGCAATCCTTTCTTTGGAACAACTGGCCCAATAAGCAAACCATTTAGGCTAAAGTTGTACGTGACAGTTTTGACATACAACATCATCCATTCGATCCACTGTTCACAGAACCCCATAGCTTGCATCCGCCTTCTTAAAAAAGCCCAACTTACTCTATCATAAGCCTTGCTTATGTCCAATTTCAACACAACTTCCCCTATTCTGCCATGCTTATTCCGAGACATATGGTGAATCATTTCAAAAGCTATGAGCACATTATCCGTTATACCTCTATTCTTGACAAAAGCAGATTGATTTTCTGAAATTAGAGATGGCAGCACCTCCTTTAATCTATTCGCCAGCACTTTTGCCATGATTCTGTACAGGACATTGCATAATGCAATTGGTCGTAAATCCTTCATACTCGATGCATTCTCTTTTTTTGGGATTAAGACCACATTCGTACTATTTAACTCTCCTGGAAAGCTCTTCTCCTTAAGCCACTGCACACACTGTTTACTTATAAAAAAGGTACTCCCTCCGTCCCTCCCAATTGTTATCATTTCTGGGAGAGTGTTCAACACACATTTTAAGATGGATAAAAAGTATATTTCTATAACTTTTTCTAAATATTTTCTTTTTCTGAATAAAAATAGAATGTTTAAACTTTTATTGAGAAAAATAAATTTTTTAAAAAAAGTTATAGAAATATACTTTTTCTTCATCTTAAAATGTGTGCCGGGCACCCTCCTAGAAATGATAACAATTGGGAGGGACGGAGGGAGTAATTGGTTAGATATTAAATAAGGGCAATTAAGTAAAATATATTTTTTTTAAGAAAGGGCAATTATGTAATTGAAGAAAGGACCGTAATATTTAGTATTTAAAATAATAATATAGATTGATTAATTATTCGACCGTAATGTTTATTTTATTTATAATTGAATTGTAAGATAATGCTTACTTTAAGTATATTTGTCTTTACATTAATAGTAAAAATTATATATAAAAAAATATTTTTTACGATGGACTCGTACAAAATATATCCGTGACAGCTAATGGTTAGGGGTGTAGATGGTTTTGATTTTTTGCATTTATTTAAGAACATAGGTTTTTTGTATTATCTTAAATGATGAGATGAGATTGTTGGAGCTTAATAAAGTCTTTAAGTAAAACAATAATTAAATAAAATAAACAATTATGTAGCTGAAAAAGGTAATTTATTAGTTATTAGTGGTTATAATGTTATTATTCTATTTTATTAAATAAACTTGTGTGTGATATTTAGAGAAGTTGTTTTAATTGAGATAAAGTAAAAAGGTAATGTGTTATAGTTGAAAACGATTTTTATTTCTTATCATATTATATTTCGATTACTAAGTCTAATAAAACTTTTAAGTAAAATAAGGGTAATTCAGTAAATTCAGCGTGTATCAAAAAAATATATCCACGACAGCTAATGGTTAGAGGTGCAGATGGTTTTGACTTTTGTATTTATGAACAGAGGGTTTTTGTATTATCTTAAACGATGAGATGAGATTGTTGGAACTTAATTAAGTCTTTAAGTAAAACAATGATTAAATAAAATAAACAATTAAGTAGCTGGAAAAGGTAATTTATTAGTTATTAGTGGTTATAGTATTATTATTGTATTTTATTAAATAAACTTGTCTGTGATATTTAAAGAAGTTGTTTTAATTGACAGAAAATAAAAAAGGTAACGTGTTATAGTTCAAAACGATT
This sequence comes from Apium graveolens, assembly GCF_009905375.1. Classification (NCBI taxonomy): domain Eukaryota; kingdom Viridiplantae; phylum Streptophyta; class Magnoliopsida; order Apiales; family Apiaceae; genus Apium; species Apium graveolens. Next base: position 271,752,290 of record NC_133653.1, read on the forward strand.
TTTATTTCTTATCTTATTATAATTCGATTACTAAGTCTAATAAAACTTTTAAGTAAAATAAGGGTAATTCAGTAAATTCAGCGTGTATCAAAAAAATATATCCACGACAGCTAATGGTTAGAGGTGCAGATGGTTTTGACTTTTGTATTTATGAATAGAGGGTTTTTGTATTATCTTAAACGATGAGATGAGATTGTTGGAACTTAATTAAGTCTTTAAGTAAAACAATGATTAAATAAAATAAACAATTAAGTAGCTGGAAAAGGTAATTTATTAGTTATTAGTGGTTATAGTATTATTATTGTATTTTATTAAATAAACTTGTCTGTGATATTTAAAGAAGTTGTTTTAATTGAGAGAAAATAAAAAAGGTAACGTGTTATAGTTCAAAACGATTTTTATTTCTTATCTTATTATAATTCGATTACTAAGTCTAATAAAACTTTTAAGTAAAATAAGGGTAATTCAGTAAATTCAGCGTGTACGAATAAACAAGTAGTGTACCAAAATTTTTAATGTTTCTTCTGTAAATAAGGGTAATTCAGGCGTGTACCAAAAAATCAGGTATTGTACCAAAACTTTTAATATTTCGCCTTTAGATATAATGTATTAAAATGGGGAATTTATATGATACTACTGCCCAACCTAAATTAGACACGTGAATCAGACTCTCTGGCCCATACCTAATTTATCGTAAATTAACCAGAAGCCCAAAGGCAAACTCATAAAACCCTCGACAAATTTACAAACCAATTTTAGAGCAGGCGGCGGCTTTACAAATCCATGGATGAAATCTATCCAAACCCTCTCATTTCTCCACCGAGAAAGCACAGGAAGATGACGTTAAACAATAATCAATACGTTTCGATTTTTGACTTACCTGAAGAACTCTCAGGAGAAATTCTCATAAAACTACTGGTAAAATCTATCTTCCATTGAATGTTTGAATCAAAATTTTGCTATATTTACATGCCTACTATCTCTGCTGGTATGCATCATTGCATGATATATTGTGTGTCTATCATTTTTTTAGAAGATCGTCACGAGCCTGCAATATATAGCTATCGCTTGTTGAAAAATACACTACTCTACCTGATTCACCTCTTGCTATATAAAATTTGCTATATTTTTTATGTTTATAGTCTGAATACTAAATACCTGGAAGAAAAGAAGTCATGATAAAGTTTTTATTGATTGCATTGACGGTCATGATGGTGCTTTCTTTAATGGTGCTGGGATAGGGTTTAATTCGATTCACCATTAAATTGTAATATGCTTTGATACCAAGATTGATATATATATAGTAGTGTGACTGTGAAGTCTTGAAGCATATAATCAATCAAGTCGTAGTGACTGAAAAAATTTCACTAGTTTCTGTGTGCTTGATAGTGTTGAAAGGCTATTTCACTAGTTTGTGTGTGCTTGATAGTATTAAAAGGCTATCCCTTCACCAAGTTATCGCCAACAATCAGCTCTTCTCCCTTGGTGGATAAGTGTCAGTTCCTTTCTAGTATTGCCCAAAAACTTTCTTTATTCACATTTGAGAAAGACTCTTCGGCGGCAAGGTTTTACATATAGGGCCATCTGCTTTCTATATCTTGCTTGTTCTTTTCTTCAATGAAGAGAAGACCTTTCTTTGTATGGTACCTGTGACCGAGCTATTCCTACTCTTTCTTATTATGTATACGGATATTATTTTCGAACTCTATTATGAATAGGATTGAACTGGGATTTCATGATTCATATCAATTTTTGATTTATCCTTCGTGCTAAAACTTGGATCAAGCACAATTGTGTTTTACTAATTTGGATTAGCACAATTGATCGAGAAAAATTAACTATGGCATAAAATTTTAACTATGTTTTGTTTGAATTTCCTTCTCAAAAAGCTCGTATCCAATATTTTTGAGGTCTTCAACTTGATTAACCTTTTCTTTATGAATTTGTTACAGCAAAGAAACAATGAAGAAATTGCTCCAGAAAAGATCGAGTTGCCCTTGAAAAAGCTTGCTTTTGGAGGTAATTCTTGTTTCACATTTTAAAAAGTTAAAGTTTCAATGTTTTTATTATCTTTTCAAGTCTAGTTAGTTTTAGGTTTAGTGGTTTTAGTCATAAATCATTTAATACATGTTCTCTTGTTTAGTGAAGATGTTTGGATTAATTAAAAAAAATCCCCGGAAGTCCAAGGTAGTGGTTTTGATTTTAATTAGAGCGGGTTGCGCTTTGCACTTTAACGACGTCTTTGTGAAACTTGGCGTCAAATCTTTTCCGGCATCTTTAGCCTCTTTAAAAATATATTGGTTACCATTAATAATTGAACTAGAACGATGTGAAGATAGATTGTGATCATCAATAGTTGTTTGAATTTAGTTGATATATTTATTGATGCGGTTAGTTTTCCTATTCTTTCTATTATTAAATTTTGTTAACACTTAAACACTAAAATGTTGTACAATATTTTGACGTGGGGTGGTGAATATATTCTTACTTTGCAGAACAAGTGGATGGAGTCTTTTCCCAATATTATTTCAAGGGCAACAACAGTTGAAGTTATATCAGCTGGATTGGGAATGGCTTGTTACAAATGGTAACATATATTCATTTCATGGTAGAAACATCTTTAAAAAAAGTTATGAATAGAACTATAATACATATTCATATTCATCTAATAAAACATGCAGGACAATAAAAAAGTACGAAGGGAGTATAATATATGGTTTTTGATCCATAAGTACTCGTAGGGAAAAGATATGAATGACATTTGACCATTTGATTAAATTTCATTCTGCAATTTGTATCATGTCTTCAATGAGCATGATTGCTGAATGTTGGAAAATTAATAAGGTCAGCAATACTTAAGCCTAAGCTCTCAAACCATATTGTTATAATCCGTTTGTAAGAATTATTCCTGATATATGCACCTGAAAAATGATTAAATGTGATCAAAATTGAACCCAACTGTTTTAAATGAATTTGTTGTTTGATATTTTATGTGACATTTTTGTTTCAGTTCTAAATTCAGAAAAACTGATAATTTCCACTTAATTCCAGAAATTAAGGTAAAAAATGAACAGAAGAATATGATCACGATTAAAAATAATTAAACTCGGTCGAATTTAGAGTTACCCTAGTCAACCTTTTATTTTCTGCCTAGTCAAACTCAAACAGAGTGAGATAGTGTTGTATTTAACCGCGATCATATTAAAGCGGTTGTATTTAGTACGACCTTCAAAATAAATCGGTTGTTTTCGGTTGTAGAGGAAAAAAGCAGGAAAAAGCTTGCCAAAAAATTCATTTTTAGCAATAAACACGACCAATTTCTTTCATAAACAACTTTAAGAAAAAGCGGCAAAATTCCTGGGTTTTTTGAATTTTTTGTTAAAAATCCGGAAAAAATGCTGTAATTTTTTCAGCTGATTTAAAACTGAATGCAATAACATTTGGTCGTATTTTTTAAATACAACTGCTGGCCATTGTAATTAACGGGTAATTTTTAAAAGGTTAAATATTAAAGAACGTTTTGGGAAAGACTAGGGGTGTAATTCGAGTCAAGTCGAGTGTATGCATATCAAATTCGAGTTCGAATTTTTTTTATCGTGTCGAGCCCAAAAATAATCGAGCCTGAAATTCTGACCATATCTTATTTTCAGAAAACAATCACTACAATCCGATAACTACTGTGCTAAGTTTTTTTTCGATATTTTCATGAATCATGACACGAATCAAAGATCCAAAATTACCGTCGAGACACCACACATATACTATAACACATAATACTTTGAAAAATATCATCAATTAGCCCATGTTTTGATAATCAGATATAAACGCATAACATATAATCTTGAAAATACTAATCGATCGAAAACTAATTACCTCAAATTCTAACCAGATTTGATTTTACCCTTTTTGACCCTTTAAACGATGATTTCTTAGAAAAACGATTTACGAAAGTTGTAAAGAACGAAAAAATCTTTCCAAAAAGTCCAGAATCAATAAATTCTGGCTTACGAATTTTACAAGACTGCTGATTTTTATGTAAAAGAGCCCTACAGATTTTTAATAAAAAAATGAGGAACTCGACGACTATGGTGTATTTATAACGATACAAAACCCAATATCTTAACGATACAAAACCCTATATCTTAACCTACAAGTTATACAAATTAGAATTGATCCAAATTTTACGCCCATTGGTCTAATTTAAATTTTAAATTCTAATCATTATCCAATTATAATATTTTTTTTTCAATTATCCTATTATTATTATAATTCTAAAAATTACGGAATATTACAAGTATGATAGGATAATGAAAGGTTTTAATAATGTGATTGGTCTAGAATACTCTTTGATTGGACTAAAATAATGTAAAATTATGTGATCGGTTAACTACGTATTATTATACAAATAATTACTAACTACACTAATAACTAAACTATACATATATTGTATAAAAACTCTCTACTTGTATAAAAACTATCTGGAATAATATAGGTAGACTAAGAAAATATAACTTTTCAGAAAAAAATCAACATAACTTACATTTAAGATTTGAATTTCATGTCAATTATCGATATAATGAATATATAAAATAAAGGCTCGCAAGGGTCGACTCAGTTGGTTAAAGAGGGGATAACTATACGCTTGATCATAGGTTCTTATAATCTCACGGTTGAAAAATTTATGATTATGGCTACTGATATAGAACTTATCGCTTAAACGCGGTTTACCTGGTTCACGTGGTTTGAAAGTTATTGCGTGAACGCGTAGGGTAAACCCAGTGCGCACCCGAAAGGTAGCGACTGCGCTTACCTATGTTAAAAAAATATGTACTAGACAATAATTGAAATTTTGGTACGATACTTTTTTTTGGTATACGTTAATTTTATTGAATTATCCATGCTTTACTTAAATATTTTATTACCTTACTAATAAAATTATAATAGAAAAGGAAATCAATTTGTTTTCAGCTAAAACATGTCTTTTTTATTTCTCCCAACAAAAACACCTACTCCAAATATCACGTAAAGTCTGATTGTATAATTTATACTGCTTATATCCCTTTCAATTGTTTACAGAGAGAATGTTTGACACGCATTTTAAGTTGGATATAAAGTATAGTTTTGTATTTTTACATTTATTTTTTAGAAGAAAAATAAAATATTCAATTTTTATTCAAAATATAAATTATAAAAATAAGTTACATAAATATATTATATTAGCAAGTTAAAATGCTTTTTAGACAATCTCTAAGAAATGTAAAGGTATAACAAACAAATTACTTTTTACAATTAAAACACATTACCTTTTCAACTTTTTTTTAACCAAACCCTTCCTTTTTATTCTATTAACATGGGCATATTTATTTAAAAAAATAAAATAATGATATTATAATTATTATAATTAAATTAATTACCATTTTCAACTAAAATACACTAAACATTGAAACTTTGGTACAATACTTACATGTTGATTCTGCCTACTTACTCTTACTTAAAAGTTTAAAGAAATTTTAATTTTTTTTATTATTGAGATTTTTATAGGTTAATACACAAGTCACTGTCTTTCACTATTTATTATATTAAATAAAATTTAAGTTATAAATAAAATTCTAAAATATTTAAAAAATATTTGAATTTAAATTTAAAAATTAAAAACAGAATATATTATATAATAAAAATATAATTTAAGCCGGCTTTTATGCTAGTTTATGTATTAAATAGAAAGAATATCTTAAAGTGGGGAATTTCTCTGAGACCAACGGGGGTGCATTGAACTAGGATTTTAAAAGATTTTTTTATTCAAATCTAGGTGTATTCAAATGGGATTAAAAAATATATCAGAATTCTATGATATTCAACTTGGATATACTATACAATCTGATGGTATTTAATTAAGATTTTAAATTATGCTAAAAAAACTGACAGTATTCAACTGAGATTATATAAAATTCATTAAAATGTAGTAGTATTCACATGCTAAAATCTAGTGGTATTCACATGCTGAAGAATTTTTTTGAACTTCATAAAATGATGGATTTTGTGGGATTGTTCAATGTATTTTATGGTTTTTGAAATCCCACCATAATTGATGAGATTTCGAAGGATTGTCTTTAAATCCTAAAGACTCTTCATCAACTCTACGACATTTAATCTCAAATTCGTGTAAAATCAAAATCAGATATAATCCATTAAGATCCATAAATTATATATAATAATGCATTAAAATCCTAATTCAATATACTCCCTAAATTATTTATGTAGTAAATAGAATATAATGTATTAAAATGAGGAATTTCTACTAACTCCTGTCCAATCTAGGGATGACAAAATAATCCGATCCGACGGATACCCAATCCGAAACCCGAAATTTTGGATTTACCGAACCCGATTTTTTGGATTTGGATATGGATTTAATTTTTAAACCCGAACATTTTTGGATTTGAATTTTGATATTAGGTATACCGATCCGAACCCGATCCGAAATCCGAAAATCTATCTGAACCCGATCCGAACCCGAAATCCGAAAAAACCCCGAATTATTATATATATATATATTTATGTATACTATATTAAAATTTTATATATTACACATTATAATATATATATATATACATTATACATATTATTATATAATTTTAGAACATATATTTTTATATTTATGTTAAAAATTAACTAATTATAAAGTTTAATAAAAGATAATTATTCAATCATTTAATCGGGTAATAAGGTTTATAAGGTTAACAAAATATCTTTTAGTAATAAATTTAAAAAATTGGGTATTAATTGAGTTGATTTTTTAAATATTAGCTATACATATAATAACACAACTAATGATGTGGTGTAGTGGTTGAAGTTGACATGTTAAAATTCTTTCTCTACAAGTCGCGTGTTCGATCCTAAGCACTTGTAATATCAATAATTATACAAATTTTCAGATTTCGGATTCGGGTTGGGATATGAATATCCAGTTCAAAAAAATTTCGGGTTTCGGATACGCGAATCCGAACCGAAATTCAATGGATCGGATTCGGATATTAATTTTTGAGTACTTTTCGAGTTCGGGTCGGGTACGAATATAAATAAAATTTTTGTGTTTGGATATTGATTCTGCAATACCCTACCCCATTGCCATCCCTAGTCCAACCTAAATTAGACACCTAAATCAGACGCTCTGGCCAGTACCTAATTTAAATTGTAAATTAACCAGAAGCCCAAAGGCAAACTCACAAAACCCTCGACAAATTTACAAACCAATTTTTAGAGCAGGCGGCGGCTTTACAAATCCATGAATGAAATCTATCCAAACCCTCTCATTTCTCCACCGAGAAAGCACAGGAAGATGACGTTAAACAGTAATCAATACGTTTCGATTTTTGACTTACCTGAAGAACTCTCAGGAGAAATTCTCATAAAACTACTGGTAAAATCTATCTTCCATTGAATGTTTGTATCAAAATTATGCTATATTTACATGCCTACTATCTCTGCTGGTATGAATCATTGCATGATATATTGTGTGTCTATCATTTTTTTAGAAGATCGTCACGAGCCTGCAATATATAGTTATCGCTTGTTGAAAAATACTATATAAAATTTGCTATATTTTGATGTTTATAGTCTGAATACTAAATACCTGGAAGAAAATAAGTCATGATAAAGTTTTTATTGATTGCATTGACGGTCATGATGGTGCTTTCTTTAATGGTGCTGGGACAGGGTTTAATTCGATTCAGCATTAAATTGTAATATGCTTTGATACCAAGATTGATATATATATAGTAGTGTGACCGTGGTTGAAGTCTTGAAGCATATAATCAATCAAGTGTAGTTACTGTAAAAAATTTCACTAGTTTGTGTGTGCTTGATAGTGTTGAAATGCTATTTCACTAGTTTGTGTGTGCTTGATAGTATTAAAAGGCTATCCCTTCACCAAGTCATCGCCAACAATCAGCTCTTCTGCCTTGGTGGAGAAGGGCCAGTTCCTTTCTAGTATTGCCCAAAAACTTACTTTATTCTCATTTGAGAAAGACTCTTCGGCGGCAAGGTTTTACATATAGGGCCATCTGCTTTCTATATCTCGCGTCTTGTTCTTTTCTTCAATGAAGAGAAGTCCTTTCTTTGTATGGTACTTGTGACCGAGCAATTCATACTTTTTCTTTGCTAAAGAAAGAAAGCTAAAAAATATTTGTGATAAGATTTAATATCTAAGATTTTATGTGCATATTTCTTGTTCGATCATTATCTATCTCTCTATCATTCATACATACATATATAAAGTTTGACGAGCAATTTATTATAAGCAATTTGTAATTTAACGGATGATATGCTAACTTTAATCAATGGGTAGATGATGTTTTTGGTAATATAGTGACAAAAAATCCTAATAAGAACTACTTACACTTGGTATGTATAAGGATATTATTTTTGAACTCTATTATGAATAGGATTGAACTGGGATTTTATGATTCATATCAATTTTTGATTTACCTTTCATGCTAAAACTTGGAGCAAGCACAATTGTTTTTTACTAATTTGGATTAGCACAATTGATCGAGAAAAATTAACTATGACATAAAATTTTAACTATGTTTTGTTTGAATTTCCTTCTCAAAAAGCTCGTATCCAATATTTTTGAGGTCTTCAACTTGGTTAACCTTTTCTTTATGAATTTGTTACAGCAAAGAAACAATGAAGAAATTGCTCCAGAAAAGATCGAGTTGCCCTTGAAAAAGCTTGCTTTTTGAGGTAATTCTTGTTTCACATTTTAAAAAGTTAAAGTTTCAATGTTTTTATTATCTTTTCAAGTCTAGTTAGTTTTAGGTTTAGTGGTTTTAGTCATAAATCATTTAATACATGTTCTCTTGTTTAGTGAAGATGTTTGGATAAATTAAAAAAAATCCCCGGAAGTCCAAGGTAGTGGTTTTGATTTTAATTAGAGCGGGTTGCGCTTTGCACTTTAACGACATCTTTGTGAAACTTGGCGTCAAATCTTTTCCGGCATCTTTAGCCTCTTTAAAAATATATTGGTTACCATAAATAAAGAAACTTCAAACTCTAATAATTGAACTAGAACGATGTGAATATAGTTAGATTGTGATCATCAATAGTTGTTTGAATTTAGTTGATATATTTATGGATGCGGTTAGTTTTCCTATTCTTTCTATTATTAAATTTGGTTAACACTTAAACACTAAAATGTTGTACAATATTTTGACGTGGGGTGGTGAATATATTCTTACTTTGCAGAACAAGTGGATGGAGTCTTTTCCCAATATTATTTCAAGGGCAACAACAGTTGAAGTTATATCAGCTGGATTGGGAATGGCTTGTTACAAATGGTAACATATATTCATTTCATGGTAGAAACATCTTGAAAATGAATTTATTATTGTTGCAGATGTATGAAGAGTTGAAGGTGTTGTCCCTTTTAGTGCCAGCCCATGAATTCTATTTTCTTCATTTTTCTCAGCAAATTGCACAAATGCATGGGCTATAGTTGACGTTTCCTATGACCTTCCCCAAGGACCTTTTTATAATTCTCAGAGTCCAGTTCGTCATCTACCTTCTGGGTGCTTAATTCAGGACATGCTCAATGGCCACTCGAAGGTCTTGCTAAGTCTTTATATCACAACCATTTGTTTTTTTTGTGTTTTCTGACCCGGTCGTCTTTCATGATTATAGATTACTTGGATGGAACACACGGAAATAGAAGATATAAGACCGATTCATAATCTTTATATGAAACATGTTGGTCGTGGTTTAGCATTTGGCGCCACAAGCAAGCTTGCTACACTTCAAAGAACATGTGAAAGGCTTACCTGTTTGATGAATTCCAGTAATATGTCTGATCTGGGAGGAGGTAAGGCATCTACATGCTCCTTATTTTAGTTTTTCCTTATCTATTACTACTATTTAGTGGTGCTCATTGTGCCAAATGTATGTGGATAATAATTTTGCACCTGATATCCAGTAATTACATGCCCTCATGGCAAAAGAGGTTTGATGAAGCTTTCCCAAAGAATGGTTAAGACTTTCTGTTCTAGCATCAACATAGTTAATGGTCAGCAAATGATGATATCCCAGATGAACTATGCGGAAGTATGAGCAACTCTTCGAAAGTGCACTGATCCTGGCCATCCCAACAACATGGTTCTCAGTGCAGAAACTACTATTTCGGTCCCATTTGCTTCTATAGAGGTTTTCAATTTCTTCATGCAAAATAAACTGATTTCTGGTAAGATATCTGATACAAAGTTTCTTTCTAATCATATTCCTGTTCTAGTTGATTCATATGTGGGGATATTAGTTTTGCTGTCATGTATATACTATGGAAATAACTTTTATGTTTTAAAAATTATGTAATTTATAAAATAACGTTTCGAGAAAATATTGTATTCACTAATAATAAAACGTAAGAACGTATCTCCTTAAGATAAATTCAATACAAGGCATATATCTTAAGTACCGAACTAAGGTTTTTATTTTACCAATAAATGATACACAATATTCTAAAATTAATAACTACAGAAAATAAATTACTTTTCCTTTAAATCTAAAAATTATAAATACTTGTGGGATAGGTCTGAATTTAGTATATTTTCTACATACAAGGATTGAATATTTTTAATATACAACATCAAGTAGCAAGCTACAATCCTAGTATATATATAGTAGTGTGATTGTGGTTGAAGTCTGTGGTTGAAGTATTGAAGTATAGAATCAATCAAGCGTCATAAGTGCAAACAAGTCCTCGCCAACACTCTTCTCCCTTATCGAAAAAACTCGTATCCAATATTTTTGAGGACTTCAACTTGATTAACCATTTATTTATGAATTTATTACAGCAAACAAACAATGAAGAAATTGCTCCAGAAAAGATCGAGTTGCCCTTGAAAAAGCTTGCTTTTGGAGGTAATTCTTCTTTTACATTTAAAAAGGTTAAATGTCCAATGTGTTCTTTATATTTTTAAGTCTAGTTAGTTTTTTGTTTAACGGTTTCCGTCATAAATTATATTATACATGTTTTCTTGTTTAGTGAAGATAATTGGATAATTTTTTTTTAAAAAAAAGATGCTCAGAAGTTCAGGGTAGTGGCTTTGATTTTACTTGGAGCGGGTTACGATTTTCCGTCTTTGTGAAACTTGGCTTCAAATCTTTTTCAGCATCTTTTGTCTCTTTAAAAATATACTAGTTACCATAAACAAAGAAACTTTAAACTCTAATAATTTTTCCAAAGGCAAATTTACAGAGCGCTCGATAAACTTTTTAATCCTCGTAGCTGTTGTTAATCCCAATTTTTAGAGCAAGCGGCCTTCCAAATCCATGGTAGTCTATTGATTAATTCTCCGGTCCGAAATTAAACAATACTTGGTATTTTTTGATTTTGGACTTACGTGAAAAACTCTTCAAAGAAATTCTAAACACTTTTAGTAAATTCTAACTTCCATTGCATGTTTAAGGAAAAATCATGGTATTTTAAAACTTTTCACCCTTACAATAAAAACCGAGTCGTTTAATGCTCAAATTAATTTCTCATTCAGTAGTAGATTTTTATGATTTTATAAAGAAAAGTATTCTTTTATAGATATATTGTGGGGTCTTAATAAATTTATAAAAAGGAATTGTCAAAAATTCATTCAGACAATTATATTTGCTAGTCTAAACACCATATGTATTACATTACTACTACGACAACATATTTTACTTGCTCTTGATTTGTTTCAAGGATACATATTCATGGATGATACATATTCATGGATGATACCAGAGAAAGAGAAATGGGTGGTAGCTCGGGTGGAGATGGCTCTGAAAGTCCCTGGAGAAGGTGTCATGCCAACAACACACAACTCAACTAATTGAAAGTCTTGAAGGCACTACACCATAAATGGTCTTCAGCAACATCATGCTTAAAAATGTACCCATAAGGCGTTGATCAACTTTGAGGGTGTAGAAAATATTCATGTGGCCTTTAATGTTATACCAACACATTTTAGAAAATTATGTCAACATCTCTAATATGTTGCCTTACAATGCTATAGCAGCATTTTTTACACCAGCTGTGGTGTTGCTTTAACTCTGTGGCAACAATATGTAGTAAATAGCAACAAAGGTGGGGTGTTGTCTTAAATCTTATTGTAACATCTTTTCCCTCTATAGTAACACCATTTGATTAACATTTTTTATTTTTACCAACACCGAATCATGTAACAGCAACACGGACTAGTTCTCACGGTTAAAGTTTTAGCAACATTTTTACGAGCTAAGGCAATATTTTTTGTGGTAATTTTATAATAGTTTATTTCTTAATAAAAATCAAAATATTAATTAATATTCATCTCAACAATACATAAACCAAATGCAAATCAACTTACAACATAAATATTTCGATACAGAACTTCCAACTTGAAAGTTCCAAGTCAAACATAGATAATAATTCCAACCTAAATTTAAAGTCGTGCTAAAATTCTTTAACTACTATAAGTTATAAACCTCCATTCACATAAAAGTAACGGCTATAAGATTTTCGATCTGAGTGACCTTCTGGAACCTCTGCTTGAGTTGAGGGAGACCAGACTTTCTCTATAGAATCTTCAAGGTGTTAGCATTTTAGTTCTTATTGCTTTCCGATTCTAGTTTACCTGTTCTGGCGTGATTTTTTCAGTGATTTTGTGGGAGATGACTCCAATGAATGAATAGTCCGAATTTTCGTGACAAGGGAAGTTTGTAAAATTTATAGATACAGCTGTCAGGTTCTTACCATAATTCTCTATTATAATGCAGCTTCATATATCCATAAAGTATCGGCGTTCTACTTGATCAGGTCTCTGGAAGATTAGAAATAAATAAAAATATTTGGTTTGTTATTTTAATAGTCAACCAGCGCTTTTGACCAGAATTTTTTACTTCAGCTCGGCTCGGCTCGTTTTCATGGAGAAAGCTCGTGTTCGGCTCGGTTCGACTCTGCTCGATTTTGTTCGATAAAAGCTCGTGTTTGGCTCGTTCGTTAACGAGCTCGAGCTCGAACACAGTTTTCTGTTTGTTAAGAAAGTTTGGCTCGGCTCGGCTCGTTAGAAACAAAAAACTAAAGCTCGGGTCGATCAAAACTCGGCTCGACTCGGTTCGTGAACAACCCTAATTCTTTAACTTCCTGTTAACAGTAAAGAAAGCAAAAAACACCAAAGCTTCCTGTTAATCCGATTTATATAAATTAAATACCCAAAATTTAACAAATTAGAAGCCCTAGAATATGGGTTTGTAAACAAATTCTAAAAACCCCTCTAAAAATTTAGGGTCCATGAACCAACTCTAAAAATCCCCAAAAATCAGGCTTTGTAAACAAATATTAAAGAACCCTACAAAATTACGGTTTGTAAACCCCATTTCAACCAATTATAACCAGGGTGTACTTTTTATTAGAGCTTTGAAAAGAGAGAACAAACCGTGGATCTTTGAAACAGAGTTGAGCAGATAAACCGGAACTTTGCGACTGAGCTTTGAAAAGAGATGGGCGGTGGCGGTGGCGGTGGTAGTGGGGGTGGCAAGCGGATTCGGTTATGATGTTGCTATACATCATTCTTTCAATTTTAGGCCATATTAATATTTTTTGTGTCAGCACTATTTTTGGATGTTGTTGAAGACCATTTATGGTGTTGTAAGAGTATTATTTATTTTTACTATTGTTTATTCTATTTTTTTCAAATATTCTTGATGAAAAGTTTGTTGTGAATCTACGCTTTTGTCACTTATGTCCATAGGATTTATGAAAAGATTTGGAGTATTGGGATTCAACGTTGTTTATTTCTTGATATAATACGTGTGTACAAAGTTGTCAATCATAGAGGAGGTCTCGACCATGGCTATTAATGTCAATGAAGAGATTAATCGCCGAAAGTGCTCCTAATCTAATTCGGTGCTTTCATTTTGCCGAATATTGATAAACACGATATTCTATCAACTTGTCTAGTTCGTAGAAAATCTGGAGTAGTCTTGTTGTCCTGTATATACAATGGAAGAAACTTTTATGTTCTTAAAATTATGTAATTTAGAAAATAATGTTTCAAGAAAATATTGTATTAAGTGATAAGAAAATGTAAGAACAAATCTCCTCATGAATTCAATATAAGGCATGTATTTTAAGTACTAAACTAATATTTTTTGATTTTATCAATAGATGATACACAATATTCTAAAATTAATAACTTAAGAAAATAAATTACTTTTCCTTTTAATCTAAAAATTATAAATACTTATAGGATACGTCTAAATTTAGCATATTTTCTAAAACAAGGATGATTTTCTTATTGTACAACCTTAAGTGAAGCAAGCTACAATCCTAGTAGTATATATATAGTAGTGTGACTGTGGTTGAAGTCTTGAAGCATATAATCAATCAAGCCTAATGATAGCAAAAAATTTCACTACTTTGTGTGTGCTTGATAGTGTTAAAAGGCTATCCCTTTACCAAGTCATCGCCAGCAATCAGCTCTTCTCCATTGGTGGATAAGGGCAAGTTCATTTCTTGCATTGCCTAAAAACTTTCTTTATTCTCATTCGAAAAAGACTCTCCCCCGGCAAGGTTTTACATATAGGGCCATGGGCCATCTGCTATCTTTATCTTGCTTGCTGTTCTTTTCTTTAATAAACAGAAGACCTTTCTTTATATGATACCTATGACCAAACTATTCCTACTCTTTCTTTGCTTCTTTGCTGAAGAAAGAAATCTAAAAGTTATTTTGTGATAAGATTTAATATCTAATATTTTATGAACATATTGCTTGTTCGATCATTATCAATCACTAATTCATATATAGATATATACATGTATAAATTTTGACGAGAAATTTATCCCTTTTGTCACGTTTATATGTGTATATTCAGTATTTTACTAAAAGGAACTAGGACACCTATCACTATATTGAAAAACCACTTGGTTTAACAATGTCGGTTTAATAATGTCATAATCTTTCATTCCCGACTGCCACATATCTTGCTATATTTTTTTTCATATCACTATTTCATTATCTGCTCTTAATTTCTATATATACTTGTTTCCTAGCTCAAATCAAAATCTCCGTGGTTTATACTATCTTTATTTCTCCTCTCTATTTCTCTCTCTAGAATTCTTATGTCACACATTTTTCATAAATTTAGATCTTGATTCACCTACACTTTTAACTCTTTAACCACTTATAACACTACCACCAAAAATATCTTATTGTACTTGGTTGTTTGCTATTTATTCCTTATTTGTTGATTTTTCTTTCCACTTTGTTTGATTTGTTTAATTTTTTTATTATGCATGCAACTTGGTCAATTTTTAAATAGTTTTCCAAAATAATTTTTTTTTGCCAAAGTTCATACTAAATTTTAAATAAATGAGACTGAATCAAAACCAAATTTATGCTTTTTTTAAAATAAAATAAAATTTTATGTTTAAATTTATCTTTGTGATAATTAAGGGGAATCCAATCTTGATCCAAACCATATATGTAACTTTTAAATAATATATTTATTAATTTTATTTTAAGTTTGAGTTTCAGTTGAGTTTAGGTTTTGAACATATTTTATTAATACTGGCATATAACACATGCGATGTATATTTATTTGAATGTCTTTTTATATTTTATATCATTTTTCATATTAGAATACTATAATCATATTCTCTATGATTGTATTACTGATCCTTCTTATCATATTCTTTATGGTTATTTTACGATTCTTTCTAATTAGTTTTAGAGGTACTATAATACAAATACGTATATAGTGTTGATGGAACAATTTGGTAACAACAAAATTTGAGGTTCGTAGCCGGAAACAAGATCTGTGACGGTGGTTCTTTGTTGGAAACGTGAACAGTAATCGATGGATTCGATGAACAGTATTCGTCGGAAAAGATGAACAGTGTTTGGTGGTGGTGATTATTGGGGGCTGAGATTGCTTAGGGTTAGTGGTGGCTTCTTAGGCTCTTGCTTCTGACCCCTTGCAATTTGCTAGGTATCCCTATTTGTAGGGAATCAAGCCCACGTAGTTCTTGGGGAACAAGAAACCTAATAGGCTTAGATTTCTTATCCTGAGGCCCAATAGGAAACCCACTGGAAACTGTCTTTCACTAACTTTAGGAATGTCCGTCGATGAGGCCCAACCACAAAAGCCCAAGGCTCGTCTGCGGCTTCGAGACTTCACGGATAAGGCATCTCCCTGGCCAAGGATAAACCTCCGCTACCAGCTGTTTCTCTAGTCCGCGGACGCAGGTATAGCCGTAGTTCACCCCAAATATTGGACGCATCCTTGTCCCCCGATAAGGAGCCCCTACCAGATTGCAGGACAAGTGATCCCAAGCTTTTGGGTGCAAAGTGCAGGATACTCCAAAGTCTCCCAACGAGGAAACCCGTTGACTACAGAGACAGAGCTCCCAAAACACACACCAGATTTCATCCCACATCCCCAATGAGGATACCCATTGACTACAGGAGGAGGCCTTCAGTCCAGGCATACCCCTGGAGGTCTCTGACCACGGACACCGCCTTTTCTGTAGATATGCTACAGGAAGGAGTTCTTCAATAGAGTACCTGCATCAAATAGGTTAGTAATAATAAACTCCATCTTCCTTGAGCCTTCCACGGAATCCGTCCAAGCAGCCATGTCTGGAACCTGTCCAAAACCATTTCCCACATAGGGCACGCCCTACGCTCTTTTCAGAACACATTGAAGGTCCTTTACATCATGAGGGTGCGCCTCCTTCCCTGAGGGGAGGGCGCGCCTTCTCTACTGTCCAAGCGTTCATTGATTGTTCTTCCCCAAGTGTCCTAGCAGTCTATCAAGCAGCATGTTCAAGTCAAGTTCTGTGCCAAACTGAGAGTGAGGGCGCGCCCAAGTGTTTCTCTTGGCGTCGCTCTGGTCATCAATCCTTTGATTTCTCTTATTAAGAGGGCGCGCCCTAACTTGTCCAAAGGTAAGGGCTTGCCCTAACTTTTTCAAGGGCTTTGGCTCGCGCCAACCTGTCCAAGGGCTTTGACTTGCGCCAACCTGTCTGAGGGATTTGGCTTGCGCCAACCCGTCTAAGGGCTTTGCCTCGTGCCAACCCGTCTAAGTGCTTGGCCTCGTGCCAACCCAGCCACGAAAACTCATTTTCTTGACCGATCTTTCTTGGCCGTCCATCCTTGGTCGTCCGCCCTTGGCCGTCCGCCCTTGGCTGTCCGCCCTTGGCTGTCCGCGAAAACCCGTTTTCTTGGCGTTCGCCCAAATTGAATTATGTCCACCCGGATTTGACCCGGATATCTTCCGTACCAAATTCTGGCTATAACATATAGTTATTATAAGAAATTTGTAATCCAACGGATGATATGCTAACTTAAATAATCAACCGAGATAGGATGTTTTTGGTAGTATACTGACCAAAAATCCTAATAAGAACTACTTACGCTGAGTATGTATAATGATATTATTTTCGAACTCTACTTGAATAGGATTGAACTGGAATTTCATGATTCATATCAATTTTGATTTACCTTTCGTGCTAAAACATGGATCAAGCACAATTGATCGAGAAAGTTTAACTATGGCATAAAATTTAATTATGTTTTGTAAGAATTTCCTTCTTAAAAAGTTTAGATCCAATATTTTTGAGGTCTTCATCTTGATTAACCTTTTCTGTATGAATTTGTTACAGCAAACAAATAATGAAGAAATTGCTCTAGAAAAGATGAGTTGCCCTTGAAAAAACTTGCTTTTGGAGGTAATTCTTCTTTCACATTTTAAAAAATTAAAGTTTCAATGTTCTTTTATCTTTTTAAGTCTAGTTAGTTTTTGGTTTAGTGGTTTTCGTCATAAATTATTTTATACAAATCTCTTATTTAGTGAAGAAATGGATATATTAAAAAATATGCCCAAAAGTCCAGAGTAGTGGCTTTGATTTAACTTAGAGCGGGTTGCCCTTTGCCCTTAAACGACGTCGTTGTGAAACTTGGCATCAAATCTTTTTTGGCATCTTTAGCCTCTTTAAAAATATACTCGGTACTATAAATAAAGAAACTTTAAACTCTAATAATTTTTTGAAATGCAAACTCACAAAACCCTAGATTAACTTTTTAATTCTCCTAGTTATTGTGAATCCCTAAAAATATAGATCAGGAGGCCTTCCAAATCCATGGGTAGTCTATTGATTAATTCTTTGGTCCCGCATTAAACAATAATCGGTATTTTTCGATTTTGGACTTACCCTATTTTTATCTATTTATTTCTTCTAACTAAAACACGTCCTCCGAATATAACTGGAAAGTCTATTTAATAAAATAGAATAATAATATAATTAATAATAATTAACGAATTACTTTTTACAGCTAAATCACATTACCTTTTCAAACTACCTATTTTAACCAAACACTCCTTTCTTTTCCAAAAATAACGTGGACATATTTATTCAAAAAAATAAATTATTATATAATAACTATTATAGCTAATTACCATTTTCAACTAAGACGCACTAAACATTGAACGAGACTTCTTTTTTGGTTCACATTAATTTTACCGAATCTTCGATACTGTCATTTCGAAATGTCCGCCTCAACCGCTGTTTCACCTCCCAAAGAGCAAAGCTGGCTTGATGAGCGTAGATGAGGAAGCGGGAGCTTACCTCCATTTTACTTAAAAGTTTTATTCGTCTTACTAATAAAATTATAATTAGAAAAAAAATCAATTTTTTCCGACTAAAAATGTCTTTTTTATTTCTCCCAAGTAAAACACCTACTCTAAATATCAAGGAAAGTATATTTAACAAAATAGAGTAATAATATATAATTTTTACTCTTTCCGTCCCTTCCAATTATTTTTTTATATTTTTAAGAGAATGTTTGACACATATTTTAAGTTGGGTATAAATTACAGTTTTGTATTTTTTCACATTTATTATTTTAGAAGAAAAATATAAACATTCAATTTTTTTTTAAAAAAAGAAAATTGTAAAAATAAGATACATAACTATATTTTATTAGCAAGTTAGCTTGTAGACAATCTCTGAGAAATATAAAGGAATAACAAAACAAATTTCTTTTTACAATTAAAACACATTATCTTTCTAACTACATTTTTTAACCAAACCCTTCCTTTCTTTTCTATTAACATGGGCATATTTATTTAACAAAATAGAATAATGATATTATAATTATTATAATTAATTCTCATTTTCACCAAAAATGCACTAAACATTGAAACTTTGGTACAATACTTGTTGATTTTTCCCACTTATTCTTACTTAGAAGTTTAAAGAAATTTTGATTTATTTATTATTGAGATTTTTGTAGGTTAATACACAAGTCACTATCTTTCCCTATTTAATATAGTATATAAAAGTCTAATATATACATAAAATTTAAATCTTTCTATATATAATAGCGGGCGGAATTGAACCAAAATCTATCCATTAGTTCTAACACTACAATACCACTATGACATTAAAATTTCAGCTTCCTATTGCAATTCACGAAATTACTTTTTTAGTCATATTTTTCCGTTCATATATATTAATTTAGTTAGCTATATATTTCTAAATAAATAAAGTTACAATTTAGATAATAATTTTGATCAATATCTAACATATAAAGATAACCATTATACGAAAAATATAAATAATTTAAGACATGACATGTATTTGGTAGATAATATAATATATTTCCAAGTAATCGACTTGTTAAAATCTACGATATTATATATAAGAATCAATTAACAATGTCAAATAATCAAGTTCACACTAATACGAAAAATAAAAAAATAAAGTTTATAATGCGTATTTATTCAATAAAAATAATATTGTTAGACATTTACATAATATAATTTTGAGAAAATAAACTGCTATATTTTAGAAATTTGACCAAATTGACAACAAAAAATTAAATAAGTCAACAATTATGGGATAATTGGGATCGTGTTAGATGTACACATAATGTATAAATTTATTCAATTTTAATTTCGACCAACATATTTAGGTTTATTTTGAACATAACATAATAATCTATTTGATTTTAAAAGAAATATTAAAATTTGACCATTTTTCTAAAATAAATGAAAAAGTCATAGAAAAACCTCACAATTATTACTATCTATCTAAATTACAAAATTTCAATTGGATAAACACGATTGTTTTTGCTTCAAATGTGGTCGAAGTTATTCAAATTTCAGTTTCTCATTATCCCAAAATTCTGAATTTTTTAATATTATAAAATTTCAGAATTCTCACTATCGTCACAAAATTTTAAAACTTTGTACGCGGAATTCTGGTATTGGTAGAAAACGGCCAGTGTCCCGCACGAGCTATTACGTTAATTAAATAAATAAAATTCGAAGATACTTAAAAAATATTTGAATTTAAATTTAAAAATTAAAAACAGAAAATGTTATATAATAAAATATAATTTAAGCATGCTTTTATGCTAGTTTATGTATTAAATAGAACTAGCTTAAAACTTGTGCGATACACGGTTGTTTTAAATAATTGTCATTTTATTATTTGTATTTTGATATTTTATTAATTATATATGTTAAAAAAGTAAGTATATCTGAATAAGTATAACTAGATATCTTTCATTATATTCTAATAACTATTTATAATAATTAGATTTTAAAATAAATAAGTTTATACACTGACACAATAATTAGATGCTGAAAATATATATTCGGCCCAATTAAATAGGTCATGCATTTCAATTGTGATATTTTAATTTACAAATACTTAGATTGTTGATAAGATTTAAATATTTTACTAATTTATATGATTACTATTATATCTGAATATATATTTGATTTAAAAATTTCAATGATTATAATTTACGCTATAAAACGACAACGGATTATAATCGGAGATTGAAGTGATTTTTTATTAGTGATTTAGCTTGATATAAGCATGTTAGTGCTAATGTTGATATGGTATATATTCTCCGATACTTTCAGTTTAGGATCAGTTTCAAAACGTATAATGAGAGTCGAGACATATGCAATCTATCAACTAAGGCCTATATATAAGTGCATGTGACCATGTGTAATTATTTTCTCTAATCTTGTAGTTTATAAGAACGTGTGTGATACATAGATTATTTTTAATATATTTTTTGAATTTATTTATATTTGAAATTTTAAAATATGAAACTTGTCATTTAAGATATTTAATAATATTATTTGATAATAATTAAACATACACATACACGTATATGTAAGTGATATCCTTGAAATAAGACATATCTTATAAAAAATAATATTATTGGCTGTGATATATAGTTTTATTGAAATTTATAGCTGTGCATAGAGATGATAACAATATTTTATTTAAAAGATAAATTTTAATATTGATTGTAGTACAAATTACCCTTAGTTTGATTTTTGTCTTCTTTTGACCCAGATCAATTGTACACATTATTTTGTTATAGTCTAAGACAGATTATACCGACTAAATTCAACTAATTATTTTCAGCTTTAATTTAATTTGTTTAAGCTCAAATATATGATATAATTATTTTAGCCCCTTTAAAATTATATTATTTATTTATTTAGAAAAATATATATTATTTTATTTTAATTGGTCTAAATATTTTTTATTTTAATTTTTTTTCTTGGAATAATAGTATTAAACTTTTTTAGCCTTGTTGAATAGTATATAATGTTTTATTTTCTGCTGACACTACTCCACAAAGTGACGAATTTTAATAGTGCAGATGGAAAAAAATAGTATGAAAATGATAGAAATAGAACCTATAGTTACATAAGCCCATTAGTTCAACCAAATCCAAGTATATATATTTAGTTTGTTTAAAAATCTTTTTAATGCAGGTTCAATATTATTTTGTTTTAGTGAGGATGAGTAATATATTATCTTAGTTCAGTTTGAATATTAATTTGTTTAACCCATGTAACAAAGCAAATTAATTATGTTTAGTTTTTTTATTTGTTTTTTTAGCCCGGATGAACGGTATAATTTTATAAAACTGAATGAATAGTGTGTATTATTTTCTTTTATCCCAGGCCATTGTACTTGCCAACGAATCATCTTTTGATTTGAATAATATTTTAGTCGGTTCAATAGTATTATTTTTTTGGGCTCGGGTGAATATTATGTATTATTTTGTTTTGTCTCGAATTCATTATACATATTTATTTATAATTATATTTATGTTATTATTTTGTTTCTAATTAAATTAAATGATAAGATTTTTATTTTTTCTTAATATAATTAAACTTGAAATATATGTCTATATTTTATGTTATTTGTAATTAAGTTATTATTTTGACATATGTCGCGTATCTTTTGATGGATTCAAAAGAGAATGAAATTGTTTATTTTAGCTAAAAAACTTTAGTTTGCGATAGGAGTTTGTTAGGAGGAACAGTTCAAGGGTGCTAATTAGATTCGACTGCGTATAAGCCATAAGGATATGTACTGTTTTGTCGGAAGGTTTCTTGTTAAGGATCATGGGTCCCGCGTTGGTTTTTGAATTAATATTAAATACTTAAAGAAGAATAATTAGTTAGTTTAATAAAAATAATAAAGTAAGGATAATTAAGTAATTTCAGCAAGTACCGACCGACCGGCTATCAAACTTTTAATATTTTATCTTCATATAATAGTATAGATAGTATAGAAGATAGATAAATAATCAGCATATATTAAAAATAATTGTCCATAATATTTTTAGAGAAAGATTTGTTTTATTTTGAGAAAATAAAAAGACAACGTGTTTTACTTAAAAAATGTATAGATTAAAAAGAATTGTCTAAAATATTTGTAGAGAAATGGTTGTTTTAATTGGTGAAAATAAAAAAGGCATTGTGTTTACTTATAAAAAAGGTACTCCCTCCGTCCCTCCCAATTGTTACCGTTTCTGGGAGAGTGTTCAACACGCATTTTAAGATGGATAAAATGTATAGTTTTATAACTTTTTCTAAATATTTTCTTTTTCTGAATAAAAATAGAATGTTTAAAATTTTATTCAGGAAAATAAAATTTTTAAAAAAAGTTAAAGAAATATACTTTTTCACCCTCCTAGAAACGATAACAATTGGGAGGGACGGAGGGAGTAATTGGTTAGATATTAAATAAGGGCAATTAAGTAAAATATTAATTTTTTTAAGAAAGGGCAATTATGTAATTGAAGAAAGGACTGTAATATTTAGTATTTAAAATAATTATATCGATTGATTAATTATTCGACCGTAAAGTTTATTTTGTTTATAATTGAATTGTAAGATAATGCTTACTTTAAGTATATTTGTCTTTACATTAATAGTAAAAATTATATATAAATAAATATTTTTTACGATGGACTCGTACAAAATATATCCGCGATAGCTAATGGTTAGGGGTGCAGATGGTTTTGACTTTTGCATTTATTTAAGAACAGAGGTTTTTTGTATTGTCTTAAATGATGAGATGAGATTGTTAGAGCTTAATAAAGTCTTTAAGTAAAACAATAATTAAATAAAATAAACAATTATGTAGCTGAAAAAGGTTATTTATTAGTTATTAGTGGTTATAATGTTATTATTCTATTTTATTAAATAAACTTGTGTGTGATATTTAGAGAAGTTGTTTTAATTGAGAGAAAGTAAAAAAGTAATGTATTATAGTTGAAAACGATTTTTATTTCTTATCATTTTATAATTGGATTACTAAGTCTAATAAAACTTTTAAGTAAAATAAGGGTGATTCAGTAAATTCAGCGTGTACCAAAAAATAAATATCCACGACAGCTTATGGTTAGAGGTGCATATGGTTTTGACTTTTGCATTTATTTAAGAACAGAAGGTTTTTGTATTGTCTTAAACAATGAGATGAGATTGTTGGAGTTTAATTAAGTCTTTAAGTAAAACAATGATTAAATAAAATAAACAATTAAGTAGCTGAAAAAGGTAATTTATTAGTTATTAGTGGTTATAATATTATTATTCTATTTTATTAAATAAACTTGTCTGTGATATTTAGAGAAGTTGTTTTAATTGAGAGAAAATAAAAAAGGTAACGTGTTATAGTTGAAAACGATTTTTATTTCTTATCCTATTATAATTCGATTACTAAGTCTAATAAAACTTTTAAGTAAAATAAGGGTAATTCAGTAAATTCAGCGAATAAACAAGTACTGTACCAAAAATTTTAATGTTTCTTCTGTAAAATAAGGGTAATTCAGGCGTGTACCAAAAAATCAGGTATTTTACCAAAACTTTTAATATTTCGTTTTTAATATAATAGGAATAGATAGATATAATGTATTAAAATGGGGAACTTCTATGAGACTACTGCCCAACCTAAATTAGACACCTGAATCGGACTCTCT
Organism: Apium graveolens; assembly: GCF_009905375.1. NCBI lineage: Eukaryota > Viridiplantae > Streptophyta > Magnoliopsida > Apiales > Apiaceae > Apium > Apium graveolens. Next base: position 271,776,601 of record NC_133653.1, read on the forward strand.
GGACCATATATACCTAATTTATTGTAAATTAACCAGAAATCTAAAGGCAAACTCATAAAACCCTCAACAAATTTACAAACCAAACCAATTTTTAGAGCAGGCGGCGGCTTTACAAATCCATGGATGAAATCTATCCAAACCCTCTCATTTCTCCACCGAGAAAGCACAGGAAGATGACGTTAAACAATAATCAATACGTTTCGATTTTTGACTTACCTGAAGAACTCTCAGGAGAAATTCTCATAAAACTACTGGTAAAATCTATCTTCCATTGAATGTTTGTATCAAAATTATGCTATATTTACATGCCTACTATCTCTGCTGGTATGAATCATTGCATGATATATTGTGTGTCTATCATTTTTTTAGAAGATCGTCACGAGCCTAACATATATTTGTGATATATTTATTATTGGTGTTTATAGTCTGAATACTAAATATCTGTAATATGCTTTGATACCAAGATTGATATATATATATATATATATATAGCATATATATAGTAGTGTAATCGTGGTTGAAGTCTTGAAGCATATAATCAATCAAGCGTAGTGACTCTAAAAAATTTCACTAGTTTGTGTGTGCTTGATAGTGTTGAAATGCTATTTCACTAGTTTGTGTGTGCTTGATAGTATTAAAATGCTATCCCTTCACCAAGTCATCGCCAACAATCAGCTCTTCTGCCTTGTGGATAAGGGCCAGTTCCTTTCTAGTATTGCCCAAAAACTTTCTTTATTCTCATTTGAGAATGACTCTTCGGCGGCAAGATTTTACATACAGGGCCATCTGCTTTCTATATCTCGCTTGCTATTATTTTCTTCAATGAATAGAAGACCTTTCTTTGTATGGTACATATGACCGAGCTATTCCTACTCTTTCTTTGCTAAAGAAAGAAAGTTAAAAGATATTTGTGATAAGATTTAATATCTAAGATTTTATGAGCATATTTCTTGTTCGGTCGTTATCTATCATTAGTTCATATAGACATATATACATGTATAAAGTTTGACCAACAATTTATCCCTTTTGTCACGTTTACATGTCTATATTCAGTATTTAACTAAAAGGAGTTAAGACATCTATCACTATATTGAAAAGCCACATAGATTAACAATGTCGGTTTAACAATATCACGGTCTTTCATCCACGAAGACTCCCCGACTGCCACGTATCTACTAGATTTTCTTTTTCATTTCATTCTTTCATTATCTATTCTTAAATTCTATAGATACTTTTTTCCTAGCTCTAATCTAAATCTCTGTGGTTGATACCATCATTATTCTCCTCTCTATTTGTCTCTCTAAAATTCTTCTGTCACTTTTTTCACAAAATAAGATCTTGATTCACCTACAATTTCAACTCTTTAACCACATATTGATTATATCTTCAATAATACTACAACAAAAAATATCTTAATGTAAGTTTAGGTTTTGAAAATGTTTTATTAATAATAGCTTATAACCCATGCGATGTACAGTTATTTGAATGTCTTTAACTTCGTTATATCGTTATTCATATTAGAATACTGCAATCATATTCTCAATGATTGTATTGCGGATCCTTCTTATCATATTCTTTATGGTTATTTTAAGATTCTTTTTAATTAATTTTAGAGGTACTATAATACAGTTACACACATAGTTATTATAAGCAGTTTGTAATTTAACTGATGATATGCTAACTTTAATAATTAACGGATAGAGGATTTTTTGGTAGTATAATGACAAAAAATCCTAATAAGAACCACTTAGGCTTAGTATGTATAAGGATATTACTTTCGAACTCTATTGTGAATAGGACTGAACTTGGATTTCATGATTCATATCGATATTTGATTTACCCTTCGTGCTAAAACTTGGATCAAGCACAATTTTTTTTACTAATTTGGAGAAGCACAATTGATCGAGAAAGATTAACTATGGCATAAAATTTTAACTATGTTTTGTTTGAATTTCCTTTCGAAAAGCTCGTATCCAATATTTTTGAGGTCTTCAACTTGATTAACCTTTTCTTTATGAATTTGTTACAGCAAACAAACAATGAAGAAATTGCTCCAGAAAAGATCGAGTTGCCCTTGAAAAAGCTTGCTTTTGGAGGTAATTCTTCTTTCACATTTTAAAAAGTTAAAGTTTTAATGTTTTTTTTATCTTTTTAAGTCTAGTTAGTTTTTGGTTTAGTGGTTTTCGTCAAAAATTATTTTATACATGTTCTCTTGTTTAGTGAAGATGTTTGGATAAATTAAAAAGAAAAGATATCAGGATGAATTAGGTAGTGGTTTTGATTTTACTTAGAGCGGGTTACGCTTTGCCATTTAAAGAAGTTTTTGTGAAACTTGGCGTCAAATTTTTTCCGGTATCTTTAGCCTCTTTAAAAATATACTGGTTACCATAAACAAAGAAACTTTAAACTCTAATATAATTTTTTCAAATGCAAACTCACAAACCCTAGATAAACTTTGTAATCCTCGTAGTTGTTGTTAATCCCAATTTTTGGATCAGGCGGCCTTCTAAATCCGTGGGTAGTCTATTGATTAAATCTTTTGGTTAATCATACTCGGTTATTGTTGGTGTTTACAGTCTGAACACCAATACATAAAAAAAAGTCATGAATTTTTTATTGATGGCATTGAGGGCCATGATGTTGATTTTTTTAATGGTGCTGCATATTGGATAGGGTGTAATGCGCTTCACCATCAAATTGTAATATGCTTTGATAACTAGACTGATATGATTCGAAAAATCTTGTTGCCATTTTAGGGTAAGGCTAAAATTTTCTATATTCATCGATGAGGAGGCCATCACGAGGGTTTTGGAGTATAATTTCACGATAAAAGAAATATGTCAATTACATAGGAGCAGTGTTATTAAAAGCGCACATATGTGCTTGCATATGCGAGATGCGATGCGTTGCGAGGCTAAAGCGCACTATTTTACTTTTTTGTTGATGGTGCTGTTGACCGGACTGTTAATCGAGTAGTTTTTAAGGAAAGAGGTCATAACAAAGCCATAATACCTAAGTTAGCCAACGGATACACATTACACAAATGTTACGGTACAAATATACAAACATATATATAAACACACTTACAAGGCAGTTCAATTAAACTAAAACGATGTGAAGATAGTCAGGTTGTGATAATCGATTGTTGTTTGGATTTAGTTGATATATTTATGGATGCTGTTAGTTTTCGTATTCTTTCTATTAATAAATTTGGTTTAACACTTAAACACTAAAATGTTGTGCAATATTTTGACGCGGGTTGTGAATATATTCCTACTTTGTAGAACAAGTGGATGGAGTCTTTTCCCAATTTTTTTTCAACGGCAACAACAGTTGAAGTTATATCATCTGGATTGATGGGTAGTCGGAATGGCTTGTTACAAATGGTAACATATATTCATTTCATTCACTTTTTCTCCACTTCTGTATAATCTTTGTATGCAATATGGTAGAAACATCTTGAAAATGAATTTATTATTGTTTCAGATGTATGAAGAGTTGCAGGTGTTGTCCCCTTTAGTGCCAACCCGTGAATTCTATTTTCTTCGTTTTTGTCAGCAAATTGAGCAAAATGCATGGGCTATAGTTGACGTTTCCTATGACTTTCCCCAAGGACCTTTTTCTAATTCTCAGAGTCCAGTTCATCGTCTACCTTCTTGGTGCTTAATTCAAGATATGCTCAATGGCCACTCGAAGGTCTTGTTAAGTCTTTATATCGCAACCATATGTGTTTTGTGTTTTCTGACCAGGCTGTCTTAATATATTTCATGATGACAGATTACTTGGATGGAACACACGGAAATAGAAGATATTGTTAGAAAATGGAAAGTTTGACGCATATTTTATATATTTTCTTGATATGATTTCCGGAAACTAACACTTGGAAGTTGTTCCTTGACATGAGGACTTAAACTTTCATATTTGGATCTAAGATATTTTTTTAGTGGAATCCATGATATATTGAGACAAAGTTGCTTGTTTGAAATGGGTTATGGGGATTTTATCCCACATTGGTATTGTAAAAGAAAGATATTGAGTTTATATAGCATCTTGTGTTAGTTTTGTTTACAACTACTAGCATAAGTGGAATGCTTGTGTGGCCTAGTGCTAGTGGTAACTCTTATATTTTTCTTTTCTATTATAAGTTTAATTATTTATATTGATTATTTAATTATTAATATAAAATATATTGAGTAAGGATTATTTTAATCATACTCCGAATATATTTTGTAATATTAATATTAATTAATCAGGATATAATATAAATAATAAGGAAAACCCATTTTGTTTACTTTTTCTGTTTTGTTACTTGGTGTACCACATCGAGTAAAATAGAAGAAGAGCAACTTGAGATGCCTATATATTGAGAGGTATACTTGAGATTAAATGATACAAGTCTCGGTGCCTACCTCGCAAACATATATGAGTTGCATAGGTTTTTTGGGCAAACTGAGGTGCGAGTCGCTGTTGATCATTGTTGGTTCTGTGGCCAGATTGATCTGTTGCTGTTTTATCCTGAAAGTGATATTGCTGCATTCCATCACAGCTTAAGTGGAGGGCAATAATCTCTTCAAGAACAGTCAAGTCCTCTTGAGGGGTTTGGCGACTCAGCTGTTGTGTTCTTCTTCTTATCAGAATTTGGAAAGCGATAAAAGATAAGTTTTCTTACTTTTTTTGTCAATTACAGTCTTTATAGTTTGTTATTGCCTTCGTGTTTTATTTCATTAGTTGGTTATTTTTCATGTTCTTGTTATTATATATATAACTGCCCATTGTTGCTGTGTAGTTAGAATTATATCCAACAATCTTGAAGAGATTATCTGTGTTATATATTAATTAGCAAGATGGTTAACGAAACTGGTGATGTTCCTAAAACTGTTGAGACTTATTTTGGTTCTGGTGGTACTACTACCATTGACTGGACCACGTATCGTTTTCCCCATCCAATTGATGTATCAGGTATGCCTAATAAATTTAGTGGTGGAGCTTCTTTTTCTCTTTGGCAGAAAAAGATGAAGCTCTAGTTAACGGTTAAGGGTCTATTGTTAGTGGTACAGTATGATCCTCCTGGGTTGGATCAAGAGAAAGCTGAATCTGTTAAGGTTTATGCTTTATGGGCTGAGAAGGATGGGGTGGCTAGGGCAGCCAATTTTGGCATCCTTGGAGAACACCTTGTTTGATGTTTATTCATCAGATGCCTATACTGCTAAAGTCTTATGGGATAAGCTGGACCAAACCCATAATACTGATTCTCAAGGATTTGAGAAGTATTCTGTGGCTAGGTTTCTTGATTTTGAGTTGGTGGATGGAAAATCCATGACTGAACAGGTTCATGAGTTTGAGATGTTAGTTCATGATTTGGGTGAGTCCGGTATGGTCTTGCTTGATAAGTTTCGAGTGATGTCTGTGACTGAAAAGCTCCCTAAGTCTTGGGAAGAGTTTGCTCTCTCCTTGAAAAGATAGAAAGGAGAGATCACATGGACTAACTTGATGTTGGACATCTCAGTACAGGAGCAGCACAAGTCCAAACAGGGACATGTGTTGCATGTGGAACATGGGAGCTCGAAGGTAAATGTAGTGACTGTAGGACAGAAAAGAAAGGTAGTCATTAAGAAGGCTAACACTAAACCTGACAAGAACAAGGCTAAGAAACCAAAGGCGAACAAACCATGTTGGTCTTGTGGACGGGTTGGTCATTGGAGCAAGGACTGTCCAAGTAAGAAAGCTAAGAAAGCTGTAGTGGTAGCTCAAGCAAATACTGTGCTTGGACTTAGAACCATGAGTGGGCCAGTAGCTAACATGGTCATTGGTGAGGTTGTTGCCTCTGGAACCGATGACGGGTATGTTACTTACAACCCTGTACTACTTTCCACTTATCTGTCACATGAGTGGTTGATTGATACTGGAGCTAATGTACATATTTATGTTGATATTAGCTTGTTTGTATCTTATCAACAGAGTCATGGAGCGACAGTGACGATGGGGAATGCTAGTGCTGCACAAGTGCTTGGAATAGGAAACGTGGACCTGAAGTTTGCTTCTGGGCGGATTCTATCTCTCACTAGAGTGTATCATGTTCCCTCTATTCGTAGAAATATTATAAGTGGAAGTTGTTTAGTTAAAAACGGCTTTGAACTTTCTTTGAAGTGTAATAAAGTAGTTATTACTCATACTGGTACATTCTTTGGCAAGGGTTACTTATCTGATGGTTTGTTTTTAATAAATGTTGAACCCGTTTTGGGTGGTTTTATTAATGATAGTGTTGCACCTTTTGTTAATTGTGTAGAATCATCTGATTTGTGGCACTTACGACTTGGTCATTTAAAATCTTGGTGCTCTAAAGAATATGTTGAATTTAGAGTTGATTCCAAAGTACGCCATTGATAAGAAATCTAAGTGTCAAGTGTGTGTAACTGCTAAACAAACAAGGAAACCTTTTCATAATGTTGTTAGGGATTCAGACTTGTTAGATTTAGTACACTCAGACATATGTGAATTTGGTGGTGTGTTGACTAAGGATCACTGTAGATATTTCATTACCTTTATAGATGATTGTAGTAGATATTGTTATGTTTATTTGCTTAAACATAAGTATGAAGCACTAGATAAATTCATTATGTATAAAAATGAAGCTGAAACATAAATTGGCAAAGTACTTAAATGTTTGAGGTCTGATAGAGGTGGTGAGTATACGAGTACCTTGTTTAATGAATTTTGCGCAAACAATGGTATAGTTTATGAGGTTACTCCACCATACACACCTGAGTCTAATAGGTGGCAGAACGAAGGAACAGAATTTTTAAAGACATAATTAACAGTATGCTAATTAATTCTGGGTTACCTAAGTACATGTGGGGAGAGGCTCTGAATACGGCTTGCCATATTCTGAATAAAGTCCCTCTAAAACATATGGACAAGACACCATATGAATTATGGAGAAAGCGTAGGACAAGTTTGAGTTATCTTCGTGTGTGGGGGTGCCTTGCTAAGGTGCTTTTCCCTGAACATAAGAGAAAGAAATTGGGTCCGAAAACTGTTGATTGTATCTTTCTGGGCTATCTTGAAACCACAAATGTTATGAGATTTTTAGTATTAAAATCTGACATAGATGGTATTGTGGCGAATACGATAGTTGAGTTTCGTGATGCAACTTTCTTTGAGGAAGTATTCCCAATGAAGACTGGTATATCTTTGGGTAGCTCTGAGGATGATCCCACTCACACATCAAGTTCTATTCCTGATCATGTGGAAAAGATGACACATATGGGGGTGGATCCTGGTAGTAGCTCTACTCCTAACGAAGTAGAGGAACCTAGAAGGAGTAAGCGTTCAAAGGTAGTCAAGGACTTTGGAAGTGACTTTATCACTTACAATGTCGAGGATGAGCCTTTAACATTCCGTCAAGCCAAGGATTCTTCAGAGTCAAGGCATTGGAAAGGCGCTGTAAAGAGTAAAATTGACTCAATTGTTTCAATCGGAACATGGGAGTTAGTTGATCTTCCTCCAGGGTGTTCTACTATTGGATGTAAATGGATTTTCAAGAGGAAGCTAAACCCTGATGGCTCAATAAATAAGTACAAGGTTAGGCTAGTTGCTAAGGGCTTTAGGCAAAGGGAAGGCATTGATTATTTTGATACATATTCTCCAGTTGCCTGAATGATAACAATCAGAATGCTTATTGCATTGGCTTCTGTACATGGTCTTATCATCCATCAAATGGATGTAAAGATAGCTTTTCTTCATGGTGACCTTGAAGAAGAGATTTATATGGATCAGCCTGAGGGATTTGTTGTTTCTGGTAATGAGAGGAAAGTATGTAGACTAGTCAAGTCCATCTATGGCCTTAAACAAGCACCTATAGACTGGCATAAAAAGGTTTGATGAAACTGTTTTAGACTTTGGATTTTTTTTTGTTAATGAAAGTGACAAGTGTGTCTACTATAAGGTTAGAGGTAATGATTGTGTGATCGTGTGCTTGTATGTAGATGATATCTTGTTGTTTGGAACCAATATTGAGATTATTAACGAGACAAAGAGTTTCTTGAAGGATATGGGTGAAGCTAGTGTGATTCTTGGGATCAAGTTGACTCAGTCAACTGATGGAATAACTTTGTCACAGTCTCATTATATAGAGAAATCTATACTTGAGAAGTATGGTTATTCAAATTGTAGAATCGCTAGTACACCATATGATTTAAAAGTTGCCTTAGTCAAGAATAGTTCAGGAGTTCCTGTGTCTCAGTTAAGGTATTCTTAGATTATTGGGAGTTTGCAATATCTTGCTAATGTGATTAGGACAGATATTTCTTATTCTGTATCTAAGTTGGCTAGATATACAAGCTGTCCAAACAAGACTCATTGGGAGGCACTGGATAGAGTTCTTAGATATCTGAAGGGAACTATTTCCCTTGGCTTGCATTACCGGAGATTTCCGGGGGTACTCGAGGGGTACAGTGATGCAAGTTGGATAGCTAAGAAATCTGGTTCCAATGGAGTGACTGGATATGTGTTTACCCTTGCGGGTGGAGCAGTGTCCTGAAAGTCTTCTAGACAGACTTTGATTACTCGGTCTACTTTTAAGGCTGAGTTGTGTGCACTTGATGCCACGGGGACGGAGGCTGAATGGCTACATGGACTCATGAGTATGTTACTTGTAGTAAGCAAGCCGATTCCTGCCATTTCTGTTCATTGTGATAGCCGTACAACTATCGACAAAGTCAAAAGTGTAAAGTATAATGCTAAAATAAAGAGACACATCCAAGTTAGACTAAAGTCTATAAGGGGTCTTGTTTCTGATAGGATTATTGCTATAAGAGTTCATATGAACTCAAGATAATATAGCTGATCCGCTGACTAAAGGGATTGAGCATGCTATAGTCCTTAAGTCGAGTTGGGAATGAGACTGGTAACCCATCATAATTCATCAACAGCGGGAACCCAATACACCTGAGAGGAGATCCCTCGAAGTGTATTCAATGTGGTAATAACAAGTTGTAAGGATGAATTGGTAGTACCTCTACCATATACATTTAGATACTTATGTATCTGAGTCTATTCCCTATAAACCTTAAGAGGTACTTGAACTGCTAGTAAGCAAGAGTTATTTGAACTCTGAATGGGGTCAAGTCGTTTGACGAGATGATAGCAGTACATCTATGGAGATGCCCAGCTAAGCGAATGTAATTGTGTGGTCGCAATTAGAGGAAAGGGTTATTTCTCGAAACATTCGACGAACAGGATCGAGACATGAAACGTCTCAAAGCCGTAGATTGGCACCATAGCCTTTGACTTGTCGTCGTCTATGGAGTGTGGTTACACCCAACGGATAAAGATTCAAGGTGAAACATTCCATCTGTATCCGGTACCCATCGAAGTAGAGGACTTAGGAGGGTTCAAACCCGGAGGGGTACCGACTCTGAAAAGCAAGTCATGATAAAATCCGATATGCAATTTAATTATGGATTTGTGGGGGATTGTTAGAAAATGGAAAGTTTGAGGCATATTTTATATATGTTCTTGATATGATTTCCGGAAACTAACACTTGGAAGTTGTTCCTTGACATGAGGACTTAAACTTTCATATTTGGATCTAAGATATTTTCTTAGTGGAATCCATGAATATATTGAGACAAAGTTGCTTGTTTGAAATGGGTTATGGGGATTTTGTCCCACATTGGTATTGTAAAAGAAAGATATTGAGTTTATATAGCATCTTGTGTTAGTTTTGTTTACAACTACTAGCATAAGTGGAATGCTTGTGTGGCCTAGTGCTAGTGGTAACTCTTATATTTTTCTTTTCTATTACAAGTTTAATTATTTATATTGATTATTTAATTATTAATATAAAATATATTGAGTAAGGATTATTTTAATCATACTCTGAATATATTTTGTAATATTAATATTAATTAATCAGGATATAATATAAATAATAAGGAAAACCCATTTTGTTTATTTTTTCTGTTTTGTTACTTGGTGTACCACATCGAGTAAAATAGAAGAAGAGCAACTTGAGATGCCTATATATTGAGAGGTATACTTGAGATTAAATGATACAAGTCTCGGTGCCTACCTCGCAAACATATATGAGTTGCATAGGTTTTTTGGGCAAACTGAGGTGCGAGTCGCTGTTGATCATTGTTGGTTCTGTGGCTAGATTGATCTGTTGCTGTTTTATCCTGGAAGTGATATTGCTGCATTCCATCACAGCTTAAGTGGAGGGCAATAATCTCTTCAAGAACAGTCAAGTCCTCTTGAAGGGTTTGGCGACTCATCTGTTGTGTTCTTCTTCTTATCAGAATTTGGAAAGCGATAAGAGATAAGTTTTCTTTACTTTCTTTGTCAATTACAGTCTTTATAGTTTGTTATTGTCTTCGTGTTTTATTTCGTTAGTTGGTTATTTGTCATGTTCTTGTTATTATATATATAACTTCCCATTGTTGCTGTGTAGTTAGAATTATACCCCACAGATATAAGACCGATTCATAATCTTTATATGAAACATGTACGTAGTGGTTTAGCATTTGGCACCACAAGCAAGCTTGCCACACTTCAAACATGTGAAAGGCTTACCTGTTTGATGAATTCCTGTAATATGTCTGATCCTGGAGGATGTAAGGCATCTACATGCTCCGTACTTTATTTTTTCGTTATCTATTACTATTTAGTGGTGCCCATTATGCCAAAAGTATGTGGATAATAATTTTGCACCTGATATCCAGTACTCATGGCAAAAGATGTTTGATGAAGCTTTCCCAGAGAATGGTTAAGACTTTCTGTTCTAGCATCAACATAGTTAATGGTCAGCATATGATGATATCCGGGATGAACGATGCGGAAGTACGAGCAACTCTTCAAAAGTGTACTGATCCTGGCCATCCCAACAGCATGGTTCTCAGTGCAGAAACTACTATTTCGGTCCCATTTGCTTGCATAGAGCTTTTTAATTTATTCAGGGACAAAACAAACCTATTTCTGGTAAGATATGTGATACAAAGTTTCTTTTTTCTGGTGTGAAGCTTTTTGTGTACATTACTCTTTTACTAAACTTTTTTTTTATTTTTTTGATTAGTTGGATGTTCTTTCTAATCATATTCCTGTTCTAGTTGATTCATATGTGGGGATTAATTAGTTTTGCTGTCATGTATATACTATGGAAAAACTTTTATATTTTAAAGTTATGTAATTTAGAAAATAATGTTTCAAGAAAATATTGTATTAACTATTAAGAAAACTTAAGAACGTATATAAATTCGATATAAGGCATATATCTTAAGTACCGTACTAATGTTTTTTATTTCTCCAATAAATGATACACAGTATTCTAAAATTAATAACTACAGAAAATAAATTGCTTTCCCTCTTAATCTAAAAATTATAATTACTTGTAGGATATGTCTTAATTTAGTATATTTTCTACACACAAGGATTGAATATTTTTATTAAACAATGTCAAGTGAAGCAAGCTACAACCCTAGTATATATATAGTAATGTGACTGTGGCTGAAGCCTATGGTTGAAGTCTTGAAGCATAGAATCAATCAAGCGTAACGAGTGCAAAAAATTTCACTACTTTGTGTGTGCTTGATAGTGTTAAAAGGCTATCCCTTCACCCAAGTCATCCCAGCAATCAGCTCTTCTCCGTTGGTGGATAAGGGCGAGTTCCTTTCTTGTCTTATCCAAAAACTTTCTTTATTCTTATTGGAGAAAGACTCTCCCGCGGCAAGGTAAGGGAAGACCTTTTTTCGTATGGTACCAAGCAATTCCTACTATTTCGTTGCTGAAGAAAGAAAGCTAAAAGCTATATTGTGATAAGATTTAATACCTAAGATTTTATGAGCATATTATTCGTTCGATCCTTATCCATCTATCATTCAAACATACATATATAAAGTGTGACTAGCAATTTATTCCTATCACGTCTACATGTCAATATTCATTATTTAACTAATAGAAGTTATGACACCTATCACTATATTAAAAAGCTAGGTGATTTAACAATGTAGGTTTAACAATCCGACAATCTCTCGTTTATCTTGCTATATTTTTTTCCCATTTTATTCTTTCATTGTCTGCTCTTAATTTCAATATATGTTTTTTCCTAGCTCAAATCAAAATCAATCTTTGTAGTTGATACGTACCATCATTATTTTTCCTCTCTATTTCTACCTCTAAAATTCTTCAGTCACACTTTTTGCACAAAACTAGATATTGATTCACCTACAATTTCAACTTTTTAACCACTTATTGATTATATCTTCAATAACACTACTACAAAAAATATCTTACCGTACTTTGTTACTTTCTATTTATTCCTTATCTGTTGATTTTTCTTTCCACTTCGTTTGGTTTTTCTCTTATTCTTGCAGATTGGTCAATTTCCATATATTTTTCCAAGGCGTTGCTTATGATAATTTTTAGAATACAAATTTTATAATTTTATTCAAATTAATGGATTCTTACTATTTTTTTTCCAAAATTCATAATATATTTTAAATCAATGAAATTGAATCAAAACCAACTTTTACGCTTCTTTTTTTATAAAATTATAATTTTATGTTTAAATTTATCTTTGAGATAAATAAGGAAATCCCAATCTTGATCCATGTATTTTTTGAATAATATATTTGTTATTTTATTTTAAGTTTGTGATCAGATTAGGTTTTAGACATATTTTAATAATACTAACTTATATCCCATGCAATGCACGGTTATTTAAATGTCTTTATATATGGTTATTCATAATAGAATATTATAATCATAGTCTCTATGATTTTATTAGGAATCCTTCTTATCATATTCTTTATGATTATTTTACAATTATTTTCTAATTAATTTTAGAGGTAACATTTTTCATTTTTTTAGATGTACTAAAATTATTTCCTAGCTTTAATTGTATAAGGAGAACTAAGCATAAAGTAATTATATTTGATATAATACAGTTTCCAATGGATGATATGCTAACTTTAATAATTAACACATATAGGATATTTTTGGTAGTACAGTGACCCGACATCCTAATAAGAACTACTTACGCTTAGCATCTATGAAGATATAATTTTTGAACTTTATTGTAAATAGGATTGAAGTGGAATTTCATGATTCAGATCGATTTTTGATTTACCCTTCTTGCTAAAACATGGGTGAAACACAATTGTTTGAGAAAGATTAACTATGGCACAAAATTTTAACTATGTTTTGTATGAATTTCCTGTTGAAAAACTCACTAACAAGTAAAGCAACATAGAGGCAAGTGTATAAAGAATTTAACAAGTTTAGGCCAAGACCACAGTTAACAAAACAAAACATGCAGGTAAACAAAATCAGTAACTGAAATAACGAAGAGAGAAAGAAAGATGTACCCGAAACCATAGCTTTCAACAGTGACTGAAATAAAGGTTTACAGATACAAAATGCCAAGAAAATAATCACAGCTGAGTCACCAGGCCTTGCTCGAAGTCCTGGCTGCTCTTGAAGAGATTATTGCCCCCTACCTGCTGCGTTTGGGATGTGCGCAATATCTCCACCAGGATAAAACAGCTCAGAGTTTATGTTAACAGCAGCAACAAAACCTCCACCTCGACCAGCACCTCAGTCGCCGGAAAATATCAGCACTTCAGGACTTATGGGAGAGAAATGCAGAGAGGTTGAAGAGAAGAGATGAGAATGTAGTGTGTAGTATATTATTCATTCAATTTAGCCTCTATTTATAGGAGAGGAAAAATGAAACTGTCCACACACTTAATGTCTGAATTAAACTGCTCCATTAATGAAAAAATCAAAACTGATCAGATTTTGAATTCATAAATGAAAAAATCAAAATTGAACAGCTTTTGAATTTAAATTATTTGTAACAGCTTTTCACATTAACACCCACATTATTATCAGAACTTAAGTTAAGTTCTGATTCGAGTCATCAGTACTTAAGTTCTGATTCGACTCATCAGTACTTAAGTTCTGATTCTGATATCAGAACTTGTTAAGTTCTGATTTTATTCATCAGTTCTTAAGTTCTGATTCTTATATCAGAACTTGTTACAGATCAGATTATTTGCAGGTTCAATATATTTAGACTACTTAGCCTATTTCAGAACCCAGCCCAATAATCCAATCACCGATAAATAAATTCGAATTAAAATAATTCTCAAATAAATAAAATCCTCGCCCAGGTCGCCTCGCGTACGCGAGACGCCGAGACATTCGCCCAAATCGCCCTTCGACCCGACCCGGTCCGGTGCGGTGCGTGGCGGGGCGGGGCGCGCGTGTGTGTGTGTGTGTGCGCGTGAAGCACACAACAACACAATGGACCATCACACACCTTAGTAGTTGTATACTACTCATGTGGGTAATACCATATAAAGCACACAACCCCCTTTATTTATTTCAATGTGGGACAAACATTCTCAAATTTTCCAAGCTTTTCCAAGCTACTTTCATCTCTCATTTCATATGGATTTCATTAAGAAAATTCTTAAAACCATACATGAAAATTTAAGTTCAAATATCATTGAACAATTTCCAATCATTAGATTTTAGGATTAACATCAAGAACATAATTAAATTAAGCTCTAAAATCCTAATTTTCTAACAATCCCCCACAAATCCATACAGAAATGTGATCAATTTCCCATCATGACTTGTTTTTCAGAGTCGGTACCCTTCCGGGTTTGAACCCTCCTAATTCCTCTACTTCAATGGCTATCAGACTCAGATGGAATGTTTCACCTTGAATCTTAATCCGTTTAGTATAACCATATTCCATAGACGACGACAAGTCAAAGGTTATGGTGCCAATCTACGGCTTTGAGACATTAATGGTCATGTCTCGATCCTGTTCGTCGAATGCTTCAAGGATTAACCCTATCCTCTAATTGCGACCACACAATTATATTCGCTTAGCTGGGCATCTCCAGAGATATATTGCCTCTATCTCGTCAAATGACTTGATCCCATTCAGAGTTTTAACACTCTTGCTTTTCTGGCAGTGTCAGTACTTTCTAGGTTTACAGGGGATAGACTCAGATACTATAGTATCATCTATGTAGCAAAGGTACTACCAACTCATCCTTACAGCTTGTTATTACCCATTGAATACACTTCGAGGGATCTCCTCTCATGTGTATTGGGTTCCCACTGTTGATGAATTATGATGGGTTGACAATCCCATCCCCAACCTTGACTTAAGGACCACTGCAGGTTCCAGTCCTTTAGTAAGAGGATCAGCTATATTATTCTGAGTTCCTATGAACTCTATAGCTATGATCCTATCAGTCACTAAACCCCTTATAGACTTGAGTCTAACTTGGATGTGTCTCTTAGTTTTAGCATTATGCTTTTTACTGCTAATCTTGTCGATAGTTGTTCGACTATCACAGTGAATAGCAATAGCAGGAAGCGGTCTGCTTACTACAGGTATTGCAGACATAAGTCCATGTAACCATTCAGCCTCCGTCTCTGTGGCATCAAGTGCACACAACTCAGCCTCAAAAGTAGACCGAGTAACAATAGTCTGTCTCCTTGACTTCCAGGATATTGCTCCACCAGCCAAGGTGAACACGTATCCAGTCACTCCATTGGAACCAGACTTCTTAGCTATCCAACTTGCATCACTGTACCCTTCAAGCACACCAGGAAATCTCCTGTAGTGTAAACTAAGGTACATTGTGCCTTTTAGATATCTAAGTACTCTATCAAGAGCATCCCAATGAGTTCTGTTTGGACAGCTTGTATATCTCGCCAATTTAGACACAGAATATGAAATATCTGGTCTAGTACAGTTAGCAAGATACTGCAAGCTCCCAATAATCTGAGAATACCTTAACTGAGACACAGGCACTCCTGAAGTATTCTTGACAAGGGCAACTTTCGAATCATAAGGTGTACTAGCGATTCTACACTGTGAATAACCATATTTCTCAAGTATAGATTTCTCTATATAATGAGATAGAGTCAAGGTTATTCCATCAGTGGACTGAATCAATTTGATTCCAAGAATCACACTTGCCTCACCCATATCCTTCATTTCAAAATGCCTTTTCAAGAATTCTTTAGTCTCGTTAATAATCTCAATATTGGTTCCAAACAATAAAATATCATCCACATATAGGCACAAGATAACACACTCATTACCTTTAACTTTAGTGTAGACACACTTATCACTTTCATTAATCTTATAACTGAAAGGCAATATAGTTTCATCAAACTTTTTATGCCAATCTCTGGGAGCTTGTTTCAAGCCATAGATGGACTTGATCAACTTACATACTTTCCTTTCATTGCCTGATGCAACAAATCCATCAGGCTGATCCATATAAATCTCTTCCTCAAGTTCACCATGAAGAAAAGCTGTCTTTACATCCATCTGATGAATGATAAGACCATGGACTGAAGCCAATGCTATAAGCATTCGGATTGTTACCATTCTTGCAACCGGAGAGTATGTATCAAAATAATCAATTCCTTCCTTTTGCTTAAAACCCTTAGCTACCAGTCTAGCTTTGTACTTATCTATTGAGCCGTCAGGATTCAACTTCCTTTTAAAGACCCATTTGCACCCAATAGTAGAACACCCAGGAGGGAGATCAACCGACTCCCATGTTCCATTGGAAACAATAGAGTCAATTTCACTCTTGACAGCGCCCTTCCAGTGCCTTGACTCAGAAGAATCCATAGCTTGCCGGAAAGTTAAAGGTTCGTCCTCGATATTGTAAGTGATGAAATCACCTCCAAAATCCTTGACTATTTTTGCACGCTTACTTCTCCTTGGTTCCTCTAATTCCTTAGGAATAGAGCTACTACTAGGTTCCGCCCCCACATTTGTCATCTTTTCCACATGATCAGGAATAGAACTTGATGTGTGAGTAGGATCTTCCTCAGAAGTCGTTTCAGGTATTCCAGTCTTCATAGGGTAGACATCCTCAAAGAATGTCGCATCTCGAAATTCAACTATCGTGTTTGCCACTATACCATCTATGTCAGATTTTAACACTAAAAATCTCATAGCTGTAGTGGTTTCAAGATAACCCAGAAAGATACAGTCAACAGTCTTTGGACCTAGTTTCTTTCTCTTGTGTTCAGGAACAAGCACCTTAGCAAGGCACCCCCACACACGAAGATACTTAAGACTAGTCATCCTGCCTTTCCATAACTCCAAGGGTGTTTTATCCATGTGTTTCAGAGGGACTCTATTCAAAATATGGCAAGCCGTATTTAGAGCCTCTCCCCACATGTATTTAGGCAACCCAGAGTTAATAAGCATACTATTAATCATATCTTTAAATGTTCTGTTCTTTCGCTCAGCAACCCCATTAGACTCAGGTGTGTATGGTGGAGTAACTTCATGAACTATACCATTGTTTGCACAGAATTCATTAAAAGCATTACTCGTATACTCACCACCTCTATCAGATCTCAATCTTTTAAGTAACTTACTAGTTTGTTTTTCTACTTCAGTTTTATATATAATGAATTTACTAAGTGCTTCATCCTTATGTCTAAGTAAATAAACATAACAATATCTACTACTATCATCTATAAAAGTAATGAAGTATCTAAACTGGTCCTTGGTCAACACACCACCAAATTCACAAATATCAGTGTGTACTAAATCTAACAAGTCTGAATCCCTAACAACATTATGAAAAGGTTTCCTTATCTGTTTAGCAGACACACATACTTGACATTTAGAATTCTTTTCTATGGTATATTTTGGAATCAACTCTAAGTTCATCATGTTCTTAAGAGCACCAAAGTTTAAATGACCTAGTCTAGCATGCCATATATTTGAGGATTCAATACAATTAACAGTAGGAATAACATTATTATTCAAACTTCCCAAAACGGGATCCGCATTAATAACAAATAAACCATTTGACAAGTAACCCTTGCCAAAGAATGTACCAGTGTGAATAAGAACTACTTTATTACACTTGAACGAAATTTCAAAACCACTAGAAACTAAACAGCTTCCACTTATTATATTTCTACGCATGTCGGGAACATGATGCACTCTCGTCAGAGATAGAATACGTCCTGAAGGGAACTTCAGATCCACGTTTCCAACTCCATGTACTTGAGCAACACTAGCATTCCCCATCTTCACAGTCAGGCTATGACTCTGTTGATAAGATACAAATAAACTAATATCAGCACAAATATGTACATTAGCTCCAGTATCTATCAACCATTCATTTGACAGATAGGTAGAAAATATCACAGGGTTGTAGGATACATACCGGTCAACGTTGGTTTCAGAAGCCGTAGCCTCACCAACAACCATGTTCACTACAGGCCCACTTGCGGTTCCAAGCACAACATTTGCTTGTGCTACCTCGGTTTTCTTCGCTTTCTTCGTAGGGCAGTCCTTACTCCAGTGCCCAACCTGCCCACAAGACCAGCATGGTTTGTTTGCCTTGGGTTTCTTGGCCTTGTCCTTGTCACTCTTAGGTTTATTACTATTAGCTTTCTTAGCAAAAGCCTTCCTCTTTTGTCCTACAGTTGCTATGTTTACCTTCGAGGTACCGTGTTCAGTTGGCATCACATGTCCCTGTTTGGACTTGTGTTGTTCTTGTACCGAGATGTCCAGCATAAGGTTGGTCCAGGTGATCTCTCCTTTCTGTCTTTTCAGGGAGAGAGAGAACTCTTCCCAAGATTTCGGGAGTTTTTCAATCACACTCATCACCTTGAACTTCTCCGGGAGATTCATTCCAGACTCCTTCAAAGCATGCACTATCATCTCGAACTCATGCACCTGCTCAGTCATGGACTTATTGTCCACCAGCTTGAACTCGAGGAACCTTGCCACAGAATACTTTTCTAGACCTTGTGAGTCAGTATTATGTGTCTGGTCCAGCTTCTCCCATAAGAGTTTTGTAGAGTAGGCATCAGAAGAATAGACATCAAACAAAGTGTTTGTTAGTGCCGCCAAAATGGCCGCCCTAGCCACTCCATCCTTCTCAGCCCACTTCGCAAAAGCCTTAACTGTGTCAGCCTTCTCTTGATCCACTACTGGTTTCTCATATTCCATAACTGGCCACAGACCCTTTATAGTCAACCACAGCTTCATTCTTTTCTGCCAGCGAGAAAAGCCAATGCCACCGTTGAATTTCTCCGGTAAACCGGTTAGTTCAACAGCCTGTGGGAAACTATAGGTGGTCCAATCAATGGCCCCAGCAGTTACACCCGAACTGCTACCACCACCAACGATAACCTCACTTTCGTTAACCATTATGCTAAATTCTATATAACCAATAATCTCTTCAAGAATGTTGAAAAACTCACTAACAAGTAAAGCAACATAGAGGCAAGTGTATAAAGAATTTAACAAGTTTAGGCCAAGACCACAGTTAACAAAACAAAATATGCAGGTAAACAAAATCAGTAACTGAAATAACGAAGAGAGAAAGAAAGATGTACCCGAAACCATAGCTTTCAACAGTGACTGAAATAAAGGTTTACAGATACAAAATGCCAAGAAAATAATCACAGCTGAGTCACCAGGCCTTGCTCGAAGTCCTGGCTGCTCTTGAAGAGATTATTGCCCCCTACCTGCTGCGTTTGGGATGTGCGCAATATCTCCACCAGGATAAAACAGCTCAGAGTTTATGTTAACAGCAGCAACAAAACCTCCACCTCGACCAGCACCTCAGTCGCCGGAAAATATCAGCACTTCAGGACTTATGGGAGAGAAATGCAGAGAGGTTGAAGAGAAGAGATGAGAATGTAGTGTGTAGTATATTATTCATTCAATTTAGCCTCTATTTATAGGAGAGGAAAAATGAAACTGTCCACACACTTAATGTCTGAATTAAACTGCTCCATTAATGAAAAAATCAAAACTGATCAGATTTTGAATTCATAAATGAAAAAATCAAAACTGAACAGCTTTTGAATTTAAATTATTTGTAACAGCTTTTCACATTAACACCCACATTATTATCAGAACTTAAGTTAAGTTCTGATTCGAGTCATCAGTACTTAAGTTCTGATTCGACTCATCAGTACTTAAGTTCTGATTCTGATATCAGAACTTGTTAAGTTCTGATTTTATTCATCAGTTCTTAAGTTCTGATTCTTATATCAGAACTTGTTACAGATCAGATTATTTGCAGGTTCAATATATTTAGACTACTTAGCCTATTTCAGAACCCAGCCCAATAATCCAATCACCGATAAATAAATTCGAATTAAAATAATTCTCAAATAAATAAAATCCTCGCCCAGGTCGCCTCGCGTACGCGAGACGCCGAGACATTCGCCCAAATCGCCCTTCGACCCGACCCGACCCGGTGCGGTGCGTGGCGGGGCGGGGCGCGCGTGTGTGTGTGCGCGCGTGAAGCACACAACAACACAATGGACCATCACACACCTTAGTAGTTGTATACTACTCATGTGGGTAATACCATATAAAGCACACAACCCCCTTTATTTATTTCAATGTGGGACAAACATTCTCAAATTTTCCAAGCTTTTCCAAGCTACTTTCATCTCTCATTTCATATGGATTTCATTAAGAAAATTCTTAAAACCATACATGAAAATTTAAGTTCAAATATCATTGAACAATTTCCAATCATTAGATTTTAGGATTAACATCAAGAACATAATTAAATTAAGCTCTAAAATCCTAATTTTCTAACATTTCCTTCTCGAAAAACTTGAATCCAATATTTTAGAGGTCTTCAACTTGATTAATCTTTTATTTATGAATTTATCGCAGCAAACAAACAATGAAGAAATTGCTCCAGAAAAGATCGAGTTAGAAAAGATCGAGTTGTCCTTGAAAAAGCTTGCTTTTGTGGGTAATTTTTCTTTTACATTTAAAAAAGTTAAATGTTCAATGTGTTTTTTTCTTTTTAAGTCTAGTTAATTTTTGGTTTAGCGGTTTCGTCATAAATTATTTTATACATGTTCTCTTGTTTAATGAAGATATTTGGATACATTAAAAAATAAAAAGATGCTCGGAAGTTTTGGGTAGTGACTTTGATTTTACTTTAGAGCGGGTTGTGCTTTTCCTAGACGTTTTTGTAAAACTTGGCTTCAAATCTTTCTAGTCACCTTTTGTCTATTGAAAAATATACTAGTTACCATAAACAAAAAAAAATTAAACTTAAATAATTTTTTTTAAAGGCAAACTCACATAACCCCAGATAAATTTTTTAATCATTGTTGCTGTTGTTAATCCCAATTTTTAGAGCAAGCGGCCTTCCAAATTCATGTGTAGTCTATTCATTAATTCTCCGGTCTGACATTAAAGAATAATTAATATTTTTTGATTTTGGACTTTCCTGAAAAACTCTTCAAAGAAATTCTCAATAGACTACTAGTAAAATCTAACTTCAATTTCATGTTTATTCAAAAATCATGGTGTTTTAAAACTTTTTCACCCTTGCAATAAAACCGAGTTGTTTAATGCTCAAATTAAAATATTAGACTTTTATGATTTTTTGAAGTATTCTTTTATAGATATTTCGTGGGGTCTTAATAAATTTATAAAAAAGAATTGCCAAACATTCAATCAGACAATTATATTTGTTAGCCTGCACCATATATATTACACTACTACTATGACAACATATTTTACTTGCTCTTGATTTGTTTAGTGGATACATATTCATGGAGGATACCAGGGAAGTGGGCGGTAGCTCGGGCGGAGATGGCTTTGAAAGTCCCGGGAGAAGGCGTCATTGTCAACATCACACAACTCAACAAATTGAAAGACTTGAAGGCACTACACCGTAAATGATCTTCAACAACATCCAAAACAAATGTTAAAAATGCTTAAAAATGTAGCCATAAGGCCTAAAACAATATTTTTTTATCAATTTGAGTGTCTTGAAAATTTGACTGAAATGAATTAGCTTCTCTGCATTCAAGTTCTCTTTTAAGCAAATTTTTTCGGAACGTACGATTTTTATCAATTTCATTTAAAAATATTGAATTGATGTTGAGAATTCCTTAAGTTGGTACCATACGAATCTCCTGGGGAAGACACCTGAATTACAGTTGTCTTAATAGCAACCCCTGCTAAGAAACATAAGGTTTCGAGTTTATTTTTTCTGTATGTTTTTATTTTTTTAGTTGGTCTCTGAATATATTTATATTGGGTATATAGTTGTATTTTATTTTTAACTTTTGGTTTTTTGTTATGATTCTGTATTTCATGGGTTTTTGTAAAAATATACATTTAATTAATTTTGACTTATATTGGAAATTATTGTTTAACCTTGGTTAAAATATAGGAGACTAAATTATATTAGGAATCATAATTAGATTTAATTTGGTTGGTGTATAATTTATCAATGATATCGGATTGTTCTAAAATAATTCATAATTTTCTTATTGGTTAAGTGGGTATTATAATATAATGGGATTGGTCTAGAATACTCTCTGATTGGGATAAAATAATATAAAAGTATGTCATTCATTAACTGCTTATTATTATACATATAACTAACTTTACTAATAACTAAATTATTGTATAAAAAGTATTTAGAATAATATAGATAGACTAAGAAAAATATAATTTTTCAGAAAAATCAATATAACTTGCATTTAAGATTTGAATTTCTTGTTGATTATCGATATAATGAATATATAAAATATATGTGTTATATTATAGTAGACAAAACATTGAAATTTTGGTACGATACCTTTTTTTGGTACACGCTAATTTTATCGAATTCCTCGTACTTTACTTAAAGGTTTTATTACCTTACTAATAAAATAATAATAGGAAAATGAATCAAAATATTTTTCAACTAAAACACTTTATCTTCTTTTTTTATCCTTATATAGATAAGGGAGGCAAGAGACAAGGAGCCACACAAGGGAGAAGGAGAAAGGAGAAGAAGCCATCAACGGAGAAGAATTCAACCATTGAAGACATTCGATTTGGCTTTGTTTTTTCTTATCTTTCATATATCTCTTCTAATGAATATGTGTTGGTTATCTTGGGATTATTTTGATACGTTGATTATGAACTGAACATATATGAGTTGGGATATTTATGGAACACTAGTATGGGATTGTTGGTATTTTGATAAGAAGTACTATATGCAGTTGTAATTTATTCATTCAAGTGGATATCATGATATATATTTGCTATTGTGTGATCAGCTCTAGTAAATTAATGAGTTAATTATAATACTGACATGGTTATAGTTAATTGACATAAAGCTTGAATGGTGCATGTTTATATCTTCTGATTATAATATTGTTACGGTATAGACATATATTGTGACCATGCATAACTTTGTGAATCGGTGATTAAATAAATTCTGAAGAGTAATTTGGCATAGACATATGTTAGTTTATTTTACAGAAAGTATATCGTAGTGATTCCGAGAGGAACCTGTGACAATTGAATTCTAACAAGTGAACTGTGATCTTGTTGTAGTATTACACTGCTTTATCAGTGACATGAACATATTAGGGAAAATAATATCCTGACTCAGCTTTTCGAATCTGAAATCATCCGCTCTCTTTGCTAGTATAGTATAAGTTAGTTATTTAGTTATTTAGTTTGTAAATATCTTCAATCAATTCTTGTGATCTACAACCCAATTGTTGAATATTATTTGTGATTTACTTAAACATACAGTCCTTGAGAAATGATATCTGATATTTACTACTGTCTTGTTTGCGATTGTGTACACTTGCATATCAATATTTTACGCAATAAAAGCTCACAACCTAGTAGCCTCGGTTCTTATAAAGAAACAATCACATTCAACTATATTGGCGGAAAAAATAATAAACAATAATGCCTTTTTGATGATGAATTAATATTCTTTTTGCAATTAATGTTTACTTGTGATTGTTAAATTCTAAAACCATTTTTCCTTTCTGCTTGGAAAAACACTAAAGTCCTGAAAGCCGAGAGCATCTTAGAATACCAAGTTGTCGTCGTGTTCTTGACTTTTTTTTAATAAATAAAATGGATCACTAGTGTATTATTAATATAATTCTCATAACCAAAAAATATAATGTATGATTAAAAAAATTGTTTAATTATGTAACATTACTTTTTAGCTAAATAATGAAATTTCTTAAAAGTCGCTTTAAAATTATCATCCAACTAAATACATGAATAGGAGAACACTAGTCGGGTTTGAGGTAAAAAACAATATAACCTAATTTAATTAGTTTACAAAAAATATAACACGTTAACCCAACAATATTCATCACACCCGTCCTTTTCTATTTATATGTCAGGTAGGGTTGAATTAGTTGATTTTCATTTTTATGTTAAAATTTCAACTAAAATAAACAAAAATTTTAAATACATTACAAATCAAACAAATAGTTTGAGTATTTATTATCCTGCTTTTGATTAAATTATATTATTTTTATTCAAATATTGATATATACGCACTAGTTGAATATATGAACATAATTTAAATAAATAGATATATATTAGTTTAAATCCTAAAACATAAAAAAAAATTAGTAAAAATAAATAAATTGGATTAAATAAATTGGAAAATTTATTTGTAATAAATATATAGAGAATTATTCATTAACTTCTATGTTATAAGTGTGTATTTATAACATGTTTATGAACATATATAACTACTAATTTATATACTCATTCACGAAATATATCAACAAATATATTCACGTATAATACTCATGGACCTGTTCACGAACTTGTACTTCATTAACAGTATAATCGAACTTGTTCACGAATTTTAGGCCGAACTATATCATGTTCAAGTTCGGCTGATTTACAAACTGAACCTTAAAAGTGGGTTCATGTTCGACTCGTTTATAATTTGAACCAATCTCGAGTCGAACTTTTTTCAATTCCAGCACCGAACTGTTTGTGAGCGTATCGACTCATTTACGAGCCTACTTCTAGGATTCCAAAAAAGCTTGGGTGAATTTTTTTATGCCAAATTGAAATAATTATTCAGTAGTAATGATTTTTTTTATATGTACTTAGATATCATATATAAATGATTTTGGATAGGATTTTATGTTAGAACTATTTTACATAAAAATTGAAAAAATAATGGTATAATTTGTTTCCCTACAAACAATTTTTACAATTTTTTTAGTCAAAAGTTCTCTTGACAAATACCATTTCCAAAATTTCCAAAATACTTTTAATATACTTTTCAAAAAAAAGTTGTTTTTATAAAAAATTTCAAAAAAAAAAACTTAATTCACTCATAAAATTTAAAATTGGTGTATAATTTTTTATCCTTGTCAAAAAAAATTGAAGGAACTCTTTTCATAAATTCTAAAATATATTTGTCTTAAAATAAATACTACTAGCTACACTAAAAAAATAATAATGAAGAAGGCTAAAGGCGTGTGTGTATAGTTGTGAGTTGTGACTATACATGTTGTATTATATATGTACTAACTTCAAATTCGTGCATTTATTTATCCAGTTATAATATATATATATATATATCTGTATATATATATAACAAAAAAGTTATACGCAAACATGTTCACGGACATCTCACAAACTATGATTCAACGAACAACACACATATATATTGTTCACGAACTCTAGATCACAACAACTCAGTTTACAAACTTGTTCTCACAATTGTCGAATTCTTGCATGAGTTTTACTTGTTTTTATAAAAAACATATATCAAACAAAGTTTTTTTAATACATTACAAATCAAAAAATAATTTGAGTGTATTTATTCTGATTTTCATTAAATTGTGTTATTTCTATTCAAATAATGATATATACGCACTAGTTAAATACATGAACATAATTTAAATAAATAGACACACTCACACACACACATATATATATATATATTAGTTTAATTCCTAAAATATAAAAAATAATAAATTCAATAAATATAAATAAAGTTAAATAAATTGGTAAAATTATTTGTAAAAAATCTTTTTTATATATAATAGGAGAACAGGGTGATAATATTCATGAGATTAAAAAATCTCATTGAAAAGACTAAACTATCTCTGTATATAATAGGAGAACAAGGTGATAATATTCATGAGATTAAAAAGTCTCATTGAAAAGACACTAAACTACCTCTGCATATAATATGTATATAATAGGAGAACAAAGTGATAATATTCATGAGATTAAAAAGTCTCATTGAAAAGAATAAACTACCTCTGTTTTTAATAATTATATGAAAGATGTGGTTTATGAAAATCAAACTCGAAATATTTCATTCACCTATACAACCACATACCACTACACCATATTGTCACATGTGCTTTTTATCATACACATAATACGTAAGTGTGCTAAATGAATATTTTATTTAACTTTAAAGATAGTAACTTGAATTTCGTAGAAAAAAAAAGATAATTACTTAAATATTTGTAAAGTTAATTTTAAAGAATTGAATTTCAGATATAAAGTTAGGCATAATACAAAAATAGATTATTATCTTATTTATTAATCATTTTTTAGTTTGAAAATATATCTCATATATTTTTAACATATTTTTTATTATAAAAAGTATTTTAAATGTATATATATATATATTTTTTAAAAAAATATTGAAAATAGAATAGCTTATATATAAATAATCTATATTGGTAATACATATTTAGATAAATTCGAATTATAATGATTTAATGTATTTTAGTTTATTTCGAATTTGAAATCAGAACTTGGCCCATTGTTCAAAAAATACTCGAAATTTGACTACATGACCCGGGCGAAAAATATTATCACATTCTACGATCAGTAAATTTAAATTACAAGTTCGGCGAGAATATTTTACCAATAATGTGAATTTTTTAATATCTTATGTTAATATAAATTAATGGGTTTAAGGATTTTATTGGATCAAGTCGATTGATTATTTATATTAAAATTACTAACTTCACTAGTAACACATTAATATTTTTGGGATTTGTCCCGATTTTAAGAATATTCGAAATTTGATATGAGATCTCACGAGATTTATTATAACAACGATGATACATTAAAGGGAATTTGTCAAATATACCAAATTTTGGAAATTTATTTGCAACTCTACTACCTTACTTAAAATATTGCAAATTTACTATCTTTTTAAACATAAAAACAATTAAATTACAAAAATATTATCTTCATCTTCCCACTCCTTTTTTTAACTTCTCTACCCTCTCTCACTGCATCTCTCTCCTCCTCATTACACAACCTCATCCTCCACAATTTCATCAATAACTGTCTCGTCCACTCATCCGCCACCACTCACCTCCGATAACCACCTCCTCCACTCATCCGCCTCCGTAACCACCATCACCTCCCTCTCTTCTTCCACCATAACCACCACCACCGCCTCCATATCCACCGCCACCGCCTTCGCGACGACCTCCATATCCACCTCCACCGCTTTCATGACGGGCTCCTCCGTATCCACCGTCACCTCCATAACCTCCGCCGCCTTCACGACGTCCACCGCCGCCTAGCTCCGTTGATGGTGATGTTACGGCCGTCTAGCTCCTGGTCGTTCATTCCTTCAATCGCATCACGCATCGACTTCTCGTCCTTAAATATAAGGAATCCAAAGCCTCTTGATCTCCCTGTTTCACGATCGTTGATGATCTGCACATTCAGAATGAATATTTGTTAGAAAATTGTGGGTATTATACTTTTTAGGTGGGGTTGTTTTCAGTTGATTTCATGGTTTGCTTTTGTGGTATTAGTATTGACCCCGCAGTGGCATTCATTTTTCGCCATTTGCAACCACCTGAACAACTTATTTTGCAACTAAATGTAATTTTCAACATATTTTTTCAAATTTGCATTTGTGGTTGCATATATGGTTGCTAGCAGTTGCAGATATGGTTGCAAATGCAACCTCCGTATTTTTGCAAATATTTTTTGAAAGGTAGTATTTTTTGCAATTTATTTTAAAAACTGAAAATATTTTTACAAAAAACTTATAAAATTTAGGTATTTATGAGAAAAGCCCTATATTAAATCGATTTATTTTTTATTTTTTTACTTAAAAAAAACTAGCTTTTTAAAAAGAATTCTTTTAGATAAGCAATATTCATTGATCAAGATATTATTATACAAGTATTTTGAATTATTTTAATATTTTGAATTATTCAAATAAAAGTTATATCTATACTATATTGTAGCATTTGATTCAATGCATTTTATATTATTTAAAGAAAAATAAATTATTGTTCAATAATTTAAGGAATTAACCAGTTCAACTGATATTTATAAAATTTTATCGAATTAAAAAATATTTAATATTAGGAGAATAGTATATAATGTTATCAAATTATTATAAATATAAGAGTCGTAATGAAAGAAACTTAAAAACGGTTTAAATAACGATATAATTACAATATTTCCTTCGAATTCTTGAAAAAAATCATGAATATCAATAATAAGTCTTAAAAATATATAATTTATTTTTATGTTACAACCATGATTGATACTCGGTTGCGTTAAAAATAGATATGGATTGTTTGTTAGTGATAATGTGAATACCATATCTAAATTATAGCAATTTATTTATTACATAATTTTAATTTTTGAATAATTATAAATGCATGTTATTTAAGTAATCAATTATCTCATTAGATGTTAATAATGCTCAGATATTTAGAATATAAATAATTGAAACCATCATAATTTACTAAGAAATGTAATATACAATAATTTACATATATGCTAACACACAAATACATATCACATACATATAACTTAATCTTACTTTGTTAACAATAGTGTATATAAAAAACTAATATTTTCCCATACATACATGTGTTGAATTTCAAAAACTAATATTTTTTATTAAAATCAACTTTAATATTAACAGTAATTTTTACATTATTGTATATTATGATTGCAAGTCATTCTGACTTCAGTTATTCATTTTTTATCTTTTTAAATTGAGTAATTTAATTGTAAGTTAGTAGTGAACTCACTAATAATATGGAACAGTACATATAGTTTATTTAAATAAAATTTAAAATTTTTGGTCAACTCGGTATTCAACATATATGTTAATTTTTAGCTTTTAATTTGTAAACATACTAACGACATTCTACAGATTAAATTTAATCGTTTCGTTTTAAACGTACACTCACTACACTGTTTATATTCATTTATTAAATAAAAATTATACAGCACAAACAAGAATATATATATATATATATATATTTTATCCTAGTCAATAAAAATGGAAGAAATTTTTTCATAAATTCTAAAATATATTTACCTTAAAATAAATACTAAAAAACAATAATATAAATAGCTACACTAAAAAAATAATAAAGAAGACAAAAGCCATGTATGCATAGTTGTGATTTATTAGTATATGTGTTGTATCTTATAATTGTATTCGCGTCTAACCACATAATTGCCTTATGGATATATAAAATGATGACATTTTAGTTGTAATATAATCTTTAGATAATGGATGTTATAACAAAATCTTCGCGATTATTGCTCAATTTAATTTGTAATATGATATATTAGATTTTTAATGGATTTCTTTTTAAAAAGGTTCTCTTTTTATCAATAATTTATGGGATATTAAGAAATTATATGAGCCGGTCATATTTGAATAATTGGATATTATAATAAAATCTGGATGTTATAATAAAATCTGGATGTTGATGATCCGTTTGTTGCTCAATTTAATTGCTCAATTTAATTTCATACTAATGTAATTTAATTTACTAATAATTTGTGGGACCTTAATAAATTATATATTTCAAGTATTGTCAAAAGATTCTTCTAGACAATTACTTTTACTAGTCCTGAGTACTATATATTTTACACTCTACAACAACTACATGTATTCTGATATATTTTGGCATAACATATCTATGGCTGATACTGGTGACAGGGGTGGTGGTTCTGCTGGAGATGGCTCTCAAAATGACCAGAGAAGGAGAGGTTTACGGTATACTGCTCAACAAATACAAAGGCTTGAAGGGTATGATTTATCACTAGTATTTCATTCATTTTAATGTTTCCAGAATTTAAATTTTATGGAATAATTTTTTGATGAGAAATTTATGTGAATCTAACTTATGTTAGGAAGATTTGAGGAAATGTTAAGTTTTAGCATTCAATGTTTGTTTTTTCTTGAAATAAAATGTGTGTTCATAGTTACCTCTTATAATTTACATTTTTTTTTATATACAGACAAGTATAGTTACCTCTTATGTGCATATATTTTATGTTCCATTTAGAGGTAAAGCAGTGTTACATCTTATTTCATGTGTGCATCTAATGTGTGATCTAGATAGATATAAAGCATGGTTACATCTTATATTTTAATTTTTTTTTGTATTATGAGTGTATATACTTGATTATGTTTGGGTTGGTCGTAAGGTAACGAGTCTATATGATGTGCTAATACTTTTTTCATTTGTTTGATTGAATTGAAGAGCATTCAATGAATGTAACGAGTCTATATGTATGTGCTAATACTTTTTTCATTTGTTTGATTGAATTGAAGGGCATTCAATGAATGTCGTCATCCAGATGGAAACACGAGAATGGAGCTAAGTCGGGAGTTGGGATTGTCTCTTGAGCAAATAAAAATCTGGTATGAGAATAGGAGGGCAAAATTACAGGTTTGTTGACTTTCATCTATTAACTCTTTGTTCCTTCTTGTTTTTGTTTGATGCTGATTGAAATGTTTTAGGCACAACTAGAAAGAGCTGAAAACTTGGCTCTTCGCACCGAGAATGAGAAGATTCGATCTGAAAACATAGCCATCATAGAGACGCTTAAGAATGCTGTGTGCCAATCTTGTAGAGAACAAAAGTTGCGGGAAGAGAATGCTCAGTTGAGAGAACAGGTTTGTAACATTGGAACTGTAATCTTTACTTCAATTTATGAAATAAGATTCTGCATTTAAATTTGTAACATTCTCAATAATTAAGTAGTAATTTAGTTATATGCAGTAATGTTAAAATTCTTTATTCATCATATGGCGAGCTTTGATTGAGATTAATTGTGAACTGCAGCTTAAAAGATATGAGAGGATAGCTGCCAAGTACCCAAGGAGGCCTCTTTCACAACTACGTCTAGAGCAACCAGGCCCTAAGAATTTTCATAAAATTCTTTTTTCTTGATTAGTGGGATGTTCTATCTTATCATAATCCTGTGCAAGAGGTTGGCCATATCAGGTGTGGATATCATCCAGGAAATCGTATCTCTGTTCTAAGGGTATGGTCCTTAGCTTATGATCTCTACTTATATTAAAGACAAGAATTTTGTAGGGATGTCCTTATCTCGAACCCTGATCCTCACACGAAAGCTGTGACTACGTTTATTTAAGTAAATGTAATTTAGCCGCCTTAAAAATATTGTTTAGCCCTTCCTACCTTTTATGAACTCAGATCATTAAGAAAGTGACTCTCATTTTAATAGGAGTTGCACTAGTCGTTAAGTAGTTTACTAGCACTTCCTGCTTGAACAGGACTTCTGACAACGTCAACACTACTTCAATCATGTTCTTGATCTATATTTCTTAAAGCATCAGTAATTAATATCTCATAATGGACAGGCCATCAATAACAGCCAGAGCAACGTAATTCTTCAAGAAAGCTGCTTTGACTCATCAGGTGCCCTTGTTGTGTACTGTCCTTTAGACCTTCCTACCATTAACTCGGCTATGAGTAGGGAAGACCCCTCATTCATCCCTGTCTTATCCTCGGGATTTGCAATATCACCTGATGCTGGAGAAAATCCGGGTGCCCGAGAAATGTCAGCTGGATCACTTGTTACAATAGTGGTAAAATTAGTAGTGAGCAACATGACACCAGGTGATGAGATGAGCCAGGAGTCGGTGGATACAGTTAATAACCTGGTGGGAAACACTATAAAGCAAATCAAAGCTGCCTTGAGTTGCTCTACTTCGGAAGATTAGTGTCTGATCTTTACTACCAATGTGAATGGATCTTTTCTGAATATGTTTATTATCAATATTGCAGAACAAACTTATTTCTACATGATTCTTCTGCAACTCATTTTTGTTTTTCTCCTACCAAACTTCAGTACCAATTTCAAGTTTCAGCTACTTTTGTTTAGTTTTATCATTTCTCCTTTACTGCATTATTTTTAGAAGAAAATGTCAATAATCTTGTTTTGGTTTGTTTACGAGTCAAGAAAGCACCTTGTTTGTTAATCTAGCATAATTCACACAATTGAACTATCAATATAAAATATCAAGGTCATGTATATGAGGTCGGTTCCATAGTAATGTAATGTTTGGGTACGTGATAGCTGATAGCTGATTAGACTTTGGAAAAACAGTTGATATTAGGAAGGTCTAACTTAACTTAATCAACATTTACGGGCAAAACGGTAATGTGGCTAAAGATAAATTCGCCTTCTCAAATTTCGACCATTTATCCCATTGTTGATGGATG
Source organism: Apium graveolens (assembly GCF_009905375.1). Classification (NCBI taxonomy): domain Eukaryota; kingdom Viridiplantae; phylum Streptophyta; class Magnoliopsida; order Apiales; family Apiaceae; genus Apium; species Apium graveolens. The sequence continues at coordinate 271,808,947 of NC_133653.1, forward strand.
TTTAGTAGACAGTGCTATGTGTTTTACTCGATATTAAGTTTGTATAAGACTCTGGCGGGTAAACAATGGAAAATACTAGAGATACAAAATGAGTTACTAAAATAGTTACAAATACCACATTTCACATATTTGTTGGTTAAATATAAATAGATCCCCCTGTAGTTACATTAATAGCACCAATTGAATTATTTTATTCTGGCATATCAGTCATGCCATTTCATTTTATAACAATTTTTTGTAACTTTTTTTGTGCCTTTAGCATTACTCGTAAACAATTTCCTCCGCATAAAAGAGTTGAATAGTGAACATGTCTACTGTGTCTCCTAGCAAACATATTAACCTTTGGGGCTCGCTAGTCTGTTATGGCTTTGCTTTGTTTGCGAATAATGTAAGCCATCCCAGCTAGTGATGCTTTTGGTGTAACTTTTATTCTCTCATTCCAGTATAATTGTATACATTTTTTGTTTGGAATCCCTTTATATACCATTCCAAAAATAGTGAAGTTTTATAGTATAAAAAATAATTATACTCATTTATATTCACCACTTTTCCTACTGCACTCAATTTGATAATTCCGGTGAGCGGGCGGCTCCGTCCGATGCCGTTCTTGGACCTTCTGGGTAAAAGCGAGGTGTAGCTGCTGGTTGGGCGCCTGCAAAACAACACCGGAAGGGGGATTTGGCTCCCACGGCCCCTCCGGTGTAAGAATAAGAACAGGATTTTGGAGAAGATGAAGATGTATGTATGTGAATAGAGAGGCTGCTGTGTGTGTATGGATATGAGAGAGTGAGTATGAAAGAGTGTGAATATTTTTCTACCCCTAAACCCTTTAGCCTTGGGGGTATATATAGCCCCAAGGTAGGGTTTAGGGGTAGTTACCTCTAAATCTGGGCGTTGAATCTTGGGAGCGGAGGACGCCTGGCTTGGGTGGATTACTTACACGTGTCCAGCGGATGACCACCTCCAGAGTATCATAACGGTCTTCTGACATGCGTCATGCTTGTCTGGTGTGTTGGTTGTTGATAGCTGTCATAGTCACGTGCCCACGTACCCTTCCTTGGCGGGTTGTGGGATGTGCATGCGTTTGCTGGGTCCCCCCTCATGGTGGTCCTAGCCCTGATCCGGATCCGGGTATGCAGATGGATCCGGATCCGGGTAATAGGATAGACCCGGGCCTGGGCTCCTATGCTTGATTGGCCTGGGAGAGGGGGGTCTTAGTAGGCTAGTTGAGCCTGTATTCCTTTAGTCCAGGTCGACGCCTATCCGGGTCTCTTATACCCTATCATTTGCCCCCCACTCCCTTATGCAGATTCTCTGGATGAGGGAGTAGAGTAGGATTGCATATTTGCCTAAGGGGAAAAATTTATGCTCCTGGTTGCCCCCCAATCCGGATCTGGTGTAGTAGATGCCAATCCGGATTAAGGTAGAGTAGTTGCTTCAGAAAAATTTCTGCTCCTGGTTGCCCCCCAATCCGGATCTGGTGTAGTAGATGCCAATCCGGATTAAGGTTGAATAGTTGCTTCAGAAAAATTTCTGCTCCTGGTTGCCCCCCAATCCGGATCTGGTGTGGTAGATGTCAGTCCGGATTAAGGTAGAATAGTAGCTTCAGAAAAATTTCTGCTCCTGGTTGCCCCCCAATCCGGAACTGGTGTGGTAGATGCCAATCCGGATTAAGGTAGAATAATTGCTTCAGAAAAATTTCTGCTCCTGGTTGCCCCCCAATCCGGATCTGGTGTGGTAGATGCCCGGATTGACCTTGGGTAATTTTCTCTTCCAAATCTGTACCCGGGTTACAATAACCCGGATTAAAGCTCTTGATCCGGGCAGTGGGCCGTGGAATTTGAAGAGTCGTGGAGTTGTAACGTCTTTCAGTTTATTCCCTCCTACGAATTTGAATTTTTAGGCAGTTATTTCCTAAAAACTCGGCCCCTAATCATTATGGGTTTAATTTGCGTTTATATGTGTGTACTTTTTTTTGTAACTACTCCTGGAACCAGTAGGATCCTGCCACGTGGAAGGAGCGGTTTCTCTTTCCTGGGCCTATAAAAGGCTGCCTCCACTCTTCCATTTCATTTTTTATTCACACCCAAAAACAAAAAGTCTCTTCGCCTTCTTTTAATTCCCTCAGAGTTCTTCGAAGTCTTGGAATTTCTTCGGCTTTTCCACCACCGTTCTACTTGCACTCGTGTTCGACAAATCTGTAAGCCTTTTTCTTCTTGCTTTTACTTTTTTGGTTTCTCGTGATTTTTCTTTAGATTGTTGCATACTCGAGTTTCGTCTCCTATTCGCGAATTGAAAATTCAAATCGGACTTTGTAGTTTGTTTTGCTTTGTTTTGTGGTTTATTTTGCTTAGATCTGTATGTGTTTGGGTTTTTGGCGGTGTTTTTGCTCAAAAAGTTGGGTTTTGGGTTAGATTTTTCTGGGTTTAGTATATTTTTTCTCTGTGGTTGTTCTTCGTGTTCTTGAGAAGAATATATGTATGTATATGTTTGCTTTGCATTTTTGCTTTTTGATTCTCGAAGTTGCTGTTTGTGGGTTAGGGTTTTTGCTTTGGATCCGGGTAGGGGGTATGAGAGTCGGGTCCGGTTTAGTATATTTGGGTAGGATTGCATGCCTTAGGATTTGTAATTTGTTTTTGGTTGCTATGGATCCAGGTCTGGGTGTTTGCCATGAGGATCCGGGTGCATGGGGGTGTTTTTAAGCTTTTGGCTGCTATGGATCCAGATCTGGATATTTGTCATCAAGATCCGGGTCCATGGTTGTTTGGTTTTTTATTTATAGTTAACATGATCCGGATCGTTGATGTTTTTCCGGGTTGGACTGGCATTAGGGGTCCGGATCATTAGGTTATGGAAAGCTAACATAACGTACATGATCCGGACTGATTAGCAAAACAAATAAAATCTGTAGGGCCCAGGCTAACTGACCTTCATTTTAATAGGTATATGGTCCGGACCAAGGAGCGAGCTAGGAAAGTCTATAACTGCTACCCCAACTTTTCCGAAAAAGAGAGCGACCCGGATTCGTGTGGCAGGGAACAGATCCGGGGCGAGATGGTGAAGAAAGGGTCCGGATCTGTGGGAACAGTCACGAGTTTCCGGTTCAAGAGGCTTCCAGAGAATTCGGTTATCTTTACACCAGAGGGCCGATGGTCCGATATTAAGTATCATTTTGTCAGAAAGCCACTCGGGTTCGAAGATAGCATTTACTATGCCCAGATCAGATACGAGAGGCACGAGGACGGGCACCCGGGTGTGTACGACCAAGGTGCTTTGGAGGCAGCTTTTGCTTCGTTTGGGATCAGTCGGGATCATTACCAGTTGAAGGATTTCTATGCTAAAGCCAACCCGGATGACATGGACAAGGCAATCCGGGCTGCCTTTCAGTTAACTCCTGATATCACTTGGAGGTGGCCCGAGCCTCATGAGAGGATTTTCCATCGCCCTTCGGACGGTTTCGTTCCGGTCTGGATGGAGCACCTAAGGTCCGGGTAGGGTCCTCGTTGCCACATGTTTATCAAGCACTTGTGCAAGTACGTCTACAGGATATCCCCAATGCAAATAACCCCAAACGGGATTAAGTCTATGACCTGGTTCATAGCTTGCTGCAACAAGGCTGGGCTCCTGCCCACCTTCAAGTTGTTCCACCAGATTTTTTATCTCTCTAGATCTAGCCAGAAACCGTTTTATGAGCTCAGGTTCCGGGGCAGAGTGCGGTTTTGGTCCGGGTAGGTCCAAACCGGTTATGCATCAGACCTCTTTGAAATACTGGAACGGGGAGATTTTGATGTTGAAGGGCTTCGACCTGGAGTTTCTCCCATATTTTACAACCGGGGAAGTTAGGACAAAGTTCAACCCTGAGATCTTAGAGGGGGAGGCTGTAGATCAGATTAGGAAATTTTGTGGTAGTCTCGGGTTCCAGCCGACCCGGGATACCTTTATAAACCATAAACTGCTATTCCAACTCGGATGTAAGTTTTTCTTTAAAATATTCTGCTTGTGATCCGGGTCCTCATCCCTGCTTGGTGATCCGGATTACGGTTCCTTTTTCTTTTAACTTGTAATTATTATTGTGGAGTCTTTGTTTGGCCTTTGATCCAGGTCCTTCATTTTTCTGATGACCCGGATCAACGTCCATTCTGCTTTCTTATTTGTAGCTTTTTTGAATCGAATATTTTGCCATGGTCCGGATCACGGTACATTTAGCTTTGTTCTCCCTTGACCCGGGTTTACTGTAGTATTTTCTTTCCGGATTTGGTCGTCTTTGCATATATATTAATCCTGTGTTGATAGTTTTCTTTTCCAATCTTTCAGGTTTGCCGCATTACAACCCTGCATCCAGAGCGATAATGTCTTCTTCGGCTTATGCAGCAGCTTTCAACTCTCTTGGCCTGGCCTATAAGACAACTAAGGGGGCTCCTGGGACTGGGTCTGGATCTACGGATGCAGAGGGTGGAGCCGAGTCTTCTGCCCCCCGGAATGTGACTGATCCGGTCATGCGCCTTTGGCCGAGGATCCGGATGTCCAGGAAATCTCTGATGAGGTCCCTCCTTCGAAGAAGAGGAAGTCCGCCCCGGGAAAGCCTCCCCGCGGAAAGGCTGTTGTTGCTGACCGGGTCATTTGTGTTTCGGAAGGGAAGGGCCCGGACGGGGGTCTCATCAAGATAGGGACAAAGAGCCTGGTTGACTTAGCCGGGTTCATGTCTAGCATTCCCTCCGAGGAAGACTGGGAAGAAGTTGAAGGCTACAATATGGCCGCTTCCTTGAAGAGGGTAACCGGTCAGTGGGGGCAGGTATTAAACTTTTCATGGTTTTAGTTCCGGGTTGTGTCCCCCAACTTATTATGTACTTAAATTTTTTTTTGTCTTTTCTCAGCTCGGGAGTGCCATTTCTATCTGTTCGGATGTTGCTTTCACGGAGATCCGGAGGCAAATAATCGGACTAGGGCTGAGAAGTTGCGGGCTGATAATTTGAAGGATGAGCTGGATGAGGCCCGGGAGAGCTTCCAGGCGGTGGAATCCGGGTTGAATGAGAAGCTAAAGGATGCAGAGGACCGGGCTGAGGGACTTTCCAAGGAGGTAGAGAGGCTCAAGGCCGAAATCGCTGCCAAGGAGAACTTGAACAAGGAGGCTATAATTGCCGAATTCAAGGCCAGCGATGTTTATGATTTTGAGGTTGCTGAGGCCGGGGTTCTTGAAGCCCGCAGATCCTGGGTCGTTGCTGAGCGCCACATTAAGACCGACCCCTTGGCATCCTGGGAAAGCTTCATCTAGGAGTTCCTTGCTGCAAAGGCCGTAGTGGAGCAGGGTCAGGGGGAACCGGAACCCTATGATGGTCCGAGCCCCAGCTTCATCTAGATCCGGACCAGAACTGATAGGCTTCCCGGGGCCAGCCCTGTAATTTTATTTCTACTAGGATTTGCTATTCTCGTACTTTTGTTTGAACGATTTGTAATGAATAGATTTGTTCCGGGTTGGTGGAAATCCAGATTATGTTTTTAGTTTTGCTTTCATCCCCTTGACCTTCTCTTAAATTGCAAAAAGTTCTTGCTTTAGTTTCCATCTGCAGTTTTTGTTTTTATTAGCTTCCCGGATCCTTACGCAAATGCTCTTGATCCGGGCTGTAGCTGAGGCCTCCAATCCGGGTTGATTTTATTTTTGTTGTAATATATCAATCCGGTTTCGAATGCTTTATCATTTTATATATTTGCTTTTGAAGTTGCTTTCAATCCGGGTATGATACCTACCTGGGTTGATGTTTGCTTATTTGCTTTATGTACTTAGAAAATAATCTGAGTACATAATTATTATTTTCAACCCGGATTCGAATGCTTATCCGGATTGATTTTTGCTTTTGAATTTGCTCTCAATCCGGGCATGATGACCACCCGGGTTGATGATTGCTCTATTTACTTAGAAACTTTCCAAGCAAATAGTGGTTGCTTTTGTTTTTTGCTTTGAATCCGGATATTAGGCTATATCCGGATTGTTTTTTGCTTTGTTTTGAAATAATAACTTTTCAGGAAAGGAAAATTCTTTTCATTGAATTCGAAATTTTCTTAATACAAAATATAGGACCATAAATTGGTTGCTTGCCATAGGCTACAAGTTTTGGCTGCTTTTGGTTGCTTCTTTTACTGGTAAAATTTTCTGAGCCTGAGTCCATGCCATGTGTTTGGTATCTCAGATTCATCCATGTTCATGAGCTTGTATGTTCCTGGCCTTAGAACTTCCTTGACTTTATATGGGCCTTCCCACCTTGGCATTAGCTTCCCAGTGTTGGTGGGATCTGAAGCTTCCTTGTCTCGAAGGACCAAGTCTCCAACTTGAAAGTTTTTGACCCGGGACTTCTTGTTGAAGTGCTCTTTGGTTTTCTCTTTGTACTTTTCCATTCTTGCCACTGCCTGGTCTCTGACTTCATCAATTAGCTCAATGTTTGTCCTGAGCCCCTCTTCATTTGTTATCTCATCAAAGTTGATTGCTCGATGGGAGGGGGATCCCACTTCAATTGGTAGCATAGCTTCAGTTCCATAAGCCAGTTTGAAGGGGGTTTCTCCCGTGCTTGTCCGGGGGCTTGTTCTGTATGCCCAGAGTACGTTAGGCAATTCTTCTGGCCATTTGGTTTTGCTTTCCCTGAGCCTCTTCTCTATCCCCCTGAGAAGTATTCGATTTGTTACTTCAACTTGGCCATTCTCTTGAGGGTAGGCTACAGATGACTTCTTGTGCCGGATACCCCTTTCTTGAAGGTAGGATTCGAATTCTGAGCCAACAAACTGCGGACCATTATCTGAGACCAGTACTCTCGGGATCCCGAACCTCATCAGAATGTTATCCATGAACTTGATGCAATCTTGCTGGTTTATTATTCTCATTGCCTTTGCTTCTACCCACTTTGTCATATAATCAATTGAGACTAGTAAGTACCTGAGGTCTCCTCTGGCCCTGGGTATCAATGCCCCATACAGCAAATGGGATTGGTGACAAGACTGAGGAGGGTAGGACTGGGCTCATCCTGGTGACATTGCTGAATAACTGACATTCCTTGCACTTTTTCACAAATTTTATTGCATCTTGGTGTATAGTAGGCCAGTAGTATCCTTGTCTTATGATTTTGTGAGCTAAGGCCTTTGCGGACATATGATCCCCGCATATTCCTTCATGAACTTCCATAAGATAGTACTGTGCCTCTCCTGGGCCTATGCACTTCATGGTCGGGGAGGAGAAGGTTCGGCGATAGAGTATACCCTCTTCGATGAAGAATTTTGAAGCTTTTGCTTTTAACCTTTGAGCTTTCCCTTTATCCTCCGGGAGCTCTCCCTTCTCCAGGTAGTTAATAAATAGAGTCATCCAATTCAGACTGTTGCCTATTTCCATGACCACTTCAGCTTCTATGCTTGGTTTCTGCAATTCTTCGAAGTAGACGGAGCAATCCAGATCTGATGAATTTTGAACAAGTTTAGACAATGTATCAGCTTCTGAATTCTCCTCTCTGCAGATTTTGATGATTTGGGTTTTTGGTATCAAGACGAGGTAGCTTTGGACCAGAGCCTGGTACTTGGCTAGAACTGGATCCTTGGCTATGTACTCGCCATTTGTTTGCTTTACCACGATCTGGGAGTCACTGTAGATTTTGAGATCCTGGATCTTGAGTGTTTTTGCTAGCTTCAACCCTGCAATCAAGGCCTCGTACTCTGCCTGGTTGTTTGTTGCTGAGAAGCCAAAGGAGATTGCTGTTTGGATTGTGAATCCTTCTGGGCTTTTTAGGATGAGTCCGGCTCCTGATCTTTCATTTGTTGAAGAACCATCAACTTTGAGAGCCCAGGCTCCTATGTCTTGATCATTGTTTCTTCCAGGCTCAATGCTCATGGGAATAGGTTCTTCTTCCGGGAAATTGCACTCTATGATGAAATCAGCTAGAGCCTGGGCTTTGATTGCGGTTCTTGGAATGAAACTCAAGTTGAACTGACTCAGCTCAACTGCCCAATTTACCAGTCTTCCTGAGATATCTGGCTTGTGTATTATCTTCCTTAAGGGTTGGTTGGTTACAACCCATATCTCCCTTCCCTGGAAGTAGTGTCTGGGCTTTCTGGATGTTGTGACCAAGGCAAAAGCAAACTTTTCGAGCCTCGGGTATCGGGTCTCCGCATCTTTTAGCACTTGGCTCACATAATAAACTGGTTGTTGTTTGCCGTTTTCTTCCCTGATTAAGGCTGCTCCAACTGCCAGGGCCCCTGCTGATAGGTAAAAGGATAGGGGCTCCCCGGGCTTGGCTTTGGTGAGCAAGGAGGGTTGAGAAAGGTACCTTTTGATTTCTTCAAATGCGTTTTGGCATTCTGGGCTCCAATTAACTTCTCTCTTATTAGTTGCTCCTTTTAACAGGTCAAAGAAGGGTAGGAATCTTTCAGCTAACTTTGAGATGAATCTTCTGGGAGGCTTCATCTCTTGGATTGCCTTTATCTTTTCTGGGTTAGCTTCAATTCCCCGGTTGCTTATCATGAATCCAAGAAATTTTCCTGCCCCTACTCTGAATGTGCACTTTTCTGGATTGAGCCTGAGTGAGTATTTTCTCAAGTTGTCGAAACATTCTCTTAGGTCTCCTATGTGACCGGGGATGCTTGTGGACTTTGTGTTGGATTTTAATCGCAGCGGAGGCATGGAAAAACACTTTTTACACATATAAAATCCAAATAAAAGCATATAAATCGTGATTAAAACGTAGGGATCGATTACTAACCTTTAATATGCGATCCAAGAGCAACGATCGGAGATCCTTAGCAGCTGCTCCTCAAACGTGAGGCACTCCACCGGTATCCACCAAGAAAACGACGTTAAGGAGGAGGAGGAGGTGGAGAGAATTAGGTTTTCTAAAACTTTTGGGTTTTTGGGTTAGAATAAAAATAGGGTTAATAATAGTATATTTATAGGCAAAATTTTCAGCTGAAATTTTCCCATAAATATTATTATTATTATTATCCCATTTATTATTCTCATTAATAATTAAAACACCTTTTAATTATTAATTCTTTTTCTAAACACTTTAGAAATAATTCTCTCTCTTGATTTAATTTCCAAAAATTAAATCCTTTAATTAATAATATTAAGAACTTTTCTTAATTAATTTATAATCAATTAAATCTCATTTAATCAATTATTAAATTTTCCAATTAATTATTTATTTCATAAATAAATAATTATTAGTCATTATTAATTAATTCCTCCACCATTAAATCATTCTCTTTTTATGGTGTGACCCTGTAGGTTCAATATTAAGCCGGTAGTAGAAATAAATAATAATAAAACTATTTTATTATTATTTATATAAATTCTCTAATTTATTAAATATGATTAATTAATTTAATCATATTTATTCTACATCGTGAGGGATACTTCTCAGCATATCGCGATTATCCGGATAATACGAATTCACTGTTTAGAATACCAAGAACCTATTCAGTGAATAGTTACCGTACAATAAACTCATTCTACCCTACAATGTCCCGATTAAATACAAGGCATGGATCTCGTGTCAAGCCTATCTAATTTAATCAATTGCTTACCATTTACTATGCGTAGTTCTATGCAAATTAGAAACTCCTTTCTAATTTCATTCACTCTGGCCAGAGATTCCTGAACTAGCATAAGTGGATCAGCCTTGAACATTCGCTTCCTTCACTGGAAGGGGTAGATCCTTTATTGATCATACACTATCTTCGTGTATAAATTCCTATACCCAGTAGAGCCCTAATAATTGTCCCTGGAGACTAAGAACTAAACCAAAGCATAGTTCAGAGTACACAAGATGACTATGATGACCTCAAGTCTAAGGATACTTGTACAACTATCACTATGTGAACAACTGCTGATACGTGAGTGAACTCCATCAGTTGTTCAGCTGGGCGAGTCATGTTCAGTGAACTTATTCTATAATAAGCACCTACATACTAGCTATAGTGTCACCACACAAATGTCTATGAGAACAGACATCCTTCATTATGAAGCAAGCATAGTATGTACCGATCTCTGCGGATTATTAATTACCAGTTAGTAATCCTACGACCAGGAACTATTTAAGTTTAGAGTTATTATCTTTTAGGTCTCACTATTATGATCTCATCATAATCCATAAAAAGCTTTACTCTAAACTATGGTATATCTTATTTAAACACTTAAATTGATAGAGCCCGTAATAAAAACAAAACAAGTCTTTTATTAATATCAATGAAATCAAAACAGATTACATAAAAGAGTTATTCCTAAATCCTAATACATGATTGGACTTAGGACATATTCCTTTCAATCTCCCACTTGTACTAAAGCCAATCACTCTGGTATCTAATACCCATCTTGTCTTTATGACGATCAAAGTGACTTTCAGAAAGTAGCTTTGTGAGTGGGTCTGCTATGTTTTTATGTGTGTCAACTTTATTTCAATACAACACAGGAAATGTTATCACGCTCACACTAACCCTTTTGTAGACACATGGTTCATCTACGTTTTTCATAAAACCAAACTCTTTGATTGTCTCATCAAAACGGATGTTCCATCTACGAGAAGCTTGCTTTAAACCACATATGGTTCGCAGCAGCTTACACACTAGGTTTTCATTCCCTTGGAAAGAAAACCATCTGGCTATTTGCCAGATCTCATAGTCGTAGTAAGCGGCAATCGCAAGCAAAATCCGAACTGATTTTAACAGGGCTACAGGTAAAAGGTTTCATCAAAGTCAATCCATTGCCTTTGTTTGAATCCTTTTGCCACAAGCCTGGCCTTATAGGTCTCCACCTGGCCATCTTCTATAATCTATCTTTTGTATACCGTATACATAGATTCCATTCTGGATTTCATGGCACTATGGCATTTCTCTGAGTCAACACTACTCATAGCCTCATTATAGGTCACAGAGTCGTCATCATCAATGATCGACAACTCAATGTCATTCTCAATGACAAGGCCATATTACCTCTCAGGTTGGCGAGACACTCTCCCTGACCTATGAATGGGCTGTTCCATAAAAGGTTGTTCAGTCAGAACAGGTGTTTCCACTTGATCCGTAGCAGTTTGTGCTTCTTGAACTTCATCAAGTTCAATTTTGCTCCCACTGTTTCCTTCAAGGATAAACTCCTTTTCCAAGAAGGTAGCATGTCTGGACACAAACACCCGATGATTGGTGTAAAAATAATACCCTAAAGTCTCTTTAGGATATCCCACAAAACTACATTTTACAGATCGAGATTCCAGCTTATCTGGGTCAACTTTCTTGACATAAGCTGGACATCACCAAATCTTAACGTGTTTAAGACTCGGTTTCCTTTCTTTCCATATCTCATATGGAGTTTGAGGAACAGATTTGGAAGGTACTTTATTCAGTAAATATGTTGAGGTTTTCGATGCGTAACCCCATAGGAATACTGGAAGATTTGCATAGCTCATCATGGACCGAACCATGTCTAACAGAGTTCGATTTCTCCTTTCAAATACCCCATTCAACTGTGGAGTATATGGAGGAGTCCACTGGGAGACTATACCATTTTCTTTGAGATAATCTAGAAACTCTCCATTCAAGTATTCACCACCTCGATCTGATCGAAGAGTTATAATACTGTGTTTGGTTTGTTTCTCCACTTCATGTTTATATTCCTTGAACTTTTCAAAGGCTTTAGACTTGTGTTTCATCAAGTACACATATCCGAATCTAGATCTATCAGCTATGAAAGTAATGAAGTACGAAAATCCTCCCATGGCTTGCGTAGACATTGGTCCACATACATCTGTGTGTACCAATCCTAGCAAATCTGCAGCCCTCTCTCCATGTCCACTAAATGGAGATTTGGTCATTTTACCCAATAGACAAGACTCGCGCGTAGGATATGATTCAAAATCAAAGGGGTCTAGTAACCCTTCCTTATGCAATGTCCGAAGTCTATTTTCACTAATATGACCTAGCCTACAGTGCCATAAATAGGTCAGATTTTCATCATCTCATTTTCTTTTATTAGTTTGTTCAATCTGAAGTAAATCATGCTTTACGTCACATACATACAAACCATTATTTAAAATTCCACATCCATAAAAAACATCATCTCTAAGGATAGAACATTCATTATTCTTAATAATAAATGAAAAACCATCCAAACCCAACATAGGGATAGAAACAATATTCCTCACAATAGAGGGAATGTAATAACAATTATTCAAAATATTAGTCTTGCCCGTAGGCATATGTAAACTAAATGATCCTACAGCTATGGCCGCAACCCTTGCTCCATTGCCCATACGTAGAATCACCTCATCTTTTTCAAGATTCCTACTTCCCTTTAGTCCTCGCAACGAATTGCAAATATGAGAACCACAGGCGGTATCTAATACCCAAGTAGAAATTTGATTTAATGACATATTCACTTCTATCATGAACATACCTGAATCAGAAGCGATAGTCTCACTACCCTTCTTCTTCTTCAATTCTGCAAGGTAAACCTTGCAGTTCCTCTTCCAGTGCCCCACCTTGTTACAGTGAAAGCAAACAACTTTGCTCTTGGGGTCTTCAGCTTTTGGTGGAACCGGCATTTTCTCACCTACTTTCTTCTTCTTGGAAGGGTTCCTCTTCCTTTTCTTAGGATTGGAACCTTCACCAATTAGAAGAACAGAACTCTTCTTAGGGGGGAAATTCGATTCCGCAGTCTTCAACATATTGTGGAGTTCAGGCAGGATGACATCCAACTTATTCATGTGAAAGTTCACAACAAACTGCGAGAACGAACTCGGAAGCGATTGCAAGACCAAGTCTTGGCTCAGCTCCCCATCCATGGCAAAACCAAGTTGTCCAAGACATTCAATCAAATTGATCATCTTAAGTACATGGTCATTCACAGATGATTCCTCAGACATCCTACAACCGAACAGCTCCTTCGATATCTCATATCGAGTTGTCCTCTCTGCCACATCATACAACTCTTGTAGATGCATGAGGATAGTGTGAGCATCCATATGCTCATGTTGCTTCTGTAGCTCAATGTTCATGGAAGCTAGCATGATGCATTGAGCAACATTTGCATCATCTATCCACCTACGATACACAACATGTTCATCATTATGTTCATCACTAGCAGGTTCAGTAGGCTTAGGTGAGTCAATCACGTATTCCAGCTTCTCAATCCTGAGAACAATTCTCAAGTTTCGAAGCCAGTCAGCATAATTAGGACCAGTCAATTTGTGAGCATCCAGTATGCTCCTGAGTGATAGTGCAGAAGGCATAATGTATATTGTAAATCTGTAAATAATAAACACATAACAACACTTAGCAAATATTCAATTTCATTTTAAAACACTATATGAATCGAGTCTTTATTCATAAGTGGCTCCCACTAGTTTATCTAATTTATTCAACCCCCTACGTGAAAAAATTAAGCATTCATAATGCTAGTGGGAATAGGGATCCTACATTCCATTACACAACCCCGGCTGTAGCACGAACCGCCATGTAATGTTCAATAGGCAGACAACTCTTGTCAATTACATCTAATGTTATTCCCTAATCAAACTTTAGCCTCTTGAATAATTGAGTCACGGCTGTGGCACGACAAACTCAATATTCTAAGTCAAGTCTAACCCAACATTCCGTACAATTGAATCAGTCCCCAAAGGCCCACAGCTGTGGCACGTAACGACCTTTAGATTCTTATTCAATGTACACATCTCTATGTAATAGACAAGTATTTCTTATTTCGAAATCAAAGCCCTCGGCTGTAGCACGAAACGACAATGATTCAAAAATAAGAACTACTTTTCTATCATGTTGGAAGGCTATGACCGACACAAGCCCGTTGTGTCATTGGCCAATTTCTACTTTATATTATTTAATTTTAGAGGGATTATATTACGTTACAATCATAATCATATTATAAAGAGATTATTCCTTTTAAATTAAATATTTCAAATCAATAATCAGATGATTCCCAGATCGGGTGGAGCATTGTCAAGAGGCGTCACTTAATAACATTTTCTTACAGATAGAAATCTGTTGTTGACAGAATCATCCTTTCTCTCATATCGAAAATTCATATTCAATTACGTGTTTCATAAACACAAGAATCTCATATTGGTATTCATAATATTATTATTAAGGTTATGAAACAATTTCACTATACTAGGTTGTCTAACAAACGCCTTATGTTCATTTAAGTTCACCTAAATCTATCATCGCATGATAAACTAAGCATATATCACATATATAAACATGAATAAACATCAAGGTAGGCATGTTATATCATCTAGCACATTAGTCTAAGCATTATACATCTCTATGTATCACATGAAGCATTTAAAATCAATTCAAACGATCAAAAACAGCTTTAAAACACTTCTATTAGCTATAAACAGTTCAAAACAATTTCATAAAATATCATATAATATACCATTAGAAGCGTCTCGAAAAGACGAATCCAACGGCACCAAAATCGCCCAATTCTGAGCTGCCACGCGCCCGCACGCGCCTAAACAAGTTCCCTCAAGCGCGGCCACGCGCACACGCCTCTGACAGCGCGTGTCTGACAACCAACCACGCGCTTCACGCGCCCTAACACCTATGATGACGTCATCAGCGCGTGTCTACCACGCGCCGCGCGTGGCACGCCAGCGCGTGAGCCCCACACGCGCGTGGTCGACGCGCGGTCCTCCCTCCTTTTTCAGTCAGTCGCCGTTTTTTCTCTCCTCGATTGTTGTGCCGTCGTACTGTGCTCTGTCTTCTTTCTCCGTGCATTCAACACAGCACGCAGACAATACAAACATATATGTATACTATATATACATATATTTATACTTATTAAATTACGAATTTAATTATAAAAACTTCAAAAAATTCATAATAAAAAATCTATACATCATAAAATTATAAAAAAAATATCCAGACGATCTACAACACTTGTAGAACCCAGATCAACATTCAAAATTATTCTGAAAAACGATTTCTCATCAGACAAAATTAATCCATGATATAACTTGTAAAAATCATAATTAATTCATACAAGCACATAAAATTCTGAAATTTTTACCACAGATCTATATGCATACAACCTATGTTCTGATACCATTATTGGATTTTAATCGCAGCGGAGGCATGGTAAAACACTTTTACACATATAAAATTCAAATAAAAGCATATAAATCGTGATTAAAATGTAGGGATCGATTACTAACCTTTAATATGCGATCCAAGAGCAACGATCGGAGATCCTTAGCAGCTGCTCCTCAAACGTGAGGCACTACACCGGTATCCACGAAGAAAACGACGTTAAGGTGGAGGTGGAGAGAATTAGGTTTTCTAAAACTTTTGGGTTTTTGGGTTAGAATAAAAATAGAGTTTATAATAGTATATTTATAGGCAAAATTTTCAGATGAAATTTTCCCATAAATATTATTATTATTATCCCATTTATTATTCTCATTAATAATTAAAACACCTTTTAATTATTAATTCTTTTTCTAAACACTTTAGAAATAATTCTCTCTCTTGATTTAATTTCCAAAAATTAAATCCTTTAATTAATAATATTAAGAACTTTTCTTAATTAATTTATAATCAATTAAATCTCATTTAATCAATTATTAAATTTGCCAATTAATTATTTATTTCATAAATTAATAATTATTAGCCATTATTAATTAATTCCTCCACCATTAAATCATTCTCTTTTTATGGTGTGACCCTGTAGGTTCAATATTAAGCCGGTAGTAGAAATAAATAATAATATAACTATTTTATCATTATTTACATAAATTCTCTAATTTATTAAATATGATTAATTAATTAATCATATTTATTCTACATCGTGAGGGATACTTCTCAGCATATCGCGACTATCCGGATAATACGAATTCACTGCTTAGAATACCAAGAACCTATTCAGTGAATAGTTACCGTACAATAAACTCCTTCTACCCTACAATGTCCCGATTAAATACAAGGCATGGATCTCGTGTCAAGCCTATCTAATTTAATCACTTGCTTACCATTTACTATGTGTAGTTCTATGCAAATTAGAAACTCCTTTCTAATTTCATTCACTCTGGCCAGAGATTCCTGAACTAGCATAAGTGGATCAGCCTTGAACATTCGCTTCCTTCACTGGAAGGGGTAGATCCTTTATTGATCATACACTATCTTCGTGTACAAATTCCTATACCCAGTAGAGCCCTAATAATTATCCCCGGAGACTAAGAACTAAACCAAAGCATAGTTCAGTGTACAGAAGATGACTATGATGACCTCAAGTCTAAGGATACTTGTACAACTATCACTATGTGAACAACTGCTGACACGTGAGTGAACTCCATCAGTTGTTCAGCTGGGCGAGTCATGTTCAGTGAACTTATTATATAATAAGCACCTACATACTAGCTATAGTGTCACCACACAAATGTCTATGAGAACAGACATCCTTCATTATGAAGCAAGCATAGTATGTACCGATCTCTGCGGATTATTAATTACCAGTTAGTAATCCTACGACCAGGAACTATTTAAGTTTAGAGTTATCATCTTTTAGGTCTCACTATTATGATCTCATCATAATCCATAAAAAGCTTTACTCTAAATTATGGTATATCTTATTTAAACACTTAAATAGATAGAGCCCGCAATAAAAACAAAACAAGTCTTTTATTAATATCAATGAAATCAAAACAGATTACATAAAGAGTTATTCCTAAATCCTAATACATGATTGGACTTAGACATATTCCTTTCACTTTGCAATCATGTCGTCAACATAGGATTCCAGGTTCCTTCCAATCTGGTCTTTGAAGATTTTATTCATTGCTCATTGATATGTTGTTCCCGCATTAGTCAATCCGAAGGGCAGCATCACATAGACATAGACCGCCCTGTGGGTGATGAAGGCTGTCTTTAGGATATCATTGGGATTCATCTTAATCTGGTTGTACCCCGAGTAGGCGTCCATGAAACTTAGCATTACGTGCCCAGAAGTTGCGTCGATCAATTGATCAATATTTGGCAAGGGGTAGGGGTCTTTGGGGCATGCACTGTTCAAGTCTATGTAATCGATACACATTCTCCATTTTCCGTTTGCTTTTTTCACCATCATTACATTTGCCAGCCATTCCGGGTACTTGACTTCGCATATTATTCCAGCTTTGAGTAGTTTCTCAATTTCTTCATCGATTGCTTTCTGCCTTTCTGGGGCAAATTTTCTTCTCTTTTGCTTGACTGGCTTCCTCTCTGGGTTGACGTCCAAGCTATGCATCGATATGGATTCATCCAACCCGGGCATGTCTCTTGGGGTCCAAGCGAATATATCAGAGTACCCTTGGAGTAGTGATACCAGGTCTTTTCTGAAATTGGCCTCGAGCCCGGACCCTATCTTTATCCTCTTAGAAGGATCGCTTGTGCTGATCAGAATAGTTTCCGTTTCTACAACGGCCTCTATCTTGGATTGATCCATATTTGATACCAATTGCTGGATCCGGGCCTCTGTATTCTTCTTCATATAGATTTGACCCTGGGTTGTCATCTCTTTTTGGTTGCTTTCCCCTACTTCAATTGTTTCAGGGTTGGTTGCTTGCACAGTAGGGTTGGTTTGGCCAAGGCCTAGGCTCAATTCAATCTCTTCTGTGACTTGGTTGCTTTTTTGCTCTTCTGAGCTTGGTTTGGTTGCTTTTGGATCTGAGAGGGACTCTATGATATGAACCTCTTTTTTCGCATCATCCCTTGAGTGGGGGCGAGGTTTCTTAATACTTTGTTATTTCCGGAGTACCACAGCCTTTCTCTTGTTGTCTTGATGAGTTTCAGCCATTACCAGAGCCTGGCTATAGCATCTTTCAGCTACCTCATAGTCTCCCTTGATTTCTCCTACCCCGGTTGGAGTTGGGATTTTGATTTTCAAGTGTGATATGGAGGTGATTGCTTGGATCCTGGTCAGGGCTGAGCGCCCGATTATGCCGTTGTAGGATGAGGGAATATTGATTACGTAGAACTTTATCACATGGGTAACTTGGTTTGGGGCCGATCCAAATATGACTGGCAAGTATAAGGTTCCCTGGATCGGGACCAAGTTGTTTCCGAACCCATACAGAGGGTCCTCTTGGCATTCATTGGAGCGTACGCTCCCAAGCTTCATCCTATCCACAGTATGCTTGAAGAGTATGTTTACTGAAGATCCATTATCAATCAGCATCCTTCTTACTTCGTTGTCAAAGATATCAAGTGTTACAACCAAGGCTTCGTTATGATTCGGGTTGACTCCTTCATAATCCTTGCTGCTGAATGAGATCATCATCTCCGGGTAGGATTGGACGGAGAACACCTCATCTCCTGAGCCCGGGCTCCTAGGGGGAGAGTGTGACCCTCCTAGGACCACATTTACTACATTCTTACCCTTCATTTGCCTTTCTTCTCTCTGATTTGTCTCCCTTGAGATGTATTGATTCAGGTTGCCTTTCTTGATTTGATCTTCAATGAAGTATTTTAAAGAGAGACAATTTTCAGTCTTGTGCCCATGGGTTTCATGATAGTCGCACTGCCTGTTGTAAGGCCTGCTCTCTGGGGGAGTCTGCATTGGCTTTGGAGGATAATAGAATGGTTTTCCCTTGATCTCTTTCAGTATTTCTTCCCGGGTCCTGTTTAGTGGTGTCCACTCTGGCTCTTGCCTAGGCTCCCTCGCCTGCCTAGGTGGACCGGGATCGCTTTTGGATTCTGTCTTCGGACCCAATCTTTGAAATATTGGAGTGTTTTGTACAATATTTGTCTGCTGGGTTTGGTTGCTTTGTTTGAACTTTTTCTCCTGACGGTAACCCCCTTTCGGTCGGTCATCAGAAGATTTGTTCATGTTTCCTCCATTCCGAGTCATTCTCATCGCCTGGAGAACGTTTGTTTCTTTTATGAACCGGGCTGCCATAGAATAAGCAGCGGTCAGGCTTTGCGGCTCTTTGTTTATCAACTCCACAATATACCTCTCATTGTGTTCTGGATCCAGGTTCCTTCGAAATATGCTTAGAGCCTCCCTTTCATCGAGATTCGAAACCTTGTTGATGGCTTCCTGGAATCTCCGCATATAAGTTGAGAGTGCTTCGTTATCATACTGGCGGATTGTCTCCAGGTGGCACATATTCATTTCATGTGTTTTATTGGCTCTGAATCTTCTAAGGAAGGCTCCTCTGAATTCTTTCCAGGAGTGAATGCTTCTTGATGGGATCCTGCTGAACCATCTTTGAGCCCCCCTTTTAGTGTCGAGGCGAAGAATCTGGATTTGGTTAAGTCATTGTAATAGTATATCTGAGCTATCTGTTCGAAGTAGTTGAGGTGCTCTTCCGGATCCCCCAGTCCATCGAAAGAGTCGATGTTGTAGTGTTTGAGATTTTTCTAGTCGAGGGATGGCTTCTAGGGAGTGGCTGAAGGGCATGAGGGTCTCCCCAACTTCCAACCCGGAATCTTTCTCCATTTTCCTCTGGAGCTCATAAATCATGTCTTTAAGATCTTTCTGGCCCTCCTCTTCGTCGTCAGAAATGAGCTCGGGGGGTAGGGTCCCTCCGAGTTCTTTTGCCTCTTGTTTTAGCTAGGAGCCTCTCCTCCTCCAGCTGCATTCTTTTCTGAATTTTTTGCTCCAGTTTTGCCTCTTCTTCCTTTCTTATCTGTTCCCTGATTTCTTCTAACTTTTTCTTTCTGGTTGCTTCTGTCTCCTTCTTACTAGGCTCTTTTTGATTCTTTTTTTCCTTAGTTCCGATTCGGTCGAAGACAGATCTCTTGGATTGCTGGGAATCTCCGGACTCTTCTTGCTCATCATCTTGTTCAAATTCTATTTGAGTCCGGGCTTGTTCGTCTCTGTAGAGCTTGATTGCTTCAGCAAGTTCATGGCTTGTTAAGTTAGTCATATGCTCCTCTGCAACTGGAACATTGGTGTACTTGTACTGATTGAGCTCTATGACATTTCTGGCGTCCCTGACCGGGGTATGCTGCGTCAGTGGTTGCTACTGGAGGGTCTCTCGGTCTCCCCCAGGTTCATGAGCCTAAGAGTGGTCCTGATCCTGGACCTGGGTACTGGCGGAGGGCCTACCGGCCGTACTTTTTCCTGCTCTTACCATTACCACAATTGTACAAACAACTGACCAAGATTTGAGGCTACAAATGTGGATCTGAGGTTGTTTTTTTGAAGATTACATAAAAAATTCCAGAATAACAGCAAACAAACTTTATGGGTTTTGCTAACAATAATACTTAACAAGAACAGCAGGCTCTTGAACACAAAAGAAAATATGCAAGGTAAAACAGTTCTGGGTTTTAAAATTATCAAGACTATTAAACCCCAGGCTTCAAGACTATCAAGATTATCAAACCCTAAATAACCAAAATTTAACAAACAAGAGCGGGCTCACACAAACGTGGCCTAAAGCAATGAGCTCACACAAACGTGGCTAAAATGAACATTCATATTCAAGAAGGGTTATGGTTGCTTGTGTTCTTACAGGCTTAAAAGTGGACTCTTTTAAGAGTTTGCTGATGAAGATGAATCCAGGGGAACCGAGACCCAAGGATGGAGCCCCCTCCTTCTAGCGCCAAATGATAACTCCGGTGAGCGGGCGGCTCCGTCCGACGCCGTTCCTGGACCTTCTGGGTAAAAGCGAGGTGTAGCTGCTGGTTGGGCGCCTGCAAAACAACACCGGAAGGCGGGTTTGGCTCACACGGCGCCTCCGGTGTAAGAATAAGAACAGGGTTTTGGAGAAGATGAAGATGTATGTATGTGAATAGAGAGGCTGTTGTGTGTGTGTGTATGGATATGAGAGAGTGAGTATGAAAGAGTGTGAATATTTTTCTACCCCTAAACCCTTTAGCCTTGGGGGTATATATAGCCTCAAGGTAGGGTTTAGGGGTAGTTACCTCTAAATCTGGGTCGTTGGATCTTGGGAGTGGAGGACGCCTGACTTGGGTGGATTGCTTACACGTGTTCAGGGGAGGACCACCTCCAGAGTGTCCTAACGGCCCTCTGACACGCGTCGTGCTTGTCTAGTGTGTTGGTTGTTGATAGCTATCATAGTCACGTGCCCACGTACCCTTCCTTGACGGGTTGTGGGATGTGCATGCGTTTGCTGGGTCCCCCTCATGGTGGTCCTAGCCCTGATCCGGATCCGGGTATGCAGGTGGATCCGGATCCGGGTAATAGGATAGACCCGGGTCTGAGCTCCTACGCTTGATTGGCCTGGGAGAGGGGTCTTAGTAGGCTAGTTGAGCCTGTATTCCTTTAGTTCAGGTCGACGCCTATCCGAGTCTCTTATACCCTATCACAATTTATATATTAAATATTAATCGACCCTTTGCCTGTTTTTCTTACTTTACTTTATAACTACTACTTTTACTAATCATATAAGAATTTTTGGAGGTTTTTTTAACCTTTTTTAAGTTTTTATTTACAAAATATGATTTTTCAAATTTTTTTAAAAAATATGATTTTACAAACCGATGTAATCTTAAATGCAACAAAAAAATTCACTCATTTTTCAGAAAATTTAAAAGAAGTTGCAGACTTGATTTTGGTAGCGATTTTGATTGTAAGTCATATTTTTCAAAAGTTTCAAAAAATTGTAAAATTATATATAATTTTATAAAATATAGTATTTTTAGTTGTATCATAAAATATCTAGAAATTTTTGAATAACTTTTTAATTTTTTTTTAATTTTCTATTTTGAATGCAAAATAGTTTGATAATGTATAATATATGTTAAAAAAAATAACTGCACCTCTCTCTCCTCTTTTTTTACACTACTATCCCCGAGAATAACATGTAAAAGAGAAATTTCCAAAATATAATAAAACATTTTCGAATAAACCAAGAAAAATTTGGAATTGTAATTATTACTTTTCTATGTAAATCTAAATAAAAACATGAGTTGCAATTTCAAACTGTCCATAAATATTTTAAAAAAAAACACCACCTTGCTTGCCACCTTCCTATCACTGGCTCTGCCACGTGGCACTTCCACGTCACCCACCAACATCCGGGCCCCCCACACCCACAATATTCTTGACACGTCTACGTCACCTCCGAGTCAACTCGGTCCCAAACTCGAGCGTCACAAACAATATGTAGGGGGCAAAACCGTCAACTCACCCCCAAACTGTAGCCGCACCCGCACTAACAATAGATAAGGGCAAAATCGTCATTTCCTTATATACAGTTTCCTCACAATACATAAACAACAAAAAGCTCTTCAAATAATTTCATATCACAGAGCAAACAACCAGTCTCATATATACACACAAGATACATACAGATATACAAAGAGGCGGTTTGATCGGTGAAAGGTGGTTTTCGATCAATTAGCGGTTTCACAGAGGCGGTTTTGAGGTAATTGTAAGCGGTATTGTGTTTATTTTACTGTTTTTAAGATTTTTTTTGGTTAATTTGGTGCTTTTTTGCGTATTTTGTGTTTATAATTGTTGAATCTAGCTTGTTTTAGGTTAATCATACTTGTTTTGTTTGGATCTGTGGTTGTTTTGTTGATTTTGGTTAATTTTTGTGTTATGTATGTTTATGTGTGTTTTTTGGCGTTTTAGTGTGTGTTTTTTCGCGTTTTAGTGTGTGTTTTTAACGTTTATGTGGGATTTTATGGGATTATGTTGATTAAATGAAGTGATTGGTGTCTATAGTGAGAGATGTTTGTTTATTGTTCGTGTGTGTGTGTGCGTGTGTTGCGGTGAAGTGTTTCTGTATGTGTTTGTTGTTATGATCAGGGAGAGAGAGAGAGAGAGTCACGCGCCTGCGCGTGTGTTTGTGTTGCTGTTAAGTGCTTATGTATATGCTTGACAGTAGATGAGAGTGAGAGAGAGAGAGAGATGCACGCGTTTTTGTGTGTGTGTGTGTTTGTGTTGCTGTTAAGTGCTTATGTATATGCTTGATATATGATGAGAGAGAGAGATGCACGCTTTTTTATCTAATTATTACATGCTGCTGGTTTGTATAATCTGGATATAGTTGTAAGCATGGTGAGAAAGAGGAGAACTGCACTTCCCGGTGGAGGTGAGAGCTCGGAGCCTCGGGATTCTAGTGCAGGACGGGGGGCACCCCAGCAGCCCCCACAGCAGCAGCAACAGCAAGGACAGGGTGCAACTCAACGCCCTTTTCAGCAGCAGCAGCAGCAGCAGCAGCAGCCGTTACAGCAGCAAGGAAGGGGTGCACCTCAACGGCCTCCACAGCAGCTGCAGCAGCAAGGAGGTAGAGGCCAGGCCCCACAGAGATTGGGAGGATATGATGGTGGACGCGGTGGCCCGCGGGGTGGAATGGCTCCTCAGCAGTATTCTGGTGGACCTCCTGAGTTTTATCAACAAACTCGTGGACCACTGCCCCAGAGCCATGGTGGTGGTGTAGCCAGTAGTGTGCGTGAAGGATTTGTACCATCTGTTGGTGGACCTTCTAGGCCTTCAATTCCCGAGTTGCACCAAGCTACCCTGGCTCCACATCAAGTAGGGGTAATGAGTCAGCCCATGTCTCATGCCATACCAGCAGAAGTCACTCACTCTGTAGCCAGTCCTTCAGTCAAAGCAGCTGAGTCGTCGTCTTTGCAATTGACACAGCAGTTTCAGCAAGTCTCTCTGAAGCCGGAATCCTCTTCCTCTGAAGCTGTTCAGCAAATTCCTGTCTCAAGCAAATCTCTTAAATTTCCACTTCGTCCAGGAAGAGGAAGCACCGGTGCCCGTGTTTTTGTTAAGGCTAACCATTTCTTTGCCGAACTGCCTGATAAGGATTTACACCAATATGATGTAAGTTCTCATGACTGCTATTGCAATTTGAAATCCGTCGATTAGATTAGGAGCATGTTATAGTCGATTAAGCACGCTTGTTTATCATTATTATAGATTTAATAATGCAAGTCAAATCCATTGATTAAAGTCATATCTACAAACACTGGCTCTTTTTTGTTCTATTTGTTCTCTAGGATGTAAATATGTTGTACTATGATCCTTTAATTTAATAGGTTTGTTCATGCTGCCTAGGTTTCAATCTCTCCAGAAGTTAGTTCTCGTGGTGTGAATCGTGCTGTGATGGAACAGCTAGTGAAATTGTACAAAGAAACTCATCTTGGGAAGCGCCTTCCGGCTTATGATGGCAGAAAGAGTTTATATACAGCAGGGCCTCTTCCTTTTATCTCCAAAGAGTTTAAAATTGTTCTCACTGATGAAGACGATGGCTCCGGTAGTGCAAGGTATATATTGGATATACTATATATAATTTATCTTTTTGAATATGCAAGTAGGTATTGTTGTGGCTATTTGATTTATCTTCCTTAAATGCAGGAGGGAGAGGGAATTCAAAGTTGTTATAAAATTAGCTTCAAGAGCAGATCTTCACCACCTAGAAATGTTTTTAACTGGAAGGCAAGCTGATGCACCACAAGAAGCTCTGCAGGTTTTAGATATTGTTTTAAGGGAACTGCCTACTGCTAGGTAAATGTTATATGTACTTAACATTGCTACTTTCTGTTTTTATGGAAAACTAGACATGTTTAAGTAGGTACATGAAATATAAGCAATTGGGGTTGATTTGACATGTCCGTTATGCCATAGGTTTTCTCCTGTGGGACGCTCATTCTATTCGCCTGATCTTGGACGAAGGCAGCCATTGGGTGAGGGTCTAGAAAGTTGGAGAGGTTTTTACCAGAGCATACGGCCAACGCAAATGGGATTATCGTTAAACATCGGTCTGTAGATTGTTTGTGGTTATACTGATGTTATAGGATTGGTGGCATGATTAGTTGTATATAGTTTTAAGATTCTTTTTGCATCACGTCTTTCTGTGTTATTGACACAGCTATCTTTAATAATGCAGATATGTCTTCCACAGCCTTTATTGAGCCTCTTCCCGTTATTGACTTTGTCTCGCAACTCTTGAACCGGGATGTTTTGGGCAGACCATTGTCAGATGCTGACCGCGTGAAGGTTTGAAATTTTGAATTCGATTATTATTAACTACTTAGATTTAGTTTTGGTGCGCATCAAGATAATATGTAGATTTCTTTTGGATTTAGTAATTTTAGCTACGTGCAATCCATTTTTAATACATCTTTCATGTTGAATGATGCTATGATGTATTTTTTAATTTGGTAATAAATGCTTAGTGCTGTATAAGACTATAACTTTTCTTGTTAGAACCCCGGGGTCATGATGTCTACTAGGTTTAAAATTTCCATTCCACTTGTGTTGAAACCGTAATTTAATTGATAATGGAAGTAGAAAATATTTACTTCTGTTTTTAATTCTAGTTATGTTATTTAATTGATAATTGAAGTAGAAAACTGATGTTGTACATTTTCTTTTAAAATTGCGCCTGCAATTGATATCTCATTCTCTTCAAGTATCTCATTTATCAAGCAATGTAGCTTACTCTATCAGATATTCAGTCTGTTTGGCATTTAGGTTTGTAATAGTATCAGTATTAAACCTTGCTTAAATTGCGTGGCAGATCAAAAAGGCATTGAGGGGTGTAAAAGTTGAGGTTTTACACCGTGGAACAATGCGCAGAAAGTATCGCATTTGTGGTTTAACATCACAGGCAACAAGGGAGCTTACGTATGAATCAATGACCATACTTCAATTGTAGTAATATTTTCTGGTGTTGTGTCTTTTCTGACATGGTACACTTTGTGTGTGTGTATATATATATTCAGTTTCCCAGTTGATGAAAGAGGTACCATGAAGTCTGTCGTTGAGTATTTTCAGGAGACATATGATTTTACACTGAAACAGAATCAATGGCCTTGCTTGCAAGTTGGTAATCAACAAAGACCTAATTATCTGCCCATGGAGGTTTGTGCTTCGATCTTTGCTCTTTGCTTTCAGTGTTTCCAGGATGGAGATTTATTTGTTTAAAATCCTTTTAGGTTTGCAAGATTGTAGAGGGACAAAGATACTCGAAAAGGTTAAATGAGCGTCAAATTACTGCATTGCTGAAAGTTACTTGTCAGCGCCCTAGCGATAGGGAGTTGGACATTCTCCGGGTTTGTTTTTTCGACAGCAGTTCTTTTGCTCTTTGTTTATAAGTTTTTGTTTCTTATCTGGTGATGTCTTGTTATTGCTTGTTGGTTGTATTATTTGAGGTGTGTATTTTATGTGGGCAAAAAATATGCATTCAAGTGGGTACAATTTTAAACATCAGAATTTTTTTAATGTGACTGGATTTTAACCTGGTTTACTGTATGAGAGCGGTTGGGTTCTCTTCTCTCTCTCTCTCTCTACATGTTTTACCTTAGAATAAGATCAACATAATAATTTCCTTTCTGTCTCTATTCTCAGACTGTTCAGCATAATGCATATGCTAATGATCCTTATGCAAAGGAGTTCGGAATTAAAATTAGTGACAAGCTAGCCACTGTAGAAGCTAGAGTTCTCTCTCCTCCCTGGGTAATGCTAAATTGTAGTTCCTGACACATATCCCCGCTGGTTGCTTTGGTAATTGACTCCTGTTCTTCTGTGCAGCTAAAATACCATGATGCTGGGCGTGAGAAGGAATGTCTTCCCCAAGTTGGCCAGTGGAATATGATGAATAAGGCGAGTTTGTTGCAATTAAACTTCGCACTCTATTGAGATACATATTTTTCTTCTCGACGAATGTTGTTATGATTTGTTTCTGACAGTCAGAAGCTGTTTGGTTAAATTCTGATTGCAATTTTCTTTGAAATAATTTTTTGAGTTGGACTTCGCATCTGTATACATGAGTCATCAATAGAATCATTATATATTATCCCCGCCAAACACATTCCCATGTCCATTTAGCATATTGTTTTGATCCGTTGATTTCTTTTTCAGAAAATGGTGAACGGGGGAATTGTTAATAATTGGATCTGCTTGAACTTTGCACGTAATGTTCAAGATAGTGTGGCTAGTGGGTTTTGCTCTGAACTTGCACAAATGTGTACAATTTCAGGAATGGTACTTACTACAAGTCCACTTTTTTCTTTAATAATGTCTACATATCCTCTGCTCTGTAAACTAAATATAAACATTGTGTTCCATGTGTAGCGGTTTAATCCTGATCCTGTGCTCCCCCCCACCAGTTCACGTCCTGATCAGGTTGAGAGAGTGTTAAAAACACGATATCAGGATGTTATGAAACTCAAGAGGGAGCTTGACTTATTGATTGTCATTCTACCAGATAATAACGGCTCTCTTTATGGTATGGAATCTGTTGATCATTGATGATTATAATAGTTGCTTTTGGCGGATATTTTATATAATTGTTTTCTGTGCACACTCTCCATTTGTTGATATTTGTTTCATTGAGCTTACTTTTAATGATTTGAAGGTGATTTGAAGAGAATTTGTGAGACAGAACTTGGAATAGTTTCTCAGTGTTGCTTGACAAAACATGTCTTTAAGATGAGCAAGCAGTATATGGCAAATGTGGCCCTAAAGATCAATGTCAAGGTTGGAGGAAGAAATACTGTTCTTCGTGATGCAGTTTCAAGGAGGATTCCACTTGTGAGCGACCGGCCTACTATTATTTTTGGTGCTGATGTCACACATCCTCATCCTGGAGAAGATTCTAGTCCGTCAATAGCAGCAGTATGATATAAATTGAATTACTGTTGACTTTATTTGTGTTGGGATGTGTTTATATACTGTTGCCTATTAGACCAGTTCAATTATTCTTTGTCTATTGTTGTTGCTTTCGTTTAATACCAGGTTTGTTGCTTGAATATAGGTTGTTGCATCTCAGGATTGGCCTGAGATCACGAAGTATGCCGGATTGGTTTGTGCCCAAACCCATAGACAAGAGCTCATCCAGGATCTGTACAAGAGCTGGCCTGATCCAAACAAGGGAGGGACTGAAGTACACGGTGGCATGATAAGGTAAGATCTTTGTACTTATCTTTATATAATTGAATAACAAAGTATCAAAACCGGGGGTGTGTATTTCTGTGATTTTGTTAAAAGTTATCAATTGTTTTTGTGTTCTCTAGGGAGCTCCTCATGTCCTTCCGCAGATCAACTGGGAAAAAACCTGAGCGCATTATCTTTTACAGGTTATTAATTTTTTTCAGCTCCACTATCTCGGGACATTATTTTGGTGTTTGTCTATTTAATTTACTTTTCTGTGTCCCAACTATGCTCAACATGCAGGGATGGCGTTAGCGAGGGACAATTCTATCAAGTACTTCTTTATGAGCTTGATGCAATTCGCAAGGTGTTTTTTTCGGATGTTCACACATTATATTTTCTGTATTTTTAATTGCTTGTGAAATATAAGTTTGAACCTAATGTACTTGTTGCTGCATCTTTCATGTGTATAACTCCAATAAAAGGCATGCGCTTCATTGGAGCCCACTTATCAGCCTCCTGTAACATTTGTTGTGGTTCAGAAACGCCATCACACTAGGTTGTTTGCCAACAACCACCGTGACCGTAATCAAGTTGATAAGAGTGGAAATATTTTGCCTGGTACCCCTTTTGTTCATTTGTTTCATCTTTAGATTTTGTTTATACATTTGAGGATATTAATTAAGTTTTATATTCTCTTGTACTAAATCACAGGGACTGTTGTTGATTCCAAAATATGTCATCCCACTGAATTCGACTTCTATCTCTGCAGCCATGCGGGCATTCAAGTAAATCAAAATTTTTAAGTGTTTTAGGATCAAGTTCATTATAATAGCAGATTGAAGGAATTTGTCTGATTAATTTGTTTTGCTCCTGTGTATTAACAGGGAACCAGCCGGCCAGCACATTATCATGTTCTATGGGATGAGAACCAGTTTTCTGCAGATTGCTTGCAATCCCTCACTAATAATTTATGTTACACGTAAGTTGATTTTTGTCACCTTGGTTTAAATTGTTTAAATTATTGGCATGCTATTTATTGCATCTTGCTGGACCAAATTTATCTCCTTTTTCTGTTTTTGGCAGATATGCCAGGTGTACGCGATCAGTTTCAATTGGTGAGCTTCTTCCTCTAGTTCACTAGTTCCTTCATTATTTTCAAAAGTTTTATGTTAATTACCTACTTTCTGGTCAAGTTTTTTTACATGAATTACTTCTTTCCTATGACAGTACCTCCGGCATATTATGCTCACCTGGCAGCCTTCCGAGCTCGTTTCTATATGGAACCTGAGACTTCTGATGGTGAGTCAATGGCGAGTGGTGCTGCTGCAGGTCGTGGTGTTGGAAGGAACACTAGGGCAGCTAATGCGGCTGTTAGGCCCTTGCCTGCTCTGAAAGAGAATGTGAAAAGGGTGATGTTTTACTGCTAGAAGAAATGATGGAAACTAGTTTTTCTTTTGTGTGGAACATCTCATTTGCTTTTGGCTACTTTGTTTTTGCTTTATCTTTTGCAACATTGAATTCTGCTTTTGGCTACTTTGTTTTTTATTATCTTGTAATATCGTGAAGTACTGAGTTTTTCTGTTTGCAAGTATTGTCGTGGTCATGATTGGTATAATTCCTAAGTATCATTATATCTGTGGTTGCTTGACTTTATAGTTTAAACGCTTATGACTCCTTTATTTTGAACTTCACACAATCTATTCTTTCTACTATCTATGCAAAACAAGATAAATGGAATAAGGTAAACCCGAGTTCAATATTGTTATAACTTGCACAGGACAAATCTTTAATACAACACAACAGTCGATCTGTGAAGTTGTACCTTCTAAAAAGTGGTAAAATAAGATTGGAGTCTTCCCTGTAAATCTCCTATATCTTGTTTACAGCCAACAATAAACAAGATATAAGAGAAATTTTGAATGCACTTGTGTTTTGATATGATGAATGTAGATGACGAAATACTTTTTGATAATTTATGTATGAGAAAAAATATGCAGGATTAGCCTCTGGCCTGCAATTTGAAGCACGGGTTTAATTAAACCAAAACTAGAGTTATCTATTACAAATATGGACTAAATGACATTATAAGATCTTACAAAGGCGGCCTTATGGGGCAATTTGCTGCTTCTTTAAGGAGCGGAGTTGGGTTTTATAGATGTCCACCGGCGTTTCTCACCCACACGTTTTCACCGGAACCCTTAAATTGTGGCAGAGGGAGAGAATAAGATACAGCTAGAGCATTGCTATTTCTAATTTATAGCTTTGTGTAATGACAAGTTTTGAATTTTACATAAATTATGAGATATATGCAGACAATAAGCCACAGAAATGGTTTCCGTTTCAAATGAAGAGAATTACATTCAAGGTGTTACAGATTTTGGAAATCAGAATTATTCGGTTGAGATAACGATTTGTGGTCTATTGGGCATCGGTTAAACCAGACAAATATTTTTGACCGACTTTTGAGCGAGGTGATTTTGAAAAATCAGCCGATTTCCATAACAAAGATTCAAGACTCTAAGCAGTAGACGGCTGTAATTGAGGTATCAATTTGCGATTAATCGAAAATCGGTTAAATCGAATAAATATTTTTACCGATTTTTGAGCGATTTATCGGCGACTTTGAAAAATCGACCAATTTTTATCACAGAGATTCAAAGACTCTAATCAGCAGACGGCTGTAATCAGGACCCTTCTTCGGGTAATTAGGCCTCTGGCCATCAGCACATCTTAACAATAGTGACTGAAAAGTGAAATTCTAGTATCTTTTTGTTTCATTTGTGTTTTCGTTGTTCTCTGATCTTCAGCTTGCCCGACTTTCTGATGTAACATGATCTGTAATAGACTGCGACAGACATTCAACTCGAAGAAGCGTTAAATGCTGTACAAGGGAGAGCTAAGAACAAGCACGGATTTTTTTCGCCTCACTTTCTTCAAAAACATTTACTAGTGACATTGAGTCTATTTCTTCTGCACATCTTTTGTATGGGACAAATCCCCTGGTGTTCCTCCTCGGCTGAACGTTAGTTCGATATTGAGACCCATGAGCACCAGGATGCATTTGTATACCGTATACTTCATTAACTGATCCGCTGCTTGAACATAAGGAGCCTAAACCTCCATTTTCTTCATCTACTAACCTCGGTTCCAAAGACAAATTTACAGCAGCTCGAAGTGGTGATCTTTGGCATGACGACCACCAAGACGGAGTTCTTGAAACTGCATTTGCATAGCTCCTGTCTTCATTTAATCTCCCTTCGGTTTCAAATAGGTTTTCAGAAGTCTGTGTACTACTGCAAAGCATCTCATAGGAAACCTGAGATTCCAAATTTCCTGGTTGAGTTTCAAGTAGCTTGTTGGTTTGATCAACAAACTTTTCTTCACGGGATCTATTTGAGAAGAAGTCGTTACACTCTTCTGTTAATGTAAATGGCTTTCTCGAATCTGTTATCAGAACCATCTTTCCGAATAGCTTGATGCTTGAAGAAGCTGATAAATTGTCTGGCATACAGCCAGGAATCTTTTCGATGGATGATGGTATCATTTCTCCTGTTGCACGTGAATTGGATGTCATGCACTCGTGGTCTTTTTCCACTGTAGAAGTAGTGGTGGAAGGTGGGTTGGAAGTGCATGATAGTGGTGACGGGCAATGGCTATTCAGTTCTGGGACTGCAGGACTAAGCGGCTCTGAACCAATTGTAGGCAGGATCGAAGTTGGAGACAGGTTCTCCAAGTCATTAAGAGATGCATCCGTCGACAAAGATCTCTCTACCTGATCCAGAACAACTGCTCGGTTCAAAAGCAAATCAGCCACTTTACGAGGATATGGATGAAGTGGTTTCTTCTTAGGTCGAGGGGGAGGAATTTCAATTGAAATGTGGGAACCAGCACTCACAGAATTGGGATCTCTTGCAACCTGATGAGTAAATAGGGAAAGAGTTACGTAACAGCATTATAAACAACTTACTGTCATTTGAAGATAATTCGTAACCAAGGTAAACATGCAAAGATAGAAATTGATCACACCAGAAATTACCTTAGAGAAAAACTTCTGAGCATGGCTTCGAATCTGAACTGCTGTCTTTGTGCCTATATGTTCTGTGTAGGTAAATAAAATTAGGAGTTAAAAATTAAATTAAAAATATTACGGTACTAGAGTCTATACTAAAACAAAAAATTAAAAGATTACATAAACCAGACAAGAGTGTGATAATTTCTCTTAACGTCATACGAAGCTCACCTTCTACATGTCGCCAAGCACGACCATACAACTTCAAAGCTTCAAGAAATTTCTGATGCTCTTCCTCTGTCCATCTTTCTCTCTGCTTTGTTATTGTATAAGGTTTCCTGACCTGTTCTAGAAGGCAAGGTAAAACATGGAGGAGCGGAATAATATTAACAATTTGAACTTAATTAACACCTAAAAATACTACTAGAATGCAGCCATAAAGAGATGAGACCTTTGGCATATAATCATTGTCAATGGTACTGAGATTCTTTGGTTTGGGGTCTATTGTCTCGGACTGCATTCTGGCCCCAGTAGGAATCACATGTCTGCATATATCCGAGGTATTCTGGCATATAAATATGCATATAAATATGAAATTAATAAACGTCGAAGAAGAAAAATAATCTGAAGTATTACTTCTCATCAGAGCACCGTAGGGTCAGATACAAATAAAGGAGTTGAGAAAAGGGTGAATCTCACAAGTCATAAGATTCGATTAAAAAGTAAAAATATCATAATCTAAGAACATCACAATTTACACAAACACAAGTACTCTTCATCATATGCAAGTATAAATATACAATTATATATTTAGTAACAACGTATTTCTGTAAAATTATTGGCTTTCGTAAAACTTTAAGGTGTTGAAAGGAGACCCTAATTGGAGCATATTGTAAACTTATGGCATAAGGAAGTGCTTTAAAAGTAATCAAGTTTCATTTTATAAAAATACTTTTCACCAAAAGCTATTATCTCTTCTAAAGATCAGTGATATGCATCACTAAACCTTGGTCCAATTTTTCAATTGCTCATACATTTAGGCCTCTAGGGACAATCCTGTTTACACAATGCTACCCTCTTAAGACAATAGTTTCGAGAACCAGTCATCTAGCTTTTAATTAAGTACGTATTTCCAACCAATTCGCCAAGCACGACCTTCTAAAAATACCATTAGAAAAACCCTAAGACCTTGTCTCCAAGGAATCACATTCGACCAATACGCTAAGCACGACCTTCTAAAAATACCACTAATAAAACACTAATACCTTATCTTCAAGGAATCACATCCAACCAATACGCTAAGCAAGACCTTTTAAAAAATATAAATAGTAAAACACTAAAACCCCAGTCTCCCAAGAAATCACATCCAACCAATGCGCTAAGCACCACCTTCTAAAATAAATCAATAGTAAAAGAGACATTGTCTCCAAAAATCACATATTATGGTATAGTGCATTATCATTTCAAAATGCATGTTTACAATCAATGCAAACCAACATCATGCTTAATGAATACACATAACATAATCACAAACTCACCTTCATTTCTTGAACAACCATTGCCAGCTCCCTACACAACTCCTAGCTAGCCTCAAAAAAGAAAGATTCAAAAGTAGAAATGTCAAAGATACCAATCAAAATGCAAATGATTGTAATAGTACTAGTACTAGTAAGAAAGAAGTGAAACAAACATTCATATCGAGTCATTAAATACAATATTTTCTTGAAAAACTAAAAGAAGCCTATAGAATTTTCAAGAAGTGAAGTGGGGTAGGAGCATTTGTGGCCAAAAAAGAATAGACAAGATTGTTTGGTACACATGGCCTCATGGGCCTCTCTCTAGATTTATAAATATGTGTGTGTAGTGTACATATTTGATATCTTAACTTGTGGTTGTCAGAAATACTAGGGATAAGAACAAAGTACCAATAAACTGAAAAATGGGCCACTAAAATATATCTTCACTGTTACATATCTTATATAGGACAGATGTATACCACTAATTTGCACTTGGGATATTATAGATATTGGGATACTTCAATTTAAGGGGGTATGGGTGACCCATTTTTGTTAACTTTTATGTTAAGAATTGTCCAGATCATTGATTAATAACATCATAAAACCAAAAAAAACAAAAATAAGTTACAAGACAACCCAAATCTAATTATTTATGTTATTTTTAAATCTTTGTAAGTCCTTTTAAATGAAAAGAAAAAGTTCTTTCAAATTAAAGGTGTATGATAATTCAAAAAACAATATTGATAAGAGTAAGTCCAATGTTATATGCAAAATGATTATAATTATTGCAATAATTTAACATTAAAAAGTGTTTTTTGGTAATATAATAGAACTTGAACTTCAATTCTAGTTGCATTTTAAAATCAAATAATTCCAAATTTAACTCAGTTTTGTCTTTATCTCCTAAATCTTAATTAAAGTTTACCAATATACATGTCATTTTGAAATTTTTAGCATTTAATTTCAAATTATGTAAATGGCACAACTTATATCATAATTGGACTTGCTGTAACACCATCAAAACAACATTGAATTCGAACACCAGTAAGGACATGGTTCTGTCGATTTTGTACACCTATCTCCTAAACCATTGGAGTATTGAGTAACAACATATTTCTAGTAAAATAATTGGCTTTCCGAAACTTTAAGGTGTTGGGAAGACACCCTAATTATAGTATATTGTATATTTCAGGCACAAGTGCTTTAAAAGTAGTCAAATACCATTTTATACAATAATTTTCACCCAAAGGTAATCTTATCTTTTAAAGATCTGTGAAACTTGATTACATGGAGGAAGCAAAGAACTACTTGTGATCAAAACTATAACAAACTAGTTAATACAATCATCAAATATTGATAATATCTCAAAATTCTCACAAAACAGCTTTTGGTACAAATAATGGGCATTATGGATCCAGTGGGTTACTTTACTTGGGGCAAACTTTTCTGATAGTTGTCATTATGGGTTTATTTTTCCTCATTCAAGTAGGCACTATACATCTGACATAATTCGAAATAGAAGTCAAACTCAATTCAATATATAAGGTCGGATTTTTTATGACCATATCTGAACAAACACCGCATATATAACCCAATTGTTGTTGGAGGAATTTCGTAACAACACGAAATCGGAGGTTACTGAAATAGTAGAGCATAATTCGTATGAATGTGGCTGATTTTAGGGGTTAGGGATTATAAAAAATAGGGTGACTGGACTTGGGAGGTGTCTCGATTTGTCTCGTTGTATCGGATACCTTTGCCAAGATGCATGCGTACCAATTTATATTGGATCAAGTCTACGCAGTTCTATGAAATTGGGCTTATCCCTAAGAGACTTTACCCTAAAAGTTTCGTTAATGTGCTTGATTACCAATTTTATTTGATTTAATCTTGGCGTTGTGATATCTTTCTTGATTTCAAAAATATCGTTTCGAGATATTTTTCGTAATTAATTGATTGTGATTGATTATTCCTCGTTTCAGGGAGAGGATATTTTTGGGCAATAAGTAATCAAATATTAATCAGAATTAATAATTAATAAATATTAGAAATTTGGACTATGCCAAATTATGGCATAACAACTAGCCTCCAGTTCTTCAGTGTAGCTTGCTGCATTGGAGAACTAAACATTCTTCAAGCTTTCAAATTTCTTGAGTCGCTGAAAAAAACTGAAATTAATAGATCAGTAAATCATATGGAGCACTACAGTGCTCATAATCCGTATGCGAGTGAGAGTATGACATCATGCGAGAACCAATGTAGGATATAATTTTTGCCAAGGTTTTCAAAAGTGCGAATATAATAATATCTTTTTGAAATCCATTACGGTCTTTATTGTCAAGTTAGGACCTTGGCGTTTGTATATAGCCCGATTTGGCATACACATTGTTCAAGTATCATTGACTCCTCAAAAGGATGTATCTTCGTTCAAGCCCCCAATTTGGTTGGTGGGGCCTTCAATTAAATGAAATATCCTAAACTCCCATTTCGAGAGTAGGACCTTTGAATAATGTAAATTTTACCCTTGTTCTCATCAAGGAGTAGGGCCTTGTATAATTGAGAGGGTCACTGATTTCTTTACTTAAGTGTGTAGTATTGAGGGACTTATAGCTTGCCCGACTACCCTACTTGACAATTTCATTTCGCAAGTTTGAAATATTTTTGGACATATACGCATTATCGCGATGTTATATGAAAAATATTTTGAACGCAATTCAAATGCAAGAATAAATATGTCATTTTATAAATGTCGCGATATTTATTTTTTCTCTAAAATAATGTTTTTTTATAAAACACTTTTATTTAAAATTATGCGTCTCGCATATATAAATATTTTTCGAAAGATGCATTTCGTACGGTATTCTAAATATTCGCAATTATTCAAAATAAATATCTCGTACGATATTTTCGAAATATATGCGTCATCCAAAATTAGAATCGCGCAATAATTTTACAAGCACAAAAATATATTTACTCGCACAGTTTAAATATTTTATATAAAAAATATTTAAAAATATAAGTCCCATGCATGTATGACATGAATAAATAATCCAAATAATTTTGCAAAAAATTAAAAAATAATTTGAAAACTTATCTTTTATTTAATCCGGGTCGGACTAATTTACGGAGTCAATTGTCGGTTGCTCCGGTTGCTCCTGCTGCATCCATGTGCGCAACTCTGTGTTCTTCTTATTCTTTTTTCCCTGGTCTCGCACAAGCTTTGAACATGAGGCTATGATTGCTGCCTTGAAAATAAATCACAAGTCCTTGATTTGTATTTTTTTTATTTAATTATCATGAACATCGCAGGTTCCACAACAATAAGTGTTGCCAACATTGTGTTGGCTTCGTTTCCCTTAATTCTTCGTGCTTCTGACTTTATTTTGATCCCGCTTTTTCCGTAACATCACAAAAGTCCAAGTTAACTTCGTCACCTATTTTCTTGGTGACTTTTCACACTCTATGATTACTGGAGAAATACTCTGAAAATAGCATAAATTCTGATAAACAGTCGTGACTCACTTAAACTGAGAAGCCACTGTAAAATAGAATTACAAAAGATACATAAAATTAGCACAAAACAGTTGAGATGGACTCAAGCATGAACTCATTCATCAGTAGGTTTCAGGACAATGACAGATCTTTAGCAAAATTTTAGTTATGCCTTATTTCTCAGATGTACTGAAGTGAATCAGACTTTACTCTTTGTCTGTTTTTAGATTAATGCACACACTAATCACTCCATCTGAATGATGAAAATTTCTGTGGTGGTCTATGTTATTTTAGACAAACAGTCAGTGTGTCATTATTGCACAAATTCTGAGGACAAGTTCTAAGTTACACGTTCTGATGATTAAGTTCTGACGTCCATAACTCAGAACTTGTATGAGGATTTACTACGATGGGCATTCCTTTTTCGAGTTAAGAAATTATGTTATGATGACTGTTAAGTTTTGGTATAGGTCTAAGTTCTGATTTTTCAGTCTAATCCTTTACTTGGCTTATCTGTGAATAAAACTTGGTAACAGTCTCAGTTTAATCTAGAATATGTTGAAGTGGAAGATTAATAGTCTATGGTTAGGATTAATGGTACTAGTACTTGAACAGCTCACTCTTACTTATTACTTGTGCACATTAAACCATATGGTATTCTCCCTTTCCAATGACTGTTCTTCTTTTTCAAAGTCTAGGGAGACGAGGTAGAATTAATTCTACCTGTCAGCATTAAATATCTCTGCGTCTCCTGGCATTCTCTTGCCTATATAAACAGCCACTTCACATCAGTCTTTCCACCACATTCTTCTCACACACTTATCGTCCTACTTTTTCTTTCAAAAACACAATGGTCAGATACAACATAATTTTGAACTACCAAACATTCAATATGGAGCTAAGTTGTGCCGCGTGGTAGCAGGAATGGCATGTCACAGCCATTCCTGAGGAGATATGGGACTCTGTCCCACAGGAGGTACTAACACGCCTCCTGTTCTTCTATATGGACTACCATCGCCATCTGGGACGATTGGAGGAAGAAAGGCTGGAAGCTATCCGTCAGCAAGAGCGAATCATACGACTCGCCATCTTGTTTGTCGAAGATAGGAAGAGGAAGATGACTTGATCTTGTCTTCTTCTTGTTCTTCTTCATCCTCAGCTTTGTCAGGCTTCTTAGCTAGGACTAAAGCTGTTGATGTTAGGATTAGGAGCTTAGGGAAAATCTTGTATAAGTATTGATGTAATTCCTATTTCATAAATGTATTGTCTTGATATATTAATGAAAGTTGTTTTTACTTCAAGATTTTATCTCTGAGTTATTTCATCTTGTGTTGATAACTCCTGATTGATGTTCTGATGACCATATATATTTTGTTTTATATTAAGTTCTGATTCATTTTCAGCACTTACTCATCTAATTTATCTTGGTCATTTTCATGTGATGTATTTTCAGAATATCAATGATGCAGTGAAAAATAATTCAATCAGTACTAATGGTTTAAATTTTGAATTAAAACTGTTTCTCTTGATTAATGGAACAGTTTTTCCTTGAAACTAGGCAACTGGGTAAGTAATGATTCCTGTTTTCTCGAGCCCAGTAACTGACCGTTATTACTGCATGTCTGACAGGTGTCCAACGGTAACATTTTTTTCAGAGTATAAGTACAACAGAGAGAAGATTTCTTTAATCTTTTATTATTTTCTTTATACTTTATCTCTCTCCTTACTTTTACTCTCTTTCTCTTTCTTTCTCACGTTGTTTTTTCATACAGACATTATCTCAAACACCTATCAGGCATCCTTGAATCTCAATATTTTTTTTCACATGGCACCAAAGGATTTAATCATTGATGGAGCAAAGTTTGTTCCAAACAACTATGCTGCAATTCTTGATCATGCTGAAGCTCCATCTGAATTGCACTTTGTGCAAGATCTTCTTGCACATAGTGAGGTTGGGTACGCCCTAACTCAGCCTGAATTATTTTCAAGTCAACAAGTTCTGAGGTTCTGGAGGACTGGAGTTTTTGATGATGGTGGTAAACGAGGAACTCCCAGTATTATCTTCCACGTGGGTGATTCATCCTATGTAGTCACTCCTGGTACAGTACGCAGAGCATTACATCTTCCAGAAGATTGTATTTTCTCTATACCAGAGGAATCAGAACTTCGGGAGTTAATGACTGATTTGGGATATGAAACGAGTCTGATGAAACTAGGACAACTGAAACGGGCTCATATCCGAAGAGAATGGAGTTTCTTCTTCGATTGCATCACCAAGGCTTTTGGCAACAAGTGTTCAAACTTTGATGCTATCCCAATCATGAGTCAGCACATCGGGTATTCACTTATCAATCAAACTCACTTTGATTTTGCACCTGCTTTAATTGGTTTTATTGGGGATAGGATGACAGAATATAGAACTGTTGTTTACTTTGCTCGATTCTGTCAACTTATTTATACGTATTGTACTGATGAACCCCAGTTAGTCAGCACTCAAACCCCACCTTTTAAGGTTGCAAAAAGGTACTTTAACGACTTGATAAATGCTGACACAAAGAAATCAATGGTGAGATCATTACAGATTCCTCAGTCTGTGAAACAGATTCTGGTAAATGCTGATCCTGCTACTTACCAATCTGTTTACTCCAATGTTCAACCAACTCACCATAACCAAAATTCATCATTTTCAGTCCCTACCACTCAGGGTATATCTCAGCCTACCCTCAGAACTTATATCAAATCCTATCTCTCCACTTCACAGACTGCTCAACCTTCTTCTTCGGCACCTACTGTGAAGCCTACATCCTCTAAGCCAAAGAGAACAAAGACTGTTCCTCAAACACCTCAAAAGAGGAGGAGGATTACTTTGAGAGATGAATCAGATTCTGAGGAACAGATTCCTTCTTCAGAACCTGTGGTAGATGAAGCTGAGAAAGCAACTTCTCAGAAGGATTCTGAAATTGGGGGTTCTAGGCTTCTCAAGAGGCTTAGACGAATGATAGTTCCTGAAACTCCCAAGGAATCCAAATCAACAAGGAAGTACAAGAAACAGAGGGCACAAAGGCCAGTTTCAGATGATGAGGAGGAAGCAGCTAAGGAAGGGGATCAGGAATCTCTGATCTCACAAGACAAGGAATTTGCTCCAGTCACTTCTTCTCCATCAACTCCATCTCAGGAAGCTGTATCTGACAAGGCTAACTCACCATCTGTGTCTCTTGTTGATCCAGGCACAAGTGCTGAAATTGATATTCAGAACCTGGTTGTGCCTGAAATACTTTTCTTCGAAGCTTCAACAGCAAATAATACTTCCACAACACCTGTTACTGATGCTGTTCAAACTCCAGAGTTATCACCAACACCTTCTCTGCATCAAGATACTAATGATCAGATTTTCGGTGAGCATCAGGATATGGCTGTTGATCAGAACTTAGTCTCGGATCAGCAATTAGAGGATGCTGAAGTCTCCATTGCTACTCACACTGTTGTCTTATCAGAAGATACTGATTCTTTAAGTTCTGATGCTGCAAATGTTGGAGATACTGGTGAAGCTGCTCCAACTGTAGATGCTGATGAAGCAGGTCCTTCAGGACATACTCCTCCACCGACTCTTCCTAAGTCTGAACTGGTAAAGGAGTTTGTTATCAGGGATGCACCAGTGCCTTGGAGTGAAACTCCTGCAGGTCAGGAGTGGACTAAGGAATGGAACTCAGTTTCATGTGTTCCAAATGCTTTACATCTTGCTGAGCACTTGACTAAAGCTGATGACATGTTAAATTCTGATGATTTTAAAACCCAGCTTAGAGTCACTGCATTGCGTACTAAACATCTACAAGGTCTTCATTCAACTACTCATGCAGAGCTACACAAGATTCAGGAGAACTTTATCAAACAGGAACAAGTTTGGAAAATTGATAAGAAAAAGTTCTTTCAACCTACCATTAACAGGATTGCTTATATTGAGAAAACTCAAGAGAAACAACAAGCTCAGATTGATCAAATTCTGACAAATCAAGCTTCTCAGCAATCGCAACTTACTGAAATCCAGACCTCAGTGGAACTACTTATCTCTCTTTTACTACCTGCTGATGCCAAAAAGGGGGAGAAGGTAATTAAGTCCAAATGCAAAACCAACAAGACACGACAAGGAAAGGATGATGGAAAAGATGACCAAGGAAACTCTGGAATGGGTAGCGGTCATAGTCAAGGTAGAAGGTTTACATCAAGACAAGCTAGTCACAGAACAAGTTCTGATACTGGGAAAAGAATAAGTTCTGCTGCTGGTAAAAGGATAAGTTCTGATAAACTTCTAGATCTTGATGAGGAAATGTCAAGACAGTTATTTCTTCAAGAAAATCCAGGAATGGACTTGGAAAGTTTAAAGGAAGAAGAAGCCAGACTTATATCAGAGAAAGTCACATCTAAATCTGAAGCTTCTGGTAAAAAGTCACTTCAAAAACTTAAAGGCATTGTGATCAAAGAAAGGACACATACTGAAGCAACATTGGCTAGATCACAACCACAGATAGATCCAAGATCCAAGGGTAAAGAAAAGGTTGGTGAACCTATCAAGGTTTATGTACCTCCTGAGGAAGAAGAAATTGCTGATGAAAAAGATGATCTTGCTCTGACTTTAAGAAAAGTTCTTAAAACAACCTCTGACATGGCTCAAGTTGTTCAGAGTCAAGAAATTGTAAGTTCTGATATTCAGAAGAAGCAAGTAACCTCTGACAGAGCTCAAGTTAACTTGATATCAGAAAATAGATCAAAGACACTCCTACCAGGATTTACTAAAGCAAAACAGACTCAATCTTTGAAGACTACTGCAAGTGATTTTGAAGCAAGAGTAGTTACTGGAAAGGAAGCTAGAGATAAAACTGGATTGGGAAGTGCTGATGAAAGAAGAGTACACAACACTACCAATGATCCAACTTCCTTGAGTGAACCAGGTATTGGAGCAACTCCTGAGAGATTGAATCAACTGAAATCTGTACAGATGGTTTACCATACCTACTTGAAAGAATACATCATGTTGTATTTCATGACAGATGGTAGGGTTTATCATATAAGACAAAATGCCATTCCATTGAAGAATTTTGAAGAATTGGAGCATGTACTTTTCTTACTTCAAGTGGATGACAGAATAACAGAGACTGCTGCAAACTACTTAAAAGAACAAATTCAGAAACAGAAAAGGCTTTATTCTGTTAAGTCTGACAGCATATATGTTCCAAAGTACAGAGATCACAATGGTGATATTGTTGATATGAAGCCTAATACTACACAGATCAGAACGTATCTTGGTATTAAGGGACTTGAATTCAATCTTGAGTCTGACAAAGCTTATGTCATAAGACTAGATCAGGAGTTGAGAAAAGCAAAGATTAATGATCTCAGAGCTGCAATCTTTCAAACTGGTGAAGATACTGCAGAGCTTAAAGATGTTAAAAGGAGAATGATTGATGAACTAAGATATGCTGAGAAATGTTTGTTGAAGAACTATCTCAGAACAACTCCTGACATCAGAGAGATCAGAAAATGAAGAAGCCAAGTCGAAGATCTACAACTGCTTAAATTCTGATATTTATACAGGTTGAAGTTGTTATCAGAAGTTGAAATTGGTAAAAACTTTAAGGACTGTAAGTTGTAGTTATCTAGTCTATTTCTCATGTATTTGTACTTAATGTTTTTGACATCATCAAATATCTGTTAAACTTGTATATTTTGTTAATTTACAAGTTGGGGGAGATTGTTAGATATTTTTGATAATGTCATGGCTAATATGTTTTATATTTAGCTTTCAGAATCTTATGTGAACAGGATAAATCAGTACTTAACTGTTGATCAGTACTTATACTGGAAGTCAGGACTTAAGGATATCAGTACTTATATTATCAGGAGATAATCATCAGAAGATAGATATCAGAACTTAAGTGCTGAAGGACAATCAGATAAGGACAGTAGCTGATTAAAGGAAAGAAGATCGAGATAAACATAAGAAGAGATATGCATGAAGAAGGAATTCTGTGAAGAATGGAATACTTGGATGAAAAGATATCTGATTGATATATTTTAGGAAACAGAATTATATTCCATATCAATTAGCGATCATCTTGTAACTGTGTAGTATATAAACACAGACATAGGGTTTACACTATAAGTGTTATCATTATTAGAAAAGATTATTCATTGTAACCCTTGTAGCTCTCGTGATTTTTGTTCATCACTGAGAGATAACAGTTCCATACTGTAACAGAGTTTATTGTTTCAATAAAGTTTGTTTTCTGTTACTTAAGTTCTTAAAGTTCGATTTGAGTATACTATACACTGTATTCACCCCCTCTACAGTGTGTGTGTGTGACCTAACATGGCGTGACTCCCAAGGATTTTACTGATGTGGTGGCCACTCCTGATATTGAGAGGATAAAGCTTATGGGAGCTCAGTCTCTGGCTTCGGTATGCCTTTTTTTTTGAACTTATCTTTCTTACTTGTAGCATCTTCTTGCCTTACACTTTGTTAATTGTTTTATTTCAGTCTAACGCCTATTTTCAAGGCGCTGTGAGGCAAGCCGAGTTATGGAAGCGGGCATCTGACAAGGCCGATAACGCCCTCAGGAGGCAGCAGAAGATTCACCTCAACAACACCGAGGAGAAGCCCTCTTCACGCCCCCAATTTCCCAGACCCAACAGAGAAAGCCCTCCTGGAATAATTGACGTGTGCACAATTTGTTTCCGATTCCGTTTTTAATTTTTTCCTGATTTTTTTTAATCTTATTTTTGGTATATATATTATTATCGTAAAAATCTATTATCTTTATAATACTACAACATCAAAAATATTTTATTCGAAATTACTATTTTACATTGATAGGAATCGAACTTATGCCAACTATAGATCAACCACTTGAGCTAGAAACACTTGTGGTTAGACATTTATAACATTATTGACTTAGAACTTATACATCAAGTTTTTGGGGAAACATTTTATTCGAAATTACTGTTTTGCCCATATATTTTAATAAATATCCAAAATAGTTATTGTTGATAAGAATCGAACATATGCCAACTATTTACAAATTAAGCACGTCAACTGCTTGAGTAGATGCATAAGTTGAGTGGGGAGGAATCTCCACGGTTGACGAAATCACCTGGGTTGTCCCCGATGGTGTTCCTTCCTCTAGAGCTCTAATTGTTCTCCGTGTTCTCGCCATGGTTGTTGTTGTGCTTCCCACAGACGGCGCCAAATGTTATGGATTAAAAACTAATATATATAATTGTTGTATTTAGTACTAAGGAACGTGAGCTTCAAGGCTCGATTTGACTGCTCTTGTGTTTCGTGACTCAATCTGCCTTAACAAGATGCCTACGTACCTTCCTGATTGCCAAGGATCAAGTCAAAAAACGTAGTTCTGATTTGTGGGGTGAGGCCCCTTATATAGATGTGGGAGTCCTTGAATTGGACTTGGTATAGGAGACTTGGTGGTCAAGTCTCTGAATTAGGATGAACTTAGGAGTCCTAGGAAGTAGGAAGCTGATTCCTTATCCTATGAGGTTCCTTGGAGGCCAATCTACAAGGATTTATATCCCCACTAGGACTTATCTTAATAGCTGTTTTTCTCCCTTATTAATTAATTATGAAATTAATTAATAATCAGGGTTTTGGGCCTTCTTTGTTCCATCAGGCCTGATCTGGTCCATCAGGCCTGATCAATGTTGTAACCTTTCTGGTCTGAATATCATACATCTTCTTATTGGGCCTAGCAGCCCACACCTTGTACAATCAATGCAATATTTAATTATACAATCAGGATTTATTTATCCCTATCATTTGCCCCCCAACTTTTGGGAAACATTGATTAGGTTTCGCAGAAGTTAAGTCTATTCATTCCCTTATAGGGTTTCGTTTTTGCGTAAAGTGTGGAGCGACCTACACGTTTACAACGATTTATCCTTTTATTCAGGAATTATCTTAAT
Source organism: Apium graveolens (assembly GCF_009905375.1). NCBI lineage: Eukaryota > Viridiplantae > Streptophyta > Magnoliopsida > Apiales > Apiaceae > Apium > Apium graveolens. The sequence goes on from NC_133653.1 coordinate 271,853,753, forward strand.
TTCCAGGAATTTTTCCCTTAATTCCGGGATTTATCCTTAATTTCTGGATTTTTCCCTTAATTTCTGGGATTTATCCTTATTTTCTGGATTTTTCCCTTAATTTCTGGGATGTATCCTTAATTTCTAGATTTTTCCCTTAATTTCTGGGATTTATCCTTATTTTCTGGATTTTTCCCTTAATTTCCTGGGATTTATCCTTAATTTCTGGATTTTTCCCTTAATTTCTGGGATTTATCCTTATTTTTCTGTAATTTTTCAGAAATTTTTCTTCTTTTTCCTTTTCTTTTCTCTCTTTTTTTCTTTTATTTTTTTTTCTTCTTTTTTTTATACAGATTTCGACCAGGAATCCTATTCGACCAGGATCCTGGTCGAATTAACCTTCATTCAGCCCTGGTCGAAGGTTTTTCGAGGAGGATGTGTTCGAGCAAGAATCCTGGTCGAAATTCGGCCAGGATTTTTTTTTCCTTTTTTTTTAGAGCAGGATTTTATTTCGATCGGGATTTTCGGTCAGGATCTCCACTTTTGACCGAATTATCTCCTTTTTAGTTGCCCAGGTCAACGCCAATTCGGGCTCGAGGATTTCGATCAGGAATCCTTCACAATTTCTGGTCGAATTGGTCCTGGTCCTGGTCGATTTAAGGCCATTTTTTTACCCTTGATCGACAGGGTTTCGACCTCAGGCCATTCGACCAGGATCTCTTCGTGTTTTCTGGTCGAACAGGTCAGGAGTACATACATTTTGTATACACTTGGATTTGGGCCCTTAAACCTGAGCTGAATTTGTTGGGCTGATTTTTGGGCCTATTTTTTCAACAGGGCTTTGGCTTCATGGGTCTGATTTAACCCCTTCTTTTTTCTTTTTCTTTTTTTTTAATATAGTGGGCCTTATCCCTGGGCCCCCAACTTTAATCATATAGGCCCTTTTCTGGGCTCGTTTCTTATTGGGCATCTTTTCCACAGGCCTTTTTAACTGGGCCCCTAGTTCTGGGCTTTTCAATTTAATTTGAGCTAACATTTTGGGCTCAAACTCAGGCCCATTGCTTTTAGCTGGGTTTTGGCTCAAATTTCTGACTTTCCAGAACTTCTATGGCTCTCTCTGGATTCTTCCAGAAATTTCCATAAATATCTATTTAATTTAAATTTCGTTTATGGATCCTTCCAGAACATTCTTTTCTTGGGCCCAAATGGGCTTTTCTAGGCCCAACTAGCCTTCTTTGTGCCTATATAAGAGTGGGATGGGAGAGTGGAATCCTCACACTCTTCACTCTTTATTTCATTCATTTCTAAAATTCTCCAACTTCCTCCTATCTCAACTTTCCTCCCTTAGTTTCCAGCCTTCTTCCTTTCAAAGTTTCCAGGCTTTTTCCAACTTTACTAATGGCTGACAAGAGTTCCGAGAGGGCGGCCAAGATAGCCTCGGCTTCAAAACGAGGTAAGGATATCGAGATCCGCTCTTCATACATGTCTTTAATCGATATAATTAACACCAGGGGGGATGAATATCCCTCTACTGCACATCTCGATTCTTTTAATCATTGTAACACTTGGCACAACATCGATTTTGATAAATTAAATGCACGTTATAACGTTCTTCCTCCTCTTAGATTAGTTCCAGTTTCTGGTGGTGACCGTACTTGCCACTGGAAACCCGACACTCTTTTTATCTATACAGATGCCCTTGATGCTGGGCTTAGGTTCCCTTTTCATCCCTTCATTCCTCATCTTTTAGCCGACTTACAAATCAACCCATGCCAGCTTCCTCCAAATGCTTGGAGGAACATTTTATGTTTTATGTTCTGCTGCCTTAGGGAAGGTTTTCCCCTTTCTGTAGCTGTTTTTAGGAAGGTTTTTCAATGTTACAATAGCGCTTCTGGTAACTGTGGTTGGGTCTATGTCAAACAAAGACCTAAATGTAAGCATATCTTTAACAGCGCCTCCATTCCTGATAATAACCCAAACTGGAGGAATAGTTTCGTCGGGTTACGTTGGGCGAATGGCGACTGGGGCACACTATTCAAATCTTCCTTCGGGAAGGTTAGTGATGGTAGCCTCAAATCCATCCACTTAACTCCCGAGGAAACTAATATTTATAACGAGCTAACTCGGGATGACGGCTCTACTACCAGCTGGACTCTCTTAGAGGAGTTTTCCCTCATTCATGTGGGACTATCCTGTTGGATTTTTAACGCAGCGGGGCATGGCAAAACACTTTTACATATACAAAATCCAAATAAAAGCATATAAATCGTGAATAAAAAATTCGAGGGATCGAATCTAACCTTTTAAAAAAATTCGGAGACAACGATCAGAGATCCTTAGCAGTTGCTCCTCAAGTGTGAAGCACTCCACCGGTATCCACCAAGAAAACGATGTTAAGGAGGAGGAAGAAGGTGGAGAGAATTGGGTTTTCTAAACTTTTTGGGTTTTCGGGTTCGATGTGGGTTAGAATAAAATAAGGTCTATAATAGTGTATTTATAGGCAAAATTTTCAGCTGAAATTTTTCCATAAATATTATTATTAGTATCCCATTTATTATTCTCATTAATAATTAAAACACCTTTTAATCATTAATCCTTTTTCTAAACACTTTAGAAATAATTCTCTCTCTTGATTTAATTTCCAAAAATTAAATCCTTTAATTAATAATATTAAGAACTTTTCTTAATTAATTTATAATCAATTAAATCTCATTTAATCAATTATTAAATTTGCCAATTAATTATTTATTTCATAAATAAATAATTATTAGCCATTATTAATTAATTCCTCTACCATTAAATCATTCTCTTTTTATGATGTGACCCTGTAGGTTCAATATTAAGCCGGTAGTAGAAATAAATAATAATAAAACTATTTTATCATTATTTATATAAATTCTCTAATTTATTAAATATGATTAATTAATTAATCACATTTATTCTACATCGTGAGGGATACTTCTCAGCATATCGCGACTATCCGGATAATATGAATTCACTGCTTAGAATACCAAGAACCTATTAAGTGAATAGTTACCGTACAATAAACTCCTTCTACCCTACAATGTCCCGATTAAATACAAGGCATGGATCTCGTGTCAAGCCTATCTAATTCAATCACTTGCTTACCATTTACTATGCGTAGTTCTATGCAAATTAGAAACTCCTTTCTAATTTCATTCACTCTGGCCAGAGATTCCTGAACTAGCATAAGTGGATCAGCCTTGAACATTCGCTTCCTTCACTGGAAGGGGTAGATCCTTTATTGATCATACACTATCTTCGTGTACAAATTCCTATACCCAGTAGAGCCCTAATAATTGTCCCTGGAGACTAAGAACTAAACCAAAGCATAGTTCAGTGTACACAAGATGACTATGAAGACCTCAAGTCTAAGGATACTTGTACAACTATCACTAGGTGAACAACTGCTGACACGTGAGTGAACTCCATCAGTTGTTCAGCTGTGCGAGTCATGTTCAGTGAACTTATTCTATAATAAGCACCTACATACTAGCTATAGTGTCACCACACAAATGTCTATGAGAACAGATATCCTTCATAATGAAGCAAGCATAGTATGTACCGATCTTTGCAGATTATTAATTACCAGTTAGTAATCCTACGACCAGGAACTATTTAAGTTTAGAGTTATCATTTTTTTAGGTCTCACTATTATGATCTCATCATAATCCATAAAAAGCTTTACTCTAAACTATGGTATATCTTATTTAAACACTTAAATAGATAAAGCCTGTAATAAAAACAAAACAAGTCTTTTATTAATATCAATGAAATCAAAACAGATTACATAAAAGTTATTCCTAAATCCTCATACATGATTGGACTTAGGACATATTCCTTTCAATCTCCCACTTGTACTAAAGCCAATCACTCTGGTATCTAATACCCATCTTGTCTTTATGACGATCAAAGTGACTTTCATAAAGTAGCTTTGTGAGTGGGTCTGCTATGTTGTTATGTGTGTCAACTCTAATTCAATACAATACAAGAAATGTTACCGCGCTCCCACTAACCCTTTTGTAGACGCATGGTTCATCTACGTTTTTTGATAAAATCAAACTCTTTGATTGTCTCATCAAAACGAATGTTCCATCTTTCGAGAAGCTTGCTTTAAACCACATATGGTTCGCAGCAGCTTACACACTAGGTTTTCATTTCCCTTGGAAAGAAAACCATCAGGCTATTTGCCAGATCACATAGTCGTAGTAAGCAGCATTCGCAAGCAAAATCCGAACTGATTTTAACAGGGCTACAGGTAAAAGGTTTCATCAAAGTCAATCCATTGCCTTTGTTTGAATCCTTTTCCCAAAAGCCTGGCCTTAAAGGTCTCTACCTGGCCATCTGCTATAATCTATCTTTTGTATACCGTATACATAGATTCCATTCTGGATTTCATGGCACTATGCCATTTCTCTGAGTCAACACTACTCATAGCCTCATTATAGGTCACAGGGTCGTCATCATTAATGATCGACAACTCATTGTCATTCTCAATGACAAGGCCATATTACCTCTCAGGTTGGCGAGACACTCTCCCTGATCTATGAATGGGCTGTTCCACAAAAGGTTGTTCAGTCAGAACAGGTATTTCCACTTGATCCGTAGTAGTTTGTGCTTCTTGAACTTCATCAAGTTCAATTTTGCTCCCACTATTTCCTTCAAGGATAAACTCCTTTTCCAAGAAGGTAGCATGTCTGGAAACAAACACCCGATGATCGGTGTAAAAGTAGACCCTAAAGTCTCTTTAGGATATCCCACAAAACTACATTTTACGGATCGATATTCCAGCTTATCTGGGTCAACTTTCTTGACATAAGCTGGACATCCCCAAATCTTAAAGTGTTTAAGACTCGGTTTCCTTTCTTTCCATATCTCATACGAAGTTTGAGGAACAGATTTTGGAAGGCACCTTATTCAGTAAATATGTTGAGGTTTCTAATGCATAACCCCATAGGAATACTGGAAGATTTGCATAGCTCATCATGGACCGAACTATGTCTAACAAAGTTCGATTTCTCCTTTCAGATACCAATCTGGAGGAGTCCACTGGGAGACTATACCATTTACTTTGAGATAATCTAGAAACACTCCATTAAAGTATTCACCACCTCGATCTGATCGAAGAGTTATAATACTATGTTTGGTTGTTTCTCCACTTCATACTTATATTCTTTGAACTTTTCAAAGGCCTCAGACTTGTGTTTTATCAAACACATATCCGAATCCAGATCTATCATCTATGAAAGTAATGAAGTATGAAAATCCACCCATGGCTTGCGTAGACATTGGTCCACATACATCTGTGTGTACCATTCCTAGCAAATTTGCAGTCCTCTCTCCATGTCTACTAAATGGAGATTGCAGTGCCACTATAAAGTGAGATTTTCATCATCCCTTTTCTTTTATTAGTTTGTTCAATCTGAAGTAAATTATGTCACATATATACAGACCATTATTTAAAGCACCACGTCCATAAAGAATATTATCTCTAAGAATAGAACATTCATTATTCTCAATAATAAATGAAAATTTAGCCAAGTCTAACATGAGAATAATATTCCTCACAATCGAGGGAACAAAATAACAATTATTTAAAATAATAGTCTTGCCCGTAGGCATATGTAAATGAAATGATTCTACATCTTCAGCAGCAACTCTTGCTCCATTTCCCATCAGTAGAATCACCTCCTCTTCCTCAAGAGTCCAACTTTTCCTTGGTCCCTGCAACAAATTGCAGATATGAGAACCACATGCGGTATCTAATACCCAAGTAGAAATTTAATTTAATGACATATTCACTTCTATCATGAACATACCTGAATCAGAAGCGGTAGTCTCACTACCCTTCTTCTTCTTTAATTCTGCAAGGTAAACCTTGCAGTTCCTCTTCCAGTGCCCCACCTTGTTACAGTGAAAGCAAACAACTTTGCTCTTGGGGTCTTCAGCTTTTGGTGGAACCGGCTTTTCTTCACCTACTTTCTTCTTCTTGGAAGAGTTCCTCTTCCTTTTCTTAGGATTGGAACCTTCACCAATTAGAAGAACAGAACTCTTCTTAGGGGGAAAATTCGATTCCGCGGTCTTCAACATGTTGTGGAGTTCAGGCAGCCTGACATCCAACTTATTCATGTGAAAGTTCAGAACAAACTGCGAGAACGAACTCGGAAGCGATTGCAAGACCAAGTCTTGGTTCAGCTCCCCATCCATGGCAAAACCAAGTTGTCCAAGACGTTCCATCAAATTGATCATCTTAAGTACATGGTCATTCACAGATGATCCCTCAGATATCCTACAACCGAACAGCTCCTTCGATATCTCATATCGAGCTGTCCTCCCCGCCACATCATACAACTCTTGTAGATGCATGAGGATAGTGTGAGCATCCATATGCTCATGTTGCTTCTGTAGCTCAATGTTCATGGAAGCTAGCATGATGCATTGAGCAACATTTGCATCATCTATCCACTTACGATACACAACATGTTCATCATTATGTGCATCACTAGCAGGTTCAATAGGCTTAGGTGAGTCAATCATGTATTCCAGCTTTTCAATCCTGAGAACAATTCTCAAGTTTCGAAGCCAGTCAGCATAATTAGGACCAGTCAATTTGTGAGCATCTAGTATGCTCCTGAGTGATAGTGCAGAAGACATAACGTACAAAGTAAATCTGTAAATGATAAACACATAACAACACTTGGCAAATATTCGATTTCATTTTAAAACACTATATGAATCGGGTCTTTATTCATAAGTGGCTCCCACTAGTTTTCCTAATTTATTCAACCCCCTACATGAAAAATTAAGCATTCATAATGCTAGTGGGAATAGGGATCCTACATTCCATTACACAACCCCGGCTGTGGCACGAAACGCCATGTAATATTCAATAGGCAGACAACTCTTGTCAATTACATCTAATGTTATTCCCTAATCAAACTTTAGCCTCTTGAATAATTCAGTCACGGCTGTGGCACGACAAACTCAATATTCTAAGTCAAGTCTAACCCAACATTCCGTACAATTGAATCAGTCCCCAAAGGCCCACGGCTGTGGCACGTAACGACCTTTAGATTCTTATTCAATGTACACATCTCTATGTAATAGACAAATATTTCTTATTTCGAAATCAAAGCCCTCGGCTGTGGCACGAAACGACAATGATTCAAAAACAAGAACTACTTTCTACCATGTTGGAAGGCTATGACCGACACAAGCCCGTTGTATCATTGGCCAATTACTACTTGATATTATTTAATTTTAGAGGGATTATATTATGTTACAATCATAATCATATTATAAAGAAATTCTTCCTTTTAAATTAAATATTTCAAATCAATAATCAATAATCAGATGATTCCCGGATCGGGTGGAGCATTGTCAAGAGGCGTCACTTAATAACCCTTTCTTACAGATAGAAATCTGTTGTTGACAGAATCATCCTTTCTCTCATATTGAAAATTCATATTCAATTATGTGTTTCATAAACATAATAATCTCATGATTGTATTCATAATATTATTATTAAGGTTATGAAACAATTTCACTATACTAGGTTGTCTAAAAAACGCCTTATGTTCATTTAAGTTCACCTAAATCTATCATCGCATGATAAACTAAGCATATATCATATATATCAACATGAATAAACATCAAGGTAGGCATGTTACATCATCTAGCACATTAGTCTAAGCATTATACATCTCTATGTATCACATGAAACATTTAAAAGCAGTTAAAACAGTTAAAAATAGCTTTAAAACACTTCATGGAAATATAAACAGTTCAAAACTTTTATATAAACTAAAATTGATCACACCATTAGATCCGTCTCGAAAAAATGAATCCAACGGTATATTGCACGCCTAAAACGGAGTTACGAAACTCCAAGAAAATCAATTTTAATATGGACAGTCGGGTTGTAACGCATTACAGGAACGCGTTACAAGCCCTGTAACGCATTCCGGTGATGCGTTACACACCTTTTAAGCCATTTAAGGGTGTAACGCATTCCGTGAATGCGTCACAGGTAGGGCTGCACATGGGTTGGGTTGGGCCGGTTTACAAATTTTTACGACCCAACCCAATTAGCTCGGCCTATAAAATTATCAACCCATTAACCCCTGAAAAATTATACAACCCAACCCTACTAATATTATGACGGGTTGGGTCGGTTTGGGTTGCTTTAATCGGGTTGAACAAAAATATAAAATAAGTTCATAAAACTTAAAAACATGAAATATAGTCTTAACTTAAATATTACAGTCATCCATGTTCCATAAGTTGAATTCCATAAATCTTAACAGAAGCAATTGAGAAAATTGTTTAAATAATAGTCATTTCTCGCTTCGAATAAAAATATTAAACTGGTGGAAAATCAATCATCATTAACATTGATGATCTTGTTCATTGTCTTCTCAGTTGATGGAGCAATGTCCTTCATTTTGCCCTCTTTATCTACAATATTCAAAACAAAATCGGTATTAACATGAGAATGTAAAAAAATTTACTAAAGCAGGAGAATACTAGATAAAATAAAAGTTTGCAAAATATTTTACCTTCTTCAAGCTCAAGCAACTCATAAGAATGACTTTCATCCAGAAATTTGTTGAATTTTGTCTTCTCATGGTTGTCCTTTAACCAGCTTTGAGTGCATACCAGTGCCTCTACCATTTTCGGGCTCAAAGAACTCCTAAATGGATCCAATATACGCCCACTCGTACTAAACGCAGATTCTGAAGCAACACTTGATACTGGAATAGCAAGTATATCTTTGGCAATTAAAGATAAGGTCTTATACTTGCTAGCGTTGTCCTTCCACCAAAGCAGTATATCAAATTTATTCATCAGTGGGTTGAAAGGTTCTTCAGCCAGGTAGACATCAATATCACTCTTGTTTTCTGTGATCCCCATATGCTGCTGCTCCATATAATTTTGCAATAGCCTTCTATTTTGTTTTTCTTTGCCAAGGGTGGGTTTTGATGGAGGATCACCTATGGACTCCTGTAAATATTTGCAGGATAAAAGACAATGAGCTAATAAAATAGATGTATCTAAATACTATATAAAACCTAATACCGTTGAAATGCATGTATACTAATTATGATCACTATCTAACATTTGGCGCCAAACACATCTTTATGCAAGCACATCAGTATCCCTCAGTCCCTCTCCCTTTAGCTTGCAAGAAAAAATTAACAGGAATTATTGACTTGACTGAGACATCTTGTATTGACCTTAATCATTACTTCAAATTGTAGAAAATACATATGCAGTAAAATGGCAGATGACCTCAAAATAGTATTATTGTGGTCAGTGGTGAACAAGTAGCAGATATATGTTTCTACCTATTTCAAAACTCTACCCTGTTTCGGAACATTCTACTTCTTGCCAACCCCTTGCAGGCTTCGTAACTATCTGCACTTAAGGGGTTAACTAGTTCTTGTGCAAGTCTTAGATGCACATGCATTCTTACAACAATCTGCATTCTTACAACAATAATGATAAATTATGACTACTATATAAAATAGATACAATATCTCATGGTCACCTAATTCCTTGCTAATATTAAATAAGTGTGTCCAAAAACAATACTAAAAAGGTACAAATGTTATCACATATAATTTCTAAAAAAGTACGAAGGCTAAAGTAGCTCATTATCACAAAGTTGAGTACTACAGAAATGTCACAGGTGCCATCTGTGACTTGTAGTGTTTATGTGCAACCGCATATAGATAGTGTATACATTCACAATAAGAATTAACTTCAAGTTGGAGTGTACCTTACTCGATATGACACCTTCAACTTCAACATTGTAAGCGGCATACAAGCGTTGCAAAATGGATTCTACCTTGACAGTAATCATAGCAACTGTCTCAGCATCGTACAAAGATTCAAAACAATACTTCAAGTACCTCATTTTGTACCTGGGATCAAGTAACACAGCCAAAAACAACATGGGATTTATATTATCAGCATTTCCCCAATATTTATTATATTTCTCCTTCATGCTAGCAGTCATGGCAGATAACAGGGGATCATCAGCATTCGCTAATTCAGTCAACACATTATGGATCTCACATACTTCATGATAAAAGTTATTTGAAGTTACGTGTAAAGTACCACTGAACTTCAAGGTAACTTCATAAAAAGTTGATAGAAACTGCACAAACACAGATGCTGAGCGCCAGTCAATAGACGTTGGCGGTCCAATTCTCTTTTTACCATTTTCTTTTTCCAGGAAGTAGCTTAGAAATTTGTCATCTTCTTCTTCATACCTGATAAAAGCCTTTTCGAATTTTAGTGCCACATCCAGCATCATATAAGTGTTGTTCCACCTTGTAGCCACATCTAAAATCAGCCCCCCCTTGTAATCAATCATTTCCTTCTCTACACAAGCTCTAAATTTTGTTAGCCTTGCAGGAGATGCTCGAATATACCTCACAGAATTGCGAATAGCAGCTATTGAGTCATGCAATTTTGTTAGCCCGTCGTTGACAATTAAGTTCAGCACATGAGCACCACATCTAATATGGAGATGTTCAGCGTTAAGAACAGAACCTCGCCAAGCATTGACCCTCCTCTTAACAAAACCAATAGCAATATCATTAGCTGATGCGTTGTCAAGTGTGACAGAGAACACTTTCTCAATTCCCCAATCAAGCAAACAAGCCTCAATTATCTTACCAATCGTTTCGCCTTTATGGTTTGAAATCTGACAAAAGTTTATAATCTTTTTCCGTAATTTCCAATCAGCATCTATGTAGTGTGCTGTCAAACACATATAAGACATTTGGGTCCTGCTTGTCCAGCAATCAGTTGTTAAGCAGACTTTTTGACCAATGGTTGTCAATTCCTTCATCAATTTTGATCTCTCTTTACAGAAAAGTGAATATACATCCCTAGTGACAGTCATTCGACTAGGGACAGTAAACTTAGGCTGCAACTCATTGATTAAATCTTTAAAACCTTCACCCTCTACAACATTGAAAGCTTGTTCGTCCTTCACCACGAATTTTGCCAATATATTTCGACACCTCACTTTGTTAAATGTAGTGGCCAGTAAATTCTCCCCTCCATCAGGTCCGCGTTTAAAGCTAAGCACTCTCTGCTTCTTATCAGCCATATTTTTCGGATACTTCTTGCATTTCTTCAAATGACCCCACAAACTACTGGTTCCAACTCTTGTCGTATGGCAAGCATAGTTCGCTCCACAGTAGTTACAGATACATCTAGGATTATTTTTATGTCCACCATTCACTTTAGTAAAGTGATCCCATACATCAGAAATTCTAGTAGGCTTTTTGTTTTCTGTAAGTAGCTCATCATCTTCCTCTTTTTTAGGAGACTTGAGTTCAGCCGGAATATTTTCTACGATCATTGGATCATCATTATTGCCAGTGGTTGGAACATTAGGAATGGGAGCATTTGGGGCAGCAGTTGATGCGGTTTTTTGTGAAGTATTTTCAGGGAAGGTTAGCGCGGGATTAGGGACAAAACTAGCAGGAATGAAGTAATTCTCCATTTATTTGATTCTGAAGAAACAAACATAGATAATACACATGATATATACCAAAGTACACTACCCATGATATATACATATATATAAATCACATATAAAATATAAATCATATACAAATTGCATATAATAGAGCAGTTTCATATTTGTGTGTGCTTGAGCAATGTACAAAATACAAATCACATACAATTGAGCTAAATCATATGCAAATCGCATAAAATAAAACATAAATCAGATAAAAAATCACATATAATAGAGCCAAATCATATACAAATCGCATAAAATAGAGCAGATTCATGTATATATTATACAAGAAACAAAGAGAATAAGAGACTAAACTTACAATTAAGCGGAAAATATGAAAATACAGATAACTCTCAGTCGAACTTGCAAATAGCAGTGTGGAAGAAGATAAGAAGTAAGAACAGAACATGCGGCTGCTATAAAATTAGGGTGAAATACATCGTTTACTTGTGTGTAAAAGGGTAGTGAGGTGTATTGTAAATGGGCTGGGCCTAGATATGTCATCGGGTTGGGTTGGTTTAGAGTTGTAAATAATTAAACTTTAACCCAACCCATAGTATTCGGCCCAATTAAAATTCAACCCATCACAGATTCGGTTTGGGACGGTCCGGTTCTTTCGGCCCAATATAGGGTTGGGTTGGGTCGGGTCATTCGGTTTTAACAAACCATGTGCAGCCCTAGTCACAGGTGTGTAACGCATTCCCAGAATGCGTTACACCCCTATTTTTATTTTTTTTTGTTTCTTTTTCAGCAGCCGCCGGACAGATTCCTCGATTCCCGTGCCTGACTATCACAACAATACAGCCGTACCTTTGCTTTCGTGCAACAGAGTTTGTACAGATAGATAACAGATATATACATACAAACAATTCATATATATATATAATTATTTAATTACGAATTTAATTACAAGAACTTCAAAAATTCATAATAAAAAATCTATACATCATAAAATTATGAAAAAAATACCCAGACGATCTACAACACTTGTAGAATCCAGATCAACATTCAAAATTATTATGAGAAACGATTTCTCATCAGACAAAATTAATCCATGATATAACTTGTAAAAATCATAATTAATTCATACAAGCACATAAAATTCTGAAATTTTTACCACAGATCTATATGCATACAACCTATGCTCTGATACCATTGTTGGATTTTTAACGCATCGGGGAATGGCAAAACACTTTTACACATACAAAATCCAAATAAAAGCATATAAATCGTGAATAAAAAATTCGAGGGATCGAATCTAACCTTTTAAAATAATTCAGAGACAACGATCAGAGATCCTTAGCAGTTGCTCCTCAAGTGTGAAGCACTCCACCGGTATCCACCAAGAAAACGATGTTAAGGGGGAGGAAGAAGGTGGAGAGAATTGGGTTTTCCAAACTTTTTGGGTTTTCGGGTTCGATGTGGGTTAGAATAAAATAGGGTCTATAATAGTGTATTTATAGGCAAAATTTTCAGCTGAAATTTTCCCATAAATATTATTATTATTATCCCATTTATTATTCTCATTAATAATTAAAACAACTTTTAATCATTAATCATTTTTCTAACCACTTTAGAAATAATTCTCTCTCTTGATTTAATTTCCAAAAATTAAATCCTTTAATTAATAATATTAAGAACTTTTCTTAATTAATTTATAATCAATTAAATCTCATTTAATCAATTATTAAATTTGCCAATTATTATTTATTTCATAAATAAATAATTATTAGCCATTATTAATTAATTCCTCCACCATTAAATCATTCTCTTTTTATGGTGTGACCCTGTAGGTTCAATATTAAGCCGGTAGTAGAAATAAATAATAATAAAACTATTTTATCATTATTTATATAAATTCTCTAATTTATTAAATATGATTAATTAATTAATCACATTTATTTTACATCGTGAGGGATACTTCTCAGCATATCGCGACTATCCGGATAATATGAATTCACTGCTTAAAATACCAAGAACCTATTCAGTGAATAGTTACCGTACAATAAACTCCTTCTACCCTACAATGTCCCGATTAAATACCAGGCATGGATCTCGTGTCAAGCCTATCTAATTCAATCACTTGCTTACCATTTACTATGCGTAGTTCTATGCAAATTAGAAACTCCTTTCTAATTTCATTCACTCTGGCCAGAGATTCCTGAACTAGCATAAGTGGATCAGCCTTGAACATTCGCTTCCTTCACTGGAAGGGGTAGATCCTTTATTGATCATACACTATCTTCGTGTACAAATTCATATACCCAATAGAGCCCTAATAATTGTCCCTGTAGACTAAGAACTAAACCAAAGCATAGTTCAGTGTACACAAGATGACTATGAAGACCTCAAGTCTAAGGATACTTGTACAACTATCACTAGGTGAACAACTGCTGACACGTGAGTGAACTCCATCAGTTGTTCAGCTGTGCGAGTCATGTTCAGTGAACTTATTCTATAATAAGCACCTACATACTAGCTATAGTGTCACCACACAAATGTCTATGAGAACAGACATCCTTCATAATGAAGCAAGCATAGTATGTACCGATCTTTGCGGATTATTAATTACCAGTTAGTAATCCTACGACCAGGAACTATTTAAGTTTAGAGTTATCATCTTTTTAGGTCTCACTATTATGATCTCATCATAATCCATAAAAAGCTTTACTCTAAACTATGGTATATCTTATTTAAACACTTAAATAGATAAAGCCCGTAATAAAAATAAAACAAGTCTTTTATTAATATCAATGAAATCAAAACAGATTACATAAAAGTTATTCCTAAATCCTCATACATGATTGGACTTAGGACATATTCCTTTCATATCCTCTGTTTCTCAACAGGGTATTTTTCTTCCCTTCTCAACTTTATTTCATTTCATGCATTATTGACACCACTTATTTTGTTTTTTATCTTGTCTTGCAGCTGCCAAGGAGATCAATGAGGATAACGTGCCCCTTGTTGAGGAAAGTGCTAGAATGAAGAAAGCTCGCCTTGCAGGTCTGGATACTCGAGGAAAGGCGACATAGCCTATCTTCTTGAGAAAGCATAAGGAGCCCGTGGGGGTGGCTTCAGCTGAGGGCCACAGTGCTCCTATCACTGCTGCTGCTCCTGCTGCTGCTGCTACAGGCGCCTTCCAGGCTCTCTGGGTATTCCGCCGAGGGGACACCGTGGTTGGATCCACGAAGCATGCTTGGGATTGGTCCTACCATGGCGTGACTCCCAAGGATTTTACTGATGTGGTGGCCACCCCTGATATTAAGAGGATAAAGCTCATGGGAGCTCAGTCTCTGGCTTCGGTATGCCCTTTTTTTTGAACTTATCTTTCTTACTTGTAGCATCTTCTTGCCTTACACTTTATTAATTGTTTTATTTCAGTCTAACGCCTATTTTCAAGGCGCTGTGAGGCAAGCCGAGTCATGGAAGCGGGCTTTTGACAAGGCCGATAACGCCCTCAGGAGGCAGCAGAAGAAGTATGCTGCTCTAGAGAAGAAGTTCAAGCGCAAGGAGGAAGAGCTTGGAGAGTCTAACGCCGAGCTGGTGGTGCTGCGGGCCGAGAAAGATAAGGCGATAAATAACTATCTGTATTCGGAAGAGTTTACCCAGTCCATGAGGGTAAGGGATGACTCAGACTTTCCAAGGTTTTTCAGGACTGGTTGGGACACGGCCCTTGGGACTGTGAATGAGGTTTGTCCTGACATTAACCCGGCAGACTATGTCTGCCCTGATGATGAGTCTTTGCTGCAGAGGTTTCATACCCGAGTAGTTGTCTCGGATCGCATTCCTCAAGACCCGCTTCTTCCTCCTCCCGAGTCTTCTTCCAGACCAGATGAGGACGATACGACAGAGACTTCTAGTGAGAGCGGAGGCGATGATGACATGGATTCTGATGGTTTCATTGCTCCTTAGAGCTTTTTACAGCCCTGCGTGGCTTATTTATCTTATTTTCGAGACTTTGTTTATCAAACTTTTGTAATATTTATCTGATCTATTTATTTATCGGATTCTATGCTTGCATTTCACGCATTTGGTTTTACTTGCCTTACATTCAAATATATTTTGGAAAATTTATGGATTTTCATAAATTGTTTGGGATTCATCCCTTACATGAGTCTTTAACTAAAACATATAAATCCTAAGCAAGCAAAGCTTCAAGGTGCTTTTCAACCTACTTGTCATCTTGACAAGTGGGAATCGTATTCAGTTGCCCTACACGTAGTAAACCTTCAGGTTTTGTGCATGCCAAGTTCTCGGGATTTCAAAACCATCCATAGTCTCCAGCTTGTAGGTTCCTCTACCTTGAACACTCTTAACTTTGTATGGACCTTCCCAATTCGGGGCAAGCTTCCCTTTCTGCCCAACACCAGAAGCTTCCACTTTCCTCAAAACTAAATCACCTTGTTTGAAGAATCTTTCTTTAACCCTTAGGTTGTAGTAGAACGAAGCTTTTTTCTGATATTCCACTATCTTTGCATGTGCCTCATCTCGTACTTCATCAATTAGATCCAAGGCTAACCTTTGCCCTTCCTCATTTTCCTCAGCATTGAAAGCTTGAACCCTGGGGGAGGAATGTGATATCTCCACGGGAACAACTGCTTCTGCCCCATATGCTAACATGAATGGAGTTGCTCCAGTCGTGACTCTACAAGTAGTCCTATAGGCCCATAGTATTGAAAGTATCTCATCCACCCAATTATTCCTCGATTTCTCGATCCTCTTCTTTAGTCCATCCAGGATTATTCGATTTTCTACCTCCGCTTGCCCATTGGCTTGCGGGTGAGCCACAGAGGTGAACCGTAACTTAATTTCATTTTCTTCACAGTACTTCTTGAATTCTTCGTTGTTGAATTGTGTTCCGTTGTCGGTGACTAGGATACGGGGAATTCCATACCGACACATAATATTTTCCCACAGGAATTGTGCAACCTGCTTAGTTGTGATTTTGGCCAAAGGTTTGGCTTCAATCCACTTAGAGAAATAATCAATGGTTACAATCAGGAACTTCCTTTGTGTCGTGGCCATAGGGAAAGGCCCCAGAATATCCATTCCCCACAAAGCAAAGGAGATGGGCGAGTTGATAGAGGTCAGCATCTCGGGGGGTTGTCTAACAACCGGTGCATGCTTCTGATAGCGGTCACACTTCTTCACATACTCTTTGGCATCGGCCATCATTTCTGGCCAATAGAAGCCTAAACGAGTTATCTTATGAGCTAAGGCCCTGCCCCCCAAGTGTTGCCCACAAATACCTTCATGTAATTCTTCAAGAGCCAAGCGTGCCTCATCGGGCCTAAGACATCTCAAGTAAGGAACCACGAAAGATCTTTTATACAGAATCCCATCTATCAAAGAGTACCTTAGTGCCCGAACAATTAACTTTCGTGCCTCAGTAGCATAATTTGGCAACCAACCGGTTTGAATGTGAGCCTTAATGGGATCAATCCACGACGTCCCCAGGCCTATAGGAGCCACAAGCTTAACATCTATGCTTCGTGTCTTCAAAACACGGAAGTACACACTTCCTGAACTTTCTTCTATCTCTGATGAAGCAAATTTTGATATTGCATCTGCCTTAGCATTTTCCTCCCTCGGAATGTGCTCAACATGGCATTCATTGAATTGGGTCATCACAGCCCTTACTAGGCGGACATACTTAGCCATCGTATCATCCCTTGCCTCAAATTCTCCTTTTACCTGGGATATGGTCAGCTTTGAGTCTCCACGGACCTTTAAGTTTTTGACTCTAAGTGTCCCAGCTAGGCCAAGGCCAGCTATCAGGGCTTCATATTCTACCTCGTTGTTTTTGGTTGGGAAGTCTAATTTCATGGCATACTCAATCAAGAACCCATCAGGGCTTTGTAAAACTAATCCTGCTCCACTGGAGTTTGTTTTTGATGCTCCATCAAAATAGAGAACCCAATATTCTTTCTCCTTATCATCCTTCTCTTTGTCCCCCTTCTCGACTCCCTTGTCTTGAGGTATGGTATCTTCCTGCCCCCCGACTTCTTGGTTGGGTATGGTACACTCCACCACGAAGTCAGCTAGCGCCTGGGCTTTTATTGTCGTTCGTGGCTTATACTTGAGATCGAACCCTCCCAGATCTATTGCCCACTTAATCAATCTCCCACTTGCCCTGGGACTGTGAATGATATTTCTCAGTGGCTGATTTGTTAGCACCTCAATTTGATGAGCCTGAAAGTAGGGACGCAGCTTTCTTGAAGCCATTACCAAGGCTAGAGCAAATTTCTCAATAGTTGAATAATTCAACTCAGCGCCATGTAGAATTTTGCTTACATAGTATAAGGGTTTCTGGATTTTCAATTCCTCCTTAACCAACACAGCGCTCAAAGCACTTTTTGAAATGGCTAAGTACAAGAATAAAACTTCATTCAAAGCTGGCTTGGCCAACAACGGGGCCTGGGCCATATACTTCTTTAACTCTTCGAATGCCTTCTGGTTTTCCTCATTCCATACAAAGTCCTTGATGTTCTTTAGTGACTTGAAGAATGACAAGCACTTGTCTCCTGACTTGAAGATGAATCGTCCTAGCGCAGCAACCCTTCCTGTGAGCTTCTGAACATCCTTGATGGTTTTTGGTGGTTTCATGTCCAGAATTGCCTTTATTTTGTCGGGGTTAGCCTCTATCCCTCTCTTGGAGACCATCAATCCCAAAAAATTTCCAGATCCTACTCCGAAAGCACATTTTGTAGGATTTAACATCATCTTGTGGTACCTCAGGACCTCAAAAGCTTCCCTCAAATGGGTTATATGATCAGTCTTTACTAGACTTTTGACTAACATGTCATCAACATAGACTTCCATAGTCTTACCAATAAGATCCTTAAAAATTTTATTTACCAACCTTTGATAGGTGGCTCCTGCATTCTTAAGACCAAATGCCATAACAAGATAACAATAAACACCAAAGTCAGTGATGAATGATACCTTTGGAATGTCATCCTTGTGCATCTTAATCTGATTGTATCCGCTAAATCCATCCATGAAACTCAGCATCTCATGCCCAGTAGTGGCATCAATCAAAGTATCAATCCTTGGCAACGGAAAACAGTCTTTAGGGCATGCATCATTCAGATCAGTGAAGTCTATACACATCCTCCACTTTCCATTAGCCTTCTTCACCATTACAGGGTTTGCTAACCATTCCGGAAATTGAATCTCCTCAATGAAACCAGCCTCTAAGAGCTTCTCTACTTCCTGTTTTATAGCCTCTTGTCTTTCCGGGGCAAAGTTTCTTTTCTTTTGTTTCACTGTCTTCCTGCTTTGATCCACGTTTAACTTATGAGTAATCAGCTTCGGGTCTATGCCTGGCATATCAGCTGCTGACCATGCGAACAAATCACTATTTTCTTTCAAAAATTTCACCAACTTCCCTCTAAGGGGCTCCTCTAATGTGGCTCCAATGAAAGTCATCCTCTCAGGATTCTCGGGGTCTAAAGGAATTGAAACCAAGTCTTCTGTCGGCTCTCCTCTCTTCTCATCATTTTCTCGGACATCCATATCTTCAATAGGAAGAACCTTCCCCCCGACTCCATCTGCCCTCAAAGAGGCCACGTAACAGCTTCTAGCCATTTTTTGATCTCCTCTCCAATCCCATTCTGGGTGGGAAACTTCATAACTGAATGGTAGGAAGAAGGGACTTCCTTGAAGGCATGTATCCCTGTTCTCCCCATGATAGCATTATAAGTTGAACTAGCCTTTACCACCACAAAGTCCAACATCTGCGTTGTTTGCCTCGGTTCCTGGCCTATGGTGATTGGCAACTTGATTATCCCTTCCACAGGACATTCCACTCCTGCAAATCCATATATCGGCATATCGGTTGGTGTCAACTGGGAGTCGTTATACCCCATCCTTAGAAAGGCGTCATGGAGCAAGATATCCACCGAAGCACCATTATCCACAAGGACCCTCTTGACCGGGCTATTTCCTATTATCAGTGTTATGACCAGCGGGTCGTCATGAGGAAACTTCACACCCTCTAGGTCAGAATCATCAAAAGCCAATGTTACTTCTGTCCTGGCCCTCTTCGGGGCTTCTTCAACAATATGCATAACCTCTCTAGTATATGCCTTTCTGGAATTTTTGGACAATCCAGCAGCAGTTGGACCTCCAAAGATCGTGTTTATCACAGGTCCTCGAGGTCGCGCCCCTCCATAAATTGTGTTTATAACTGGTCCTCTAGGCTGGGGGTTTCGCCCCTGATCATCTTGGTCCCTCCTACGATCTTCAAAGTTCTTCCTTCCATTATTATTCATGTCCCCTTCTTCTCCAGTGTATTTGTTCAATCTTCCTTTTCGAATGAGGAACTCAATTTCATCTTTCAGCTTCCTACATTCATCGGTGTCGTGACCAACATCTTTGTGAAACCTGCAATACTTGCTCTTGTCTAGCTTGACAGGATCAGCCTTCAGGGGCTTAGGCCAACGAATATCTCGATCTTTCTCGATTTCCATCAAGATCTGGCTTCTAGGAGCATTCAACTTAGCGTATTCGGTGAACTTTTGCCCAGGTCCTCCCTTCTTGGGGGTTGAGTCAGGGTTTTGCTCGGTTCTAGGATACTTGTCCTTAGCGATATACTCTAGATCAGTCTTTCGCTTCTTGCCTACAGCGGGCTCATTACTCACTACGGTCTTCCTCATGCTTTCTTCGACTTTGATATACTTCCCTGCCCTCTCCTGGAGCTGCAACATGCTTTCAGGGGGGCGTTTGGCCAAGGACATCTTAAAAAACTCATCCCTAGTTCCTTGTTGCAGTGCTATCATGGCTACCTTATCATCAAGATCTGGGACTTTTAAAGCCTCCTTTATGAAACGATTCAGGTAATCTCTCAAGGATTCCTTTGCTCCCTGCACAATACTCATAAGAGACGCTGAACTTTTCTCATGGACTCTTCCACTGATGAACTGCTTAATAAAAGTCTGACTTAACTCTTTGAATGACCCAATGGAGTTTGGGGGCAAGCGACTATACCACCTCTGAGCCATACCCGACAGGGTTTGAGGGAAGGTCCGACACTTAATAGCGTCATTCACGGGTTGTAGCAGCAGTGCATTAGAGAACGTTCTAACATGATTAGCGGGATCTCCCGTGCCATCATAGGCTTTGATAGTTGGCATCTTGAACTTCCTTGAGATATGGGTATTCATTATTCCTTCAGTGAAGGGTGGAGTAGGATCATCAGGATCTCCAAGGGGAAGAAGATTGCTCGGATCAGCCCTTGGAACAACAGCCCTTCTCTGCACCGGACCGTCCAGGTCTATAATGGGAGGAGGATTTCTCCCTCTAGGAGGTGCTTGGGGTCTGGTGGCTTGGTGCGCCTCCAAGTCGCGCCTCAGCCTTTGAATCTCAGCCTCATGAGCCCTGATCTTTTCCTGCACTTCTTGGGGATTCGCCCATTGGGTGCTTTGAGGGCGTTGGCTTCCATCAGCCATCGGCTCTTTGCCAGCACGCCGCCTTCTTGGGGCCACTTCATCATTCGAAGATTCGGAGTCTCTCTCAGTGTAAGGACCATAAAATTCCCGATCCTCGGGGATAGGAGACAAACCTCGTATATAGGGGGCCGATTGCCCCCGTGCTTCACTTCGCCCAGCATGTCCACTTCCTCCAACCTCGGGGTAAAGGGGCATCACATAAGGGGGTTAGTAGTAACAACAGTTGAATATTCATACCCGACGGGTCAAGAATTCACAGGTACATGTACTTGTTGAACTTGAGGATTCGTACCTTGAATAGTCGGGGGAGTCGTCCCTTGTGGCTGAGGTTAAGTTGCCCCTATCTGGGCTTCCCCTTGAGTAGATGCATAAGTTGAGTGGGGAGGAATCTCCACGGTTGACGAAATCACCTGGGTTGTCCCCGATGGTGTTCCTTCCTCCAGAGCTCTAATTGTTCTCTGTGTTCTCGCCATGGTTGTTGTTGTGCTTCCCACAGACGGCGCCAAATGTTATGGATTAAAACCTAATATATATAATTGTTGTATTTAGTACTAAGGAACGTGAGCTTCAAGGCTCGATTTGACTGCTCTTGTGTTTCGTGACTCAATCTGCCTTAACAAGATGCCTACGTACCTTGCTGATTGCCAAGGATCAAGTCAAAAAACGTAGTTCTGATTTGTGGGGTGAGGCCCCTTATATAGATGTGGGAGTCCTTGAATTGGACTTGGTATAGGAGACTTGGTGGTCAAGTCTCTGAATTAGGATGGACTTAGGAGTCCTAGGAAGTAGGAAGCTAATTCCTTATCCTATGAGGTTCCTTGGAGGCCAATCTACAAGGATTTATATCCCCACTAGGACTTATCTTAATAGCTTTTTTTCTCCCTTATTAATTAATAATCAGGGTTTTGGGCCTTTTTTGTTCCATCAGGCCTGATCTGGTCCATCAGGCCTGATCAATGTTGTAACCTTTCTGGTCTGAATATCATACATCTTCTTATTGGGCCTAGCAGCCCACACCTTGTACAATCAATGCAATATTTAATTATACAATCAGGATTTATTTATCACTATCAAACTGATTACAATATAATAACTTTACGCTCACGTGCAAAAACGGGATTATAATTTTTTTAATTTATACATTCAATAAATAACTTTTTTTTAATATATTATCATATTAACTTGTTGATAATATCTTACCATATAATAATAATTTATTAATTATCAAAAATCGGATAATTAACTCACATCGAGATACTAACTTTATACTCGTGTAACAACTAAGGGTATAATCAATCCGAGTCGAGCCGAAAACTATCAGGCTCGTACTCGATTAAAAATATTCGGGTTCGAGCACGAACTCGAGTTCAACCGAACTTTAAATTTTAAACTCGAAATTCAGGTCATAAAAAGTTTGATAGGTTCAAATTTTTTAGGGAAAACATATAATTCGAAATTAATATTTTGCGCCCTTATTTGAATAAATATGGGAAAATATTATTGGCTTGTAGAATTGAACCTGTGACACCTATATCCAAACATTTGACTTCATTCGATTGAGTTAGAGGCTCATTTGATTGTATTTTGATAACATCACGTACCGAGTTATATTTTTTTTTCTTTATATTGGATGGCTAAACCTATATAATCTAATATTAATATATAATAAAATTATTCTAAGACTTGAGTAATTAGCTCACTACAATATACTAACTTTATAATCATGTACAACCACGTGATTTTAATTGTTTTTTTATTTATAAAAAAATACAAATATTATATTAATAACTTGTTGATATTAATTATTGATAATATATTACCATTTAATAATAGTTTATTAAATATTGAGACTTGGGTAATTAAATTACTTCGAAATACCAACTTTACAACAACTAAGAGTATAATCAAGTCGAGCCGAGTCGAAAACTTTCAGACTTGAACTCGATTAAAAATGTTCGGGTTCGAGCACGAGCTCGGTTTCACCTGAATCTTAAATCAAGCATGAAACTCGGGTCTAAATAGTCCAGTAGCCTCAAGTTCGGCTCGAATTAATTGAATAAATTTCACCAAATATTGACAAAAACTCGAAATATGATAGGTTATGCTCGAATTCGATTCTATTAAATATATAAAATATTAATAAAATATTAAATATTTAGATAAAAATATATTTCTATTAAAAAATAATATCGGCTCAATAAGACTCGTGAACCTTATGATTCGAGTAATTTGAAGTTCGAGTTCGACCGTGCAAAAATTTTTACTATTTTGTCCCCATATTTTGATAAACATGACACCTAAACATTATAATATTTTTGGTATCTCCAGTTTAAAAAATTATTGAGACTTGATAGAAAACCATTATTTTTAATGGTAAGAGTGCACTCTAAACTTTACATTCGCGACACAATATAAATTTAAGGATGTTCGTAGTAGGGGTGTACACGGTTTGGTCAACCCGACCAATCCAAACCAAACCGACCCTCTTTCGGCCGAACCAAACCGATTTTTTCAAACCGATATATAGTTGGGTTGAAAAAATGTCAACCCGATTTAATTGGGTTGAATATGGTTTTCGATAATTTTAAACCAATCCAACCCAACCCGATTAAAATTTATATGTACATGCTAATAAGTTAATCCAAAATTATGTTTAGGCCATTTACATAGATCCATATATCTCTAACTCTAAATGTAACTTATAACCTCCGTGCTCATAGTTTATTTCATAACAAAAATAGATGTTTGATTAGTGTTATATTTTTTGCATTTATGATTCATTCCAATATATAAAATATAAGCAATATTATTAGTACTTTTGATGTCGAAAATTAGATGTTTAAAACTATTCAATATGGAGGATTGTAATATTGTTTTGAACTATTTTCAAGTATTTTAAACCTTAAAACCTTATGTTTTATTATAATTTTTTATATTAATTTTGTATATTTAATAAACCGATCAAACTGATCCAAACCGAACCAAACCGAAGTATACAAATTGGTTTGGGTTACAAATTTAAACGGTTTGGGTTGAGTTGAAATTTTAAAAACCCGAATTAATTGGGTTGGGTTGCTAAATTCTCCCAACCCGCCCAACCCGATCCGTGTACACCCCTAATTCGTAGGATGTTCGTCGTTACAGTAGTCCTTCTAACATGAACCACACAATATTGTATGAAATAACACGCAAATATCGTAAAAGTACGCAAAAAATTGCAATTTTTTTAGAAATAAAGCTAGCTCGTGCCTTGCACGGGTAATAAAGCTAGTTACAGTTAATTCATAAACATTTTGATCATATATCGCAAAAACAATCTCAACTGTTGATCTGAGATAATAAAAAATAACGAATAATATTATATTTTATTAGAATAAATATATTCTTAATATAATTATAAATAGAAAATATTACATTGTTCAAATATTATTTGAACACCAATTTCGATACAGAGTTCTAATACAATCCTAAATAGAATGTAATAAAAGATTTAATCAAACAAAAATATAATAAAATGTCTGTATCCCTGCCTTGGCTGCACAGAATTCCGGTTTGGACATGTAACCCGGACCGGACCGGGTCTACCGGTCCAAGACCTGGACCGGACCGAACATACCCGGTCTGATCCCTTATCCTTATAATTGAAAAAATTCGGTTTTCGGTCCGGTCCGGTCTAAGACCATAAAAAATCTGGTTCATAGCTGAATGGACCTGAATTCATATATATAATTATTTATCTTTACTTTATGGCTTATAAGATCATATATAAATATTAAACACACACCCATATCATATTTTATTGAACCAAATAAATAGATAATAAATTAATATATAATAAATTAATATAATAAAATATAACGATACTACACTTTAAATTAATAATTTTGTACTCCGCATGATAAAACATTGATATTCATACACTTATAAATTATTATTTACTGTTAAAATAATAAAATATGCACTTACTTTTAAATTTTTATTGATCATATATCGCAAAAACAATTTCAACCGTTGATCTGAGATAATAAAAAAATAGACGGCTAACATTATATTTTATTAGAATAAATGTATTCTGAATATAATTATAAATAGAAAATATTACATTGTTCAAATATTATTTGAACACCAACTTCGATACAGAATCCTAATACAGTCCTGAATAGAATATAATAAGAGATTTAACAAAATATAAATATAAAAAGATTACATTATTTTATTACTATCCACAATACAAAATATGATATAATAATAAATAGAATATGATTAGAATCGTTCTTTTACTATTCAAACCTCAATTGTGATACAATACCCGTATCCCCGCCTACTCCTAGTGTCCTTCTTTCACGGCATACTCTCATATGGTTAGATATTTAACCAATAATAAATATACAAAGATTAGATTGTTCGAGACGTGTACGTATATGATTGATTTTCATAAAAAAAAATATGATAAAATAATATAACCGTAAATAGAATATTTGAAGAATCTGTTTAAATATCATACATATTTGAAAAATCTTCATTTATACATAGTTGTTGAAATTTATTTTTCTTTTCCATTTTGAATATGTTAGCAGGAACTTATTTTTCTTTTGTATTACAAATAAATGAAAATAAGTTTTATTATTATAAGAATTTTCCGTTTCGAATATGTCAATAGCAATTTTTTTATTTTGAATAAATTAAATTAATTTTTAATAATTATAATCTTACCTAAAATTTAGTACTTTACACTCGAAAGTTGAGGACCTGCAAAATTAATTAAAAAAAGAGCGTTATGATAAACAATATTAAAGATTTGTGCATGAAAGATCTATCGACTTATTTAAACTCTATGGCCATGGGTCTTTCGTGTTTATTTGTATGCATAGAATTTTTTAAATTTTATCATTTTCGAAAAAAATTCATTTCTATATAGTTGTTCTAATTTTTTTTATAATTCCAATATGTTAACATTAATTTAATTTTCTTTTTTATTTCGAATAAGTTAAAATAAATTTTAATTATTATAAGTATTTTACAATTTCGAATATGTAAGTAGCAATTTTTTTCTTTTCTATTTTGAATAAGTTGAAAATAAGTTTTAATTATTTTAAGTTTCAAATAAAATTTTAGTAAAATTCTGCTTCTATATAAATTTGAATTTTATTTCTACTTCCACGTGAACTTGTAATTTTATTTTCTAAAATCTAGAACCTAAATGAGAAAATTTTATACTCTATAAAAACTTGAATTTTATTTATACTTCTACATGAATTTGGATTTTATTTTCTAAAATATAGGACCCAAATAAGAAAGTTTCAATTTTTTATTGAACTTCATATTTAAATTATTTGAGAAAAAGGTAAAAATTTGTTTACATAAACTCTAATTAGAACTGACTTCTAAATATTTATTATCTTTCATATTAATTCAAAATGATTTGAATGACAAATTTTAAATATGATTGATTTCTAAATATTTATTATCTTACTTATTAATTCGAAATAATTCAAATAAACAAATTCTAAATAAGATTAATTTCTAAATATTTATTATCTTCCCTATTAATTCGAATGTATAAAAGGAAACTTAATAATTTGAATTAAAATTGAAGAGCTTTAGAAAAATAGATAAATAATTTGTAGATGATTTTAAGGCTCCGGGGGGTTTTCCTTTATATATATAAAAATAATTTCTAAATATTTATTATCTTCCCTGTTAATTCAAAATAATTCGAATAAAAAAAATCTAAATAAAATTAATTTCTAAATATTTATTATCTTTTCTATTAATTTGAATGTATAAAAGGAAACTTAATTTTTTGAATTAAAAATAAGGAGCTGTAGAAAAATAAATAAATAATTTTCAGATCATTTTAAAACTCCTGGGGTTTTTCTTTATATATATAAAAAAAATTAAAGCTCTGGGGGGTTTCCTTTATCTATACTATATTATAATCGACAAAACATTAAAACTTTGCTAGTCGGTCGGTCGGTACTTGCTGAAATTACTTAATTATTGTAGTTCTAATTATTGGGTCGATCAATTCTAATTCTAATTGATATTGAAGTCAACTTCCTGTATTGATTTACCAATTTCAATTCTCTTTTATATCGAACTCTATATCATTATAATTTGCATTAAATTCAACTTCTTCTACTAATTTATATTTTAATTCATATCATTAAAAGTTTGGTAGTCTGCTGAAATTACTTAATTACCATCACTTAATTATTCTAATTCTAATTATTAGGTCGATCAATTCTAATTCTAATTGATATTGAAGTCAATTTTCTCTATTCATTTACCAATTTCAATTATATTTTATATCGAACTCTGTATCATTATAATTTATATTAAATTCAACTTCTTCTACCAATTTATATTTTAACTCATATCGAGTTCTATATTATTAATTTGTTACTTCGGACTAAATTAAATTTCAGTAAACTAAATATAATTATTAAGATTTATTTGATATATCATGTGACCTGGGTTAAGATAAAATAATAATACTATCAATCCTCCTAAAAAAATTATACTAATGAACTTTGATAAACAAAATAATATATGTTATTTATTTAGGATAAAAAATTACATTATATAATTGATTCATACTAACACAAAACTAAAATAAAAATACAATTCGACCAACAAAAATAAAATCATATATATACTAATTGTTGGGTTTGTGGATTCTATTAATTAACCTCATGAAAATAGACTATTCAGATTCAGATTATTTTATGGATTAGTCTACTTTTCAGATTTGGACTATAATTTTGATTTAGGCCTATTTTCTTCTATTATAAATATTAATGTAATTGTAAAATCATAACACAACAAATTGCAAGAGATTAATACAAAATTAGTGCGGCTTGTGGAGTAGGAATTTCCGAACCACTTAAATCTTTGTCTTGTGTGATTGTCGTTTATTTTCTTATCCTTATTTATTCGCTTTGAGTTTTCCTTTCGTTGTTGTATACTCAACAACTGGTATCAAGAGCCTAGGTTTTCAGGCGAGTGGGAGCGATGACGAAAGACCGGAAGGTAAAGATCGACAAATTTGATGGCAAAGCTTATGGATTTTAGAAGATGCAAATTGAGGATTATTTGTATCTAGAAAAAACTACACGAACCGCTAGAAAAGAAGAAACCAACTTCAATGAAGGATATGGATGCAGCAAAACAAATACTTGGTATGAGCATCATAAGGGATAGAGCCGAAACTACTTTAAAATTAACTCAAGAGAAGTGTGTTCAGAATTTGTTATAGAAATTTAGTGTCCCGGATGCAAAGACCAAAAGTACACCGTTGGCGAGTCACTTTAATCTCACAAAGAAGCAATCACCTAAAACGGATGAAGGGAAGAAATATATGGCTAAAGTTCATTATGCATCTGCAGTTGGCAGTTTACTGTATGTTATGGTGTGTACAAGCCAGACATTGCTCATGCAGTGGAAGTTGTTAGAAGTTTTATCTCTAATCCAGGAAGAGAGCATTGAGAAGCAGTCAAGTGGTTGTTACGCTACTTGAAAGGCACATCCAAGTTTGCACTATGTTTCAGTAAGAAAGATGTTGTCTTGGAAGGGTTCTCTGATACAGATTTGGGTGGATGTTTGGATACAATAAAAAGTACAACGAGTTATATTTTCACTTTGGGGGGGACCGCAGTTAGTTGGATGTCTCGACTTCAAAAGAGTGTTGCTCTTTTAACCACATAAGCAGAATATATGGCTATCTCTGAAGCTAGCAAGGAGATGATTTGGTTGAAAATTTTTCTTGAGGAGTTAGGCAAGAAACAGGCAGACAATGTTTTGTATAGCGATAGTCATAGTGCTATTCATCTTGCGAAGAATCCCGTGTTTCATGCTAGGACGAATCATATTCAGCTGAGATATCACTTTACAAGAGAGTTGATAAACAATGGTACTTTATCTTGAAGAAAATCTTTGGTTCAAAGAATCCTGCAGATATGTTCACTAAGGTGGTTACGAATGGAAAGTTGAAGCGTTGCGTAGCTTCAACTGGCCTTCAAAATTGATTGATGAGAAGGCGTTGCACTAATTAGAGTTATTGATTGAAAAATTGATTTTTCTAGACTTACAAGAGTAAAGTGAAGATTGGTCAGACTCCAAGTGGGAGATTGTTGGGTTTGTGGAGTCTATTAATTAAACTCATGAAAATAGACTATTCAGATTTAAATTAGTTTATGGATTAGTCTACTTTTCAGATTTAGACTATAATTTTGATTTAGGGCTAGTTTCTTCTCTTATAAATACTCATGCAATTGTAAAATCATAACACAACAAATTGTGAGAGATCAATACAAAATTAGTGTGGATGTTGGAGTAGGAATTTCTGAACCACGTAAATCTTTGTCTTGTGTGATTGTCGTTTATTTTCTTGTTCTTGTCTATTCACTTTGGGTTTTGCTTTCGTTGTTGTATACTCAACTTATTCAGTTTAAAACAAAATTATCTTATTGATCTAGACTTTAAAAAAAATTAAAATTAAACTAAAAATAATTAGTTTGATTTGATCGATGTATTGGGCATCATGCTAAAATAAAATAATGTGTACCACTGATCCGAGATAAATCAAATTTATATTTGACCAAGTAAAATTCGTATCCTATTGATGTGAACTAAAAAGTCAAATTTTAATTAAAACATAAATAATATTTTTTTAAAAAATACACATAAAATTATCAATAAAATTATATTGTTCAATGAGTAATATTGCCTTTTTCAAATATTTTTGTATAGAAGTTATAGTTAATCGATTAAGTAATTACCATGCTAAAATAATATTTTTTAAGGTCCCAACATAATGAAAACATTATATTTTTACCCTTAATTAAAGAATAATTTCGTTATAATAATATTCCCCCTACCAATGCTATCACTTTAAATAAGTTTAAATGTTCTAAAATATTTTGAACATATACGTCTAGTGATATTATTATCATGAAGTCATATCATAAAAGGTTTTAAATGAACAAAATTAAGAATTGAATTCAAAATATTTTTTTTTTAAATTTTATAATATTAAAAAAAATATGTGTCATTCATGCATCGCACGAGTTTTAAGTTAGTATATTATAATAGACGAAACATTAAAAGTTTAGTAGTCGGTCGGTCGGTACTTGCTGAAATTACTTAATTACCCTCACTTAATTACTCAAATTCTAATTATTGTGTCGATCTTTACCAATTTCAATTCTATTTTATATCGAACACCATATCATTATAATTTATATTAAATTCAACTTTTTCTACCAATTTATATTTTAATTCATATTGAGTTCTACATTATTCTAATTTGTTACTCCAGACTAAATTAAATTTAAGCAAACTAAATATAATTATTAAGATTTAATTGATATATAATGTAAATCGGACTAAGATAAAATAATAATATTATCCATCCTCCTAAGAAAATTATACTAATGAACACGAATGAAGAAAATAATATATTTTATATATCCAGGAAAAAAATACATTATACAATTGATTCAGACTAACATAAAACTAATATAAAAATAAAATTCGACCAATAAAAATAAAATCATATATACTAATTATTCAGTCTAAAACAAAATTATCTTATCAATCGAGACTTAAAAAATAAAAATAAACTAAAAATAATTAGTTTGATTTGGTCGGTGTATTGAGTATCAGGATAAAATAAAATAATGTAAAGTATTGATCCGAGATAAATCAAATTAATATTAGAATAAGTAGAATTCGTATCCTATTGATGTTAACCAAAAATTCAAATTTTAATTAAAATATAAATATTATTTTTTAAAAAGGACACATAAAATTATCAATAAAACTTTATTGTTCAATCAATAATATGGTCTTTTTCAAATATCTTTTATAAAATTATAGTTAATCGATTAAGTAATTATCATGCTAAAATAATATTTTTTACCGTCCGAACATAATGCAGACATTATATTTTTATCTTCAATAAAATGATAAAATTTCCCCGTTACCAATGCTATCACTCTAAATAAGTTTAAATGTTCTAAAAAATTATTAACATATAGGTCTACTAATATAATTATTATGAAGTCATATCATTTAAAATTTTAAATGAATAAAATTAAAAATTGAATTCAATTTTTTTTAAAAAAAAATCTGTGCGATCTGTGTATCGCACTGGTTTAAGCTAGTGTATATAAAAATAATTTCTAAATATTTGTTATCTTCCTTATTAATTCAAAATAATTCGAATTAACAAATTATAAATAAGATTAATTTCTAAATATTTATTATTTTCCCTATTAATTCGAATGTATAAAAGGAAACTTATTTTTTGAATTAAAATTAAGGAGTTTTAGAAAAATAGATAAATAATTTTAAGACGATTTTAAAACTACCAGGGTTTCCTTTTATATATATATAAATATTGATGCGCATGTTCCAAATGCTTACTCTTCATTAATTTTTAAGAACTCCAATACCTATCCTTCAGATGCATGTTCATGCTGGTATTTTGAAAATTTAGTTAATTTACCCCACAAATGATAGTTATTTTGATTTTTCACTCTTTTCCAAATGCTTCACTAACAAGTTACAACTATTAAGAATATAATATATAATAAATAAATAATAGATACTCAAATTTTATATTTACTATTCAAATATATATTTACTTATAATTTTGATGCGAAAAACCAATAAGATATATAATAGCGGAGATCTGAAATACATATATAAATTGAAGTGGCCGTAAATTTTTTTGCACCGTCAATACAAACTTTTTGGATGAAAAGATGTAGACAATAAATACAAAAAGCTTTCAACAATTACAGAAAGCTTTTAACAATTGATCAAGAAATATAATGACTCGCATCTTTACGATACAAAGTTTATAAGGAAGCCACAGGACAACAAGGCAAAAATTACACAGAGCTTTTAACAATTGATCAAGAAAAATAAAATTACTGGCGTCATTACAGTGCAAAGTTTATAAGAAAGTCATAAAGGTTTGCATAAAAATTTATACCATAGAACATCAAAGTGTAATTCATACCTGATTTTGTGTTTCCTGTGCAAGTTATATTGTTTTCGAAAAAAAATTAACATTTTAAAGATTTTTTATAGTGATTATCATTTACATGTAGATTCATTTCACCACGTTAGCAGACACAATCCAAATTAAAAGGTACGGAATACTCGTTTTATCTGGGGTTAAAAGTATGAAAAGTTAACACGATTTACCTAAATTAAACATCACTGAGACGTACCAACAAACTAAGAAAGCACATTACATAAAAAAAAAATTACTTCAGCCCCAGCCAGTCAGCCCTGAGAACGGTGTTTACCCTAAGATCCGCCCTGCTCACTGTATCTGGGCTCCAAGATCGACAACTTCAAACTCATAATTGACAAGACAATTGTCACAATGAGAAATGATCTCCTCAACCACCCCAGTGGAGCTGAGAACATCAATGGCTCTCCCATACAGTTGCTTCTCAAAGTCGCGCGTACAGTGATGTTCTGACCAATAAAACATTAAAAAGTGAGTAAAGTAAGTTTAAGAACATACAGACCAGAAAATGATATATTTTATTTGCAATCCAAGTATTATCTAACATGTGCAATCTAAACTTCAATATCAGACAGTTCTAATTCGAAGACCTTCATTATCTCAAGCATGACAAGACTTTGCATAAGGTTATCATTACGTAAAAAAGTAAAAGCACAACTGCTATTTCAGTATTTTGGGAACAATCAGCTAACAAACCAATGTCGCCCTTTCCCATAACTAACAGGGATTCAAAAGTTACATTACCGGTGATAAGATTACAGATTGTAGAACTGAAGACTGCAAAAACAGTCCACTCTGTTCATTTCTAAAGAGAATGTAAAAAGGCAGATAAAGACTTCTCTTCAATGACTTTGACAATGCTATCTTTGCCCAAACTCCTAAAGTAAAAATTGTGGGAAATTCGAGTGATATCATTAACAAAATCTACTTTTGTGATTAAAAACACGCAAGGACATGCCTAAATGGCGGAGTATAAAATAACATAGCGGATAGACCGCATCGTTACTGATTTTTCAAGCTTTATAGTTATTATCATCGCATATAAAGGCGATACCGGCCATTTCTCCAGCACAGCAATTGGTTTCATGATCATGTATAGACTAGATATTTCACAACACCTTAAATTATTTAATCAGACACCATTACCACATGATTATAGAAACTTTGCTTTTCATATGGTACGACCCTAAATCATCCACCCTTCCTGATCACACAAATTTCATCCTCAATGTTCCACCGACATTCAAAAGTTTAAAAAAAACCCATCTATAAGCAAAATGTTAAAATGTAGAAACAAGGTAGATACCTCTTGTGGTTAATCTCGTCGTTATATAGAAAACAAGGTTTGGCAACACCCTAGGACCACAGACCCTGAGGTGCAAGCCCTGTGCTTCCCTGATAATTGCAGCAGCTACTGCACACGGCAAAATGGTAGGAAAAAGGAAAATTAGTTCACATTTAATACTATCATGTAGCAAATAAAAACCAATGTCGGGAAAGCAAATAATTAAAACCTTATAAACATATTGAGCAGAAAAAACCCCCAAGTTTTAGAGGCACAGTGTAAGAAAGAGAATCTCACATGATCAGTATTTCTGAATTACGAAGCGCAGGTAGATACAGTGGCAGTCTCTTTGCGGGTAGGCTAGTTTAATTTGGTGAATTAATTGACTGAGAAGGGTCTATTTGGGCATCAGAGCACTGGGATTGAATGTCACATTTTAAAGTTAGATTGCCCTAAATGGCACAGTCTGTTTAAATAGCTCTTTTTGTCACCAGGGAACGTTGAATGAAGTAACATGTTGGTAATCAATAAAGACAGCTTTGTCTTCAACACACTTCTCCGCAAAGACCTCTTCCCTTCACATCGACTCCTCCATCATCCTATACATAACACAAACCCCGCCTATCCCTTCGTTCCTCCTAAATTAACATTAATTCAACACAAATCGGCTACCTGGCCTACTCAAACCCCAACGGCCCCTACGTGCCTCCCCGGATTACCTTTTGTTACTAAGCTGAGAATAATTAATAATTTGGTTCGAAATGGAGCAAGTAGTTCGTAATTACTGAGCCTGTAGAATAATTAGGTTTCTCATTATTCATGACTAATTCACATCAACACGTCACAATATTAGCAATTTAAACAATTTCTAATTTATTGAAATCACAGCTACTGAGACCTAATTAAGATTTTTTTTTATAAAAAAAATTGATAAAATCAGAGATAAATTAAGGTACCTGATTCGACGTAGTCGG
This sequence comes from Apium graveolens, assembly GCF_009905375.1. Taxonomy (NCBI): domain Eukaryota; kingdom Viridiplantae; phylum Streptophyta; class Magnoliopsida; order Apiales; family Apiaceae; genus Apium; species Apium graveolens. The sequence continues at coordinate 271,888,056 of NC_133653.1, forward strand.
GGAACCTAGAGTACAATGAAATTCTTATGTTTTGTAACTCCTCCTGCTTCTCTGTGGGTTCCTCCGTCGCTGGGTAAAAGGACGGGGACGACAGAGAGAGATTCTCAAACCGCCTCTCTATGGGTTGCTCCATCGGAAATTACGATTACAAAGGGGGAGAGAGAGAGAGAGAGAGAGAGAGAGAGGGGGGAGAGATCGAGAGAGGAGAGACGGATCATGACAGAGAGGGGGATAGAGACAGAGAGAGAGAGAGACGGATCAAAAGAGATCGAGAGAGAGGGGTAGAAAAAACTTTGTGGATAATTTGGCTCTTTTTTATATATATACAGGTCAGGGTTTTCCGAACTGAATTAGATTAGATTTAGGATTTCTGTTAAATACTTTAATATAAATAAAAATATTTAATAAAATATAATATATTTATATTTATATTATATTTAATCTATACTTCTATACTATTATATTAAAAACGAAATATTAAAATATTGGTTGTTGGTGGTGGCCGGTGCTTGTTGGTCATTGATCACTAAATCAGAGTCGTCATATCAAATCGACAAGAACCGTTAGATTTATTCTTAAAAATTAGTATTATTTAATAGGTAAAGATTCGAATCCTGCCATCAATATATTAAAATTAAAAAAATAGTATTTTTAAAGAGGTATAAGTGTTATGAATTTAAAACTAAGGTATATTAATTGTTGTATTTATTATTAAGGTCCGGGAGCTCAAAACCTTTAATGCTTGCTCTCGTGTTTCGTAGCTTAATTCTGTCTTTACGAGATGCCTACGTATATCTGTGAGTTAGAGAATCAAGTCAAAAAACGTAATTCTGATTTGTGGGGTGAGGTACCTTATATAGACATTGTGAGTCATTGAATTGGACTTGGGTTAGACTCGGTGGGCAAGTCTCAGAATTAGAATGGATTTTGGAGTTCTAGGTAGTAGAAAGCTGATTACTTATCCTATGAGGTTCCTTAGAGGCCAATCTACAAGGATTTATATCACCACTAGGACTTATCTTAATAGTTATTTTCTCCCTTATTAATTAATTACGAAATTAATTAATATTCAGGGTTTTGGGCCTTGTTAGCTGCTGCTTCGTTACTGGACCATATCAGGTCTAATTAATTCAACATTAATTATTTTTCTAGGTTATACTTAGGCCCATATCATTTGCCCCCCAACTTCTGGGAAACCGTAAAAGATTTCGCAGAAGTTAAGTTCATTTGTTTCCTTACAGGGTATCGTTTTTTCGTAAAGTGTGGAGCGACCTACACATTCACAACGATTTGCCTTGCACACAACTTTAGGGTTGTTTTTAGAACTTCCCTATTATTTTCTTACTTTTTCCCCTCTTTTTAGGAATTTTCTGGTATTTTTCAGGAATTTTCCCTTAATTTCCAGAATTTATCCTTATTTTTGGATTTATTCTCAATTTCTGACTCAAAATCGATCAGGAAATATGTAAAACCGATCAGGATTCCTGATCGAAATCGATCAGGATCCTGATCGAACTAGCTACCAATCTGTCTCTCTCGTCGATGGAATTTCGACCAGGATTTATGCAAAATCGACCAGGAATCCCAATCGAATCGATCAGGATCCTGATCGAACTAGCTTACAATTCGTCGCTCTAATCGATGAAATTTCGACCAGGAATCCTGATCGAAATCGATCAGGATCCTGTTCGAATTGAGTGTATTTTTGACAGAGAGGTATGAGGTGGAGTAGGCCAGAAATCCTGATCGAAATCGATCAGGATTCTGATCGAAATAAACGTGCTTCTTCCTTTTTGTTCGAATGAAAATTTGATCAGGAATTTATCCCTTTCCGATCAGGACTCTGATCGAACTAAGTGACTTTGTACCCTTTTAATCGAATGAAATTTCGATCACATTGCTTCCCTTTTTGGTCAGGACTCTGATCGAACTTAGAGATATTTTACCCCTGTAATCGAATGAAATTTCGATCACAGTGCTTCCCTATTTCGATCAGGACTTTGATCGAACTAAGTGATTTTTTACCCCCGTAATCGAATGAAATCTCGATCACAGTGCTTCCTTTTTTCGATCAGGACTCTGATCGAATAATTTCTTCAAGATTCTGGTCGATTTTTGACCTTTCAGTTTCTTTTCCTGCTTCTAGAATGTCCCTGAAGCTTCCCTGTTGGTGGGCTTTTCTCAAATTGGGCCTTGCCTTGTGGGCTTTAGGCGCTTCGTATTCCGAGCTTTTCGGCTATAAGAGAGAAGTGAGAAGTGAGAATCTTCATTTCACTTATCATTTCTCAAACTTTTCTCAAAACTCTCTCAAGTTTCTCTCTAGAAAAGGCAATTTCCGGCGATCTCAGCCACCGTAGCTCCACCATCTTCAAACTTTCCTGGGTTTCAAGCCTTCATCCCAAGAACTTCAATGGCGGATCGTGATCTAGCTCGACTGGGAAAGATGAACTCTTCCAAGAGAGGTACTGCAATTCAAATCCAATCTCCCTACACTTCTCTAATTGATATGATAAATTCTAGAGGTGATGAATATCCCTCTTTATCTGACTTAGATTCATACAATCATGGTAACACTTTTCACGAGTTTTAGGGTAGAATTGAGGCTTTCGATACCATGTAGAGACTTCCTCCCCACCTTAGGATCACCATGGCCGCCCCTGGGGATAGGACATGTAATTGGGAGGGCGACACTCTATTTATTTATCGAGGAGCCCTGACTGCGGGTCTTAGGTTCCCATTTCACGAATTTATTCCTCGTTTGCTCACAGATGTAAAAATAAACCCCTGTCAGTTCCCTCCTAACGCATGGAGGAATATTATTTATTTTATGGTTCTATGTCTTAGGAATAATTTTCCCCTTTCCGTAGCTGTCTTTAAGAAAATTTTCCAATTTTATAACAGTTCCTTGTCTCAACCGGGCTGAGTTTTGATATGTCAACGGCCCAAAATTCCCCAAATTTTCGATGGTAACTCCATAGCTGATAATAACCCCAAATGGAAAGATGAGTTTGTTAGGCTGACCTGGGCTGGGGGTGATTGGGCCACGCTCTTCCGTAGGCCTTTTTGTAAAGTGTCAGATGGTAGTCCCGGTAGCATTAGGCTAACTGATAAGGAGGAGGTGGCCTATCAAGCCCTTATTTCAGATGATGGGAAAACAGAAACTTGGACCCTTTTAGAGGAGTTCTCCTTGAAGAAAGTTGGTCTCTCTCAGGCCAGTGATAAGGGTAACTTTACCTGCGCAACTATTTCATTCCTTCTTTATTGCAATTTTATTATTTCCAGAATTTTAATATTTTCCTTCTTTTTCTTTCAGCTTGCGAGGCCATTAATAACATCAACAGGCCTAAGGAGGGGGAATCTGACCGCCAGAAGAGGGCCGAGCTGAACAGAGACCCCAGGAGCAAGCCTGATGCTCCTTCTTTCCTTAGGCCCCACGTCCTGATGGTGGAGCTGGGGGATGATGTGGATCCTCCACTCAAGGCACACTCCTTTAGGCTTAACTGGGGCTTTAGGAGAAGTGATACGGTGCTTGGATCCACCAAACATGCCAAGGACTGGTCGTATCACTCCATCACTCCCCACGACTTCACTGACATTGTCACGGGGAGTGACATTGAGTCCATTGAACTTCTGGGTTCTCAAGCCCAAGATGCGGTAACATTTCTTTCTTTTCTCTTTAAGTTCCAACTTCCCTATTTTTATAAACTTGTCTTAACTCATGTTTCTTTGTGCAGAGCAACACATACTTCCAGGAGGCCCTCCATCAGGCTAGGTCCTGGAAGGGGAACTCATATGAGTTCGAGAGGGAGATGAAGAAGTGGAAAGAGAGGGCTGAGGTTCTGGAGAAGAAGCTGGCGACCAGGGGGAGCTGTCTAAGGCTCATTCCGAGCTGGTTAAGCTTCAGAGTGATAAAAAAACCATCATTTATGATTACATGGATTCTGATAAATTCAAGAATCTCATGGAGATTCATGATGAGGGTTTTTATTCTCTGTAGTTTACCTAGGGATGGGATGCGGCCATGAAGGCGATTTCGAAGAGGAATCCTGCCTTAGTTGATCCTAAGGACTTTATAAGTCCCGAGCAGCCAGAGACGGAGGATAGCTTGGATGCCCTCTTTAACTCCCCTCATCCTGATGATCGCATTCTGGATCCCAGCACTACCTCACCTCCCGCGAAGGATGCTGAAAAGGATGGTGTTGAGAAGGAGCAGGGGAAGGAAGGCTCCCACATGGAGGAGTAGTTTTTTATGTTTGTTATTTTTCTTAACTTACTGTACCTCAAACTTATTCCCTTCGGGAATTTATTTATGTCATTTCCCAGTTGTTTATTTGCCTTTTATTTTTTCCAAGTACTTGCACTATTTACGAGAGTTAGATAATTATCTTGTCTTTTCGTAGCCTTCCCTCTCATTTTTTCGTACTTGTACTAAAAATAAATAAGCAAACTCAACCATATATAATATGGACCAAACAGTTCTAGGATGAGATGAACCAAAAAGTTCTAAAATAAGTTTATGGAAACTTTTGGGATACATCCCTTACATAATTCTGTGTAGAACTAGAATCTAAAGCAATCGTTTTATTAACACATGAAATCCTAAGCAAGCAAAGCTTCAAGGTGCTTTTCAACCTTGTTTCCCCTACAGCATGTATAAACTATAGGTAGTAAACTTTCAGGTTTTGAGCATGCCAAGTCCGAGAAACTTCTTCTCCCTCCATGGTCTCCAGTTTATAAGTTCTTCTCCCTTGAACGCTCCTAACCTTATATGACCCTTCCCAATTTGGGGCGAGCTTTCCTTTCTGCCCTACTCCAGAGGCTTCCACTTTTCTAAGGACTAAATCTCCTTGCCTGAAGAACCTTTTTTTAACCCTTATGTTATAGTAGAATGAAGCTTTCTTCTGATATTCCACTATCTTCGCATGTGCCTCATCCCGCGCTTCATCTATTAGATCCAAGGCTAATCTTTGCCCCTCCTCATTTTCTTCAACGTTAAAAGCTTGGATCCTCGGAGACGAGTGTGATATTTCCACGGGAACAACTGCTTCCGCCCCATATGCTAACATGAAGGGAGTGGCTCCAGTCGTGACTCGACAAGTAGTTCTATAAGCCCATAGTATTTGGAGTATTTCATCCACCCAGTTGTTCCTTGATTTCTCGATCCTTTTCTTCAGTCCATCTAGGATTATGCGATTTGCCACTTCCGCTTGCCCATTGGCTTGCGGGTGAGCTACAGAGGTAAACAACAATTCAATCTCATTCTCCTCGTAATACTTCTTGAATTCCTCATTGTTGAACTGTGTTCCATTATCGGTAACTAGGATACAGAGAATTCCATATCGACACATGACATTTTCCCACAAGCATTGTGCAACCTGCTTAGTTGTGATCTTGGCCAAAGGCTTGGCTTCAATCCATTTAGTGAAGTAATCAATGGCTACAATCAGGAACTTTCTTTGTGCCGTGACCATGGGGAAAGGCCCAAGTATATCCATTCCCCACATAACAAAGGGGATGGGAGAGTTGATAGAAGTCAACATCTCGGGGGGTTATCGAACAACAAGTGCATGTTTCTGATAACGATCACACGTCTTCACATATTCTTTGGCATCGACCATCATATCTGGCCAATAGAAGCCTAAACAGGTTATCTTATGAGCCAGTACTCTGCTCCCCAAGTGTTGCCCACAGATACCTTCGTGTACTTCTTCAAGAGCCAGGCGTGCCTCATCGGGCCCGAGACACCTTAAGTAAGGAACCACGTAAGATCTTTTGTACAAAATTTCATCAATCAAGGAGTATATCAGCGCTCGAACAGCCAACTTTCGCGCTTCAGTCACATCATTTGGGAGCCAACCAGTTTGGATATGGGCCTTAATGGGATCTATCCATGACGTCCCCAGCCCTAAAGGAGCTACAAGCTTAACATCAATGCTCCATGTTCTCAAAACACGGAAGTATACGCTTCTTGAACTTTCCTCTATATCAGATGAAGCAAACTAAAACAACGCATCTGCCTTAGCATTTTCCTCCCTTGGGATATGCTTAATATGACATTCATCGAATTGAGTCATCACAGCTCTTACTAGGCGGACATACTTAGCCACTGTATCATCTCTCGCCTCAAACTCTCCCTTGACATGACATATGACCAACTTCGAGTCCCCACAGACTTTTAAGTTCTTGACTCTCAATATCCGTGCTAGGCCGAGACCAGCTATTAGGGCTTCATATTCTGTTTCATTATTCGTAGTTGGGAAGTCTAGCTTCATAGCATATTCAATAAAAAATCCATCGGGGTTTTGAAAAACGAGCCCTGCTCCACTTGAATTTGTTTTTGATGCCCCATCAAAATAGAGAACCCAATATTACTTTTGCTCAACATCCTTCTCTTTGTCCCCTTTATCACCTTCTGTGTTTGGAGGTATAGTATCATCCGGCCCCCTCGACTTCTTGGTTGGGTATGTTAGACGAACTGACTCGTTTAACTAATCACATTTAATCACATCTTTTGTTTAACTGTTTTATGTCAGTCGACATGATTTTAAATATTTCATTCCGTGAAAAATATGATTTATATGTCTTTTAAACATTTTTATAAAATATTTGCGATACGATAAAATCAAGAAATTTAATTTATTATTTTCAAAATATTTTTATAATTTATAGTTGGATTTATTGAATGAATTTATATTTTAAAATGATTATATAATCATTACTTTCATATTTAGCATTATCTTTATGTTCAAAAATTATTTACAAGATTTTTTATTTTTATCCAAAATGAAAAGCAAATCAATTTTTTTACAGTAAAATCACCCATTTACCCGTGGGTTGTAAAACCCCCAACCCAGTCTAAACCCTAGCATAGAAAAGAGCGAGAGTTTATTTCAACTTCAACTATTGCTATTTCTCGATTGTTACCAGTGATTTGCAATAGGTGTGTTAATGTCATTTTACCGTTTCTACTCTTATTTGCGTAAGTATTTTATGTTGTTATGCAATTATTTTTTTTGATTTTTGTATTGTTGTCAGCAATGGAGGAAGCCTTGGAGAAAGTGACACAATCTATAATTTCAAAATTGAAGGAATGTCGATTATCACTATCTGAGGAGATTGAGACCTTACACAAAAAAATTGACAATATTAAGCCAACGGTAATTCGATAAATGTTTTATGTTTGTTGTTTAAACATTTAGGTCTAGCTCCCGGGTTTTTATTAGGTAAGGAAGTAAACATTCATGACCACTTGCTTCCGTTCGTTTTAAAAACTCGGAAGCACGATTAGAAATGAAAGTGAAACTATTTTACTTACCTTCCACTTGTTTTCCACCATTTTTAAAACTTGGGAGCAAGGGGTTATCAATAACTGATGCGCCCGTATTAGTTCCTTTTGTACAGGTACTGTTGCCTGAGACACCCACCCTGGATTGGGTTATAAGATGCCTTATTTATGAATTGTGCCATTTTTTTACAATTTAAATTTATGTCATTTAGGTCCTTTTTTCAAAAATTACAAGGCATAGGGAGTTGAATTGAAGTGTGATTGTTAAAACTAAACCCCTATGTATAATTCCCAAACAGGGCCTGATATCAGCCGAATCGAACATTCCCAAACAGGGCCTGAGATCAGCCGAATCGAGCATTCCCAAACAGGGCCTGCGATCAGCAGAATCGAGCATTCCCAAACAGGGCCTGAGATCAGCAGAATCGAGCATGGCGCCGAGAAAGTTTGGAATTATTGGTCTGCCATCACCTTTTTCTCCCTCCCTCTTTTACCATCTTGCAGGCCGTCTCTATTGCCGTCTCCCCGACCGCATGTTTGATAGGTACATCAATCTACCCGCCTCTTTATCTTTCCAATTATCGAGGTGTGGTGTCTATATTTTTTTAAAATTGTAAAAAAACAAAGGAAATGAAATTAGATTTTAATGTAATTCAAATTTGATTGTTGTAGTTGCGCAAGTTTGATGTTAGTTTGTTACATTATTTTGATTCTGCTAGCCTCTAAATTTGTTTGACGTTAGTTCTTTAATTTTGAATTGTTATAACTTTTTAGCCTTGAGATGGAGGAACCGGAAGAGAAGAAGTTTAGAATTGTGATGTCATCGTCGAGGTGTCTCAAGACCTTGAATGAAGGTACTTGTGAGAATATGTGCTTGCTATATTGATTAGTGATTTACGATTAATTTACATTGTTTTTAGTTTAATATCTGAAAACATTTAATTCTTTTAAGTATGAAAAATTGTGTTGTTTATCCGTATTGTCAATTATGGTCCATCAGGGCTCACTAGTAGGTTGCTAGTGAGCTCAAGCTCCTAAGTTCCTCATTTGGTAGAAAAGCATATTTGCACCTAGCCATTTAAAATAGACATTCCCATGCATGAACACACAATCACATAAATGTCCTACTACGATGACATTAACTTATTAGGCTAAAACCAAATCAATACGGATTTAAATAGCAATGTTCACTAGTAGGTTGCTAGTGAACATTAACTTATTTGGTATTGGTATGGCAATGCCAATACCAATCAATGTTGATGGAAATAGTAATTAGTTGACTTAATTCACTTTAACTTTAACTAAAGCTGTCATAGGAGAATATAATCACTGATAAAATCCTTATTCAGATTATACATTATAATCCTTCACTGAAAAATTATAAATTAAAAGTGTAGGAGGTTTTGTTTGGAAGGGGGGGGGGTCTTCTCATACTTTGCACCCCGATAAAATCCCCCTGGTTAACACCTTAGGACTTGGGGTGTCTTTCGTAACCCATACATAAGCAGCTGGGGCCTGCTTTGGGCATTTGTTAAATGACCGAAAGGTTCGCAGCTCTGCATCTCCAAGGAACCTCAGGGTACTCAACCTGAACTTTGACTACGACTTCATTGGTCATTCTCAAAAAGAATTTGGACTTACAATTTAGCAAGATTTGGATTGGCTGACATTGCTATGTAGATTGTAGCTAAACTTAGTGGCGGAAGTTTTGAGGTGATTAGAGTACGAGAGGTGGTAAGGAGAACATGGTTGTCACGGCGGTAAGTCGAGGCGAGTCGATGGACCCCGGGCACTAGTCGACTAAAAAATAATACATTATTATAAATATATAATTATATATAATATATATATATATATATATATATTATGTAATTTAGGTTTCTAACACCTATCAAATGTTATATTTCAGTACTCAAGGATGAGGACCGGAAGAAACTGCATATATAAGATAAGAGGGATACTAACAAAGCAAATTAGTTGACTAGTGGATTATATGATTATTGTAAACCTAAACTACAGAATTATATATTTGTATTTCTGAAGAATTATATATAAATTTGATTATTTGATGCAACTTACAAGAGCAAACAAAAGAATGCAGAATGGTCAAAATTAACCGCAGATTGCAGAAAAGAGCAGAATGTAAAAAGAGTGCAGTTCTAATGCAGAAACATAGCAGAATGTAAAAAAGATGCAATTCTAATGCAAAAAAACAGCTGAAAAACAGAGCAGGAAAACAGAAAATTATATAAAATATTCTGAACACAATTAACTGCAGAGTTATAATTAAAAGAACTAACAAGTGTTTTATGGGTTTAAAAGTAATCTGGGCCGGGTTTTGACCGGCTTTTGATCGGGTTTGGGTCAAATTTAAAACCAGTCGAGGATCCAAAAGACTAGTCGACCCGACTAGTCGCCCAGTCGACTGGTCAGTCGACCAGTCGGGCGAAATATCCATTTTTCTCCAGTCAACTACTCCAGTCGACTAGCCATTCTCGACTGCTCGACTAGTCGAGCGCCGGTTGTGTCGCGACTAGTCGAGTGCCGTGACAACCATGAAGGAGAATGGTGAAACCTGTTTCTGGGACAACATTGAAATAGTTTTTTCAATAGAATATAGTACTTTAAATATAAAGCTTTATAATTTGATATGTGTATGTGTATTACAGTAAATTAAATAAATTAATGTAAAGTTTTATTGTGGAATGTAATATAAGAAACAGCTAATTTATGGTGAAAAGAGTTTTAAGAAGTAAAAACAAGGCGGGGTCATATGAGGAAGGGAAGTTAAAAGAAGGGTATACACCAAAAAAATCTATCCGGGCCCTAGATGTTTCTGCCTTTCTCTCCCCTCGTAAATTTAAGTCATGCTTTAGGAACCCACAGGACGAGTTTGAGAAGATCATTACCTGAATTCGTCTAGGAGTTTCAGGAGTTTTGAGAAAGGTAAATCTGAGTTCTGTTATGCTGTTTTAATGAATCCATTTGATCGGAATCGGGTGTTACCCTAATATGGGCCATTCTCACCATATCTTTATGTGGGAATGGGACCTATAACAAATTGTGCCCAATTAATCTCCGATTACTAAATTTAGTTTGTACTTAATAGTATTCTTTTTGGGTCTCAGAAGCTTTAAATTTTTAAAATCTGTAACTGTAACATGGTTGTAAAATATAATTGCATAAGAACTTTTGTAGTGGTAAATGTACTTTCAAAATTTCATGATTGAGATGATTGTACTTCTCTGAGATTATTTAATAGTGAATAAATAGGACACTAGGACATTAGAGTATGATTCATCACAAAAATTTCTATAAAATTACTGAATCTACTTTGTTCTAATTCAGCAATTTTTATCATGTAATAGTCTGTCTGTGTCCTACTTTGTGATCCTAAATTCAAGTTATTTTTGTTTAATAGGATTGCATTATTTGCTTTCAGGACTTGAGTTTTAGTTGGCTACATAGCAGTTTTTTATATGCACTAATTTTCCTTTTCTTTATCATTCTGGCATGCAGTAACTGCTGAAATTATCAGGGTTGCAAAAGGCAAGGGCCTCAGAGTCTGGGGTCCTTCCAGAGCGCCAAACCGGCTTGTGGATAGTAATACGAGATTAGCCTCATGCTCTGAAGGTATATATAGCCCGTTATAATAAATTCTAAGTTTTTTTGCCTGCAGAGGGTTTCTCTTAAGAGTTTCGAATTTTGGTGGAAGATTGAGGGCAAGATTTCTTTGATCAGAAAAGATGAATGATTTGGGGTTGTCCCACTCCCATAATAAACATAAAGCTTGTATAAATATGTGGTAAATGGTGTATGAGTTAAATGACTTGTGTTGATGCCTATCTACAGTTCATAAACTTGTGTCTTTAAACCCTGATAACTCCGTTGCGATGCGGTTATCAGCTACTATGTTATTTTATACTTAACCATGTTGGCATGTCTGCCTGTTTTTAATCATGTTGTGTTGGTATGTCGAAGTCATGTAAGAAAAGTCTTCATCCTGCATTTTGTAGTCTCTGGAATTGAACAAAATGGATTGGTTCGCAGCCTATAATTCTACACTCTGTGATCTTATGCTATGTCATGGATTGGTTACCTTGCTGTTGGAGGTTTAAATTACGGGATCCTTGTTTTGGCATCAGAAAAGTGAAAACTGAAATTAAGCACAGGGCTGCTTGTTGGTGAAGGGGTTGGTAAAACCTGGGACGTGGCTTTATAGGCCATGGTCGCTCTGTTCACATCTTGAAAGATGATCACCGGTATTGTAAGTTTTGAACCCCATGCTAATATTCGGGAAGGGCGTGTTAGTGGGTTAGCAGTTGGCTGATTGTTCTTGAAGACCCAAATCCCAATACTGGTTGTTGGCATGATCATCTCCTTGTGCAAAGTTTTGCATGCATGAGATATTGAAGATCTCAAATCTTAGAATTGCTCGAAGTTGAACTGTCTGATATTAAACTGTCTACAATATAAAAGCCTCAAGGTTGTAATTTAAATTGTTACCTGCTGATCTGCTTAAACTTTTTTGTGTATGTTTTGTCATTTAGGATCAAGCACTTGCGACAATATTAAGCTGTGTGTTTACGAGACAACAGTTGATGTGCTCAGCTCCACTGAAGTCGTAGAGGAGATCGTTTCTGGTTGTGAAGTGGCTGACGTCAAGATTGAGATTAAAGTTGTTAATTTAGGAGGCAGAAGACCTTGAGCTGGGACGAACTAGGGTGCAGAATATTTATTCTTCAGCTACTGTTTTTGGTTCTCCTGAAACTTCCTTTTTTTGTATTCAATATCACCGGGGGGAAGTCTGATGGCGGAGAAATGTCCAGTAGGATCACTTGTAACAATTGTGTTACAAACAATAGTGAGCAATTCAAAGTCAGGTAAGTTGAGCCAGGTGTCGGTGAATATAGTTAAATTGCTGGCTGTGAACACTCTAAAGCAAATTAAATCTGCCTTGAATTGCCTAATTAGGATTGAGATAGATATATTTGCGTAGTGCATTGATCTTCAATACCAAGTACAGATAGAATAGCAAAGGTTCGTTGAGAGTTCTGATAACATATTAGCAGCATTGTTGACGCAATTAAACTTACTGCTTCATGCTTTTCTTCTGCTACTATTTTTGGTTTTCTCTGGAAAGTGGAAACTCCCTTGCCATTTTCAGTCTTATATTACTCTTTTCTTTCTCCTTTACTGCATTTTTAATACTATACGTAATACGTCTATGCCTTTGTTTTGTTAATGTCGAAGTAAAGAAGGAAATTAAACTTGCACAAATAAAAATAGGAAAAATGTTAGTAGCTGAAAAGTAGCTGAAAAGTTGGAGTTTAACCTAATCTTATTTTTGAGGCAGTGAGTTTGTCGTGTTTAAGTATGTATGCCAAGATTTATTGTTTTAACTATCATACTTTAACTAAAATAACTTTTTCTACTTTTTACAAGCTAGCTACGTTTTTTTTTATTTTTAATTATTGTTTACGTTGCTGTTTACTTGTTATAATATTATTACATTTACATAAAAATCATTTTTACTTTTTGCAGTTTTCTAGTTATTATACCTTTTCTTAATCTATATACCAATAACTGTAGTTTGTTATATTCATAAACAAAACTATAATTTTGTTTTTAGTAGCAAATATAAAGTTATATTGTCATACTAAATAGATATTATAATTGTTCTTCTAATTATGTAATTTTTGATTTTATATTATATCGCTCTATACGAACCATTTGACTTGATGTGACTTCAACTTTAACCTTAAATTTAAAATTATTTTCTCATTATTTAGAAAAACTGAAAAATACATAATAAAGTAAATTTGATATACTATCTAATAATATAAGTTTTGTAATGTTTTCAATAATATTCTAAATGAAATTTTCGGTCTAGTCAACTTGATCATAAAACGTAAAATAAAATAATTTGGGATGGAGGGAGTTGTATAACATAATTATTTGTAATTTAAAATATTATATGTATAAATATTATATGCATAATGAGATTGAAATTGACTACAGAAATTCTTATTTGTATTTTTGGCTTTCGATGGAGCAACCCATTGACAAGCAGTTTCAGAATCTCTCTCTTCTCGGAACCAACCAACCAAGTTTCGGGATATAAGAACGGTATTTTTAGTGTGTGCTCATGTGCACATAATAAATACGAAAATTTATAATTTTAGGCCAATTTGATGGATGAAATTGATGTAAATGCAGAAGAGTTCATCACTATTCACTATTATAAAAACTGAAACAATCAAATTTACTTAATACTATAAAATTTTGCGCTTATATGATATAAGGATTTCAATATCCTCCAGGCTTTTTAAACGCCTTGATGAAGGTACCCTATGTTTTGTATTGGTAGTAGCCAAACTATTATTCGGTTGGTGTTTTTCTTCACAAATTTTATTGTGCCTCAGTATTTGTCTTTTTGACTTTTACACACATTTTAATGTATTTTCATTTGCTAGTTAAAATATGATTAATTTTTTTTGAATTAAAATATAAGTCGTCTACTTCTATTTACAAAAAGAAAATTTTATAAATGATAATTTTACCTAACCGGTTAAAACATATTTGTAATGTGTACAAAAGTTTGCAATGTGTGCAAAAGTCAAAACGTCCAATAAAAAAAAGAGGGAGTAACTTGAGTAACTTAAAAATGTTTTTCACACCCTGTTGTCACTTTTTACAATGGTTAAAATTCAGTGCTCTTTTTGCTACAGTCCTGAATCCTAAGTTCCCAACTTCTCATGCTCAATTACAAAATAAGCTAGTCTAACTAGTGTGTACGAGAGTGAGCTTAGATCACTTATTAGGCCCGCAAGGGTTGATGTGGTTTGCAGAATACTGCGTGAGTCTGTAGGGTTTAGTCAGTATAATATACACGCGGCTGCGGGTTATTTACGATAAAAAAACATTACAATGAGATTAATTAAGAGAGGCCAGAGAGTTTTTTCTGCACTTCTTAAGGTGAATTCGCAAAACAATAGGGGTAAAAAGAGGGTACAAAATCTATCTCAGAGAATTGATAGTCAAAATTATATTCTCTGATCTATCAAATATTCATCAATATATAATATTTGAAACCTGACGAGTTTATTGGCTATATTATTACTTTGAATGCTATGTTAAATTGTTATTAGTGAAACCTGTGCGGGGGATTTTGGGGTCCAGAGAGATCCTTGGCCCCTGAAATTTTAGTGCTAGGGGTGAGCAAAATCGGATATCCGGCTTTAAAATTAAAATCGGATATCTGGCTTCTTGGAGCGCTAAAATTACATTCTGTATCCGAATCCGATTTAACCGAATATCCAGATATTCGATTTAACCGGACCGGAAATCGAATTATCCGGATCCATTTAAAACTTCCATTTTTTAAAAAAATTATGATTTACGAGATAAGTAATACATATTCGAGTTCTGAACTGATGATGCATGAAACTATACTTTTGTCATCATATTATTAGTTGGGAAAAATAGTGACACGTAAATTAATTTAATATAAATATTGATTGTAAATTAGCGAACATGATAAATATAAATATATTTCTTATTGCACACTTATATTAAATTTGTTGATATTTATTTTTTAGAATATTCGCCAAACATAAATTATTATTTCTTATCATCACTTATGTCAAATTTGCAAGTATGGTCAATATAAACTTGTTAATATTGATATTACACACTTATATCAAATTTTTTGATGATATTAATGAAGGAATGATGAGTAAATTAGATATTAAGCTGAAGTTTTGAAAGCCCCAGAGAGAAACCGTCATAATGTCGCTAAATATTTTTTTTAAAAAATCTAAAATAAATATAATTTATCATGTATTTATATATATAATTTGATTTTTATTAAAAAAAGTAAAAACCGAATCGGATCCGGATATCCGGTTTTATGAAAAATTGTGATCCGGATCCGAATTCGAATATATACAAAAACACCGGATCGGATATCCGGTCAAAATTATTCGGATCAGATATCCTAATTGTCGGATTTTTTAAATTGGATACCGGATCGGAAATTCGGATAATCCGGTTTTCGGACTTTTATGATCACCCCTATTTAGTGCACAGGCCGTGCAGTAATTTTATTACTGATATTAATTTTAGTGTTAGGAAAATTAGATCACCGTTTGATAATTTTTTTAAATTTATGCATATTTTGAGATAATATATATAAAAATAATGATGATGAAACTGATAGTTAACAGTTTTTTCCAAAAGTACGGTGACATGCTTTTGATAACAGGACCAAAAGCGTTTTTACAGAACAAATACCTTTGATAGTTTTTCAACAAAATACTGTTGTAGATTTGTGCAATATTAATACCAAAAGGATCCTTAATTAATTTAGCAAAAAAAAAAAAAAAAAAAAAGGATCCTTAATCTTAGTGTGTGCAGTGTGCTCATGAAAATATTACCGAAGAAAGGTCATATAAATCATATATGCTGATGATTGGTATGAGTTGATGATTGATTGAGTGATATTTAATGAATTGATGATTAATTTGTTTGTTTATTTTTTTAAGACGAATTAACAATTCGATATATTTTCTCTACTATTTAGTTGACATTTTACTGTTTGATAAACATTTTTAAGTGTTCTGATGACAATAACTAATTATTTTCGATTACTTTTGTTTTTGGATGAATTTTTTTTATTAATAAAAGAAATTTGAAAAATATTAGAATTATATGTACAATCAAACCACACTTAAAATTTACGAAAAAAATATGCCAAATATCTAAATTAAGTGAAACATCTCTGAGTAGTACTCCCTCTATTTTTTATTACATGACTTTTGACTTTTATGCACACTTTTCTAAGTGTTTTGACTGCATAGTTAAAATAATATTTTTTAATTTTTTCTTTTTGTGAATAAAAACATATAACTAAAACTTTATTTTAGAAAAAAAAAATTTAAAAATATTATTTTATCTATGCAGTCAAAGTACTTAGAATTTTGTACAAGAAAGTCAAACGACATATAAAAAAAATAGAGGAAGTATTACGATTTTTCTGCCACAGGCCCACACTAAGCACAAACTTATATAAATTTAGCTTGTTTTTATTGGGCAATACTTTTTAATGATGATGAACCCTCTACATTTATAACAAATATATAAATCAAAGAATTCCAAATTTTATAAGTTTTAGTGCCTAGCATAGCATGTGCCGATAGTCACACAAATCCTTTGTCTAGTTTATTATGTTGACTTTATTATGTTGACTGTTGATTCATGTACTTGACTAGTAAGTTATGGGGTTAAGATATTTTCTTTGGGCCGGGCTGGATAGTTGTTTTGGAGTACTTTTAGCTTTTGCTTCTTTTTTTCCCATGGAAAATTTTAGTACAATTCAATTCGAAATCAAATAGTAAATTCGATACCTTTTTTGTCGCCACCAATAAAGTTTCGAACTCCAATAAAAATTCGGATTAGGAAATCATCCGCACCGACTTTGGCCTATATATAAAAAATAACTTGTAAAATCTCTCTGTGATCTCTCTCCCGGTTTCTGTAATCTCTCTCTGTAATCTCTCTCCGATCTCTCTCTGTCCTCTCTCTCCCGGTCTCTCCAATCTCTATCTCTCTGTAATCTCTCTCTGTCCTCTCTCTCTGCAATCTCTCTCTTGGTGGTGATGGAGCAAGCCATGGTGAAGGAGTTTCAGAATCTGTCTCTCTCTCCTCCGCAACCCCCGGAGGAGGAGAAGCTTTACTCTCTCCCTCTTCGACTCTCTTTCCCTCAAGGTGAGTTTCTCGAGATGGAGAAACTGAAGCCTCCAGAGAAGCAGTTTCACAGTATATCAGTTACCTTTTCCTTCAGGTGGCGAAGGACTGTCGATGACGGTACTTTTCTTATTTTCTATCCACTTTGCTTTTTTAATTTAAATTATTTTAAAATTATTATATTGTAGTATTGCATGTTTACGTGTATGACGCGTCCTATTTTTTTTAATCAGGCCTTTTAAAAAAGCATCTCCAATGACAATCCCTAGATTACAATTTTACGTTCAGTGCGGTGTTTTAGTTTTAACTAGGATGTGAATTAGTGTTGACACGAAAGAAATAATCAAAGTAAGTAATTCCTCCGTTTCAAAATATCAAAATAAATATTTCGATATGCTCTAAGAGTAAGGTACAAATTTGAACTCGTAGAAAATTGATAGTCAGAAATATATTATATGATTTGTGGTCAATACTATAATATTCGAAACCTGAGGAGCTTATATAAATATGTTCTATTTTACTAGTGAAATCTATGAACTAATTTTGCTATTGTGCTGTGATGTGCAGTAGCTAAGGCTTTTGACAGAAATGCAAGGGCCATGCAACTCATTGTCTGGGGTCCTGGAATATTGCCAATCAAAGTTGTGAATACTACAACTACATTCATCCCACCTCCTAAAGGTATGTAGCTTGTTTCTTAAAATTTTAACATTTTTCTTATCAGATGGTTTTTACTTTTTAGTGTGGTGATCTTCTTGTGCAAATATTTGACATGCTTGAGATAATGAAGGTCTAATTAGGGTCAAACTCTCTGATATTTGATCGTCCATGTTAGAATAGCCTTGGGTTGTGAAATTTTAATATATTTTTACTCTGATATTCTGATCTGCAGTATATTCTCAAACTAACTATTTTATGTTTTGTTGGTCAGAATACAACCGTGTACCTTGGTCAGGATGCAACCATGCATGCAGTACGGAGTTGATGTATCACGGGAGAGTTGTTGAGCTCATCGGCACCATTGAGTTGGTTAAGCAGATGATTTCAGATTATGATGGTTCTGGGGTCGACATTGAGTATAAAATTGTGTTCTAGGGGGCCAGATACCGTGAGATGGTGCAAGCTTAGAGTAAATTATGTCCTCAGTGCCGAGGTTTAAGTTAAATGTTAGTAATTTATGAAATGTACTTTCATGGTTTGTAGGTACAATATGGTGATGTTCAATTCAGAAAACATTGAGTTCACCTTCCATACTTATAAGTTATAACCCATATGTATAAGAATTCAGAGTATTTCATGCTTTCCTATTCCAGCCTTTTCTTGGTTGAGTATTTCATATTTTTGCATTCTCTTAAGCTATGATCAGAAGCCATTTAAATAACTTTTGTCTACATATATCCAAAAGTCTGTGTTTGGGTATACAAAGAACTTAAAATAATGATGATATATGGTATCCAAAATAATAAAAATTTGCTTTTTCTGAATAAGTTCGATCTCAGAGCTACATCCGTACTAAAATTAGATCCTAAAACTGGATTAAGCCTCAAGTTCAATCGCCATTCAACCATACATGATTGTCTTCAACTTTGCTACCTATATTTGCAGAGCTAAGTCTGGTTGTTGCGTATCCACCAGAACTCCAGAAGTTTGCCTCACGGGAGACCCTGACGACTGATGACAGCTGTAGGCGAGGACCTATACTATCCTAAAGATGTATTCCATAATTGGAAAAAGTGTGATCAATTTTGGGTGTTAATGTACCTTATGCTGCTGTTCCAAACGTAAAAAGTACAAAACTATTACATGATTTAGGTTTTAAGATTCATGTGACTGTTGACGACATTTTGTCTTTATTTCAAGTTATATACATGTATTTCAACTGAAATGGTTACTTTGAACATAAAAATAGTGAGTACTTTAACGTCTGGAGCTTTCATATTTGTCCCATATCCAGCTAATTTATCGCAGGATGTTGTTTCAGGTGTACTTTTGTCTCCTGAAGAAGTGTGTTGGCATGACCTGACTGGTTCAGTGGACCAGATTAAGGGCAAATGTCCGTCTACTGATGCACTGGGTATGTCCCATGGTCTCCTTTGTTGTAAATCTCACTAACAAATATAGCAACATAGAAGCAAGTGTATAAAGAATTTAGCAAGTTTAGGCCAAGTTGTAAAAAAACTAAGAATCTAACTGTTTAAGCTGGTACATCGTTGGGGACGAAACATATATAGTAGTTTGGTATGCGACGTCCTCTGCCTTGTGTAAGAAGGATCTCAGCTCTGATAATTATTCGAAAAATCAACCAGCATCTCTACATTTGGTGTACCCCAACTTAAAATTTGGCCAACGTCTATAAATGAAAACCCCAAAACTTGGTATTAGGTAACACCACATCAAAGACATACAAAAATAAATCTTTACCTGATTTAAGAAATACATGTCTTTCACACTACAATGACACAATATCCAAGCATTAAGTGGCAGTTAAAACTTAAAACGGAATATCATAATCACTTAAATACGAATATGAAATAACTTGAGTACATGTTAGTTTTAAATTTTACATTCTACAGCATTGCAGAAGAACAAAGATGGTCCCAAGAACCACATTATGAATACATTATGTGCACTAGCCAATTATTTCACAACCAGCATGATTGCTACAAAATTTTGAAGTTTTACATACAAAATAATGCCTCCATTCAATTCTGCCAGGAAACACTCAACATGGTAATTCCTTCAAATATTTCTTATCAAAGTATCTTAATAGGTCCATAACAAAATGAAATGAAAATGGGTACAGGAAACTAATTTTAAGTGCCAAGGTCTGAGGAGATCCTTAATGTTCACATTACCTGGGCCAAACTAACAAAATGAACTTCCATGTATTTTTAACTTCCTCTATGTTCAC
Organism: Apium graveolens; assembly: GCF_009905375.1. Lineage (NCBI taxonomy): Eukaryota > Viridiplantae > Streptophyta > Magnoliopsida > Apiales > Apiaceae > Apium > Apium graveolens. The sequence goes on from NC_133653.1 coordinate 271,907,999, forward strand.
ACAAAAATATGAAATTTAAAACTTTTTCTTTGTAAAGCTTGATTTTTTTTAATTTAATTTTTCTACAGATTACTAGTAAGACAAGTTTATTTACAAGTATGTCAAATAATTTAAATCCAAATATTATAAATTACATTAGAAGGTGTATTAAGTATCAATCATGATTTTAGAAGAATTATTATGTGTACTCTGGTGTCAAAAAATAAATAAATTATGTGTGTACTCTGTAGTTGTAAACTTAATACTTGTAAAGGTTAATCATCTCATGAAATCTAGATACTTCATATCTGTAGAAAGTGCTCAAGTACGCTCAAGTATGATCAATATGCCAGTGTCTATAATATGCCTTATAATGTAAGACTTTCAATAATTATTTGTGTGTTTTATTGGTTAGTCTGAGAGTTATTAATACTGTTTATTTACATAATTTGTATAGGTTAACAACTGAGTGCTTCTTATAATACCATAACTAGGGGGATGGAGGGAACAAAATAAAATTCAGTCAACACAAAAATTCTACTAGATATTGTAAGCAAGAACTGGACAATTCCAAACAATATTTACAAGGATAATATTAAATTTTACAGAGAATAAATACCAGTCATCAGATATTCGAGTGGGGTAAATGTTAGGTTAGTTCTGTAACTCTTTCCATCTCTACTATTTTTCATCAACCCAAAGCAGGAGAGTCTTGGATTACAATCCTTTGAAATGATGAAATAAAGTAACATTAAGTTAGTAAAATAGAAGCACCAAGATATAAAAGGTTTAAAATGACCAAAATAATCCTAACAGTTTAATTACGTCATGAAAGACTATCCTGTAAGCATTAAGATCATGGTACAGAGCAGGTCCCTCATTGTACAATACTCAAGAGCTTGTGCAATATTTAAAGCAGCCCTACATACTTATAAAATAAAACCGAAATCTATTTTAGATTAATATGTCAACACACAGACTGAAGAATTTCACTGCATAACTGATTTAACATATATAATTCTAGTAGCTACCAAACATCTATGCTTAGCTTTTGTTGTAGTGCCACAAATTTGATGTTGTGCCCCAAGATTGTGAAAGATAAAAAGATAATCTTTAACTTTGAGTTGTTTACATCACCCATACTGCCAATACGCCTTTGATAAATGTTAGATACATCTATGATTTACATACTGGACACTTAATAATTCACATCTTTCTGAAAGCTAAAAAATGCGGAAAATGTTTTCTAGGAAATGACATTTTCATGGGAAACAAACGGACCTCTAAGTTTAAAAAAGAATCAGCTATACATTGATACAGATGATTAATAACCCGTAATAAACTGCTACGAGAGGATGCACCATGAGAAATTGGTATGGCCCTCCTACCATCAAGCTCGTAAAGTTGTCATACAGATCATCATATAATAAGTTGGATAACTGCATAAATAAGGAACTTGTAGGCAGTAGGCACTATATTGTTTGTGGAGATATTCAAAAAATTTCATGTCTGTGGTGATGTGTGATTCAGAGAGAAGGGGAGAGAATGAGAGATTCACCATCCACACACGAGAAGCATATAAAATGAGTGTTGAACATCATCTGGGCATGTACATCAAGAGATCATGATAAACGAAAATAAGTACAATCGAATAACAAGGTATTGCAGAGTCAAAAATGCAAGATATAGGGTGAAAATATAAAAAGTATTCCACAAGAGAAATGGTAGCAACAAGCATTTAAAGTTCTTGAAAAATTAATTCTTATTCAAAATATAATACTTATAATAAATACAATACATTACAAGTAGAACCCCAATTTAAAAATTAGGGTTTTGATTAAAAAATCCAAAATTTAAATATGCTTATAAATGTTAATCTACTATAGTTACTCACTGAATTTGTGTTCAAAATAACCAATCAAGCCAACCAACCGACCTTATCCACTCATCAAATTGGAGTTTTAAATGGCCAAATTGGGATGAGTACTTGAGAGGTAAAAGCCCAGAGAACAGAGTTGAGTAACTGGGTGAGTAGAGGACCATATTTAGGGTTTCTAATTGTGAGATTTGAGAGAGAGAGAGAGAGAGAGAGAGCTGTGAGAGAGAGGGAATCGAGAGAGATGATATGAGTGTGTTTACTTTAATTTAATGCATCTGAATGTAAAGGGGGAATAGAAAAATGGGTAGGGAGGGAGTCAAAATTTGGTTAAAGGGGGAAATGAATTTGGGAGGTCGCGCGTTCATTTTTTAAAAAGTGAAATTAAGACATCGGTTTTCAAATAAATGATGTCTTAAGAATAAAAAGATATCGAATAAATGTGGGGTGATGTCTATTATCCTTTAGACATCAGTGGCATCAGTGACCGATGTCTAATGTGTGATGTCTATTAACATTTTTCTAGTAGTGCATGCTCCCCAGTCAGCATCACAGTATGCATTTAGTTTGAATGTAGAGGTAGCAGATAGGATATACCTTGACCACATGTGCCTTTAAGGTATTTGAGAAGTTTGACAACAGCTTGGTAATGACATTCTTTAGGATTAGACATGAACTGAGCCAGTGTATTAACAGTGTATGTAATATCTGGCCTGGTTATGGTTAAATAGATTAGTCTCCCTATCATTCTTCTATACAAAGGCACATCTGGAATATCCGGCTGATCTTGAGTGTCCTTGAGAAGATTATGGTTTTGCTCTATAGGTATTATAGAGGGTTTACAATTACTGAGCCCTATATCAGATAACAAGTCTTGGGTATATTTGTTTTGATGTAGATAGATACCTGCAGATGATCTAGCCAGTTCTATCCCCAAGAAATATTTGAGATGACCTAGATCCTTATACTGAACTGAGAAACAAGAAATTGTTTAACAGAGTCAGAGTGGTGTTGTCACTTCCAGTGAGGACCATGTCATCTACATACACCAGAAGAACAGTAATAAAGGAGGAGTTAGTGAATACAACATACTGTTATCACTGTGAGACTGTTTGAATCCAAACCTGACCAAGGCAGCTGCTAGTTTTAGGTGCCATTTCCTAGGGGCTTGTTTGAGTCCATATATGGACTTGAGCAGTTTTCATACTAGGTACTGAGAGGGATACCTATTTAGCACTTGTGATGGAGGAAAATAACCAGGAGGTAAAGTCATGTATACCTCTTCCTCCAACTCACCGTGTAGGAAAGCATTATTCACATCTAGCTGAGTTATATTCCATCCCTTCATTGCTGCTACCGTGAGCACCGTTCTTAAGGTTTTAATTTTTACTACAGGAGCAAAGGTTTTGAAATAATCTACTCCTGCAGTTTGAGTGAAACCTTTTGCTACAAGTCTAGCTTTTAGTCTTTCAACTGATCCATCTGACAGATACTTTACTTTGTAAATCCACTTGCAGCCCACAACTTTCTTGGTTTTAGGTAGAGGTGTAACAACCCAGGTCTTGTTGGCTTCAAGAGCTGCCAACTCAACAGACATAGCAGTGCACCATTCTGGGTATTGAACATCTTGTTGATAAGTGTATGGTTCTGGAATTTTAGCAACAGTAGCTAGAAAGGAGGTGTATGAGGGGAGAAAAGATGGCATATTGGAGAGATGAACTTGATTACTCTGGAAAGGGACTCCAACATAGTCTTTGTACTTCACTGGGACTTGTTTGGACCTAACAGGTCTGAGAGGTGCAGGTGGAGTAATAACTTGAAGGTTGGGATCAGGAGGAGAAGTTTCAGTAGGAACAGTAGGAGGAGTGGATGGTGGTGAGGCTGTTTGGGAAGAGTTGTTTGTAGATGAGACCTCTGATTGTAAAGGTTCAATATCTGCATATTGGTTGAGTTGAGGAAACCACTTGTTATTAAGTTAGGATGTGATACTTCTGAAGGGAAAAATGTGTTCTATAAACTGAACATCTCTATAGATAATAAATTTCCTTGATTCTAAGTCCAGGACTTTATACCCTTTTGTAGCATAGGGATAGCCAAGGAACACCCCTTTAATGGCGCTAGGGCTGAATTTATCAGAATGCTTAGGTAAAATAGTAGCATAGCAAAGGGAGCCAAAAATTCTGAGATGAGAATATTGAGGCGTTTTATCATACAGAATCTCATAAGGAGATTTTCCTTGAAGAAGAGGGGTAGGGGTTCTGTTTATCAAGTATGTGGCTGTCATGAGACAATCCCCCCAAAACTGTAATGGAAGACCAGCATGAGTCCTTAAGGCTCTAGCTACATTTAAGAGATGTCTGTGTTTCCTCTCAACAATTCCATTTTGTTGAGGGGTATAGACACAAGATTTCTGGTAAATTATGCCAAAATTGGACAATGTATGGTTGAGTTCTCTATTCACAAATTCAGTCCCATTGTCGGTTCTTAGAACTTTAGGAATGACACGGAACTGAGTGTTAACATGAATAATAAATTCATGAAGTAAGTTGGGAACTTGAGCTTTATCAGCTAGAAGAAAAATCCAGGTGCTTCTAGACTTATCTTCAACAATAGTGAGAAAATAAATGCAATTACCCTGAGTTTTACACTTATAGGGACCCCATAAATCAACATGTAGAATATCAAACAGAGACAAGCTTTCAGAAGAGCTATTATCAAATTTCAAACGATGTTGTTTAGCAAGATGACATGTATCACAAACAAGTAATTCATGCATTGAACAATTAATATCAAGAAGTTTTAAAACTTTCAGAGGTACATGACCAAGTCTGGCATGTAAAAGTTCTATAAACACAGAGTGAGAAACAACATTATTACAAATGAGAGTATTCTCAGAGTACTTATTTAAAGAGGTTTGATTTAACAAGTACAGGCCATCCTTGAGTCTACCAATCTCTATTGCCTTCCTCCTGGTAAGGTCCTGGAGAGTGCAAATAGAGTTAATAAAGGAAATGGTATAGTTTGAAGTGAACATGAGTTTATAAATTGACAACAAGTTGTAAGTGAAGGATGGCACACAGAGGACTGACTCAAGTATGATATCAGGTGATAGATGAATATTGCCAATGTGAGTAACTATAGCAGTTTGGCCATTAGGTAAATGAAGTTGGGAATGGCAAGGTTGAACATTAGTCAACATATGAACATGAGGTGTGACATGATCAGTTGCCCCAGAGTCTAGAATCCAATGATTTTTAAAACAGGATTGAAGCTCAGAAACATTATTACTTTTATGAAGAAATGTACCTGCAAAGTGCACAGAGTTGGTAGAGTAACCAGTCCAGTTAGCATTCTGGGTATCTAGATGAGTATTCCTCATATTAGCTTGTACCATCTGCATCAACTGATTGTATTGAATTTCTGAGAGACCGCATGTTGTTTCCTTGGAAACAGCTGTCACAGAGTCTCCACTGTAGTTTTGTTTCCCTGAATCCAGGCTTACTTGATCATTAGAGGAGATCTGTTGAGTTGAACTCATTGCTCGAGCATTACCAAATTTAGGCTTGGGTTTAGGTTTACCAAAAAGTTTGTGCCATGATGGATAACCATTAACACAGTAACGCTTCTCTTTGGTATGACCTGTCAAATGACAAACTTCACATACAGCTTAGGACTCGGGACCAAATTTCTTGTTTCCCGGAGAAGGCTTATATCCCGTCATATCAGATCTTGGTTGAGGGTTTCTACTAGGAGTATATTGTGCAGACAAGGCTGTATTTCCAGAGTTTAGATGACTGTAATTAGAGATTTCCCTTTGGTTTTCTTCTTGAAGCAGCATAGCATAAGACTGGCTTAATGTGGGAACAGGTTTCATCATTAGGATTTGTCCTCGAATATGGGTGAATTGATCACTGAGGCCCATCAAGAATAGGTTCAACATACCATCTTGTTCAAAGGCAGCTAGTTTAGCATTAATCCCACAAGTGCATTGGGCACAGGTACAAGTGGGTTTGGATGTTAAACAATCTAGTTCATCAACAAGGGTTTTAAATTTGGTAAAATAGGAAGCAACAGAGAGGTTCCCTTGAGACACCTGACTTAATTCTTTGCGAAGATGAAATAGTTTAGGCATATTGCTTTGAGCATACCGGACTTCTAGGTCATCCCAGATAGCCTTAGCAGAATTCATGTAAACTATGCTATTCCTGATGTCACTACTAACAACATTCAATATCCAAGATATAACCATGTGACTACAACGTTTCCAATGAATTAAAAGACTATTATTTGCAGCAGGTTGAGTGTAGCTACCATCAATGAAGCCCAGTTTAAATTTAGCAGATAATGCAAGTTCCATAGATCTACTCCATTGTGAATAATTATTCTCATTCAGAGTGATATTGGTAAGGTTCATACCTGGATTATCAGATGAATGCAGATAGTATGGATGTAGAGGGTCCATGGTAGTAGACATACTTCCTGTTGAGGTGCTCCCTGATGCAACTGCAGAGTAAGATGCCATTGTTGATAGATCTGATCCAGGGCAGAAGATTTTAAAGGCTGATGGGAATAGAAAGATTGTACCAAGAACCGATTGAAAGCTCTGATACCATGATAGTTTTATTAAAGATTATAAGGTTATAGGTTTGAGTATAGTAATGCAGTAAAGAAGAGAGATATTTGAGAGACGGCTACATTCTCATTCAAAACATAAAATCAGGGTTACTTCCTTTTGAGACTACTTGATACAAATATATATATATTGGAGCCTTACATCCCTGAATTCCACAATTTTAACAACCTGTGTACTAAAGGTCCCCACTAGTATCAACTATTTGTTCTTTTCCTGAATATATACAGCTGTCTTTAATTGTTGTCTTATTAGAATGAATATTGCTAACAGTGATGATGAGAAGTTGAAAAAGGAATGTAAACACTGTTACCATATTGAGATTTGATACTTTGGTGAGCTAAATGATGAAGAAGGAGAGACACTCCAGAAGAAGATTTATATTTACATGTGACAATTGGGAATGCATGCTTTCTTGGAAGTTGTAACTAGGGAAGCCATATATCATGGTCCAGCAGAATTGGGGATGACAATCGTGTCGGTCGAACGGCCGTTTAACAAAAACCGAACCCGAACCCGTTAGATTCGGTTTGGGTTCAAATTTATAGATATCTACCAAATTGCACCTTAATTCCCATAAACTCTAGTGAAGAATTAATATATAGAGGATAAGATTCGAGCAAAGGGCTCATAGGCCTGACAATATTGAAATTTTTGGGGTTGAATTAGAAAATTCAAAGTAGGCAATGAATCAGATTTTTAAGGATGAAACTGTTGGTTAAACAATGTAACAGCCTTGGCCTATATATAGGATACTTATATTGAACCCTATACTGCTGAAAACATGTTTAATCATAGGCCACCCAGAGATCATTAAAAGCATAAGCTTAACCTCGTACCTTACAGGTCTCACTGTTTCATAATCATAGAAATAGGCCAGGGGTTACCCCCACAGTGATTTGGTCATCATGATTTAGTTGTCCCATTGAATCAAGTTCTTGGGATCTCCAGTCAGCAAGGTTGGGTGTCCACCATGACGCCGTTAAGCAATAGGCAATGCCCATTCCTCTCGATGATTTTACAACTATCTCCCGGTCTAACTAGATTCCCTTGGCTTAAACAGATTCGCTCAGTTTAACCATCTGGTTAGTGGATCCAAACATTATCATTTGACTTTACATAGTCAATTCTGATAGTTCTCGTTGAGAATAGTTGTTTAATGGTATTATGTCCTCATCATAGATGTGAGACATACCATTGCATACACAACAATGTGATCCCCAAATTTGCAGATTGATTACACAATATATGCATATTGAAGACACGTTTTCCTTGTCATTTAGGAATATCCTTCCAAAGTGGCTATTCAGCCTTTTTACTGCATTTATTTTATACACCAGACTCGTATTCCATCATGAATCGAGCTAAGTTTAGGATTTTCATGACACGACTGCTAAGTGTGAAATGTATTCTCGAATGACTTTTAAGTTCTTAAAGTCAAATATCTAATTTACATACTATATTCACATAGTACAATTAGATATCTTTTGTATTGTAGTCCAAGCTCATGAGCACATATCATACACCTTAAATCTCATTGCAATCACTTCCAAGTGACCAATTTTCATTGTACTTGTGCATCTACCCAGTTTACCAACTCTGTAGCCTATATCTGATTTTGTACAATTTTAAAAAAAAGTACAACAGACTTGCAATCCTTCTTGAGAGATCCTTGTTCATCTATGCTAGGATAAATATAAATCCATTCTAGCTATGACAACTTTAGCTTCGTTGATCTCTTCAAGATTCACAACACCAACATGTGACATGTATCATCTAAGACTTTTAAAGTCACGAAGATTGTAATCTTCAAATCAAAACTTTTCAATCTCATCAAGATTTCAGAGATGATCCTCTTGTCTAATTACTTTTCGTAATGATCAGACCACTCACATGCAATCAATTATAACTTGCATATCATGTGTAAATAACACATGCACACTTGTCAATTATCTGATTTTGAATCAGTTTAATATCTCATATTGACATATTTCATATTTATGAAATAACTTTACTAGTTATTACTCAAGGCTTCCACTTGTTATTGATATTACCAGTTTTAAGCGTCCCAAATACCAGCAATTTCAATTTACATCATTACCGAGTTTAAGAGTCCTTAAATCGGCAATCCTCATTCATCTAGTTACCAATTTTGAGCGTCCTCAAAATGGCAACCATACCGTTTATTTTGAAGCCATTGATTATCATAACAATATCAAATTTAATATGCCATTATTTTGTGTCTATGTTGTTTCACTCAACAAGATCACCAAAAATACAGACTTTCTACTCTTATTTTATCCAGAGCAACCCTCATATTCACGTAAATAGATTCTGCTCTAAATATCTACTTAGAAAGACCGTCTCAATGTTCATTGATGCACTTTTAAATTTTATAATACGATAATTTTAGTATCATCTTAATGAAATTTATTCTCAAACTTGAGAATATTTCATATAGTATATAAGGTCATCACTTTTGACTATAATATTTTATTATCAGTCTGACCTTTTACTACCTTCCGACCCACATATATTTTCCCAATTTGAAAATTCATTTGGGTCCTAATGCTTCAATCTCGTAAGAAGATCCATATATTTTTCTAAACAAGATTCTGTCAAACAGAACCACTCTCTTTATTTCTTAACATCCTTTCCCCCACAAAGGACATAGAGAGAACATACACAATCCATTTTCTAGTATGTGCTAGAAAATCTTGATTTACTGACTTCTCAATAATAGTCAAATTTTGTCTTGATATATTCACTTATCAAGAAATTATACGAGAAGCGCATTGCTTCTATTAAATTTACAGGTTGACCTTCAAGCAAATTATCAAGACATTCGGGACTAGCAATTACCCAAGTCTTTTGCTCTCTACAGGTTCATCCTCACGTTCATCCAATAAGTCGTAAGTTCATTTAGATGACTTTTAATTACAGATATACTAGGAACTACTAGCTTATCGCATAAGCATTCTTAAACTCTGTAATAGTATTCTTACAAATCTCAAAAATTAGATTTATATATCATATATTATTAGACTCAACCATTGTCTATGTACCCGTCTAAAATATCTCAATTGATTTTGGATCTCATGCTACCTACAGAGTTATTGGTATCAAGTTTCGAGATAACCCCACATTTCAATTATTTTCAAGAATGTTTCATTACATTCCACTATTCATCAAAAATTCAATAATTTCCTATTCCAGATACCCCACAATTTTAATATTTCACAGAATGTTAGGAAACATTCCAAAAATAATAGTGAATTTAATTATTTCCTTCCGTGGTATCATGTTTAAGGAACGATTTGCTCTTCGTAACTAATATCCTCAAATTCAGTGATAGTCTGAGCTGATCACAATCATTTTGCATCTCCCTCAGAGCACAACTCAAGACTGCATCTACTCTATTTATTTAATGCGAGTAAGGTGGAACGACCTCATGAATATTTACGTTGCAAACAAAATTCACCCGATGATTATTCATCATTAAATTTATTCACTACCATCTTAATTATCTGTATTAAGTTGGTTTTACCCTTGAGCTTATAGAGCACACATCTCTTTATTTAACTTCAATATTGACTCGGTTATGAGTACGGGTGACAAATGTTTTACTATCAAACCAGAAAGCAAACACATATCGTGTCACATTAAAACCTATAAGATTTTAATATCATGTTTAAAGAACTTCTCATAGTTTTTATCATTAGAAATCCAATTACAGAATTTCTGTAAAATATTTACATGGTTCACACGAACCTAAATTTATGGCTCACCTACTGGTACAACCAGAAAATGCCCAAGAAAGAACATAAATTTTCAATATAAACCCACATTCAGTGATCCTTGATCAACTGATGCGTTAGGGTCAACACCTTTTCGGATTCTCTCCGAAGTTCAGCATAAATAGCTGATATCAATATTCACCGTATTAAGTATCACATGGATCACTATAATAGGCTCGTGTGTCACTGCCGCAGCAGACTGACACCAACACGTGAAATTACTATTTATCTGGAGGAAAAATCCAACCAGAAAAATATAATTTATGTGTCGACCCATAACCTGTACTCCAGGCCCATTAGTTTTTTTAATGTGGAGAATCCCGAGCAATTGTAAATTTGGTTCACTTCAGCTGCACAACTCGTCACATTGTTTAACAACAAACATATTACTTCATAATATCCAGTACAACACAAGTGAGAATACTAGAACAAATTTTTCCAGTCAAACTATTGTTAACTAACGAGACACGTTACATATTAAAACAACTTATGCCTCCTTTAATGACTTTCCAAAGTCTCCATATAGACTAAAAGCATTTTCTTAACAAATAAATCTATTAAAATAAGATGTTTAGAACTACATAGTTTGCATCACATTTATTGTCACAAACCTATGCTTGTAATCTATTTTCTCCAATTAAATAGATACGCGGTAAGACCTCTATTGATCCAGTATTACAAGTTTATGATATAACTCCATTATTAAAGATTAAACAATAATAATTGATGCTTTGTCATCACCCAACAATGATTAAAAATTAATCACAAAATAATCAAATTTCATCATGAAGGGTCACATTTATGTAGCCATATTATTTAATTGCATAGCAATATCATGTTATGAACTTGCAAACACGCATGGAAACTATAGCATATACGATTCTTGTATCAGTATACTACTAATTTCGAAATCAATTCAAAATTAAGAAACTCTAGCTCATATATATTATCAATCACCATGATAATTAAACAAAACATAATAAGCTATCCATTAATATCGAAAACATGGACAAATTATAAATTTGAGTTTAATCTACCAATTTATAATTATTAACCCGAGAAACAGAAATCACCAAATATGTCGACTTGAATATAAGTTGATCATAAATCAATAACTAGTAAAGCATCAATAGGCTTATAAGAAAATCAATTATCCTGCAACTTTGTGCTTACTTTTGCCTCGTACATGTTTTGCTTAAATAAAGCACCACTTAAAATCAAATTTATATTAATTTCAAGCACATGGCAACAAGTGATCAAAGAAATTAACGCACTAAATATAATTTAATTAATGAGGCAAATAATGGCCACTCATGTACCCATAAATAAATCCAATTTAAACAATCAAATAGATTTTTGCCTCTACTCAGAAGAAAGTATGAAAATTGAAGAAAACTGCTTTAAGATTGTTAGCAATCGTGTACGATATAGACATTATAATATATATTAAATATATAACTAATTCACAAGAACACTGCTAATTCTTAAATCACATAAGCATATAAGAATTAACAATTAAATTAGGAGAAGGGTTTGAGAAAACAAACAGAGATTGGATTTAATCTCGAGTCCCGAAAACTGTCTCCTTAAAGCAGTTTAGCCCCGCACCATCCGTGTTTAGCGACCTGCTTCCTAGGATAAAATGAGATACTAGTATAATCGATAAATCGAAAATACTCTCAGCGCACTTGAACTGAACCCGAGAACTTTCACCGGAATATTGGGAAAAATTAAGACTGAAGAGACTGAGAATTAAAGAGACGACTCTTATTTTCTTGACTTAAAAAACTGGTGCCCTAAGACTCTATATATAAAGAGAGTTTTGAAAGGACTTATTTTTCTATTCGATGAGGTACATGGTATTTATAAGAAAAACCAAGGAATAGGTTTGTGCTACTCTCGATGTGGTACGAAACCCACTTTTCACATTAAAAAGTCACACTTTGGAACATCAGTTCTCATTCATCTTTTACTCATTTTGAGCGTGTAAATATGCATTGAAATCCCATCGAAGAGGAGAATAGGTTCCAATAAATACACACCACTAACATATAATGTGTCTCACTCATACAGAGTCTGAAAATGATTCACAACTTAGTCTAAAATACTAAGTTTGTCCAACAGAATCTTTGGAAGATCAAGCTGATTATGCAAGAAATATGGTTTTACCTATTTTGAATGTTATTTTTGATTCTGCTGACCTAATTGCTATAATTGAGGATCCAAATATTGGCTCAAGGATTCCCTATGAAAGAGACCAACTTTCCATTGGCTATGCCATTGTAGAACAAGCACTGTTAAATGGAAGACTTGAGAATTGGTAGCTTACGAATATATTTCACGGAAGTTTGGCACGACTTCTGTAAAATAGGTCAATGAAAATCATGAGACCGGGTTTTCATATGATTTGTTATAGGAGACGAGTACGTAGAAGTTAAAGCAACCCTAATGCTAGAAAAGACGGGTTCAGCATAACAGCCAGAAAGTGGCAGTTTACAACTGAGGAAGGGCAAGAATGCTATAGCATTGCTCTAGTTACTTTGCATGGTAATGACATGGCTAAGCTGACGGTATACAAGAATCCGACAAGACTCTGCCATCTAGGCCAGCCGTAGTTAGCCATTTTGATACCTAGGCGGCTAGGCAGCAGCATAAGGACATTGTGTCATGTTGACTTGGAGGGTACTTGCATTGCCTGCAGTTTTGACTTGATTTGTACATTGAAAGAGGATCATGTGCATATATGCGTGACAATCATTTCTTTTTGTTGTATGGTAGTATTTATGTATCTTTGTTGTTTGTTGTAGTCTTATAGAGGAATCGTATCAAATTGACAACAAACAAGGTCATTCATTAGGAGAAGTGGAGAACTGATACTCGCTCTTGGTGTATTCATATCTTCCATAGAAAAAAATCATTTTGTGTTTTCTCTATAAAAAAATTCGCAGATGCTATATCTCATCAATAATATTTTATTATTGATTCTTCAAAAACATCTTCCATTGTCTTTAAACGAAACTTCGCTTTAAAGAGGGGATAACTATCCTCTTGGTCACAGGTTCGAATCTCACGGGAGGAGAATTTATGATTATGCCTCCTAAGTCAGAGCCTATCGCCTAAATGCGGTTTACCTTGGTTCACGTGGTTTGCAGGCTATTGCGTGAGCCCGTAGGATTTACCTAGTGCGCATTCTACTACAATGTGTTTCTGATGATGTTGAGGGAAGTGGAGTTAATAAGACATTAACTATCGTCGGTAATCGGGGAATCATGTTTCCTACCGTCGATCCCTATGCTAGAAAAAAATTAGTTTGTGTAGAGATATGTCCCTCAGAGCGATGGACTGGAGAGTCGACGATTCCTATCCGTGCCTTCCGAGTTTTCAATCTTCCCAGGATTCGAGCGCTTACACTAAAAGATCGCGTCGTGAACTCGTAGACCGATGTATGAGTCGCGCGGGGTGAGTACTCTTTTATCTTCTCTATTTGTTTTCTTTTGAATTTGCACATATTGTATTTATTATATTTTGTTAAAAGTTTTCTTGTTTATTTGGTTTGATAGTATTTTTCAGACAATATACATATTTTAGAAGAATTTAAGGCAGATGAAGATAGAGATCCACCATCGAAGCTTGAGGAGGAACTTGATATTTTGAGAGATGAGAAGAGAAATATTACTAATGAATTGGGTGAAGCAATAAGTCGTGTGGTTGAAATTTCTAAGGAGAATTCTGGATATCGGGCTAAGGTAAATTTATTTACTTCTCTTCATCTCTCCCCTTTTTTATACATTTTTGATAAATTCTTTTACATTCTCTTCATATTGTCATGTATTGTATAAGCTATTATTATTGTTTTGTTAGGTAAACGGTCTTGAAATTACCAATGTGAACCTTGGAAAAGATGTGGAAGATCTTGGAGCCAATTTAAAGGACATCGAGATTTCAAGGAATAACGAGGGTGAAACGAGAGGCTTTGGAGGTTGAGCTGGCTAACCTTCGTGAAATTCATGAGAAAGGTGATGAAGGGGAATGAGAGTTTAAAGCTTGAGGTTCCCTCAGGGATGTATATGCTCGTTGTTATGATATGATGAAATCAGCTGGACTCGACGTGACGGGGCATAGCTTCGAGAGTTACCTTCATGTTTATGTTGTTAATTAGGATAATGAAGTCACCGCAATTGATCATGTCAACCCTTGAAGGCGAGGAATGCCTCATTGGACGATGTGTTTTTAATTATGGAACTTTTTTAAGTAATATTATAAGACTTGTCTCGGTATCTAGATTAAGTTGGTTGGATTTATGAAACTAAATATTGGATGTTTGGTTTGTTTAACTTAGGTTTGCTTGAATTGTTGTCTAGACTTGGGCATTATTTGTGATAAATTTCAAGTTATTTTGCTAACTTTGTTTATCTAATATGATGTACACTTGTTCTTAACTGTCATTGTGCTATTTCAGCTTGTGGGTAATTAGCTTCTTTAAATTTTGAAGTAATCTTCGTGTTTCTGTACTTTTTGCAAAAGAAAAAGTTGTGACTTGATTTGTTACAAGACTGGCCTTTTTGGAGATGTTATTTCTGATTGGTTTATTGTAAGAGAGAATCTTTACGTATGAAATATACCTAAGTATCATATCTTAATTTGACTTTTATTGATAAACAAGAATGTTTTTATTAACAACTTAATGGGGTCTTAATGGGAATCTCATATCAACTCCATTGCATTAAGACTATTGTTTGTCGGGGGAGAAGTAACATTCTTACATAAAAAATAAGTTAATAGATTACTGATAAAACTTCTTGAGATGAACAATATTCCAGGTGTTTCTGATCGAAGTACCGTCGAGTTGAGAGAGTTGATAGGTGCATGGTGCCACGACCCATGCTATCTGGTAGGTTCCTTCCTAAGGAGCCATAAATTTTCCGGTGAGGGTAGGTTGTGAAGCTGTCGACTTCCGAAGAACAAGGTCTCCTACCAAAAACTGTTTAGCTTTCACCTTCTTGTTGAAATAAGCTGATGTTTTTGTTTGTTGTAGGAGGACTTTGGCGGCCGCTTCCTCCCTAACCTCTTTCATGAGAATATTATGAAGTTGTAGGCCTTCCATTGAGCTAGAAAGATCGAAATACTCGACCCTTGGAGAGTTGAGAAAAACTTTGACTGGTGAGACTGCCTCTAATCCGTAGGCCATTTTAAAAAGATAAGTAACGGTAGCTGACCTCGGTGTTGTTCTGTAAGACCAAAGGACAGTTCGTCAACCTAGACTCGAGGGATTTCTTCAAACCTTTTAAGATTGTGCAATTGGACACTTCAACTTATCCATTAGCTTGGGGATATGCAACCGAAGCGTTGATATGTTTTTTCTTGAGTTATGACAAGTTATTAGTAAATTTTTCACCGAAAAATTGGGTTTCATTGTCTGTCATCATGATTTTCGGCACCAAATCTAAACACGATATATTCCATCAGAAATTCCACCATTTCTTTCTCACGAATTTTTGCCAGAGGTTGGACTTTAATCCATTTTGTCACGTAATCCACTGCGACCACGATGTATTGTGCTTGATTTTTGGATTTGGAAAAAGGTCTGACTATGTCAATGCCCCATTGATAAAAAGGACACGAATTGAGAAGTGGGGTCATTTTTGTCGGTGGTCCATGTGTTACAGCCCCATGCATTTGGCATGGCTTGCATTTTCGAACAAATTTTTACAATCGCTTCACATTGTCAGCCATAATAAGCCTTGTCTTATTATCTTCAGTGCCAAATTCTTTCCACCCAAATGATCTCCATAAATTCATGTATGGACCTCAATTATCGACATTTGAACTTCTTCGGGTCCTAAGCATTGGAGAAGAGGTTCAACGAGTGATCATCGATAGAGTTTGTTACCTAGGACATAATAGTTCCATGCCTTGTAAATTAAAGATCTAGCCTCGTTCTTTTCCTCCGTTATTTCATCTTGGAGGATATATTCTAGTATTGGTTGACACCAATCGGAGGATATGAATATTTTATTGACCCTCGTTATGTTGATGGATGGAGTGTTGCTCTTCTCGACCTAACTTGCCTCAGCGTTCGTCAAAACGACAGAAGATGCCAATCTGGACAAAGCGCTGGCCCACTGATTTTCTTCTCGACAGACGTTCTTGATGGTCCAAGATGGAATTCTCTTCATTAAGGAGATGGATAGAGCTAAATATACGGCCATTTTGTCATTGTATGGTTTGAACTCACCACGAAGTTGTTTAGCCACGAGTTTAGAATCCCCAAATATTTCTAGTTATTTTACTTTAAGCTCGATGGCAAAATGAACCCCTGCCAATAAAGCTTCGTACTATGCTACGTTGTTTGTTATCGGAAATGAGAATTTAAGAGCTTGTTGGATCTTGAATCCTTTCGGACTAATTAAAATTATACATGCACCTCCTACCAACGTTGTGGAAGACCCATCGACGAATAGCGTCCATGTTTTCGAGGAAAAAGGATTCTCCCAGATTTCTGACACATCGAACTGACATTCTGTAACAAAGTCTGACAAGGCTTTTGCCTTCATTACGGTTCTGGGGAGGTATTCAATATGAAATTGACTGAGCTCTATCGTCCATGTTGCTAGACGTCCACTCATGTCAGGCCTATGCATGATGCGTTTTAATGGTTGATTAGTCATGACCTTTATGGGACGTCCTTCAAAATAATGAAGTAGTTTTCGGCTTGCAATGACGAGAGAATATACTATCTTTTCCACTTAGGGATAGCGAGTCTCAGCGTATTTCAAGGTATGACTAATATAATATATCGGAGATTCTTGACTTTCGACTTCTTTGACCAAGACAGCCGGTACGGCAGCTTCGCAAGCCGATAAAAAAACTTTCAACGGTTCTCGAGGTAGCGCTCTTGTTAAAATGGGTGTGCTTGTAAGAAATATTTTTAGAGCTTGAAAACTGTTTCTGTATGTGTCATCCCAAATAATTTTCTTTGATTTGGAGGCTTCTTTGATGGCTTGAAAGAATGGGTTGCATCTTTTGGAGGCCTTAGGAATGAATCAGCAAAGAGCCGCAATGCACCCAGCTAATTTTGAATGTCCCTGACTATTGTGGGGTCTTTCATTTCGGTGATAGCTTTAATATGAGAGGGGCCAGCTTCTATGCCGCACTGAGAAACAAGAAATTTTCCCGATGTCAAACCGAATGAGCATTTTGCTGGATTTAGTTGCATGTTATCACGACAAACATTCTTAAATGTCTCTCGAAGGTCAGCCACATGATCTTTAGATGTTTTTGATTTTTTAATCATGTCATCCACGTATACCTCGATGTTTCGACCAATCTGGTTTGAAATATTGTGTCCATCATTCGCTGGAAAGTTGCCCCGGTGTTGATGAGTCCAAAAGGCATATTTCGGTAAGTAAACACCCTTCGGTGCATGATAAATGCAGTTTATTCCCAATATTGGTCATCCATATTAATTTGGTTATATCCTAAGAAGGCATCCATGAATGACAATAACTCATGACATGTCGTGGCGTTGATCAACTCGTCGATATTGGGGAGTAGGTAATAATCTTTGGGGCACGCCCTGTTGAGGTCTGAATAGTCTATACACATTCTCCATTTTCCATTACTCTTTTTAAAAAAGGACTACTTTTGCGATCCATGTTGGGAACTTCATTGGCTCGATGAACTTGGCTTCCAATAGTCTGTTGAGTTCTTCATCGATAGCTTGGCATTTTTCTTCAAAAAATACACGTTTCTTCTGACGAACAGGAGTTTTGTTAATGTCTACGTGTGATGAGTGTCGAGCGATATCTTTTGGAATACCCGGCATGTCAGCGGGTGTCCATGCAAATATGTCTGAGAATTCTCGAATTAAGGCTGTTATTTCACCTTACAAGTGAGGAGCTAGGTCTTTGTCGATTCTTGTTGTTTTTTCGGGAGAGCCCACGACGACCTCAATTTTGATAGTTTTACCGATAGGGGGAAAATGTAGGTTCTTTCGGGACATCAAGGATTCTTCTGGGATCAATCTCGATAACTTAATTTATCGAGTGATCCTCATTTTCCGAATTTTTATGAATAACTATGGTAAAATAACATTGGCGTGATAAAGCCTGACCTCTGCACATCTCACCTACCCCAAATTCTGTGAGGAATTTTATTTTCAGGTGAGGTATCGACGTGATAGATTTGAGTGCAGAGATTGTTGTGTGACCCAAGATAGCATTGTGACTAGACGATGCGCTCACAACGTGGAACTTCACTATTTTCCATATTTGGCAAGGTAGTGTACCAAACAAAAGAAGTAAGTCTATCATACCAACAACCTTAACTTCATTTCCAGTAAAACCAGATAATGAAGAATGAGTGTTTTCTAATTTTCTGTCTCATGTATCCATTCTTGCCAAGGAGTCATGATATAGAATACCGATAGAACTTCTGTTGTCAACCAAAATATTCTTCACAGTGTTTGTGCCTACTTTGGTTGTGATGACTAGTGCATCTTGATGGGTGCAAATCATCCATGGTACATAATCATCATCAAAGAAGGAGATGACAAGGGAGGGTGACATCTTGTGTCTCTTAGGACAGTCGGGATTCATATTGAATATTTCTCGAGCATAAGATTTTCTGGAGTTGTTCGACAGTCCGCCTGCTGCATGTCCTCCGAATATGACATCGATAACCCTGTCATTATTATATTGTCTCTCCTGGTGGGAGTGACTTTGGCCTTCGATGTAATGAACGAAGTGGCATTTTCTCATCTTGGCCTCAATTAAATTACCCAGTTGGTAGTATTATTCGGTGGTGTGTCCCGTATCTTCATGATAATAATAATAACGAGAGCTCGGAGGTTGTCTAGACTTCATCGGCCTCGGGGGTCGAAATTCAGGTTATGTCTTTAGAATAGCCAAGATCGTGGCCTTATCGATAGTGAGTTTCGTGAATTCTTTTTCTTTGCGATCTCGAGATTGCCACTTTTGGTCTGATTGTGACCTGCGTTGTCGATCATGACTACACGGGGAGTATCTTTCTTTTCTTCTAGATTCCCTTCTCACTGGGGAATGTCGCGAAGAATTGGAGTTATAACCTCTTGTTCGTGGGGACCGAGGGTTGTAAGTTCTCATGCGATCATTTCTTTGATTTAAACGTCTCGAAGATCGTATGATATCGACGACCTCTTAGAGGGTCATACGGTGCTCAACAATTTGGAATGTTGTATAGAGATGTTGAGGATGTTTCTCTATAAGCTCTTCCAACAGTATAGCATGGTGACTTCCGTCAATACCCACCTCTAAGTAGTTGATGGCTAAAGGTTATTCTAAGTTGGTGATTTCAGAAATAGCTTGGCGGAAGTGAACCAAATAGCTTCGCAGGGATTCATTGGGACATTGTCGCATCGTTATCAGAGATGCTATAATATTTCCCCTTTGTAGTTGCTTGAGAATATTGTTTGGAAGTTGGTTTTCAGAGTAGTCCAAAAGTCGATAGATCTATATGGCAGGTTAATATACCAACGCAGAGTTGTGCCTTGTAAGCATGTAGAAAAGAATTGGCAATGCACTATTTCAAAATGTTCGTAGAAAGCCATTGGCCCATCAAAGATATTGAGAAAGTCTGACTTGTCTGCAGATCCTTTAAACTAATCGAGAGCTGGAGTGTTGAGAGTTCTATCAATTTTTTCCTTCTCGATACTTCGAGATATGGGGCTTTATGCCGGGGTTTCGAACCTCGACTGAGTACGAACCATGTCTCTCAGTTGAGCCATGTCTTCTTGCATTTTAAGGAAATCTTCTTGAGAAATGGTATTGTTGATCTAGTACTTTGTGAGGTTCCCCCTAATGAGGTCATTTTTGGGAGACGAGGCTTTGAGTAGATAGTGTTAGGAATATGTCATAGGCTTGATGATAAGTTCACCAAAACACCTTATTAGATTTAATTCAGTATATTTGTAGCTCTCAACAGATGATTTACTTTAACATCTGTTGAGAGGGTAACTTATATCTTAATAAGTTTTGTAACATATTCCTGCATACTACAAAACCTTAGAGATCTAGAAGTTATAGGATATTCAATGTCATGTTGACTACTAGATTGATATGCAAAATAGGGTGGCCAATTGTATATATTAGATGCCTTGTAATTTTGCATAAGTGAAATGGAGTTAACTGCTATGGAAGACATTCAACAGATGATTCTACAAGGTTTCAACGGATGATCCAAGTAACATTCAACGGATGATCTAATGAAGCTTCAATGGATGATCTAACACAGTTTCAACGGATGATCCAATGAAGTTTCAACGGATGTTCTAATTCACATTGCAGTTGATAGTGACTTGACAGTCACATGGGTTGATTATATGCAAACGGAATGTGGCAGCCTATATACAGGTTTTAGAGAACAAAGAATCATTTCCATTTCCATGCTTACTTGAAGAAAATCAAAGATACTGGATGGGGAAATGAAGAAGCATGTGATTAGACAAATACATATTTTGTTTTATTAGTTTGTCTTATTCACTTGTATCTTGGTAATATATAAACCAAGAGTAGCTAGTAGTAAATTAATGCATTCAACAAAAGAAATAGAAAAAGTTATATCTGTGAAGAATTTCTCTGTTCCTTGTAATTCTACTTGTAAGAAGCTGTGTGCAAACCTTGTATCACAGTGTTCTCAATCTTATATATATCTCTTGTGGAAAAGTTCAATCCACCAGAAAGTTTTTAAATACTTGTGTTTAATTACTTTGTGTTTGATTACATCAATATTTTCATTCCGCACTTTTGCTTAATCAAACATTGTTATTGTTATTCCTAGAAGACTAACAATGAGATTTACAGAAGGGGGGTTGAATGTAAATCTCAAAACTTTTTCAAGTTTTGAGCAGTTTATAAAGTTGTGTGTTCAAGAAGAACAAGTGTGTGAATTGCTTTAAGCTAATACAGACAGATATATATTCAAGCACAAATGTAAAGAACACAACAGACCTTAAAAACTTTTCTGGTGGATTTGTTGTTCCACCAGAGATGGTATATTAGAAAATCTGTGTTCAACAATGTTGATCACAGCTGCATCCTAGTACAAACTAGATGAATTTTCTCTCAAGATATTTCTTAACAGCTCTGGAAAAAATCTCTCTAATTACTAGCTTCTTCTTGGTTCATATATATTACCAAGTGTACAAGTGAAAAACAATATAAAATTACAATAGTAAAATAAGTTCTTCACTTGCTTCTTTTCCTGTTCACTCAAGTACTTTGTTGACTATTGCAACTTTGTACAAAAGAAGAACGGCTGCTTTTTCTGTTGATCCTGAAATTCGGCTACCACATCTCAGTTTTCTCTGTCAACCCACGTGCCTCTGCTTGTAGGTACAACTACCACTTATCAACGGCTGATTAGCAGAACATCCGTTGAAGCTTTCATCCGTTGATGACTTCATCCGTTGAAGGATGTTATCCGTTGAAGCTTTCATCCGTTGATGCTCTCATCCGTTGAAGGATGTTATCCGTTGAAGCTTTCATCCGTTGATGCTCTCATCCGTTGAAGGATGTTATCCGTTGAAGCTTTCATCCGTTGATGCTCTCATCCGTTGAAGGATGTTATCCGTTGAAGCTTTAGAGACATCCGTTGAAGCTTAGCTTCTCATCCGTTGAAGGTCTTTTAAGTCATCCGTTGATACCACTTCATTTATACAAAATTACAAGGCATGAAATATTTACAATTGGCCTTCCTATCTGCATATCATCTAGTAGTCAACATGACTCATAGTTTCTCTCAACTTCTAAGAATTACAATTTTAAATACAGAGACTGAAATATGCTACAATACTAGACTTATTTCTAAGTAAAGCTACACCATCAACGGATAGCCAAAGTGGTCTTATCCGTTGAGGCTACAGACACTAAATTTCTACTTAAGTGTTTTGTTAAACATATCATCAAACTAATGCACATATATTCCTAACAATCTCCCCCTATTTATGTCTATAAGAACTGTAGGCATAAATTCAGAGTTAACTTGATGATAACAAAACACTTAACAAATATTTGAATTGAAACTAAGTAGAAATATAAAAAGTGCTGCAAAAGTGTATGTACTAGGAGGTAATTGAAGATTTACAGTATTTCCAAGGGTGCTCCTCTAGCCTGAGCAAAACATCATTTTCTTCTTTGTTCCCTGGTTTTCTTTCCTAGCCCTTTGTCATTTCCCTCAATTTGGAGTTGGAGTTTTCTGAAGAATTCAGCTTCATCTTCATCACTGATATCCAACTTAGATTGCATTTCCTTGAGAGTTTCATTGCTGGCAATCTTGAGTTGGTCTTCAAGTCTGAAAAATCTTCTGACTCCTCTGTCATCTCTAAATTCCATCAACCAATGAGGTGATTTGTGAATTTTAGTTCCCCTTTCTTGTATGAGTAAGGTTCTGGGCAAAGCATTTGGTTCCCTCCAAGTCTTCCTTATGTTGGCAATCTTGTTGAGAATTTCAGTCTTGGCTGTTCTGGTAAAGCCAGAATCCTTTTTGATGGCTGAAAAGACTCTGATCAAGGTAGAGTAGCCTTCATTTAGAATCCTGTGGAGAGGCCATGTTCTTTCCCCAGCTCCTTTATATCTGAACACTAATCTTTCTGGTAACTGTCTGTAGGCAGCTATTCCCCTTACATCCTCCAGCTCATCCAGATAGAGTTCAATGTCTGAAATTTCTTTTATGTCACAGATGTGAACATAATCATCTTTAGAAATGGGTGACTTAGGTTTAGGTTTTTGTTTTTGAGTGAATTTCTTAGAGGTTGTGGGAGGTGTAGATTTTGGTTTTCTTTTCTGTTTCTTTGGTGGTGGAAGAGTGGTTAGAAAGGTAGGCAATGTGATGTTGTCCCAATCAATAGGTTCCTCTTTTGGAATGATTGGTTCACCATGGATATTTATAGAGGGATCAGTAACAAAAGGTTCAGGTATGGAAGGTAGTGGTTTAGATGTAGATTTGGTATCTTCAGGGTTATCTTCACTCCTTCTGTGTGCCTTGGCCTTTCTTCTGTTTCCCTTCTGCCATTCCTCTCTTTCCTCCATATTTTCACCAAATATGCTCCCAAGAACCTCATCTAAGTTAGCAATCTTTTCTTCACCCCTGACTTCAATTCCTTTCATTTCTTCAACTTGGCTTGACTTTAGCTGTTTTTCAAGCTTTGCTTGTGCTCTTTTGTCAGCCTTTAATTGCTTGGCTTCTTCTTTCTTAGCTATTGAGAATTTGGGATGTCCTTGCATCACACATATGCTCTTTCCCTCTCTAATGATAATAGCTCTATTTCTCCTTACAGCCTCATCCATGGACTTTTTGAGATAGGCAATACTCCTGCCTAAGATCTTGTTCTCATCATCTTTTGAAGGAGGAAAGTCCACTTCTTTTAAAGGATTCTTTGTTGAGTCCTTATTGGATCTTTCATTGGGCTTGAGGATTATAGCTTGTAGCTCTTTGGAAGAAGCTTCTCCATCCTTAAGACTCCCTACTGGCATGAGCTCCATGTTGATTGGTTCAATCTTTGTGCTAAATTTCACAGATGTTGATTTGTTTTGTGTAGAACCAAACACCAATTGCAACCTTTCATCAATTCTCCTCCATTGTTCTTTCATTTGTATTTCAGCTGCTGCTAGCTGAATCAAATCAATTCCATCAGATTTTCCCTTGATTTGAATGATTGGAGAGGTAGTGATGGCAGGAACTAGCACTTTAGATATCTGAATCTTTGTAGAGGGCTCTCCTTCCCCTTCCCTGTTATTCTCCCCCTTTTTGTTATCATCAAGGAGAGGGGTCAAGCCTTGTGCTTTTGCCAGCTGCATTAGGAGATTGGTTTGAGATTGTTGGTTGAGAAGAAGGGTGGCCACAGAATCTTCAATTCCTTGAACTCTGTCTTCCAACTTGGCCAGCCTTTGTTCAGTAACTGATTCCTTTTTCAATCTCGAAACCAAGTCCTGCAAAGTACCATAGGGCATGACTGAATCCAATTTTTCTGAAGTGAAGGATTTCAAGTCAGCAATATCTTTCCTGAGATCATTTAGACTCATATCTTGCTTTACTTTCTGCAACTTCATGAGATGCAGTGAGTCCAGGTGAGCTTGGAGGATAGCCTTGATATTTGCATTTGAAGTGTTCTGAATGGCCTGTTGAATAGTGATGATTTGTTTGACCAGGTGGACATTGAATTCACCTGTTCTATGCTCCTTAGTCAGGGCCCATTCAGGTAGATTAGAAATGGAACTAGGGTCTTCATCTCCCCCTATGTTCATGCTTCCATCAGAAGAAATAGAGTCATCATCATCAGAATTTACTCCAAATTCCTCAGATGGCTCACCAGCTGTAGAAGGCATCCTGTTAATAGCAGCTTTATCCCTTTGAAGAGATTCTGTTGAGTGCACTAGATGTAGTGTCCTCTCTGCCTCCTCATTGCCCTGAGCAGCCAACAGTTGATAGGCTGTCACAGGATGAGTAAAAGTGTCAGCATCCAAGGAAATGTTATCAATTACAGCTTTGTAATGTTGCTGAAATTGTCTTTCCTTTTCAGCATCATCCACAATCATTGACTCATGAGCAATGGCTGGTTCCACCCTTGTATCAACTGTACCTGCTTTTCTCTCTTTTTCTCTATGTTCTTGCATCAGGGGCTCCCCCTGGCTCACACATCTCACTCCCTCACCTTCACCTTCTAAGGTGGTACTCCACTCACTGACTTTTGCCATGCTGGAAGAAATAGCATGCATTTTTGTGCTCTCAATCTCTCCTTTTGCCTGGGAGCAACCCAGCCTCTCACTCAAATTTTCACTCCCTGCCCTCAATCCTAAAAGTGATTGCACAGTATTCATGTCTTCTACACTTGGAATCATTTCAGTTGTTTGTGTAGAGACTATCAACGGATGTGGAATATCCGTTGAAGTTGAAACTGTTGTTATCAACGGATAACTGCTGTTAAGCTTATCCGTTGAAGAGCAACCACTTGTCAACGGATGAGTGATATCCATTGAAGAAGGAAAAGAAGATGAAATTGAAAGTGATATAACTGTTGAATCTGTATAGATTGATTTGATATGTGTTGATACAGATCCTTCAATTATATCTGAAAGAATTTGCGGGTGATCCAACAAATCATCTAAAAGATGATGATCACCTGTATTTGAGTGGGGCTCCTCCCTGAGTTGTAAAGAGGGAGAATCAGGAATTGATGGGAATAGCATATCCACATCCAGAGATGGTGAAGAAGCATTTGGTGATTGATGTGTAGTTATTGTGAGAGAATGGGGCTGTGACTCCACATTTATTGGAGTCACATCAAACTGAGTTTGAGAAGGCACAGAGACAGATGGATGTTTCTGTGCAGTGTGTGCACCCTGTGTAGAAGATTGGGTTCTAGCCTTCTTTCTTCTAATAAAGGCTTTTGTAGGTGAGTGTTTGGCTTTAGTGTCCCTCCCTCTTTTGTTCTGTGTTCCTGGATGGGAACTCTTTTCAATAGTAACATCCTTTTGGGAGGATGCTACTAGGGATGTGCTAGAGACCTTTTCAACCACCACAGCTTTTTGAGAAACTGGGGCTTGGCTAGCTTGGGAAGCACTCAACTCTCCTTCCTTATCCTGGGGGTTTCTTTGATGTTCACCCCTCCCCTCACCACTCACACCCTGATCACTTCCCTCAGGGTTAATGGTTGTTGTTACAACTGTTGTCTTTTGAGAAACAACAGAGGTGGTTTTCTTTGTCTTGGATTTTGAAAGTTTGGATTTGGTGACTTTGGTAGAAATCTGTTGGGGCATTGACACAGATTTCATGGCCACACTAGAAGATAAAGAAATAGAGGGGTTGGAAGAAGTAGGAGTTGTAGAAGCAATTACCTCACCTACCTGGGGTGCATTCATGATTGGTAAATATACCAATTGCACACTGCTGTTAAGATCCATTCTCTTCAAGTCTGCAAGAACTCTTTTCTCTTGTGCCCAGCACTTGAGTTTATTATTCTCATTGATTATGACTAAACCTTCAGCAACATGGTTAGCCAATAACATAAAGAATCTAGCATAATAGATGTTATTAGGTCTATTAGCTTTGTTACCTAATCTAGTACCTAATTCTAGCATCACATAGTTGCTAAAGTTAAAGTACCTATCAGAAACAAGCATATAGAGCATGTTAACAAGAGATGAAGTTATGGCATCAAAATTACTAATTTTCCCAGAGAAAACCTTTATGAAGGCATCCCCAAGAAAACTCCATTCTTTCCTAAGGCCTTTTCGTCTAATACCCCCTAAATTAGCAGAGTTAAGAGAGTAACCTATGGAATCTAACATGCTGGATACATCACTATCAGTGTGTGGTGTCATGGCATTGTTCTCAGGTAATTTAAAACATGCTTGTAAGTCATCACAGTTTATACAGTGATTTTTACCTTTGAGAGTGAAGGAGATAGTCATATCCATGGAGTTGAACTCAGCAGTTGTCCAAATCTCCTCAACTACTTCACAGAAAATCGTTGGGGCTTCCAGCATTGCATAGCTAAGTTTACAGTTTTTGATGAAGTCCATCATTTTGTGATAATCTGAGTGGGCTTCATTCTTCTCTACCAGAGCTATGAAATTATTCTTCTCGTAGATGAACCCAGATTGAGACATAATCTTCACGACTGGTGCCATTGTTGTGAGTAGAAATTGCAGAGAATAACTTGAGGGTTTTGCAGAGAGAAAATGGTAAATGCTTGAAATTCTAAGAAAGCGTAAAGTAATAATGAACAATCAGAAGGGCTTATATGCTTTCAAAAAAAAAAAAATAAATAAAGGATTAATCAATAAATAGGTGTTAGTGAATTTCAGCCGTTTAAGAATAAACTGTAAGTATTCTAATAACTACCTTTAAAACCAATACATACAGATGTATGTATGGTATCAACGGTTAAGAAAATAGAATCAACGGCTGTGAAACACCTCAAACGTCTGATGTGACATTTCAACGGATAATGTAAATTGTCATCCGTTGAAAGGTACTTCAGCTTTATCCGTTGACGGATAAAAGTTCCAGAGATATACTTGTCTTTCAACGGATAATGAATATCCGTTGATAGAGCAATTTTGACTTTCAACGGATAGGGAACATCCGTTGATGGAATAAACTTTGTTAAAAGTCAAATTTGTTCTAGCAACTAATATATTTCAGGCTCCACATCAAATTGCAAAGAAGACATGAATTTTAAGAGTAATTAAGCATACCTAGCTCACTTACCAATCTTGTGAATGTTGATTCATCAAGTGGCTTGGTAAATATGTCAGCAATTTGTTGTTCACTTGGAACAAAATGTAGTTCTACTGTACCATTCATGACATGCTCCCTGATGAAGTGGTACTTAATATCAATGTGCTTGGTCCTTGAGTGCTGCACAGGATTCTCTGTTATGGCTATGGCACTTGTGTTGTCACAAAAGATAGGTACTCTATCAACATGAAGTCCATAATCAAGGAGTTGATTCCTCATCCATAACATTTGAGAACAGCAACTTCCAGCAGCAATGTATTCAGCCTCAGCTGTAGAAGTAGAGACTGAATTTTGCTTTTTGCTAAACCATGATACAAGCTTGTTTCCCAGGAATTGACAGGAGCCTGTTGTACTTTTCCTGTCTATTTTGCAACCTGCATAGTCTGCATCTGAATAACCAATTAGATCAAAGCCAGATTCTCTAGGATACCAAATTCCTAAATTTGGTGTACCCTTGAGATATCTGAAAATTCTCTTGATAGCAATTAAGTGAGACTCCCTAGGATCAGCTTGAAATCTCGCACACAGACATGTAGCAAACATTATATCTGGTCTGCTAGCAGTTAAATATAAAAGTGAACCAACCATGCCTCTATAACTTGTAATGTCCACAGACCTTTCAGTCTTATTTAATTCAAGTTTGGTGGCAGTGGCCATGGGAGTTTTTGCAGATGAACATTCCATTAAGTCAAACTTCTTTAAAAGATCATGAATATATTTAGTTTGACTAATGAAAATTCCATTACTAACTTGTTTAATTTGTAAACCAAGAAAATAGGTTAGTTCTCCCATTAGGCTCATTTCATAATTGCTTTGCATTAGCTTAGCAAACTTCTTACAAAGATTATTATCTTTAGAACCAAATATTATGTCATCTACATAAATTTGAACAAGTATACTAGAGCCATTAACATTTCTAAAGAAGAGAGTTTTATCAACAGTACCTCTAGTGAAGTGATTCTCCAAAAGAAATTTTGATAATGTTTCATACCAGGCTCTAGGTGCTTGCTTCAGTCCATAGAGTGCTTTCAACAGATAATACACATAGTCTGGAAAATTTGGATCTTCAAATCCTGGAGGTTGACTTACATAGACTTCTTCCTCTAATTTCCCATTTAGAAATGCACTCTTGACATCCATTTGATAGACTTTGAAATTGGCATGGGCTGCATAGGCTAGAAAGATTCTGATAGCTTCAAGTCTTGCAACAGGAGCATATGTCTCATCAAAATCTATTCCCTCTTGCTGAGAATAGCCTTTAGCAACCAATCTGGCTTTATTCCTTATGATAATGCCATTTTCATCCATCTTATTTCTGAATACCCATTTTGTATCAATAGGACTCTTGTTCTTTGGTTTGGGTACCAGCTTCCAAACTTGGTTTCTCTCAAATTGGTTTAGCTCTTCCTGCATAGCTAATATCCAATCTGGATCCAATAAGGCTTCTTCCACTTTCTTAGGTTCCTCCTGAGATAGAAAACTACTATACAGACATTCATCTTGAGTAGCTCTTCTTGTTTGCACTTTAGATGATGCATCACCAATGATCAGTTCAAAGGGATGATTCTTGGTCCATTTCCTTTGAGGTGGAAGATGAGCTCTAGATGAGGTGATCTCAGTATTGTCATGATGTGAGATAGAGTTTTGATTAGTTGAAACTCCCCCTGAGTTGTTGGTCCTTTGCAGGGAACTTGGAGTTCCATCAATTAATGATGTAAATTGATTATCAGTTGATGAGCTATGATCAACGGATGTTTCATTAAGTACTTCAACGGATGATGCACAATGTCTTTCAACGGATGCTGAATTTTGTGCATTATCCAGGAGCAAATTTTGTATTCCTTTTGAAGTGTCGTCTCCATCAATCTCTTCTTCACTATCATCACAATATATTTCAATATTGTCAAATTTGAGTCTCTCATAATGTTCCTCATCTGTTAGTCCATCAATCTTTTTATCATCAAACACAACATGCACAGATTCCATAACAATGTTGGTTCTTAGATTGTAGACCCTATAAGATTTTCCAGCTGAATAACCAACAAATATTCCTTCATCAGCCTTTGCATCAAACTTCCCTTTATGGTCAGATTGATTCCTTAGTATAAAACATTTACATCCAAAGACATGAAGAAAGTTTAGAGTTGGTTTTCTTTTCTTGAACAACTGATAAGGAGTCATGCCTTTAGCTTGATTGATCAGAGAAATATTTTGAGTGAAACAGGCACAATTAACAGCTTCAGCCCAAAAATATGTTGGTAACTTTGATTCTTCAAGCATTGTTCTGGCAGCCTCAATTAAAGATCTGTTCTTTCTTTCAACTACCCCATTTTGCTGAGGTGTTCTTGGAGCTGAGAACTCATGCATGATTCCATTTTCTTCACAGAACAGCCTTAATGTCAAATTCTTGAATTCAGTTCCATTGTCACTCCTGATGTTTCTTACTTTTAAGTCAGGATGATTATTGACTTGCCTGATGTGATTGATAATGATTTCACTTGCTTCATCCTTTGATCCAAGAAAATAGACCCATGTGAACTTTGAGAAATCATCTACAATCACTAAACAATATCTTTTTCTTGCTATTGACAATACATTGACTGGTCCAAACAAATCCATATGTAACAGCTGTAATGGTTCATCAATTGTTGTTTCAAGCTTCTTCTGAAATGATGCTTTCCTTTGTTTGCCTTTCTGACAAGCATCACACAGACCATCCCTTGAGAATTCAACAAGAGGAATTCCTCTTACTAAGTCCTTTTTGACTAGATCATTCATTGTCTTGAAATTCAAATGGGATAGCTTCTTGTGCCATAGCCAACTCTCAACTGAACTTGCTTTGCTGAAAAGACAAGTAATAGATTCTGCATCTGTAGAGTTGAAGTCAGCTAAGTACACATTTCCTTTTCTAACTCCAGTTAGAACCACTTTGTTGTCTTTCTTACTAGTGACAACACAGGCTTCAGAATTGAAGGAAACTGTATTCCCTCTATCACATAGTTGACTGATACTCAGTAAGTTGTGCTTGAGACCATCAACTAATGCAACTTCTTCAATGATGACATTCCTTGTTGAAATCAAGCCATATCCCATAGTAAACCCTTTGCTGTCATCTCCAAAGGTTATGCTGGGGCCAGCTCTCTCTTTAAACTCTGTGAGCAGGGAGAAATCTCCAGTCATGTGTCTTGAACAGCCACTGTCCAAGTACCATAGATTTCTTCTATTTTCCTGCACACCACAAAATCAATCAATTTGATTTTGGTACCCAAGTTTCCTTGGGTCCATTCTTGTTAGCCTTTCTCCTAGACTTCATTCCTCCTGCATCTTTAGACTTAGGTGAGTTTGAGTCAACCTTGGTCTTAGATGTGGTTGGTTGAGGTGTAGGGTTAGTCACAACATTATCCAGCACATTTATAGTATTATTAGGCATGGATTGTGCATACATGTTATTCCACATTGGCATATTGTATGGAAATTGAGGCATACTGAATGCAGCAAGATAAGAATTGTTAAAATATGGCATGTTTGCAAAATGTGCATAAGGATTTTGTTGAGACATAACAGGCAGAGCATGTAGAGGTGATACAGACATGTTAGGCATGGAAGAGGGTACAGTTATGGGAGATTTCTTAATAGATTTACAGTTAGCAGATAGATGATTAACACTACTACAATGCACACAGCTTTTTCTAGGAGCATACTTGTCAGGTGTGTAATTGTTATGTTTGTTAACTCCTACCTTCCCATTTCTGTTGGATTTCCTTTTGGATTCCTTTTTATCCTCAACCATCTTGAGCCTATTGTTTAACTGTTCTAAGGTCATGTGCCCTACATTCACCTTTCTGACATCTTTGGATGTGCTTGCTCCTTCTTTGACAAAGTTCTTTGAAGTTGAACCAAACTTTTTGTTGAGTTTCTTTAGATTTTCTCTTTTAGAAACATCTGCCTGTTTTAATTGAGGAACCTTCAACGGATGTTCCTTTTCTTCCTTCAACGGATAACTTTCATCATCCGTTGATTCCACATCCGTTGACAGTCCATCAATTAATTCCAGTTTCTTTTTATTTTTATCCCAGGCAGTTTCACAGAATGATTCAATTCCTTGGACTTTGGCAATTTGAGCACTTACATCCCTAGATGTTTTCCAGGCTTTAATCACCTCTTGCTCTTTCTCTAATTGATTGGAAAGTATTTCTACTTTCTTAATAGATTCAGCTAGTTCATTTTCAACAGATACACAATGCAGCTTAGTCTTTTCTAGGTCAATTAACTTATCTTCTAACACAGCATTTCTATTACTTAAAAACAGATTGTTCTCTTTAATCCTACTATTTTCTTTAGCAAGAGATTTAAGAGATACACGCAAATGATACAGTTCAGTAGACATGTCATTAAAAGCATCATTGCACTCTTCTTTAGTAAGCTGTGTTATATCAGTAGTAATTACCTGGTTGCTTGATGAACTAACTTCATTCTCCTCAGAATCAGCCATGAGAGCCAAGTTAACATATTCCATGTCTTCATCCTCTTCTTCTCCATCAGCTGCCCAGTCTCTTTCTTGAGTAATGAAAGCCCTTTCCTTCTGTTTGAGCAGATCAAAATATTTCTTTTTGTAATCTACTTGTTCAAATTTCTTCTTTTCAGAGGTTGGCTTTCTGCACTCACTTGCAAAGTGTCCACTCATACCACAATTAAAACACTTGAACTTGGATTTGTCCACCATGTTCTTATGGGGTTTAGTGGCTCTAGTGTTTTTCCTGAACTTCATCTTTGCAAATCTCCTGGACAGAAATGCAAGATGCTCATCAATACCATCAGAGTCATCTTGACTGGAGTTGTCTTCATTTTCAGCAACTTGCCCTTTACCCTTGTCTGATTCTGGATTTCTTACACCATCTTTGGAGCTTGATGTAGATCTCACAGTTTCTTTTCTGCATTCTTTCTCATTTTCAGCTACCAATGCAACTGAACCTCCTTTCTTTCTCCCCCTCTCCAATACCTCATCCTGTTCCAACTCTAGTTCATAAGTCTTCAAGATTCCATATAATCTTTCAAGAGTAAA
Organism: Apium graveolens; assembly: GCF_009905375.1. Taxonomy (NCBI): domain Eukaryota; kingdom Viridiplantae; phylum Streptophyta; class Magnoliopsida; order Apiales; family Apiaceae; genus Apium; species Apium graveolens. Next base: position 271,940,620 of record NC_133653.1, read on the forward strand.
GTCCTTATAATCTTGAGAGTTTCTTAAGGAAACAGTCATGGGTTTCCATTCCTTTGGTAAGGATCTCAAAAATTTAAGATTTGAATCCTTCACCTGGTACACTCTACCATACAGCTTCAGTCCATTCAACAGTTTTTGGAATCTATTGAATGTGTCATTTAAAGATTCATTTTCTTCAAAATGAAAGTGCTCATACTGTTGAATGAGAAGCTGCATTTTGTTCTCTCTTACTTGTTCTGTACCTTCACACAGCAGCTGAACTGTGTCCCAAACCTCTTTGGCAGTTGAACAATTTATCACATTATCAAACATATCCTTGTCAAGACCATTAAACAAAATGTTCATAGCCTTCTTATCCTTGTGGACTTCTTCTGTGTCTTCCATTGTCCATTCTGCTCTGGGTTTTGGAATGGATTGACCAACAGCAATTGTGGCCGTAGCAACTGTGGCTACTTTGTGGGGAATGTGAGGACCATTCTCAATGCAGTTTACATAACCTTCATCTTGGGAGAGTAGATGAAGGTGCATTTTCACCTTCCAGTGGTGATAACTGTCTTTGTCAAGAACTGGGATCTTTACTCCAATATCCTTCTTACTCATCTTTGTTAGATTCCAAGATCTTTAAACTCTTTGTGTGTCAAGAGCCTGCTCTGATACCAATTGTTATTCCTAGAAGACTAACAATGAGATTTACAGAAGGGGGGTTGAATGTAAATCTCAAAACTTTTTCAAGTTTTGAGCAGTTTATAAAGTTGTGTGTTCAAGAAGAACAAGTGTGTGAATTGCTTTAAGCTAATACAGACAGATATATATTCAAGCACAAATGTAAAGAACACAACAGACCTTAAAAACTTTTCTGGTGGATTTGTTGTTCCACCAGAGATGGTATATTAGAAAATCTGTGTTCAACAATGTTGATCACAGCTGCATCCTAGTACAAACTAGATGAATTTTCTCTCAAGATATTTCTTAACAGCTCTGGAAAAAATCTCTCTAATTACTAGCTTCTTCTTGGTTCATATATATTACCAAGTGTACAAGTGAAAAACAATATAAAATTACAATAGTAAAATAAGTTCTTCACTTGCTTCTTTTCCTGTTCACTCAAGTACTTTGTTGACTATTGCAACTTTGTACAAAAGAAGAACGGCTGCTTTTTCTGTTGATCCTGAAATTCGGCTACCACATCTCAGTTTTCTCTGTCAACCCACGTGCCTCTGCTTGTAGGTACAACTACCACTTATCAACGGCTGATTAGCAGAACATCCGTTGAAGCTTTCATCCGTTGATGACTTCATCCGTTGAAGGATGTTATCCGTTGAAGCTTTCATCCGTTGATGCTCTCATCCGTTGAAGGATGTTATCCGTTGAAGCTTTCATCCGTTGATGCTCTCATCCGTTGAAGGATGTTATCCGTTGAAGCTTTCATCCGTTGATGCTCTCATCCGTTGAAGGATGTTATCCGTTGAAGCTTTAGAGACATCCGTTGAAGCTTAGCTTCTCATCCGTTGAAGGTCTTTTAAGTCATCCGTTGATACCACTTCATTTATACAAAATTACAAGGCATGAAATATTTACAATTGGCCTTCCTATCTGCATATCATCTAGTAGTCAACATGACTCATAGTTTCTCTCAACTTCTAAGAATTACAATTTTAAATACAGAGACTGAAATATGCTACAATACTAGACTTATTTCTAAGTAAAGCTACACCATCAACGGATAGCCAAAGTGGTCTTATCCGTTGAGGCTACAGACACTAAATTTCTACTTAAGTGTTTTGTTAAACATATCATCAAACTAATGCACATATATTCCTAACAGTTATATATTTGAGATAGAGTAGTTCTTGAAATCGAAAAAGAACCAGAATTACATTCAACCCCCCTTCTGTAATTCTTTGTTAGATTGTTTGGGAATAACAATTGGTATCAGATCAAACTCTTAAAGTAAAAAGAGTTTGAAGATCACAACAACTAACAAGATGGGCAGAAAAAATGTTGGAGTAAAAATTCCATTTATGGACAAAGACAACTATCACCACTGGAAGGTGAAAATACACTTGCATCTCCTCTCTCAAGATGAAGCATATGTGGATTGTATTGAGAAAGGCCCTGATGTTCCTATGAGAGATGCTGCAGGCAATGAACAGTCTATCCCAAAGCCTAGAGCAGAATGGTCTGATCCACATATTGAGCAAGTTCATAAAGACAAGAAGGCCATGGACATTTTGTTTAATGGTGTTGATGGTGATATGTTTGACAACATTATCAATTGCAAAACTACTAAGGATGTCTGGGATACAATTCAAGTTATTTGTGATGGAACTGAGCAAGTAAGGGAAAATAAGATGCAATTCTTGATTCAGCAGTATGAGCACTTTCATTGTTAAGACAGTGAAACAGTAACTGACATTTTTAGTAGATTTTAAAAACTGCTAAATGCTCTAAAGTTGCGTGGAAGAATCTACCAGACAAAGGATTTTAATCTCAAATTCCTTAGATCTCTACCAAAGGAATGGAAGCCTATGACAGTCTCTCTTAGAAATTCCCAAGATTACAAAGAATTCACTTTGGATAAACTGTATGGCATTCTAAAGACCTATGAGCTTGATATAGAACATGATTAGCATCTGGAAAAAGGAAGGAAGAAGGGAGGATCCATTGCATTGGTTGATGAGCAAGAGAAAGAGATGAAGGTAGAAGTTGTGGAATCTGCACCAAACCCTAGAGTTTATGAAGGCAAAGGAAAAGGGCTAGTAGTTGAACATGAAGACCATCTTAGTCAAGATGATATGGATGACATAGATGAACATCTGGCTTTTCTATTCAGAAGGTTTGCCAAGCTCAAATTCAAGAAGAATTTTGGAGCATCCAAGCCAAACAGAAACATGGTTAACAAGTCAAAATTCAAATGTTTTAAGTGTGGCTTGAGCGGTCATTTTGCAAGTGAATGCAAAAAGCCAGATTATGGTAGAAAGAAGTTTGAGCCTGTGGATTACAAGAAGAAATATTTTGAGTTGCTCAAACAGAAGGAAAGGGCTTTTCTAGCTCAGGAAAATGACTGGGCTGCTGATGGATTAGATGAGGATGATGATACAAGCTATGTTAATCCAACACTTATGGCCAAATCAGATGAAATAGAGGTCAGTTCATCCATTAATCGGGTAATCACCACTAATCTAGCACATTTATCTAAAGCTGAGTGTAATGATGCTATAAATGACATGTCAACAGAATTATATCATCTGCTTGTTACACTCAAATAACTCACTAAAGAAAACACTAAGATTAAAGAGAACAATTTGTTTTTGAGTGAAAGAAATAATGTGTTAGAAACTCAATTTGTTGAGTTTGAGAAACTGAGGATAGAGTGTAAGATTGCAAAAGATGAACTGACTAGATCATTAAAGAAATAGGAGATTTTAAGAAAGCAACTTGAACGTGAACAAAAGGTAATTATGGCTTGGAAATCATCTAGAGATGTCCATACTCAAATTACCAAAGTTCAAGGTATAGAGTCTTTCTGTGAAGAAGCCTGAAAAAAGAACAAGGAGAAACTGGATCCTAATTTGGCAGAAGGATATTCAGCGGATGTGGATTCAACGAATAATGAAGATTATCCGTCGAGAGTTAAAAAGGAATCACATCTGTCGAGTGAAAGAAAGCCAGTTAGCAAAGCCAAGCTAGCTAAGTTAAATGAGAAATATGGATCGGTTTCCAAGAACTTTGTTACAGGAGAAACAAGTCAAGTCAAGGGAAACAAGAGAGCTAATGTAGGACATTTGTTAATCAAGCAATTGAATGACAGATTGGAGAAAACTGAGGTTAAAGCAGACTCAAAAAGGAAAAATAATAGAAATGGAAAAGTAGGTATTAATAAACAAAACAACTACACACCTGACAAATATGCTCCTAGAATAATCTGTGTTAAGTGTGGTAGTGTTAATCATTTATCTGTTAATTACAAATCTACTATGCATGCATCTATGTCTACACCTCCCTCAGTTCCCAATATGTCCACATCGCAATTGCCTGTTATGCCTGCACATAATTTATCTGCACAATATGCTAATATGCCATTTGAAACAATTTTGTGGCACTTGTCAACAAGAATATCACTGCTTCTGAGGCCTATCACAAGATGATAGACTTTATTCAAGGCTGCAAATTGAGTTATGCTATGTTGGCATCACCTGTAATCTACTGTGAGGTAGTGGAAGAGATATGGACTACATCAGTGTACAATTTTAAGGACAGAACTATTGCTTCCTCTGAAAGGTAATGATTACTGCATAAATAGTGATGAAATTCAAGCATGTTTGCAATTACCTGATAATAACACACTTGTTCCACACATAGACACAGATGTAAGTGCCATGCTTACTTTTATGGGCTATTCTTATAACCCCACCAAGCTAGGTGAGGTTAGGAGGAAAGGCCTTAGAAAGAAATGGAGTTTTCTCTGTGATTCATTCATTAAAGTGTTTTATGGTAAAATAAGCAACTTTGATGTTGTGACTTACTCACTTGTTAACATGCTCTATATGCTACTTAGTGATAAGTATCATAATTTTAGTGAGTTTATCTTGTATGAGTTAGGTTATAAATTAGGAGATATTAAAAAAAGAAACAAAAACATCTATCATGCTAGATTCTTTATGATGTTGGCTAACCATGTTTCTAAAGTTCTTCCTATTGAGAACCCAACAAACAAGTTAGATTGTTGGGTATAAGAGAGGAGAGTTATTGCTGATTTGAATAGGGAAAATAATCTCAGTGAGGTTCCTCCCATCTACTTGCCAATCATGGAGGGGCCTCAGGTAAGTGAGGTAAGTTCCACCGTCTCTACTACTTCTCTACCACAAACTTCTTTGTAGACAAGTGTGGCTATGACATCTGTGAGTTTGACCCAACAGATGCCTACCCAAGCCACTAAAACAAAAGTTTCTAAATCCAAGTCTCAAAGACCCGACTTCGGTTCCTCTCAAAAGAGACTAGTTTCAAAAACTACCAAAACTATAGAGGGGAGTGTGAAGGGAAGTGAGGCTGGTGAGGGACACGGTGAACATCAAAGAAGCCCTAAGAATAAGGAGAGAGAGGTGTGTGTAACCCAACCTAGCCACACTACAGTTTCCCAACAAGCTGTAGTGATTAATAAGGAATTAAGCTCATTACTAGTTGCATCCTTCCAAAAGGATATGACTATTGAACAAAGCTCTCAGACAAGAGCACAGACCAAAAGGGTTAGGGACACAGACCAACCTCAAACTTACACAAAAAAGAAGAAATCTAAACACACCGGGGATACGCATGTTGCACACACTGTGCAAACTGCAGTCAAAGACTCAGTTATAGCACCTTCTCAAATTCAGATTGATGTGGCTCCAATAAATGTGGAGTCACAACCAAAATCTATTACTATAGAAGCACCTCACATACAAAACTCACCCACTAACTCTTTGGATGTGGACATGATTCTCACATCATTTCCTGATTCTCCATCTTTAAATCTCTTGGAGGAGCCAAAATCTCAAGCAAGTGGGCATCATCTTTTAGATGATTTGTTGGCTTACTTGCCATTTCTTTATGAAAATATTGAGAAATCTGTGGACAATCTGAAATCAATCACCACAGATTTTACAATAATTTCAACTCCAAACTCATTCATTTCTACTATTTCGACGGATATTGTTCATTCATCGACTAGTGATTGTATTTCGAAGGATATGCTTAACAGCATTTATCCGTTGAATTTCTCAACTACTACTTCGATGAATATTGCTCATCCGTTGAAAGTCACTGCACCACTTGAAATTTCTTACAAGTGCAGATGATCTAGTAGATGTACAATCACTATTAGGATTGAGGGAATGGAGTGAACAGAGTGAGAGGTTGAGTTGCTCTCAGACAAAAGGAGAGGAAAAGAGTGAACAAATACAAGCTATTTTTTCCATCTTGGCAAAAGAGAGTGAGAGGAGTCTCACCTTAGATGGTGAATGTAAGAGTGTGAGGGTGGAAAACCAAGGGGAGCCCTTGATACAAAAACAGAGAGTAAATGAGAGAAAACAGGTACAGATGAATGGGAAATGCCCATTGTTAGTGAGTTAATGGATGTCAATGAGGCTGAAAAGAGACAGCTAATTCAGCAAGAATATCAAGTTATTTTAGACCCTGTCACTTATGATGCTGAGACATTTACTCACCCTAATCCAACATTTCAAGTTCTTCCTGGACAGGGTAATGAGGCTGCTGAGCAGATTCTGAATTTGGTGCACACAACAGCATCTATGCTAAGGGCCAAGGATGCAATCAATGCCATGCCCTCCACAGCTGGTGATGATTTTGAGTATCCCTCTGGTGGTTCCGAAGACTCTTTTGGGGATGATGGTAAGGATGATGAAGGAGAAGGCATGGACATAGGGGGAGATGTAGACATTCCATCATGGATGATGCACAAGAAATGCACTTACTCACATCTCCAAACTACACTTTTTAAGTTAATTCATGACACCCAAAGTGCAATTAAAGCAAGCACAAGTGCCAACACCAAAAGTCTACTCAAAGCCCATCTGGAGTCTCTACAATTGCACAAGATTCAAGCTCTAAAACAAAGTCAAGATGTGGATGGACTAAAGCAAAGAACTTGCTGAAGTTAAACAAGATTTTGTTGCTAGATTGAATGCTAAGCTTCCAGAAGCAACCATGCTAGAAATAGTCCAGAAGCTAAGAAGGGAAGCTGATTTGAACAGAAAAGTTGAGGCCATGGATTCAAGAATTACAAAATATGGAGAAATCAATGTCCAAGATACTTGTAAATCAGGAAGCTCAGACAAGTCTGCTACAGCAATTGGTGGTTGCACAAACCGCAAACCCTGCTCAACTTGATGCTAACAAAAAGGGGGAGAATAATGCAAGTATTCCAGTTAGTAAGGGGGAGACATTTAGTGAGGGGGAGAAAGTGCATGTTCAAGTCAGTAAGGTGATTATTCCAGAAAGTACCTTCACAAAGCCCCCAATGATAGACAACATTGACCTGATACAGATAGCAGCAACTGAACTAGAGCTGAAAGAGAAATGGAAAAATATTGATGAGAAGATTGAGAAGGATTATGGTCCAATTGCAAAACCTGATAAACTACTTTTAATCAATGAAATGAGCTTAGAGAATTTGGAAAGTCAACCCTCAGCAAGAAGACTTCTACAGGCCAATGTAATTTTACAGCCAAAGAAAAACTACTCAAAGAATTCAAGCAAAAATCCACTGCACCTAGTCTATGAAACTCCCAATCCTGATGAAAAGAAGCTGATTGGAAGATCTATTACTTATCACAAAGATCCAAGAGACTCAGTTTTGAAGAAGAGAATTGCTAAAGTCTACAGGAATGGAAAATTGATTTGTGTGATGGCTGAACATCTACAATTTGCAGAAGCTAAGAAAGAAGAAAAGGTGAGGCTCAAACAACAGAAAAGGCAAGCTACCTTAGATGCCAAGAACCAAGCTAAGAAGCCTACAACCACAGAAACTGAAATGACGGTGTGATAGCTAAGTCTGTGAATGAAGAAAAGCAAAGGGAACCAAAACAAACAAAAGTACCAAGACAGAAATTTAGAGCAAAGAGGAAGCTGGATTTTGATGAAGAAAAGGAAGAGTACATGCCAATCCAATCTACCACTACAAGTCAACCAACCTTGCCCACAATGGAGCAGGCTGAATTTAAGGTTTATTCTGATATAAATTTCCATGGTGAACCCATAATTCCCAAGGATGAACCCATAGATTGGGAAAGCCTATCAATCCCTATTCTAAACATCCCAATCCCAACCAAACCAAGAAAAACAAAGAAAAGAGCAGTCAAACAACCCAAACCTGTCAGACTTCAATCCAAAGCCTTAGCCAAACCTAAACCAACTGTCAACAAAGGAGATTAACTCTACATCTGTGACATCAAGGAGTTTTCAGACCTCAATCTCTATCTGGATGAGCTAGATGAAGTAAGAGCTATTGATGCTCACAAGAAGCTTCCAGAGAGATTGGTTTTTAGGTAAAAGGGTGCAAAAGAGCTAACTTGGCCTCTTCACAGAATTCTCAATGAAGGTTATTCTGTCTTAGTGAAGATATCTCCTCAATAAAGAAGAACTTTGGGTTCAATATTGTTGCCAAAATGGAGATACTGAACAAAATTGAGAAGATAAGAAATAGCTGAAGAGACCCAAATGCACTTCTAAGAGTCTTAACTATTCCCTACAATGGAGATAGAGTGCATTTAAGGCCATACTGGATGATGTAGTTCAAGGATGAGAAGAACACCAGAAGATTTTTCAGATTAGAAGATCAGCTAAAGATTTCAAGCAATGAAACTCTCATGGAGATGCAAGAGATGCTGGATCAGACTAATGAAGATAAATCTGAATTCTACAGGAAACTTCAACACCAGATTGAAGAGAACAATGAGAAACTGGGAAAGAAGACTAAACATTCAAGGAAATAATATAAATTTGCTCAAAGGAGCACCTTAAAAATGGCTTGTGAGATTTTCTATGAACCTTCCTCTGTATAATTTTCAATAAATTGCAGCACTTATCAATTTTATCTACTATTAATCAGTCTGTATTTATAAGGTGTTTTTTTATCATCAAGTTTCTCTTAATTTATGCTTACAATTCAAGTAGACATAAATTGGGGGAGATTGTTAGGAATATGTCATAGGCTTGATGATAAGTTCACCAAAATACCTTAGTAGATTTAATTTGGTGTATTTGTAGCTCTCAGCGGATGATTTACTTTAACATCCGTTGAGAGAGTAGCTTATGTCTTAATAAGTTTTGTAACACATTCCTGTATACTACAATACCTTAAAGATCTAGAACTTGTAGGATATTCAAAGTCATGTTGACTACTAGATTGATATGCAAAATATGTTGAACAATTATATATATTAGATGCCTTGTAATTTTGCATAAGTGAAATGGAGTTAACTGCTATGGAAGACCTTCAACGGATGATTCTACAAGGTTTCAATAGATGATCCAAGTCACATTCAACGGATGATCTAATGAAGTTTCAACGGATGATCAAACACAGTTTCAACGGATAATCCAATGAAGTTTCAACGGATGTTCTAATTCAAATTGCAGTTAATAGTGACTTGACAGTCACATGGGTTGATTATATGCAAATGGAATATGGCAGCCTATATACATGTTTTAGAGAACAAAGAAGCATTTCCATTTCCATGCTTACTTGAAGAAAATAAAAGATACTGGATGGAGAAATGAAGAATCATGTGATTAAACAAACACATATTTTGTTTTATTAGTTTATCTTATTCACTTGTATCTTGGTAATATATAAATCAAGAGTAGCTAGTAGTAAATTAATGCATTCAACAAGAGAAATAGAAAAAGTTGTATTTGTGAAGAATTTCTATGTTCCTTGTAATTCTACTTGTAAGCAGATGTGTGCAAACCTGGCATCACATAGTTCTCAATCATATATATATCTTTGGTGGAAAAGTTCAATCCATCAGAAAGTTTTTAAATACTTGTGTTTAATTACTTTGTGTTTGATTACATCAATATTTTCATTCCGCACTTTTGCTTAATCTAACACTGTTATATATTTGAGATAAAGTAGTTCTTGAAATCGAAAAAGAATCAGAATTACATTCAACCCCCCTTCTGTAATTCTTTGTTAGATTGTTTGGGAATAATAGATAGACTCTGTGAAGACTCATCTTCGTCATAGTAATAATCTTCATCCTCCAATACCTTGAAATCTTCTCGATCATCGCCGTCTCCTTGATTTATCGATGCTTGTTGTAACTCTAACTGTAAGCGGTGTATTTTTCTAATTTTCTCGAGCTTCGCTTCTAAGCGTCGAGTCTCTTCCTTCAATAATTTAAGTTCTTCATTCGAACCTTCTATGCCTTCTGTTTCTTGCTTTCGCTGAAGCTTTTTTTTGCTGCAATTTTTGCAAGTATAAACGAGCGTCACTAGACAGAACTTTCATCCCCTTTTCTATGTAAACACGCCTACGGGCATCTCAAAGTATTTTTCTCTTTCTCTTAATTGGTTGCTTCTGTTGTTTAGATCCTTCCGGTGGGAGATCTTCTTCCACCGGAAATAACCATTTTGGTTGGAGAGCCGATGGCCCTTTATCATTTTCCAGAGGAATAACCGGATCTGATCTAGGTTCCGTTTGAACTTCTGTTATACGGCCTTCCACTCCAGGATCTACGTCTTCAATAATCATGGTTAGGATATCAATTGTAAGAGCTCTTTCTAGCACCAAATGATGATCATATTTAGTCAGATATATTTAATTCGTAATAATCCTTTAAGAATCGTAATAAGAGGAACTTCTCTTTATCGATATCTCATTTTTACCAACCCCTTACAAGTGAGACAATAGCCTTCTATTATAGGGAGTCCTTATGGGCTTCCCTTTATTACATTTGGGCCTTCTTGGGCTTTCTATTCTAATTATTCACTTCTTGAGTCTAATTTACTGTTACATATGTTTTTCCTCTCTTTATCTCCCTTGGCCCAGCAAGATGTTAGTAATTCAAAAGGAAAAAGGGTTTTTCTTGTCAATAAACTTCTGTATTGTGATTTTGATCAAGTCGACATATGTATCAAAATGGAAGAAGCTCGACATTCTTTTATTAGAAAGAATACTTAAATTCCTACGAAAGGGTCTGAGATACGTGAATAGTTTCTTAACTTAATGTCAGTGAAGGATGACAATGCTCTTACACCTAGTAGTGAAGACTCTAAGATTAAGGATGGAAAAAAGTACCGATACATTAAATGGCTATGCAAATAGAGAAATAGAGGATAATAATGTTAATATTAAACATAACAATTTTCTAAGACTGTAAGATGCTAGACCATTGGTAGTGAAGACTCTAAGACGAAGGATATGATACCACTGGCTGATGATGCCTTGGATGTGGTGGATGATTTCCAATTTTCTCTAATAAAAGAGAACAATTTACTATTAGACCAACCCAATTCTGAATATGTAATTTTATATTATTTTAGTGTAGAATTCACTCTCCAACCCAACCCTAAAAATTACGTCATTTTGGTGTCACAACAAAAATTACACCAAATTTGATGTCGCACTAATTTTTAGTGTTTTTGTATATTTCCATGTTACCCTTATACTCCATTACTAAAAACAAATTTGTTCCATCTGTATTACACCATTTTTATTTTACAGCTTCCGAACACTCATGACTAATCTTACATTTAACTTTACTTTTGTACTTTAGTAAGAAAATAATCTATATAGTACAAGAATGGTGTGAAATTTAGTGTTGGTGGGCTGGAGTTGAATTTGAAAATAGTGTAATTTTTACACTATCTTGATATAAAAATTACACCAAAATAGTGTAATAGGTTGGAGATGCTCTTAAAATTAGGAGTTGTATGACACAACTTGCCCAAGCTATTTACGAGGATATTTAAATCTTCACTATTTAGCAAAAGTCCTCAAGAATTTGTTTTTCTTTATAAACGACTAGACGGGTTCTTTAAAGACGAGCCTTTAGGACATAAGGACATTTGGTAAATTTACTTTCAATTTCTTCTGTCTAACTAGTAAATATAATTGTCAAGGAACCGATTGTTCTAAAACCTCAAGATGTTAGAGGAGAAGGCCCTTTTCGGGATCTTATATTAATATTCTAACGCTTCCCCTCACTCAAAAACCCAGTTATGGGTCACAAAGTGGATAACGGACACCCATCTTTGAGGCATAACTTTGTCTTTCATGTCCATAATAAATTATGAGAATGTTAGGGGTGGTAGGGAGTCGAACCTCAGTCATCCCGCCAGCTTGAGCTCTGATACCACGTCATGGAGGCAACCGCTCTAAAATCTTAAATTGTTAGAGGAAGGTTCTTTTCAAGATCTTATATTAATATTTTAACAATAACCCTCGAAGTAGGATGACACATAAGTAAATAATTGTGAGCATTTAAAGAAATGATTTGTGGTAAGATTTTTTAGCCAAGAGAAAATGGTAATTTCTAAACTTAAATAAATGGTTTTTAAAGTTATAACTAAGGGATCAATATAAGAATAAGATCTTGATGGTGACCTGACATTAACTTGCACTAAATAGTACTACTTGAGTGTTTTCGGCTGCAAAACTGTCACTTCTACACACATGCAACTATTTTGTACTTACTAATTACGTCTCCCCGAACCATAGATTTAGTAGCAGTTACAAATTCTCCATTTAGACACGCCTTGTTATCTTTTTAGCTTCTTACGTTTGAGGCGCAATTGTTATTGACTTGTCTTCTTTCCATTGTTTTGATATTATATTGCATGCCTTATTTAACATTAAAAATATAATCATCAGAATGAACCTGATTACTCTTTAAATTTTGAATTAGGTATTATTTTACGCATAGAGCATCTCCAGGATAGCAAAAAAATGGATATTTGGAGACTGCCAGAAATTTTGGTTATGTTTTCTATTTGTTTTCTTTCTTGATATTGTTTGAGGTGGTACTACATGTGATTAAATGTTTTCGTTGTTCAGGTAATATAATGTTCAATTATTTTGGTGAAAACTGGGAAGAGAGATAGTTTGATCTTCTATAGTCTTCATCCTAATGCAACTACTGATCCATTAAGCTTGCATGAGAGCTAATAACATATGATTGATGGTGAAAAGTGGTCCACAACCAATTGAGAAAACAAAGAAAAGTAACGGGGTTAACACCCCTCTTGACGGAAGTACACAAATGGAACCATTTACATTATTTCAAGTACATAATATGTTTAATTAGGTGTTTGGATACACAAAATGCACCAACAGTATAGTTTAAGTACAGTAAATATAAAATCTACTCGCAAAATTTTTGAAAAGTTTAACCAAGAAGATAGCTAGTTATTTTGGTTGGTGTGTCAATTTTTATTCATTTGCTATAAGATTAAACTTAATAGAAAAACAAATATAAACAATGTCCGAATACATGAATATCTCATGTAAAGCTTTTGATGTCAATATTTAATTTATCTTCGGGGCCACCGGAGCCAAGAAGACTAGGTAGCTTGATGTTAGCTAATTTCGTCCCAATAGATGTAGGTCCCGAAGTATCGTAGAAGGGGGGTTGAATACGATACTCACTAAATTAAAAAATTATTTCGAATATTTTACAAATATATAATTTAATGTTCCGTTAGTGGTTTCGGGTTCTTGAGGTGAATAGTATTTAGGACAATAAATTAACGAACACAAGATATTCGGGGAAGTATATATTCATATGTAAATCCCCGGGGGTGTTGCTACAATCCAAGAACAAAAATATTCTTGCTTCTATAAAGATATACAAATTAAATCATATACGATGATCTAGTTTAGTTGTTTGTCTAAGGATCTAATTACCGGATAACGATTATAATGCCCATATGACTATATAAGAGTTAAATCAGGCATTATAACATTTCTCCGGTGAGAAGTTTAATGGATAAACAATGTGTTGAGTTTCTCTGTATCTTTTTGTTTCTTGTTTTATCAACTCTCGTTTGAGAAGAAGATAAACAAAATAATTACAAGTGATTGTTGTATTCTACTTCAAGTGTAGTCTTTTATCAAAAAGAATTACGTGGTCAATTAATAGCCAAGTAAATTGTGACGCCCTCAATATCGGGGTTAGGAATGAGGACCCACAACACCAATAAACTAACATAATAGCAGCAAATATATATAATAAGCCCTGAAAATAATAGGATCTAAACAGGATAAAGTATGAGATAATATTACAACTACCAACCATAATTTTATTATTACAACCCTTATAATATATAAAACCAAATTATTCGACTCCGACTCAGAATCGACATATAACCCAAATGTATCTGATTCAGCTATTACACTTTCCACCAACTTATGGTCGCATTCTCACACAACATCTACCTGATCTAGCAACTGAAATCCCACGGTATGATAGGGATCACCAGGAATTCTCTTGTGAGCGGTGCGCCTAAGTCTGACCATCTTCTTGCTTAACTGCCATGGTTAGATCAACACAAATAAATGAGCAAAGAGGCTCGGCAAGTAACTGTATAAACAATTATAAATATCAATATAACAACAATAACTAAGGCATTCTACTCCCAAATAACTAGGTGGCAGCGTTCTATCAATTTCAAAGAAAGGGGGTGTCAAAAAAGGGTTTCAAAGCTCTCAAGATTCAAGTTTGTATACTCAACATTTCTCAAGATTAATAGATAGGTTTCTCAAAGAGTTTTACACTTTAAGAGAAGATCGCTCCAAGCTTTTGAGCATCAATGTAAAAGTAGAATGACAGGGTTCTCAAAATAAGTTTCTCATAACTTTAAAGAAGATTCAATTCAAACTATTCAATTTCGAATCAAAAGATAAGCATTACGTTTGTTTCAACATTTACGAAACTTTTATTTAACAACAAATAACCCTTGATTGGAATATCCATCTTTTAAATATAATACGGGTGAGCATCCCGTACTGACTTCCATCTGGTCATTAAGGTACCTATGGCATTATTTCAGCCTTTATATTGGACTAGCCTCGCTAGTCCCTTACGTGACTGGACTAGTCCCACTAGCCTCTTACATCTCAATCCAATCTTTTATGAATTCATTTTGGAAAACCTTAATTTGGAATACAACGAAGTTTTTAACTAGATTCATTTTAACATTACCAATATGAGAAATCGTTTGGACTCATTCAAGTCGAAAGTCATTCTTAGGGTCAATTCAAGAATTCGAGAGAAAATAAGCAAATTGGAATAATAGGGTTTGTAAATCTAGAAATTATCAACATTAAGCATGGTATATCAAAGTTGTTTATCAGGATAGTTTCAAAGAATGACATATATTCATGGCACAAGTTTATTATCATAGGAATCTAGGTTAACAAGGTACGAAGAATGAAAGGTTCATTACATCACTTGGGTCAAGGGTCACAAAGATAGTAAAATATCAAAATATGAAAACAGGGTATAAGTGCTGGAAATAAGGGGTTACTAACCGGGTTTATCATAAGGTTCGATAACAATAATACGAAGATTCTTTACTCTATTAGGGTATAACATCAATATTCTCTCTACAATCAATTCTCAATAGAAGGCAGAGTTACTTGCCTCAGATAGCTTTCCAGTATCACAAAACTTGAGCTACTGCCACCTAAGAGCTCTTTTCCTTTTCTAGCCTGAATGCCTTCGCTTTCCAAATCTACAATTCAAAACAAAACCTAATTAGAAACTTTATCGATTCCCGACATTTCTCAGAACGTCTAACTTTCTACCCAAATCGCTGTATTCGCTTATCTTATATATTCATGTATCACACGTAACACATAATAGATTAACACCCTTTTACGCTTTATAACACCGAATAACTCGATACCTTACATATAGCAAGCAATCACATAGTCACATAATTTGACACACTGCAATTATGACCAATCATATCAACACCTTACATATAGCAAGCAATCACATAGTCACATAATTCGACACACTGCAATTATGACCAATCATATCGACTTTAATTCGACACACTGCATCATAGTCCACCGTCGGCTCACCGGAGTTCATCACCGGCGACGGCAAGGTCTCGGAGATGCCCCATTCGGGGTTTTCCTCAACGAAACCTCACTAATTTTTCAAGAATTTACCAACAAGTAACATGCAAGTATAAACTGAACTATTTACTCAAAAATTCGAGTATAGAACTCACCTTGTCCAAAGAAATCGAAAGGGGTTTCACCCCAACCACAGATAAACACAACCATATATACATGCATCCATATATTCACGAATAGGAAGCAGAAAGAAGCATGAATCCAATTTCGGATTAAGATTTGGCCAAGAATCAGATAAGCCAAGAGAGGAGAGAGAGAGAGGGGGGGGGAGAGAGAGAGGAGGGGAGAGGGAGAGAGAGAGAAGGAGAGAGCGGGGAAAGAAAAAGAAATGGGGGGAAATGGTATATACTTGGTGCAGGGGCACCAAGGTAATTTTACACATTAAAAAACTGATTTCTTTCCTCTTTTCTTTTTCTACTTTTATTTATGTAAAAATATAATAAAATAATTATAATTTATTTCCACACAAAGTGAAAATAGCTGAAATTTTATTTTTATAAAGTAAAACATAAAATTAGCTCTTCACCCGTATTTTTAAACTAATTTTTGAGCAACCGGTTCAATTTATATAGATTTTACAATTAAATCTCCAATAATAGCAATAAGTTTTAAAAAATCATTTTAAAATATCAAAACACCAAAATAAGTCCAATTATTATTTTTAGAAGGTCTCTAGGACTATTCCATAGATAATAAAATAAATTTCGCACCTTGATCATTTTTTAATAATTTTATAAAAATATATAAGGATCAATTAATCCCTATTTTTACCAAATAAAAACTTTAAAAAATATTTAAAAACTCGTGAATCACAGATTTATACTCGTAACTTTAAAATAACATATATTCACATAATAACATCAAACACATTTCATATTCGTACACTTAAACATATCATTCCCCTTTTAATAGTTGATTACGCGAGTAACAATTACCCGATAATTCAAATAATGATATAACTTTCTCAATTACGAATCCAAACCACATAAACACACAGAGGACAAAGAATTTATCATAACTTAATATAATCCTCAAATTTTATTATTCTTAATCCTTTTTCATTAAGTCCTTCTTTCACATAACGGGTCTCGTTCTACCTGACGGCCCGACAAACATAGCTTATGTCTTTCGCTGACTCATCAAATTGGAACGGGACATTTTACGATCCCTTTTACTATTTCAAAAAAATTATACATAAGCCACAAAATTATATAACTTATATTTATTCACACATAAATTTACAATTATATCATAAAACTATATTTTATTCGTATAACTGTATCGCGAAAATCCCAGTCATTACATAAACTAATGATATGATCAATAAAGTAGGGGCTGAGAGTTGACTTGCATCCCTGGGATTCATTTCCTTTTACTTGCGCACCCTAAAAGTATTTTCCTTGGTTAATCTAGTTAGTGGCGAGTACAAGGTCTCATGAGGCATATAACTTGCGTTTCCTAGCATCAAGGCAAGTTTCTTGTGACTAGAGGAAGAAAAGGAAGTTTGCCTTAGCCATTTCTCTGAGTTTTCATGTTAGTTGCGACCTCCTTATTTCCTAGGAGGCCTAGGTTGCGACCTTAGCTCTTTAGAGAGCCTAAGTTGCGACCAAGTTACTCTAGGGAGGCTAAGTTACGAGTCCTCCTCCTCCTAGAGCCATTTACTTGTGCATGGATGCCCTTTGATGGAATCTTGCCTTAGACAAACTGTCAAGTTGCGCCTGTATTGTCCCTTATAAGCTTTAATCGTGACTACTACCTCCAAGAAGGTGTATTTGCCTTAGAATAAGTCTTTAGTTGTGCATACTAGGGGCTTTGATATCCTTGCTCCAAGAGTGAGCAACATGCATTTTTAACTTAGATTCTGCTCATGTTTCTTGCATGTTTCTTCTATTGAATCGAGACTGCTTCTGGTACTTAGGTTTTGAGTTGTACTTCTAGATTCTTGCTCCTACCGAGTAATAGAATAGTCTCAGTGACTCATACTACAAGGTAGTGATCACTTTGACTTAGATCCTGCGGGATGCTGTAACCCTTAAACTGTTCCATCTTTAAGTATTCTCTCCGGGTCTTCGTATATACCAAATAACCTTCATTTTCAGATACGAATCCTCACTTAACAATCCTTCTTATGATAATACTAAGATTTCTTTTACGAAACGCTGACTTCTAGTGCAACTAGTCTGGTTTACAAACGACTAACTTTGATTCAGGTCTTCGTATTATTTCATCAATTATATTGTTAAGCTTGCAACAACTTTATCGCTTCGAACATTGACTTTCAATAAACAATTGTACTTTCACCAGAATCTTTTCTGGTACTCAGACAACGTCTTCATTGTTACTACAATCTTGAATACTTCATTCACTGTTCTTCACTGACGCTTGAACATATAAATGAACTCTTTCAGTGAGTATAACTTCAAGACTACAACTATTTTTTTTAACCTCTGTCTTTACCATGTCTTCAAATCTTTAGATTCCTATGCTTCTTACACTATTTATCTTCGATCAATGTTATTACACTGAAATCTTCTGGTGGTGCTTTTACACTGAATCTTCATCATTTGTGAAACCCTAGAAGGCTTTCACCTTTATTCTTCACTGCGGCATAAACACGTTAATGAACTTCTTTTCGTGACCTGTAAGCAGACTTCAAGGCTTCTTCTAATCTTTTAATTCTTTGTATTTGTCTTATATTCATTTCTTCATGATTTCTTGTGTAGACGTAGTAATATTTATCTGTCATGTTATAGTGTTGAGTTATCACATATACTGTTCATACATCTATGCAGTCTCACTAACAAAGACTTTTATCATTAATCATTTTTAAAAAGATGCAATTGATTTCCTAGATATTGTTTCGGATACCATAATCGTTAGATATCGATAACGGTTAAATAGCCCTAAAACAGATGACAGTGATTTGAAAAAGAAATGCCACATAATCATAGTGCTATTTATAGTTAGGTTGGCCCTCAAGAATTTGATTAATATAAAAAATGATAATATGTAATCCAGAATTGTCTTTATTGAATCGACAAACAATATTTTATTTTAGATTGTAGTCGATGGTTATATTTTTAATCTAAAATCTTATTAAATTAATTTTTATTCATGAAACAATTAATAGTTAATTAGAATGTGCATTCAACCCGTTTATTTAGCCAATGACAACAGTTCATTGTACATTTTCTGCTTTTATTAAGTAAATTTTATACTAATTTTCAAAATATGGAAAATTTTAACTTTTCATATAATTGTCAATGATAAATTATGTTGTCAAATAAATGATTGTTGCAATGGTTGAATTTTTTTTATCTCTATTAGGGAGGAAAGTTAAGAGTTCGTGTCATGACATGTGCTCAATGAAAAAAATTAAAAATTACCGTTGCATACTAAAATATATCTTAGTATTTTTTACAATGATTGAAATCATATCCAAACATAATTCAGACGTATATATATAGTCAACTTAATGTTAATGGATAGAAAATTTTAGGTACATTTATATAGTGGGTTGTATGTATTTCTTAATCAAATCATTACCCACCGTATCATAATTTGATTTAATTTTAGATGCTTAGAAAAATAAATGTTATAGTTGAATTTTTTAGTCACAAAATGAAAATTATACCGTGGTTAAAGAAGTTTACCTTTTAATGCATATCATTTGGTAAATTTTACACAAAAACAACTTTGTTGGCTTGGTGTCACCAAATTTTTTTGGTTGATAATAGATTAAATTGTTAAAACTGAACAAACAACTGTAAATTAACCTAAAAAATACCTGAATATCTCTTGTAAAATGTGTATATAATTTATCTTCGGAACCAAATAATGGATTTATTCTTGTGCACCATTTCTGTAAATATGCAACCGACTGTCCAGATATCAAATGGCTTGCCATATCCATTAGACCATAATAACAGTTCACGAGCCCTAAAAGAAATGTCAGACATATAAAAAAAAACAAATATCGAATAAATACGATATACTATTTATAATTATTTAAGCACCCGTAAGATTATTTAATTAATGTCGGAGATAACATTGTTTTATCAGGAATGATACTTACTGAATTAAAACCAACAATCTTAAATTTTTAACTGAAGTCAATGAACATGTTTTCGGGCGCTAAGTTGGAATGAATCAAATCTCTTTCGTGGAGGAATTCAATAGCTGATAAAAGTGTCTTCAATCAAGCATAAATAAATATAAATATAACAACAAACCTTATTCAAACAAGTGTTTACAAAAATATTATGATAATGTAGATAATAAAAATAATTCAAATTCTCAACTCGAAAAAATTTCCATTAATTTTGCCCGCTTATATGTCAATACTTAAATCGTCACTCGCATACTCCAGATGCAATTATATACGAAGAGGTGTATTTTCTCCAATTTTTAGAATGGATCAGATCTCTTTCGTGGAGGAAGTCAATAGCTGATAAAAGTGTCTTCAATCAAGCATAAATAAATATAAATATAACAACAAACCTTATTCAACCAAGTGTTTACAAAAATATTATGATAATATAGATATTAAAAACAATTAAAATTCTCAACTCGAAAAAATTTCAATTAATTTTATCCTCTTATATGTTAATACTCAAATCGTCACTCGCATACTCCACATGCAATTATATACGAAGGGGTGTATTTTCTCCAATTTCTCAATTTTTAATTTTTTATTCTTCTCGTTAGTCATCTTCAGTAACATTAATAAACACTAGAAAAAAAGAGTTCAACAACTTGAACCAAATTAAATAATATTTTTATATGATTTCAATATAAGAGACACCTTTGGAAATACCATTTTTCATGAATAGTGGATGTTGCATCTTAAAAAATTAGGTATTAGAAATGATTAGTCATATAACCACTATACATAAAAGTTTAAAATGCATAAATAAATTCATACATGCTAAATGGATGTTTAAAATGTAATGTCTGACATTATATTCAAATTAGAGGCGAAAAAATTCAAAACCCACACAATAAAATAATAATAATAATATTGAAAATAAGAAACATTATAACTCATCACATACACGATAAGATAGCGTGAAATGACTTTTCATGTTTAAATATTTTATTTATTATACTTTCAATCTTATCCTTGATCATCTTGAGTTTTTTTAAGAAAAAAATTGTTATTCAAACATCTAATCAATAACAATGAAATTGTGCTTCAATTTCTTCAAGAGATCTTCCATTTTCGGGGAATACAGTAATTCAACAATTAAAAAAATTAGTCACAATGAATTTAAATTATCAACTGAACATAAATTGATGATTTCATATTTAGATGAGTTGGTAGAAAAACTTTTATATATTACATAAAAACACAAGCGATATATTAAGTGCTTTTAATTGAAAAATTTATAATGTACAAATTATATATTTTTTAAGTAAAATATTATAACTTTTCATTTACCGTCAATCATAAATTACCATTATATTCTCAAATAAGTTTTTAACATCATAATAATTGAAGTTTGTGATATCTCATCAATAAAATATTTCTACAATTTTTTCGAGAGATTTTTCGTTACTTTTATACAAAACTTTGACGTAACAATGCCGGAAAAAATTAAAATTCAATGTATCAAAAATATTATTTTAACCTCTATGAAATATTTTGTAGTAAAATTATCAATTGATATATAAAAAAATAGTGATTGTTGCGTAAAATCTAGATATGCAAGTGTACACAATCGCAAGTAAATAATATAATTATAAATATCAGATATTGTTCCTCAAAGACTGTGAGTTTGTGTAAATTACAATTAATATCAAAAAAATCGGTTATAGAACACGATAGTGAGTTTTCTTGTTTATACAACTAAATTAATTAATAACTAAATTAACTAACTAATAATATAACAAAGAGAAACCTGAAAGTCAAAACAAACACTTCTTCCTAATATGTTCATGTCGGTAATAAATTAGTTTAATAATACAATAAGATCAGTTCACTAACCTGAAATTCAATAAGAATAGGTTTCTCTCGAATTCACTATAGTATAGATTTTGTAGTTAAATTAACATATGTATATGTCCAATTTAACTTCCAAAATATAATTTGTTGATGCTTTTTTTCATTGGAGACTAGGCGTCAAGGATTTATTAATAGTGTGCGTGCAGAGCTTGAGCTTCAATGACGAAAATAAGGTTTTAGGTTTATATGACTTCTCTTGAGAGTTCGTCGGGTGCAAAATAATGTGTTACTCCTCAAAATATGTATGTACCCCAAATTTATAAGGATCAAGTCAACGTAGTTCTAGATGATCTCTAATTCATCTCCGACTCTTTCAGAAAATATATCCAAGTTGTGGAAAACATGAAAAAGTCGGTGGTAAATAATGAGACCGCTGGTGGCAAGAAAAGAAAAATAGATCAAGAGTATGATGTGAAGGAAAAGTATCTGCGGGTTACAAAAGAATCTGACTCAACCCCGAAGAAGGGAGGTCCTGGAAAAAAGTTTATCGAGTATGCTAGGATGAATGCTCCTAGGAGTCAGATCTTAATGAAAATCGAGAGAGATGCGGATGTTCGTTGGCTAAACCCCTGAAGGTTGATCCTGCCAATCTAGATAAAAGCAAATATTGTAGATTTCACAAAGATGCTGGTCACGGCACCGATGAGTACCGACAACTGAAAGACGAAATTGAATTCCTTATTTGAAAAGGCAAATTGAGTAACTATACTGGAGATGGGGAGAGAGGAGAAAGAAACAATAATGGAAGAAGAAATTTTGATGACCATAGGAGGGATCAAGATGATCAGGGGCAAAATCCCCAACCACGAGGGCCAGTGATATATATGATCTTTGGAGGACCAACCGCGACCGGCATTTCTAAGAACTCAAGGAAGGCCTATGCTCGTGAGGTCATGCACATAATTGGGGAAGCCCCGAAAAGGGCCAAGACTGGAGTAACAATATCGTTCGATGATTTTGATTTGAAAGAGGTCAAATTTCCTCATGATGATCCCTTAGTCATAACAACTATCATAGGGAACAGCCCGGTGAAAAGAGTCCTTATAGATAATGGGGCATCAATGGACATTTTACTCTATGATACTTATATAAGGATGGGATACAATGACTCTCAATTAACCCCAATTGATATGCCAATATATGGTTTCGCTGGAGTCGAATGCCCCGTGGAAGGGAAAATTAAGTCGCCTTTCACCATGGGCCAAGAGTTAAAGCAAGCAACACAGATGTTGAACTTTATAGTGGTTAAGGCAGGGTCAATGTATAATGCGATTACGGGGAGAACATGAATACATGCCTTCAAGGAAATTCCCTCATCTTACCAATCTGAAATAAATTTTTCAACCAGAAACGGGAGAGGAAAGAGGAGACCAAAAGATGGAAAAGAGTTGTTATGTGGCCTCGTTAAGGGCAGATGGAGCTGGGGGACAGGTTCTGCCCATTGAGGATATGGATATCCGTGAGAATGATGAAAAATATGGAAAGCCAAATGAGGATTTGGTTCCCATTTCCTTGATTTTCGAAGACCCCGAGAAGGTAACTTTCGTTGGGGAGTCGTTGAAAGAACCCCTTAAAGGGAGGCTGATAAGTTTCTTACAAGAAAAGTGATGTGTCTGCATGGTCAGCGGCAGATATGCATGGGATTGACCCTGAGTTGATCACCCACAAGTTGAATGTGGATCCTAATCGAAAGACTGTAAAGCAAAAGAAAAGAAGTTTTGCCCCTGAAAGGTAGGAAGCCATCAAGCAAGAAGTTGAGAAGCTTTTAGAGGCTGGTTTCATTGAGGAGGTACAATTTCCAAAATGGTTAGCTAATCCTGTGATGGTAAAGAAGGCTAATGGAAAGTGGATGATGTGTGTTGATTTCACTGATCTGAACGATGCATGCCCAAAGGATTGTTTTCCTCTACCAAAAATAGACACCTTGATAGACGCCACTGTAGGGCACGAGATGTTGAGTTTCATGGATGGATTCAGCGGTTACAATTAAATTATATATGTATAAGGATGATATTCCAAAGGTATCATTTACCACTGACTTTGGTGTATTTTGCTATCTTGTTATGGCATTTGGTCTCAAGAATGCAGGAGCCACATATCAAAGGTTGGTGAATAAGATTTTTAAGGAGTTCATTGGGAAGATCATGGAGGTTTATGTATATGACATGTTAGTCAAGAGCCTCGTAAAGTTAGACCATATAGTCCACTTGAGGAAAGCTTTTTAGGTTTTGAGGTATCATAAAATGATGCTGAATCCCGGAAATTGTGTTTCCGGAGTGGGATCTGGAAAATTTTTGGGATTGATGGTCTCCAAGAGGGGAATTGAGGCCAACCCTAATAAAATAAAGGCCATCTTAGACATGGAGCCTCTACATTCTGTAAAGGATGTTCATAAACTCACTGGAAGGGTTACATCTTTGGGGCGATTCATCTCCAAGTCCGAAGACAAATGTTTATTCTTCTTCAAGGCCCTGAAGAAAGTAAAAGATTTTGCATGGACTGATGAAAGTCAAGAGGCATTTGAGGAGTTGAAGAAATACATGGTTCAAGCCCCACTGTTGGTCAAACCGGTTTCGAATGAAACTTTTTACTTATATTTGGTTATTTCAGAAAATTTCTTAGGTGTTGTGTTGGTAAAGGAAGCCCTCAAAGTCCAAAAACCCGTATACTATGTTAGCAAGATTCTACATGGGGCCGAGCTAAACTACTCCATCATAGAAAAATTTGCTTTAGCTTTTGTTATGACTTCCAGAAAGTTTCGTCCCTATTTCCAAGCCCATAAGATTGAGGTATTGAGCTCGGGGAATTTGATATCAAATACAAGCCTCGGGGAATTTCCAAGTCCAAAGGCCAGCAGAAGGCTAATCAAATGAGCCATCGAGCTCGGGGAATTTGATATCAAATACAAGCCTCGGAGGGTGATCAAAACTCATGCTCTGGCTGACTTCGTGGTTGAATGTACCATTGACAACCAAGAAGTCGGGGGGGGGCAAGAAGATAAAGGAGATACACCTCAAGGTGAAGAAGGAGAGAAAAGGTTGAGAACAAGGAGTTCTGGATTCTCTATTTTTTTTGGGCATAAAAAACAAGTTCAAATGGAGCTAGCTTAGTTTTGCAAAGTCCCGATGGATTCCTTATTGAGTATGCCATGAAGTTAGATTTCCCCACCACGAACAACAAAGCAGAATATGAAGCCTTGATAGCAGGTTTGGCCTTGCTAAAACATTGAGAGTTAAAAACTTGAAAGTTTATGGAGATTCAAATTTGGTGGTATCACAAGTTAATGGAGAATTCGAGGCCATAGATGAAACCATGGCCAGATATGTACGACTTGTAAGAGCTGTGAAGACTTATTTTGATGAATATCATGTCGAATACATCCCGAGGGAGGAGAATTCTAAGGCAGATGCGTTATCTAAATTCGCCTCTTCTGAGATCGAGAACTATTCTGTAAGTGTATACTTTCACTTTTTGAAGAGGAGCATTGATGTTAAGCTGGTTGCCCCTATCAGGCTTGGAGAATCTTGGATAGATCCCATTAAGGCTCATCTACAAATCAGATGGCTTCCTAGTAATGCAGCGGAGGCGCGAAAGTTATCTGTACGAGCCCTGAGGTATTCCATTGATTGATGGGATTATTTATAAAAAAATCCTTTGTAATTCCTTATTTAAGGCGTCTCAGGCCTGATGAGGCTCGACTTGCTCTGAAAGAGGTACATGAAGGCATATGTGGCCAATACTTGAGGGACAGGGTCTTGCTCGCAATATTACTCATTTAGGCTTTTATTGGCCAAAAATAATGGTTGATGCCAAAGAATACGTGAAGAAATGTGACCGCTGTCAGAAACATGCCCCGGTAGTAAGGCAGCCACTTGAAATGCTAACTTCCATAAACTCCCCTATCCCATTTTCCATGTGGGGGATGGATATTCTTGGGCCTTTTCCAATGGCTACTGCCCAAATGAAGTTTCTAATTGTAGTTATTGATTACTTTACCAAGTGGATCAAAGCCAAGCTCTGGCTAAGATTACAACCAAGCAAGTTGCTAAATTATTATGGGAAAATATCATGTGTAGATATGGAATTCCTCGTATCCTGGTAACCGATAAAGGAACACATTTCAACAAAGAAGAGTTTAAGAAGTATTGTGAAGGGAATGAAATCGAGATGCGATTCACTTCTGTCGCTCACCCTCAAGCCAATGGCCAAGTAGAGGTTGCGAATTGGATTATCTTAGACGGATTAAAGAAAAGGATCGAGAAGTCCAGAAGCAATTTGGGTGGATGAAGTACTCCCTATACTTTGGGCCTACAAGACCACATGTAGGGTTACAACTGGAACAACCCCATTTATGCTGGCATATGGAGCTGAAGATGTTGTTCCTGTGGAGATATTGCATTCATCCCCGAGGATTCAAGCTTATAATGTAGAAGAAAATGAGGAATGGCAGAGGTTAGCCTTAGACTTAATAGAAGAAGTTCAGGATCAAGCTCATGCTAAGATCATGGAATATCTGAAAAAAGCTTCTTTTTATTATAATCTGAGGGTAAAAGAAAGGTTCTTTAAGCAAGGAGACCTAGTTCTAAGGAAGGTTGAAGCATCAGGAGTTGGATAGAAAGGAAAGCCAACCCCAAACTGCAAAGGGTCGTACAAAGTTAAAAGTGTACAAGGACGAGGATCTTACAAGTTAGAGACAATGGAAGGAGAAGAAGTGCCAAGGACTTGGCATGCCCAGAACTTGAAAGTTTATTACGTATAGTTTCTATAATCAAGAAAGATATTGCGAGTAATAGGATCTATGTCCCAGTTCATTAAGTTATTTCAGTTCTTTAGGATTTATATTTCAGTTTATGATTATCAGGGTTGGGCCCATCTTATGTAAGGTATTGAAAGGCCAAATTATGTTCTTGAAGATTATGATTTGCTCGGTTTTGAAAGACCAGGTTATATTCTTTAAGTTATGCCAAGCTTTGAAACACCAAGTTATATTATTGTTTTGAAGTGATGCTTTGTTTATAAACTTAAACAAAAATACATATATAGTAAATAACCGAAACAAGAAATCCATAAATTCATCATAAAAATTTCAAAAGTGCTTTAAAATGCAAATGAAAGAAGTGTGAAAGAAAGAAACTAAACATCTGACTTAGGTGGCTCAGACTCCTCACTAGAGTCGCTCTCAGGGCCGTCTTCAGAATCACTCTTTGAAATTTCCTCAGAAGTTTCCTGAGTTGGCCCCTCGGAAGTCTCCGCGGAGGTCTCCGCCGAAGTCTCCTTAGAAGTGTCTTCAAAAGCCCTTTGAGGTGCTGTCTGGAAGTCTTTTCAACCCAGGCCTTCTTCACGACAGGCTCAGCTTTTTCTTCAAAAAAGGATTCTTCTTCGCCAGGGCTAGATTCAGCCTCCTTCCTCTTTTGGCCTTGGCTCTCAACCAGCGATTTAGGCCCCAGAGGCCCTTAGGTCAGGAGAATAGATGGATTGATCTTCTTCATGAATAAGATCCACGACTCTTTTAGTGACACCCCCAAGGCTGGGGATTTTGATGGGGTAAGGGAAGGATTCTGCCTCGAGCAACTGTGACGGCCTCAACCCCGGGATCAGGAGTTGACGTCACTAAACACAATTACCAAAAATATAAACAACAGAATTATTATTAAAATATACTAACTTGACCCCAAACTAAGATCCGATCCAGGTTCAAGTATAATTCAGGTTCTCATTATTACAAATTTTTAATTCAACATTTAAGACACACTAACTTTATTCAGCAACTCCTCAGACCACATGGCCTGATACAAACTACCTCAGAGGAGCCGGGTCCGGTAGGGGCGGGAACATAGGTCGGTCTAACTGATCTTCTAGGCATCTGCAAAATATACATAACAGTTTGCAAGGGTGAGCATAATCGCTCCGCAGTACCAAAGTATGAATAACATAATAAAGCAGTAATGTAACAATAATAGGAACAGAACTGTAATCATGATAGCAACATTATGCAACAAAATCAGAGAAAACTGGATATCACTAACTAGCGTGCTTCATCAAAACAACATAACAGAGTGTTGTAAAAACACCAGAGTCCAATTTTTAGCATGTTAGTCACACTTATAAAATTACCATATCAACTATTCGTACCCTTACGGGAATCATAAAACCAAATCAGATACGTAATGGATATGTGTAGACAGCTGATCAGGCTATCAACACCAGATGGCTTCAACTGTCATCTCATTTATGGCTCCAACTGCCATCTCATTTATCTGTTCCGGAACTCAGAGACTAGCTAGGTCTCTGACCTGCTGGACTAATCGGTTATATAGTGCGCGCAACCGAATTAGCCTCTTACGCCACCTCAATAGGCCTACTCTGGCCCCAATGTATCCCATATCTGGTCGTTTTAAACCATTTTTCAAAATCATCACTTTTACCTATCTCTTTTTCAAAACCAATTCTGTCACAGCACACTATTCAAATCCTCTTTTCATTTAAATCACGTTTAGAGATAGGTGTTTTCAGAAGTTACTTTTCCCCAAAAACATAATTTAAAATAACATTTTCAAACACATGGGATACGTAACTTAAAACGTTTATGTTCCATTACGAAAGTAAAACATTTAGTTATTCATATACACTGAACCATAAAAGAATGGTCAGGGGTACTTGCCTTGCAACGCTTTACAAAACCCTAAGTAGCTATCACGCTGACTTTAATCCTGGGAAAACTCGATCGGAATCTACAAATACAGAATACCCTAATCAGTTACACCGACATGCTTGATATCCTCAAATTCTAACAACTCAATCCGATAACCCGACTCGTATCATTATTATACACATAAACCCGTAATCACATAGTCACGTAGTCGGAAATATTGTTAGGGGTAACACGTATAAATACATATACTTTCGAACATATTTTTAGGAAATTTTGGCAGCATCTTATTTATTTATAAGACTACCCGTCGATTACGATCGACGTCCATAATCAAAACAATCCACAATATTACGCCACCATTTATACAACGTACATTCCAACACCAATCACAATCAATTATTCAAGTCCGAAAATATTTTACGCAATCCTTTTTATTTATTTATAAAATTTAGGACTCAGAACATCGTCATCACCGTCCACCGTCCGCTCGTAACAAGTCATCGCGGTACGGCGGCAAAATTTATTGGTGCCCGAAATATTCGGGTATCCAAATAAATTCCCCCGATTTATTAATAATTATTTTCCCACACGAATTAATAATATCAGGAATTTTACTCAATAATTCCTGCAGAAAAAAAAATTATAATAATCAAATCCAACTGCATAGTCTCGGCCCAACAGAAAAATGCCCAAATGTATCGGCCCAAACTGCAGGCCCAAAAGCCAAAACAACAGAACAGGAACCCAAGGAAACACACGCACAAACGCGCCGCAGAACCACAACAGGGCGGCAACACAAGCGGCGGTGCCGCTTTCTACCACCACTCGACACACACAACACAATCACACACACAACACAGCACATACATATATGTATATACTATAGGAACAAATCAGAATCAGGCAACCGGAATAAAGAGGGCGGCCGGAAAGTAATTACCGAACACAGGGAGCCGGAGAAGAACACCGGAAAAGCGAGGAAGAAACAGAGGTGAAGAAACGAAGGTAGAGCAGTAAAAGAGAGAAGGAAGAATCGATGGAGAGAGACAGGGACAAAGAGATGATGTTTGGGGAAATAAGCTACTGCCTGCACGTGTCCTTCAAATGGGACGCGTGTTAATATTCTTTTACGAAATGTTAACACGTGTCCCTGAGTATTATGGGTCGAATAATTAACCGAATTTTGAAATCAACGAGTCAGGGCACCTCGAAAACAATCTCGTTAAATCATGATAATACTTTTAAAGTATTGTAAATATTCCGAGGTTTATAAAAATATATTTTTTGAAATGTTTAAACAATTTCTAAAACGCAACTGGTACCCGTTTTTAACAAATAAACGAAACAACGGGCGGGTGAAATCAATTCCAAAAATTTCCAAAATAATTTTAAAATTCTCGGAATATTCCAAACTTAAATAAATATGAGTTTCATAATTTTTGAAGATTTCGATAATTAAATATGGATTTTACCATTAAACACACTCAGAAAATCATTTAAAAGTGAATAATTAACGAAATATTGATTTCTCAATTTTATAAAGTCCTAAAAATAATTATTGAAATTATAAAATTAGAAAACAAATTTTAAAGACAGTTCAAATATTTATGGAATTAAAACTACAATAAAATCACGTTTACAAGCAAAAATAAAATCATATAACTCACAAATAAATCACACAATTCCAATCTCACATATCAACAAATCATAAATAATTAAATAAAAATCCATAACTGCTGCCAAAACCAATACACACATTTTATTTATTTACGTAAACCTTTATTACAGTTCCAAATATTAGAAATAAAATAAAAATACACGAGTCGTTATATCATTTCCCCCTTAAAAAGATTCTGTCCCCGGAATCTAACTCAACTAAACAAATGAGGATATTTATCAAGCATGGCCGACTCTAATTCCCAAGTAGACTCTTCTACTCGAGGATTTCTCCACAATACTTTTACAAAAGGAATTGATTTATTCCTAAGGACTCGTTCCTTACGGTCTAGGATTTGGACCGGTTGTTCCACGTAGGACAAATCTGGTTGAAGCTCAATCGGTTCGTATTCTATGACTTGATTCGAATTAGGGATATAGGGCTTCAACATAGACACGTGGAACACATTATGAATGTGCAACCACTGCGATGGTAACGCTATCTCATAAGCAACCTTTCCCACTTTCTTCAAAACTTCAAAGGGTCCTATGAATCTAGGGCTAAGCTTACCCTTCTGACCAAATCGTATTAACCCTTTCCAAGGTGATACTTTTAGTAACACCAGAGCTCCTATCTCAAAGTCCATATCTATCCTATGCAAATCCGCGTATTTTCTTTGTCTATCTTGAGCTGCTTCCAACCTTTTCCGAATCAACACTATGGCATCTTTGGTTTGCTGAACCAACTCAGGACCTAACACTTTCTTTTCTCCTACCACATCCCAGTATAATGGTGATCTACACTTTCGTCCATACAAAGCTTTGTAAGGTGGCAGTCCTATACTGGCATGGTAGCTGTTATTATACGAGAACTCAATCAAAGGTAGGTGCTCATCCCAATTACCCTTAAAATCTAGAGCACAGACTCTCAACATATCCTCTATGGTCTGAATCATCCTCTCACTTTGGCCATCCGTCTGAGGATGATAAGCGGTGCTCATATTCAATTTCGTTCCTAGGCACTCTTGGAATTTAGTCCAGATGCTGGAATTAAATCTCGGGTCTCGATCCGACACTATAGAAACAGGCACTCCATGTTTGGTAACTATCTCATCCAAGTATAACTTAACTAGCCTTTCCAACGAATACCTTTCATTAATCGGAAGGAAATGCGCCGACTTAGTCAACCTATCAATGATTACCCAAATAGCATCGTGATTCGCTCTCGTATTTGGCAATCCCACTACAAAATCCATAGCAATCTCTTCCCATTTCCACTGGGGAATCTCCAAAGGTTGTAACAATCCACTCGGCCGTTGATGTTCTGCTTTCACCGTCTAACACACGTGACACTTACTTACCCAATTGACAATATCCTTCTTCATTCCTGGCCACCAAAAATGTCTCTTCAAATCCTAGTACATCTTAGTACTACCAGGGTGGATAGAAAACCTAGAGTTATGAGCTTCCTGCAATACTTCGTTCTTCAATTCCGTTACATTAGGAATCCAAACTCTGGATGAAAATCTATACAAACCTTGACTATCTTTTTGAGTACATAACTCTTCTCCTGTCAAAGTATCCAACTCTTGTTCCATAACTCCTTCTTGACACCTTTTGATCTTTTCCATCAATGCTGGCTGGAAAGTAACTTCATATAGTTGCTCCTGACTTTCATTAAGTACTCGAACTTCAATTTCCATTCTTCCCAAGTCTCGTGCCAACTCTTCCGCAATCTTAAACATATTCAGCCTTTCCTTCCTACTCAAGGCATCGACCACTACATTGGCTTTACCTGGGTGATAATTAATCGAACAATCATAATCCCAATCAACTCCAACCACCTTCTCTGTCTCATGTTTAAATCTTTCTGCGTGAATATATACTTCAGGCTCTTATGATCTGTGTAAATATCGCATTTCTCTCCATACAAGTAGTGACGCTATAACTTTAAAGCAAATACTATAGCCGCCAATTCAAGGTCATGAACTGGATATTTTTGCTCGTGAGACTTTAGCTGTCTGGAGGCATAAACAATCACTTTGTCATGCTGCATTAACACACAACCCAATCCTTTCAAAGAAGCATCACTGTAGATTACAAAGTTTCCCGTCTCATCTGGTAATGCTAATATTGGAGCCGTCACTAATCTTCGTTTTAATTCCTGGAAACTTTTTTCACACTTTTCCGTCCAAACGAACTTCTCATTCTTCCTGGTCAACTTAGTTAATGGGGACGCAATCTTCGAGAAATCTTTCACAAATCTTCGATAATATCATGCTAATCCAAGGAAACTCCTTATTTCCGTTGGTGTCTTTGGTTGCTCCCACTTTGATACAACTTCGATTTTTACCGGGTCTACTTTGATACCTTCCTTACTCACCATATGTCCAAGAAACTGTACTTCCGTTAGCCAAAACTCACACTTAGAAAACTTCGCCTACAATTGCTTTTCTCTTAACTTCTGTAGGGCAATCTGTAGATGCACTGCGTGATCTTCTGGATTCTTCGAATATATGAGGATGTCATCAATAAATACAATAACAAACTTATCCGGATACTCCTTGTATACCCTATTCATCAAATCCATGAAAGCCATTGGTGCATTCGTCAATCCAAACGACATCACTAGAAACTCGTAATGGCCATACCTTGTTCTGAATGCAGTCTTGGGGATATCCTCGGGCTTTATCTTCAGTTGGTGGTAGCCAGATCTTAAGTCAATCTTTGAAAAGTAACATGCTCCCTTAAACTGATCAAACAAATCATCGATTCGCGGCAAAGGATACTTATTCTTTATCGTCAACTTATTCAGCTCTCTGTAATCAATACACAATATCATACTTCCATCCTTTTTCTTCACAAATAGCACTGGAGCACCCCCGCGGGGAAACACTGGGTCGAATAACTCCCTTATCCAATAATTCCTGAAGTTGCTTAGCCAATTCTTTCATTTCCATTGAGGTCATTCTGTATGGAGCCTTAGAAACTGGTTCAGCTCCAGGTATCAAATCAATGGAAAACTCTATCTCTCGATCAGGTGGCAATCCTGGTAACTCTTCTGGGAAAATGTCAGGGAATTCCCTTACTATAGGGATCTCATCCAAGATAGGGGCCTCTTTCTTCGTATCCACCACATGAGCCAATTACGCTTCACATCTTTGATTCAGCAATCTTCTTGCTTGCATCACTGAGAGGAACTTCCTATCTTGCCTCTGCCCTTGGTAACTGATCCTTTTATTATCTGGGGTGTACATAACAACTCTCTTTTTCTTACAATCAATATTTGCCCTATATCGAGACAACCAATCCATACCTAAAATAACATCAAAGTCTCTCAACTCGAAGGGTATTAAGTCAACAGGGAACATATACCCCGAAATCTCTAGGGAACAACTAGGACAAAATTGTTTTACATGTACTTTATTTTTATTAGCCACTCCTATGGTTAGAGGTTCGTCTAGGTCTTCTAACATCAATTGCATTTTATTCACACAATTCACAGACATAAAAGATTTGGACGCTCCCGAATCAAACAAAACGTTAACAGGTACGGAATTAAGAATAAGCGTACCTGCAACCACATCGGAGTCATGAACTGGAGACTTCTGGGTCATCTTAAAAGTCCTAGATCTCACAGTACTGGTTGCTGGTCCTTGAGACACACTCCTTCCCGCATTACCTTGGGTCACTGACTTGCAATTCCTAGCTATGTGTCCCACTTTGCCGCAACTAAAACAAGTAACTCCTTGAATCTCAGACTTACATTCCGTGGAATAGTGACCTTTCTGTCCACACTTAAAATAATTAACATTCTATCGGCACTGTCCACTATTCTTTTTCCCACACGTCTTACAATCAGCCACTAGCTTACTCATCCTCGTCGGGGCAGAGTTAACTGAATTAGTATCGGGTTTCGCCTGGGGAACATCCTGCCTCTTGAACCTCTTATTCTTATTCCTTCCAAACCAACACTGAAACTTCCGACTCACTATTCCTGATTCTGATCTAGCTTGTCCACTTTCAAATTTTCTTTTCTTCTCACCCTGCTCTTTTGCAGCTAATTTCTGATCACTTTCTATCACTAGGGCAGCCTGAACTACCGAAGTATATGTCTTGAGTTGTAAGGCAACAACTCCACTCCTTATTTCTGGCTTCAACCCTTGCTGAAACCGCTTCGCTCGTTGAGCTTCTGAACTCACATATTCTGGTGCTATACGGGCCAACTCCGTAAATTTTGCTTCATATTCCATGACACTTTTATCCCCTTGTTTCAGTTCCAAAAATTCCACTTCCATTTGACTATGGAGACAGTCTGGAAAGTATTTCTCCAAAAACAACTCTGTAAATCTGGCCCATGGAACTGGACCTTCTCCTTCTAGGGCTCGCGTAGACTCCCACCAATAATTCGAATCATTCCTTAGAAAATAACTAGCATAATCAGTCTTTAAGTTCTCACTCACCTTGGTGAGCGCAAACGTCTTTTCCATCTCCTTTAACCATATCCTGGCAGCAACAGGATCTACCTCTCCTTTAAACTCTGGGGGCTTCACTGCTTGAAAAGACTTAAAACTAACATCCTGATTTGCCCCTCTTATCTCATGCTGTTGCTGGATTTGTAGTTGTTGCTGTTGGATTTGCTGTTGTTGTTGTATGAGCTGTTGTTGTTGTTGTTGTTGTTGTTGTTGTTGCAATTGTTGTTGTTGCTGCTGAAATTGTTGTTGATGTTGGGCCAGCTGTACAGACTGCTGACGCAACAAGTTCATCATGTCACTCACGGAAGGATCCCCAGCAGATCCGTTATTGGGCTGAGAATTTCTCTTTGGTGGCATCTCCTGAAACATAACAGTCATATATAAGAAAATGGATTGCTCCAGCAGTTTATATTTATGCCTCAGGAGAGCGTTGCCACTAAGACAATATTCTCATCCCCCATTATAATTGGATCCGTCCTGAGTGAATGATTATAATCTA
Source organism: Apium graveolens (assembly GCF_009905375.1). NCBI lineage: Eukaryota > Viridiplantae > Streptophyta > Magnoliopsida > Apiales > Apiaceae > Apium > Apium graveolens. The sequence goes on from NC_133653.1 coordinate 271,975,555, forward strand.
AAAATGCCAGCAATAGAAACAACAATAATAATAACAACAACAATAGCAACACACAATATATAAAAACTGAACAATAAGATAAAGCAGCTGAAATACAATAACCAACAGAATCCAACCAGTACAACTGAAAATCCAACTAGAAAGAACCATCCGAATACACACCAAAATTGGCTGTCATAACAGCCTCGCCTACTACAAACTATCACAACATAATGTACATATACAAAGTAAATAACTACAGAACTCCTAGAAGTCACTCTGAGCTCTGCATCTCTCTGCTGCAACTCTGTCTAGCCACTACCACTGCCACCAATGGAACCTAGCTCAAACACTAGCCAGTTCACTAGGTCCTGATACTGCACCGCTCTGAACTCTGAGCTAATGAAACGGTCAACAGATCTAGCCCTCTCTACATCCATCTGGGTCAATGCTCGCACATGGGCTCGCACCTCAGGGGAAGGGGCAGAAATACCCTGAAATGGTGCAATAGGTACCTGGTCCAACTGAGCAGCAAACTCCGGACTCTGTTCTCTGATAAAGGAAGTATTCACCGCCCTATGGACATGATAAAGGATCAGTGAAGAAGTACCATTAGGGGCCACAAGAGGTACCGGAGGTCTCATCATGGAAGAACCAGGACCGCAGCCGGGAGGGAAATCCCTGACAGCAGACACAGACCTACGTACCCAACGGGGACGAGGACCAGATCCAGGAATGTCTCGAGGCACAAAAGAAGGGACTAGGGGAGGAGGCATAGGGGTCTCCTCAGTAACAACATCAGGGGGGTCTCTCAGAATCTGAGCTATCCGAATCAGAAGGATTCTCCCGAGATGGAGAACTCGAAATCGCAATAGGCCACTGCCAACATAATAAATATACAGGCAAGACACAACCAGGTCAAGGCAATTCTATCAAAACATTTAATAGATGTCAGGGTAACGCCGTCGGAACCCTCGACTGACTCTAAAGGTTTGCTCCTCTATATGAGTTGCTGACTCACACTTAAAGACTCACGTTATCACCTACTTGACACAATCCCTAACCTGAATCAGGGACTTGAACCTGTAGCTCTGATACCAACTGTGACGGCCTCAACCCCGGGGTCAAGAGTTGACATCACTAAACACAATTACCAAAAATATAAACAACAGAATTATTATTAAAATATACTAACTTGACCCCAAACCAAGATCCGATCCAGGTTCAAGTATAATTCAGGTTCTCATTATTACAAACTTTTTATTCAACATCTAAGACACACTAACTTTATCAGCAACTCCTCAGACCTCATGGTCTGATACAAACTACCTCAGAGGAGCCGGGTCCGGTAGGGGCGGGAACATAGGTCGGTCTGACTGATCTTCTAGGCATCTGTGAAATATACATAACAGTTTGCAAGGGTGAGCATAATCGCTCAGCAGTACCAAAGTATGAATAACAGAATAAAGCAGTAATGTAACAATAATAGGAACATAACTGTACTCATGATAGCAACATTATGCAACAAAATCAGAGAAAACTGGATATCACTAACTAGCATGCTTCATCAAAACAACATAACAGAGTGCTGTAAAAACACCAGAGTCCAATTTTTAGCATGCTAGTTACACTTGTAAAATTACTGTATCAACTATTTGTACCCTTACGGGAATCATAAAACCAAATCAGATACGTAATGGATATGTGTAGACAGCTGATCAGGCTATCAACACCAGACGGCTCCAACTGCCATCTCATTTATGGCTCCAACTGCCATCTCATTTATTTGTTCCGGAACTCAGAGACTAGCTAGGTCTCTGACCTGCTGGACTAATCGGTTATACAGTGCGCGCAACCGAATTAGCCTCTTACGCCACCTCAATAGGCCTACTTTGGCCCCAATGTATCCCATATCTGATCGCTTTAATCCAGTTTTCAAAATCATCACTTTTACCTATCTCTTTTTCAAAACCAATTCTGTCACAGCACACTATTCAAATCCTCTTTTCATTTAAATCACGTTTAGAGATAGGTGTTTTCAGAAGTTACTTTTCCCCAAAAACATAATTTAAAACAACATTTTCAAACACATAGGATACGTAACTTAAAACGTTTATGTTCCATTACGAAAGTAAAACATTTAGTTATTCATATACACTGAACCATAAAAGAATGGTCAGGGGTACTTGCCTTGCAACACTTTACAAAACCCTAAGTAGCTTTCACGCTGACTTTAATCCTGGGAAAACTCGATCGGAATCTACAAATACAGAATACCCTAATCAGTTACATCGACATGCTTGATATCCTCAAATTCTAACAACTCAATCCAATAACCCGACTCGTATCATTATTATACACATAAACCCGTAATCACATAGTTACGTAGTCGGAAATATTGTTAGGGGTAACACGTATAAATACATATACTTTCGAACATATTTTTAGGAAATTTTGGCAGCATCTTATTTATTTATAAGACTACCCGTCGATTACGATCGACGTCCATAATCAAAACAATCCACAATATTACGCCACCATTTAAACAACGTACATTCCAACACCAGTCACAATCAATTATTCAAGTCCGAAAATATCTTACGCAATCCTTTTTATTTATTTATAAAATTTAGGACTCAGAACATCGTAATCACCGTCCACCGTCCACTCGTAACAAGTCATCGCGGTACGGCGACAAAATTTATTGGTGCCCGAAATATTCGGGTATCCAAATAAATTTCACCGATTTATTAATAATTATTTTCCCACACGAATTAATAATATCATAAATTTTACTCAATAATTCTTGCAGAAAAAAAATGATAATAATCAAATCCAACTGCATAGTCTCGGCCCAACAGAAAAAGGCCCAAATGTATCGGCCCAAACTGCAGGCCCAAAAGCCAAAACAACAGAACAGGAACCCAAGGAAACACACGCGCAAACACGCCGCAGAACCACAACAGGGCGGCAACACAAGCGGCGGTGCCACTTTCTACCACCACTCGACACACACAACACAATCACACACACAACACAATCCCACACACAACACAGCACATACATATATGTATATACTATAGGAACGAATCAGAATCAGCCAACCGGAATAAAGAGGGCGGCCGAAAAGTAATTACCGAACACAGGGAGCCGGAGAAGAACACCAGAAAAGCGAGGAAGAAACAGAGGTGAAGAAACGAAGGTAGAGCAGTAAACGAGAGAAGGAAGAATCGATGGAAAGAGACAGGGACAAAGAGATGATGTTTGGGGAAATAAACTACTGCCTGCACGTGTCCTTCAAATGGGACGCGTGTTAATATTCTTTTACGAAATGTTAACACGTGTCCCTGAGTATTATGGGTCGAATAATTAACCGAATTTTGAAATCAACGAGTCAGGGCACCTCGAAAACAATCTCGTTAAATCACGATAATACTTTTAAAGTATTGTAAATATTTCGAGGTTTATAAAAATATATATTTTGAAATTTTTAAACAATTTCTAAAACGCAACTGGTACCCGTTTTTAACAAATAAACGAAACAACGGGCGGGTGAAATCAATCCCAAAAATTTCCAAAATAATTTTAAAATTCTCGGAATATTCCAAACTTAAATAAATATGAGTTTCATAATTTTTGAAGATTTCGATAATTAAATATGGATTTTACCATTAAACACACTCAGAAAATCATTTAAAAGTGAATAATTAACGAAATATTGATTTCTCAATTTTATAAAGTCCTAAAAATAATTATTGAAATTATAAAATTAGAAAACAAATTTTAAAGACAGTTCAAATATTTATGGAATTAAAACTACAATAAAATCACTTTTACAAGCAAAAATAAAATCATATAACTCACCAATAAATCACACAATTCCAATCTCACATATCAACGAATCATAAATAATTAAATAAAAATCCATAACTGCTGCCAAAACCAATACACATATTTTATTTATTTACGTAAACCTTTATTACACTTCCAAATTCCAAATATTAGAAATAAAATAAAAATATACGAGTCATTATAGCATCTCTGGGTATTCGACTTGAATAGCCTCAACCACGGCATCCCAACCCTCCCTATAGCTCATGGGGTGAGTAAGGGCGTCGTGCCCCTCCATCGAATCTCTGAACTCTTGGGTATCCATCCAAGCGTCAAACCTTTTTTCTTTTTCATCATTCAAAATGACAATCTTTTCCCGAGCAGTTTCCAAATCAGAATTTGAAGAGGCAAGCTGGGCCTGAAGGCGTTCAATTGTCTCATTGGCCTCCTCAAGCTTCTTGGTTATGTCATCATAACCAACTTTTCAAGTCTTTTACTGGTGAAGCGCTCCTTGAAAATGAGCGTTTGCATGAAAGTAAAGGAAAGAAAGAAAAATGAGTTTGGTCAAAGACAGGGCAAGTAAATAAGTAAGAAAGTTTGGCAAAGACAAGTTACCGCCAAGGCTTGAGCACCAAAAAGCTCGTTAGCCTCCAAGTCTTGTTAAAGGACAGAATCTTTATAGTCAACCAGGGAAATGGACTGAAGTGACCACTCCTTGGCATGCTTCGTATTTCCAACTATTGTGTCCTTCCCCCGAATGACCCATGGCGGCTAAAAGAAGGCCCCGGGCTTCTATTTGGTCCTTAAGGGCTGACTAGGGCCTTCTTCATCACCTTCTCCAACCTGAATCAAGAACTCAGGGAAATGATCCCCTGGGCGCGGGTCTTTGAAAAGCTTTACATCCCGCTTCATCCTAGTGGTATCCAAGTCTTTAGGCTTGGTCCCATCTACTATCTTAGCAGATGTTGCATGAAAGGTTAAACAACAGTTAAAACCTGGAAAAATAGGCTAAGAAAAGTATGAAAAAGAATGAAGAATAAAGTTAAAGTTTACTTTTCATTGAGACAGGAGAGAGCCCACGCTCTACAAGAACTGTCTCCTTAATAAGGTCCCAGGAATGGGACGTGCCATTATCCTTAGTGAGGATATCGAAGGCCTTCGCCTCTTCCCCGGACAAGATAATGTCATTGGGGTTCCCAGCGACTACCTGTCTAAAAGATGAAAGGAAGAGGGTGCCCCAATCTCCTCATTCCCAGACCAGATAGACGAACTCCTTCTTCCACTTCAAGTTGTTGTCCGGGATAGACTTCCCATTGATAATATGGGGGACTGTAGGGCATTGGTTCAAAGAAACCCGACTCGGATTCTTATCAGGGTTGTTTCTACACTGAATCTTTTTCCTATAAATAGCTATTGTGGGGGGCAAATTGTGCTTAGCACATTGTGATAAGAAACAAAGAATTAATCTCCAAGTATTTGGAGGAAGTTGGCAAGGATTAATCCTAACATCAGCAAGAAGAATGGGAATAAAAGGGTGAAAGGGGAACCTGACACATGCCTTGATAGTATCCCTGAAGACACATAACGCATCCTTCTTCCAATGGCAAGCCCTATTTGCGGCCCTAGACAGAATCAGCTCGTAGAAGGTGTCGGCGTGATCGAACACATCCAAGTAAGCGTCGAACGAATACTCGTCCCCGGGTATTGATCATGTCAATCAAAGAAGAGTGCTTTGATGAATGGGGAATTCACTTGATTTTTTAGCCACGCTCATTTTGGCCAAGCGAAGTGATTTCTTGTCTGCCATTTGAGAAATACACGAAAAATAAAGAACATAGTGAATATATGCGTGAAAAGTGCAGAAAAAACCCAGAAGTGATGAAGATATTCATCCGAAAAACAAAGTATCTATGAAGATATTCATCGAAAAACCCAGAAAATGGGAAAAAACTGAAAAAGTATGAAGGATGCAATAAACAACTTGGAGAAGATACGAAGATTTGAAGATTTCGTCGGAAAACTGGTAGACTGAGTACCCGGAAGTTGCAGAGAGTAAACTGAAGGAAGCCGGAAATTGCAGAGAGCTTTTGAGAGAGGTTTATGGAATGAGAAGTGAGAAAGAAGTGAATACACTCACTATAATATATAGGAAAAATTGGGGAAGATGGACCGTCAAAGGCCCATAAAGCTAAAGGTCCTAAGGTTAAAGCCCAAATTCTGGAAAGTTCTCGAAGTTTCCAAAAGAAACAACTAAAAGACCATGGGCCTAATCCAAGTTGGATTTGGAAAAATAAGCCCATTGGCCCAATCCAAGTTGGATTTGGAAAAATAAGCTCATTGGCTCAATCCATATTGGATTTGGAAAACTAAAGGCCCAATCCTAATTGGACTTGGAAAGGTAGGCCCACATGCCCATATAAAATTTACAAAATAGAAATCCAAACAAATTACGGTTGAGAGGAAGAAAATAGGACCAAGATTGAGGTCGTGTTTCAGGTCATGGATTCTAGTCGAAAAACTTCGACTAGATGCCCCAAAATGGACCATGTATTCGACCATAATTCAGGTCGTGTTTTAGGTCGTGGATTCTAGTCAAAAAACTTCGACTAGAGGCCCTAAAGTAGACCATTAATTCGACCAAGATTGAGGTCGAAATCCATGTCAAGTTACGACTGGAACTTTGACCTGGATCCTATTCGAATTCTAGGTCGTGGATCCTGGTCGATAGACTTCGACTAGACTATAGGAATTGAACCATAAGCTCGACCAGAATTGAAGTCGAAATCCAAGTCGACGTTCCTGGTCAAAATGTTTCGACTAGGATATAACAACTGACTAGAATTTTGACCAGGATCCTAATCGAATTCTAGGTCGTGGATCCTGGTCGAAAATTTTCGATTAGACTACATGAGTTGACAAAAATTTCGACTAGGATCCTAGTTGAAATTTCGACCAGAATCATGGTCGAAAATAGCAGAAAATTTGAAAAAAATCCCGAAAATTAAGGAATTAAATGGATAATTCTTGAAAATTACTAAAGGTCGGGGGCGTTGCCCCTGAACTCCCATCAGGGACCACGTTGCATCCCTGAACCCCTAAAACAGGGCATTTTGCCCCTGGACCCTGACTCAATGACCGGGCAGCGAGACCCCCGAAGTCCCAGCATTAGGGGAACTAACCAATTCTAGCAGAGGAAGTATATAAGAAAAATGAGCATGAAAAATTTCCAGAAAATAGTTTGAAGTCTCTAGAATGGTAAATTATTGTAAATGTGTAGGTCGCTCCACACTTTACGATAAAAACGATACCCAGCAAGGGCAAATTGAAAACTTAACTTCTACGAAATTTTATATATTTTGCTAGAAGTTGGGGGGCAAATGATAGGGGGAAAAAATAATCCTAACTGCGTAATAAATAAGCGCATTAATTATGCCTGATTTGGTTCAAAGATGAAGCCCGGTTATTAAGGCCCAATAATTAATATGTCATTAATTGGGCTCAAAGGACCCACAAACTCGGGATTTATTATTAAATTCGTAGGCCTCGTATCAGCCCAAGTTGTGATTGAGAAAACAAGTTCAAATCAGAATCAAACTCTCAAAAGAGTAGTACTCGAGCCACACGGTACTATAAGGAAGCAAATCCCTACATTCTAGGACTCTAAAGTCTATTCTAGATCTGAGACTTGCCCATCAAGTCTCCTAACCTTAATCCAATTCAAGGTATCCCATGCCTATATAAGAGGCCTCACCCCACAAATTAGAACTACATTTTTTGACTTGATCCTTGACATACAGGAAGGTATGTAGGCATCTTGTGAAGGCATATTGAGTCACGAAACACGATAGCAGTCAAATAAAGCCTCGAAACTCGCAAACCCTAGCATTAACTATAATATTAAATACACCCTAGTTTTTTTACCCTTAACAATTATATTTTTTAGTTCAAGTTGAATATTATTTAGTATTAGCCTGAATGGGTAATATATATTATTTGTTTTAACTCGATGTCATCATATCAACCAACGAATTGGTTGTATTTAATTTTAGCATGGATAATTACAAATTAGTATTATTTAGTTTTAACCCGGATCAGTACTATATATTATTTTAAACAACACCAGTATTATTAAGTATTGTGTTTTAGCCCAATACAACAAATCAACGAACTATATTTAGTTTTTATTATTATATTTTATACTGGGTTGTTATACATACCAATCAATTATTCTAATTTTAATCTTATTTTAGAACAATTCAATAATATAATTTTTTTGGCCCGGGTGATTAGTTTATATATACTTTTTTCTAGTAAGAGACCATTATACATATTCAATTATTTTATTTTACACCGGCTCAATTGTATTATTTTTTTTGCCCGACTAATAGTATATATTATTTTGTTCCGTCTAGAAACTATTATACATATTTAATTCTATTTGTATTTATATAATTATATTGCGAGTATTAGTATACTAAGATAAGTGTTTTATGTTAAATATAATTACAGATTTTAAGTTGCCCAAATAAAGGTAACCAACCAAACTTTCAATGTTTCATCTTTAATATAATATAATAGTATAGATAGATACATATAGATAGATAGATAGACAGATATATAATATATTTGTAAATTTTGCAAGGGAATAATCTAGTGAAAATAACTAGTTTTATTAAAAAGAAGATACGTGTGAGTTAGAGATGCACAAAAAGTCCATCAGGCCGGGCTTTAAAAAACCCATTTTTTTGAAAACGGATCGGGCCGGGCCGCGCTTCCTAAGAAATATAAGGCTTGTTCTAGGCTCGCGGGCCGGGCTTCCTAAGAAATATAAGGCCCGTTTAAGGCCCGCGGGCCGGGCCGGATCGGGTCGAACCGGGCTTTATACGGACTTTTTATTTATATACCGGAGATAATAATATCTTGATATATCAGATAGAGTAGTTTAGACACCGAAATAAATAATTACTATAATATATAAATAATCATATATACCTTAATTGATATAATATTTTAAAAATCATAAAAAGCATTTTATATTTTCAAATTTTATATAAAAAAATCTGGCTTTTTAATCGGACTTTTCAAAAAATCCGGGGTTTTATCCGGGCCGAACCGGACTTTTATCCGGATTTTTTTAGACCCGGACTTTTATCTGGGCTTTTTTAAATCCGGACTTTTCGGGTTTCGGGTCAGATTTTTGAGAAAAAGGAGGCACATTTAAGGCCAGCTGGCCGGACTTTTTTACGGATTAAGCTTTTCGGATTTTTTTCCGGATCGGATCGATTCGGATTTCGGGATTGGGATTGGGATTTTTTGAACATCTCTTGTGGGAAGTAATGTTGAAAAGTACCGTTTGGTCTTGAGCCCACTTTACAAATCAGCCCACACATGGTAATAACCCAAACATTTACTCGCACGGATGCAAAATCACAAAACCGCATGTTATTACCGAACAAAACCCAGTAGGCCAGTACCCACAATTACATACATACATATGTGTGTCTATTTTTATCTCATATTTATTCTTATTATTATTACTATTACAAACCCTAATTAACCTTGTATGAGCTATAATGTACATAGGTGTTACTTATATGTCTTTGATTATGACACGCACACACACACACACACTCTGTTTTGTATTGTTATATTATATATGTGTGTATGTGTTATGTTATGTTAGAATTGAAACCCTAATTGTGCTTCAGGTATATGAATTATATTTATGTGTATAGAAGTCTTTAATTTTTCGAAAGATATAGGAATGTTTACTGTTTTGTTCTTATATCATTTTTGCATTAATCGGTTTAATATATTGTTTATGTGAAGGTCTCTTACTTCGGTTTCTGTAGATAGATGAATTAGTGGAAATTTGGGGTTTGCAAATGACGGTTGGGTTGAAATGTTGCGTTTCTCGGTTTGATATTGTATATGTGAAGGGCTCGTGTTTTGAATTCTGTAGGTATAGAAGAAAGTAGTGGAAATTTGAGTTTTGCAAGTAACTGTTTACGGGGTTTCTTACTTTCGTTGAAATGTCATGTTTCTTGGTTTGGTATTGGGTGTATGTAAAGGCTCATGTTTTGAGATTTGTTGGTACGGAAAACGATGGTGGGAATGAGAGTTCGGAGAATGTAAGTGAAGTAGGATGGTTTATTCTTAGTGAAGACCAACAACATTTTGGCCTTATGCTGTTTCCGAGCTGCTTGGTTAGTATCAAATCCACTGATGACGATGAGACTACCTACAAGTGGTAGAGGAGGCTTAGAGCTTGGGTTCCTCAAGTAAGCATTAAAATTTTAATTTTCCTCTACTCTTTGAACACGGGATTCCTTTCTCATGTGACATGCTTAAGGTTTTTTTTAATAGGAATATTAGCCACAATTGACAATAATTGACAGTATCAATAGAAATTTCTGAGTACCATCCAAAGTTATGCATGGATATGGTCCATTCTCTAATTCTCGTATTAAAACGGTTATAAAAATTCAATGCTAGCAAGAGACAGTACCAAGTGGTGAATTCTCTTAATTAATATGTAAAAACTAATTGCCAGCATTTTCCTTTATCATACACATACTTAGATATGTGAGTAGGTACAGATTAAATGTTATTGAGATTTGTAAATTTTGGTTCGTGATTAACAGTTTTAAAAGAAGTAGATGATTGTAGATAGTAGAAGAAAGATAACACTTCAAAAACTCTTTTCTAACTTTGTCATAGCTATTCCTTTGGATTTCAGCTCTTTTCTGGGTGGTTATTAGGTGCCTATTTAGAAATGTAGTAACCAATAATTCTGTGATTTATAAATCATATTCACAATTAGCAAATATATCGAGTATCAATAATTTATCTTCTGTGAAGTTGGTATTATGATATCATCCACTTTATTTTTACTGTACATGTGTATTATTTTGCCATCTTACCAAGCTATTAGCAAGAAGGAAACATTTGTAATCAGAGTTAGCATTGGCATATTTGATATATGGCAGGAGAGTGAAAGCACCATAAAAATTAGTGAGTATGATGTTGAAAAAATGACTTTTGAGAAAGAAGAGGAACTCTTTCCAACAGTCGATGATGATATAGGACAGGAAAATGTTACTGTTAGCAGCGATGTTGCAGTTCCTGCTGCTAAATGGAAGTCACCTGAAAATCCAGCTGATAAGAAGGTAGGTTTTGTTGTATATTCTTGTCCTTGGTCTTTACTTCAGTAATCCGTGTTTACCAACCTGTTATATTTATTGTAGATACAACATACAAGCATACTACAAATATGTTTTTGGCACATTCCTCCTTACTTGTAGAGGTAATCATGACTGAAAGTAGCATCTAAGTTCATTTCCTCTGTATAATCATATACTTCATTTCAATAAATAGTTCTTGTAATATATTGCGCTGTTTTTTTTTGGTTTAACGGTACATTTTTCTTCTAAAGTAAACTTTTTCTTTGTAAATTTATTTCAGAAACCTAATAAACCTCCTGACGGTTTGAATTCAAAGTTAATACACATGTTTATGTGACTGAATTTCCAGAAGTTGTTACTTTTTGATGAGGTAAGTTCGTCGTTCCTTTAATTATCTTGTATTTTTAAAAGCTTCATGTTTCATACTTTGGATGTATAAACAAAGTATAATATTCATTTGTGGATTCCCTATTTATTTCTTCACAGTCCCCTTCTGTTTCGTTTCTGATGCTAACAATGGATTACCATTCAGGTGGTCGGAGTATTTTCCAAGTACGGCATCATAAAAGAGGTGGGTTCTTTTCTTTTTACTGTTTTCATATTATTTTTTATTTAGCGAATGTCTCTTTAGTTTTGAAATAAATGTTCCATACTTAGTAGCAATCAGTAAGACTAAGAGTTAAGTGATAGATAATTGAGAAAGGTGTAGTTTGTAGGGTAAATTTGTTCAGAAGATATGTGGATGTACAGATAGAAGAAAAATTTAAAAAGAAAAATTTATGTAGACAGGTCTTAAGAGGATATTAAGAGATACTAATGAGCATGACAATCGAAATTGTATATGCACCTTCTACCCTAAATTACTTGTTGGGGACAGCATCATCTAACTTCCAGCTAATCATCACAGAGAGCTTAATGATTTTGATGTCCTTGGTCTTTACTTAAGTTATCCATGGTTACCAACTTGTTATATGTTTGTAGATACAACTTACAATCATACTACAAATATGTTTTGGCACATACCTCTTTACTTGTATAGGTAATCATGACTGAAAGTTGTATCTAAGTTCTTTTCTTCTGTATAATCATACACTTCATAACATTAAATAGTTCTTGTATTATTTTGAGCTGTTTTTTTTGGTTTAACGGTATATTTTTCTTCTAAACTAAACTTTTTCTTTTTAAAATTTATTTCAGGAACCTAATAAACCTCATGACAGTTGGTTTGAATTAAAAGTTAATACACATGTTTATGTGACTGGATTGCCAGAAGATGTTACTTTTTGATGAGGTAATCTTGTCGTTCCTTTTATTATGTTGTATCTTTAAAAGCTTTATGCTTAGTACTTTGGATGTATAAACAAAGTATAATCTTCATGTGTGGATGCCCTATGTATTTCTTTACACTTCACTTATGTTTTGTTTCTGATACTAACAATGGATTACCATTCAGGTGGTCGAAGTTTTTCCAAGTGCTGAATCATAAAAGAGGTGGGTTCTTTTATTTTTACTGTTTTCATATTATTTTAATTAGCGAATGTCTCTTTAGTTTTGAAATAAATGTTCCAAACTTGGTAGCAATCAGTAAGACTAATAGTTAAGTGATAGATAATTGAAAAGGTGTATTTTGTAGGGTAAATTTGTTCAGAAGATATGTTGATGTGCAGATGTAAGAAAGCTTTAAAAAGAAAAAATTATGTAGACAGGTCTTAAGAGGATATTAAGACATACGAATGAGCATGCCGATCGAAATTATATATGTTCCTTTCTACCCTAAATTACTTGTTGGGGACAGCATCATCTATCTTCCAGCTAATCATAGAGAGCTTAATTATTTTAATGTCTGTCACTGTCTCCTTTTTTCTCTAAAACATTAAGTTGTTATAAACAGCCTTTGGCCATGTATTGTGCTTGGCAGATAGTGGAACAGTCATAAACATATATTGAATACTGGTTTATGGTTCAAGTCTTTGTAACAAATGTTCTTGGTGTAGTATATGCTTTTTGTGGAATTCTTGTGCATGGTGTATCATGAACGACATGTGGAGATTGTACAAAATTATTTAGATAATACATATTTATATATAAATATCGACCATTATAGCTACAAAGGTGTAGTCTAAATTTTGTCAGGTGACTCCTAGGTTCAATTTTCGGTAATTCTAGAGAACGTTGTGTATCACTATCAGCTTATGGCATCCTAGGATGGATCTCCTATTGCTTAAGTTGGAGGTTGCCTGGGGTAGCAGCTTATAAGTTGAAGTGGGAGCCAAGGTGTCCATGACCTGTAAAAGCACATTCCCTGACCTAGACAACATCCAAATTATGATTACCGTTTGTTTTATTTTGCAAACTCGATGCACCATGGTGCTATGTTTTGATTGCTGTAAGAGAACTTAAGTTCATTGTACCATGCTGATTATCCTTATGTTGTATCTAATTCTGGACTAACCTTCAACTGATACATCTATTTAATCAGTTGAACTTTTCATGGTGCTGTATTTTTCGTTAGGACCCTGAATCAAAAATCCTCGTCTGAAGATTTATGTTGACAAGGAGACTGGTAGAAAGAAGGGGGATGCTCTAGTTTCATATATGAAGGTAATGTTCATACTGTTCGTTAAAATTATGTCAATTATAACATATAATTGTGTTTCTTATGTCCTTGACAAAAAAACTGTGTTTCTTATGTCAATTATTATGCTCTTTCTATTTGTCAGGAGCCTTCAGTTCTTCTTGCTTTGCAACTTTTGGACGGTTGACTTCTAAGGCTTTGGTGACAAGATTCCCATGTCAGTTACTGTAGCCAAGTTTGAGCAGAAAGGTATGATGCTTGGGCCACGGGAATTCTGTCTGTTTCATTTTATTGTTTAATATGTCTCATTAACTATATCTACCATAGGATGTAGAACATTGAAACATTTTCATTGGTTCAAATTAGAGGGGAGAAAATTATTTCGAAAAAGTGGACAAGAGGAAGAAAAGAAAACTTGAGAAGGTTGAACGCAAGATGCTTCGCTGGGGTAGGTTCTTACATCACATGTGATAAAGTTTTTGTTTTAGTTTACTGTTTTTGGTCAAATCTTCCTTGGTTAAGGGACTAAGAGTGATAATATTCGAAACCGCAATCGTAATTTTGCCTTTTTTCGGTGGTAACTTCATGTCCTTGAACCAGAAATTTATCCTGGCCTAAATAAGAAAAATATAGCGGATACTTCTACTTTTTTCTCGCAATAACTTGATCTGTCCTTAAATCAGGTGTTTATCGAGATCTGTCTTCCATATGTATTTTACTTTGTGTTTTAGCCAGAAGCAATTAAATATAATGGATAATAAGGATGTTATTTTCTATATGAACTTTTTGTGACATGCTATCAAGTTAAGTTCTTGTTCATTTCATGAGAGGGAGAGTCGGACTCGGGGAACATGTTTGATGTGATTGCAGTTTTAGTGGCGATGTGACTGGTATAGATGTTGGCGTGTTAGGTTTTACTTCACCTGTTGCTTATTTTTGTGGCGACCTGATCTTTAGCTATTTAGTGTGAACTACTATGGAATATGGATACCATTAATTGGTTATTACTAATTTTGGTGTTAGAGGGTGAAATCTTCTTTCCTGCAAATGATCAGTTCTATGCTTTGAAGTGGCTTCAAATTGTGGAATATCTGAGTCCCGTGTGTGTGAGAGAGATTTTTTCTGGGCGCCTCTTCTTATATTGCACGTATAAAAATGATAGTATTCTAACATGTATAGATGTATTTGTGAAAATTATCAAGCTACCTGAGATAATGGCTTTACTATACCACAAACTTTAAAAGCATTTCCAAGAACGCTTCATAAGAAAAAGTAAATATTGGTAGGCAGACTCATATAGGGATTATAAGGAGATCTAATTCGATTTTTGCTATTGATTTGTATCCCCAAGGCAATTTACTGATTAAAATGACATAATTCATAAAACTTTTGCATGATTCATAGACCTTCAATTACATTCTTTTATTATGGTTCAGGTGGCCGTGACGACTCAAAGTTGATGATTCCAACAACTGTTCTCTGTTTTATGTTCTCCCCTCCAGAAGTGAGGGTAAACTATTATGCTCCTTACAACTATGCACACTCCACACACCATCATGTGTGCATGAGCGCACTTAGACACACGGAACACCAAAAATCTTAATGAAAGAAAAATTTGAAATTATTATATGTCATGGCAAGCCTGACATGGTTAACTTGGACATACAACATTGTAGTAGTGCCATCATGAATGTTTTTTTATGTTTTAAGAAAAAACTTTATTTCACAATTCGAATGGTCCCTGCATCTGTTAAAGATATTAAAATTTTCAACTTTTAAAAGTACCTACTGGGCCATACTACATTGCCGACAATCTTATATGTATAGATTTGTGCTTAAATCAAAATTATGCGAACTGTTGATTTATATAGATTGATAAATATTAATTTTGGGTCCGAGTGGGATTATCTGTATATATGTGTATTTATTTTTAAAATTAAGATTCTGACAAAAAATAGTTATGCTCTTAGGCGGATGAGGATCTACGTGCTGAGTTAGTGGCAGATTTTGAAGATGAGTGTGGAAAGCAAGGTCCAGTGGAATCAGTGAAGGTATTATAACTAATCTGTCAATCAGTTTGGCTTTTACAATTGTCAGTTTTGCATCTTGGTAAATTGACATTGTGATTACCTTCTCTGCTTAGTGCACACCAATCTATTTGTTTGCTTGACCATCACCATTACCACAGATTTATAGTGCAATATAATACTAGGATGCTAGTGGTATCTTGATGCCAACTTATATATCTTAAATTACAACATTTGAAATCCATTATGTATATTATGGTGTACAAGGGGTTTTTATTCCCATTTAGGAAATGACGTATATGCCCTCTCCAGGTGCTTGGAAATGTCTTCGGTACCCCCGCAACACATTCACTCCTGCACATACATTATGACCTATGGATCATCCGCCAGCTCTTCCCATTCCTGTAGTTACACCTTTGGTCTATTGACAAGAGTAGGGGAACGACCTCAGAGCAAACCAGCCTAACAAGGAAAAGCTTGCAACAATAGTAGGCCTTGCTTCAAGCTTGACTTTAGGATTCCCAGCATTATTTTTTGCAATTATGATAAGAAATGTATGGGCTAAATTTTTTACACTCGGCACTGATATTATTGCTTTGGCATCGATGTTTCTTCCAATAATCGCATTTCTTCACTACAAACATGATTATGAATGTTTTCCTCTAATATTTGCTTCAGGTTATGCGAAAGGTTGTGTGCAGCTACCTGGAAAGATAACTCTGCCGCAGAATTAACTACATCTGTCAGGGTAGTTTTTCCTCAACTCAAAAATATCTGCCATATGTTTATATGATACCGGCTTTTCAATGACCCCTTTCAATCTTTTGTGTTAATTCGTATGTTTTTTTCAACTTTGCGTTGGTGGTAAAGTAGGTTAGTTATTTGTTTGTTTATGCTTGTTAAAGATTTCATTTTTATAATGAAGGGTGGTGTTTTTTGGATGATCTTAGGTTTGTGAAGAGGTGATATATAATAATATTATAAAGAGAATGATAAATGTAGAAGTGGAATCAAAGGGGTTCCACAAATTATGGATAGAGTCGGAGTCGAATTCGGATAAATTTTCAGGAGTTAAATTTGAGGGAAGGTAGGTTTCCCTTATCGGGTTTGGTGTTGGGCACACAGGGAAGTGAAGAAGTTTATGTGCCTCAGCATAAGGTTGTTATGTTAATGATAAAGGTAGTTCTGGTGGGAATTTAGGGTTGACTGAGAGAGCTTTTTCTGCTGTGGGAGCTGCTTTTCTTTCTACGATTATTGATAACCCGCTTGACTTGGCCAAGGTAATTCATGTTAGACAGTACTTTCTATTACCTACTTTTATAAGTTAGTTTGCTTTGATGTTCTATGCTTTATTTTCTAATGTTTTCAAGTTGTTAATTAGAACTTTTCTCTTATCAAGTTATTTGACAGTTCTCATCTTTAACGGTTCATTTTGTTATGTCATTTCAGGTTTTTCACATTTCAATTGTAAAATAACTAAATAAGTCTGATTGTATGATTTTATGAATAGCTAGCAGTTAAAATATACGCATATCATGCTCATTTGCAATTTGTTTGTTTTTGTGCAATTTTGATAATAAAAAAGTATAAAGGCTAAGACATTTCTAACCAATGTATATTGTTTTTTGTCCCTGTTGCTGTATTGTCTGTATATACTTATCATTATGTTTCTTCAGTCTTTCTTTTGCTAATTAATTTATCTATAGCTGGATTTACATAGTCACGGTGATTGACCTAAAATGCTTTCAGCTTTTTACCCTTTATGTCATTCTGTCGGTAGATCTGTGTTTGGACTATCACTGAATCACCTTTCTTTTCAGACAAGACTACATGCACAGGCTGCTGGAGTTCAATACTCGCATCCACTGAGCAATCTTACAAGCAGCATGGCTTTCTTTGGGCCAAACATGGTATGTGTAATTTTGTAATTTTTTTACTCGATTTGTAAAATGACATTATTACTTCTATATATTGTTTACACCAGAATGTGTAGGAAAATATTGTTTGGCTGCTGCATTTTGGTTGATAGTTTGATACATAACACTTTGTAAAAAATTATGCAAATTAATGTAGGTTAAGGAAGTTATTTTCAATCGATCCCGTGTAGACCTTAATCGCTCAGGTAGGGGTGATTAGCTTGTTGGGTGATTAGCTGATAAGATGTCATATGTATTTGACGTCCATTTTCCATGTGCATTTTTAAAGAATTCTTTGGTACGTGATTATACAATTTAAACAATTGTCTGCCTTGTACTTCAGATGTTTGCTGACTTGAGATGTTCAACGTCATGCACTCGGGCTGGCGTTATCCAGTATTATCTATCTACATCTCTTTCCAAATTAGACTGTATTATCTATCTACATTGCTTTCCAAATTAGACTAACTTACATGGTAGAGGAGCATATGTTGTCTTCATCGTTAATTTTTTTGGTTGCGAACTTCATCACATTGACTCATATAGGATATTTTCTTGTGTCCTCTACAATGATTGATGTGCTCAGCTTTAATGTCTTCTAAATGTGGTAATTAGCATATATATGAAATTACATCACTAGAATTGGATTCAATTTTATTAAATAAATAATTTGAATACCTTTTAATAAAGGTACGTAAGCTTGATTAGCCTGTTTGTTAGCCGCGTGGAAACAAAGGCGGAAGGAATACAAAATGGAATGGAAGTTTATTAACGACTCCTTGCCACATTTATGTGGTGTATTTACGTAAGACCTTGAGCTCTGCTAGAAACTCCTTGGTCTTGTTAGATCTCATCTTCATTACAGCAATCTCCTGAAGGTAGCAATCAGCTATAGTGATGTTTGGAATGTAAAGAACCTCGGGCCATTAGAGAAGGGAAATATTCTTACCTTCTCTCCTACTACCCCAAAATATATTCTCCCATATTCGTCCTCTCCAATTTTTTAAATTTCATCAAATTAACTTGTTGCATATGCAATATCCTCAATGCTATCTACTATTGGTCTGTATGGCTCAAAACCTTTGATATCCGTGCATGCAAATAACCTTAAAGTCGGTTATAAAAATTGCAGGCATTTTCTTGCTGACACCAATGTACTGAACATGTCCTATAGGTTAAAAATAGTAAACACGCACTGTTCATCCTCTGCATGTCTTAGTCTTGTTTGTGCTCCAAATAGTATTTACAAACTTATTTAATCGGGGTCTGAGAACCAAAATGGTGCTCGCTATAAAATTGAAGTTTCGAAAAAATTTATAATATATAAGAACTGATAATATCTTCTTCCGAAAAAAACTGGTAATAAGACTCACCAAGCATACATTGATGTACACATTCCTTATGATTCTCAAATTTGAACTACAAAGTGCAGGGGTGAATTAAAAGCACCTGCACAATGTTAACAATTATAATTTCAGAAATTAAGGTCGGGTGCCATTTAATAGGATCTCCGGGAATGGATAAATTATAGGCTGAGGTGTTTATGAATTATCTACAAAATTCCAACATCGTTAACAATTAATGATTCAGTTTAGGAGGTCTGTTTTGTGATTGCTCCTCTTCATCATTTATAGGATGAGTTTTGTAGGCTACCAGGCAACATAAACACGCTTAAACTGGAACTTGATTGTATTTAATTCGCTTCAGTACTATTTTCTATTTTTTTTTGCTAAACTTTTCTGATGTATATTTCTCTTATGCCAGGAAGCTTTAGAAGTCATAGTCTCTGATCTAGTTTTGAGTTCTGCTATAAACAGCTCTGTTTTCCAGGTATTTGCCTCTTCAAGTCTGCATATTTTTATTTTATGCCAACTCAAAAAGCCTCCGTACATTCCATTTTATGAAATCAGTTGGAATCCATTTTTACGAAATCGTTTAAAATTGAACAAACTAATGGTGATTTTTTAAAGTGGGAACGTAACGAATTTTCTGACTTTAAATGAAGGGGATATTACGTGATTCGTTGTATTCAAGAATTAAATTGGTATTATATATATATATATATGTATGTATGTATGTATAAGATTCAAGTAGTCAGGTAGAGAAACAGACGTTTGAATCAAAATAATTTTATTTGAAGCTATATTTTTTCAGGGATAATTAGATGGATCAAATATTTCCAATAAGGTGAAAATGAAATTGTGTAAATTTAGCAACAGGTAACTTGGTTTTGTACTATTTTTTATTCCTTTTCAATTTTTTACAAAG
Source organism: Apium graveolens (assembly GCF_009905375.1). NCBI lineage: Eukaryota > Viridiplantae > Streptophyta > Magnoliopsida > Apiales > Apiaceae > Apium > Apium graveolens. The sequence goes on from NC_133653.1 coordinate 271,995,335, forward strand.
TTATCTGATTCATATTTCTCTTTTAGCAGGAAGCTTTAGAGGACAAAGTCTCTGATCAAATTTTTGGTTCAGCTATAAGTACTTCTGTTTTTCAGGTATTTACTTGCTTTAAGTATTAATTGACCGGTGACATTTTTCTTGATCCTATTGATGACGACTTTGATAGATTGTAGAATTGATAATTCTTCCATGTTTCTTGGTTTTTTGATAATTTCACATTGTTTGTGCATGTGATCAGACTCTCAGGCTGTCGACTTCATTCTATAATGACAGCTACAGATCAAAAATTAATATATATTCAACATCGTGTTTTTGGTTTTAAATCATAGATTTAGACATGGTGATAGTTTACACTTATTTTTAAAATGCAGGCATACTGATCATTATAGTTTTCCTATATCGCGAAAATTTTGTCCTGCCTAGGCAACTTACAAGCTGCTTTATCATATACTGTATATGTATGTGAACACACGACCACCCACTATTGCCTTCCTCAATCAATACAAGGTCTGGGTGCGACACTACAAGAATATTATGAATATCATTGCGCCATTCCCGCATTAACTTGCATCTGTGTTAGTACACAATGATAATCTAATACTAAAAGTCTGGATAATATTTCTCTGCAAACTGCATAATGTTGAATGGTATATATGTAGTTAGTCACCTTTATATATATGAACTGACAAGGTTCGAGGGTAGGGTAATTTCCTCATAACCAAATTGGCATGTGATTGAAGTCAGACATTTTAGCTTGGCGGAACTAAGAAAATGCCATTTTAAAGTTCCTTTACAACACATATAATTACAAATTATGTTCAGGGCTAGGGGCTCAAAATATCAACACGTCCATATGCTACTAAATACTAATAGTGTATGTAACCTTTTGTGCTTGTTCCATTATCAGATTTAAATTATTTATACCTACTGTATACCTCAAAGTTCAGTTTGTGAGTCATTAACTGGTGCAATATTCCTACAATACACTATATACAATACTACCATGCCTCTATGTTTAAATATGATCATGTTCCAGTTCTCCACCACACATTTTGAACTGCTCCTATATATGAGAAGCATGTTATACTTTCCAAATCAATTTAAAGTCTACCGACATAGTATATACTAATCCTTGTCCCCCAAATATCACTTGCAGTGGCGTTGCGTTTCCAATCATCTTATGGGGTCATCAAGCATCATTGTTCCAGGTAGAATTTAGGCTACACCGCAAGGTAAATGCAGTTCTTGTAATATCCGGCCCGATTGTGAAAACGGTTCTTGGTAAATTACATAAAAACTTGCAGCCCAATTTTTTACTGATTTAGTATTTTATCCTTTAGATGTTTTCAAATATACATGTCATTCCGTGTTACCTTATTGTAGGTCATGTGCATATGGCTTCCACACCAGCAACGATAATACATTTCAATTCAGAATACAGGGCACTAAAATGTCTACAACATATAGATGCAAAAAATTATGGGCAAGTCACATGCAGAATTCCTATAGACACCATCCATACTCATTCCCAAAAACAATTAAACGAGATCCCCGAACTCCGAAACATCCGCACAAACCAAAAGGTTGAAAACTCAGTGAAACACCTATGCGACCGAAGATATACAAACTTAAATACAAGGAGCATGGCCCAATTTTGGATACATTGCATTTCATGTACTTCTACTAAATAGTAAACGTTTTAAACATCTATCCAATGGCTGTATGCATATATTTAATCATGGTGCAACATATTATCTTTATTTTTTGCAACATCTTTTCATATATATGATGATCTCTCCTCTGTTACATCGGGCTGTCTCGCAGCTACCCTAATGCTCCTTTTACCCATTCCCTTCATGATCAAGTGTCCCAGCACCAAATCTACTACACGCTAACACTATGCTTATAATGACATTTCATACACGGGCATTCATGCTAGTTTAAATTTGAATTACAGCAGGGGATCTTTTTACTTATATCTCATAAGCCTGGTCAATTGGTGTTGAATTATATTAGACATTAAACGTGAAGCTGTTATCTTACCCTGTTTAATTGGCATGCACATGTTAAGTTGCTGTTTGTCATGTTTGTAGGTCCGTGAGAATTATCTGCAGGGTGTTGTGCTGGTGAGATTCAAGGATATGAAAGATTCCTGAAAATGCATAGAAATGATGAATGGAAGATGGTTACTTGGACCTCTATTACGCTTTCTTTCGTTTTTTTCTCTGAAGAGAACAGTGTGATGTTCTACATAATCAGCATAGGACTTCATTTTCTCCAAATGTTAAGACTTTTGGTCAGCATACTTTTTAAGTGACTTATAAGTTAAGTGATTCTGCTGTTAACTTGTTGCTGATTTTACATACATTACCATTTATCAGTTATGATAATGGGTTTATAAGTATTAGGCCATAATTCGTGTTACTTTGTACTATTTGACTATCTGCTGATTGTAGCCTCTACTGACCTGATATTGTCAACCTTCACTTAAATTGATTCTAAATTATGCCCTAATATCCGTCTTTGTGGTTCTAGGTTTGGTGGTAGGCAAATACAGGCTAGTGAGATGATGGATCGGTTAACCATGCCGCTATAAGGGATCTGGAGTATGCTGCCAAAAGATTGGAGGAGTTTGGAGCTGAACTTGAAGCTGATTAATGAACTTGCTGATTTCAGTCAACTATTCGCTTCACCTTGTACAGTTAGAAACATGAGAGCTTGTATATGACCGAACTATGGTGACTGAAATGGAAGTTCGGGGTTCAATTTAATTATCAATAATTTGGTCTTAGTAAATGTTGGGAATTTTGGTATCTATTTTGGGTCTGTAGATGAGTTTGGGAAGCACTTGTACTTGTACTTGGAAATAAAACCAGATGTCTCTTCACAGTGACTTTTCATTTCTTGCTGTTTTTAATATTGGATCAAGGGACTGAAAACTGAATCCCAGATCGTGCCCTAATTGTCAAGTTTGTTCAAGTCAATGTTTATTAGTAAACTAGATAATTGAATACTTTGTCTGGGGTTCTAAAAGTTGGCCATTTAATTGGGTGTAATTGTCGATTACTCCCTCCGTCCCAATTTATCTGTTCTAATTTTTTGACATTTTGCGGTTAAATTGATCCATTATTGATTGAAAATTTCATATGGTATATAATTGAAAAAAATTATAAAAATTATATCATTAGAAAGTACACGCAATCTACTTCAATATGTATTTTTCGGTTTTTCAAAATAATGAAAAATTGATATTTAATTTACGGTCAAAATTGAGTTAATTTGACCACAAATGACAGATAAATTGGACGAGACGGTAATTAATTGATTTGATAAAGTGAAGATCAGGTCAAAATTGGTCACGGATTTGTAAAAATTGGATTTGGCAGTTAAAAACAAAGTTGATTGTTAAAAAATCGGCCTCAATTGTAAATAATGAAAATATTTAGAAAAATAACAACAAAATCAACTAATTTAAATATATTTCTAATTTTTTTTATAGATATATAATGAAAATATAAGTATATATAAATGGAGTAATAGTAGTAGCTGTGTATAAAAATAATATTGAATTAGTTCTGATTAAATTAATCCTGAATTGCGATTTAACTCGCAAAAATTTTGCTTATGACAGCTATTGAACTCTTCATTTTTTTCTTGGCACTAGAGAGGGGCCAAACTCCGACAAAAAATAAATGAAATCAACTAGAAATTATACGAGATCATGATACTTCAGTTAATTATTTATGAAGAATACGACTCAGTTCTGGAGGTGATATCGAAACATTTTAATTTTATTAGTTAAGTAACTCTGACTCAGCGCTAGAGGTAGTGATGGCAATCCGATCAGGTATTGCATAATCTATATCCAAACCCGAAAATTTTATCTATACCCGAAACCGACCCGAACCCGAAAAATACCCGAACCCGAATCCGAAATCTGAAATTTTGTATAAATATTGATATTGCAAGTGCTTGGGATCGAACACGCGACTTGTAGAGAAATAGTTTTAACGTGTTATTTTCAACCACTACACCACATCATTAATTGTGTTATTATATGTATAACTAATATTTAAAAAATCAACTTAATTGATACCCAGTTTGTTAGATTTATTACTAAAAGATATTTTGTTAACCTTATAAACCTTATCACCCGTTTAAATGATTAAATAATTATATTTAATTAAACTTTATAATTAGTTAATTTTTAACATAAATATAAAAATATATGTGTAATGTATATTATTAATATATATATTTTATAATAATATAATATTATAATGTGTAATATATAAAATTCTAATATTATATATATAATTAATATATATATATATAATAATTTGGGTTTTTTTCGGATTTCGGGTTCGGATCGGGTTCGGATAGAGTTTCGGATTTCAGATCGATTTCGGATCGGTATACCTAATATCCAAATCCAAATTCAAAAAATTTCGGGTTTAAAAATTAAATTCATATCCAAATCCAAATCCAAAATTTCGGGTTTCGGATCGGGTATCCGTCGGATAGAATTATTTTGTCATCCCTAGCTAGAGGTGGAACCGAAACATTTGTATCTTGGTAGATAGCTAAGAGTAAGTCCAACAGTGTTCTTATAAATTACCTATGAATATTATTAATTCTTAATGATTTAAGACATGATTTTGAATTTTAACGCCAACAATGATTTTTATCTTCATTCTTAATTATTATTATATTAATAAATTTAAAAAAATATGGACAAAAAGTTGAAGAAAAAGAGAGATAAGAGTAAAAAAAGAGAGAAAATGAATATTTTATTGTTAAAAATGTTACTAACCTCCGTCCCTCTCATTTGTTTACAGCTTTTTTCACATGCTTGACACGCATTTTAAGACAACTATAAAGTATACTTCCGTAATTTATTTTTAATTTTTTTTTTGGTATAAAAGTTTGAACATTATATTTTTATTTAGAAGAAAAAAAATTTAAAAATAATTATGCAACTACATTTAATAAGAGCATTAAAGTGTGTGCCGAGTCTCCGTCCCCAATTAAAAAAATTGAGGGGATGGAGGGAGTATAAGGGAACACTAGAAGTTTATTAAATATAAAAAATAAAAGTCATGATTTAAAGAAATACTAAGAGAGTGTCATTTTTTGTCAAAATCATTATAATTGAACTTAAGAGCTCATATAAGCGAGTTGTTGAACTTGCTCCAAGTAACTCTGATTTAAGTAACTGGCATCCAATCTACTGCTCTATTTCCTACTCTCTAGTAGTGAACAAAGGTTAATCCCCAATTGTTTTGTATCAATTCTTGACAATGATGGACAACATGAACACATTCTTTTTCATATATTTCACAACTTTACGGTGTATAAAGACAAGAAAAGTTATCTCCAGTAGAAACTCTTTAAATTAATACTCGTTAAATTAATAAACTCTCTAAAATAATAAATATGTCTGGTCCCGACTTGGGCCAATGTAAAAATTGAAAAACTCGATAAAATAATAAGATAATAATTTTTCAGGAAAATCCTTTATGGTTTTCAATCCCAAGAAAATCATAAATTAATAATTCATAGGAACTGAAAAATATATTACACCTTATTGAGATATGATTCGATAGTTGTCTGTTTTATTTTAAAGTTCAAGTCTTTTTGGAGCTCATTTCTAACTTTTCTTATTCATTAATTTTGTTTACATTAATTATATAGTACAACTTCAAAAGTCATTATTAATTTCTCAAGGTTACTAATTACGTTTAATCCCAAGATTCGTTGATTCTAACTTAGAATCAACATATGATCAGAGTCTGAAGCCTACATTGATCAGATCATCATATGATCAGAACTACATGAAATCATGAAAACCAATAACAAGTCAGTCAGTTTATGCAGTCCTCATTAATTTAGAAACAATAACTAAAATATACATGTCGAGTCAGACAAGAATCTTCTACTTCCATGTCGTTGTATATAGTTGCATATCCCACGGATAACTCACCTATACGTTAAACAATTATTATAAAATTATTGAATGCATAATATGATATAAATTACAGAATTTAAAGCTTATACCTTTCATTTCAGCAGCCCATAGCCAACTCTGAGCACACATTAGTGCTTCTATTGTTTTGGGGTGTAGCCTATTACGATGTGGACTCAATAACCTGCCACTAGAACTAAATGATGACTCAGATGCGACAGTAGATGCCGGAATTGCTAGGAAATCTCGACCCATGTGTTGCAAGGTTGGATATTTAGCTGCATTTGCTTTCCACCATGTTAAGACATTGAAACCTTCGGTTTTGGGCAAGACATCCTCGTCCAAGTAATGATCCAATTCAGATTTTATAAAATCAACTCTTTTACGCTTCTTTTTGCTGATGAACACATCATATTGAGACACTTTTTCAGAAGTAGAATCAGATATTATTGAATTGGACTCGCCATTTCCCTCCTTACTTGCAACTCGTCTCTCATGGTACTCTTTCAACAAAGAATGGCAAAGATCATGAACAGCTTCAACCTTATTACTAGATCGTTCTCCATAAATTTTCTCAAAATAAAATTCTAGTACCTCCATCTTGTATCTTGGATCTAGCACTGCTGCAACTCCAACAACACCATGCATTACGTGCCAATACTTGTCAAATTTAATCAACATTTTTTATGTCATAGTCTTAATCACGAATTCTGAACTTCTACGCCATCGTGTAATTGCTAGATGAATCTCACAAATGTTTATAAAACACAGATTAGCAGTTGGATATTTTGTCCCAGAAAAAACTCTGGTCACCATATAAAAACATTTCAGCCTGTCACACACACTCTGAGCAAATTCCCACACTTCCCTTGAAGTATAGATTTGTATTGAGACTCCCGTTGACCTAATCGACCAAAAACATCCTTATAACCCAAAGCTGTTTTGAGCATCAAATACGTTGAGTTCCACCTTGTAGCACAATCGAGTCCTAGTTTTTTTGTACTTGTATTGCGTAATTGTCGGACTGCTTCTTCAAATTTCTCTTCCCTTTTTGGAGTTGCTGTCCAATAAGCTACTGAATCTCGTATTTTTTCAACTCCAATTTTTATGACATCTAATCCGTCTTTAACAATCAAATTCAGAATGTGAGCCGAACATCGCATATGAAACAAACTACCACCTGCAATTAAGGATGAACTATCCAGCTTCTCCAATAAAGTCTCAACCATGGCATCATTCGTGGAACAATTATCTACAGTGAGAGCATAAATTTTGGTATCCATATTCCAATACATCAAGCACTCCAATAATTGATCACGCAAAACTTCTTTAGTATAAGGACAAAGCACATATATAAACCTAAAAAAATAAAATAAAATGTGTCTTAGCAAACTCAACCATATATCAATTTTATGTGAAGCAAAGTACTACATTATATTATATATAATATTATATACCTCATTATGCGACTTTGTAAAGTCCAGGAATCATCAATAAAATATGATGTGACCGCCATATATCCCTTTTTTTGATTACTCGCAGTCCACATGTCAGTTGTAATTGCTACTCGACTCGAAATACTGTCCAACAAACTCGAGGTCTTCACCTTTTCATATTCATAAATATGAAAAATCTCATTTTCTATTGTATTTCTACTAGGCACTTTGAAGAGTGGTTGAAGCCGTGCTGAATATCTTTTGAATCCAATGTGATCAACGATGCATAGAGGATATTCATGCATGATAATCATCTTTGCAAGCTCTTGTTTTGCTGCGTCATGATTGAAGCTATAAGCAACTAATTCCGGATGATCTTTATTGAAATTGCTTGCCAAAAGCTTTTGCCTTATACTCTCTTGAGGCTTCCTGTTATGTTTCTTGACATAGTGATTATTCAGATGCGATGTCCCGCTGCCCGAATCACCTTTCATTTGCTTCTTACAATATTTACAAATAGCTTTCAAACTACCGTCAATTACCTGCTTAGTAAAGTGGTTCCAAACATTACTCTTTTCCCTTCCTGAACCTCCTTCTACAATTTTTTTACACTCGGCAGTAGCATCATTATTGTCGATTAATATAACATCTGGATCAGGGGCTGAGTTACTGTCTTTGTTGGCAGATTGCAACTCATTTGACGAAGGTTGAGAATTTTCATCGGATACAAACTGGGAATTAGGAATTGATTGTGAAGACATGGCTGCACAATATAGAAAATATATCGATTTGTCACACACATACTCACATTATGATATTAAATATCGGAAAAAGAACAACTACGAACTAACAAGTAACAACAATGGAATCATAATTAGTTAATACAGAATAACTATATACGGAATGATATTTAACAAAAATACAACATTTTAAGGTTTCTAATGAATACAAGATAGTAAATAACAAAAATCCAAATAAAGTAAGTTGTAAGTCGTAACTAACAACTAAAAAGTATCGAACACGAAATCTACTAATCTAGGATTAAAGATTCGAAACATGGAATTAAAGAATCTAGGGTTTGCACATAATCGATTTGAAAATATAAATTAGTAATTAGTAAATTACCTATGAGTGTTGATTGAAATTCGAAAGATTGTCCTTTGATGAATGATGAATATTTTCCTTTGCAGCTCGGCGAACACGAACAACACTAATGGTCACAGCGGCGGTGTTTTGAATAATAGATGTGTGATAGGGAATTAGGGATACACATAATACTGATACACCATCTAATATACACATGCCTACCCCTGGACTAATGGATTAAAAATATATATTACTTATCTTGGTAATCCAAATACATATATATTATTTATATACAATATTATATATATATATGTATTGGATTTTTTCGGATTTCGGGTTTGGATCTGGTTTGGATCGGGTTTGGATTTCGGATCGGGTTTCGGTTCGGAATACCTAATATCCAAATCCAAATCCAAACTCATTCGGGTTTAAAAAATGAATCCAAATCCAAATCCAAAATATCGGGTTCGGTAAAATCCAATCGGGTTGAAACGGGTCAGGTATCCATCGGATCAGATTTTTCTGTCATCCCTAATTCTAAGAGGTATGTACATTATAATAGGTTAAAAACTCTTTAAATTAATAATTATTAATTTATCGATAAATTAATAACTCTTTAAATTAATAAATTTCTCCGGTCCCGACATTATTAATTTATAGAGTTTTTACTGTATTTGTAATTTTGTATCATCAAATGCATTATTCCCATTCTCTTACTTTATCGAGACTGATTTCTAATGCGTTCATTTCCGCAGAAAGCTAAACAATATTCAAAGTTCACATAAAAAGCATATTACATATCTTAAATGTCGTGTATGATACCGCCGCCGTCTGATGGACTTGGGGATCTTTTGTTCCCAATTAATGAGACCCCATTTTGTTTTGATGTAAAAAAAGGAGGTTTTTGACCTATGATTGATTGGTTTTGTTTGTTGATGATAATCGTGGTAAAATTTGGCAACTCCAAGCTATAGATTGATTTGTACTATTGTTACTTACGATATTTCTTCGAATTTTCTTTTTATCCTTTCAAACAAACGGAAATGATTGAAGTTTTTTTATTTTAGTTGGTATCGTGTTAGGTCTAATTCCTATTCATTTTTGGATTATTCGTAACTGGATATTTACAATACAAACACGGCAATTAGTTGGACCTTTGATTAACTAGGGATTTTTGTCCGCGCTACGCGTGCTAAAAAATTATTATTTTTTTTAAATTTATTAAATAATATAAAGAGAAATATTTACGTAATTTTTCAGTTGAACACTAACACAGCATTACTTTTTTGACGACTTTTTTTTACGCGAATATTCTTTTCACATATAATGAGAAAATATATTTATTAAATTTGAGCTAATAACACATTACGTAATTTTTCTATTGACAGTAAGACAACATGACGTGTTGAATATTACTCAGCGTCTCCTTGTACTTGATAACATTTTCACATAAATAGCATCAATAGCAAATCAATAGCATAACCAGCCCGAAAAGGATTACATTTGAGTAAGATTACATTAGAAAATAATTACATTTGAAATAGATTTAGAAAATTTAATCTACCACTATTAGCTTACAATTTTGCTGTATAACAAAAACATGTTATGCATAGTATACATGTCAACAATCTTCTTATAAGAAGTTTATAAAACATAGCATATAGATAGATAGATAACTGAGATCATAAGTTATACCTAAGATAATAAAACTTCATTTTTCTGACATTAGAATTTATAGCAATGACGTTAAATCTTCAAGAGCACAAGTCAAACACTACAATTGTGACAATCTGAGTTCCTGAGATGATATCCACAAATGTTAGCATACATATCTGAAAGCTGAGAAATCATCTCTTCCACTCTTCCTCTTATATCAGTATTGGTGACAGTACTATACATTTCATTAGAGGTGTTATTTATTTCAGCTGGTCAGTTTAAGCAAATGTTGATCAAGAATGAGAATGACACAGCTAGTCTCTAAACAGCCTAAACATGCTCAATATGGTGAAAATGAAGACCATTAATATCCTGTGATTTATAAGATCTTCTTATTAGATACATTTCAGAAAACATGAAGATGGAATTGCACATTATACTTGATAAACAGTCATATCTATTACTTATAAAAACTGTACTGATGAATATTGTGACTAACACAATATGACTCGAAACAATAGAACATGTGAATCACAACTTGCATTTGAGGCTGATGCAAGTGATAACATTTAAAAAATGCAGACATTGATTCCATTGTCAAACATTGACACATTTGTGAAAGATGTATTCACTTTAAACTTCCACTATAAGTTAGAAATGTGTCCGTAAACCAAAAACATGGTATGCACAACATATACGTCAAGAATCTTGTAATCAAAATAAGGTTATAGAAATATGGGATACAGATAGTTAGATAAAAATTCTAGATATATAGGTTCAATTGAAGATAACACAATTACATTGCGTAAATTTAATAATTCATTTCATAAAGTAAAATCTTGAAAAACATCAGTTGAAGAGTGCATTTGTGACATTTTGAGTTCCAAAGATGTGCCATCTTCAAACCCTTTGGCCATAGTTCACCTTCTTCCCGATAGTTTCCTTGGACTGCTATAGTGCAAAGTGAATTCCACAAGTCTACCTGAAGCGGAGGTTAATCTAGCAGGTCTAATGGTCTATTACTCCGTGCATTTGGACATATTTTGTTTGCTGGGAGGAGGATATCATTTCCAGCAATGTTATTATACATGTCTGAGAGCAGAGTAATAATCTCTTTGATTAATTAACATTTTTTTTATTGATTTCTTCCTTTTTTGAACCCGCCAGGGTCTTTGTTAAGGAAACTGTTCCCGAATGATCTATCATGGGCTCTGCCACGTATCCGATTTAGGAACATATGGCTCTATTTCTACTCCGGCTAAACACAAAATCAATGGCAACTAATAAGATAAAAAGGGCTTTTCTCGCTTAGTATTACTATCGCAACTAAAAAAATATGAAATGAATTAAGCAAGAAGGCATTAGCATTAGAGTTCATACCAAATATCACACAAGTTCTCTATTTCAAACTCACCGTGTAGTAATCACAAAATATGTTGGTCATATTCCCGATTGTTTGTGCCTCATTGGATGAGTAATATAAATTCGGTTGTTTGTGTCACATTACGTGAGTAATATAAATACAATTTTTACAAAATAAACGATATCAACGAAAATTAGGCCATTTATTTTCCTTTCCCTTTCCTTAATACTCTCGACCAAACACCCCCCAACAAAATAGGCCGACATATTAACAGCAAGAGAGTAAAAAAGTAAAAAAGAGTACCTGATTTCATACCAGGGTTTCTTGTTACAAACATTTCCCTCCGTTTCATTTCGATCATGAAGTTCAATTTCGATAGCTGTGGAGTTAACAATCATCAAAACTTCATCGAGAAAGAGGTCCCTGATGAGGAACCAGGCTCGGTTCTCTCCCTGTTAACTCCTGATCTTACCAACTCTAGCCCCTCTACTTCTCAGGTTTCTTCATTTTACATGATTTTATGTTCTTGTATGTGTGTGTGTGTGTGTGCGTGTTTAAGATTTCTTCGAACTCTAAACTCTTAAGCTATCTTTTACTTGGTGTTAATTGTAACAATTTGTGCTTCCTGATTGTGATCATAATTAAGCTGACAGTTTTGGTTGCTCTATTTGTACTGTCTGTGTGCTTAAAAAATGATATGTGTTAATTTACCCGTGTGTTCTTGCTTTTGGTATCCGTCGTTAGGTTTAGTAATTGTTGGACATTAGTGTGTTCTAGTGATTGCTTGCATTATGTTTTTTCTGTTTTGGAGTGGTGAAGTTAATGGTGGGAGAATATTGTGGTTATTTAATTGACAGGCATTACCAGATATGTCGATAAGGGTTGCGAGGTGAGTTAGTAAGATTGTTTCTCTTTGAGATTTTGTAATCATTTAAAGGACAGTAGTGACTCTGATGTTGTATGATGGTGCAATAGGGAGAAAGCTACTCCTCCTCAAGTCAAATCGGCAACGGTGATACGGGCTGAGGAGATGCAGGCGGGTCTAGGATCTGAATTTCCTAGTTTTGTCAAGTTGTTGGCACAATCACATGTTTCCAGCTGTTTCTGGATCGTAAGCACGCTTAAACAATATGACTTTAATTATCTTATCCCTCAAGTGCTTTTATAATTTGATACCATGGTACATGAATATATTGTTGCTCATTTTGAGTACAGGGCCTTCCTACGCCATTTTGCAAGGTCCATCTACCAAATGAAGACGCCATTCTTATCCTGGAGGATGAAAATGGTGAATGTACTGAACTGGAGTATGTAGCAGAGAAGACAGGACTTAACGCTGGATGGAGAAAGTTTGCTGTAGGACAGAAATTGCTTGAAGGAGATGTTTTGCTCTTCCATCTAGTTGAGCCCCTGAAGTTCAAGGTGACACTAGAACTTGATTAATCCGTGCCTTAGGTTTGCACATTAAAATTCTTTGTTCGACATATACCTTATGTCTCTAACAAACAGAGGGAATGGAGGAGTAAGTTCTATTTCCCACTCCAGCATCTAGTTACAAACTAACAACAGTCCATATGTATCACGACTCCAAGCCCCCACTTTACTGTCAGGACCTATGTCAAGAAGCTGTCACAGTGTAAAGCATACTTATGTTTGTATGTGCACACCTATAAATGATATTTAGAAATGTTTAATGCCTTGGTATTAGAGACTCAGAGCTTTTGTTACATGGAGAGGCGATCAGCTGACTATAAATTATATTTTTTTAGAATTTTAACTTTGGCATTCTTATTTTGGCATTCTTATTCTGTTAATTTGTGATTATTTCGTCGCATGATTTAGACCATCCTCATTTCGTAGGTATATGTAGTAAGGCAAAATGAACTGACTGATGAGGATGGTGCTGTCAGCCAACTGAATATGGATGAGAATAGAAAACAAATTCAAGCAGGTTTGTGTGTACCTAAATCAGTATTTATAGCATATTTTAGATGTTTGATGTGTTGGTCTTTTCTTTTTTCTTTTGCGTAGTTTTGATGTGCTAAACTTTCTTCAAATTTTTGAATAGCAAATGAGAGAGGAACTATAAAACCTCTAACGATAAGGAAGCGGAAGCATCCAAGTGAACCAACTATAATTCAGAAGAAAAACAAGAAAATGTTGGTGTCGAGATCAGTATGGGACCTGGGCCAGCTAACGGAACAATCTGGGAATGACAGTGAAGAAGTTGGTTCAGAAATTTTGGAAGGTTCGAAGTTGTCTAAAACATCAGTTCCTTTTAAATATGTTAACAGCTTCGAGGACTTCCACATTGTGGTAAATGATGTGTGCATAGATTCTGAATTGACTGAGGATATAAGGTTAAAGTATTACGACCTTTGCTGCAAGAAGAAAGCATTCCTTCACGGCAAATTTTTCCCAGGCCTCTATCCAAAACTTATTGCAGGCATCATTGGTGAAACTGTGAACATTGCAGATGCCATAAAAGGTTGCAAACATACTACCTCTTGGGATGAGTTTGCAGTTTGGGACAAGTCCTTGAAATCATTTGAGCTTTTGGGCATGGAAGTTGGATTTGTACGTGATCGTCTCCATAAACTAAGAGGCCTTGCCTTCGAATCTCAAGGTGCCTCAGACTTCAAGAATTATCTAGGAGCAATACCTAAACGAATTCATGCTGAAGATGAAATCAGAATTGCTGAAGCAAAGCTTGTGGAATTGAAGGCAGCTTCCGAGAAAAATGAGGCTGACTTTATAATTCTGAGATCAAAAGCTGAGAAGCATGTGTCTGACTTTCAGGAAGAGGTTGATGCTCCATGGTGACATACAGAATGAATTCTAAATGTTGTCTTTGGATGCATAGTAGTTTAGTGCAACTTAGGTATAAGGAAACTGCTACCTGTGGCAAAAGTAATAGAGTATATAAATGTAATAGATTTAACTGATTACTTTCTCTTTTTAATTTTGGAGTGGGAAGATTTTGCAGTGCCAGTTTGTAAGAACATAATATACCCGGAAATGAAAAATAGAATGAGGATCAAAAGTAGCATTTATAATGGTCGGTAGATTAAATACAAATTCTAAATTGTCATTATAATTATGAAATTGATTCTTACTGAGTTTAATCTTATGAAGTAAGCATAGTCCTGAATAAATACAAACTTACCATTGTATGTTTTATTGGTCAGAATACAATATTGTCAGGAAGTAACCTTGTTCGCAGTTCTGAGTTGCGATATCCCGGCAGAGTTCTGAGTTACTCGATTTTTTTAAATCAGCTGATTTTTCAAAAATCGTGATAAATCCTCCTCCTCTCTCTCTCTCTCTCTCTCTCTCTCTCTCTCTCTCTCTCTCTCTCTCTCTCTCTCTCTCTCTCTCTCTCTCTCTCTCTCTCTCTCTTTTATTTGATTTGTCTCAGCCTCCCTCCCCCCCCTCTCTCTCTCTCTCGCCCCCCCACCCACCGGCCGTTTGGCAGGTAACAATCTACCCTGCTCTTTATCTTTCCGATTCTTGGGGGTGTTTTGTTTTTATCTTTTAAAATTGTAAATAAAAACAAAAGGTAATCTGATTAAATTTTGATGTAATTAGGCCTATTCACAATTTGAAATTGTAGATTTTATTAATTAGGTTATAAAGATTTGAACTTTAATGTAATTCAAATTTGATTATCATATATTTTAAAAAAGATTTATTTTTTATGTTAGTTTGTTACATTCTTTTGTTTCTGCTAGCCTCTAAATTTGTTTGATGTTTGTTGTGTAATATAGATTGTTATAGACATTCTGAACACAGAATCATGTAAATGACCTACTAGGATGACATTAACTTATAAATGATTTGAGTGTGAGTAGATAAGGGTGGCTTTAGCTGTAGCAGGTGATTAAGGTAGGATTTAAATTGAACAGCCAAGGGAGGCGATAAGTTTGTCTGCATTTCTGAAGGCGGGGGCAAAACCGCTTTTGTGTGTTCTTGGGATTTAGGTAGAGTACTTATGCAGGGCAGGGTTAAGAAGAGAGATAAACCTCTCCCCGTATAGGATCCGATAGATTTACAAAGTAATAGGCTGACTGAGTCTTGTTAGGAAGGTAGGAAAAATTCGCCTATGTCTGGTTTGCGAGAATTTTTGATATGACCTTTTATGCTCTGGTGCAGCATGCAGTTGGCCTATAATCGCCCATGGAGGCTGGCACAACGATTTTAGGGACCAAAGAAATCAGCTTAGTAAGCTTCCCTGTTACTGATTAAGAATTAAATATTAAAACCATGACCCACAGCTGTTGTGCACAATGCTCGATCTGCAAGAAGTTAGCTACAGGGGCATATCCAAGTTTTTAACAAGATGTCGTTTGAGAATTTCTTGAAAATGGTTAGGAGCCACTCTTTTTTACATCAGTATGTCGTCAATGCGCATATCTATCCTTATCTTGAACAACGAGAACTTTTGAGATTGATCCATCCAAAATTTGTTTGACTAAAGAAGTAAGAGTAATTAAAATCCCCTTGCATCTATTAGACTCCCTGTTTTGTGATCCATGGCACTCTAGAGTTTGTGTAAGTATATTGTCAAGAGAGATAAATTCATCAAGGTGGAGAGAAATACAGCTGTACTGATCTAGATGAAGAGAATCCAAATTTACACACTGTTGCTAACATTCTGCTTCAAAATAGTGGTATGAAGATTGCCATCATATCTATTTAGACCAATAAAAATAAGGCCCTTTTAGCAATTTTGAGTTTATCAAAGAGGACATGAAGAGGATTCCAAGAGACTTGAGTGGTCCAGCTTTGAGGAACCAACTCATCAAATTGGAACATGAAAAAGAGTACGGCAATGGCTTGGGGATACTAAGAGCATAATTTTTAAGTAGAAACAACAGTTGGACAGTGCTCTGAAACGCCCTGGTGTAATTTTGCTTCAGACCTGGTGAGCTGCAATAGCCAGTTGCTAATGGTGATTTCTTCTCCTACCTTGCACCCGGTTATCGAGCCATAACTCGTTTTCAGATAAACCCCATAAGATTATCATAACTGAAAATTTTAACATGATTAAAGTTTTAGAGACTTGTTGTTGGAGGGGAAGGGGGTGGGTTGTTAGCTTTTCTCCGATGCCTACACAGTTGGCAAGCCATCACAGGTATAGAAAACCAAAAACCGAACTTTGAAATACCCGAGGGAGTTTTAATGGGAGGAGTATCCTCAGAGTTAGTTGTTGAACCATTAACCACTTGTTGAGGAACTACACAGACATGTCTGTTGGAGAAGGTAGCCTGAGTATCAGAGTTCCCCGGGTTCAACACCAGAAAGTCAATATAGTTGTAATTGTACTCTCAAATTTTCAAGTTTGAGCTTATTGTACTTCTGTGAGATTATTTAATAGTGAATAAATTGGACATCAGGACATTAGAGTATGATTCATTACAAAAATTTCTATAAATTACTGAATCTACTACGTAGGGGTGAACAAAAAATTTCATAACCGTCCAAACCAACCGTTTCAAACCGCCCAAACCGAAATTTAATGGTTTTGTAACGGTTTGGATCGGTTATGGTTTCATTTTTCCAAAACCCGAAAAATAACGGTTTGTTTTGGATTTGTCTTTTATACCGCTCGTTATATCCAAATCACCCGAATCTATTAAAATATTTTAATTATATATTTTGAGGATACATATATTAGATAAATTATTAATATTTATAAGTAGTTGAATCCATGCTATGTTAAGTTCACTTGAATGTTACATATTGAAGTTAAAAGATCCAAATTATTAAATAATGAATTTGTTTAGTTGATAATTTATTAACTTATTAAATTTTTTACCTAATAAATATATGCACATATTTTTCTTAACGGTTTAAACGGAAACCGCCCAACCCGAACCGTTATAGTTTGGGTGGTTTGGTTATATCAGTAACAGTTATGGTTACGGTAATGGTTAAATAAAATGTAAAACCGCTAAATTTGGTTTGGATGGTTATGAGTTCTAAACCCGCCCATTTCACCCGATACTCACCCCTACTACTACGTGCGTCCTGATTCAGCAATTTTTATCATGTACTAGCCTGTCTGTGTCCTACTTTGCAAATCTACTTTGTGCGTCCCAGGTATTTTTGTTTGATATGTTTGCATTATTTTCTTCCAGGACTGGAGTTTTAGTTGGCTGCATAGCAGTGTTGAATGTGCACTAAATTTCCTTCTTTTTTATTTTTTATCATTCTGGCATGCAGTAATTATGTGCCTCAGTCTGTCCGGGGTCCTTGAGAGCGCCAAATCAGGGGCGTTTGGATGCACCGGGGGAATGGGAATCGGGAATGAGAATGAAGGGTATGGGAATGAGGGTTAATGGTAATGGGAATGGAATGGAAACAAAGGGGTAATGGTGAAGAAATGTGATTCCCATTCCCCACCACTAAATTGGTAATCAAAACACTATCACTTAGATTTAAGGTTCCGATTCCCGTTAACCGGGCACATTAACCCTCAACCAAACACCCCAGGTTGTGTCAAATGGCGTACGAGTTAAAAGCCTTGTATTGATGCCTATCTACAGTTCATAAACTTGTATCTGTAAATTACCAACTATGTTGTTACCTGTGAACCATGTTGGTATTTCTGCCGTTTTTTAATCATGAAAGTAGTTTTTGTAAAAAACTTGACCTGCTTTCCACATATTTTACTTCTGGAGTTTGGGCTATGATATGTCAGAAGTCCTGTAAGAAAAGTCTTCATCCTGAATCTTTATAATCTAATCTCTCCAGAAATTACCAAAGTGGATTGGTTTGAGCCTGAAATTCTACTGTCTGTAGTGTTATGCTGTGTCATGGATTGAATAACTTGCTGTTGGAGGTTTAAATTCTGGGGTGCTATAACGTCTCCTTATCCCAATAAATTCTTAATATTTGAAATAAATTGTTAGACACGTATTTGAAGACTTTTATCTTATTATTATACTTACATAAATTATTTTAAAAACTTTTTTTATTAATATAAAAATTAAATGTTTAAATTTCTATTCAAAATAAAAAAATCTTAAAAATAATATATAGAATTATATCAGATAAAAATCTTAAAATACGTATTAATCTCTTCATTTTAAATATTACTCCCTACGTTCCTAAAAACGTTTCCTATTTGTGTTGGACATGTTTACAAATACACACTTTTGATTGTTAATATCTTTAAATTCGTATTAGTATTAAATATAAAAATTTCACTGTATTAAAATACTGATAAATACGAATCCGAGGAGATCACTCATGACTATGTTTGAAATTATAGATTAGACGTAAATTAGTAGTTAATCGTTTACCGTGAACAGTACCGAAAGTCAAATTAGGAAACGTTTAACGGAACTGAGGGAGTAAGAATGTATCGGGACGGAGGGAGCATGATTTACAAAAAGGCTTGTTCTATTTGAGACAGTGACACTGTTGATATAATATCAAATGTACCCCACTATTGATCCAATATCAAATTCAAATGTACTGAACTTACTTGACAAGTTCTTACCTGAAGCAAGTGGTATTGAGTTGACATGTCTACAACAATCAATAGATAAAAATAAAATGGTCAAAAAAAGGTCTTTCAAACTGATTTCCAATTTTATACAAGAAAAGTGAAGCAAAATAATTCAATTTTAGATTTCTCAAATATGTTTAATTTTCAAATATTGACGAAGTGTTTTCTTAAATTTGTTTTTAGAGTTCAAATTTTGATAATAATTTTAGTACATTTGCAATTTTTAACATGCATGGATGTTATATATGATTTATTAATGTTGAACATAATTTTTAGAAAATATAGTTATTAATCATAATTCTAACAATTCCCGATTAATGTTGCATAAGGCATGTGAAAGGTATGATTATAAAATTCGTTAATTGTTATTGATTTTTTTTTTTTTACATATCAAGTTTATTGATTCTTCATAATCAGTATATTGTAAATAAGTTATTAAATATAAAATAAAAGTTTAGTTAAATATAAATAACTATAAATGAAAAAATAAATAAATAACTAATAAAATAAAAACATAAATTTAAATATAATCAAAATATTAAAATGCAAATAAGTTTTTTTACAATTAATCCCCGATTAAATTTCCCTTGTTTGATTAATCCTAAATGGGTTAGGTGTTAATGATCCGACCCAAGTGCTAGCAAAGAAAGGAGAAACGGATAGAATGTGAACTGAAAATACCATTATGAAAATTAAAATGAGTTCAATCGGAAATGTATCTTACATCACAGCCGGTGTAGTGTAGTAGTGGAGTGAAGTTTATTATTCTGATTTTACTTATTTGCTCAGGTATTACTCTTGCTTCTCTCTCTGGTTAGCTATTATAGGTTTCGAATATGATGTAATCGGCGCTTACTCTCTGCTCTCTCTCAGTTAGCACATACAACAATACATACAGCTCGCCTCAATCTCTCCCTAATCTCTCTGTTTTACAGGTATCAGTTCTCTCTCTCTCTCTCTCTCTCTCTATATATATATATATATATATCTCCCTCCCTCTCTCTCTCCCCCTCTCTCTCTCCCTCTCTCTCATTCTCTCACCTCTTCTCTCTCAGTTCTCTCTCTCTCTCTCTCTCTCTCTCTCTCTCTCTCTCTCTCTCTCCCTCTCTCTCCCCCTCCCTCCCTCTCTCCCTCTCTCCCCCTCCCTCCCTCTCTCCCCCTCTCTCCCTCTCTCTCATTCTCTCTCTCAGTTCTCTCTCTCCCCCTCTCTCTCCCCCTCTCTCCCCCTCCCTCCCTCTCTCCCCCTCCCTCCCTCTCTCCCCCTCTCTCCCTCTCTCTCATTCTCTCTCTCATTCTCTCTCTCACTTCACGCTATCTCTCTCTCTCTCTCTCTCCCCCTCTCTCATCTCTCTCCCTCCCTCCCTATATATATGTATCTATGTATGTATTGTTTTGCATGTAATTGAATTAGTTGTTTGTGTGTATTTAGTCCTAACCAAATTTCATTTGATGTTTCAATTCCATTTAGTGTATATGATGTAAATAGTACAATTAAGATTTGTTTAAGGTCCTTGTTTTGTCGGCGTGTATGTGTTGGTTGTTATAATTCTCGGTGCATGTGTCTGTAATTTATTACGACCTTGTTTGTCTTTATATGTGTTGTGTTTTGGGTGTGTGTGTGTTTGGAATTTAGTTCGTATTTTGTTTACCTTTTAATAACATAAATATAATTGGTCTGACATGTTTAGTTGGTGCAACGTGGAGCCGATTGGTGAATATTCTAGGAGAGGTGTTTGCAGTGGATAAACAAAATGAAGAAATATAATTGGACTGTTGTACAATTTTATGACTACTAGTGTTGAAATATGAGGGTTAAGGCAAAAAAATAGCTGTACTTGCATTTTTTTTAAGATGGATACGTGGTTCATTGTTTGTAGTCGGAACTTAGAAATGTGTTAATTATTTACATCTCTTGTTTTAGTTTCGTATTGGTGTTATTAAGATTGTTTTATTTTCCAATCATGCTGCTGATCTTGGCTTCTCCACCTGATATCCCTGATCCCTGTAACCTTTCAAATATGTCATCCTTTGTCATTACGCTAGTAGCATTTGTGTTGCCTTGTACTTTAGGCTGTAGCTCTTTGATATGATTGCAGATTTTCTGTGTAGCGGAACTTACAATCTCTCTCTCTCTCTCTCTCTCTCTCTCTCTCTCTCTCTCCACGCTTACAATTCATTTATCTACATGTATGTGTGCTTGACTACCTTTTTTTGGCTAAGAGGAATTAAACTGATTTGGTGTGTTTCGAGGCATGTCTACCTGCTTTACTAAAATCTAGTGCGTCTAAGCATGGTGACAAACAAAAGTGATAAGAAAAATGTTTTTCATGTTTATTATGTAAATAGTTGAATCATGATTTGTTTAGAGTCCGTTTTTTGTCTGTATGTATCAATTTGTTGTATATAATTCTCGATGCGTGTCTGTAATTTAGTTACCGTTTTGTGTGTTTTTAGCTAAGAGGAATTAAACTGGATTTGGTGTGTGTCGAGGCGTAACTAGGTTTTATTAAAATCTAGTGTCTCTGAGGATGTGACAACAGAAATGATAAGAAAATTGTTTTCGTGTATATGATGTAAATATTTTAGTTAAGATTTGTTTAACGACCTTGTTTGGTCGGTATATGTTTTTGTTGTTTTGTCTCTGTGTGTGAGTGTTGTTTTGTCGTTGTGTGTGTTTGGAATATAGTTTGTATTTTGTTTGCCTTATAATAGGATAAATATAGTTGGTTTAACATGTTTAGTAGGTGCATCTTGGAGCCGATAGGGGTCACATATTTGAGGAGAGGTGTCTATGCCTCTTTGCGTGGATAAACAAAAAGAGGAGTTTAATAAAAATTGGACTGCCTATTGAATTTAATAACTTATATGGTTGATATTTGAGTGTTAAGGCAAAAAAGTAGGTTTACCTGCATATTTCTTTATGATGGATATGTGGCTCATTGTTTGTAGTCGTTCTTTGAGAAATGTGTTAATAATTTACATCTCTTTTTTAGTTTTCTATTTGTGTTGTGCTGATACTAAAATTGTTATAGTTTCCTATCATTCTGTTAATCTTTGCTTCTCTGCTTGATTTGATTTGGTATCTTTAAACCCTGTAACTCTTCAAATATGTGACCCTTTGTCTTTGAACTAGTAGCATTATTTTTACCTTGAACTTCAGGCAATAGCATGCTAACTTACTGCACACTGACTCCAAGAGGTTGTACTCCTGACCGATAGTATTTTCGATTGTATTAGTACCGTTTCGGAAAGTAAAATTTGTTAGAGTTGGGGATGTACTGCCTATACTTTGGCAGTAGGTAAGTAAAGACGTTGCTCGTTTTTCCCTCCAATCTTCTTCATAAATTTAATTTCTGTTAGTGTTCTGGTTGTGTGCTTGTACCATTGCAGAATTTGATTCTGCAGTTAGATTTATGCATAGAACTGAACTGCTGTTATATATTTGTTTCTGTATTTGATCTTTGATTAGAGGAACAGTCTTACATAGAGCTTTTTGACTTATTCCATTTGTTAAACTGCTAGGTTGTGTTTGGACGGGGAGAATGGAATGAAATGGAACGGAATTTGTTTGTGTTTGTTTGTGTTGGAAAATTAAATAGAAATAAACGAAGTTGGGGGGATGATTTGAGGAAAAGAATGAGTGAGTGCAAATTTGTTATGAATGAAATGGTGAAGAAAATGAGTAGGGTAAGGATGGAGCATTAGCTGTTTGTGTGTATTTAGTCCTAACTAATTTCATTTGATGTTTCGATTATAATTCGTGTATATGATGTAAATAGTACAGTTAAGATTTGTTTAACATCCTGTTTTGTCGGTGTGTATGTGTTTGTTGTTTAAAATTCTTGGTGCGTGTCTGTAATTTAGTAACTGTTCTGTTTGTTTTTAGCTAAGAGGAAATTAAAATGATATGTTGTGTGTAGGCGTAACTAGGTTTTATTCAATTCTAGTGTGTCTAAGCGGGTGACAAACGAACATGATAAGAAAAGTGTTTTCGTGTATATGATGTAATTATTACGGTTAAGATTGTTTGTCTTTGTGTCTGTTGTTTTGATCCATGTGTGTGTTTGGAATTTAGTTCGTACTTTGTTTACCTTTTAATAGGATATATTTGGTCTGACATGTTTAGTCGGTGCAACGACGTGGAGCCAATTGGGGAATATTCGAGGGAGGTCTTTACAGTGGATAAACAAAAGGAAGAATTAAATATTAATTGGACTGTTGTAGAATTTGATGACTGCTAGTGTTGTAATATGAGTGAAGGCAAAAAATTCGTTGTACTTGCATATTTTTCTAAAATGGATATGTGGTTCATTGTTTGTTGTCGGGACCTTGAGAAATGTGTTGATAATTTATATCTCTTGTTTTAATTTCTTATTTGTGTTGCTAATATTGTTTTAGTTTCCAATCATGCTGTTAATCTTAGCTTCTCCACCTGATAACCCTAAACCTTGTAACCTTTCAAATATGTCATCATTTCTCTTAATGCTAGTAGCATTTGTGTTGCCTTGTACCTCATGCTGTAGCATACTAATTTATTGATCATCTTTCATATGATTGCAGATTTGCTGTGTACTGGAACTTACAATATCTTGCTCAATACAACAATACAAAACAGCCGTCTCACTCTTCAGCTTGTCTCCCCAATCTCTCTCTCTCTCTCTCTCTCTCTCTCTCTCTCTCTCTCTCTGTTTTACACAGGTATTCTGTTCTCCCTCTCTCTACTCTCACAATTCGAATGTATGTTTGTTTGTTGTTTATAATTCTCGGTGCTTGTGTCTGTAATTTAGTTACTGTTCTGTTTGTTTTCGGTTTATGCATGTGATGTAATCGGTGCTTACAATCTCTCTTCTCTCTTTCAGTTAGTACATACAACAATACATACTCTTCAGCTCACCTCTATCACTTCCCAATTTCTCTGTCTCTCTCTCTTTTGCAGGTATCAGCTCCCTCTCTCTCCCCCCCTCTCTATCTATGTATCTCTCTCTCTCTCTCTCTATATAT
Organism: Apium graveolens; assembly: GCF_009905375.1. Lineage (NCBI taxonomy): Eukaryota > Viridiplantae > Streptophyta > Magnoliopsida > Apiales > Apiaceae > Apium > Apium graveolens. Next base: position 272,019,358 of record NC_133653.1, read on the forward strand.
ATATACATACATACATATATACATATATATATGCATTGTTTTGCATTTAATTGAATTAGTTGTTTGTGTGTATTTAGTTTAACTAATTTCATTTGATGTTTCGATTATATCTCGTGTTTATGATGTAAATAGTTTGTTTACCTTCCTGTTTTGTCGGTGTGTGTGTTTGTTGTTTATAATTATCGGTGTGTGTGTCTGTTACTGTTCTGTTTGTTTTTAGCTAAGAGGAATTAAACTGATTTGGTGTGTTGGGCGTAACTAGGTTTATTAAAATCTAGTGTGTCTAAGCGTGGCGACAGACTAACATGATAAGAACAAGGTTTTCGTGTATATGATGTAAAAATTTCAGTCAAGATTTCTTTAACGACCATGTTTTTCATTGTGTGTGTAGCTTTGTCGGTGTGTGTGCTTGGAATTTAGTTCGTATTTTGTTTACCTTTTAATAACATAAATATAATTGGTCTGACATGTTTAGTTGGTGCAACGTGGAGCCGATTGGTGAATATTCTAGGAGAGGTGTTTACAGTGGATAAACAAAAGGAAGAAATATAATTGGACTGTTGTACAATTTTATGACTACTAGTGTTGAAATATGAGGGTTAAGGCAAAAAATTAGCTGTACTTGCATTTTTTTTAAGATGGATACGTGGTTCATTGTTTGTGGTCGGAACTTTGAAATGTGTTAATTATTTACATCTCTTGTTTTAGTTTCGTATTGGTGTTATTCAGATTGTTTTATTTTCCAATCATGCTGTTGATCTTGGCTTCTCCACCTGATATCCCTGATCCCTGTAACCTTTCAAATATGTCATCCTTTGTCATTATGCTTATAGCATTTGTGTTGCCTTTTACTTTAGGCTGTAGCTCTTTGATATGATTGCAGATTTTCTGTGTAGCGAAACTTACAATATCTCTCTCTCTCTCTCTCTCTCTCTCTCTCTCTCTCTCTCTCTCTCTTTTTCTCTACGCTTACAATTCATTTATCTACATATATGTGTGCTTGACTACCTTTTTTTTTGGCTAAGAGGAATTAAACTGATTTGGTGTGTTTCGAGGCATGTCTACCTGCTTTACTAAAATCTAGTGCGTCTAAGCATGGTGACAAACGAAAGTGATAAGAAAAATGTTTTTCGTGTATATTATGTAAATAGTTGAATCATGATTTGTTTAGAGTCCGTTTTTTGTCTGTGTATAAATTTGTTGTATATAATTCTCGATGCGTGTCTGTAATTTAGTTACCGTTTTGTGTGTTTTTAGTTAAGAGGAATTAAACTAGATTTGGTGTGTGTCGAGGCGTAACTAGGTTTTATTAAAATCTAGTGTCTCTAAGGATGGTGACAACTGAAATGATAAGAAAATTGTTTTTGTGTATATGATGTAAATATTTTAGTTAAGATTTGTTTAACGACCTTGTTTGGTCGGTATATGTTTTTGTTGTTTTGTCTCTGTGTGTGAGTGTTGTTTTGTCGTGTGTGTTTGGAATATAGTTCGTATTTTTTTCCTTATAATAGGATAAATATAGTTGGTCTAACATGTTTAGTAGGTGCAACTTGGAGCCGATAGGGGTCACATATTTGAGGAGAGGTGTCTATGCCTCTTTGCGTGGATAAACAAAAAGAGGAATTAAATAAAAATTGGACTGCCTATTGAATTTAATAACTTATATGGTTGATATTTGAGTGTTAAGGCAAAAAAGTAGGTTTACCTGCATATTTCTTTATGATGGATATGTGGCTCATTGTTCGTAGTCATTCTTTGAGAAATGTGTTAATAATTTACATCTTTTTTTTAGTTTTCTATTTGTGTTGTGCTGATACTAAAATTGTTATAGTTTCCTATCATTCTGTTAATCTTTGCTTCTCTGCTTGATTTGATTTGGTATCTTTAAACCCTGTAACTCTTCAAATATGTGACCCTTTGTCTTTGAACTAGTAGCATTATTTTTACCTTGAACTTCAGGCAATAGCATGCTAACTTACTGCACACTGACTCCAAGAGGTTGTACTCCTGACCGATAGTATTTTCGATTGTATTAGTACCGTTTCGGAAAGTAAAATTTGTTAGAGTTGGGGATGTACTGCCTATACTTTGGCAGTAGGTAAGTAAAGACGTTGCTCGTTTTTCCCTCCAATCTTCTTCATAAATTTAATTTCTGTTAGTGTTCTGGTTGTGTGCTTGTACCATTGCAGAATTTGATTCTGCAGTTAGATTTATGCATAGAACTGAACTGCTGTTATATATTTGTTTCTGTATTTGATCTTTGATTAGAGGAACAGTCTTACATAGAGCTTTTTGACTTATTCCATTTGTTAAACTGCTAGGTTGTGTTTGGACGGGGAGAATGGAATGAAATGGAACGGAATTTGTTTGTGTTTGTTTGTGTTGGAAAATTAAATAGAAATAAACGAAGTTGGGGGGATGATTTGAGGAAAAGAATGAGTGAGTGCAAATTTGTTATGAATGAAATGGTGAAGAAAATGAGTAGGGTAAGGATGGAGCATTAGCTGTTTGTGTGTATTTAGTCCTAACTAATTTCATTTGATGTTTCGATTATAATTCGTGTATATGATGTAAATAGTACAGTTAAGATTTGTTTAACATCCTGTTTTGTCGGTGTGTATGTGTTTGTTGTTTAAAATTCTTGGTGCGTGTGTCTGTAATTTAGTAACTGTTCTGTTTGTTTTTAGCTAAGAGGAAATTAAAATGATATGTTGTGTGTAGGCGTAACTAGGTTTTATTCAATTCTAGTGTGTCTAAGCGGGTGACAAACGAACATGATAAGAAAAGTGTTTTCGTGTATATGATGTAATTATTACGGTTAAGATTGTTTGTCTTTGTGTCTGTTGTTGTGATCCATGTGTGTGTTTGGAATTTAGTTCATACTTTGTTTACCTTTTAATAGGATATATTTGGTCTGACATGTTTAGTCGGTGCAACGTGGAGCCAATTGGGGAATATTCGAGGGAGGTCTTTACAGTGGATAAACAAAAGGAAGAATTAAATGTTAATTGGACTGTTGTAGAATTTGATGACTGCTAGTGTTGTAATATGAGTGAAGGCAAAAAATTCGTTGTACTTGCATATTTTTTTAAAATGGATATGTGGTTCATTGTTTGTTGTCGGGACCTTGAGAAATGTGTTGATAATTTACATCTCTTGTTTTAATTTCGTATTCGTGTTGCTAATATTGTTTTAGCTAAGAGGAATTAAACTGATTTGGTGTGTTGGGCGTAACTAGGTTTATTAAGATCAAGTGTGTCTAAGCGTGGCGACAGACTAACATGATAAGAACAAGGTTTTCGTGTATATGATGTAAATATTTCAGTCAAGATTTCTTTAACGACCATGTTTGTCATTTTGTGTGTTGCTTTGTCGGTGTGTGTGCTTGGAATTTAGTTCGTATTTTGTTTACCTTTTAATAAGATAAATATAATCGGTCTGACATGTTTAGTTGGTGCAACGTGGAGCCGATTGGGGAATATTCGAGGAGAGGTGTTTGCGGTGGATAAACAAAATGAAGAAATAAATATTAATTGGACTGTTGTAGAATTTCATGACTAGTATTGTTGAAATATTAGTGTCATCTTTCAAATATGTCATCCTTTATCTGCTAGTAGCATTAGTGTTGCTTTGTACTTCAGGCTGTAGCATACTGATTTATTGATAATCTTTCATATGATTGCAGATTTGCTGTGTAACTGGACTTCCAAGCTCTTTCCCCAATCTGTCTCTCACTCTCTCTCTGTTTTACAGGTTTTCAAATTATCTCTCTCTCTCTCTCTCTAAATATATATATATATATATACGCTTACAATTTATTTATCTATATGTATGTGTGCTTGACGACCTTGTTTTTGGTTAAGAGGAATTAAACTGATTTGGTGTGTCGAGGCATGTCTACTAGCTTTATTAAAATCAAGTGCATCTAAGCGTGGTGATAAACGAAAGTGATAAGAAAAATGTTTTTGTGTATATGATGTAAATAGTTCAATCATGATTTGTTTGAGTCCTTGTTTTGTTTTTTCGATGTGTATGTGTTTGTTGTGTATAATTCTCGATGTGCGTGTCTGTAATTAGTTACCGGTCTGTGTGTTTTTAGCTAAGAGGAATTAAATTGGAATTGGTGTGTGTCGAGGCGTAACTAGGTTTTATTAAAATCTAGTGTGTCTAAGGATGGTGACAACAGAAAATGAGAATTTGTTTTCGTGTTTGTGATGTAAATATTATGGTTAAGATTTGTTTAACGACCTTGTTTGGTCGGTATATGTTTTTGTTGTTTTGTCGGTGTTTGTGAGTGTTGTTTTGTCATTTTGTGTGTTTGGAATATAGTCTGTATATTGTTTACCTTATAATAGGATAAATATAGTTGGTTTAACTTGTTTAGTCGGTGCTACTTGGAGCCGATAGGGGTCACATATTTGAGGAGAGGTGTCCACGCCTCTTTGCGGTGGATAAACAAAAAGAAGAAATACATATTTGAGGAGAGGTGTCCACGCCTCTTTGCGGTGGATAAACAAAAAGAAGAAATAAATATAAATTGGACGGCTTATAGAATTTAATAACTTAAATGGTTGATATTTGAGAAGGCAAAAAAGTAGGTGTTTGTAGTCGTTCCTTGAGAAATGTGTTAATAATTTACATCTCTTTATTTAGTTTTCTATTTGTGTTGTGTTGATACTGAAATTGTTTTAGTTTCCTATCATGCTGTTAATCTTTGCTTCTTTGCTTGATTTGATTTGGTATCTTTAAACCTTGTAACTCCAAATATGTTACCCTTTGTCTTTTAACTAGTAGCATTATTTTTGCCTTGAACTTCAGGCAATAGCATGCTAATTTATTGCAGGTCTGACTCCAAGAGGTTGTGCTCCTCACCAATAGTCTTTTTGATTGTATTAGTACCATATTAGGAAAGTAAAATTTGTTAGAGTGGGGTGATGTACTGCCTATACTTTGGCAGTAGGAAAGTAAAGACGTTTCTTGTTTTTTTCCCCAATTTTCTTCATAAATTTAATTGCTTTTAGTGTTCTGGTTGTGTGGTTGTACCATTAGAGTGGGGGGATGTACTGCCTATACTTTGGCAGTAGGAAAGTCTAGACGTTTCTTGTTCTTTTCACCAATTTTCTTCATAAATTTGATTTTTTTTAGTGTTGTGGTTGTGGTTGTGGTTGTACCATGGTAGAATTTGATTATGCAGTTAAAATTAGGCATGGAATTGAACTGCTGTTATATATTGGTTTCTGTATTTGATCTTTGATTAGAGGAACAGTCTTACATAGAGCTTTTTGAGTTATTCCAATTGTTATACTTCTATGTTGTGTTTGGACGGGGAGAATGGAATGGAAGGGAACTGGATTTATTTGTGTTTGTTTAGTTGGATAAGTTAATGAGAAATATTAGAAGTTGGAGTGATGATTTGAGGAAAAAAAATGAGTAAATACAAATTTGTTATGAATGAAAAGGTGAAGAAAATGAGTAGGGTAAGGAAAATGCATTGATTTGTTTTTAGTAAATGCATTGATTATCAAAATGAGGTATTTGAGAGAATAATGAAAAATGTTAAAAGTCATACATATTATAGTTCAAATTTCATTTCATTTCCCAATTTTCATTCATCCCAACCAAATACAACATAAGTGTTTGTGATCTTTTGATGATTTAATTGAGTTTTTGATGTATGTTTGTAATGATAAAATGATTCAGCAATGGAAAGATCTGTGAGAAGATCAATGGAAAGATCAGTGCAAAGATCAGTGAAGAAACTGGAAAAATCTCTGAAGTCAGAGATTCAGGATACTCGATGGACACTTACAGATCAGATGGAGGAGATTAGCGTAAAAATTGCTAGGTTGGAGGCTCCAAAGGTTTCAAAAGCAGCTGAAGAGGTATTTCATAATCTGAATTGTGTGTGTGTACAGGTATAGGCAAATGATCGAATAAAAACCAATTATAGAATAGAAACTAGAACCACTGATCAATGTAGTTATAAATAGTGATTGTTAACTAATCCATTTATATATTATGGCATTTGCACCCATGAGATTAGTAGTATGTAATTTAGTGATGCCATGTGTAATTTAGTAATCAGTGATGCATAATTTAGTGATCCCCACCGAATTGTTAATATACAAATTATTTTTATATGTAGTGATTGTTAGTATTTGGTTTAGTGACCCTGATGTGACAGGTTTCTAGTCTCTAGTATAATATTGGTTTCCGATGCAGTAGCACCATGTATGTATTATGTCAGTTTTTTTTTATCACACTTTTCCTATTGTTGCCCCAGTTCCAAGTTGAAAGTAAAATTGCTTTATCTAGTATGATTCGAGAACTTTTAACTGTTTTTAATTATATTGTTTTTCCTACTAACATTGTTTCTTAGATTTTATTGATTTTTGTTCACACTTGCATGAGAAATTACCTAATATTATACACCTGTTATGTTTCGTAACAGATTCTAAAACTGGATCCATTTGTTATGTACGACAATATTGAATATATTGGAGAAGGGGCATCAGGAGTAGTTTACAAGGTGGTGCAGGATAGGAAGACAAAGGAATGCCTTGCCATGAAATCCATTTATATGCCTAATAATAACCTGCACTCTTCTTTATTGAGAGAAATATCGATTCTGTTTGATCTTAATCATGATCATATTATTAAATTGAAGAAGGTGGAGGCCTACAATAGTCGATTATTCCTCTTTATGGACTATGGTGGTTTAGATTTGCATGCTTTCATGAAAAAAGAGGAAAAAGTCTCTATTGCAACTATCAAGGTGACAAAAAACACACACGTCTTAAATTTGCACATTATCTTCATGCATTACTAAACTTACATGTTTTCACTTTTGTATCTAGGATTGGATTAGAGAATTACTATCAGTTCTTTGCTATATTCATGAGAGGGGTCTTATTCATCGGGATTTGAAGCCCGAGAATATCATGGTCGGGCCTGATCACAAGCTTAAAGTAGTTGATTTTGGAAGTGCAAGGAGTTTGAGGGATGCCACAATGTTAACCCCGCATGTAAATAAACTAGCCTATAAATTCCTTCCTAATTGTATATGATTGAATATGTATATGTGTATTTGACATGATGTTTGTATAAAATTTGAATTGTGTTTGTTATTTGTGTATTAATTTTTTAGGCCACTACCCCTATCTTCATGGCGCCTGAAATGCTAACGGGGGATAGGATGTATGGAGAGGCCGTTGACATGTGGTCAGCTGGTTGTATTATTTTCGAAATGGCGGAGAATGAGGCCCTTTTTAGTGTAAAAGATGGCCGAAATCAAGTGAGTGGTGTGTTGGAGGATATATTAAGGTATACTAGTTGGTACTTTATCAATAAGTTATCTTCCTTCACTAAGTTATCTTCATTTACTATTCGGATATAAGCTTTTATATATCGTTTCGTTCCAGAAAAATTGGCAAACCAAGACGAGGAAGTGAGCTATTATCTCTCCCAGACTATCCAAAGGATGATCATGATTACCCCGAGGTGATTATTTTTTCACTTTATTTCGATTTCCATTTTGTGTCTGAGTATTTATGTCATAGTATTTTCTAATTTTGACCTTTACTTTTTAAGGAATCTGATGTTGTTACCGGCTTATCTCCTAGTCTTGGTGCGGAGGGTAATGATCTATTGAAGGTAAAAATTATATAAATTTTTTAATGCATACTTCTTTCTTGTTATGTTAATAACACTATGTTATTGTTTTCGTGAAGAAACTCCTCATGATTGAGCCGCGTGATAGAATCACAGCTAAAGATGCTCTTAAGCATCCCTTTCTTGAGGTATAATGATAATTACAATCTTACATGTTAAAATTTTGTAAAGTTTATTTACATAAAATTATATTTCATTCCATATTCATTTGAATGTTAGGTTCTCATTAGTTTTCACTCCGAGATGATTGTTTTATTTTTGTTTGCCTACTTGATTAAAACTCATAATATGATAATATATATGTCTGCATGTGTATGTGTAATAACCCCAATTTTTGGAAATTTTTGAAACCCTTATGAATAGTGTTTTTGCTGAACGAGAAAACTTTTCATGCCACGCTATGTAGGGGTTCTGTTATTGATCTTATGGGATATTATTAGTACTTTATATGGGATATAAGTGTATGTAAAGATCGTCAGAATCCAAATCCGAACACTTTGATTTTTCCCGGAAATACACTAGATACGGAAAGATTTGAGAAAAAGGTAACAGGATAAAAATGATTTAAATAAAAGGATTATAGGAGAGGATCATAAAAGAAATATAATATATTGAGAAAGGTTAAGGGAACCTAAATAATAAGATCCCGGGTATGATCCCTCAAACGATAAACGAAAACGAAAGTTAAGCGAACCGTATAACAGATCAGCGGTCATTAGGCAAACGATTAGGAAGTTAATCAAAGGGATTAGTGGGAATGATGTCATCTAACCAATAGAAAGAGGACAAGGAAGGGAGGATGACATCATGTGAATGACATAGGCATGACAAGAAAGGAAGGAGATGTGGTGACTTTTTAACCACACAAAACCAAGGGCAACTAGGTAATTCACTAAAGCAAACAACAAAAATCAACCAACCAAAAGCAAATCAAGCCAAAACACAAAAATCTCTCTTCTTCTTCTTCATGCTCTCGGGTTTTTTCTTAAGAAATGGGAAGTCCAAGCTCCTCCACTTACTATTTAGCAAGGTAATTATCTAAGCTTCCCCATGGATAGTTACATACTTCCTATAAGTTTAAGCTTCTAATTCCAAGCCAATCTTTTTCTATAAATCATGAAAGAAGATGGTGAATAGTGTTTTCAAGAACTAAAATTTGTGTTCTTGAAGTTTTGTTTAGATTAAGCTTGGATAAGGGCTTTAAAGGTGATTCCAAGCCATTCTCTTGATTCTCCACTCTCCAAGGAAGGTATAAACTTCAAACCCTAGCTTTAGTTTTGAGTAATTAGGATTGAATGTGTTTGATATAGCATATGTGAAGCATGATGCTTGATTGGTTGAAGTTTGGTTGAGTTTGTAGAGATTAGTTGGTTTTGTTGCATTGTTGGAGTTGTAAATCTTGGTAATTAGTTAAAGAACCTAAGTAAAGCTTTTAGTTCATGTGAGGAATAAGTATAAATGGTTAATGTGGATTTGTTGGGGCTGTTATGATGTGGTTTGGAGGGATATTGGTTGTATGATTGATTTGGGGTTGATTTGTGGTTGGTATTGAATGGTTTAAAATTTGGGAAATCGCGTAAACATGGCCGTCGTAACGTCCGATTTTCTGTAGACTGTTTTTGTGCATAACATTAGGACCCGAGAACCCCCTGCTAGATTATATTATGACCACTGCCATGTTTAGATAGCTCATGTTACGAGCTTCGTTTTGATATGTAGTTCGTTCGATTCCGATTCACGGTTTAGGAGAAACGACCGTTTCAAGTAATGGCGTTTCGCGAACGAAACTTTTCCCCTCGCCTTACTTTGAAGCATAGGTTAAAGACCAAAAAGGGTTAATTAATGTATGAAACATTTATGGTAAGTGTTTTAGGCAGTTGGTAAGACACTCGCGAAGGAATCGCTTTAAAACTCGTAAAGGTTAAATTATTAAAAATGGTGGAGCCGAGGGTACCCGAGTGACTTAAGCGAATCAGTGAGCGCAAAACAAGCGTTAGAGTCTAAGTTAGTTAAAGTATAGATTTACAAGTGACTTTGGTTTAATTCCAACTTACTTGTTGTTTATAGGTTACCAGACTCGTCCCGAGCCATTCGTAACCCCCAGTCGCTCAGGCAAGTTTTCTACCCGTTATACTGTTGTTGTGATGTAAATATATGTATATGCATTATCTTGTGATATTGCATGATTGTTATTAGCCAATTTTGCGATATATTGGAGCATGCTAATATGGTATATATGCATGTCTGTTTCGTAATCTGGTTATCTATCTGTTGATTTCAATGCTTATAGTTGCATAATACCTATGCTAGAAATAAGCAAGTAGTTGCGTATACCCTTAGTATAGGGGATAAAAGGTGAACATATTTCTAAACCGGGAGTCGATGTTCCCGAGTATTTATATATATATATATATTTATTTATATATATATATATGGATATAGTTTTTAAAACTATTAATCGAATAAGGTTTATTCGATAACTTTAGCTTTATTTTATTATTGAATATTATTTCGAATATTATTCGAAGGCGTATGACTCCTTTATATTAAATAAATATTATTTTGAATATTCATTCGAGGACTTATGACTCCTTTTATTTTATTATCTGAATATTATTTGAATATTCATTCGAGGGCTTATGACTCAGTTTATATTATTTAATGAATATTATTTGAATATTCATTTGAGGATCTATGACTCCGATTATTTGCTGAGATATATTCTTTATTTTATTAAAGAATAAGGTGTCAATAATCAAACTTATTTTCGATTATTCAAATAAAGATAGTACTTTCATATAAGTATATCTTTGGTTATTTGATATCCATTTCAAGTATAAGTTTTAATACTTCTACTTCAATTATTTTTATAAAGATTATTCTTTATGGGAATATTATTTAAATAATAATATTCAGTCATTTTCTAAATATTCTGGGGACTGATTTACTTCATTAAATCAGCTTTACTCCAAACACTCTATAAAGTGTTTTCGAGTCTTCAAAATGATTTTTAAAAGTTAGAGCGGATCCCAAAACTCATTTTTATATTTAAGATCTTCCTTTTTAAGGGGATTTAAATACTCGCTCAAAACCTGAGGGATCCGGCTCTGTGGTGTGTTTTATATTCGCAACAAGGTTGCTGTTTTGATAAATGAATTGATTACTTACCCAACACTCGGGAGGGAAGTAAAATTCTTGGAACAAGTTAATCCATTAACAGGCATCGCCTGGGAAATATCGGTGAGTTCTCCTTTCCAAATGGATACGACTTCTTGGTGGAGCCGTATCAACAAGTTTCTACTTGGGGAAAGTGGGGACGAGCTTTACGTTTCAGAGTCATGGATTTCATCTGAACTAGGAGTGGCGTAAGTGGCCGAGTAGCGCCGGCCCAGCCTTATTATATTGGCCCAAATGGCCTGGAAGTTCCGCTAAGGCGGTCCATTCCTTAGGAGTTCAGTGTTCGGTTGACAAGTAAATCCGACAGGTTCTCCTCTACATGTAGAAAATGGTGGGGTTGTACTACTACGACTGATCATCGTAAGTGGTCTTCCTGGCGCGGCAAACTCCCGTAATGAGTTCATCATCCAATTGGATAATTTCTGCAACACTACCCAGAGCACTTCGATAGAAAGGCTACGGTTGGGCGATTGTTGAGTGTTGGCAGGGTCAAGTTTTCAAAATGATGTTTAAATCAAATGAAGTATCTCATAACTTCATTTTATTTTGATGATATTTTAAAGGTTGAATCTATTCAAGTATTATCTTGTAGTCTCATCTATGTGATGAACTTTTGAACTAATTATAACTTGAACGGTGGTAGTTCAAGTAGTATTTGGAAAAGATATAAGTATATTGGAGTATCTTGTAACTTCATCTTTTAAACTTATATCTAGTAAATGATTATCTTATGCATGATAAAGATTTTCAGAATAATGTTGAGACAAGGTTAGATATATGAGATCACCTTGCAACGATATTTTTATACAGTTATACACTGGAACTCTGTGTGTATTATGCATGGAAGAGGACTTCCAATATTTTGAAAAGTATATATGAATATATATATATATACACTGAATATTTTGCGACTTCATCGCATTAAGATATCAACTTGGTTCATTTCTTTTGAACAAGACTTTCATGAGTACTATGAGAAGACTCATATATTGTTAATCATTATACATATTATTTTGGTGGGCTTGCTGCTCACCCTTGCTTTATTTCTTCATCACACAACAACAGTTAGGAAAGATGGCCAGACTCCAGCAGACCCAGCGCAAGCGCGTGGGAAGCGTCCTGCGTCTTCCCGTTGATGTTGTAGCTGCTATAGCTGCAGAGGTAGATCTATTGTAGATCAGACCATCTACTTTTGAGAATCAATTATGTATAATTATAACTTGTGGCAGATAATGACAATTAACTGTAAATTTATCAAGTAATCATTTTTGGGTTGTAATAACTTTTAAATTGTGGATTCAAAGACTTGTACTTATTTAAATTTCATCTCTGAGACTATAACGGGTTGTGGTGTGTGTTAGTGTGGGGTCACAGCATAAGGTTATTTATTAATTAAGTGAAGTGATATTGTGGAAAGAAAGACCGTGACGACCCGGATCCCCGACCCCGGATCTGGGGTGTTACAGTATGCCTACTTGGTGATTAATATGAAAATATGTTAGTGATAACTGGCTTGACAATTAAAATTTAAAAAAGTTTCATGCCTATTTCGGAGCTAAGTAGGAATTCAGATGGTGTATAAATATATGGATGAATATATATATTTTTTCTGAGATTAATAAAAAGTGACATTTAAAATTCATACACAGAAGTATTGTACATAAGTTAAAATTCCACAACAAAGATTGAACTGATCTTTCGGAAGTGATCTTTCATAAGAACCAACACTATTTACTGATAAATAAAATATAAATTGCTCGAATTCATGCATAATATATAGCAAACCTATGTAAAATATGAGAGGAGAAAAAGGTGACCTAATTGAAAAGAATTTTAACGCAGATGCATTACAGATATTGAAACGGCTGTAAATTAATAGCGTTAAGGGTCAATCCGCAATCAACTTGTGACTTTTCTTGCAATCTTTGGCATCTCAGACACCACCGTTTAGATACCTTAATTAATCATTCAGAATGAAGATAGGAAAATGAACTAAATGCATAATTAACTTTAAATTGATTTAGTAATTACCCTTAATAATGGTCACTATATATGTATGCATATCTGAAAATGCTCAGAGTATTTACCAACTGACCAACCACTTTTTTTGTAATATATCATATATATGATTAAGAATGTGTTACGGACATTTTCATTGTTACCTCTCAACTAAAGTCAAATATTATGAGAAGTGTCTTTATCCTAAGTGCCGGTATTTAAGTTGGTGTAGTCCTCTTTTGTAATTTCTGTCAAAGATCGTAGTTGATGACTTGATGTCGAGCTAAATATCAAGAATCCATTCAGTACTCATTTTCATTTTACTGCTCATTTGAGATGAGTTTTATGTCTTGGGAACTTTGATCTGTACTCATTTTTACTTTACAGCTCATTTGAGTGTAGTTCTATGTCTTCGGAAATGTGATCTTCACTGCATTTTTATGAAATAAGATTCTAAACTAAAGTTGATGGCGTGCTCTATAATTTATTAGTTTTCAGTTATAGTGCAGTTATTTAAATGTCCTTAAGCGTCACACAAGGAAGTTTGAATGTAATTTGTTATCTTACACTCTATCAGGAACAACCATTTCAACTTGTGACTTTTCTATGCAATCTTTGGCATCTCAGACACTACCGTTTAGATACTTTACCCTGTACTATTTAGCCTGACACATTATAGTAGTGCTACAAATTCTAGAATGATATACCTTAATTAAATCATTCAGAATGTAGATAGGAAAATGAACTAAATGCATAATTAACTTTAAATTGAATTAGAAATTACCCTTAATAATGGTCACTATATATGAAAGTATATCTGAAAATGCTCAGAGTATTTACCAACTGGCCAACCACTTTTTTCCAATATAAGTCATATTTATGATTAAGAATGTGTTATGGACATTTCATTGTTACCTCATAACTAAAGTCAAATATTATGAGAAGTGTCTTTATCCTAAGTGCCGGTTTTTAAGTTGGTGTTGTCCTCTTTTGTAAATTCTGTCAAAGATCGTAGTTGATGTCGAGCTAAATATCAAGCATCCAGTCAGTACTCATTTTAATTTTACTGCTCATTTGAGATGAGTTTTATGTCTTAGGAACTGTGATCTTTACTCATTTTTACTTTACTGCTCATTTGAGTAGAGTTCTATGTCTTCGGAAATGTGATCTTCACTGCATTTTATGAAATAAGATTCTAAATTAAAGTTGACGGCGTGCTCTATAATTTATTAGTTTTCAATTATAATGCAATTATGTAAATGTCCTTAAGCGTTATACAAGGAAGTTTGAATGTGATTTGTTATTTTACACTCCATCAGGAACAACCATTTGGTTTTGAGCATAATGGCATGGCTGGTATATCACTTGATCTTCTTTCTGGAATTTCCTCGACCTATCAAACTCTTCCGTTCCAGAGAATTTGCATTAGAGACGAGGACAGGTCACTCATGGCTCAAGTTTCTTGTAAGGCAATGGTTGAGTTGGTCAAGCTGTTGGAAAATGAATCGCCATTTTGGATAAGGTCATCAGATGGACATGATGTTCTTGATCAAATAGCTTATGACAAAATTTTCCCAAAAGTTGCTAAAAATCTTGATGGTCGGATTGAATTGTCAAAAGATTCAAGTATCGTAAAGATTGAGTGTTTGGATTTAGTAGAAATGTTCATGAATGAGGTTAGTTTTCTATCTTTATATAATTATATTCACCGACACTTATTAATAAGAACGTTGTGATCTAAAATTTTGACACCTACACTTATTAATAAGAATGTTGTGATTTAAAATTTTGATATGATCATTGTGTTCTTGTTTTGCAGAAGAAATGGATGGAGTTATTTCCTACCATTATTTCGAGGGCAATAACTATTGAGGTTCTATCGACTGGATTGACAGGAAGTTGCAATGGCTTGCTTCAATTGGTTAGAATTTTTTCAATTTATCATTTTTTTCTGCTTAGGTATTTTGACTAGTTAACCAAAATCTTGATCATAAAATGTTCCTGTAAACTAGTCTCAGGGGTCTAAAGTAATAATAGTTTCCATATGAATATAGGCCTATATATATTTTGGTACTAACTAAAAATTAATGTTTTATAATTGCAGATGTACGAAGAATCGCATATGTTGTCCCCGTTGGTACCAGTTCGCGAAATCTATTTCCTTAGATTTTGTGAACAGATTAACCAGAAATTGTGGGCTATAGTTGACGTTTCCTATGACTTCACCCAAGATCCAAATTCAGATTCTCAACTTGGAGCTCATCGTCGACCTTCTGGATGCTTAATTGAAGAAAATGCTGTTGGCTACTCAAAGGTACTTCCTGTAGATATTTTAGGTTTATGTATATATTTAGGACTATAGGTGTCTAGGTGTCTACATGAAGATAAAAGAAGAAAAGATAAAGTGAACTGCATATGTCTTGTTATAATCATCTGGTGGCCTTTATTTAAGCCAATAATTTATAACATAAACATCTTATTCCCTAAAAACACCACAACTATAATTCAAAAACATTTAAATTAAATCATAAATAATCCTAAACTATTATCCTAAAAATTTAGTCAACATTAACAAATTATTAAATCTATTTAATTTAAATTTAAAATCAAAAGATAATTTTAACACTCTTCATTGCTTAGATATTTAATTTTCATCAAAACAAATTATCATCTTACCTCCTGGATAGTAGCCTCTCATTTCTTGGACATTTTTATCATTTCCTTTTGTGCTTCCGAAACGTGTTGTTTTTGTGCGTACTCTTCAATACATTGTTGTTGTCTACATGGCTTCTCGTCCATGATGTGTTCTGATTTTATAGTTATGGACGTGTATTTTTTGATAACAGATTACTTGGATGGACCACATAGAAATTTTCGATTTAAAACCCATCAATGATCTTTACCGAAAACATGTGTTTAGCGGGATAGCATTTGGCGTTGCAAGAAAGCTTGCAATACTCCAAAGAAGATGTGAGAGGCTATCTCGTGAAATAAGCACTCGTAAATTTGATATTGGAGGAAGTAAGCCTTCTTAATACTTCACAATTTATTCATAATCACATTTTATCTATTTATATTTGTTACATCTATTTAGAGGTACTACAATGAATGAAAACTAATTTTGTGCCTATTATCCTATCCAGTAATTGAATCCCATCAGGGAAAAAGAAGTTTGATGAAACATTCCCAGAGAATGGTTAATAGCTTCTGTTCTAGCATCAACATCAACACAGGGCAGCAAATGATGATATCTTGGATGAATGATATTGAAGTACGTGCATCTCTTCAAAAGTGCACCGGCCTTTCTGATAGGATTGTTCTCAGTACAGCAACTATCATTCGGCTCCCACTTACTCCTCAAAAGGTTTTTTATTTCTTGAGGGACGAAACAAACCGTCCGCAGGTAAGATATATGGCATGAAGTTTCTTTTTCTGCTGCCTAATATTTCACGCCTGACTTAAATAAATATTCAATAATATTTTCTTTGTTTTTTATTTAGTGGGATGTTCTTTCCGAGATCAGTGACATTAAAGCTGTTAACAATGTTGTGTATGGAAATCATGAAGGGAATTGTATCTCTATTCTTGAGGTATGATCTTTAGTTTTTGATTTAACTTGCTCTTTGTTAGAACTCTCAATCTTCATCATTCTTACATCAACAAAGCTAATCAGTTATAGAGTAGAGAGATTGAGAGAGAGAGAGAGATTGAATGAAATGTTATGTATATTGTTCATTAAGTTGCTCAGTACAGTATATAAGTCTTATATACAGACTCTAAAATGAGAAAGTTTGTTGCAAGAGTTTGTTACAAAAGTCAACGTAACAAGGTCAACTCCAACTAGCCTGCATTAGACTCACTAGTCTCACTAACATCCCCCTGCAAGTTAGAGGGTGAAGTGCAAACCCCTAACTGGGACAGTAAATATACAAGCTGAGCTGAAGCAAGAGCCTTAGTAAACAAATCCGCAGGCTGATCAGAAGTTGAAATATGATGCGGGGAAACAAGGCCAGAAACAAACTTTTGACGAACAAGATGACAGTCAATCTCAATGTGTTTCGTACGCTCATGAAACACAGGATTTGATGCAATATAGAGGGCAGACTGATTGTCACAAAAGAGTGGAACAGGAGTCAGATTAGAGATATGAAGTTCAGTGAGCAAAGACACTAGCCAAGAGATCTCACAACAAACATCAGCCATACTACGATACTCTGCCTCTGCAGAAGAACGAGATACAGTCGACTGTTTCTTACATTTCCAAGATATAACAGTAGAGCCTAGAGTAACGCAGTAACCTGTAAGAGACTGACGAGTGCGCTTGCAACTGCCCCAGTCGGCATCACAATAGGCAGTTAAAACGGGATTAGCCACAGCAGGATAAAACAGTCCTTGCCCTGCAGTATGTCTCAGATATCGAACTAACTTGAGTGCAGCATGCCAATGAACAGCTTGAGGAGTGGTCATATATTGTGCAAGAACATGTACAGGATAGGCAAGATCCGGACGAGAAATTGTAAGATAAATCAGACGCCCAACCAACCGTCTATAAGCAGTGATATCACCAAGAACAGGACTATCAGACTCATCCAACAACGAATGATGTTGATCCATTGGTATCACAGAAGTCCTATCAGTGGTAACAGGAAAGTCGAGAAGGAGATCATGCAAATATTTTTGCTGATTGAGAAACACCCCATCAATAGACCTAGAGATTTGAATACCCAAAAAATAATGCACAGCCCCTAGTGCCTTAACTTTGAATTGAGTACTCAAAAATTCAGTAACATGCGTGATTAGATCAGAAGAGTTACCGGTTATGACCATGTCGTCAACATAGACAAGTAAATACACACAAACAGCCTCTTGAGAATAAACGAACAAGCTAGGATCACCAGTGGTTTGTGTGAACCCAAATGAAATTAAAGCAGCAGCCAAGGCAATGAACCACTGGCGTGGTGCCTGTTTTAACCCATAAAGCGACTTAAGCAACCGACAAACCAAACGTTGATTAGGATATCGAGCTTGAATGTGAGCAGGAACAATATACCCTGGAGGAAAAGACATATAGACTTCTTCATTCAATATCCCATGTAAAAATGCATTTGTTACGTCAAGCTGTGAAACTTCCCAATTATGCATAGCAGCAAGAGCAATCAATAGACGAAAAGAGGTCATCTTTGCCACTGGGGCAAAGGTTTCAAAGTAGTCCATATTGGCAGTTTGGGTGAAACCCTTCGCCACCAATCGTGCTTTGTATCGATCAAGTTGACCATCAGAACAATATTTTACTTTATAAAGCTACCTGCAACCAACTGGCTTTTTACCGGAAGGCAATGGAACTACTTCCCATGTCTCATTAGCTTCCAGAGCAGCCAACTCGACGTTCATAGCCTCACACCACTCGGCAACATTAGCAGCTTGTTTAAAAGTTTCTGGTTCAGGTAACACAGAAGGAATCGAACTGGTGATATAAGGAGATCTTTCAGCAGAAAACTGACAATCATCGGCCAGATGTATATTAGAAATCAAATTTGGAGGTAAACCTGTATAATCACCATACTTTACAGGTACTTGGCGATTTCTGTGTGGTCGTGAAACAACAGGCACTACACGAAGTGACACAGGGGTAACAGGCAAAGTAGAACCCTCATGAGTAACAGGAAGTACCTCAGTGTCACCAGAATTAGCTGGAGAATCAACCATTGATTCATTAACATCAGAGAAAGAAGAATCATCCTGATGAACCTCTAAGGGATCATCATCAACAAATATGGATGACCTTGGAAACATCAACTGAGGCGGAGTAGCCTCAATATCTCGAAAAGGAAACACAGATTCAATGAATCTAACATCCCTGGACACAAAGACATTCTTTGTATTCAAATCTAAGACTTTGTATCCTTTCTTTGAATATGGATACCCAAGGAAAACTCCTTTAGTTGCACGAGCAGCAAACTTGTCACTGGGTTGTGGGACAATTGTAGCATAACACAAGGTGCCAAACACACGAAGTTCTTCATAATCAGGAAGACATTTGAACAATATCTCAAAGGGACTCTTTTCATGCAACAACATGGAAGGAGTTCTATTAATAAGGTAGACTGCAGTTAGGAGACAGTCACCCCAGAAAATAATTGGCAAGGCAGCATGAAATCGAAGAGCTCGAGCACAGATTAATATATGTCTGTGCTTTCGCTCAACCCGACCATTTTGCTGCGGAGTATACACACAGCTGAACTGATGAATGATACCAAGCTCCTTTAGGAAAACACTCACAGTTTTGTTACAAAATTCAGTTCCATTATCAGTGTGTAACACTTTAATGGTTGTTTTAAACTGATTTTGTATAAGAATCACAAACTCTTTAAGCAACGAGGAAACAACACTCTTATCAGACAACAAATAAACCCAAGTAGCTCTTGATTTATCATCCACTAATGTGAGAAACATATTACAATTGTCATGAGTGGTGTACCTATACGGACCCCACAAATCCGCATGCACAAGATCAAAAATACAGTCACTTTCATGTTTACTACTTGGAAATACAAGTCTGTGCTGCTTTGCTAGGTAACAACTGTCACAAACATCTGTCATCTTGGATTGTATAGAAAGTGGTAACAATCTAAGTATATTAGCAGGTATGTGACCCATTCGAGCATGCCAGAGATCACTATTTGTTGTATGAGCAGCAATCATACAACCCTGAGATGAACCAGAAGAGGATTCCGCATTTGAAACATTCACAGCTTTATGACCATCGGCTTCTAAGATGTATAATCCATTCACCTCCCTACCAATTTCTAGAGCCTTCATCCAGGCAGGGTCCTGAATATAGCAAGTATCAGCCAAAAAATGTACTTGATAAGAGGTATCTTTTAGCAACTTAGAAATGGAGAGGAGATTATATGTAAAAGATGGTACACAAAACACATTTTTCGAGGTCAGCTGAGAAGTAAGACAGAGAGTACCAACATGAGTGATGCTGGCAGTAGCACCATTAGGTAATTGTAAAGTAGTGTCACAAGATTGCACATTGTGAAGTGCAAAAATGGAGTTATATGATCAGTAGCACCTGTGTCAATGATCCATCTGTATTGACCCAGGTCTACATTATGTACATGACTAACAAAATGTCCTGTCATACCTGCCATCTTAACAGTATTAATAGAAGGTTGAGGAGGCCAGGGCACAGAAGAAGGAACTTGAGGGAGACCAGCACTAGAGGAACCTGTAGCCTGAGATGCAAACAAATTTTTCTGAAGTATTTGGATTAAGTGCCTGCACTGTCCCTCAGAAAGATTGAAGTTATCTGATTGAGTAGAACTGTCAGAAGTCATAGATTCCCCATTGTCAATAGTAGAAACACTGGCCACCACAGAATTTCTTTCCTTTAGAAACTTTGGCTTAGGTTTTGGCTTTCCAAATAATTTGTGCCATGATGGATAACCATGAATGCAATAACACTTGTCACGCAAATGGCCAGTCATGTGACAGTAATCACATACAACAGAACTCTCTGGCCCTTTCTTAACTCCATATGATATATTCTTTGTTCCCTGAGCCTTATTATTAGGATAAGCCTTTACCATCATAGAACTGAAGCCTCCACCACCAGAATTTTCTCTCTGCTTTTCTTCTTGCAACAACATACTATAACTCTGGTTCAAAGAAGGCAGTGGTGTCATCAATAAGATCTGACCCCGAATACCAGTAAAAGAGTCATTTAAGCCCATCAAAAACTGAGTAAGTTGAAGATTCTTATCAAACTCAGCAAGTTTGCTGTTGACAGTACAGGTACAAAGATTGCAGACACACTTTGGTTTAGTGAGTAGACACTCTAATTCATCATGAAGTGTTCTGAACTTGGTAAAGTAGGCCGAGATACTCAAAGTTCCTTGAGAGAGATGTGCAATCTCCTTCCGTAAATGAAACAGTTTCGGGACATTGCTTTGAGCAAAACGTACCTCTAAGTCCAACCAAATCTCTCTAGCGGACTGAATGTACACAATGCTGTTACGTATATCTTCTGATACAGAGTTCAGGATCCAAGACGTGATCATATTATTACAACGATTCCAGTACATCAATAGTGGAGAAGTAGATGCAGGTTTGACACAGGTTCCATCTACAAAACCTAGCTTAAGTTTTGGAGATAAAGCTATCTCCATTGATCTATGCCATTGATTGTAGTTATTTTCAGTTAAAACTATACCAATAATCTGCATACCAGGACTATCCGAAGGATGAATGTAATATACTAGTAGTATTAGTTGTACTAGTAGATCCAATAGTTGCAGATGCATAAGTTGCTCCAGTAGTCATAATTGCACTTATCAATTGACAATTCTGAGGATTGAATTGCAAATAAACCCTAACTTTACACAGATACTCACAAAGACGTCAATTTTGATCAATTGAGAACACACAACACTTGTGATATCAAACACTTGTAGTAATTCAACATTGTAATTGAGACAAAACAATGAAGAAGATCAGAACAATAAAACCTGATAATTCAATAATTTGTGATATTCTGGAGTATTGGCAGCAAATCGAAGCGTAGTAACGATTAACGCAGCTCTGATACCATGTTAGAACTCTCAATCTTCATCATTCTTACATCAACAAAGCTAATCAGTTATAGAGTAGAGAGATTGAGAGAGAGAGAGAGAGATTGAATGAAATGTTATGTATATTGTTCATTAAGTTGCTCAGTACAGTATATGAGTCTTATATACAGACTCTAAAATGTCTTATATACAGACTCTAAAATGAGAAAGTTTGTTACAAGAGTTTGTTACAAAAGTCAACGTAACAAGGTCAACTCCAACTAGCCTGCATTAGACTCACTACTCTCACTAACACTCTTGTTACCAAGAGGAGATTGTCATACAAACAATAATAAGGATGTAATAATCTTAGTCCATAAATTTAGTTTAGCCCTCTTCAAGAAAGTGACTCCTTTTAATGGTACAGAGTTGCAAATATCGGCAAGTAGTTTACTAGCAATGGCTGCTTTATTGTGTGTCTCATTAAACAAAATTCTTGACAAGGCCAGAATAATTTGTCATGATTTTACTACCTCAAATTTCAATCAAGTTCTTGATCTATATTTTGTTGAACATGTATATATGAATTCTATATTTATAATGATCAGGGCTCGGAAAGCATCGAGAACAAGTTCATACTTCAAGAAAGTTTTCTTGAATCAACAGATGCCCTTGTCGTGTTCTGCACTCTAGACGAATCTGATATGAAGAAAATCATGAGTAGTGAAGACCCCTCATGCATACCTGTCTTGCCCTCGGGATTTGTAATATCACCTGATGCCGGGGAAATATCAACTGGATCACTTGTAACAATTGTGGTGCAAACTATAGTGGATTCTTCAAAGTCAATTAAGTTGACCCAGGCGTCAGTGGATGCTTTTAGGTACCTGGTTGAGACCCTCCGGAAGAAAATTAAAGCTGCCTTCAATTGTCCTAATTAGGATTGAGAGAAATATACTTGTCTAGATTTCAGTGCATCGATCTTTATTACCATGTACGGATAGTTAACAGACAGTGAAGGTTAGTTGAGAGTTCTGATAACATATTATCAGTATTGTTGGTGCAAACTTAATGCTACATGCTATGCTTCTGCTACTATTTTTGGTTCTCCTGAAACGTCCGTACCATTTTCAGGCATCAACTACTTGTTTTACTCTGTTCTTTCTTCTGTACTGCATTTTTTCGTGAAGGAAATGTTACTACTTTAGTTTTGTTTTTCTATTGCGGAAGTAAAGCACCGTTTTTGTATTCAAGCTCTTGGTTAGATAATTGATTATAAATCTCCATTTACTAATAGCCTATGAACAATCACAAACATTTGAAAACTACGTTCATTTGTGCTTGGACTTGGGTCCCTGATTCCTTATTCAGTTACTGATGCAAAGTTTGTGGATTAATTTCAGTTATCTCCGGTTCAACTGATTTTGTCCGGGCAAGTTAAGGCTTAATATTTACTACATTGATGAAGAACTACTGGGATTGAGTGTCTAATTTGAAAATTAATAATTTTTTTGCTTAATGCTTTCAATATGTTAGAACTAATCATACATTATTGGTACAGACGGTCAGTTTTGTCATTCTTGTATTCTGATTTTTTTTCATTTGTCATTTTTATTTAATGGTTTTTATATTTTTCTGTACTGTATATTTTAATGTGTTCTTTAATATTTTTGTGTATAGTGCATCTTTATACCAGTGATCTGTATTTTTTATTAGTGTTCTGTAATTTCAATGTGTTCAATAGTTATTTTTAAGATCTTTAATTTATGTAATTTTAATGTGTACTATAATTATTTGAGCTTTTTCATAAATATATATTAAAAAGTAAAATTTTGCAATTTTACTTTAACTTTTAAAAAAAAATGCAGTTATACTTTTTTTTTTGTTTAAAAATTGTAAAAATATAGTAACTTATTTTTGGCCCAATTAGATTGAAAACAAGTATTTCTTAATTCGCTCTCTCAGTTTTCTTGCTATCACCAGACCACACAACTTCCATGCTTTCTTCACCATCAAAATCTATTTTGATCTAATTTTGGAAATCGTTTCTAAGGTAAATCAGATTAATTACTAACTCGTAATCTTGAATTAACTTCAAAATGTTAGATCTGTTTTTACTTTAGTTGCTTAAATAAGGTTTTATTTGAAGTAATGGGCGAGTTCTCTTCTACTATATGTATGTATATAGTTTTCTAAGTTATTCTTAAAAAATTGGGATTATTTTTTGGAATTTGAAAGAAGCACCTTAATTTGCTTTGATTTTAGTTGCAATTGAGGTCTCGAATCATACCATGTGTTAATTTTTTGTCAAAAATATTGAGTTGTGTTAAGTTTTCTAATCAACAGCTTATCGTGTTACGAATTTGTTTGATTTCAGTTGCATTGGAGGTGTCTGATCATGTCACGAGGTGTACTGGAGGTTGTTATTGCTGTTTTGAGTTGATTTTAGTGTATGAATTTGACGACAATGAGTTCTGGTTGAATTTTTTGTTTCAGTTGATGTTGATGTGTTAAAGTCCGTATAATCGAGATTGTATAGTTGATTTAAGTTGATTTCGGTGTACGTATTTCACGATAATGAGTTCTGGTCGAATTTTTTGTTTTTCATGCTGATGTGTTAAAATTCATATAGTAAAGGTTGTTATAGTTGATTTAAGTTAATTTGAGTGTACATATTTGACGGCAATGAGTTTTGGTTGAATTTTTAGTTTGGGTTGACGTTGTGTTAAAATTCATATAGTTAAGATATTATTGTTGATTTAAGTTGATTTTAGACTATATATTTGACGATGATGAATTGTCGTTGAATTTTTGGTTTTAAGTTAATTTTGCTGTGACGTATTTGACGACAATGATTGTCGTTGAATTTGTTGTTTGACTTTATATTGTTGTGTTAGAATTCATGTACTAAAGGTTGTTATGGTTGCTTTAAGTTGATTTTAGTATATGTATTTGACGACGATGACTTGCAGTAGATGTTTTTGTTTAAGTTGATTTTGGTTTGTTGGCAGCCATATACTATAGATTGTAAGGGTTTTTTTGAGTTGATTTTAGCACAACGATCTGTCGATAAAGATGTAGTTGCTTTTTAGTTAAAATCATTTCTTATTTATTATAGATTTATGGCTCTTAATCAGTTTATTTCATGATGTTGGTTTATTGTAGGAATGGACAATCATTTTATTATAGTACAATACGGTGGATGTTGGAATGACGATACAAAATACATAAAATTTGAAGTTTTTGGTTTGCGCATTCCAAAAGATTGCAACTATACAATCTTGGTCAAACTCATATATGAAGAACTAAAGATTCAAATGGATTCAACAATCCTAAAAATGGAGTATCAAGTAAAAGGTGAAGAAGTCTTGCACAAATATATACTTAGTTATATGTGTTGACCAGAATTGCAAGTGGTTGCTGCGAGTATCTTGGAATGGGAAAATCGATCAGTTTGTAATTTGAAAATTATTCAACAATTACACCTGTGATCTAGAGATAAGGTTTAAAGATCAGAGACAAGCAACAACAAATATTATAGCAAATGTGATCAAACACAAGTTCAGCAACATAAAAATAAGATACAGTGGTGCAAACATAATAGGACTTTTCTTAATACAATGAAGGATGATTGGTTGTTTATGGTTTCTACATTGATTATGATTGCTACATTGTTTCTTAAGTCGTTGTACGTTATAAATTCACTTAAAAAATCTTAAAACCCAATTAGGGAATTGGTGAACGCTTAACTATTAAAAAAATGTTAAATTGGGGTGGAGTATTAAATTATAAAATTGTTGCAACCTAAACCACTATATGTTACATTATAGTCATAAAAGGTTCAACTCCCACGAGAAGACGCTTGGCACACTTTCACTTAAAGATGAATACAAATTTAACAAAAAATTAAATATGTAAATATATTCAACTATAATCAAAGAGATGCAACTACTTTCAACTTAGTATGCAAATTAATGAAATTCAAATTTTACAAGTCATATACATCAACATAACTATTACTTAACAACAAATCTAAAGTCATTAGAAATTATAATATAATATGACAAATCAGCATTCACAACTTGTGAATCACAAGTAAAATCCCATATTTGCTTCTTGATATATGTAGAGTCTTGTTGGGGTTAAACCCAATATGTGATATGGGCTTGGTGATACAAGACATAATTGGATTGAGTAATAATTGTATTTGTTGACAATTATTATCATAATGGGATTGAGTAATAATTGTATGTGTTGACAATTATTATCATAATGGGAATAGGTAATAATTGTATGGGCAGACAATTATTATTGTAATCAGATTAGGTATGTTTTGTTGGCTAAGTTTGTGATGGCTATATATACATAGTCATGTTATTATTTTAAAGTATTTTTAAGAGATGTAGTCGTCTTAGGTATCGTGTGTGGGAGATACTTGAGCATTGGTTGGCTCAAGTATCAGTTTGGGACACCATTAAGGTGTCATGTATTGATGTATTATTGATAATTGTTTTGATTAATAATACAAGTTGGGACATGGGTTTTCCACGTCAAATATATTGTTGTGTGTTTGTGTGCGTACTCTGTATTGGTAGAATTGAATCTCGAATACGTGTGTGTGTTTCCTCCTAACAGAGTCTGTCATGCATTTCTCTTTTCAATTGAACTTTTCCACCTTTGGTCCTTTTTTATAAAGTCTTTTTTGGAGGACTTTGCTCTTTTCCATTATGACGTTCAACATACTCAGGCTCGCTTTCATAGTAATAAATGTCCTTTGCAATTACATAGAAATACATAAAAAAGCAATCTTAGATCTATAGGTAAATATGTCGTAAGGAAAATTAGGAAACTGCACATCCCTTACCAAATGCTCTAAGACTGATACAATAAGCAATCCACTGTCACTGCATAAAAATTAGTATACAACTACATTCAACTTGATATGCAAACACATTTAACCCAAATAAAATACGACGATTATGTAGCTGTTAATGCAACCTCGCTATATACTCTAAGTCCAAGATTAAATTGGACTTTGGTTCTTAAGGTTTAGGAGGCCCCACACCCTAGATTAGTTTTGCAACTATATTTAACTTAAATGCAATGATGCAACAATATTCAACTAAAATCAACTATTTAATGCAACTAAATCAACTTTAAAACTATATTATACAAATATGTGTAAATATATTCAAAACTAAAATCCAAGTATACAACCATATTCAACCATAGCCTCTAAAAAATCAATTACATAACTAAAAATTCAATTAGTTTATAATTCTACCATATGCTTTAATCATAAAACCAATTATAACTACATTTAAGTAAAATCAACTATATATGCAACTAAAATCAACTTTAAAATTATATTAAACTATATGTGCAATCATATTCAACCATATTATTACATTCAACAAAATCAACAGCATGTGCAACTATACTCAACCGCAAGTGCAACTAACCTCAACCATACATACAACTACATTCAATCATACATGTAACAATATTATTATTGTACTAATAATAAAATTTTAATGCAGATTAATGGGTGTTTTATATACAATCAAAACATTTGCAACTTTACAAATATGTTTACAAGTAAAATTAACCATAAATACGTGCAATTTTATCATTCAACAAATAACCCAGAACAACTAACTCACTCAAAAACAGATCTAACTAATTCAATTAAATCAAATTAAGTCATATGCAACTAACAATGAGTTCGTCTAGATCAAAGACTTAGCATGAATTCTTACACGCTAATAGTGATAAAAGTTGTCACATTATTAAGAACTACCCTCCAATCTAAACACATTATAAATAAACAACATCCATTATCACCAGAGATATAACATAAGAACAAACAACATACATTATCACAAGAGAACTATAACAAAGAACAAATCAACATACTATATTACGTTTACATTATACCAGAAGTTTTCAACATTGAACGAGAACATTCTACCGTACCAACTACATATTCTACTTATATAACCAACATGTAATAATATCCTACTTATACGACCAATAATTTGACTCCAATTTGTGCATAAATATATTTCCAATAAACAAAAAACTGCAATCCATCATTATACTCCAGCATCATGCACCAATAAGCTAGAGAGACATCAGCAGCCTAAGCACGTTCACCGTGAATCCACCTGGCCAATTGAATATCATTAACCATAATGGTGACACATTTTGCACAAATGGCACACAAGTTTGCAATGCTAAAACATCATGACTCTGAAACCTTGTTAGTCTGCACGAATACAATAACACAAAATTAGGCACATTAACTTAAAATATCTTACAATTGAAATCACAACATCGAAAATCATTAGAAACTAGCAGTCAAATAGTAACCTTAAAGTCCTATGCAATTTAATGAACCCGTCTTTAGAACATGAGTTTCCTAATTAACAACTAGACACTCTCATGATATATGCGAATTTCATTACACAATACAATACAATTATCAAATCTGATCATCATTTAAAAAATATAAACTATAATAAACACATTATAATTACAACGACAGATAAGAAATACACACCGGAGATCAACAGTGCCGGGACAATATCGATGTAGTTTCTTAACTCCGCTAGTAGGGGTTGTAGCAAGCTATTTCTTCGGTGCCTTCCCTCCACTAGACTTACGAGCATCCTACTTAGTTCGAGCCATCTCATACCAAACCACAATCACTATGTTAATAAACTCCTAATATGTTAACCTGATCTATTCATTTTTTCCCAATTCACATTCCAATAGCTATTTCTTATTATATTAACAAAATTAATCAATTACGAAACCCTAATTTCACAAACCCAACAAATTAGACCACAACCTAGAACATCAACAATGAATTAAAATTCATATGAATGCAAATTAATTAATAAAACAAATCAATTGATAAAAAATACCTCAAACCATATAGAATGTCAAAATTGAAGCACACTATCGTCACACGACTAGCGAATTAACAATGAAACAAAGAGAAATGATCAATAAATTGAGAGAGAGAGAGAGTGTAAGTCATATGTCATAGCCTATTTGTATATTCGAGGATTCAACTCAACTCAAATAAGAATGTAATAAGTAAATAGTGGATCTACCGTCAGAGAGATCTCGCAAAGTAATATCTGTCAAAGGATTCAGAAACAAAGTTCATCTACAGACTTGAGGAGTTAATTCACTGGAAGAAGTTCAAGAAGTTGATCATGCCTCAGTGATATAAATCAAGATCGTGGATTTAATCAAGTGACAGAGATCTCGTCAGAGTATCAATTAATTACAAGGATTTAATCTGAAGAAAATCAAAGTGTCAGAGTCAAGACATGAAGAAACGTCACGGAAGTTAGTCACTCATGAACCAGACAGTACATCGAGTGTCAACGTTGAAGTGGTGGAATTGATTCATAATTTTCAGTGATTTTCAGAAGATTTGCAGAAGAATGGTTGCTGCTCAAGACTAGAATTAATTCTCTATTAATTAATTAATTCATCTAATTTAATTAAGAAAATAAATTATATCTGCGAAGAATAATTTATTTATTAATTGAATTAATTGATTAATTAATTCAGAATTAATTTTAGGAATTTTCAGAATTTTAATTGGATTAAATTCAAGTCTTAAATCAGCAAGACAATTGAAAATGAACTAGCATGACAATCAGGATTGTCATACCGATTGTCATGCTAGGCCATTTTCAATAGTCTCACCGAAAGTTACACTGAGAGGCAGATTGTCTTGCTAGTTCAATGAGATAGTCTTGCTAGTTCATTTGATAGTCATACTAGCTCAACTGATTGTCTCACCGAAAGTCTTGCTAGTTCAAAAGGATTGTCATGCCAGCTCTATTCTATTCGGTTGATTACAAAAAGACAGAAGCAGCAATACATTCACTATCAAGAATATCAAATACAGAAACCAATCAAGAACAAAGAAGCAGCCGCCTTAGAAATATTTCATTTTCTCTGCTGCATTTCAAAGATCAAATTTCTAGCTTGTAAAGTTAAATCCAATCAACTAGAAATCTTTATCTTGTTCTTGTGTAACAATCTAGCGGATCAAAATCCCTAGAACTTAATCTCAAATTGCGTTTAGCATTTGAATCTTTTTTATTACAAAAATAGAAAAAGTTCATGTCGAATTTATTCTAGATTTGTGATAATTAATTTGAGATTAATTCCTTGTAATCGATACAGTTGTTGTAACACCTTTCAAGTTTAATAATATTTTTATTTAACTTGAATTTTGTTTCACATTTTTTATTCCGCATTTAATTCGATTATTCGGTACTGTTTGTATTCAACCCCCCCTTCTACAAACTCATTGGGACCCAACAATTGGTATCAGAGCCTTCTGATTAACGAACAAATCAAGATCCTAGACTTTTGTGATTTTTCAACTCCTTGAATTTTTATTTATTCAAAAATTCATAATGACTTCACATAAAGTTGGAACCGTTAAAATTCCACAATTTGATAAAGAGAATTATATCATGTGGAAGAAGAAGATGCTATTATTTTTACAAGTTGCAAATCCCAAATATTCAAACTTGTTAAAGAAGGGTATAAAAACTCCGATGGTTATTGAACCGGAGGTAATAATAGATGGTGTGGTGACTACTGAAGCTAGAACCTATCCAAAAGAGCCTGAAGATTTTACTCCTGCTGAGAAGGAAGAAGCCTCCTTGGATGCCAGCCTTCAATTAATATTAATTGATTCCCTTGATCCCTTGATGAACAGACATGTGATGAACTGTAAAAATTCCAAACACATGTGGGAAACTATTGAGGTAATTAATGAAGGCACAGAGGAAGTTAGGGAGAACAAGTTGGAAATCCTAACCTCTGAATATGAACATTTCAAATCAAATCCAGGAGAAGGAATTACTGAAGTGTTTGAGAGGTACAATGCGTTGATCAACAACCTGAACATCAATGGAAAGTATTATTCAATCAGGGAGGTCAACAAAAAGTTCCTTTTAACACTGCCAGCTCATCTTGAACATAGAATCACTGCCATTAGAGAAGCTAGAGATCTGAGTGAGATTTCTTTGGACAGGCTCTATGGAGTGTTAAAAACTTATGAGTTGGAGCAGATTCAACAGAAGGAAGTCTACGGGAAGGATAGAATGGTCAACACATCTAATGCACTTGTAGCTGAAGGTCAACAATAACAACAATCTCAACAGTTAGAAAGAATGGTACAGTTTTCCAAGGGTGAGGAAAATGAGTTAGTAGCAGAATATGATCCTCCTACTACAAATCAATCAAGTGATGATTTTTATTCCTTGGAAGAGCTGGAGCAATTGGAAGATGAATCAATGGCCCAAATTGTCAAGAGATTCTCCCATGTTAGATTCAGGAGGAATCCCAAGCTTAAGTACAAGTCCAACTACAACAAATTCCAGAAAGGTGGATCTTCATCCTCTAACACCAGCAGTGGTGGGTACAAAACAGGGATGGTTGATCGAAGCACCATTAGATGCTATAACTGCAATGAGTTGGGGCACTTTGCCACAGAATGTAGGAAGCCAAAGCAAGTAAGAAAGAACTCTGAAAGGGCTTATCTGGCAAAGGGAAGAAGCTGGGATGATACTGACAGTGAAGATGAAGATGAAGGAAATCTTGCTCTTATGGCTATTGATGGAAAAGCTTCATCGTCAAGAATAGAGGTAAAACTTTCTGATGCTGAAATGGTTTATCATCTAAGAGGTAACTTAGATTGTGCACGTCGTGATAATGAACTGTTAAGTTTACAGATCACAGACCTTGAGAAAGAGGTCAATGAATTAAGACTTGTGCACATTAATCAAGACAAATTAAAAGAACAGGTATCTTTTCTAGAGAATAGAGTTGACTGTTATAGAAAACTCGAAACTATTCTCAAAGATAAGATCACCGGTCTTGAGACTAAGGTTAGAGCCTACTTCAATTCTTGTTCGAAGGCTAAAGAGTTCTACAGTAAGCAAGCTGTTAATCAAACATCTGGAATAGGTTATGATTACAATGCTGCTATTGGAGAATTAGGCATAAACTCCCCTCCTCATGTATGTGCTAAAGGGAGGGAAGTACCACATGTGCTTAAGGGTGTTGATGAACCTCTCTATAAAGCATCAATTGCTGAACCATTTGATGCGACCTCTTCTGTTATTCATGAAGAAATACGTGCTGAAGATCATGCTAATGAGAAGATTGTTTCCAAGTCAAGTGAGTCGAAAGTTCCAGTCAAAGTTGTGAAAGCAACTGAGACTAACTCAGACACACATGAGTTGGATAACAATAATTCCATGTCTACCATGCATAAATTGCCTGCTGTTAATCACTCTCATAAAGCATGTGGTGTTGCTAATTGTATGTCTTGTGCTTTTAATATGATGTATGCTTATTTTAATGGTAAGCATGTGTCTAATGATAAGACTACTCCTCGTCAGCATGTGAATAACAAGAAGCATGATAGGTCTAAGACTGCTAGTCCTTCTAAGGCTAGAAAGGAGACATTTGTGCCTAAGCTTAAACAGAAATTTGTTAAGGCTGTTTACAAGGTCAAATGTTCAGTCATTGAGAAAGTTGAGACAATTAAAATTAAAAATGTTGTTTTGCCTGACAAAGGACAGTTCTACAAGTATGCCGGACCCAACCAAGTTTGGGTTCCGAAGAAGGTCTAATCCATTTGAAGTGCAGGGCATTAAACAAGTATAACCGGTAGTGTGGATTCTTGACAGTGGATCATCAAGACATATGACCGGAGATAGAGCCCTGCTATCAAATGTGGTTGAGAAAGCTGGCCCCATGGTTACCTTTGGAGATAACAGCAAAGGTTTATCTGAGGGATATGGCTGTTTGCAAGCTGGGAATGTTATCATTGTAATTTTGTATATAGTGCTAGGTTATTATCAGGAAGCAGTATCTAACATATAGCACCAGTGACGAGACTTGAGAATATTACGACATATCAGGCACCTGCTGCACATTACACTTGGAATTGGACTCTAGTAAGATGTGTACAAGTGTACTCCTGGTTGGTAAGTCAAAAGAGGAAGTCAATGCACCACAGTTCATGGACTTTGCAGCTGCAGATCTATTGGACTATGCAATTTCTTCTTCACAATCTCACTTCAGGTTGGTATGAACTAGTATACTGCTCAAGCAATCGTCAAGAACATGGTATGACACTCTAACAGAAGTTATAATTTTATATGAATAAGTAGAGTCGTCATATTAATAACTATCTTATCACTAAGCACAATCATATTGTTTTATATGTGCAGTGGTATATTGCTTATGCAACATAACAATTAGTATCTAAAGTACTTGACAAGTATCGGTCAATGATATCTTGTTAACATTATGTTGCAGATATTTGTAAGTTTTTGACATGAATGAGAATTACTTAGACTTTACCCTAAGTGATCAATGTTTTATCAAAAACCCATTCATATTGAAAAACAAAATCAAACTTCTTTCTACATTAGTGATTTCTTATGTCATGTAAAATCTTTTGAAATCACTATTGTAAATCATTTTCTCTCTATTACCATATATTCTGTGTTACAGGTTCAGTCTCCAATGACTTTCTTTCATTGACAGTCATGAGGTTGAAAACCCACAACATCTATCCCAGACTGTAAAGACAAACACAAAAAAACAGAACCAACCAACACTCTCTTACCACTAAATGTAGTATGAATGAGCGTGAGGGAGATAGTGCCTAGTGCACCACATAAGGAAGGTTCTGTAGTCAACCCAGTAGCTCTGTCTCATACATAGATGAGTAGTATTTAAACCGAGACAACTGCTAGCCCCCATACATCTTCTCAAAAAGATGTAATGGCTGAAAAGGTACAAAAACAGTTACTAGATTCATTCTCTCAACAGGGTGAGTCTATTGAATTTTGCCTGTCGGCCAAGGTATCCGATGTAGTGTCACCACTTCAAACATAATCAATTCTTGATGCACAAGGAGAGGTTACACACACAAAGGATGAGTTGACGGAAACAAGAGTTTCGACCATTTTAAGGTCAGATTCGATTGTTCAAGGTTCGTTAGTGGACCAATTGCCTTTACAGGTGTTAGGAGAGGATACTGATCCAAAAGCCATATGTCAGTGGTCAGTATCTACCTCCCCAGGCTTAAATCCCCTGGATGCATCTGCGGATAGTGGATCTGACATAGGTGCAGATCGGCAACTTGTTGACAATGATTCAGATATTACCTGATGAGTCACAAGGAAGTGTCTTCACAGACATTAGAAGGGAACCTTGATCTTTATACTAAAATCTTTGGATCATTGTTTACCTTCCCAGAATTCAAATCTGGAACCCTAAAAGGGAAACTAGCAACTTGTAGATTATGACTCAGATTTATCTGACGAGTTTAACAAGGATGGGGATTTGTGAACTCCCATTGCACCACCTGTGACCTCCTTTAAGGATGGCTAAGGTGATTTTCCTTGCAGGTACAGCTGGATTATGGAGCTATGAGAGAAGAGTGATACACTTGTGAGAAAGAGTGTAAACACGAGTGGAGAGAAGAGTGAAACACATGTGAGGTACACTAAAACACAATCACACACTCACAGTGAGGAAGAAAGATGAAACTACTTGAAGATATGTTCAGAGAAACTACTTGTTATTTCTTTTCCAACCAAGTGAAATATGAGAACTCCTTCAGACGACGGCATACATTCCTTCTTTAAAGGGGAAGATAGAAGCTTAAGTAATAGTTTGGAGGATTCCTCAACTAAGGGGGAGAAATAGCAGGGAGTAAGAAAAAGATCCTACTTGTACACTACACCACACCATTGTTGTTTGTAACTACGGATCCTATTGTACGGGAGAGGTGGTAAACACAAGGTGATTTTCTGATAAGGGAAGAAGCTGTTAGGGGAGTACCATTGGTTTTTATCTGCGGATCCTATTGTACGGGAGAGGTGGTAAAACGAAGGTGATCTTCTTTAATCAGTTGATTCTCATAGGGGGAGAAGCAAGAGATATGGGCTTCTCAACAGGAAATGTGGTTGTACAAATGAAGATGAAACTACTTGAAGATATGTTCAGTCTAGAGGAACATCTACTTGGAATCTGGAAAATGTTAAATCTCATCCAGAAATTTTCTGCTATTTACTGTGCATGTATGTTTATATCTTTTTCTTATTTTTTAGTCGAGTTATCCTCTAGGTATTTGTGTGTTATTGTCTAACAAACAAATAGGGGGAGATTGTAAGTCATATGTCATAGCCTATTTGTATATTCGAGGATTCAACTCAACTCAAATAAGAATGTAATAAGTAAATAGTGGATCTACCGTCAGAGAGATCTCGCAAAGTAATATCTGTCAAAGGATTCAGAAACAAAGTTCATCTACAGACTTGAGGAGTTAATTCACTGGAAGAAGTTCAAGAAGTTGATCATGCCTCAGTGATATAAATCAAGATCGTGGATTTAATCAAGTGACAGAGATCTCGTCAGAGTATCAATTAATTACAAGGATTTAATCTGAAGAAAATCAAAGTGTCAGAGTCAAGACATGAAGAAACGTCACGGAAGTTAGTCACTCATGAACCAGACAGTACATCGAGTGTCAACGTTGAAGTGGTGGAATTGATTCATAATTTTCAGTGATTTTCAGAAGATTTGCAGAAGAATGGTTGCTGCTCAAGACTAGAATTAATTCTCTATTAATTAATTAATTCATCTAATTTAATTAAGAAAATAAATTATATCTGCGAAGAATAATTTATTTATTAATTGAATTAATTGATTAATTAATTCAGAATTAATTTTAGGAATTTTCAGAATTTTAATTGGATTAAATTCAAGTCTTAAATCAGCAAGACAATTGAAAATGAACTAGCATGACAATCAGGATTGTCATACCGATTGTCATGCTAGGCCATTTTCAATAGTCTCACCGAAAGTTACACTGAGAGGCAGATTGTCTTGCTAGTTCAATGAGATAGTCTTGCTAGTTCATTTGATAGTCATACTAGCTCAACTGATTGTCTCACCGAAAGTCTTGCTAGTTCAAAAGGATTGTCATGCCAGCTCTATTCTATTCGGTTGATTACAAAAAGACAGAAGCAGCAATACATTCACTATCAAGAATATCAAATACAGAAACCAATCAAGAACAAAGAAGCAGCCGCCTTAGAAATATTTCATTTTCTCTGCTGCATTTCAAAGATCAAATTTCTAGCTTGTAAAGTTAAATCCAATCAACTAGAAATCTTTATCTTGTTCTTGTGTAACAATCTAGCGGATCAAAATCCCTAGAACTTAATCTCAAATTGCGTTTAGCATTTGAATCTTTTTTATTACAAAAATAGAAAAAGTTCATGTCGAATTTATTCTAGATTTGTGATAATTAATTTGAGATTAATTCCTTGTAATCGATACAGTTGTTGTAACACCTTTCAAGTTTAATAATATTTTTATTTAACTTGAATTTTGTTTCACATTTTTTATTCCGCATTTAATTCGATTATTCGGTACTGTTTGTATTCAACCCCCCCTTCTACAAACTCATTGGGACCCAACAGAGAGATTTGTAGATGCATAGAAAGAACGAGAGAGGACAAAGTGGGAGATTGAAGAACATAGTGAACAGAGAGAAAGAGTTTATAAAATTGGTACTATGCCCCGAAGAAATCAGGAATCGAAGTGAAGTATGAACAAAAGATCAATAATTGTGTATCAGTGTATGTGAACAAGAGTTATCAGTGTGTAACTTTGATAAGAATATGAAAGCAATTCACTATTCTGAATTTAGAATAGGGGAAAATGTTAGATATATTTGATAATGTCATGTCTGATATAATTTGTGTTTAGTTTTCAGATCTTACTTAAACAGGACAAATCAGTACTTAACTGGAAATCAGCACTTATACTGAAGTCAGAACTTAAGTTGTCAGAACTTAAGTTATCAGAAGATATTTATCCGAAGATAATAACAGGACTTAAGGAGACTTTCAGATAAGGAAGGCGGCTGATTGAAAGGAAAGAAGATCAAGACAAACGCAAGAAGAGATATGCATGAAGAAGGAATTCTATGAAGAATAGAATACTTGGAAGAAAAGATAACTGGTTGATATATTTTAGGAAGCAGAATTATATTCCATATCAATTAGAGATTATCTTCTAACTGTGTAGTATATAAACACAGACACAGGGTTTACACTATATGTGTTATCATAATCGAAGTTATTATTTATTGTAACCCTAGCAGCTCTCGTGATAATTTGTTCATCACTGAGAGAGGACAGTTCCATATTGTAACAGAGTTTAATAAAGCTTGTTTTCTGTTACTTGTGTTCTTTAATTCGATTTGATTATGATAAACACTGTATTCAACCCCATTCTAAGTGTGTGTGACCTAACAAGTGGTATCAGAGCAGATCTGTTAACACACAAACAATTTAAGATCCGAAAACAATCATGTCCGAAGAAGAACAAACTCCAACTAAGCCCACCAAAACTGAAGAACCTCCAAAGACTCAAATCCATAGTCGATATGAGACTATTAGAGTTCCCATACTGAAACCATCTGAATATTCCATATAGAAGGTGAGGATGTCTATGTTTCTGGAAGTTACTGATCCAGAATACCTTGACAGAATCAATGAAGGACCACACAAGCCAACCAAACTCTCTGTTGTAGTTGCAGGTGAACCAGCAAAGTCTGTACCAAAGGAGAAGAGTGATTATACTGCTGAAGATATCTCATCAATTGCTAAGGATGCTAAGGTAGGACACTTGCTGCATAGTGCTATTGATAATGTAATGTCAAACAGGGTAATCAACTGCAAGACTGCAAAGGAGATATGGGATGCTTTGGAGACAAGATTCCAGGGAACCGATTTATTTAAGAAGAACAGGAAGACTATACTCACTCAAGAGTATGAGCACTTTGACTCAAAGCCTGATGAATCATTAACTGGTTTATATGACGGATTTGTCAAACTCTTGAATGATTTGTCACTAGTTGACAAGGAATATGATCTTGAGGATTCAAATCTTAAATTCATGTTAGCACTTCCTGAAAGTTGGGATTTGAAGGCCACCACTATAAGAGATAACTATAATCTTGAAGAAACAACTCTTGGTGAAATTTATAGGATGCTCAAGACTCATGTACTTGAGATGGAACAAAGAAACAAGAGAAAAGGAAGAAAGTCAAGGACGGTTGCTCTTAAGGCTGAGGAGGAATCCCCCAAAGCAGCTGCCTCAAGGAAAGGCAAGGGAAAAGCTCTCATCACAAAGTCTGATACTGAATCATCAAGTTCTGATACTGATGATGACTCTGAAACTGAAAGCTTACTTGAGATGGATCCTGATGAAGAGATGATGAAGTTGTGTGCTCTTATAGTGAAAGGAATCATAAGGATTGCATACAGGAAATTCAGAAAAGGAAAGAAGTTTTCCAGGAAAGGTGCAAGTTCTGATAAGAAGAGTTTCAGAAAATCTGAAGGCAAAGGAGGAAAGTCTGACAGAGGAGATTACTCAAATGTCAAATGCTACAACTGTGGTGAGAAAGGCCACATATCTCCTGATTGCAAGAAAGTGAAGAGTGACAAAGGTAAGGCTCTTGTCACAAAGAAGAAAAGCTGGACAGACACTTCAGATTCTGAAAGTGAGGTGAACTATGCCTTAATGGCAAATGCTGATAGCAGTTCTGAAACTGCTGACTTAAAGGTACCTCAAACAACTTATGCCTTTCATACTGATGATATTAATGAGTTGAGAAGATATCTTAAAACCATGTTCATTAGTTATAGAGATCAAACTTTAACATATGAAAGATTAACTTCTGAAAATCTTGCTTATAAGAAGAGGAATGATTATTTAGAAAAATAGTTAGTCATGTTCCATCAAACTCAGAAAGATAGAGATGATGCCTTTTATGTCAGGGATGAAATACTTAAAATAAATGAATCTCTAAAAACTGAGTTAGAAAAGAAAAAAGAGATTATCAGGACTTGGACTAACTCTGGCAGAACAACTCAGAATTTGTTAAGTAGTGGAAACTGGAAAAAAGGCTTAGGTTATGGAGATGATAAGAATGATAAGGGAATTGTAGAAATTGAGCCTGTAGTTGTTAAACAAAAGCCTAAGGTAAATCCTGTTAAGTTTGTAGCTGTAAAGTCTGATATTGATAAATCATAAGTTAAAGAGAAGTTAACTTCTGACAAACCAAAACAGGATAAGCCAACTGAAGTTAACATAGGCTTAATGACAAAGAAGCAGCTTAAGCATAAGCTGAAAGATGTTAAGAATGTAAACAAGGTAAATCCACCTAGAAAAAATAGGAATGGAAAGGAAGGTGTGAATAAAAGTAATGATTATAAGCCTATTCCTAATGCTCCTAGAAAAACATGTCATAACTGTGAAAATTCTAACCATCTGGCTTCTTTTTGCAGGAAAAATAAGAACATAAACTCCTTACCTTCAAAGTCAGGAGTTAAGAGTCAGTCTGTTAGATATAGGCCACAAAATCCTTGTTTTCATTGTGGTAGTTTATGGCATTCCATTTAAACTTGTAAGGAATATCATAGTTTGTACTATGATTATTATCAAATAGAACCTTCTTTAAAGAAAGTTAGCATTGTTCCTTCTAGTGTAAATTCTGATACAAAGTCTGATAGTTTAAATGCTGATAAGAAAAATGTTAACATAAACTTTGATGCTAAATCCGCTGCAAATGTTAACAAACTTAATAAGGCCAAAGGATCCAAGCAAGTCTGGGTCCTAAAAACTAATCATTAGTGGTCTTTGTGATTGCAGGGCAACAAGAAAAACATCCTAGTTCTGGACAGTGGATGTTCAGGACATATGACTGGAAATAAAGCCCTGCTATCAGACTTTATGGAGAAAGCTGGCCCAAGTGTTTCTTATGGAGATGGCAACATGGGAAAAACCTTGGGATATGGCAATATCAATCTGGGGAATGTCATCATTGAAAAGGTAGCTCTGGTCTCAAGACTTAAACACAATCTGCTGAGTGTTAGTCAAATCTGTGACAGAGGTTATCATGTGGATTTCTTTGAAGAACGC
Organism: Apium graveolens; assembly: GCF_009905375.1. NCBI lineage: Eukaryota > Viridiplantae > Streptophyta > Magnoliopsida > Apiales > Apiaceae > Apium > Apium graveolens. The sequence goes on from NC_133653.1 coordinate 272,058,825, forward strand.
TGTGAAGTTGTAAGCAAATCTACAGACAAAGTTGTTCAGAAAGGATACAGATATGGTAACATTTATGAAGCCAAACTTTCAACAAGTATTGATGGTTCTGCAATCTGTCTGTTAAGTAGAGCATCAATTGAAGAAAGCTGGAATTGGCACAAGAAACTCTCTCATTTAAATTTCAACAATATAAATGAACTAGTCAAGAAAGATCTTGTGAGAGGACTGCCAAAATCAGTATTTGCTCCTGATGGCCTTTGTAATTCATGTCAGAAGGCAAAACAAAGAAAATCTTCTTTCAAGAGCAAGACTGAATCATCAATTCTTGAGCCTTATCACCTACTACATGTTGATCTATTTGGTCCAGTGTATGTCATGTCTATTCCAAAGAAGAAATATGCTATGGTCATAGTGGATGAGTTCACCAGATACACATGGGTGTATTTCTTGCACACAAAAAGTGAAACTGCATCTATTTTGATTGATCATGTCAAGCAACTGGATAAATTGGTCAAAGATTCTGTGAAGATCATAAGAAGTGATAATGGCACTGAGTTCAAGAATTTGATCATGGAAGAGTTCTGCAAAGACCATGGAATAAAGCAGGAATTTTCTGCTCCTGGAACTCCACAACAAAATGGAGTTGTTGAAAGAAAGAATATAACTCTTATTGAAGCTGCACGAACTATGCTTGATGAAGCAAAGTTGCCAACCTACTTTTGGGCTGAAGCTGTGCAGACTGCTTGTTTTACTCAGAATGCAACACTCATTAACAAGCATGGAAAAACACCATATGAGATGGTGAAGAAAAAGAAGCTAAATCTGAAGTATTTTCATGTATTTGGATGCAAGTGTTTTATTCTTAAGACTCATCCTGAACAGCTATCCAAATTTGATCTAAAAGCTGATGAAGGAATTTTTGTTGGATATCCACTTTCTACAAAAGCCTTCAGAGTCTACAATTTAAGAACAAGGGTTGTCATGGAATCGATCAATGTCTCTTTTGATGATAAGAAGATTACAGGACTTGAAGATTTCAATGATCATGATCAGCTGAGATTTGAGAATGAAGTTTTAAATTCTGATACTGTAAATCCTGACAGTCTAAATCCTGACAGTCTAAATCCTGATACTGCAAACTCTGATGGATTAAACTCTGATGTTATTGAAACTGTGGTGACTACGTCAAAGGGAGATGCACCTGTGCAGGGGGAGCATACTGAAGATACAACCACATTTCAAGAAGCATCAGAACCTACAACAGGCTCTTCAAGTTCTGATTCATCAAGTTCTGATGGACCAAGTTCTGATAATTCTGTAAACTCAAGTACTGATATTTCTGGAAACTCAAATTCTGAAGGATCCAACTCAGAGAGCATAATTTCAGGGGGAGCATCAGAAAATGTTGATGAAGACAACATGGATCATGGGGGAGCATCCAGTTCTAGAGAAAATCTTCCATCTGCAAGGAAGTGGACTAAAGCACATAAACCTGACTTAATTATTGGAAATCCTGATGCAGGTGTCAAAACTAGAACAACTACATCAAATAAATGTCTTTATCACTCTTTTCTCTCTCAGACTGAACCTAAGAAAGTGGAAGAAGCTCTTCAAGATGCTGATTGGATGCAAGCAATGCAGGAAGAGTTAAATAAATTTGAAAGAAACAAAGTCTGGACCCTAGTGCCAAGACCAAAGAATATATCTGTTGTGGGTACAAAGTGGGTGTTCAGAAACAAAACTGATAGTGATGACATAATTACAAGGAATAAAGCAAGGCTGGTTGCAAAAGGATATTCTCAACAGGAGGGAATTGATTATGATGAAACATTTGCACCAGTTGCTAGATTGGAAGCCATAAGGATATTTTTGGCTTATGCTGCTCACAAAAAGTTTACAGTCTTTCAAATGGATATGAAAAGTGCTTTTCTCAATGGAGAATTGGAAGAGGAAGTATATGTTGAACAACCTCTAGGTTTTGTAGATTCAAAATTTCCTAATCATGTCTACAGACTTGACAAAGCACTTTATGGCCTTAAGCAAGCTCCAAGAGCATGGTATGAGACTTTAGCTCGGTTTCTTCTGGAAAGTGGATTTAACAGAGGAACTATTGACAAAATATTGTTCTACCTCAACCATGGAAAGGACTTACTTTAGGTGCAAATATATGTTGATAATATCATTTTTGGTTCTACAAATGACAGATTTTGCAAGAAGTTTGCCAAACTGATGCAGTCAAGATATCAAATGAGTATGATGGGGGAACTTAGCTATTTTCTGGGCCTTCAAGTCAAGCAAAATGAAGAAGGCACTTTTATTTGTCAATCCAAGTACACCAGAAATTTGCTGAAGAAATTTGGAATGCAAGATTGTTCAAGTGCATCCACTCCCATGGCCACTGCAACAAAATTGGATAAGGATACTGGTACATCAGTAGATATTACTGATTACAGAGGTATGATTTGCTCACTACTCTATCTAAATGCTAGTAGACCTGATATCATGTATGCTACCTGTCTTTGTGCAAGATTTCAAGGAGATCCAAGAGAACCTCACTTAACAGCTGTGAAAAGAATTTTCAAGTACCTTAAGGGTACAGCTGATCTGGGATTATGGTATCCTAGAGAATCAGACTTTAAGCTAATAGGTTACTCAGATGCAGATTTTGCAGGATGCAAAATTGACAGGAAAAGCACAAGTGGAAGCTGCCAATTTCTTGGAGGCAGATTAGTTTCTTGGTTTAGCAAGAAACAGAAGTCAATTTCCACATCAACTGCAGAAGTAGAATACATTGCTGCAGGAAGCTGTTGTGCACAGATTCTTTGGATGAAGAATCAGTTACTGGATTATGGGTTAGAATTTTCTAAAATTCCTATTTACTGTGATAATCAAAGTGCTATTGCTATGACAGGTAATCCAGTTCAATATTTAATGACAAAGCACATCAGCATTAGGTATCACTTCATAAGACAACATGTGGATAAAGGTATAGTTGAATTGCATTTTGTTCCAACAGATCAACTAGCAGATATCTTCACAAAACCACTGTGTGAAGCTACTTTTACAAGATTGGTAAATGAACTTGGAATGGTTTCAGGTTCCTTCTCTAAATCTGCTTAGTTTATGTTCTGATACATCAGATTTTATGATCAGTATTTACAGATATTACTATCTTTGTGTATTCTGTGCTTAAATTTGAAATTTGTTTAAGTGCTGATTGTTGTCTGATGTGAGTTTCTAAACTCTGATAGTGATATACTTGTCTCTGTGACTATTCACTCCAATGAGGATAATTGTGCTAGATGCTCAACTAATAGTCTTTAATATTCTAAAAATCCCATGTTTGAAGTAATTGTTTATGTGGAAATCTTTTAACACAAGCAAATTCTGATATTGAGCTTAGTTAAGTTTACTTTGTGTATCTTATTACTAATTCAAAAACTAGAATAGTGCTTCTTATCTGTTAAGTTCTGATGTTAGTAAATCTGGTGAATGTACTAAGTGCTGATAAGCCTCACTTATCAAAAGAAAAAGAAAAAAAGAAATAAAAATCAGGTACTCCTTTGAGATCTAGAGTAAAAATGTGGAAGGGAAGACCCAAGTGCATTGCTGATATTAAGTTATATGCATTAGAAAAGCAAGATAAATATTTTCTTGGTGACTTTTCACACTCTATGATTACTGGAGAAATACTCTGATAATAGCATAAATTCTGATAAGCAGTCGTGACTCACTTACACTAAGAAGCCCCTTTAAATTGGAATTTCAAAAGATGCATAAAATGAGCACAAAACAGTTGAGGTGGACTCATGCATGAACTCATTCTATAGTATCTTCAGAATAATGATAGATTTTGAGCAAAGTTCTTAGTTATGCCTTATTCCTAAGATGTACTGAAGTGAATTAGACTTTAATCTTTATCTGATATTTAGCTTACTGCACACACATACACTCCATATGAATGATGAAAATTACTGTGGTGATAAATGTTATTTTAGATGAACAGTTTAAGTGTCAGTTGCTTATATTCTGAGGACAAGTTATGATGAAAATTCTGACGATTAAGTTCTAAAGAAACAAAATCAGTATTTGTGTGAAGAATTACAAAAATAGGCATTCACTTTTCGATTTAAGGAGTCATGTTCTAATGACTGTTAAGTTCTGATATAAGTCTAAGTTCTGATATTAAATCCTGATTCTTTACTTGACTTATTTGTGGTTCAATCTGAAACAGTCATATTTAAAATCAGAAATATGTTTGGGTGAGATATAAACAGTCAACATAATTTGGGTTAGTGGTACTCGTATATGCACAATAATTTTTACTTGTTTCGTGTGCTCATTAACTCCTGTTTTAAGCTTCCAATGGATGTCATTATTACTCATCGATCTAGGGAGACGAGGCTTTACTTCTATTCGTTTCACATTCCCTGCATCCCTTGGTCTTCCCTTGTCTATATAACTGACCAATAATCCTTCAGTAAAAATCAATTCTTTCTTCTCTCAAAGAATGGCTCAGTTTGGTTGGTTTTACAACTATGGCACTGAAACTATGCTTATTTTTCAAAATGGAATTCCGACTGCATATCCTATCAACAACATTTCTTATAATCTCTGAATTCAATTTCCAGAAATCATTCAAAATGACTTGTTGACTGTCCAAAGAAATCTTCATCTCCGTTCTCTTCGTCAGCAGGAGAGAATCATCCGTCTTGCAGTGCTTTTCATCTCCAGCAACAGGAACTAGTTGATAGGATCTTCTTAGACTAGGACTAAAGCTGTTGATGTTAGGAATCGTAGATTAGGACTGTCTTGCAACTTTTGCATGTAATTGCTAAATTTCATCGAATGTATTTGTTTGATATATTAATGAAATTTTACTTTATTGCAAGATTTTGTCTATGAGTCATTTCATATTCCGATGACCTGTTAAATTCTGATAATAATCAAGTTCTGATGACCTTTTAAATTCTGATAATAATCAAGTTCTGATGCTAACGTGGCGGTATTTATTTACTTGGTTTATTTTTGGTCATTACCTCAACGATCATATTTGTTTGAATATTGGTTTATGAGAGATAAAGCAGTAATAATCATTTATTTAATGGGATTACTTGGTTAGTGGGACGGTTTTTCTCCTTGAAAAACTGCATGTGATAAGTAATAATTGCTTATTTACCGTACCCATTAATTTTTGCCTTAACTGCTGCATGCTTGACAGGTGTAAAGGTCTGTTTCACTACTTTTTAACTGCTGTCACGTGGGGTGTCTAAGTAAAAGAGATAAAAGACTTTTAAATCTTTTATTTTCAGTTTTATTCTACTCTCTCTTTTCTTATTCTCTCTCACTTTTTCTGACGGTTTCTTTACATACATTTTATCAAACACCTTACAGTCAATTTTATTTCTCACTTATTTCTCATGGCACCCAAGGATTTAATTATTGATGGAGCCAAGTTTGTACCAAACAACTATGCTGCAATCTTGATCAAGGTTGAAGCTCCATCAGAGTTGCACACTGTGCAAGATTTTTTGGCAAATAGTGAGATTGGGTTTGCTTTGACCCAACCTCAAACTATTTCAAGCCAACAAGTTCTGACGTTTTGGCGGACTGGGATTTTTGATGATGGTGGTGCTACTGGTACTCCAAGCATTGTATTTGAAGTCAATGATGTTGAGCATGTGGTTACTCCTGGAGCAGTTCGTAAAGCTCTCCACTTACCAGAAGGTTGTACTTTTTCAACAGTGGAGGACCCTGTTCTACAACAGCTCATGGCCAGTTTGGGCTATGAGAAAAGTTTGGGCAAGCTTGGACAGTTGAAAAGGGCAAATATCAGAAAGGAATGGAGCTTTTTTTTCGATTGTATCACTAAGGCATTTGCCAATAAGTGCTCCAACTTAGATGCCATTCCAATTATGAGTCAACAAATCGGGTATTCTCTTATTCATCAAACTCACTTTGATTTTGCAAGTGCTGTGCTAGGATTCATAGGGGATAGAATGACAGAGGATAGGAATGTCGTATACTTTGCTAGATTCTGTCAGCTTATATATATTTTTTGTTGTACTGATGAACCCCAACCTACCACTGATTTAATTCCACCTTTTAAGCTTGCAAAAAGGGCTTTTAATGATTTGTTAAATGCTGTCATTAAGAAGAAAGTGGTTAGACCCTTACAGATACCTCAGTCTGTAAAACAGATTTTTGTAAATGCTGATCCTCAAACCTAAACATCTGTCTACCCTGATGTTCAACCCACCAGCACATCCCAGCCACCACACCAACCATCAGAACATACCATACCTGCACCTCAAACTTCCCAACCTCAACCTACTCAACCCTCCATCAGGACATATTTTAAACCATCACAGACATCTCAACCTTCACCATCGACACATCCTGTGAGGCATTCATCTTCCAAACCTAAGAGGACAAAGACTGTACCTCAGACACAAAAGAAGAGAAGGAGGATTGTTCTGAGGGATGAGTCAGACAGTGAGGAACAGGTTCCTGTATCAGAACCTGTTGTTGTAGAAGCTAAGAAGGTCTCTTCTCAGAAGGATGTTGAAATTGGGAGTTCTAGCCCCCTAAAAAGGCTTAGAAAGCTAAATTCTGATGAAGCTCCCAAAGTCTCTAGTTCTGCAAAGAGACATAAAAAGCAAAGAGTCACTTGTTAGGTCACACACACTGTAGAAGGGGGTCAGGAATCTCTGATCCCAACAAAATCAATTGTTGTTGAATTACTTCCTTCAGCACAACCAAAAAGTACTCAAGACAGACTGCCTACTCCTCCTATATCTCCTGTAAATGAACCAGTACATACTGAAGACCCGGGCACAAGTGCTGAGATTGATATTCACAACCTGATTGTGCCTGAGGTTCTGTACTTGGAAGCTCCGCAGCTCAAATCACTCCACCAACAACCCCAATTCTGGATGCTGATTTTAATGAAGATATTCCTACTACACCTATTCTGAATCTGGATGATGAAAATCAGGTTTTAGGTGGGCATCAAGATTTGGCTGTTGATCAGAACTTAGTTGGAGATCAACACTTAGAAGATGATGTTGAAGCCTCAATAGCCGCTCATACTATTCTTTTATCAGAAGAAGCTGATGATGCTGATTCTATAAGTTCTGACGCTGCTAATGATGAAATTACTGGTGAAGCTACTGCCACTGTAGATGCTGATGCAGCTGGTCCATCTGGGCATGCACCTCCACAAGCTCCTTCAAAATCTAATCTTGTTAAAAAGTTTGTTAGAGGAGATGCACCAGTACCTTGGAGTGAAACTCCTAGAGGAAGGGAGTGGATTAAGGAATGGAACAAAGTTACTTTTTTTCCTTCTTCAACTATACTTGCTGAGAACTTGGCAAAAGCTGATGAGATGCTAGTCAATGATGATTTCAAGACACAACTAAGAGTTACTGCACTCAGTACAAGACACCTTCAAGGTCAATATTCTGTAACTCAGGACAAGGTGGACAAAATTCAAGAATCTATCAATCAGCAAGATATGGTTGCCAAGCTGGACAAGAAAAGGTTTTTCAAACCTACCTTTGACAGAATTGAGTACATTGAGAAAACTCAAGAGAAGCAACAGGCTCAGATTGATGATATTCTTAAGAATCAAGCTTCTCAGCAATCTCAACTCAATGAGATCCAATCCTCAGTGGAATTGCTTGTCTCTCTTCTTTTACCTGCTGATGCCAAAAAGGGGGAGAAAGTAATTAAGTCCAAATGCAAACCTGTTAAGTCACTGAAGGGAAAGGATGATGAAAAAGATGACCCGGGAAACTCTGAAATGGGTGGAGGTCATGGTCAAAGTAAAGGTTTTTCATCAAGTAGAACTGGAACCACAAGTCAAAGAACAAGTTCTGATACTGGGAGAAGAATAACTTCTGATACTGGTAAAAGGATAAGTTCTGATGAACATCTGGAACTTGATAAGGAAATTTCAAGACAGTTATTTCTGAAAGAAAATCCAGGAATGGAATTTGAGAGTCTAAAGGAAGAAGAAGCTAGACTTAAGTTAGAAAAAGTCAACTCTAAATCTGAAGCTTCTGTTGATGAAAAGAAAATTCCTAAGGCTAAAGGTATTGTGACAAAGAAAGGATAAATCCTGAGGCAACTAAGGCCAAATCACAAATGGAGATAGATCCAAGGTCCAACGGCAAAGAAAAATTTGGTGAACCTGTAAAGGTTTATGTGCCTGCTATGGATGAAGAAATATCTGATGAAGATGTTAATCTTACTCTGATTTCAAGGAAGATTTCTCAAACAACCTCTGACATGGCTCAAGTTGTTCAGAGTCAAGATAAGTAAGTTCTGATATGACACTGAAGCAATCAACCTTTGACATAGCTCAAGTTGGCTTGATATCAGAAGATAAGTTGAAGGAAACCTCTGACATTGCTCATGTTAAACCTTCAAAGTTACTCCTACCAGGATTCACCAAAGTTAAACAGACTCAACCTTTGAAGACTGCAACAAGTGGTTTTAAAGCAAGAGTGGTTACAGGAAAAGAAGCAAGATATAAATCTGGATTGGGTAGTGCTGATGAAAGAAGAATACAGATCACAACCAATGATCCAACTTCTTTAAGTGAACCAGGTGTTGGAGTAACTCCTGAAAGATTGAATCAGCTTGAATCTGTACTGATGGTTTACCATACCTTCTTGTAAGAACACATCTTGTTATATTTTATGACAGATGGAAGGGTATACCATATTAGACAGAATGCTGTACCACTGAAGTATTATGAGGAACTAGAACATGTTCTATTCTTATTTCAACTGAAGAACAAATTAACAGATGGTGCTGCAAATTATTTGAAGACTCAAATTCAGAGACATAAGAAGCTTTATTCTGTGAAGTCTGACAGCACATACTGTCCCAAGTACAGAGATCACAAGGGTGATATTGTCAAGATGAAGCCTAACTCTGCTAAGATTATAACTACCTTTATGGGTTATAAGTCTGTGGAATTCAATCTTGAGTCTGACAAGGCATATTTGATCAGACTAGATCAGGACATAAGAAAAGCTAGAATAAATGATCTCAGGGCTGCTATCTTTCAAATTGGCGAATATACAGTTGAATTGAAGAATTCTAAAAGGAGGATGATTGATGAACTTAAATATGCTGAGAGATGTTTATTAAAGAACTATCTCAGAACAACTCCTGACATCAAAAAGATCGGTAATTGAAGCCAAGTCAAGATCTATAACTGTTCAAATTCTGATGTGTATACAGACTGAAGCTGTTATTAGAAGTTAAAGATGGTAAAGCTACAAGGGCTGTAAGTTGTAGTTATCTAGTCAAATTCTCATGCATTTGTACTTAATGTTTTTGACATCATCAAATATCAGTTAAACTTGTATATTATGCTAATTTACAAGTTGAGGGAGATTGTTAGATATATTTGATAATGTCATGTCTAATATGATTTGTGTTTAGTTTTCAGATCTTACTTAAACAGGACAAATCAGTACTTAACTGGAAATCAGCACTTATACTGAAGTCAGAACTTAAGTTGTCAGAACTTAAGTTATTAGGAGATATTTATCAGAAGATAATATCAGGACTTAAGGAGACTTTCAGATAAGGAAGGTGGCTGATTGAAAGGAAAGAAGATCAAGACAAATGCAAGAAGAGATATGCATGAAGAATGAATTCTATGAAGAATAGAATACTTGGAAGAAAAGATAACTAGTTGATATATTTTAGGAAGCAGAATTATATTCCATATCAATTAGAGATTATCTTGTAACTGTGTAGTATATAAACACAGATATAGGGTTTACACTATATGTGTTATCATAATCGAAGTTATTATTTATTGTAACCCTAGCAGCTCTCGTGATAATTTGTTCATCACTGAGAGAGGACAGTTCCATATTGTAACAGAGTTTAATAAAGCTTGTTTTCTATTACTTGTGTTCTTTAATTCGATTTGATTGTGATAAACACTGTATTCAACCCCCTTCTACAGTATGTGTGACCTAACAGAAAACTTGCCTTTCACGCGATCTATCACAAATATAACACTGTTCTCTAATATTGGCTCGGTCCGCCTTATTGGCTTCATCTCTATCAAAGAAAGATACTTATTTACTTACACTACGCCATAGATGGCTTTAATCAACACCAAAAATGTGTTGCTATAAACCCCTAAAAATGTTGCTATAGGCAAAAATAGGTGTATTGCAACACTCTTTCGGTGTTGGGTCTAAGGCCGTCATTATAGGTATCTAACCTTACACCAGTGTCAATCTATAGTAACACAACAAAATATGTTGCTATAGATATCAATTGCAACAGGATTTTCAGAGTATAACAACACAGACTTGGTGTTGTAATAGATATACTAACTGACAAAAAATTGGGTCCTACAAGTGGGCCCCACATCAGTAGTTTCTAAAATATTCACATTTTATAGTTTTTATTTGTTTTTCTTAAAAACAAACACATACAAACATAACATCATAGTCAATAAATCCATAACAAACATTTACAACTCCCCCTTCAGACCAAATGAACAAAGACACGAGATTGACGTCCAAAGATCTTGAACTACAAAGAGGCAATCTCTCTGCATACATAATTCACTACATGGCACCAACATATCAAAGTTGAATATTTACATGCTATTAAAATATGCAAGGAACATTATGCTTTCTAATTTACAAAATATACCATTAATTTTTAATATACAATTCAGCTACCAAACTAAGTTTCAACTTTTAAGAAATACAATGGAAGGTCGTTATGTCTTTAACATCCATCAAGTATCTGAAAATACAGTTCCCTTAGGATGCCACAATCCCAAGTTTGGAGTCCCCTTCAAGTATCTGAAAATCCTCTTCACAACCATCAAATGTGATTCTTTTGGATTGGCTTAAAATCTTGCACACAAACATGTAGCAAACATAATATATGGTCTACTTGTAGTTAAATAAAGCAATGATCCAATCATCCCTCTATAACTTGAAATATCTACACTTTTGCCCTTTCTATCTTCATCCAACTTTGTTGCAGTAGACATAGGTGTAGATGCAGGTGAACAATCAAACATGCCAAACTTTTTCAATAAATCTTTAACATACTTAGTTTGGCTGATGAAGATTCCATCACTTCTTTGACTGACTTGTAGTCCAAGAAAGTAACTTAATTCCCCCATCATACTCATTTCATATTCACTCTACATAAGCTTGGAGAATCTTTGGCAAAACTTTTCATTTGTAGAACCAAAGATGATATCATCCACATAGATCTGAACTAGGATCATATCTTCAACATGTTTCTTGTAGAAGAGAGTCTTGTCTATAGTACCTCTAGTAAAACCATGTTTAAGTAGGAATTCTGACAATGTATCATACCAAACTCTAGGTGTCTTCTTTAGTCCATATAGAGCCTTGAGTAACTTATACACAAAATCTGGAAATGTTGGATCTTCAAAGCTAGGTGGTTGTTGCACATAAACCTCTTCTTTTAGCTCACCATTTAGGAAGGCACTCTTGACATCCATTTGATACACTTTAAATTTGAATATGCGGCAAATGCTAGAAAAATCCTTATTACTTCAAGTCTTGCAACTGGAGCAAAAGTTTCATTATAATCAATTCCTTTTTCCTGTGAGTAGCCTTTTGCAACCAACCTTGCCTTGTTTCTGGTAACTATAAAATTTTCATCCATCTTGTTCCTGAACACCCATTTTATTCCAATTATACTTCTATTCTTTGGTGCAAGAACTAGCTCCCAAACTTTATTTCTTTCAAACTGATTCAACTCAACCTGCATGGCAGATATACAATCAGGATCCATTAGAGCTTCTTCAGTTTTCTTAGGCTCTACTTGAGACAGAAAGCATGCATGTAGGCACTCATTAGCAGTTACACTTCTAGTTCTCACAACCATCAGTAGGATCACCAATAATTGTTTCTCTAGTATGACTTCTATCCCACTTCCTTGTGTGAGTTTGTTTACTTGTGCCTTCATCATTTTCTTCATTATGATATGATTTGTAGATCCTTCTTCTCTTTCTCCCCCTGAGTTTGTGTTGTCAAATTCAGGTGTTTGAGATGAGCTTCTATTCTCATGATTTTCATGTTCATTAGTCTCTTCACTCAACATCTGTTGTGCATTAACTTCATCTTTACCGTCAGAATCACTATCAATATTGAGGTTTTCAAATACAAGGGCTTCAGCTTCATTTTCATTAAGGCATTCCAATCCTGGACACTTGTCATCATCAAAAGTCACATTTGTGCTTTCCATAATATTCTTTTGATCAATCACATAGACCTTGTAGGTAGTCCTCTCCAATGAATATCCCAGAAAAATTGCTTCAAAAACCTTTGAGTCAAATTTTCCCACATATTCAGAGTTTTCTTTTAAAATGTAACACTTGCTTCCAAACACATGAAGATGTTTTACAGTAGGCTTTCTCCTAGACATGATTGAGTAAGGTGATTTGCCATGGGCCTTGTTAATAAGATATCTGTTTTGAGTATAGCATGCAGTGTTAATAGCTTTCTCCCAGAAACTTGTTGGTAATTTGGCATCTTGCAGCGTTGTTCTAGCAGCTTCAACTAATGTTCTGTTCTTTCTTTCAACTACTCCATTTTGTTGAGGTGTTCTAGCAGCTGAGAATTCTTGAACAATGCCCTTGCTTTTGCATAATTCACTCAATGTTGCATTCCTGAATTCTGTTCCATTATCACTTCTCAATCTCTTTACACAATAATGATCTTCAACATGTTTTTCTATCTTCTTTATGTGCTCAATTATGATGTGTGGATTCTCATCTTTAGAGTGCATAAACTCTACACAAGTGTATCTTGAGAAATCATCCACCATCACAAGTGCATATTTGTTCCTTGAAATTGATAAGACATTTACTAGCCCAAACAAGTCCATGTGAATAAGCTGCAATGGTGCACTTATAGAATTCACAGTTTTTGACTTATGGCTTGATCTTTTCATTTTTCCTTTCTGACAAGCTTCACAGACTTCAACTTGAGCAAATTCCAGATTAGGCATGTCTCTTACTAACTCCTTTTTGATCAAGGTGTTAATTGCCTTGAAATTCAAGTGAGACAACTTCTTATGCCATAACTTGCTTTGTTCTTCTGATACCTTGGTATAGAAGCAACAAATACCATCCTTATTTGTTGAGTCCAAGTCTGCAACAAACAAGCTTCCTTTTCTTGCTCCTTTCAGAGCAACTTCACCAGTTTTCTTGCTGATAAAAGTGCATTCTTCTTTGTTGAATAAAACTTCAAAGCCTTTGTCTGCAAATTAACTTACACTGAGAAGATTCACTTCAAGACCAGCTACCAGTGCTACATCATCAATGACAACATTTCCAGAAATAACTTTGCCATATCCCATTATGAATCCTTTGATGTTGTCTCCAAAGGTCACCAAAAGGTCAGCTTTCTCCTCAAACTGTGATAGCAGGGTCTTATCACCTGTCATATGTCTGGAACACCCACTGTCTATGATCCATATAACCTTCTTCATTTTTCCCTGCACACAATGAGTTTTAAGTGTGTTTAGCAACCCAAGCGGTGTTGGACACTTTCTTCTTGTTAACTGATTTAGCAGAAGTAGAATGAATTGTTTCAGATAAAATAAAATTTAATAATTATTATGCATTTTCCCTATCTGCTGTAGACCTAATTTTTGTTTCTATAAGGTCTACTCTCAGTTTGTGATAACTTTTCATTACTTTCAAGTTACAAGGGATGCAATCAAACTTGTCACATAATGAGTAGGGATCATTTGCATTTGCTTCATTGTATTTACAGACTCCTTCAGCTGGCTTGCTAACAACCTTTTTACAAAGGTGAGTTAGGTGATTCACAGAGCCACATTTCTTTATTGGAGCATCTGCAACATAAGCAAAATTTTTGTTTTTGTTTATCCCAATTTTCCCATTTCTATTTTTCTTCTTCTTTCTTGCATCTTCAGTTTTGGTTTCTTTGACAGGTGTCTTGGAGTCTTGGTTGTCCATGAGCTTCTCTTCAGCTTTTGAAGATTGAGTTGCTTCTGCATGTTTCTTCTCACAGTCTTCATCAATAATTTCTTTCTTGATAATCAACTCTTCTTTACTGAAGTTAACCTCACATGCCTTGAACATAGGTGAGTCAACCTTTTTAAGGATTGTTGGAATATTTTTCATTCTTTGTTGTTTTTCCTTTGTCGCCTATATTTTTCTTCTTGCTGTTTAAGGCATCATAATCAAGATCAATAGCAATATTTGCACATGGCTTGTTTTTCTCATGGTATTGTCCAACTAACTCAGATGCATTCTTGAAGGACTTCAATTTAACTTCATTCTTTTCCGGCTTCTCCCTTAGCACTGCTTCAATTTCACTTGCACACTCGAGCTTGTTCTTCAGATATGCATTTTCTTGTCTTATAGCTTCAAGCTCTACCAACAACAATTCAGCTTCTTGTTTCTCTTTTTCAAGCTTCTCATTTATCATGGTTAGTCTGCTAACTTCTTCATTACTATCAACCATACTTGTAGTGTGAAACATTTATGTGCTCATCTTCTCTACAGTTTCCTTATATTGACTCACATTTAAATCAATGGTAGTGAGAGTTGGTACCTGTGATTTTGATGAGGATGACTCTCCTTGTTCCAAGACCATTAGTGCATAATTTCCAACTTCCTCATCTTCATCATTATCAGAATCATCCCAACTTTTTCCCTCTACAATATAAGCTTTGCTTTGCTGTTTCTTCAGAAGAGCTTCATACTTTGCTTCCAGTTCAAGATAAGTTTTGTCTTTCTTTGCTTTCTTGGGTTTCCTGCATTCTGTAGCAAAATGGCCTAGTTTATCACAGTTAAAGCACCTTATCTTTGATCTGTCAACAGATCCAGTTTTGTAACCATTTTTGCTATCAAATGTGTACTTCCCTTTTTCTTTCCAGCTGTTGTTTTTGTTGAATGATTGTCCTTTACCCTTGAAGAATCTAGGTTTCTTTACTCTAATATTAGTGAACTTTCTTGCCAGATAGGCCATTGACTGATCAATCTCATCAAGTTCATCCAGGGTGTAGAAATCATCTTCTGCCAATTTCAGAATGACCTGTTCATGTGAATCATTGGTTCTTTGCTCACTTGTTGAAGCAACCAGAGTATGGGATCTTGGCTCATCATTAGATGTTTGGCCTTCACTAAAAATTAAAGCACTTGAACCATCCATAACATGCCCTTGACCAGCTCTTAATGATTTTCTTTAAATCATTTCTAATTCATATGTTTTCAAGATTCCATAAAGAACTTCCAGTGTTATCCTGCTTAAATATCTCCATTCTCTAATTGCAGAAATTTTCTGTTCCAAATGGTCAGGAAGTGTAAGCAAAAATTTCAGATTCACTTCTTCAGCTTTATAGTATTTTTCATGGAGCTGCAAGTCATTTATCAGCTTATTAAACCTTTCAAACACATCGGTGATACTTTCTTTTGGCTTGGTCATGAAACCCTCATATTATGAAATCAGTATCCTTCTTTGATTAGATCTAACTTCCTTAGTTCCATCACAGAGTATTTCAATTTTTTCCCAGATCTGCTTGGCAGTGTCACAGTTGACAATGTTGTTGTACATTACATTGTCAAGTGACTCTATCAATATCAGCTGCAAGCCACTATCCAGGGAAACTTTCTCTTTCTCAGGCCCAGTGTACTCAGCAGGATCTTTTGGAGCATAATGAGCTGGAATGGTCATATCTCCATATGTAGATTCCTCAACTCTAACCATAGGAGTGAAGGGCCCATTTTTAAGAATCTGAATGTAGAGTGCATTGGCCATCCTGAGAAACAGCATCATTTTCTTCTTATATAGAGTGTAGTTAGTTTTATGAGAAGTAGGAATTTTGATGCTACTAATTTTATGTGTATTCATTCTTCCAAGATCGTGAATCTGTTTACTTTCAGATTTTGCTCTGATACCACTTGTTAGGTAATGAATTGCACACAGGGGGTGAATGTGTTTTAGTGTTTTTATACTTTTCTTGAACTATTTTGGTTTTGAACAAAGTAAATCAAATCTTGTAGTAAGATGTGTTATAACAGAAATTAAACATGCAGCTATGAATAACACAGATCTTTCAAAACTTACTTAATTTTATATTAAAATTAAGAATGTTTTGCTACAAAATTTCTAGGCTCTTTGTTGTTAAAGAGCTTAGATTCAATCTTGAGAGAATACTTGATTTCTGATCTAAATTGTTACTTCTTAACAAAGGACCAGTGTTAACTTTATATTTTAGTGAACTGCTGGTTTACACAGTGTATAATAAGAGATGTTATTCACTTTAGTAAACTGTCACTAATCATTTTCATTTTAGGAAAGGTATATCTTCCATTTCTGGCTTAGCATATCTTTGCATAATGTGTTAACTTTAATCTTCCTTTTTCAGTTAATCTTCACCCTTGATCTTGCACACTCTTCAAGCTGCTTTTTCTAGATTTGTCAGTCCAACTGGTTGGATTGTTCGTTGATTGTTAATCTTGGATATTGAACTGGTCTACAATTTGTACTTTGAGACTTTACCTCGAGATCTCCAGTTAGGCATATAGAGAACTTGATATCTCGATAAGTATATTGGCTTATCGAGATTTATAATTACTCTATTGTTGTTTTGACTTATAGAGGTCTGTGAGTTCTCTATAAGAGAATTTAACTTGTCGAGATCTCTCAGCTTCATATCTTCACTTTGACTTATCGATATCTCTGAGTTCTATAGTGACTTTTTGACTTGTCGATAACTCAGAGTTCTTTAGTCAATTTTGACTTGTCGATAACTCATAGTTCTCTAGTGAATTTTGGCTTATCGATATCTTTGAGTTCTCTAGTGAAAAATGACTTGTCGATATCTCCAATCTTCATGTCTTCAATTTACCTTGTCGATATCTCTGAGTTCTCTAGTAGCTTTCATGATTCTCAATAAGTCATTATGGAGTTCTTGAATAACTTCTCTATAACACTAAATCGGTGACTTGTAGAGATCTTGACTTAGAACATTTTTCCCAAAACAGATTTATTTAACTCTAAACTTCTTCACAATTCTTATGAGGCATGATCTTCTTGATCTTCTTCCAGATATAATTCTAAGGCTTGATACTGTTTAAAGAAAAAGGCTTCAGTCTGCCCCTTTGACATTTTTATAGAATTTAAATGTTACAATACAAAATGCAAACTAAGATTACAATACAACTTACTTAGGGTTGTCAATATGACTTGGTCTTGTTATTGTACATGTATGTCTTGCACAACAGTAATCTATTAGTGCGCCTAAAATTTATCTATATATCTGTCTATATTACATTATAATAGACGAAATATTAAAAGTTTTGTTGGTCTGTTGGTTGGCCGGTCAATTCTAATTCTAAAGGATATTAAAGTCAATTTTCTCTACCAATTTAAATTTTAATTCATATCGGACTCTAATATTATTCTAATTGATGTTAAATTCAACTTGTTCTATCTATCTAAAGTTTAACTCATATAGAAATTTTTATTATTCTAATTAATATTAAAGTTTACTTATTCTTCTATTTTAATTTTTATTTATTAAATTATAAAATAATCTTTACTTTAACAACTAACTTAATTTTTATTTAATTAAACTATAAAACAAATATTATAAGATCCATTATACATACACTATATATTTAAATCTATAATATAATAAGATAATATGTCGGTCGGTATAATAGTCTCGAGATAAAATAAATAATCTACACTTTTTATTTGGGCTAAAATAAAATTATACTATTTAGCCAGGTTAAAATAAAATTTAAAGCAAACTAAATATAATTAGTTTAATTTAGTTGGTTTAATGTGCTTCGGGTTAAGACAAAATACTAAATATTATTGATCCGACTTAGAATATTATATTACTTAACCAAGCTAAAACAGAATAATATGTAATATTCATTCAGACTATAAAAGGTATTAAATAATTGATCCAATATAAATAATATTAAAATAAAAAAAAAATATGATTTTGCCAACTAAAAGAAAATCATGTATATTATTTATCCAGAATATCAGAAAATTATCATACTGATCCGGGCTTACAAAAATTTAAAATCGAACTAAAAGTAATTAAACAGATTTGGTCAGTGTAATGAATCTTGAGTTAAAACATTATTATGTAGATTATTGATATAAGATAAAGTAAAGAGTTAATCCCCAAGATATCACATTCCAGGCTAATTGGCCTTTCATACCGCCAAATATTTTGTTATGCCCAAAAATTGGTATAAACAATATTCAGATTTAGATTAATAAAATGAGCAGAATCAAAGGAGAAGCGCCTGAAATCTAGGAAAAAGATGATATTGACTTTCCATAAATAGAAGGCGCGCCCAAAGATTGCGCCCCGTTGACTGAGCAGCTGATTAATGGTTGTGATTATCATGTATTAGAGGCGCGCCCTCAAACGGGTGGAGGAGGCGCGCCCAGTTATCAAGAAGGAGGAGAGAAATTTTGTAATTGAAACCTGTACTGTAGTGAGCCTTAGGGCGCGCCTTGGGCAATTAAGGCTCCTTGGACGGATTGTTTGGGCATAATTGCTTTGATAGACTTGCTTGTTGGCTTGGATAGAATTGGAGCGAGCCCTAACGATGAATAGTTTAGGGCGCGCCCTATGGTGTAGAATGATATAAGAAGAGACCAAAGGCTGGTGACACAGGGCGGCACCAACATACAGAATTGTCAAGGCGCGCCCTCAACTACTGCTTGACATATAAATACAACTTTTATATGCTGCTTTGATGGATTCTCTGGAAGACTCAAGAAAGATGGAGAATGTTATTACTAACCTATTTGATGCAGGTACTCTGTTGAAGAACTCCTTCTTGTAGCATATCTACAGGAAATGCGGTGTCCGTGGTCAGAGACCTCCAGGGGTATGCCTGGACTGAAGGCCTCCTCCTGTAGTCAATGGATGTCCTCATTGGGGATGTGGGGTGAAATCTGGTGTTTGCTTTGGGAGCTCTGTCTCTGTAGTCAACGGGTGTCCTCGTTGGGAGACTTTAGAGTATCCTGCACTTTGCACCCAAGAGCTTGGGATCACTTGTCCTGCAATCTGGTAGGGGCTCCTTATCGGGGGACAAGGATGCGTCCAACATTTGGGGTGAACCACGGCTATACCTGCGTCCACGGACTAGAGAAACAGCTGGTAGCGGAGGGTTATCCTTGGCCAGGGAGATGCCTCATCCGTGAAGTCTCGAAGCCACGGACGAGCCTTGGGCCTTTGTGGTTGGGCCTCATCGGCGGACATTCCTAAAGCTAGTAGAAGACGGTTTCCAGTGGGCTTCCTACTGGGCCTCGGGATAAGAAATCTAAGCCCATTAGGTTTCTTGTTCCCCAAGAACTACGTGGGCTTGATCCTCTATAAATAGGGGTACGTAGGCACATTATAAAGGGTCAGAAGCGAGAGCGCAAAGGAGCCACCACTAACCCTAAGCAATCTCAGCCCCCAATAATCATCACCACCAAACACTGTTCAACTTTTTCGACGAATACTGTTCATCAGATTTATCGGTTACTGTTCATGTTTCCGGTGAAGAGCTGCCATCACAGATCTTGTTTCCGGCTGCTAACCTCAAGTTTTGTTGTTCCCAAATTCCTCCGTCAACAAATTGGCGCTAGAAGGAGGGGCTAATCAAGATCTACATCTGGGAGGAAGGATGTCTCAATATCACGATGGAAGTTTTTACGATGGAATTTCTGAAGAAGATTATGATCATGGCTACGAATATGAACCCTACGTTCCGCCAATGACTGACCGTCCCACGCTGGACGTTGGAGGACAGCCACCTGTGCTCATCAGCAACGCCGACTTGTTGGAATAACTGTATCACATGGGCGATGCTTTGAATGGTTTCGATTCAAGGTTGAGCGCCGTGGAACGGCGCAAGGCCAGGAGGGGTCTTCGCCACAACCGGGCGGCTCAGGCACCTGGAAAAGCACCCATGACGGATAGGGATGTCTCGGCCGGCCATGTCCACACTGAAAGAGGGCATGTGCTGATAACCCCGTGACGCCTGGACTATTCTAATGACACGTCCCCAATCATTGAGTTAGTGGAAGAAGATGCTGATGGACGGGAAATTCTGCGGACAGATACCCGGGGAGTCACCCACCCTCACCGCTCTGGACGTAGTCTCGAGGAACGCCGACAGGCGGAGTCGACACTGGAGAATCAGCAACGAGGCTTCGCAGCTCTGAAAGATCGTTTGGGGATTCGCTTGGGCGATGACGATTTGAGAATGGTGTTACTTGAATGGCAGAAAGAAGCTAATCGCGGAGATGTGACGCCCCATGATACAACGCGTGTGCCCCTGAATTCCCAGAAAAATCGAGAGCGGCACCGCGACCCAACGCGTGTGCCCCTGAATTCCCAAGAAGATCGGGAGTGGCACCGCGATCCAACGGTGTGCCCCCGAATCCCCAGGAAAATCGGGAGCGGCACCGCGATCATGAGAGAGCTCCTCCCCACAGATCGCTGGATCGATATGGACGTGGGTATGGAAACGGTCGATGGAGAAGGCCTCAATGGAGAGGAAGAGGTGGAGGTCGAGGTAGATATTTAGGCGGATACCGTCGTGGCAATTACCGCGGTCAAAATGATTCCCGCTAGAATAACCAAGCAGATGGCTATGATTATGCGGAACAGGATAATCACAGAGATGTAGAAAACTATGATCGCGGTACGGTTCGGGGCCGCGACCAAGGTGGAGAAGGAAATCAAGGGAGAAACCAAGAACGAAATCCTGAAATAATCATAATACCCGAAGATGCCCAGAATACGAACCAGCAGCAAGCCCCTCCCGGGGGGAATCAAGTGGAAACACCTCAAGGTCCACAGCCTCAAATGCAGACCATTCCTGGCGTGGGAACTTTCAATATAGGAGATCTAAAGAGGCTACTTAACCACCTCGAAGGCAGGGTGACGGCTACAGCCGAAATCCCTTCCCCATTCTCGGAAGCAGTAAGAGAGGCACAATTGCCGGTCGGGTATCGCAACACTACTAGCGATCTCCGTTTTCACGGAAACTCAGATCCGGTGGAATCAGGTGAAGAATTTGTTCTTAACCAAGTTCCAAGCCGCGGTGAGATACGCGCCCTCTGTCACAACTCTTTCCAATGTTAGGCAAAGGGAAAATGAAAGCTTGACATCGTACTTCAAAAGGTTCAATGCTGAATCTACTAGCGTGAGGGGAGCATCGGACGAAGCCTTAAAAAGCTTCTTGATCGCAGGATTAAGGGTTGGTTCAGATTTTTGGAAGCACTTGCAAGGAAAGGATCCGGCCACTCTCGCAGATGTCTTCGCTTTGGCAGAATCCTTTAAAGCCATAGAACAATCTTTGGCAGATGTACAACCGACTTCACAGTCGAGTCAGAGAAACAAAGGAAGGAAAAGGGATAGGTCTCCAAGCCCAAGATACCGAAGGGATAGTCGAAGCCCAGACCGGGTAAACACAGCAAGCACAAGGAGGGGATGGAGCCCTCCCTCAAACTATGACTACAGGACAAGCCGGTACACGCCTTTGGTCACATCTATTGATCATATCTACGAGGTAAACAGAAATAAAGGGCTATTTAGAAAACCTGAAGCTTTATCATCATGGCAAAGCAAAGACAAGAAAAAATATTGCGAATACCATGAATCATCTGGACATAACACGCATGAGTGCCGACATTTAAAAGACGAAATTGAAGCGCTTATCAAGGAAGGATACCTCGGAGAATGGGTAGTCAAGGAAGTAAGGAAGCACAAGGATGACAGGACAAGGGAAGAGGAAAGACGAGCCCCACGCGGGACAAACAATGATACCCTGGAGGAAAATAAATTTGTCAGGGATGGCAGTATCCGAACAATCTATGGGGGAGATCCCGGAATGGAATGCAGCAACCGAGCCTTTGCAAAATACGCTAGGGAAGCCCGGTTCAGGCCTCTCACAGATATTCATAGGGTGGAAACTCGGCCACCCAAGGTGTTTAAGGGTGAGTCCATGGATATCACTTTCAGAGAAATAGATGCCCGATGGGTACATCATCCCCACAATGATGCGTTGGTTATTTCCATCCAAATCGGAACAAAGAATGTCCATAGAGCCTTCGTGGATAATGGGAGCTCAGCAAACATCCTCTATTACAGCACCTTCAAAAAGATGGGACTGCCTGATCAGGATATGTCGGGGGAAGACTCGTGGGTCTATGATTTTTCAGGTGCGGGAGTTAGAGTCATGTGGTCGATTCGGCTTCCATGTACACTGGGGGAAAGCCCATTGTCGGTAACAAAGATGCTTGAATTTAAGGTCCTAAATCAGGAATCGTCCCACAACGTGTTATTGGGACGACCTTTTCTGCGGGAAATGAGAGTCATCACTTCAATTCATCACCTAACTATCAAATTTCCAATGTCGAATGGAGTGGGAAGTATCAGGGGTTCCCAATATGACTCACGAGAGTGCTACAGGAAAGCAATGAAAGGTTTCAGAAAAGACTCCCACGCCGATGATACTCCGGACGTGGATCAGGAGAAAAGCATTGAGCAACCAACCAAGGAAATCCGAGTCCACTATTATGTTGAGCAAGAAGAAGAACATCCCTCTGAGTTGCCCCCGACAATGTTGTACTTGGAAGATGCAATCAGAATTGAGATGTTGGAAGAAGAGGAGGCGATGGATACCATAGTCCAATCAGATTTCCGTGGGGAACGTTTAGAAGGAAGATTCAATGTCTTGCAAAGCCTCGAACAGGGTGATGCCATGCCTCTTGCAGGAGCACCCTCGCCCGCAAAACATACTGAAGAAGTTGATGACTCTACTACGCAAGGCAAACCTCCTAAAGGGGATGCACCCTCTCTACAAGACCAGGAGATCTATAATTCCCCCGACTTGGATCCCCGGATACCAATGCCGACGGAAAAGATGGGGCCAGCAGAAGATACGATCGAAATCCCTGTTGATGAAACAGACCCGAGTAAGGTTCTGAGAATAGGGTCCCAATTGGCACCAAGGTTAAAGGAAGGTCTTTCAATATTTCTGTTGGCAAACCTTGATGTATTTGCATGGAGCCATTCTGATATGGTGGGGATTGATCCAGAAATAATGTGCCACTGATTGAATATCGACCCCAAGCATAAAGGGGTTCAACAAAAAACGAAGGGTCGTAAGCGGAGAGAGAGTTATAGCCCTAGCAGAGGAAGTAGAAAGGCTCCTAGACGTCGGACTAATTCGAGAATCCTTCTACCCAGGATGGCTAGCAAACCCGGTACTGGTAAAAAAGCCCAACGGCAAATGGAGAACGTGCGTGGACTTCACCGACCTAAATAAAGCATGCCCGAAAGATAGTTTTCCCCTACCAAGAATTGATCAGTTGGTCGATGCCATGGCAGGACATGCCTTGCTCAGTTTCATGGATGCATACTCCGGGTATAACCAGATCCTTATGTATGAGCCTGGCCAGGAGCACACCTCTTTCATCACTGATAGAGGGCTCTACTGCTATATCGGAATGCCGTTTGGTCTGATCAACGCCGGTGCCACTTACCAAAGGTTGGTAAATAAAATGTTCAAGAAGCAGATTGGGAAGACTATGGAAGTGTATGTGGATGACATGCTCGTGAAGTCGAAAAGGGCGGAAGATCACGTCGCCGACTTAACTGAAATGTTCCATATCCTGAGAAAATATAGGATGAAACTAAACCCGCAGAAGTGCGTGTTCGGCGTAGAGTCGGGAAAATTCTTGGGATTCATGGTCAACCACCGGGGGATTGAGGCTAACCCGGTAAAAATAAAAGCTCTGCTAGACATGAAATCTCCCACCAGCGTCAAACAGGTATAGAGTCTAACAGGAAGGATCACGGCCCTAAATCGATTTGTGTCGAAGTCGTCGGATAGGTGCAAAGAATTCTTCAAAGCAATCAAAGGGAGAGGGAAGGAATTTCTGTGGACCCCTGACTGTGAAGAAGCTTTTCTGAAAATCAAAGAACAGCTGGGAAATCCCCCGATGTTGGTCAAGCCAGAAAACGGAGAAACATTAATTCTGTACTTGGCGGTGTCTGAATATTCTGTCAGTGCCGTCTTGGTAAAGGAAGAAGCAAGCCACCAGTGGCCTGTATACTATGTAAGCAAAAGGTTGTTGGAGCGGAAACCAGGTATACCAACATGGAAAAACTAGTGTACGCTCTTATTCTTGCGGCACGAAAGCTAAGACCGTATTTTCAGGCTCACCGAATAGAAGTTCGCACCGCTTATCCGCTCCGGCATATTTTACATAAACCCGAATCGTCAGGGAGAATGTTAAAATGGGTCGTAGAGCTAGGGCAATTCGATTTGGAATATTGTCCTCGCACGGCAATCAAAGGACATGCGCTGGCCGATTTCGTACTTGAGTTCGATGAAGAAGTTGATGATAAGGTCATAGTGCTGGCAGAACCAACCTCGCAAGAAAGTCATCAGGACGAAAAGAAGCAGGAACTCCCCCATCCTTGGTGGACATTACATGTGGACGGGGCCGTAAACAACAACGGGTCAGGTGCCGGGATAGTCTTGATCACTCCGGAGGGGCACCGCTTGATGAGTGCTATCCATTTCAAGTTTTATGCTACCAACAATGATGCTGAGTATGAAGCCTTGATCAACGGTCTGAAATTAGCTCTGGAGGTAGGGGCCGTGAATTTGATAGTTCGGAGTGACTCCGAATTAGTTGTGAACCAGGTCAACGGAGGATTCCAAGCCCGGGGACCGCGGACAGAGCTATATATGAGATGTGCAAAATGCCTACTGGGAAAATTTTCAAGTGCCAGACTAGAAAGTGTTCCGCGAGAAGAGAATAGTAATGCGGATGCTTTGGCCAAGATGGGTTCACAGATGGAGAACGTTCAACTTGGACAAATCCCTTTGGGAATCCAGGAAATTCCAAGTATCCCGGAGGTGGAGGTGTTTCAAATGCAAGAAATCCCACAAAAAAACTGGATGACCCCCATCCATAACTATATTCAGACAGGGGATGTACCAGAGGATAAACTACAGGCTCGACGCCTTCAGTACCAAGCTGCAAAGTATGTCGAATATGACGGGGTATTATACAAGAGAGGGTTTAACCAGCCACTGTTACGTTGTGTGGATAGGGAAGAAGGAAATTATATTCTCAGAGAGGTGCATGAAGGGATTTGTGGCAATCACTCGGGAGGTGGTTCTTTGGCATTAAAAGTGCTCAGACAAGGGTACTACTGGCCGACTATGAGGGAAGATGCTTTCAATTTTGTCCGGGCTTGTGATCGTTGCCAACGGTTCGCCAACTATTCCAACGTCTCGACATCCACCATTACCTCATTGACAAGTCCCTGGCCTTTTTCCATGTGGGGGATTGATCTCATTGGAGAGTTACCCAAGGCAAAGGGGGGTGTGAAATACGCCGTGATGGCTGTGGACTACTTCACCAAATGGGCAGAGGCTATGCCACTAGCCACGATCACGGCAAAGAAGATAAGGGATTTCGTGTTCAATTCCATAGTATGCAGGTTTGGTATTCCCTACAAGCTCATTTCAGACAATGGAAAACAATTTGATAGTAAAGAATTAAGGAAGCTCTGTGAAGACTTAAAAATTAAAAAAGACTTCGCCGCGGTTTATCATCCGCAAAGTAATGTCCAGACAGAAGCCATAAACAAAATCATAAAACATACCTTGAAGGCAAAGTTAGAAGAGAAGAAAGGAGATTGGCCAGAAGAAATGCCTATGGTCCTTTGGTCCTACAACACGACACCTAGGTCGACCACAGGTGAAACCCCTTTACTGCTGACCTACGGGTATGAGGCAATGGTTCCCGTGGAGGTAGGAGCAAGATCTCTATGGAGAGATGCGTTCGTCGAGGAAGATGCGGAAGTTAACCAGAGGCTCCACCTGGATCTATTAGATGAAGCTCGGGCAAACGCTCAATTGAAACTCGCTGCGTACCAACAGAGGGTCGCAAGGTATTTTAATAAAAAAGTAAAATCTGTACCGTTAAAGGTTGGAGATCTCGTGTTACGAAAGGTTATGCCTAACACTAAGATAGCTCAGCACGGGGTGCTTGGAGCTAATTGGGAAGGACCATACAAAGTTAAAGCTATACTCTGGAAAGGGACTTACCGCTTGGAAGATCTGGATGGTAAACTTATTCCTCGAGCATGGAATACAGAATATTTGCGGAAATATTATCAGTAGGGTGTGGCCGTGTCCCCCTTATTTTCTTGTTTTGATTCTTATGTAATAGGCTAGTAGCAAATAAATTCCTCCTAGCCTAGGGGGGTAGTACATGTGACTGCGAACCTTGGAACTAGCAGAAGGAAGAAAATTTTTCAAATAATTTCCCCATAGAGCATAGTAGCCATGGGACTGGTGTAATTTACACACTAGAGCGCGTTATCAATAAAAGAGAAAAGTTACTTCAAAAAAATTACTATATTTGCTTGACATGAAAACTCACACCTGAAAAATATCAATGGCGTGCCCTATGTAGAGGCGCGCCCTATCTGATAGCTCCTGCTTTATAATCAAGACAGACATAGTAGACAAGGATGAAGAAAATTAATGCACATGGCCAGCAAAATAAGACTAAGGCAAAAACTCCCCGAAATAAGGCGCGCCTTTGGACTAATAAGTCAATTAAAATATTGTAAAGGTACTAATGGAAAGAAAAAAGTACATATTATCTGCAAATGACAAAGAGATCACACAAAAATTAATTACACTAAAAATATGTTAAAGGGCGCGCCATATAGTAACATACTCCATGGAAACATATGATTGCCAAGAGAAAAATCAAAGTGCCTTAACAAATTTTTGAGTAAAGGTGAAATTAACGACGAGTCATACATGCAAGAATAAAAGAGTAGCAGAAAAATAAGTCATACAACTTTGCACAGCATCAAAAGAGGGCTGGCTCCTCATAAGTATTTGAAATTTAAAGATGTAAATAATCAAGGCGCGTCCTGAGACTGGTCTGTTGGAGGAATGGTTTGAAGAGGAACATTGGGATCAACTTCAGGCGCGCCCTTGGAGGCTTCTTCTTGTGGCGCGCCCTCACTTTCTTCCTCCTCCAGCCCAAGTTCTATCCTCCTTGCCTTGATTTCAGCAGCATGCTCTTTTTTGAATTCCACCATCTCAGCAACAGTCTCATCCGCAAACTTCTCAAAGGAGTAGTCAGGATCATTGACCACAAAGCCCACTCTGTAGAAGTGAAAACCATTGACAAATGCCTCATCAGATATTTCCCTCTTTTCATCAGGCCAGCCTAGTTTCTGCTGCTCCTCCAGATATTCAGTCCTCAAGTTGGCTGCACCCAGCTCACTGTGGAGAGAGGTGGCCTTTTTGTTGGCAATCTCTAGCTGGGAAGTAAGATTGGCCACCTCATCCTTGAGAAAAGAGATCTCATAATCCTTAGCTTTAATGTCTTTGGCATGCAGAAAGTCTTTGTCTTTGAGGGTGTTCCTCAGAATGTTGTTGTCACCTTGAAGCCTCTCTAGGCGCGCCCCCTCTTCCAGTAGCTTATCCACCACTCGAGTAGAATGGATGAACAATTGGCAAGATGCCTTTATAGAAGCACGAGCAGCATCCCCCAAGTCCATGGCCTGCCACTGCTCCACTTCCCCATCCGAAACATAAAGAGAACCCATGGGGCCGAGAGCATTCAAGGCGACAGAAGAGCCAGAGGGCGCGTCCTCTGCTCTATGCCTCTTAGGCGCGCCCTGCTTTTCTGTAAGGTCAATGATGGGCCTCTTTGGAGCATGTGCTGTTTGAGGGATGGAGGCAGAAGTTAGAACAGATGCCTGTGCAGCAGGAGCATCCTTCTTCGGTTTGGGCCTAAGCTTATGACCAGGGCGCGCCCCAAAAGACTTGGGGATTCTTGGAGGAGCCATTTATGCACAAGACATAAAGACATATTAGTTAAACATGATAGTTAAATATGTTGAACGATGCAATAAATAAAAGCAATTGATAAGGACAACATTGATAAACATGAGTAAAATGTTATGCCTAAAGTAAAAGGACGCGCCCTAAATACACGAAAAAGATTAAATGAACGAAAGTTTTCTATCCAGTATGGCAATGAAGAGTTAACAAAAAAGAAGTAGGACGCGCCAATAGTGAAAAGGCGCGCCTTTAGATTCTACAGTGATTGAACCTGAAGGATCTTGGCCTTGTAGGGAGCCATCCTCTGTTTCTTCTTCTTCTTCTTCAGCTTCTTCTTCATTGTCTAAGTCAATAACACGAGAAACAGGAGCACCCTTCCTAAATTTTAAATATTTGCACTTCACTCCTACTTGGTCAGAAAGAATTCCTACTCGCAACAAGTTGGTTCGAGTGACTAAGGTTTTTAAGTTCCACCTGTCAGAAGCCACTCTAAGGAGGGCTTCAGCTCGTTTTTTGGGCTCGCCTTTAAGGGGTTTTGAAGCTGGTCTGTCTGAAAAAGTATGAGGATGAGAAAAGAAAGAAAAAATATAAAAATAACGCAAAAAAAAAATAAAAGGGCGCGCCCTTACTTGGTGACCTGTTGAATCTTATCCTTATTCTGGGAACGTCATACAGGTAAAAGAAGTTTTCCTTCCAACCTTTCTCATGGCTAAGCTTGCCAGAGGAAAAACCCTTCTTGTTGTGCTGCTTGTCCACCACCAGATAGTAGTACCCATGGTCAGATTTCCTTAGATTGAAAAAATAAGCAACTTCTGCCATTGACGGTTGAGGAAAACCCAAGTCCGTATAGAGGATAAACAGAGCCAGGATAAACTTGTAGCTATTGGGAGAAAGTTGAAGTGGAGCCACATCATACAGTTCTATCACTTCCCTAAGGTAGGGATGTAAGGGCGCGCCTATACCAAAGATACTAGCTTGGGGTTGGTCACCATTCGGGGGATTTTAAAGTTGCTTCCATAATTAAAGATATGGGGCCGCATCATGCTTAAAGGGCGCGCCCATATGCCTTCCATATCGTAAAACTCCATGAGCCATCCTAGTTGCTCATCTGAACAGGCTGAAGACAGGCCCACACAGAAAAGCTTCCCATGCTCCTTCCTAAAACGCTTCTTTACAGCTTCAGTACATGGTTCAAATTCATCCCAGTCAAAATCTAATTCACTATCAGAAACTTTCCAGTGGTGGAAAGGGTTTGGAGAAGGTTCAGGAGAGGTGGAAAATTGGAAGGAGTCTTCATCAAAGAAATTTTCTTCATCACGAAGAGGGGATGAACTTGCTTCAGGTGCGCCCTCAGGAACAGGGGACGTAGGCGTGCCCTCTGTGTGTTGGGGAGATGGACTTGGGGATATTGTCCTGTAGGATACTTTAGAGGGTCCTGCACCTACGTTGACGCCCCTCTCAATACCCCTATATCTATCAGCATTCAAACTTTCGAACCAATCATCATCATCCAGTTCTGTCCTATCTGGGATTGGGGATCTATCCTTTTGGACCAGCTTCTGCTTGCCTTGCCTACGATATAAAAGAATATTGTCCGTGGATGAATTATCTGAGGAATCTGCCATCAAGGTACCCTCTTTGGAATCCTGAAGAAGGCGCGCCACCCCGTTCAGAAATTCGGGAGTATGGTGGGCGTTTGGAGGTCGAGGATCGAAGTAAGTATTTGGGGGAGAATAAATCCCCAAGTTGATGAGAAAATTCTTGAAAGGGTGAAAAGGGGAGGACGCGCCCTCGTCTTCCAGCTATCAAGAAAACCAAAAGAAATGTTGAGGGCGCGCCCCATGCGAAAGAATGCAATACGAAAGTATAAATAAGGCAAAGAAGATAAGGGGAGGTGTAGGAGAAGAATATTTCCTAGAATCTATGTCAACTCCCTTCTAAAACAAGCCCTCTCATGAGAAGGCGCGCCATAAAGAAAATCATAGTTTATTCATAAGGATGGGTTTTACTATAAACAGGCGCGTCGTATTATGGTCGTTTACAGATTATAAGCTAAAGATAAGGTGCGTCCTAAGTTGCTGGCGGATTTTAAAGGCACAGATGGTCATAAGTGATGGTCTTTAAGGCATAAGAGTACTAACGATTAGAATTCTCAAAAACATCAGTTTAACGGTTAAACTCAATAATTTTGGATCTAAGTCAGTAAAAATTTGAAATTATATATACATACACAAATACATACACCATTTTATGTATATCTTCAAGAACATTTAAAGAAGTTGAAGAGACAATGTGTCATTATGTGTGATTTATGCGACGAAATTCAGAGAAGAAAGGAGATTTACATACCTTTTCGAATGGGGAAGAAGTTGACTGGAAGAGATTGAGAGTGTGATAACATGGAAGGCTGGTTCTGAGCAAAAGTCCGTCGCCGGAGTCAAAGCTTTTGGTGAGGAAAGAGAAAATAAAAAGGAAGGGGAGAGTAAAAGTGAAAATGAAAATAACTGATGGTGACTTGTATTTATAGGTAAAAGGGACAGCTGTCGAATCTGTCGTGTCAATCACGATTCTCGAAGAGTAAGGAAGACCGTTTCGAATTATTTCAAATTTTAGGACGCGCCCTCTTGAAGGCGCGCCTTATTAGATTAACATCAACCTAGAATGCATGAAAAGTAAGAACATTGAATATATAAAAAGCCCACTACTTTTCGGGCGCGCCTAGTAAAGTAAGTGCTGGAAAATATGTTTATACAGATTTTTATAAGGATGAGGAGAAAAATTTCAATCCCATTTTCAATAGCATATGGAATTTGGGGGGTAGTTGTTATGCCCAAAAATTGGTATAAACAATATTCATATTTAGATTAATAAAATAAGTAGAATCAAAGGAGAAGCGCCTGAAATCTAGGAAAAAGATGAGATTGACTTTCCATAATAGAAGGCGCGCTCAAAGATTGCACCCCGTTGACTGAGCAGCTGATTAACGGTTGTGATTATCATGTATTAGAGGCGCACCCTCAAACAGGTGGAGGAGGCACGCCCAGTTATCAAGAAGGAGGAGAGAAATTTTGTAATTGAAACCTGTACTGTATTGAGCCTTAGGGCGCGCCTTGGGCAATTAAAGCTCCTTGGACGGATTGTTTGGGCATAATTATTTTGACAGACTTGCTTGTTGGCTTGGAATTGGAGCGAGCCCTAACGATGAATAGTTTAGGACGCGCCCTATGGTGTAGAATGATATAAGAAGAGACCAAAGGCTGGTGACACAGGGCGGCGCCAACATACAGAAATGTCAGGGCGCGCCCTCAACTACTGCTTGACATATAAATGCAACTTTTATATGCTGCTTTGATGGATTCTCTGGAAGACTCAAGAAAGATGGAGAATGTTATTACTAACCTATTTGATGCAGGTACTCTGTTGAAGAACTCCTTCTTGTAGCATATCTACAGGAAAGGCGGTGTCCGTGGTCAGAGACCTCCAGCGGTATGCCTGGACTGAAGGCCTCCTCCTGTAGTCAATGGGTGTCCTCATTGGGGATGTGGGGTGAAATCTGGTGTGTGCTTTGGGACCTCTATCTCTGTAGTCAACGGGTGTCCTCGTTGGGAGACTTTGGAGTATCCTGCACTTTGCACCCAAGAGCTTGGGATCACTTGTCCTGCAATCTGGTAGGGGCTCCTTATCGGGGGACAAGGATGCGTCCAACATTTGGGGTGAACCACGGCTATACCTGCATCCACGGACTAGAAAAACAGCTGGTAGCGGAGGGTTATCCTTGGCCAGGGAGATGCTTCATCCGTGAAGTCTCGAAGCCACGGACGAGCCTTGGGCCTTTGTGGTTGGGCCTCATCGGCGGACATTCCTAAAGCTAGTAGAAGACGGTTTCCAGTGGGTTTCCTACTGGGACTCGGGATAAGAAATCTAAGTCCATTAGGTTTCTTGTTACCCAAGAACTACGTGGGCTTGATCCCCTATAAATAGGGGTACGTAGGCACATGGTAAAGGGTCAGAAGCGAGAGCGCAAAGGAGCCACCACTAATCCTAAGCAATCTCAGCCCCCAATAATCATCACCACCAAACACTGTTCAACTTTTCCGACGAATACTGTTCATCGGATTTATCGGTTACTGTTCACATTTCCGGTGAAGAGCTGCCATCACAGATCTTGTTTCCGGCTGCTAACCTCAAGTTTTGTTGTTCCCAAATTCCTCCGTCAACATATTTAATTTGCCATTTTTTAAAATAGATGATACGTATTCTCATGATGTGTATCATTTGCTATTTTGCTAATACGCATCTTTCAAATCCCTATCAGGGGCTAATACGCAAATTGAAATGCGTATCGGGGCATATACAGAAGACAAAACTACTACGCATCACCCTAATATAACATATCATTTAACGTTTTTAGCTAGTATTTTGAGAATATTTTTTTGGATCGGGTAGGCATTGCCTGAAAATTGAGGATGAGGTATTTTGTTATTAAGCCCTAAAGCAAAATTAATATCAGACTAAATATAATTTGTATATTATTTATTTGAACTAAAATTTAACTTTTAATAAAATATAATTATCTTTTATAAATAACATTGTAATATCAATAAAATTAAATCGTTCAATTAATAATATTATTTTTTATAAATATCTGTTATAAAAATTTTTTGAATATATATTTATCATCAAATCATTTTATATAAAAATTATAAATGAATAAATTTAGATAAAAAGTTATATAATATAATAAACATGGTACAGTGCACGGGTTGAAAGCTATTACTATTATACTAAACGAAATATTAAACATTTAGTAATTGATCGATATTTACCGAAATTTCTTAAATACCCTAATTAAATTTATATATAACAAACAAATATTTAATAAGCGGAGCAATGCCTAAAATTTGCACTGCACTAAAGGGCAAAGGCCACGAGAGTTTCAGGCACATAATCCGGGAATATACAAATTATATTAAAATAATTTTGAATTTAATTAGTTAAGATTTGGTCAGTGTAAAATTAGACTAAATTAGTGTAATTTGAATTTGAATTAAAGTAAGTGTCTTGGCTGAGTAAAATTAGACTAAATTTTAAAAAAAATATTTCGTATACTATTAACATAAGTTAAGATTTATTTTTTAATTAAAATATAATTATTTTTTTACAAACATACATATAACTATTAATATGACTAATTTTAATTTTAATTTTCAAAACTAATATACTAATTATTAAAAATTTTAAATAAAAAAATTTCATTTCTTAATTTTTTTACTTTAAATTAACCTCAAAAAAATACATAATATTAATAAAAGTCCGTGAATCTCACGAGTTTTAAACTAGTAATATTAAAATATTAAAATATTAAATCATATATCTAACCGTACATATATAAATATGTAATAAAAACAATTCAAAATCAAGCAGCAAGAATTTGTTTACCCAGAGAAAAAATTAATCCAATTCAATTCAAAATCAAATAGTAAATTCTGGACTTTTTTTTCTTCGAGACCAATTAAGTTTCGAACTCCGATAATGTTTGGGATTAGGAAAGTTTATAGCCATTCGGCCTATCCCTGTGGCCTATATATATAAAAAAAACAACTATTAAGTTTAAGTCTCTCTGTCCTCTCTCTCCGGGTCTCTCTAGTCTCTCTCCGGGCCTCTCTCTCTAACTCTCTCAATCTCTCTCTCTCTCAATCTCTCCCTCTCTCTCTCAATCTCTCTAACTCTCTATAATCTCTCTAACTCTCTCTGTTGGTTATAGGCCCAATAAGACCCATTGAACGAAGGCCCATTAAGCGGTTATGCTACTGGGCCGAAGGACCTCCGGGCCCGCGTAACGTAGGCCCATGGAAGCTCAGGCCGAAACCCAATACTCGCGGACCGTTGGACAGAACAAGGGACATAACGCCCCCTTTTCCCTCCCTCCTTAATGATTAGTAACGGATCAGCATTCACTGCAGGATCGGGTATAAAAACCCTTGTGAAGTAAGACAAAATACACACACTCTCAACACTCTACTTCTCTTGTATTACTACCCTAATTTTACAGCCATATTCTGATTCTCACACCGGAGGTGAATCGGGGGTCCAAACCCTCGCATTCTCTTCACTTTCAGGTACGGCCGAAGCCATCTTCAATCCAGCCGAAACATGTTCACACGACCGAAAGGATCTGGGCGTAACATTTGGCGCCGTCTGTGGGAAATACGAGAGTTACAAGTTGGGGAGACTATGACAGAAATTCATGAGCATTCACCGCCACCTGGTTTCACCGAAAAGGGACAACCATCCTCCCTAGTTGACGAGGATGGGGTTATCACGCTAACCCCTGAAGAAGAGGCCTTACTCCAAAAGATTCGGGCGGAAAAGGCCGCGGAGAAGGGTAAGACCAAAGTTGATCAGATTGACAAAGAAGCGGAAGCGCGAGCCAAGAAAAGAGAAGCTGATGCGCTCCGGCTGAAAGCCCTGCAACTGTAGAGGGAGGAAATTGAACTGCAAGAACAAGCCTTGAGAGAAGCAATGCGGGCCAAAGAAACCGGCGGAGCACATAAAGATAGAAGGGAACGTAGGGCATATGACGAAGAAGATGGGTTTGACTCTGATTCGCATCCCCGAAGGAAGAGGGCTAAGCAACCCTACTCTTCCGATTCAGATGAAGAGCCCGATGGATCCCGCCTCAGGCTCAATCGCTTGGAGAAGGCCCTCTTCGGTGATAGGAGGCCCGATCGAGAACTTGTTGTAACACAAGAGATTGAACTGTACCGACCCCCTCCTGGCGAAGAGAGACAATTCCCCAAGATGAGCGAGTTCAATGGGAAAGGGGACCCCGAGGACCACTGTGAAAAGTATGAACTCCTGATGGTTGGTATGGGCCACAACGATATCATGCTGTGCAAAATGTTCAAGACTTATCTCAAAGGGTCTGCCTCGATGTGGTACAAATCCCTGAAGCCTCGATCCATCGGGTCTTACGAGCAGTTAAAGAGGAAATTTTTAAAGTACTACTCGCACCTGTGCCGAAAGGCGAAGGATACCGAAGCCTTGGTCCATTGTCGACAGGGGGCGAATAAAGAGCTGGAGGATTATCTCGCTAGGTTCAAGGAAGAAGCGGGGATGGTCACCAATCTGGACAAAATCAAAGTAATGGGCTTCCTAACGGCGGGGCTAGACCCCTATAAAGGTAAAAAGCTTCGTTCATCTCTTTACGATTTTCCCCCAAAATCCCTAAATGATATATATGTGAGAGGCGAGAATATTCGCCGCAAGATGGAAAATATTGGGGGATATAAAGACACAAGAAGGGACGACCGATCAAAGCGAGCCGACAGATATGAGGGCTCAAGATCAGGATCTGACCGGAGGGATAGCAGAAAGGAAGGAAGGAAGGAATCAGATCGTGGGGCCGAACGACATCGAGATAGAGATTCGGCCGTGTTCACTCCTTTGAATGCGCCGATCTCTAAGATTCTCCATGAGATAAAGGGCAAGCCAGGATTTGTTCGCCCCGCCAAGATGAAGGTCCCGAATCACAAGAAAAACCCCGATAAGTACCTTGACTATCACAGGGACAAGGGGCATAACACAGATGAATGCTATGCATGATCAAAGACGGCGAGCTTAATCAGTTCGTCCGAGATCTGAGAGATAGATTGGGGTCGAAGGAGAACCCAGAGGAGGAAGTAGAGGCCGATGAGCCAGAACGAAGGGACAGGATAAGGGGCAAAGTAAAAACTATATCTGGGGGAAGCATCCTGGATAAGGATAGCAAGACAGCAAAGAAGAAGTATGCCCGACAGGTGTACAATCTGTATCAATTCGGACAGGCAAAGCCCCACACGCCTATGACCTTCAGCACTGAAGACTATGAGGATGTCATTCGCCCGCACGAGGACCCTCTGATCATCAACCCTATCATCGGGCAAAACAAAATATGAAAGTGATGGTGGGTACCGGCATCTCAGCCAATATATTATTCCACAAAACCTACTGTAAGATGAACTTGGCGGGAGAGCAACTAGAGCCCTGCAACGAGGCTCCCCTCTATGCCATCGGAGGACATCCTATTCAGTTTGAAGGAACGATTACCCTTCCGGTCCTCCTGGGCAAGTTACCATATACCGCCGAGAAGCTGGTGAAGTTCTATGTGGTTCGGATAGAAAGCCCATACAATGCGATATTTGGCAGGCCCTTCTTATCAACTTTTGAAGCAGTGGAATCTATACCTCACCTCAAACTCAAGTTCCCAACTGAAAAAGGGGTAGGAGAAATGAGGGGCGATCAGAAAACCGTCCGAATCATAATGCTTGAAGACCTTGAGAAGGATCAAGAATATGAAGGACCGGATGGAACCGGAAAGAGGAAGCGGGCAGAATCCGAACCCAGCGAAAGTCGGGAAATATTGAACATTGAGTTGTAATAATTTGGGGCCAATCTCTCGAGTCCTATTGCTGAACCCGCAGCAGAGACTAAAGAAGTGGAATTGTACGCGGGCCATTCGGGAAAGATGGTCCGGATAGGCAAAAACATGGGGCCAGATCTGAAGGCGAAGGTAATAGCTGCCATTCGGCAATACCATGATGTGTTCGCCTGGGAGCCCGAAGATATGCCCGGAGTGGATCCCAAGACGGCAACGCACTGCTTGAATGTGCAGCCGAAGGCCAAGCCGGTAAAGCAAAAGAAGAGGACATTTGCAGTCGAACGACAGAAGGTAATAGAAGCCGAGGTGGAAAAACTTTTAGAGGCCAAATTTATCGAGGAGATCGAGTATCCTGACTGGCTAGCCAATGTAGTGGTCGTGAAGAAGTCGAATGGGAAATGGAGGATGTGCGTGGATTACACTGACCTCAACAAAGCATGTCCGAAGGATCACTACCCATTGCCTAACATCGAACAACTAATAGACACAACGGCAGGATATGAGGTACTTAGTTTTTTGGACGCTTTTTCTGGTTATCATCAAATTGCTATGAATGATAGGGATGTGCCCAAGACAGCGTTCATAACTCCGAAGGGGACTTATGCTTATATTAAAATGCCCTTCAGACTGAAGAACGCTGGAGCCACATTCCAACGAATAATGAACAAAGTCTTTAAAGAGCAGATTGGGAGGAACATGGAAGCATACGTGAATGATATGATAGTAAAGTCACTGTTCCAAGATCATGCCGAAGACTTAAAGGAATGCTTCGAAACTCTCCGAAAGAATAACATGAGGATCAATCCGAACAAATGTACCTTCGGAGTCTCTAGTGGAAAGTGTCTCGGGTACATGGTCAGCGCCCGGGGAATAGAGGCGAACCCGGAGAAGATCGAAGCGGTTATCAATATGGAACCTCCCAAATGCATTAGAGATATACAGAAATTGACGGGCCGGCTCACCGCCATTCAGCGTTTCATTTTCCGGTCAGCCGAAAAAGCACTTCCCTTCTTCGCCGTGCTCAAAGGGTCAAAGAATTTTGAGTGGGGGCCCAATACCAAAAGGCGTTCGATAAAGTAAAAGAATATTTAACAAAGGCACCACTCTTGATGAGGCCCGATCCGAAGGAAACTATTCAGCTTTATCTAGCTGTGTCCGACAGAACTCTGGGGGCCGTCCTCGTGAAAAATTATGAAGGTAATCAACATCCTGTATTTTACGTGTCCGATGGCCTCAAAGACGCAGAGACAAGGTACCCCAACGCCGAAAAATTCGCATATGGGTTGGTTATGGCCTCCCGAAAATTGCGACATTATTTCCAGGGACGGACGGTTCAAGTTGTCACCAGCCAACCTTTGAAGAAAATTTTGACTAGGGTCGAAGCCTCTAGGAGAGTCGTAGCATGGTCCATCGAACTCGGGGAATTTGATCTCGAATACGTTCCCCGAACGGCAATTAAGGCCCAGGCTTTGGCCGACTTCGTGGTTGAGTGCACATTCTCGGGTCCGAAGGATCTCTCGCCTGACGAACAACTAATCCGGATCCCAGGAAAATGGAAGATCTTTGTAGATGGATCGGTAGCCGGGAAAAAGTGTGGGGCCGGCTTAATCCTATCTAGCCCCGAAGGATTTGAAATATGTCAAGCCATAAGGTTCGATTTCCCCTTGACAAATAATGAGGCCGAATATGAGGCCCTCCTCGCAGGAATGAAGCTTGCCCGAAGCCTCGAGGCGAAGCACCTAAGGGCCTTCAGCGACTCCATGTTGGTTGTGAAACATTTCACAGGGGAGTATGAACAAAGGGATCCCCGAACGAAAACCTATGCTGCCAAGGTACGTGATGCTTCTTTATCATTTGAAACCTTTGAATTAAGTCAAATTGGCAGAGAGAACAATTCTAGGGCAGATGCCCTTTCCAGGCTAGCTTCGGCCGAGACACAGAACTTAACTGGTTCTATTTACCTCACTGAAGCCAAGATGCCTTCGATCGAGAAGAAAGAGTACCTAGAGATTCACCAGGGAAGCGACTGGATGACCCCGCTCAGGAACTTTTTGGAGAAAGGCATTCTGCCACCCGGCCGGAAAGATGCCCTGAAAGTTAAATACAGAGCATCAAACTACACTATAATCAATGAGCGGATGTATCGCCGATCAGTCAGTCAACCCCTTCTGCGTTGTTTGAACAACGAAGAACAGCAACAGGCTTTGGAGGCAGTACACGAAGGAATTTGCGGCGAGCACCTGGCTGGTCGGTCCCTCGCCTTTAAAATCCTCCGGCAGGGATTCTTCTGGCCCACCTTGAAGGCAGACGCCATCGACTATGCAAAGAGATGCGTGCAATGCCAACTGTTCTCCACTGTCCCGAAGCAACCTCCAGAAGAAATGACCTCTGTACTAAGCCCAATTCCATTCGCCGTATGGACCGTGGATATAGTCGGCATACTGCCCACTAGTACGAAGCAAGCGAAATACTGCATAATCGCCATCGACTACATGACCAAATGGATCGAGGCCCGCCCTCTGTCGTCCATAACCGAAGAAGCCGCTAAAAAGTTCTTCTTGGAGCAGGTCATTCTCCGGTTTGGCATTCCGAAAACCTGCATCTCAGATAATGGAACTCAATTCATTGGAAACAAATTCCGTAAGTTTATGCACCACTTCGGAATTCAACAGAAATTTAGCTCAGTCGCCCACCCACAAGGAAATGGGGCGATCGAGGCTGCGAACAAAGTGATATTCCGTGAAATCAAGAAGAGGCTGGGCGAGGCAAAAGGAAGATGGGTGGAAGAATTCCCTTGGATCTTATAGGCCTACCGAACCACCCCCCGGACATCGACCGGAGAAACTCCTTTTAGAATGGCTTATGGGACTGAGGCCTTAGTTTTTGTCGAAATGGGCTTGGAATCATACCGAACCGAGACCTACAATGTGGAAACTAATAGCTTCGGGTTGAAGGCGAACGTAGACTTGCTGGAGGAAGAAAGAGAAGCCGCCCATCAAAGGAACATGAGGTATTTACTGCAAGCGGCACAACACTCTGACTCCAATGTGAAGAAAAAGGCCTTCGGAGTAGGAGACCTAGTATTAAGGGAGTTGGCCGCATCTATGCCGGCCAAGCAAGGAAAGCTCCAGCCGAACTAGGAAGGGCCTTACAAAGTGACCGAAGTCGTTCGCCCCGGAACCTATAAGCTCGAAACACTGACAGGCGAATCAATTAAAAATACTTGGCATGCCAGTCGCCTTCGAAAATTTTATCAGTAAGAAATTTCTTAAAAGCTTGTATTTCAATTATATGTGAAAAATGTAAGCAATCTGATTAAATAAAGATGCATTTCCTGTCAAAATTTCTTTATTTATACGTGTTGCGGCCGAACGAGTATTATCTGAGGACGATCCCGAAGAAGATAAACCCTTCGGCCGCCGCCATTGTCTAATTTGTTAATTTAAAAGACATAAGGGGAAATCACCCAAAAATCGAACATCACTACGCTATTATGACAACTTGAAACTGGTAAACACGAATTAAGGGCCTTAAGGGGCAATCCTAGAATAACGCCCTATCATTCGTCTTAACTTAATTATTTATTATTAATGAGGCCCAAGGAACCCATGTCACGGGGCGATCAAAGGAAGAACATGGTCCTTCGGCCTCGATAATGAAAAACAATTAATCCAACCAGGTTTAGGGGCGATCCCGAAGATGATCGCTGATCTAGGGGCGATCACTAAAAGATCAGCACCCATTAAAAAGGATTAACCGCCGAAATCACCTTCGGCCTTTAACCCTTGGGGCCGTAGGCGGTAAGAACACTCCGATAAAATCGTTGAGGCGAATAAAGCCGAAGATACGATTCCTTTTATATACGATTCATTTTATTATCAAAATTGTTAAGGCAGATAAAGCCGAAGATACAATTCAATAATTTCGTTAAGGCAAATGAATAAGCCGAAGATATGATTCATATTATTCAAATTATTAAAATTGTTGAGGCGAATGAAGCCAGAGATACGATTCATTTTATTATCAAAATTGTTGAGGCAGATAAAGCCGAAGATACAATTCAATAATTTCGTTAAGGCAAATGAATAAGCCGAAGATACGATTCATATTATTCAAATTATTAAAATTGTTTAGGCGAATGAAGCCAAAGATACAATTCATTTTTTAAGATTGTTAAGGCAAACAAAGCCAAAGATACAATTCATTTCATCCGTAATGCCGAAAATACGATTCGTTTTTAAGGCGAACAATTAAATGCAGTCGGACAATGCTGATGAAAAACAAAAGATGCATTAAAATATAAAACCCCGAAGGCTAGTTAAATTACAAAGAGTACCAACCACGAGTACCAATTACAAAGTACAGATTACAAAAATAGAAATACAGGAAGACGAACGAAGAATATCGCTGCAAGAGTTGGGTATGACCATGGAAACACCAATGGCAAACTTCACAACAAGATCTTCTTCCGTCATGTCAAGCACCTCAGTGCTGAAGGTTCAGGCTTGGGGGTCTTCATCCGAGAGCTCTTCGTCTTCGCCGGAGGAGACATGAGGGACTTCGACTGCTGGACGTCCGATAGGATCCTCCAGGCTGTCGTCCAGCAACTGCTTATAGTCCCAGTTCAGGCCATGGGCCTTCTCCAGGACATAATCAGCGCCGAACTGGAAACAGCGCTCCTCAGTCCGGTCCAGCTGCTTCTGCTTCTTTCGAAGCTCCTTTCGGGACCTCTTCAGCTGGAAGTTCCGATGGGAGATCCTCCGGTTCGCCCTCTCCAGCTCGGTCTCCAGCCGAGATCTATCCTTCTTCAGCTCAGCGGCTTCGACCTCGTTCTGAACTTTCACCCGTACAAGTTCCTCCTCGGCCGCCGTAGCCCTCCTCTCCAACACCTTCACCTCGGCCATGCGAGTCTCCATATCCTTAACCTTATCCTCCACGGTTGCGGCCCAAGGGGCAGCTTGTAAAAGGACGACAAAAACATTACTAAAGGATTCCGAAAGGAAAAAGATGGAAGAAAAATAGAAAGATTAAAAACATACCAAGGACAGGAAGGACAGAAGCTCCGTGCAGGCTTCGGTAGCAGACGCCGAAGCAAAGGTCGGAAGGTCTACCTGGAGCTGAAGGCCATGGCGGAGATCCGAAGCCACCTCCTTCGTGGATTGCCGGGCTGGGTACACAGTGTGGTCGGACGTGAGCACGCCCCACCCCGGGAGATAAGAGCACACAATCCCCTCCTTGCTCCGGGTCCTCTTGGAAGGGTTCCCCTCTCCCATGTACTCCAGATCGTCCCCCTCCTCGGCCTCAGAAGCCACTCGAGATTGACGGGGCGACGAAGGCTTCTCGGTCTGGGCCCTTTCGCCTGTACCCTCCGAGGGATCGGGCGTAGCCCCTTTATCGGCAGCTTTCTTCGCCGCCTCTTCGGCCGCCCTCTTCTCGGCCGCCCTGGCCTTCTTTCTCTCGATCAGGGCCTCCCTTGAAGACACTAAAATAAGAAGGAAAAACAAGTCAGTCCAAGAATATATATAATCGAATGCATAATAAGAAAAAGCAAATACAGGTGCTGGGACAAAACTAAAGAAAAGACCAAGGAA
Source organism: Apium graveolens (assembly GCF_009905375.1). Taxonomy (NCBI): domain Eukaryota; kingdom Viridiplantae; phylum Streptophyta; class Magnoliopsida; order Apiales; family Apiaceae; genus Apium; species Apium graveolens. Next base: position 272,100,763 of record NC_133653.1, read on the forward strand.
GAAGTTTTGTTACCCCCACCCCACAAGCTGAAGAGCCAGTCCTTGTCCCTGAACTCTCCGGGACCCAGCTTCTTCACATTGACGTCTACCAACGCCGTGTAACTTTCCTTCTCCTCCAAGGTCAAGCTCGGCATGAGAAGCAGTGCGGGGTTTACATCCCGCCAAACTGACATGGCCGCCAACCCTGGACCACTCACATAGCATCAATGTGTGTGAGTGGATTTATTGTTCGAGTTGGTCGTCGTCCAATCAGGTCGCCCTGCCCGACGGGCGATGGTGTAAAAACCAGCACTCTTCGGATTCCTCCTGAAATCGTAGTGGTACCAGAATAGGCGAGTGCTGGGTGCGATCCCGGCGTGAAGACACCTGTTCTGAAAACACTTAATATGGATGAACCCGTTCGGGTCCATCTGTCCGAGGGCGATACCCATCTGGAAGAAGAGGTGCTTAATCAGCTTCAACGGTGGCACCCGCAAGCCACATTTGAAGGCCGCCTCTGAAATTCCTATGGCGCAGCCTCCATATCCGTCCGGTACCCCGGGAGTGTCGAAGATTCTTTCACCCTCCCTCGGCGCGTACAGCCAACAAAGCCCTCGAGGGACAGAGTAATCATCGTACATCTGAACGACGTGCCCTTTCGTCAGTTCAGATCTATTATTGGTTGCGGGATAGTCGGTAGCCGAACCGTATAGGGCCCGTCCCGTCCGCTCGGGGCGAATGGAAGACGTTCCCACCAAGCTGTTGGATAAGGGGTTCCAAGAATCCGGGGGACGTTCTGCTTGGTCCATATCCCTGTATCAGGAATAGAGAGACGTTAGTCCATGTACTCGGATTAGCAGATAAAAGAAAAAATAAACACCCGAGTACACGTCCCAGGACCGAACGAACCAGAACCCCGGAGGCTGTTTCCGAAGCCTGCTCCTGAGCCAAGCCCACCCGAAGGATGTTCTTGCCTACAGAGCCTTTCGCAAACATCGCTCCAGACCACCTGTTTAAGCCCTGGGTCGGCTCCCGATGGGCGTTTTAAAACCAAGAAATCCCGAAGAACGTTCTTGGTCAGAAAACGCCTCGCATGCCATCTTTAAACCCTTGGGACCTCCTCAGAATTGGTAAAACCCAGAAACCTATATTACCTACCCAGAAATACCTAAAAACCCCAGAAAGCCGCAATAGCACACGCAAAAACCCAGAAAAACCCCATGAACCCAGGAACAAAAGTCCACATGCAAACTCTCTAAAACACGGAAAACTAGGATGCAAATTCAAAACTGGAAAACAAGAAAAGAGACTTACTCATTTGGAGATGTTCTTGGATTGAAATGGGATGATTTGGGAAGACGGAGTTGCTGTTGCCCGTGATTAAGAGATGCGTCGCAATTCGTCAGTGTATGGAGAAACTAAAGTGATAAAAAGAAAATGAAACATACAAATAGGCTTATATAGGCGCCTAAAATAAATTTAGAAGAGCGACGTTTGGGGGTTTTTGAAATGGACGTCCCAGATCAAGACGGTTGGCATTCAACGGCTGAGATTGAGTCATGAAACGACGTGCCACCAGCTGTCATCAATGCACTGCAAGTCCCCATAAGCTTGCCACGTGTACGACCGAAGATCGAGGCGGGACTGAAGTGATCGCCATAGGGTTCCTTCACCCCAATATGGGCCGAGACCTGTGTCCGTCGGCCGGCCCGAAAGCCCAGCCGAAGGACAGGGATATGTTGGTTATAGGCCTAATAAGGCCCATTGAATGAAGGCCCATTAAACGGTTATGCTACTGGGCCGAAGGACCTCCGGGCCCGCGTAACCTAGGCCCATGGAAGCTCGGGCCGAAGCCCAATACTCGCGGACCGTTGGACAGAACAAGGGACATAACGCCCCATTTTCCCTCCCTCCTTAATGATTAGTAACGGATCAGCATTCACTGCAAGATCGGGTATAAAAACCCTTGTGAAGTAAGACAAAATACACACACTCTCAACACTCTACTTCTCTTGTATTACTACCCTAATTTTACAGCCAGATTCTGATTCTCACACCGGAGGTGAATCGGGGGTCCAAACCCTCGCATTCTCTTCACTTTCAGGTACGGCCGAAGCCATCTTCAATCCAGCCGAAGCATGTTCACACGACCGAAAGGATCTGGGCGTAACACTCTCAATCTCTCTCTCTCTAATCTCTCTCTCTCTCTCTGCAATCTCTCTCTCGGTGGTGATGGAGCAAGCCATGGTGAAGGAGTTTCAGAATCTGTCTCTCTCTCCTCCGCAACTCCCAGAGGAGGAGAAGCTTTACTCTCTCCCTCTTCGACTCTCTTTCCCTCAAGGTGAATTTCTCGAGATGGAGAAACTGAAGCCTCCAGAGAAGCAGTTTCACCGTATATCAGTTACCTTTTCCTCCAGGTGGCGGAGGACTGTCGATGACGGTACTTTTCTTATTTTCTATCCACTTTGCTTTTTTAATTTAAATTATTTTAAAATTATTATATTGCAGTATTGCATTGTTTATGTTTATATTTATGTTTATGTGTATGTTTAGTCCTATTTTTTTAATTAGGCCTCTAATTAATGATTACTTCAAATCTCGAACCCCATCGCAAATTTGCAATAGGCCCTCAATTTTAAGGAGCTAACAATTTTAGGGTCCAAAAACTTCGAACACAAAATTAGTCAAGCGAGTGTGTACAGTTTGAAATAGATTTAAGTTGGAGAAAATTAAAGACCATGAATGCAAAAGCACGACCACTCAGCGAACCGTACTTTAATTTCTGTTGATGCCAAAATACAAGTGCTCCCAAAGTGAGCAAAATAAACCGAAAAATGGAACCGAGCTGAAAAATCGAAAAAACGAAACCGAAACCGAACCGATAAAACGGTTAGGTTACGGTTTCTGTTTTACCCTCAAAACCGAACCGTTAAAATATTTATTTATTTATATATTAATATTATTTATGTATAAAATATTACTATTAAATATACATTATAAAATATTTAAAGTACATAGTCTTTTATAAAATATCACTAAAATTTATATTTTTTTATTCAACCATATCATGATGATATGGTTGAATAAAAAAATGTAAATTTTATTGATATTTTCGCATCAAAAAATTATGTAAATTTAATCGATATTTCCGCGTAAAAAAATGCAAGACATGTTATATTTAAGTAAAATAATAAGATTGATTTGCATAGTGTATTGTTGTTTCTATTATTAGTGTATTTGCAATTTTCGATAAATAATTTGTGCTTAATTTTTTAATTATAAGGGACCCATAATTGAGTTCACCTAGGGCCCCCTCAAATATCTGTCAATACTATAATATTCGAAACCTGAGGAGCTTATATAAATATATTAATTCAATGGAAAGTTTACGTTACTAGTGAAATCTGTGAACTAATTTTGCTATTGTGTTGTGATGTGCAGTAGCTAAGGCTTTTGACAGAAATGCAAGGGCCATGCAACTCATTGTCTGGGGTCCTGGAATATTGCCAATCAAAGTTGTGAATACTACAACCACATTCATCCCACCTCCTAAAGGTATGTAGCTTGTTTTTAAAATTTTAACATTTTTCTTATCATATTAAAGTGTTTGGTGTATATAATTGTTTACTTTTCCCATATTTACATGATTGGCTATTATTATTATATATTTTTCTTGTACCCATGTGCAATTTGACCCATTGATGCTAATCATTTTGTAGTAAGCAAGCAAATTATTTATTAATTATAATTTATGATTTTTAAACAAATAAATAAAAAAAATGCATAGGATATTGAGTTTATAGTATGTTTTTAGACATTGTTTTCTATGGACTACAAGATCAAAATTTGTTTTAATGTTTTCACTAACTATTTTTAATCGTGATTTACTTGCTCCTGTTTAACATATCTATTATTGTGTATTACTAAACTTATTAGAGTAACTTTTGTTGATAACCAGTAAGAATTGGTGTATGATACGATCAAATTTTTTTTTCTTGAAACTATGTTGACTTGATTAATTTCTTTTTGATTGCATTTGTGATATATTAAGCTTGTTCTTTTAACTAGACATTAGCAAAATCATTTTTTTTCCTTTTTCGTTTCTCTCTCTATAATAGAATTTACTATATTATATACTAACATTTTTATAATTTTATAGTTTATAAAAGTGTCGAATTTTACCAAACTTGAATTTGAGGCTCTTGATATTACGGGAAAAAAATATTTATCATGGATATTGGATATCGAAATCCATTTAGCCGCACAAGATCTCAGAGATACAATCAAAGAGGGGGATAAGGAATCTAAATCAAATCGCACAAAGGCTATGATCTTTTTATGACGCCATTTCCATGAAGGACTTAAAACTGAATATCTTATAGTTAAAAATCCACTTGAGTTGTGGAAAATTTTAAAATATAAATATGATCACCAAAAAACCGTGATTCTTCCAAAAGCTCGCTATGATTGGATGCATTTGAGACTGCAAGATTTTAAAACCGCCAGTGAATATAATTTCGTACTTTTTAAAATAACTTCTCAACTGATGAGGATATGTTAGAAAAGACTTACTCCACTTTTCATGCCTCAAATGTACTCATCCAACAACAATATCGTGAAAAAGGTTTTACAAAATATTCATATTTAATTTCTTGTCTTCTTGTTGCTGAACAAAATAATAAACTTTTGTTGAAGAATCATGAGTCTCGCCCAACTGGATCTAGCGCTTTACCTTAAGCGAATGTGGCAACATATAATTATGGGCGTGGTCGAGGTGGCGGGCGTGGACAAGATGGTAATCGTGGTCGTGGGCGTGGTTATGGTCATGGGCATGGAGCATATGGTCGTGGTTCTCAAATCCAAAAGCAACTTTCTTTCAAGTTCAATAAGTCCAATGCTCAATAAGAAGTTGGAGAGAAATATGGATAAGGAGAAAAAGAAAAAGATCATTGAAAATGAATGTTACAGATGTGGAATGAAGGGTCATTGGTCGCGTACCTGTCGTACGCCAAAATATTTGGTTGATCTTTATCAAGCCTCCCTGAAGGATAAAGGCAAGAACATCAAAACAAATTTGGTATTTGAAGAAAAAGAACATGCAGACAATCTCCTTAAAAATAACATCTTTGGATACAATTGATTTTTACGAGACTCCTGATGACACCACTGCTCCAAATAATAATTAATTGTGCTTGTTTACCTTACCTGTGACAATTATTCGTGTATGCTAATATTATGACTATATGTCTTTATAATGATTATAATTATTACTAATTATAAATTTATCTATTATTGAAGCAACATGGATGTTTCTCATTCTCGCATTAGATTTATAACAAAAGAGGAAGACATTTGTCTTGTAGATAGCGCAACTACTCACACAATTCTTAAAAATGAAAAATATTCATCTCTTTAAAAAACCATGAAGGCAATGTTTGCATGATTTCTGAAAGTATAAAATTGATCGAAGGCTCCGGAAGAGCTATTATATTATTACCCGAAGGAATAAAATTTATTTTAGAAGATGCATTGTTCTCTCCAAAATCACAGAGAATTCTATTAAGTTTTAAGGATATCCGTAGAAATGGATATCATATTGAAACAACGAATAGAGAAAACAAAGAATTTCTTTACATCACAAGCATCGTTTCGGGTAACAAATGTGTTAAAGAAAAAGTACCCGCTTTTAGTTATGGATTGTACTATATAGTTATCCGAAATGTTGAGGTTAATATCATAGTAAACCAAAAGTTTACTGATTATTTTATTATTTGGCATGACCGTCTGGGACATCCTGGATCAATCATGATGCGAAAAATTATTGAGAATTCAAATGGGCATCCATTGAAAAACCAGAATATTTTTCAATCTAATGAATTTTCTTGTGCTGTTTGTTCTCAAGGAAAATTATTTATCAGGCCTTCTTTGGCAAAAATTGGCACAAAATCTCCTATTTTTTTAGAAAGAATACAAGGTGATGTATGTGGGCCTATTCACCCATCATGTGGACCATTTAAATATTTTATGGTATTGATTGATGCATCAACAAGGTGGTCACATGTGTTCATATTATCATCTCGAAACCTGGCATTTGCGAGATTACTTGCGCAAATAATACGATTAAGAGCACAATTTCCGGATTATAATATTGGAACAATCCGGTTAGATAATGCTGGTGAATTCACATCAAAAGATTTTAATGAGTTCTGTGCATCAATTGGCATACGTGTTGAACATCATGTCGCTCATGTTCATACACAAAATGGTCTTGCAGAATCTTTTATTAAACGACTCCAGCTAATTGCTAGACCATTGATTATGAAAACAAATCTCCCTCTTACAGTCTGGGGGCATGCTATTTTACATGCAGCACTTGTACGCATCAGACCTACAAGTTATCAAAAAATTTCTCCCTTACAATTGGTCTCTGGAAGAGAACCTTATATTTCTCATCTTAGAACTTTTGGGTGTGCGGTATATGTCCCAATTGCTTCGCCACAACGTACAGAGATGAGTCCCCAAAGAAAATTGGAAATATATGTTGGTTTTGAATCTCCCTCAATAATTAAATATTTAGAACCAATGACAGGCGATCTATTCACTGCAAGGTTTGTAGACTGTCATTTTGATGAAAATGTTTTTCCAAAATTAGGGGGAGAAAATAAAATACTCCCGAAATTAGGGGGAGAAAATAGACAGCTGGAAAGAGAAATTTCGTGGAATGCATCTTCATTGAATACTTTTGATCCTCGTACAGGTCAATGCGACTTAGAAGTACAAAAAATAATTCATTTACAAGGTGTAGCAAATCATCTACCTGATGCATTCACCGACATCAATATAGTAACAAAATCACATATTCTAGTTGTAAATGCTCCTACAAAAATACAAGTCCCGGAAGGATAAATTGTCAAGGCAATTAAGTCAAAACCTCGCTTAAAGAGGGGTAGACCAATGGGTTCCAAAGATAAAAATCCTCGAAAAAGAAAAGGAGCAAACACTCAAGATGCCCAAGCAGAGGAGATAAATTCTCCAGCAGAGACTCCAGAAGAGACCCGTGACATGATAGACGATACTCCTGAAGAGGAACAGGTACCTGAAAATATTAACATGGAAGAGATCTCGATAAATTATGTTGTCACGGGAAAAAGATGAAACTGAAATAATACTGCCATTGACGAATATTTCACGTATAATGTAGCGCTTGATATAATGATGGATCCTAAAGATCTTGAACCAAAATTTGTTGATGAATGTCGATGTAGAAAAGATTGGCCAAAATGGAAAGATGCAATTGAAAAGGAATTGAGCTCACTTAATAGACATAATGTTTTTGGACCTGTAGTGCGAACCCCGGAAAGGACTAAGCTCGTTGGTTAAAAATGGGTATTTGTAAGGAAAAGAAATGAAAAAAAATGAAGTTATAAGATACAAAGCACGTTTAGTTGCTCAACGATTTTCACAAAGACCGGGTACTGATTATGAGGAGATTTATTCTCCTGTGATGGATGCAATAACATTTCGTTATCTTATTAGCCTGACAGTCATTGAAAAATTAGAAATGCGATTGATGGACGTCGTGACAGCATACTTGTACGGTTCCCTTGAGAAAGGTATTTATATGAGGAACCCTGAAGGATTTCAAATGCCTGAAGCATCAAAATCACATTCTCGGAATGTTTACTCGATTAAATTGCAGAGATCCATATATGGATTAAAACAATCTGGTCGAATATGGTATAAAAGATTAAGTGAATATTTGTTAAGGGAACAATACAAGAATGACCCTATTTGTCCATGTATTTTTATAAAGAAAACAAGATCTTCATTTGCTATAGTTGCTGTGTATGTTGATGACATAAATATTATTGGAACTCCTGAAGAGCTTCAGAAAATAGTGGATATTCTCAAAGCAGAGTTCGAAATGAAGGATCTTGGGAAAACAAAAATTTGCCTTGGGCTACAAATAGAGCATCTACGAGATGGAGTTTTTGTGCATCAGTCAGCATATATAGAAAAAGTCTTAAAATGTTTTTTACATGGATAAATCACATCCATTTAGCTCTCCAATGGTTGTTCAATTACTAGATAAAAAGAAGGATGTCTTCCAACCGAGAGAGGAAAATGAAGAAATTCTTGGTCCCGAAGTACCTTGTCTTAGTGCTATCGGAGCATTAATGTATCTAGCTAATAATACAAGGCCCGGTATAGTATTTTTAATAAATATATTAGCAAGACATAGTTCTGCTCCAACGCAAAGACATTGGTCTGGAGTGAAACATATTTTTCAGTATCTTCGAGGTACAACTGATATGAGCTGATTTTATTCTAATAAATCCAATACAGTTTTAACTAGCTATGCAGATACAGGTTACTTAACTAATCCAAACAAAGCTTGATTATAAACATGTTATTTGTTTACTTACGGAGATACAACCATCTCATGGCACTCAGTTAAACAATTTTTGGCCACTACTTCTTCTAATCATGCAGAAATTCTTGTAATTCATGAAGCTAGTCGAGAATGTGTCTGGTTAAGGTCAATAATTCAGTATATTCGAGAGTCTTGTGGCATATATCATAATAGGACAGTCCTAACAGTGATGTTCGAAGATAACACAACATGCATCCAACAATTGAAGGAAGGCTGTATAAAGGGTGACAAAACTAAGCATATATCACTGAAATTTTTCCTCACACATGATATTCAACAAAATGGAGAGATTGAAGTTCAGCAGATTCGTTCGAGTGACTATCTTTCAGACATGTTTACCAAGTCATAGCCGCCAACGATTTATGAAAAATTGGTGCATAAGATTGGGATGCATCGTCTCAAAGAACTTAAATAAAATTTTCAAAATCGATGTCCTCTTTTTCCTTTACTAGGATTTTTTTCCCAATAGGGTTTTTTCTTAGAAAGGTTTTAACGAGGCACGATTATTGAAAATTGGACATTCAAGGGGGGTGTTGTAATATGAATGTCTAAGAGTTTTCTAGAACAAAGTCTCTGGACTTTCTAAGTTCATGTAACCTATGACTCTTGGCTTTTATAGTCCTTGTAACTCACTTTTAGAGAGCCTATATAAAGGGTTTAGGATCTCTCTTGTAAACTACTAGAAAGAAATATATATCTCTCTTTCAACACATGTTCTATCTATTATATATTTATATATATTTCTAACATTCATGATTATCATATCTCATAAATTGATTGTGTAACTGTGTAGTATATAAACACATATTAGAATTACCCTATATGTCTTACTTATCATAATATAATTCATGTAATCTAGCATCTCTCAAAGATAATTGTTTATCCTTTGAGTGAGTAGTTTATAATATGTTTAAAAATTTTATATTTAATACAAAAACTGTGTTAAATCGATTTGATTATTAGTACTGTACTCAACCCTCAATCTATAGTAGTTTAAGGCCTAACACTATTTCACATGAAATGTTGTACAATGTAGCTGTCGCATAAAATATATACAATATTTCCCTTTGCTTAGCTTTGATGATGATAATTCTTAAATTAAAAACCTTTCTAAATTATAAAAAAATAGACAGTATCATAGAGATAACTTCAAAATAGTTTTATTTAATTTTATTCATTTATTTATTGTTTGAAATGCAAATATTTGTTTAATTGGAGAAAAAAATAAGCCTATCTATGTTCATTATAATGACTGGTTTCAAAAAAGGATAAACAAAAAGTATTTATTACAATGGAATAAATATAAGGTTAAACCTTTATAATAGTTTAAAAACATACATGATAAATATAATAATATTTAATTAAGGAAATTATATATAAATAAATAAAATTTTATCACTTAAAAAATTGTCTCTTATACTTTCTATGTGTAGCACGGGTAAAATGTTAGTAAAATTATAATTACTAATATGGATAATTAATTCATATGTTGTTGAAGTATAGTTCATTTTTTGTTAAGTTACTTGAACTTAAAAAGCCAATTTTTGTGTATAACTCTTGAGAAATTTGATTCGAGTTCCTCCGTCAGAATTTGACCAATGACTGTTAGTTAATTAGAATTCTTCAACTTCTTGAATTTGGAGGTTTATGATTAGTTTATGCAATGATGAAATTGAGGATATGAGAAGTTTCAGAATGTCAAACCGAAGAGATCTATCTAGGTTTCGATGGCGTAGGAAACCATGGCCATTTTCCGGTGGGCGGTGACAAAAATACCATTTCAGCCATCCTCCGGAATCAAAATCTATATGGATCTCTTCAGTTTGACCTCCCGAAACTTTTTTGCACCCTCAATTTCATCAATCCATCAACTAATCATAAAATCCCAAAAATACGAAATTGAGGAACATTAATCGACTAACGAATATTAGTAAAAAATAGGCGGAAGGATGCAAATAAATTTTTTGAAATGTTTAGGGATCACAAAATATTAAAAAAAATAGATAAGGGCCTAGAACAATTTTTTTGTATAATTGAGGGACTTTTTAATTAATTTCCCCTTACTAATAACCAAAGAGTTACCCTTTTCAGTTGAAACACATTATTTTTTATTCAGATCTTATAACTAAAATACTGTTATTTCTAAAAATATCACGAACATATACCTATTAATATATAATTATTATCAAAATCTTGTTCTTTAAAAAAATCGAAACCATCAAGATATTTTAAAATTTTCAATATAAATTAAATTAAAAAATTATATAATAATAAAGAAAATCATACATCGCACGTGTTCTAAACTAATTTAATTTATAAAAATTCAATGTTTAATAAGTGAGTGAACAATAGGTTTGTCAAACGGATATTTAGGATACAGATACTGCTATATCCGGATCTGAATTCGAGTATTCGAAACTATATCCGAATTCGGAAATATTCGGAATTACAAATCCGTATTCGAGTCCGGACGAAATTATCTACGGATAATATCCGAATCCGAATTTATTTATTAAAAAATGTTTTTTATATAAAATTTGCAATTATAACAAAAGCAAACAGATTAGTGTGACAAATTCTTCAAATTAGCAAAATTGTAATATGAACAACAACTTTTTTTCACTTATTGCTTTTTTTTTATAAAAGTAAGCGAACGATTTATTCAAAACAAAACATCAGCAGAGAGAGCCTCCAACAAACACGTAGGAGGAGACGTGTAAAGATTATGAAAATTTACTAGACAAGGAATTCTAGCAACTTGATGTGCTACCTTGTTAGCATTCTTCCGGATAAAAGTAATAAAAGTTAAAGGCAAACTAGATATCAAAGCCTTGCACTCATCTAATATTCCTCCAACTTCCAGGAGATTGACTGAGTTGCCCACCATATATTTAACAACCAGCTGAGCATCAGATTCAATAAGCACCCTATCTCCTTGCTTTTGCAGTTCCTTGATCCACGACAGAGCTTCACGCACTCCAATAGCCTCAGCCTCCACCACTGCCACCTGCCCCTCGAAATAACAAGTTTTCCCCCTTATGAACTCACATGCATGATCCCTCAACACCATTCCCACTGAGAATATATGTGCACCTGGGAAAACGGAGGCATCCACATTGATCTTCAAATTCCCTGCGCCTGGAGGTTGCCATTTACCATTAGGTTGGTTAGTTGTAGTCTCTTGTGTTCGAACTACAGACTTGTTCGTCCCTTAACTGCGCTTCGACTCAACCAAGTCTGAGAATGGAGAAACTTTACTGCATGGCCATTCCCGGAGTAACCATTTTATCATCCCACGCCTTTTTATTCCGCCAATACCAAATACCCCACAAAACCATACAAATTTTCTACAGCTCCTCTTTAGTACCCGTACTGAGCTTCTGAAGAACCCATTCAGGTGCGTACTCTACATCACTCCAATCATATTGCAACCCAACATGGGCCCAACAACCTGTTATAAATCTACAATCATAGAACAAGTGTGTCATATGTTCAACGTCATTTAGGCACATAGGACAGGTAATAGGGACTCTAATTCCTTTCAAACTTAGATGTCTACGGACTGGGATAGCATCTCTGCAAAACCGCCACAGAAATACTCTAACTTTATGAGGAACTTGTAAATGCTAGATTTTCTTCCACCCCAAACTCTGAGGGATTGAGCCATTACCAAATTTCAAGTCGAACCAATAGTGATAAGCAGATTTAGCTGTATATAGACCATTATTCGATTTCTCCCATGCAACTCTATCTGTCATATCTCTCTGAGGAATATACACTTTCAGAATTGCCTTTGCATTGATAGGAAGAAAATGACTTCGAACTTTAGTGACATCTCATTCTCTCTCATTCGAAATAAACAAACTCGAGACTTTTTCATTCCTCTCTTCATAATAAGGGCATTGCTCCACCTGAGAATCACTTTTATTTCGAAGCCATCGATCTTTGGTTGCAACTATCTCTTCCTCATTCCCCATAACCCATCTGAAGCCATTTTTCAGCTCCTCCTTCGCAGTCCAGATGCCAGTCCAGATATAGCTCCAGTGTTGACCCTTTGCTGCCTTTAAAACATGAACATAGGGGAAGTACCGCTCTTTAAAAGTTCTGGCCATGAGAGAGTTTGGGTTCTGTAAAAAATTCCAGATGTGCTTACCTAGCAAAGAAATATTGAACCCATAAAGATTACAAAAACCGATTCCCCCTTTACTTTTAGAGAGACTCATATTATTCCACGCTATCCAGTTCTACCCCTTCTGATTGTTACCCTGTTTCGATCGCCACCAATAATTATTAAACATTTGCTCCAACTCTCCACACAACGATTTGGGCAGTAGGAAACAAGACATACTGTATGAGGGTATGGCTTGGGCTATATTACGAATCAGAACTGTCTTGCCTCCTTGAGAGATTGGTTTCACCTGCCACGCTTGAATGCGTTTACAAGCTGCCTCTTTCAAATAGTTAAACACTCTGCACTTCGATCTCCCCACCATAGAAGGCAGTCCAAGGTATTTGGTATTGGTAATGCCATTATTAACTCCCAATATCAGCGAAATCTCCATCTGCTTCTCCGTATTAACATTGGCACTAAAGTGTATCCCTGATTTTTAGGTTATTATTACGTTGGCAATAATTTTATTTTCTAATAATAAAATTATAAACAATGAGTGGCATCTAGTAATACATCATTGCTCATCAAGTAATAATAATAATTGGTGATTCAATTAAACCTTTCGTGAATAATGTACAATGTAATATAATCCCTTTAACCTTATATTATAGATCAAACTCGAGGCATGCATTGTGTCATCCTCTGTTAACGTTTAATCTTTCTTTACTTGATCAATGAGTAAACTATTAAACAAATCAGTATTTGAGCACGACCATGTATTTTATAGTTTTACTCAATCAAGAGACCAATAATATCACTCCTTTAATATAGGATGGCTAAATCACATCTATGGTGGGAGTTAATAACTCATTATTTATAATCTTCATCTGCTTCTCCATCTGCTAGTTTTGACTTCATGACCTTCTCGTTAATATTCTTTTCTGATAAGAATCTACCAACGAGACAGAGCTCAAAATGATTGCATTCCTCATCCACACATTCATCAAAAACTAGTTCCTCATTCTCCTCGTTTTCTATATCTAACTCTGCCAACTGCATTTCAATATCCTCCATATTCGACGTGATTTAGATACTCTCACAAAAATCGATTAGAGATAGGAGAGACAACATTCAAACTCTGACAATGAAATGAGAGACATAAAAATCTCAATATTTCTGATAAGAGATTCCTTAGTAATATCATCAAAATGCGCTGATTTCATGTCGCGTACCAAATTACCGACATAAATTTGTGTTGCTTTCGAAACACCAATTTAATAACAATTATTTACACCAAGAACAGGGAGCAATTGGAAGCAACAATTCTACTAGGCAGACACAGTCACCCAGGAAATTAAACATACAATACCCATACAATGAAATATAAAAAGATAAACTCCATAATTATGATAAACAAATTTCTCATCTCCGTGCTTGCACCTTACAATATCAAATATATATAGGTTGTCCTATACAATGCGAAGAGTGTCAACAGGAATTGAAGAATAAAGACCACATATTCCGGAGAATGTTTTTTGCATTGCAAATTTTAACGAATGAGCTGAGAAAAGTATATAGATTTTTAGGTAAATACATCATTTAAATTAAAAATGTAAAATAAATTATCAGATTTATCTATGACAAATTGACAATTTACAAATTAGATTCCAATTATTATCAATCATAGGGCACTATTTTTCTTATTGTCTTTAAAATGTTATATCATGGACTACAATAATGGTGGCAGTTTGGCATGGTGTCCGGTAACACCTAGGCTAGTTATTAAAAGCTAAACCATTGTTTAATCCTTTAATCAGATTGGACTTGTACTCCCTCCTCCAGGCATTATCAAAGAAAGACGTTTAAAGGTTATTAGTTTGTTGTCTGCATGTCTATTGCAATCAATATGATTAGCAAGGTCTAACTACATCCAGTTTTGGACTAAGAACATAACTAAAATATTTGTATGCAAACAAGTTCCAGAAGGAATTAGCCACTCAGCAGCCCCTTATTGCATAAATGTTATACAAGCTCAAACTCTACAAGTTACTGCAAATCATTCTCTTTGTTGCAGAAATTTAATAGTTATGAATAAATTCTCATTTCAAAGATTAACTTAAAAAGACTAATTATTATTAAGGAAGCAAGGAACCGACATGATCATAGTTTGTATTACTTCTATTAAGTTATACGAGAGAGATCAATTAGCAGCGGTGATATCATTACAAGTCGCCAAATTCTAGAATCAGACTCCTTTAATCCTATCTAAACTAACGAATTTAGGATAGTTATTAAATTAATCTGAGTGCATAACTAAACGCTGATATAGGATTGACACAAATCTCCACTCACATCCTTCGAGAACCAAAAGTGAAACTACCCTGATTTCTCGATGGAGCAAAGAAAAAGGATACATTATAATTGATTTGTCCCCAACAACAAATTCACCATATTTTAGGTAATAATATCCCAATTTTTAACACAGATAAAAATAAACAACTTGTAGAAAAAAAATAGATGAAAATTAATCTTACCAAATGAAGAAAATGCAAAGAGATGTGTAGCAGGAACATAGGAGAAAATGTAAAAGATTGGATAATTTGTGTTTCTTTATCAAATCAAATAATTAGAGAATAAAAATATAAAACATATCATCCTTAATATCGAGAAGCCAATCTTCGACGCACATCAAAATTTCAACTGAGTCATTGTTTAGAGAGGAGCGAGTATATGTAATAATTGTACGACACTTGCTAAAAGAATTTTAAGATGCAACGGAAGAAGTGATATAGCTAATATGTCTTGATCCATCCGTGCAAGTATCGGGAATTTAGGACCGTTAAGCTTCCACCAATATAGAATATCAAATTCCACTTTTTCTCCATTGGAAACAACCCTTCATTCAAATATTCCTCCAACTCACTTCTTCTTATGTTCTTCTTTAAGTTACTATTTGCAACGAAGTCCTGAAAACCTCCCAACTATTCTCCACCAACCGAATTTGCACAACCAGAATATGCACTACCAGACGTTTCAAACCTTCTATCCAATTTTTTCAGAATATTCATTAAAAATCTAAACTAAAAACTCCCGTATGTTATTTATATATAAGTCAGCATGAAGATCATACATACCACTGTAAGCATAAGAGACAATGGTCATTTTATATCTAGGATCAAGAATGACAGCGACGATCAATAACTTGTTGCATTCTTCCCAATACTTATCAAATTTAAATTGCATTTTACTACCCATTGCACAAATCCAATCATTACTAGATTTAACCCACATCTTAATGCTTCTACGAATCTCAATCAATACAAGGTTGCAGTTTTATATTTCACACCAGAATATTTTTTTGTTATATTTGAAAAAATCTTCAAATAATCACACTCTTTCTTTCCATTTCCCACTCTAATTCTGAAGGGAAACACTTAAATTGGGGTCTAATTCTTTTAGATGATCAATAGCATCCCGAAGTTCAAGTGATGTCACAATCATTTCATAAGTTGAGATCCAACGAGTGTCAACATCATACGAATTCGTCTCTTAGTATTTAGTTTTGTCTGAGACAAGGCAATAGTAAACTTCTCATCCCTTTAAGGAGAAGATCCAATATATTTTGTCATTTTTTGAATTTTTTCAATCAATTCATCTACCATCTCTATCACACTCTTAACAATCAAATTAAGAATATGTGGCACACAATGCATGTGAAACATGTCGCCATTGTGAACAAGTGCTCTTTTCTCATTTAACCAATTTTTAAATCCTAAAAGCATCCCCGAATTATTAGAATTACTATCAACAACAATTGAAGATAACTTGTTGTCGATATTCCACTCAAAAAATTTCTCTTTTAACCACGCAACAATAACTCGTTTATGCAATACCCAATCATCATCAATATAGTGATAAGTGACACAAAAATAAGATCTATTTTGATGTTTTGGCTTCCACCCATCAGTGGTAAGACTAAATCTAGAAGTCAAGTTTACAGATGTTTATAAATTCGCTCTTTCTTAGCCATATACACATCTAACAAATCAGATTTTACAGTATTTCTAGACCGATATTTATAAAAATGCATTACATAAAATATCCAAAGACGAAAATAATCATATTCTGCCATTAGAAAAGGCATATCATGTTTATCAACCATTTTAGCATATAAAGATTGCTCAACAACAGGATCAAACTTATGAACATCTAACTTTGGTTGAGAATCCTCACTACTGACTTTTTTTCCCAAAAAACATTTAAGATATATGAACTTTTACTAATTTCATTCGACACATTTTTGTGTGATTTTTTAAATGATTCGTTCCTTGGTTACTAGCCCATTAAATTAAGTATGACAATACTTGAAGATTAGTACCTTTAATTCCTCTTTTAATGCGATCATAGTGATTCCAAACTTCAGATTTCAAGGGCTTTTTTCTTTTGGCAGGTTGCTCACTTTCTTAATTACATTTAGCAGCCAAATCATCTTCTTGTGAAACAATTATGCAATCCAAATCACTGCTCTTAGAAACATTTTCTATATATTTTTTTGATAACGTGCCAACTCAATTTGACGACACACATGAAAGTGTACCTGCAATATCATACAAGTTTACAAATACATAAAAATCTCAACAACAAAAGCCCCTTCATGAATTAAAATTCAGAAGAGATAATACAGTTTTACCTTGGTCCATTGATATAAGCCCTTTATAAATTATTGAACACAAGTTTAGGTCTGTAAAAATAGTAATTACCACTCATATTAATTTAAGAATCTATAATAAAAGAAATTAGATACCATATTTTATATCTAATCTTACTTAACTAGACAAAAAAAGAAATAAGAACTAGGGTTTATAAGCAAAGATTTTTAGTTAATGAGTATCAAAAAATTAACGAAGATGATGTGACGGAGTCAGGTGTGGAGAGGCGGCGTGGGAGAGTCGAAAGGGTTTTTTGTGTTTTAGGGTAAACTGTTGAAGATGGTGTTAGAAAATGTGGGTATTACACCCCACATTATCGAGTCATTTTGAGTCGCGCTTGAGTGGTTGGTTGTTGCGTGTGTGCAACGAGTGACGCTTGGAATGTGTTCTCCTTCACGAGAGCTTTTCGAGGTACTTTGAATCACTCAAAATGACTAAGGGATGAGTGAAATATGATTATTCAAAGATGGTCCCTTAAGAGTGGAAAATGAGTTATAAAACCTTAAGTCCCACATTGAAAAGGAAAAGAGATTTCCTTAGCTTTATATAGCAACACACGTATGTAGTGTTCACTTATGTTGTCTTTGTGTTGCTCCATCACCTACGCGGGCGCGCAAGGGGGAGTGCAAATTGGGGGATTTTGAGGGAAAATCCGAAGCTTCGCAAGCCTTCGGGCTTTCCGCGTGGGTGACATGCGGACACGAATGTGGCAGAAAATTGGTCCGAATAACGTTAGACTAGTTTTGCTAATTTTAATTTTCCGCTGGGCCTGGGCTCATAAATTGACTTACATTTTTGTTTTTGTGTCGATAGAATTAATTAATTAATAATAATTAATTGACTACCGACCTAATTACATCGACCTAATTAATTAACGCGTTTTAATTAATTATGGCAATTGTGTAGCGCATAAGTTTTTTCTCCCTATATAAACACCTCTAGGGCGTTAGGGTTATACACACAAATACACAGTCATTCCTAAACACCTACCCTCTAACCCATGATAGTTTGTTGCTCGCTTTCAAGCTCGCTGAGAGTGCTGACCTTTGGCATCGCCACTGCAATCCATTTTATCCTGAGAGGCTTTTTGCTCGCACAATATGGTGAGGGCTAATAAGCTTTAAGGAGACTGTTCTGTACTGGACTCGGGTTTTTATATCCCTCGCAATACGCTTCTTGTCTCCATTTTTTTTATTATTCAATTATCTGTTTTGCACGCACACACCTATACGTATATTTGTTTCTGCACAGATTGTTGTTAACAATCTTAAAGCTTAATATTTTTAATCTGTGACTGACAAATCTGTCTTGCGTGGTTTTTTGTGTAACAGACTAATGGAGAACGTGAACAATATGACTAGTAACCATATAGTTGATCCCAACGCACAGATTGTAACATCTGATGGGGATCACCAGCCACCGCTAAACCCTAATGCACAGGTACTGGTACCTGATGGGGGTCAGTCGACGGTTCGACATGTGCCTTCGGGATATGTGCCTTGGGATCAATGCCTTGGGACATACTGTCGTTGGACAGTTCAATATGCCTCTTGGACAGAATACCGTACCGGTGGGGTCTACTTGTGTGCAAATAACGGTAGTACAGACGCCTTTTACGACTGTCACACCTGTTGTGCCTGCTGCACATACTGCACCACACGCTGAGAAACCTGAGAAGTTCAATGGATCGAACTTCAAACGTTGGCAGCAAAAGATATTATTTTATCTGACCACACTGAACCTTGATCGATATCTCAAGGAGGAAGTACCATTGCTCACTGCTGAGGGTGATGTGCAGACTGTGTATGCAGCGGATGCCTGGAAGCACGCCGACTATATCTGTCAGAACTATGTGCTAAACTGTTTGACTGTTTTATTGTATAATGTTTATTTCTCGAAATCATCAGCTAAGGTCTTATGGGAATCACATGACCATAAGTATAAAACCGAGGACGTTGGGGCAAAAAAGTGGATTGTTGGTCGCTTTCTTGATTACAAGATGGCAGATTCTAAGACTGTGGTCAGTCAGGTGTAAAAACTATAATTGATCATCCATGATATTCATGCTGAGGGGATGGTCATAAGTGAGTCCTTCCAAGTTGCTGCCGTGATTGAAAAGTTTTCGTCTGGTTGGAAAGATTTCAAGGAAATTGCTACAACTATGATAAAGTGGGGCATAGGTCTGCCGATTACAAGAAGCCCAATAAGAAGAAGGAAGAAAACATGATTGATGATGTATCCAAGGAGATGGGTGACATAGACCTATGTGCTACAATCTCTGAAGTAAACCTTGTTGACTCAAATTCAAGGGAATGGTGGATTGATACTGGAGCTACAAGGCATGTTTGCTCAGAAAAGGCAATTTTCTCTAGCCTCAAAGTTTCTAATACTGGTGAGAAGCTCTACATGGGGAACTCTACAACTTCTACGATTGAAGGAGAAGGCACGGTGATTCTGAAGATGACCTCTGGAAAGAATCTAACTTTGAAGAATGTACTTTTTGTGCCTGATATTCGCAAGAACCTAGTGTTTGGTTCTATGTTGAATAAGCATGGCTTTCACATTGTAATAGAGTCAGATAAACTTATTTTGTCTAAGAATGGTATGTTTGTAGGTAAGGGTTATGTAACCGATGGGATTTTTAAGCTCAATATTTTGTCCATTAAGGACGATAATGAAATGAAGAATTCTTCTGCTTACTTGCTTGAGTCTCCTAATTTATGGCATGCTAGATTAGAACATGTTAATTATGACACTTTACGAAGGTTAAGTGTAAAAGAATACATACCAAAATTAAAAATTGATTTAAAACATAAATGTCATACTTGTGTTGAGGCAAAATTAACGAGATCATCATTTAAACGTGTGGAAAGAAACACCAAAGTGCTAGACCTAATATATAGCGATATATGTGATTTAAAATTCGCTCCAACAAGAGGAGGAAACAAGTATTTTATTACATTCATAGACGACTGTACAAAATACTGCTACGTATATTTGCTAAAAAGCAAAGACGAAGCTATAGATAAATTTAAAATCTATAAGGAAGAAGTTGAGACACAACAATCTGAGAAAATTAAAACGATACGAAGTGATCGTGGAGGTGAATATGTTGAACCCTTTGGGGAATTCTATTCACAACATGGTATAATCTATGAGGTCACTGTACCATACCCCCCTCAGTCAAATAGTGTGGCTGAGAGGAAGAATCACACTCTTAAAGAGATGATGAATGTGATATTGTTAAGCTCTGGACTTCCGCAGTCGATGTGGGGGGGAAGCCATCTTAAGCGCAAATAATATTTTAAATATTACTATATGCAAGAATAAGGATGTAAGTCCTTATGAATTATGGAAGAAAAAGAAACCAAGTTATCAACACTTGAAAGTGTGTGGGTGCCTTGCAAAGGTACTAATCCCTACACCTAAAAAGGTGAAGATTGGTCCAAAGACTGTAAATTGTATCTTCATCGGATATCCTCCATATAGCACTGCATATCGGTTTCTTGTTCATGAATTTAAAATTCCTGATATTCAAAAGAATACCATTATGGAATCAAGGAACGCCTATTTCTTTGAGACAATATTTCCATGTAATCCAGGAAATGAACAACCTAAGACGTCTAAACGAACTCAGGAATCTATAGATGATAATAATGAGAGTGAAGAAAGTGACGACGAAAATGTGGGGGTTGTGAAAAGGAGCAAAAGACAACTTATGGGAAAAAAAATCCTATAGGTCTGATTTTATGACCTATTTGCTCGAAGAAGGTGATCCGAAAACCTATAAGGAAGCGGTTACCTCACCGGATGAGCCTTTGTGGAAAGAGGCCATCAAGAATGAAATTGATTCGATTATGCAGAATCATACTTAAGAATTAGTAGACTTGCCAACCGATTTGTAAACCATTAGGTAGCAAGTGGGTGTTCAAGAAAAAGTTGAAAACCGATGGCACTATCGATAAGTATAAGGCCAAACTTGTAATCAAAGGATACAAGTAACAGAAAAGCCTTGATTACTTCGATACATATTATCCTGTAACGAGAATAACATTCATAAGGATGATGTTTGCTATTGCTGCAATGCGAAATCTAACAGTACATTAAATGGATGTGAAAACAGCCTTTTTAAATGGGGATATAGATGAGGAAATCTATATGGAACAACCTGAAGGGTTTATTGTCCCTGGACAAGAGATAAAAGTATGTAAATTAGTGAAATCACTATATGGTTTAAAGCAGCGCCTATGGAATGACATGAAAATTTTGATGAGATCGTGCTGGCAAATGGCTTCAAAATCAATGAATGTGATAGTTGTGTCTATTACAAGGAAAATGAGAGAATCTATGTCAAGGAAAATGACAGTGGTTATGTCATGATGACATTGTATGTAGATGATCTACTTATTTCCGGAAGCAATGATATAGTGATCAAATCTACTAAGGACATATTGAAATCGAGATTCGACATGAAAGACATGGGACTAGCAAATGTTATTCTAGGAATTTAAATTTCTAGAACATCAGAGGGTCTCGCGCTAAGTCAACCTCATTACATTGACAAGATCCTAGAAAAAATTCTTAAGGATGACTTTGAGAAAGCTAGGACACCTGTGGATATGACTTTACATCTATCCAAGAATAAAGGTGTAGGAGTCTCCCAAGTGGAATACTCGAGAATAATCGGAATTCTGATGTACCTTATGAGTTGTACAAGACCAGACATTGCATACTCAATTAGCATGTTGAGTAGATTTACGAGTAATCCGGAAGCTGATCACTGGAAAGCAATCATAAGGGTATTGAGGTATTTGAGGGGAACTCGAGACTATGGACTGCACTATGGCAGATATCCAAAAGTATTATAGGGATATACTTGTTAGGAGCAATTGATGATACTAAACAGAAACTATCAGAAGCATCGACAGATGATAATTACTAGAATCGACATATGATAGTTACAGGCATCGACGAATGATGATGATTGCATCAACGAATGATGATGACATTGATGGATGTTGATATTCGACGAATAACAATATCAATGGATGATGATGTCAACGGATGATGAAATCAGTATTTGTCACATCAGTTGATCTTTGAAGAGGAAAAGGAAACAGGAATTTCAAGTCAGTGAAGGACTTTATCTCAAAAGCAATAGTATAGGTTTCCTTGTTGTTAATAGAATATGATTCCTTATACATTGGTAGCTGTGCTCTATATAAAACACAGTTTAGGTTCGTGCTATAAGCATTGCGACATTGTTATATATTTCGCATAACCTAGCAGCTCTCAAGGATATTTGTTCATCCTTTCGAGAGAGTACTTGTGTAATAAGTTTTTATAAGATTAATATAAAAACTATTGATTCTGAAGCTGTAGATGCTCAAATTCTGAAAGCAAGTTTTGATGATCAAAATCTGATATCAAGTTCTGATGTTCTGATTCAAGCTGAAAGTTAAGACTCTCAAAAGTTCTTGCAAACTCTGAAGCTCAAGGGAAGGAAGACTACAGTCTACTATAAAGATCCTAAGATTCAGACACTGGATGAAGAAATTGCTAAAAGATTATTTCTCAAGCATAATCCTGGAATTGATTTAGAGACTTTAAAGGAGGAAGAAGCTAGATTTGCAGCTGAGAAGATAAATCTTAAGTCTAAAGCTTCTGATGCAAAGAAACCTCCAATGCCTAAGGTAAAAGGCATTGTGATCAAGGAAAGCTCTGAGGTTTCAAAACCCAAGACAAGATCACAAGTTGAAATTGATCCCAAGGATAAAGGGAAAGGAAAGATTGATGAACCAACAAAGCCACAAGAGATGAAGATTCCTCAAATCCTGATGAAACATGTATGCAAACTGGTTCAAGTATTTGATGATGCTGCTGCAGTAGATGGAACTGTTCAAACTCTGAAAAGAAGGACGGTAACTGAAGAATCTAAGATGACCTCTAACACGGCTCAAGTTGTTCAGAGAGAAGAACAGCAAGCTACAGAAGAAACAACAAATTCTGATCAAGTCATTAAGACATCAACCTCTGACAAAGCTCAAGATGATTTGAACAAATTGACAGTTACTGATAAGAGAAAACTCCTATGGAAGAATGTTAATCCATCAGATCCTAAGAAAAGCCAATTGTTATCTGATTTCATGACTGTTGGATTGAAAGCCAGAGAAGCAAGAGACAGAGCTGGAATATGTTCTGAAGAAGCCAAGATCAAGACAGGAGTTGAATTACTTACAAGAGATCCATTTTTGTTAACTGACAAACCTCTTGAAGAAGTTACACAGAAACACCTTGATAAGGTTATATCTGTTCAAGTGGTACTGGATGCTCATGATAAAAGTAATGTCAAAGAAAAACTGATTGTATTTCTTGAAGATGGAAGAATATATAGAATGTCAGAATCAGATGTGCTGAACAAATCTCTGAAAGAACTTCAATTCTTTCATTATCTTTTGGAGATAAAGTATGAGATTACTAGGAGATGGTCAAATTTCATAATGAAGACCATAAGGGATAAAGCAAGAATTTCTGGATCAAGGGTTACATAATTCATTCCAAATATAGTTGAAGATGATGGAAGTGAAATTCCAATGAAGAAGGATTCTGCTAAACTTGAAGTTATTTTGAAAGAGAAATGTATGTTCTATAATGAAGATTCAACTCATCCAAGAGTGATCAGACTTGGTGATAGATTGGAAAGAAACCACATCTCAGCACTTAGGACTGTAATCTATCAGATTGGAAGTCAAGATGAAGAGATGAAGCAAGTCAAAGCTACATTAGCTCAAGTCCTGAGGAATGCAGAAGAAAAGCTGATCTCAAACTTTGTCAAGAATCACTTTGGATTCAGATTGATTCAGTAAGATTAATAAAAGCTACAAGGACTGTAAGTTATAGTTAGTTGTCTAATTAAACTCTCATTGCATTTGTACTTAAATGTTTTTGACATCATCAAATCTATTAACTTGTATATTTTTCATAATTTACAAGTTGGGGGAGATTGTTAGATATATTTGTGATGTCATGTCTAATCTATTGTGTTTAGTTTCAGAACTTAATATCAGGACTTACTGGAAATCAGAACTTACTGAAGTTAGAACTTATATCAGAACTTAAGGCCGTCAGGATTTATATCAGGACTTAAGTGCGGAAACTTCAGATAAGGAAAACAGCTGATTTACAGGAGAGCATCTGGACTAAAACAATAGAAGATATACATGGAGAGTTGGACAGCTAGAATACTTGTAGAAGATAATATCTGATTGATATATTTTAGGAGACAAAATTATATTCCATATCAATTAGAAGATATCTTGTAACTGTGTACTATATAAACACAGCTTAGGGGTTACACTATATGTGTTATCATTCACGAGGAAGATTATACATTGTAACCTAGCAGCTCTTAGTGATATTGTTCATCACTGAGAAAGAACAACTATTCTATTGTAGCAGAATTTATTATATTGAATATACTTGATTACTGTTACATACTTTTGTTGATAAATCGATTTGATTGTATAAATACTATATTCAACCCCCTTCTATAGTGTTGTGTGACCTAATAGCTGATTGCAGGGTGACATGAAGAATGCTCTAGTTTTGGACAGTGGATGCTCAGGACATATGACTGGTTATAAATCCATGCTATCAGAATTTGAGGAGAAGGCTGACCCAAGCGTTTCTTATGAAGATTGCAACTTAGGAAAAATCTTGGGATATGGAAAAATCAAAGTTGGAAATGTCATCATTGAAAATATAGCTCTGATTGCAGGACTCAAGCATAATCTGATTAGTGTGAGTCAAATCTGTGACAGAGGTTACCATGTCAACTTTTACAAGGAGAATTGTGAAATTGTCAGTAAGTCTGATGACAAGATCACATTGACTGGTGTGAGACATGGTAGTTTGTATAAAGCCAGCGTCTCCACAAATTTTGATAATTCAAAAATTTTTCTACTGAGTAGAGCATCTGTGGAAGACAGCTGGAACTGGAATAAAAGAATTTCTCACCTCAACTTCAACAATATTAATGAACTTGTGAGGAAAGATCTTGTAAGAGGATTGTCCAATGCAGTGTTTACTCCTGATGGTTTATGTGATTCATGCCAGAAAGTCAAACAAAGGAAGACACAATTCAAGAGTAAAACTGAATCCTCAATTCTTGAACCATATCATCTACTTCATCTTGATCTCTTTGATCCAGTGAATGTTATGTCTATTTCCAAGAAGAGGTATGCACTCGTAATTGTTGATGATACACAAGATACATATGGGTGTATTTTCTGCACACCAAGGATGAATCTCCATCCATTCTTCTTGATCATGTGAGGGAGCTGTAGAAAGGATCAACATACAAAGTGAAGATCATCAGAAGTGATAATGAAACTAAATTCAAGAATAGCTCTATGGAAGAGTTCTGCAAACTCAAGGGGATAAAACAAGAGTTTTCAGCTCCTGGAACTCCACAACAAATTGGAGTTGTTGAAAGAAAGAATAGAACTCTGATAGAAGCTGCAAGAACCATGCTAGAAGAAGCAATATTTCCTACCTACTTCTAGGCTGAGGCTGTGCAAACTGCTTGTTTTACACAAAATACAACATTGATCAACAAGCATGGAAAAACACCATTTGAGATGGTGAAAGGAAAGAAGCCAAATTTGAAGTTCTTTCATATTTTTGTTTGTAAATGTTTTGTTCTCAAAACTCATCTAGAGCAGCGGACCAAGTTTGATCTGAAAGCTGATGAAGGAATATTTGTAGGTTATCCGTTGACTATAAAAGCCTTCAGAGTTTATAATCTGAGAACAAGAACAGTCATGAAATATATTCATGTATCTTTTGATTACAAGAAGATAACAGGTCTAAAAGATGCAGATGACCATGACAAGTTGAGATTTGAAAATGAAGTACCTTACGCTGAACTTTTAAATCCTGGCTCTGATACAGTAAGTCCTGATATCACTCAAAGCTCTGAGGTTCCACAGAATAGTGGAAATTCTTCTGACACTGAAGCATATGTTGAGGGGGAGCAACATGACTCAAATCCAGAGACTACTGCAAGTGATTCAACTCAAGAAACATCAGTAGAAAGATCATCAGACTCATCTTCCTCAAATTCTGATGACTCAAATACTGATAACAATGGGAACACTGATTCAGGGAGAGCATCAGGAAACAATAGTGGTACTACTCAAAGAAATAATAGAGAATTCATGAATCAAGGGGGAGGTTCGTCTTCTAGGAGACAACTTCCATCTGCAAGAAAATGGTCTAAGTCACACACACCTGACTTAATCATTGGAAACCCTGACAGTGGTGTAAGAACAAGAAAATCCACTCAGAATGAATGTCTCTACCATTCTTTTCTATCTCACACTGAACCTAAAAAGGTTGAAGAATCTTTACAAGATGCTGACTGGGTCACGACAATGCAAGAAGAGCTCAATGAATTTGAAAGAAACAAAGTCTGGATTATTGTGCCAAGACCAAAGAACAGATCTGTAGTTGGTACAAAGTGGGTGTTCAGAAACAAAACTGACAGTGAGGGCATTGTTACAAGGAATAAAGCAAAATTGGTTGCAAAGAGTTACTCACAACAAGAAGGCATTGATTATGATGAGACATATGCTCCAGTTGCAAGGCTAGAGGCAATAAGGATCTTTCTTGCCTATGCTGCTCACAAGAAGTTTAAGGTGTTCCAAATGGATGTGAAGAGTGCATTCTTAAATGGAGAACTCGAAGAGGAAGTTTATGTTGAACAGCCTCCAGGGTTCATTGATCCAAAGTATCCAAATCATGTCTACTTACTGGATAAAACACTCTATGGATTGAAGCAAGCTCTAAGGGCCTGGTATGAAACACTTGCTCTATTTCTGCTAGAAAGTGGTTTCACAAGAGGTACAATTGATAAAACTCGCTTTTATAAATACCATGGTAAGGACTTGTTATTAGTACATATATATATTGATGATATCATTTTTGGATCTACTAATGATAAACTCTGTGAGAGATTTGCAAAGCTAATGCAGTCCAGGTATCAAATGAGTATGATGGGAGAATTGAGTTACTTTCTGAGGTTACACGTCAAACAGACTAATGAAGGAATCTTCATAAATCAATCCAAATACACCAGGAACTTACTCAAAAGATTTGGAATGCAAGACTGCTCAACAACATCAACTCCTAAGGCCACTGCAACCAAGTTAGATTTAAATATTGATTCTTCAGTAGATATAACTAATTACAGAGGTATGATTGGCCCACTCCTATATCTGACTGCTAGTAGACCTGATATCATGTATGCTACCTGTCTCCGTGCAAGGTTCCAAGCTGACCCTAGAGATACTCATCTATTAGTTGTAAAGAGAATTTTTAAGTATCCCAAAGGCACCATGAATATGGGATTATGGTATCCTAGAGATTCATAATTTAAGCTAATTGGATATTTAGATGTTGATTTTGTAGGATGCAAAATAGACAGGAAAAGTACTTCTGGAAGCTGCCAATTTCTTAAAGGCAGATTGGTTTCTTGGTACAGCAAGAAACAAAAGTCAATTTCCACTTCAACTGCAGAAGCATAATACATTTCTGCAGTAAACTGTTGTGCTCAGATTCTATGGATGAAAAATCAATTGCTGGATTATGAGTTAGACTATTTTTCTATTCTTATATATTGTGATAATCAAAGTGCTATTGCAATGACAGGAAATCTAGTGCAGTATTCAATGAGTAAGCACATCAGTATCAGATACCATTTCATAAGGGAACGTGTGGAAGCTGCTACAGTTGAATTGGTCTTTGTTCCAACAGAACAGCAAGTAGCATATATATTCACCAAGCCTCTATGTGAAGCTACATTCACAAGATTGGTGAGTGAATTGGGAATGATTTCGGGACAGTTTTCAAACTCTGATAATTAAGTCTGCTGATATTTTTGAAGCATGGTATCTTATTATATGTCAGTACTTGTTAGATACTGATTTTTTGTGCTAAATGCTTGATGTCATGATAACATGCAAAATGTGATAAATGATCTTATGTGAAAATTGCATGTTGAATTACTGATTATGCTTATAAACTTTGTTATTAGTTAAACTTGTTTTGACTAATAATTTATATCAGTAGTTGTTAAATCCTGATACTAGTAATTAAGATACTGATAATGGTCAAACCATGATTGATTGTTATACTTCATTGATTATTTTGAATTTTATTTGAAATAAATTATTAACAGTATTTTTAATTAATCAGTGTGTGAGTGGAATATCTTTTAATTGCTTAAATGGGTTAGATACTGATGCAAGTATATGTTGATACTTGAGTATTTACATTGAGAATAGGAATATGAAGAGAGAGATTACTTTTTGTTTGCCTAGATACGCGTAATCGTGTATGCTTATTATGTCTAATTATTGCATGGTCAATCAAAGAGTCTCTTCAGTTTCTACTTTCTTTTCTATAAAACAACCCTTCACTCTCAAAGCTTTTCATTACCTTTTTACTCACAAACTTCAAAATACTCATAATCTTCATTGCAAATTTGTGGCCATCTATTCTCTTTCACATGGAGTCTACCGACCAATAGCAAATCCTGATTACAAGAGATTGTATTTTGACATTGGTCGACTCAGGGCAGTCTTTCATGGCCAAGACTATCATCTCTCTGAGATTCCTCAGTCGATTCTTGATCGACTGAACTCAGATGACATTGAGTCCCTTCATCTCTTTAGACTAGACGTTTAGTTTGAAGAGATGAGATGAGCTGATGTGCTTTCACAACGGCATCTCGAGGAAGAACAATGCTGCCTCGTATGGCTGGCGTTGCAAGAGAATATTATTTCTCTTGCAGGTTCAATGTCAAGGATCATCCATCGGAGGACAATGAAGAAGTTAGAAGAAGAAAAGAAGAAGAAGCTAGAATAGATAGATTATTTAGGGTTTTAATTTTAAAATTCTATGAAAATCTTGTATTCTACTTCTTAATTATGAATGGAATTATTCTATCATCTTTTGCTTCATTAAATGACTTATTTATTACTTTCTTGTATGTGTGCTTGATTGTTCTTAAATGTTAAATGTTAAATTAGTACTGCATGCTTAACATCAGATATTTTTTATAGTGCATGTGAATAAACTAATCTCTGTTTAAGTTTCATATGATCACTACAGTACAGATTGAGCACTACAGGAAGTAATTGTTGTTAAAGAAGAAAACTAAAGAAAAATATAATTATTAACCACTAAGAGTTATAATCTTTGAGTGTTGATTACAATTTATAATTTATTGAAACTTTATTTTCTGATCAAGAAAATTTTCCACAGTCAATCTCAAATTTCATATATCTTATATCTTAAATTTCTTCTTACAACTGAAACACTTGAATTCTTTTCTCTAATGTTGCCAAAAATCAAGTGACATAATTCTTGAATTATGTTCACCACTCAGAAAAACATTTAGTTGGCTAGAGACTACTTTCTGAGGTAGATCTTGATGATACTAACAGAGACACAGAGGTTTCATCAGTTTTTACAGAAGACTCTATGATAGCTTTCATTAAAACACATTTAAGTGTCAGTTCTTTGCAAGAAGAACAAAGGTTTGAGATCATGGTACATGACAGTAACCTGATCAAATCCTCTCCAATTCAAATGGAGGTTCTCATTATTGATGAACAACAACTGTCATAACCACAATATCTACTGTGAGCCTAATTGTGGATTCACAAGGTATAAATACTGGTGTTACTTTATCATCATTTATTTTAAATACTGATTTAGTTCTTTCAGCATTTATAGTATATTTTTCATGATATAAATTCCGTTGAAATGATTATATTTAGACCTTAGTTAAGGACTACCTCTAGTTGTATGATCACAGATCACCCTTCTTTAGCCACCTCTTATTTCTGTAGGACAATCTTTCTGAGCCTTTTTTATGAGATGTGTGAAAAGTTTGAGAGAAAAACAGAATTTAAGAGAGGCGGGATCCTTCCTGGCAAAAGGAGAGGTAAATGAGAGATAAGATTTAGTAATCCTTGTGAGGAAGCTCTGACTATTAAAAGTCATGAGATGTGTGGTGTGAGGAGTAGTGAGACTACTATAAAAGAATAGAGAGATTAAGGTTTAATTTGCTATATGTTTGCAGATGCTCAGAGTACTTAAGGAGTAATAGATGCTGAACAACAGTCTGTTAAATCTCAGGACAACTCTGATGTATCAAAGGCTATTGATCTCTCTGCAAGTCTAAGTACTGATACTTTCTTGCAGTCCATACATTCTACTATTCCGCCACATGAGATAATCCTTGTTTTTGTTGAAAAATAATCCATTCATTCTTCTTTTTCATCACTTGAAGAAATCCCTGTTATTGCTGAAGATGTAGTAGCACAACAGTTCATTCATAAAGATTCATTCATTTCAGAATCACCACAGCATTCTACAGGAACTGCGCTCCTGGAAGTTAATCTTGAAGCTCCAATTCATTTATCTACAATACTTGAAGATGTGGAGATAACTGCTGAAGGTGTGGAAGCTTCTGAAGCCACTGGATCAATTTCTTATTATATTCTGCATACTGAAGCTGGTGATAAAGTTAAGAAATTAGTGTAAGATCCAATTGTTATTGAAGAATCTAATGATGGTAAAAAAAAACTCATGTATCTAATGTTATGTTAGATCTTGAGAATAATCTTTTCTTTCCTGAAGATATGCCTATGCATGTGAGGTAACAGAAAATAAAAGAGTTAGATGCTAAGAAGAAGCAGGATTATTCTAATAATCTCTGGAATGCTTATTGGAAAGATTGTACATATCCTATTTCCAGAACACGTGCAGTTGAACATCTAGAAATATCAGAACATAAGATTACAAATCCTAATTTGCTGAATCATCTGAAAGCATCAACTTTAGTTGTCAGATCCTTACACACGGCTCATGAAGCAACTACTACTCAAATCAATCAGATTAAAGAATCATTGATTGCTTCAAAGCTGACTACTCATCAGGAAATTCAGAAACAAGTTTCACCAATAGTTGCCAGACAAATTACAATTGAAGCCAGTCAAGCTAGATTGGAAGCTCATCAAGCTCAAATGTCTGATCAACTTACCGAAGTACGGAATTCAATGGAGCTGATTCTTTCTCTACTGCTTGGTGATGATGCCAAAAAGGGGGAGAAAATTGATAAATCTAAATGCGAACAACTGTCATTATTAAGTACTGATTATGAAACTCCTGATGGAGGTAATAAGGGGGAACAGAAGGAGAGTAAAAGAGAAATCAAGAGGAATGAAAGAAGAGTTGAAGAATTGACTATGACTACTAAAATACAAAAATCTTCACAAGTCACAACTGTTGTTGATGAAGACCAAGGTATTCTAGAGAAAGAAGTTGGTGCTGAAGCAAGCCAATATCTTCAAACTCTGAAAGTTAAAGGAAGAAAGACAACTTTGTTCTACAAGGATCCAAAAA
Source organism: Apium graveolens (assembly GCF_009905375.1). Classification (NCBI taxonomy): domain Eukaryota; kingdom Viridiplantae; phylum Streptophyta; class Magnoliopsida; order Apiales; family Apiaceae; genus Apium; species Apium graveolens. The sequence goes on from NC_133653.1 coordinate 272,132,471, forward strand.
TTCAATTATTTGATTCTGAGGTGAGTAGAAGAATATTTGCAAAGGAAAATCCTGGAGTTGATCTTGAACAACTAAGGAAAATGGAGGAAGACTTTAAAAATTCTATGAAGACAGCAAATGTTGTTGTTTCTCAAGTACTTTATGAAGATGATCCTTCTAACAGACCAACCAGAGGTATAGTTATAAGGGAAATCAGTCAGACAGAAAAAGAAAGATCTATTAGATCACAAGTTATTGGAACTGCTGACATGAAGCTTAAAGGAAAGGAAAAGACATAAGAATAGTCTAGGATATTAAAGTCTAAAGCCAAAGCTGGAGTTAGTATCTGAGAAATTTAAATCCTAAACTCTGATAGATTTAATCTATACAGTAGTTCAAGCTCTTGATACTGAAGAAAATTTACTTGAAGCAAAAACATTCAAGCTAGTCAAAGGAGGAAGATTTCTGGAAGCATTCTGAGCTGAGGAAGTGGAGTTAATCTTTGACATTGCTCAAGTTAAAGAAGCAGTTCAGGATGAAGAGTTAAAGTTTGATATTCACTGAAGCAACATTGAATATGCATACTTGATTCCTGCATTTAGATAGTTTTGACATCATCAATTGGAACTTGTCCATAATTCCATAATGAACAAGTAGGGGGAGATTGTTAGGAGCAATTGATGATATCAAACAGAAACGATCAGAAGCATCGATAGATGATAATTACTAGCATCGACGGATGATAGTTACAAACATCGACGGATGATGATGATTGGATCGATAGATGATGATGACATCGACGGATGTTGATATTCGACGGATAACAATATCAACGGATGATGATGTCAACGAATGATGAAATCAGTATTTGTCACATCAGTTGATCTTTGAAGAGGAAAAGGAAACATAAATTTCAAGTCGGTGAAGGACTTTATCTCAGAAGCAATAGTATAGATTTCCTTGTTGTTAATTGAATAGGATTCCTTATACATTGGTAGTTGTGCTCTATATAAAGCACAGTTTAGGTTCATACTATAAGCATTGCGACATTGTTATATCTTTCGCATAACCTAGCAGCTCTCAAGGATATTTGTTCATCCTTTCGAGAGAGTACTTTTGTAATAAGTTTTTATAGGATTAATATAAAAACTGTTGATTCTATTGAAACTTTGTCGAGTTGATTATATTAACTGTATTCACCCCCCCCCCCCTCTACAGTTGATTAAGGGCTTAACAATTGGTATCAGAGCTTGTTGTTAACGTATAAATAGTTTAAGATCTGAAGATTAATCAACCATGTCAGACAAAGGAGAAGAAGAAACACATAATCTGGATCCGAAGCCACAACCCCCAGCCACATCACAGATAAGCAGCAACATGAGTAGGTATAAGGTGAACACATGGAATTCAGTTGAGTAAATGCGGGTTACTCTATAAGAAAAAGATCACCTATGTGGGAGAGAAGTGGGGCCGCTTCAAAGGAGAACTACGAGGCACAATTCTTTAGAAACTCCTGCAGAACCAGGACGATGTTCCATGGTCAAAATGGACATACCCATGAGAGCTGAACGAGTCAGAAAAGATATAGTGATAAGTATATCATCATTTACATAAACGATCGAATAGTTCAAGGACAAGCACGACTACTGTCTACCAGTAAAGTCGGTATGCTTACTCGAGCGAAGGTTTAAGGAGCATTCTCTACCTATCGTATGCTATATCTGATTGAAAAAACTATCACCAAGTCAAACTCCGTGTTTGTCTGATGTGTGCTACTGAAATATCAATCTCACCCATGTGGGGGATTGTTAGAAAATGTGGGTATTACACCCCACATTGTCGATTCATTTTGAGCCGCGCTTGAGTGTTTGGTTATTGCGTGTGTGCAACGAGTGACGCTTGGAATATGTTCTCCTTCACGAGAGCTTTCTGAGGCACTTTGAATCACTCAAAATGATTAAGGGATGAATGAGATATGATTATCCAAAGATGGTCCCTTAAGAGTGGAAAATGAGTTATAAAACCTTAAGTCCCACATTGAAAAGAAAAAGAGATTTCCTTAGCTTTATATAGCAACACACATATGTAGTATTCACTTGTGTTGTCTATGTGTTGCTCCATCACCTACGCGGGCTTGTAGGGGTGTAAATTGTGGGATTTCGAGGGGAAATTCAAGGCTTCGCAAGCCTTCGGGCTTTCCGCGTGTGCGACATGCGGACACAAATGTGGCTGAAAATTGGCCTGAATAACACCAGACTAGTTTTGCTAATTTTTATTTTCTGCTGGGCCTGAGCTCAAATAAATTGACTTACGTTTTTGTTTTTATTTCGGTCAAATTAATTAATTAATAATAATTAATTGAACACCGACCTAATTACACCGACCTAATTAATTAACGCGTTTTAATTAATTATGGCAATTGTGTAGCGCACAAGTTTTTCCTCCGTATATAAACACCTCTAGGGCGTTAGGGTTATATACACAAATACACAGTCGTTCCTAAACACCTGCCCTCTAACTCGTGATAGTTTCTTGCTCGCTTTCAAGCTCGCTGAGAGTGCTGATCTCCGGCGTCGCCACTACAATCTGTTTTATCGTGGGAGGCTTTTTGCTCGCACAATATGGTTAGGGCTAATAAGCTTTAAGGAGACAGTAACACACTGGACTCGGGTTTTTATATCCTTCGCAATACGCTTCTTGTCTCCGTTCCTTTTCTGTTATTCGATTATCTATTTTGCACGCACACAACTATACGTATATTTGTTTCTGCACAGATTGTTGTTAACAGAGGGACGAGGGAATTGGGAGTTTGTTTGTGTGCTTTTCATTTTTAATTCTTACTAGCATAAAACCCGTGCGATGTACGGGTCTCTAATAATATCTTATATTTTTATTTGTATTAAAATAATATGTAGTTGATTGGTTTTAAATAAATGTTTAATTTTAAATGTAGATGATGGTATTCGAACCTAAAATATTTTGTTTATGTTTTTAATATAAAAGATCCAACAATTGTGATTAATAGAGATATTAAAAAGAGAGAATAACTAAATCAAGAGGTTAAACAAAATTACCGGTTATTATAGTTTATTGTAGATGATATATATAAATAATATAAATATTTGTTGTTGGAGAAATTCGAACCTGATAACTTTAATAGTGTATAAATAATAATATAAATGCTTGTTGTTAGTGAGATTCGAACCTGAGAACTTGAGTAGTATACTTTTTTAATATTTAGATCAAACAATCCTGATTATTTGATTAAGAAAATCTGAGGATCGTGATTGAAAGGATAACCAAACCAACCAAATAGGGGTATACCAAATTATACCCCATTCCGGTTATTATAGTATAGTATAAATATATTTTTAAACGATGTACTGGTAAATGTAAAAGACTAAAAGCGAAAAACACTAGTAGTAATTTATCGACACGGTTATCAATTATGTATTATATTTAATTTTGATATAAAATTTAATCTTAAATTATATATAATAAATTTTATAAAAATATATTATAAAATGAAATTATATTTATTTATTTATTAAATAAAATTAATTTTGTTCAGATATTTTCCGACACGGATGTGCATATATCCATATCCATATCTGAAATTGTCGGATTCAGATACGTATAATATCCATTTTTCGGATAAGGATAATATCCGTTTTTTCTCGGATACGAATGCAGATATTACAGACGGATATTGAATTTTTCAAATTTTTTTGGCAGCTCTAATGCCCAAACTTTAGGCTTAACCTGAATGACCAAGCTATAAACAACTAGTATATAGTCCTTATTTTTTTGTGGAGTAGCGAGGTTTATATACGTTCTGCAATAAAAATATTTGATATAATATTGCATAACATATAATTTTGCGAATCATGTTACGTAAACATCACCATAGTTATGAAATTTTACAAATCTCATATATGTTTACTATTATAACATGTATGTTATGCAACGTAAACATACTACAAACTAAATATTTTATGATGAAGAATATGTTTTGCAATATTTTACTAGTAAATATATATGATTTGTAAGATTTGTATTAAAAATAGTGATATACAACACGATTATATTCTGTAATATTTAATGAAAAAAAATTCAAAGAGAAAAATTTAATACAATTCGATTCAAAATAATTAATTCAAATTCAATTCGAAATCAAATATAATAAATTCTAGACGTTTAATTTTTTATTTGAGACCAATTAAATTTCAAACTCCGATAAAGTTTGGGATTAGGAAAATTTACAGCTATTCGGCCTATCCCTGTGGCCTATATATAAAAACAACTGTTAAGTTTAAGTCTCTCTGTCCTCTCTCTCCGGGTCTCTCTAATCTCTCTCCGGGCCTCTCTCTCAATCTCTCTCTCTCTAATCTCTCTCTCTGCAATCTCTCTCTCTGCAATCTCTCTCTCGGTGGTGATGGAGCAAGCCATGGTGAAGGAGTTTCAGAATCTGGCTCTCTCTCCTCCGCAACCCCCGGAGGAGGAGAAGCTTTACTCTCTCCCTCTTCGACTCTCTTTCCCTCAAGGTGAGTTTCTTGAGATGGAGAAACTGAAGCCTCCAGAGAAGCAGTTTCACAAGATATCAGTTACCTTTTCCTGCAGGTGGCGAAGGACTGTCGCTGACGGTACTTTTCTACCTACTTTGCTTTTTTATTTAAATAATTTTAAAAATTATTGTATTGTAGTATTGTATTGTTTATGTGTATGTTGCAGTGTTAAGGATTTCGGAAATCGGAATTATTCGGTTGAGTTACCGATTTATGATTTATCGGACATTTTAAAAAATCGGATTATTTATCGGCGATTTATCTTGGTCAAATCGGACAAATATTTTTTTACCGATTTTTGAGCGAGCGATTTTTTAAAAATCGGCCGATTTTTATAACAGAGTTATGTTGAGCCTCTAATTTATAATTAATTTAAATCTCGAACCCATTGCAATAGGCCCTTAATTTTAAGGAGCTATAGCAATTCGTTTTAAGCTAGGATGTGAGATTAAAGTTGTGTTGACACGAAAGAGAAAATCAAAGTACTCCCTCCGTTCGAAAATATTAAAATAACTTCGATATGCTCTAAGAACAATGCACAAATCTTAACTCAAAGAGAATTGATAGCCATAAATATATTCTACGATTTGTGGTCAATAATATGCTATTCGAAACCTGAGGAGCATATATAAATATGTTTTATTTTACTACTGAAACCTGTGCACTAATTTTGCTATTGTGTTGTGATGTGCAGTAGCTAAGGCTTTTGACAGAAATGCAAGGGCAATGCAACTCATTGTCTGGGGTCCTGGAATATTGCCGATCAAAGTTGTGGATACTACAACGACATTCATCCCACCTCCTAAAGGTATGTAGCTTGTTTCTTAAATTTTAACATTTTTCTTATCAGACGGTTTCTGTCAAAAGAGTTGAATGCTGTTTGCATGATCTAAAAGGTGTATGATTTCGGTTTTTACCCATGTCCATTTGTTTTCTAATCATAAAAGTTGATTTTCTTGATGATTATACATGTTTCTCCATGTGTTTCATTTTTTGGAGTTTTGGCAAAGATAGCAATGTCGAAGACATTGAAGAGAAGTCCTCATACTGCATTTTATTTTATTTTTGAAATAAACGTACTTGCATAAATTAGAATTCCTCAGAAGCAAGATTACACATAATGAAATTTGGAGCAGTATCTATCCACTCCTCCAGACCTGACGTAGAATAAGCAGCCCTTGCTAACAAATGGGCTACATTATTCGCAGACCTATGAACAAAAACTACTAACACTTCATCAAAATGTTTAATAATATCCTTACAATCATCAATAATCATATGAAAGTAAGAATTACCACTACCACCATTCACCGCATCCACCACCATTTTAGCATCACATTCAAAGATACACTTGGTCTTTCTCCATGGCATAATCCAAGATAAAGCCTCCCTCAACCCGATTGCCTCCGCCTCATACTGCATTTTATAATCTATTTAGAAATATGAAGTTATGAACAAAGTGGATTGATTATGCAGTCTTTTTATTTACTATTAGATTTGACATGAATCGATTAACATTCTGTTTGAAGTTCAGATCATGGATGCTTGCACTGGTAGATTAGATGGATAATAAATACTGAAATTAGTCATAGGTGCTTGTTGGGTAAAAGAGAAATATGGGTTGTGGCAGCATAGGCAAGGACTTGGTGTTTACATATTAAAGGATAGATAATTGTTGTTGATGCCAGTTTCCAGCCTGCTAGTGATAGGAAAGATTGTATGTTGGTTTATTAATTATTTTTTCCCAATAGACCCAAATCCCAGTTGTGGTTATTACTTTTTAGTGTGTCCTTGGGCAAACTTTTGACATGCTTGAGATAACGAAGGTGTTAGGATCGGACTGTCTGACATATTTATTAGATTTGACATGAATTGATTAACTTTCTGTTTAAAGTTCCAAATCATGGCTGCTGGCACGTGTAGATTAAATGGATAATAAATACTTAAATTAAGCATAAGGTTGCTTGTTGGGTAAAGGGGAAATAAGGGTTGTGGCAGCGTAGGAAACGGTCTTGGTGTTTGCTTATTAAAAGATAGATGATCGTTGTTCATCCTATTTGTGGTTGTTACTTTTTACTGTGGTGATATCCTTGTTCAAACTTTTGACATGCTTAAGCTAATGAAGGTCTTAGGGCCAAACTGTCTGATATTAGACCGTCCACATTATATTAGCCTTGGGTTGTAAAATTAAATATATTTTTACTATCTGATATGCATTATGTTCTCTAACTAACTATTTCATGTTTTGTTGGTCAGAATACAACCTTGTGCCTAGGTCAGGATGCAACCATGCGCGCAGTACTGAGTTGATATATCACGGGAGAAGAGTTGTTCTTATCGGCACCACTGAGTTGGTTGAGCAGCTGATTTCAGATTATGATGGTTCTGGGGTCGACATTGAGTATAAAATTGTGTTCTAGGGGCCAGATACCGTGAGCCGGTGCAAGCTAAGAGTAAATTATGTCCTCAGGGCTGAGGTTTAAGTAAAATGTTACTACTAGTAATTTATGAAATGTACTTTCTTGGTTTGTACTTTGTAGGTGCATTGTGGTGATTTTCAATTCAGACAACATTGAGTTCACCTTGCATATTTATAATCCATTTGTATCAGAAGAGTATTTCATAATTTTTGCATTCTGTTAAGCTATCATCAGAAGCCATTTTATAACTTTTGTTTACATGCTTATATCCGAACAAAGTCTTAAGCAAATTTGAAAGGCAACTTTTAAGAAAGCAAGTTTGAAAAGGATTAATGAGTATTGTATCTCAAAAAATGGGATTGAAAAAGATAGTAAACAGGACTATTACTATTTCACACGAATTTTATCAATGTAAAATAATTAAACGTACTCTTTTATATAAAATAAAATACAGTACACGGATAGCAAAGTGGTAAAAAATAAAATGAATGTACATTTTTAAATACATATAACTAAAATTTAAAATCTCAGTAATATGAATTGACAATTTGACAGATGATATAATAAGTTTTAAGGTCTAAGATTTGGTTATAATTCTATTTTAAAATAACGACGAATGAAAATTTTTCACAATACTCAATTTTTCTTTACTTTTTTTTTCATATCTTTGGATTAAGAATACAATTTCTTTTAAACATGAGTTAAATATATATATAAAAAATTAATTTACCTTTTTCCAAATAAATTTATTTTTTAATTGAATAATTTGGCATCGAGTCGACAAATTGATATTTGAAACATCGAATAATACATTAAGCCCTCTCTCTCTCTCTCTCGCTCGCTCTCGCTCGCTCGCTCTCCCATCTCTCTCTCTCTCTCTCTCTCTCTCTCTCTCTCTCTCTCGTCTCTCTCTCTCTCTCTCTCGTGTCTCTCTCTCTCGTCTCTCTCTCTCTCTCTCGTCTCTCTCTCTCTCTCTCTCGTCTCTCTCTCTCTCGCTCCCCCGTCTCTCTCTCTCTCTCGCTCCCCCATCTCTCTCTCTCTCTCTCTCTCGTCTCTCTCTCTCTCTCTCTCTCTCTCGTCTCTCTCTCTCTCTCTCTCTCGTCTCTCTCTCTCTCTCTCTCTCTCTCGTCTCTCTCTCTCTCTCTCTCTCGTCTCTCTCTCTCTCTCTCTCTCTCTCGTCTCTCTCTCTCTCGTCTCTCTCTCTCTCGTCTCTCTCTCTCTCTCTCTCTCTCTCTCTCTCTCTCGTCTCTCTCTCTCTCTCTCTCGTCTCTCTCTCTCTCTCGTCTCTCTCTCTCTCTCTCTCTCGTCTCTCTCTCTCTCGCTCCCCCATCTCTCTCTCGGACCGCCCGTTTGTCAGGTAAACCAATCTAACCTCCTCTTTATCCTTCCAATTGTGTCTGTCTTTTAAAATTGTATCAAGATAATATTGGATGTTATTACAAAGGTAACAAGATTAACATTTGATGTAATTAGGCCTATTCACCATTTGAAATTGTAGATTTTCGTTAATTGGGTTAAAAAGATTTGAACTTTACTGGAATTTAAATTTGGTTTTATTGTTGTGCAAGTTTGATGATAGTTGTGTAATTTCGATTGGTACAGATTTTTAGTCTTGTGATGGCGGAACCTGTAAAGGAGAAGATTAGAATTGTGATATCCTCGAGGAGTCTCAAGGCCGTGGATGAAGGTACTTATGAGAATTTGTGCTTGCTATATTGATTAGTGACTTACAATCAAAGTAAATTGTTTTCGAGTCTAATATTGTGAGCTCAAAGTATAAAATAGACATTTCCATGCATGAATAAATAATCACGGAAATGACCTACTACTAAGATGATATTAACTTAATAAGGGCGAGTAGTAACAAGAGATAAGCTACTTATTAGCCGTAGCAGGTGATTAAGGTAGGAATTAAATTGAACAGCTAAGGGAGACGCTAGGTTTGTCTGAGTTTCTGAAGGTCGGGGCAAAATTGCTTTTGTGTTTTCTTGTGCATTTTTGAGTAAGGCGAGGAGTGAAATGTGTAAAGCAAGGTTAAGAGGAGGGGATAAACCTCTCTCCTTAGACAAACGGATCGAATCGCAAAATAATAAGCTGATTGAGTCTTGTTAAGAAGGTAGGAAAAACTCTTTATTACTGGTTGCAAAGAATGTTTGGTTGGCCTAAAATCGCCATTGAAGCTGGCACAACGATTTTAGGGACCTAAGAAATTAGCTTACTAAGCTGTTTTGCTATTGATTAAAAATTAAATCTGTTGTGTGCAATGCTTAATCTGCAAGAAGTTAGCTAGAGGGGTAGATCCAAGTTTGTAACAAGATGACGGTCAAGAATTTCTTGAAAATGGTTAGGAGCCACTCTTACCATCCTTATCTTGAACAACGAGAACTTTTAAAATCCCATCTTTAATTTGTCTGACTAAAGAAGTAAGAGGAATTAATATCCCCTTTCATCTGTTGGACTCCCTTTTTTTTTCTGATCCTTGCACTCTAGACTTTTATGTAAGTAAATTGTTTTAAGAGTAAGAGCGTCATCAAGCTGCAGGGTAGTACAGCTGTACTAATCTAGATGAAGAGAATCCAAATTTTTACATTGTTGCTAACATTCTGCTTCAAAATATCGGTATGAAGATTTCCATCATATTTATTTAGACCAACAATAATAAGACCCTTTAAGCAATCTTGAATTTATCAAAGAGGACAGGAAGAGGATTCCAAGGGACTTGAGTGGTCCAGCTTTGAGTAACCAACTCATCAAATTGGAACATGAACCAAAGTACGGCAATGGCTTGGGGATATTAAGAGCATGATTATACGTAGAACCAACAGTTGGAGTGTTGGACAGTGCTCTGAAAGGCCCTGACATAAATTTTTCTTTAGACCTGGCAAACGCTAAAAGCCAGCTGCCAATGGTGAAGCAATCTATCCAATTTCTTGAAGACATGTTGCGTCCCTATATTCCGCCAAGTGAAGTAGTTTTCAGAGCTTTTTAAGGTCTTTGGGGCCATAAAGACATGAGTTTATGGTTATATGTGATCATTCACTGCATTTACCATATCAGTTCATCCATATATTTGTATCACATTGGTATTGCCATTGACGGACCAATGCAGTGTAGAAGAAGATAGAATCGTACTTAAGTCTTGTTTTAATTCTTACATGTCTCCAATAAAGTTTTGGGCACAGACAAAGGTTGCAAAGATGCAGTACCATTCGGGATAAAAGTAATGCGATATTGCAAGAATTGACTAGAAGCTGAGCGCACAGAAACATTCCAAATGTTAGCTTTAATACTAAGCCAGATTCTAATTTAAATATGGTGATCATAGATATAATTCTAATACCGATTAATGTTGATAGAACTAGCAATTAGTTGACTTTATTCACTTTAATTTTATATTCAACTCTTGGCAAAAAAACTTTATCTTTAACTAAAGCAATCATAGAAAGATTATTATTACTGATAAAATCGTTTACATCAGCTTGTTTAGATTATACATTATAATCCTTCACTGATAATATATACATTAAACTTTAGGAGGTTTTTCTTTTTTTTTATTTGGAGGGGGGGTGGATTTCTTCACTGATCAATGTTGTTAGCTCTTCTCCGACGCTTACACACAGTTGTTAAGTATTGGCATGCTAAGAAACCAAAAGAAATACCCGAGGGAGTTTTAATGGGGGGAATATCCTTAGAGGTAGCTGTCGAACTATTAACCACTTGTTGAGAACAACACAGACATATATGTTGGAGGAGGTAGCCTGAGTATCAGGATTCTCCGGGTTTAATACCTTAGGACTTGGGGTGTCTTTTGTAACCCATACAAAAGCAGCTGGGGCCTGCTTCGGGCATTTGTGAGGATGACCAAAAGTTCTGCAGCTATTGCATCTGGAAGGAACCTCAGGGAATTCAACCTGAACTTTGACTACTACTTCACTGGTTGTTCTCAACAAGAATTCGGCCTTCCACTAAAGCAATATCTGAATTTGCTGATATTGCTATGCAAATCGTAGCTAAACTTAGTGGCACAAGTTTTGAGGTCTGGTTGTCCATGAAAAAAATATTTATTACCTAGAAAATATCCTTCCAAGTTTTAGATGGAGAAGTTGTTGCACCATCTACAGCCTGCTGTATCTACAGTTTTGGTCAGAACTGAGAGAATCGACAAGGAGATGATCAAAATCAGAAACGGGGAACCGTTTGGGCAAGTACCTTGAACCTATACAGGTTAGGAAAGGTAATGGATGCAGGACAGTGTTTAAGAATAATGGATTTTGTGACAAATGATGGTGGATCCCATAAACAAAGGCTCAATATTCTGATAAGTCAATATATCAGTAGTCAAGTCTTAGATGGTCTAAGATTATATGTGGGGTTTACATGACTTAAATAGGGGATTGAAACCTAGTAACTGAACCTAGTAGACTACGTCACTACGGCCCAAACAATTGAGGTTTGTTATAAACAGCATACATATCTAATAACTCCTAGTCCCACATGTATGTAAATACATCGAGTTCCTATACTAAATGCACTTAAACTATATATTAAGAAATGTTCATTCCCATAAGTTCCCATCCTTCTTACTTTCCGTTTAAGTCATCAATGTCCAGAGTAACCCCATCCAAATCAGCGTTAGAAGTTGTCTCACTATGGCTGAATACATGCAACGACTGGAGAGAAAGCAAAGGTGATTAGAGTCGGAGAGAGGGGAAGGAGAATGGCGAATTTGTTTCTGGGACAACATTGATATGATTTTTTTTCAAAAGAATGCAACACTTTAAATATATAGCTGTACAATTTGATATATGCATGTCTGTGCATTACAGTAAATAAAAAAAAATGTAAAGTATTTATTAGAGACTTTAATATAATAAACAGCTAATTATGGTGACCAAAGTTTTAAGAAGTAAAAACAAGGTGGGGTCATGAGAAAGGGAAATTAAAAGAAGGGTATACACCACAAATAATCTATCCGGGCCCTAGATGTTTCTGCCTTTCCCTCCCCTCATAATTTTGCATCATGCCGTAGGAACCCATAAAACGAATTTGAGTAGATCCTTACAAGAATTTACTCTAGGAGTTTTAGGAGCCTTGAGAAAGGTAAATCTGAGTTATGTTATGCTATTTTAGTGAATCCATTTAATCGAAATTGGATGTTACCCTAATATGGGTCAGTGTCACCATATCTCTTTATATGGGACCTATGATAATTTGTGCCCAATCAATATCAGATTACTTAATTTAGTATGTAATTAATTAATATTCTTTTTGGGTGCTGGAAACTGTATTTATTTTTTAAATCTGTAATATGGGTGTAATTACAAAGAACTTTTTTGCAGTGGTAATTGTACTTTCAAATTTTTATGTTTTAGCTTATTGTGCTTCTGTGAGATTATTTAAAAGTAAATAAACTTATATATCTTTGTATACTATCAAGTATCAAGCAACCTTATAAATCTAGAACCATCAAATGCTATTAGTGTAGTAAAGTGCCTGGCATTTGTGACACTTTTCTTGGTTCCATTTATGGTTTAATTTGTACGATGGAAAAAGATTTTGTTTGTGGGACCCAGCTATGGCTCAAGTTATGATACCATCACACTCACCCTAGTCAATTTTGTATTTACTCAACAAATTCTGCTACTTAGACTCCATTGCCTTATCCCCATATTGCCCGATCCTAAATATATCACTGCCTAATTTGTTATTCTAAATCCCAGGTATTTTTATTTGGGTCGATTTGTTTTATATGATAGCAATATTTGATTTTAGGACTCTGAGTCATAGTTGGCTACATAGCACTATAGCAGTGTTATATGTGCACTAATTTTCCTTTTCTTTATCATTCTGGCATGCAGTAACTGCTGAAATTATCAGGGTCGCAAAGGGCATGTGCCTCAGAGTCTGGGGTCCTTGCAGAGCGCCAACCCAGTTTGTGGATTTCAAGACGAGATTAGCTCCATCCTCTAAAGGTCTATATAGCTTGTTATAATCAATTCTTAAGTTTTTTGCCTATAGAGGGTTTATTTAAAACGTTTCGAATGTTGGTGGAACATTGAGGGCAAGATTTCTTTGATCAGAAGAGATGAATGATTTGGGGATGTCCCATAATAAACGCAAAGCTTGTATAAGTTATAACTATGTGGTAAATGGTGTAGGAGTTAAATGACTCGTTTTGGTACCCTATCTAAAGTGCATAAACTTGTATCTTTAAACTTTGATAACTCCATAGCGATGCGGTATCAGCTATGCTATTTTACACTTAACCATGTTGGCATTACTGCCTGTTTTTGTAATCATGAAAGTATTAGTTGTAAAAGATTTAACCTCCTTAGCTGATTGTTCCTGAAGACCCAAATCCCAGTACTGGTTGTTGGCATGATCATCTCCTTGTGCGAAGTTTTGTCATGCATGAGATATCGAACATCTCAAATCCTAGGATTACTCGAATTTGAATCGTCTGATATAAGAGTATAAGACAGTCCACATTAGAAAAGCCTCAAGGTTGTAATATTAATTGTTACCTGCTGATCTGCATTGTGTTCTGAATCACATTTGTTTATGTTTTGTCATCTAGGATCAAGCTCTTACGGAAATTTTAAGTTGCGAGTTTATGGGACAACAGTTGATGTCCTTAGCTCCACTAAAGTCGTAAATGAAATCGTTTCTGCTTCTAATGTGGATGATGTTGAGATTGAGATTATAGTTGTAAATACAGGAGACCGGAGACCTTAAGCAGGGGCGAATTGGTGTGTGGGCTCAGGTTGAAGGAATATTTATTTATTATGTAACATAAACTTGTTCGGTTTGCGGGGATTTCATTCTTAATTTGTAATTTTACACAGGCATGTATGTTATATTATTTGTTACCAAACTATTTTAATTACTAGAGTGAACTGGAAACCTATACGAGCAAACAAATATAGATACTGTTACGCATGGAGATACGATTTATGGAGGCGTTTGGATCGGCGAAGGGAATGGGATTCAGAAATGGGAGTAGAAATTATTGGGAATGAGTATGAAATGGTAACTTAAGGGATAAAGAGGGTTTGATTTGCCTATCTAATAGCAATCAAGTTTCCATTCCCAATTATCATATTGTCAATTCAAACACTATAATAAGAGATTGAAGTTTCGATTTCTGTTAACCGGACTCGTTAATTACGATCCAAACACCCCCAAGAGTAGTCCTGGAGACTGGAGCAGCTAATTCATTCCATAGCTTAGCTGATTGAGATACATGTAATAACTTTTGAACAATACTTGAGATAAGTTAAACAAATGTTTTCATGATTCAAAATATAAGATATATTCTGAAATAGATTTAACACGACTTCATCCCGCTATTGCATATATGTTGCGTTTTATACTTTTATTTGTGTTTGTTAATTGACGTACCAAAATAAATTAGATTATTTATTACTCTCCATAATTTTTAACAATGGTCTTTAGCTTTAAAAACAATTTTGTTCTTGTGTTGCATATAATTGTTTTAACTCTAATTCAAAGTAATTCTTTCGATCAAAAACCAAAACCACCACCATAATTTTGCGGCCAAATATGTGCGATTACCATAACTACACTTACTTTCAGATTTTATAGAATTATAATAAAACTAAAATTAATTTGTATTTTTTTTTCCAAATTTAAAGCAGATTTCATTAATGACTTGAAAGATATTCAATCGGGACAAACCCCCAACTGATCATGCAACCAGGTTGAAAAACAAATAAAGCTAAATAATTAGCCGTTTTGTTTCCGGATTGTTTAACAAACTGAATACAAATATTCTGAAAATTAAAAATAAAGGTAATGGTTTCCCGGACAATTCAGCACGCATCTCCCCCGAAAACAGTAGCTTCACAATTGACCCTCACATTAATTCGATTGATATTGCAATGTTTAGAGGACTCAGTTGCAACAACTGAGTTTAGAGGCGTCATGTTATGAATAGATATTTTTTGTGAGAGGTGAGCACATGTACCACCGTTCCAAACGCACCCCAACTATCTACTTGCCGGACACCAGCTATAGACTTGCCGAAAGTGTTTGATTGATTGATAATTTTTGTTTTAACTTTCAATATATGGTTAAACCCCAAGTTAAACCACAACCATCATAAGTTCATATTTAAACTCGAGTGTCAAAAAAGTGTTAAAAGGTTTATGTCTTGTTATCTCTGAGTTCGAATCTTGTTCACCGAGATTTGTTGGAACAAACACTCAATTATAAGACGTATAAGCCTAATTAGTCAAAAAATAAAAAAAAGGTGTGATGCAATTATTAACCACTATTTCTCTTAGATTATAGATTTTATCTACATGTTTTTGAGTTTCTAATTTATTCCGTAAACACATCAAACACACTTGTACACCATTTTGACCATTTTGTCCATGTTTGACGTGTTCAAACAAACTTCGGGAAAATACAACAAGCATTAATTTGCTGCCAAAACTTTATTAATTTGCTGAAATATAATACGCTGATAGACGAAGGTAAACATATTTTTTCCATTACATCCAAAGCTTCTCTACTTTTCGAAACTTAATTATATTAGGAAATATCTAATCAAGAAAAAGGTGTAATATTACAACAAAAATTTTATTATTACACGTCTGCACTTTAACACAATCGACGAGTCACCTTGCTAAATTATCAAATTACATAAACTAGGTAACAACATATCCATCATTAAAAAAGGGAATGCTTACAAAATAGCAATCCAAAGAGAAAGGGAGAAAGACGAGCATTTGGCTACTTCATCTTTGTTCACGCTACGAGTAAAAACAGGAAATCAACCCGTATGAATTTCCTTCACCTTAAGCAATTTCATCCACGGAAACATCACCGGCCTTCACAACATTGGCGGCAGCAGGAACATCAATTAATCAGATCAATCAAACAAGTTAATAAAATTAAATGATATTATGAGAACCAGAGGAACATGCATACATAAGAAACTGATATTATACATCTGTATAAGTAGGCAAAAATACCTCCAATACATGTCTCGCAGCAAAAAAAAACAAATTTTCCAAAAAAAAAATCTCAAATTTAAATATGAGTATAAAGACATCAACACTATTAGAATAGGAGCGCAATATACATTACAGAAAGCAGTGTGAAAAAAGAGAGCAGATAATCATAGTACTGTTGAAAACATTCAACACTTAAATATGGTTGCAACTTTCAAATTAAATTTACACATATCTTACCAAAAAATGAATGTAAAAGGAGAGAGGGGGAGAGGGAGGGAGGGGGGGAGGGCAAGGGTGGGAGAGGAAAGAAAGAAAGTGAGCAGGAGAGATTCACAGAGGAGCATATAGGTAATTAGAGACGATAAAAGTGGTTAAAGCAAGTCTTTGAGGTGAGCTGGAATGAGTGGGAGCTATTGTTCGGCCTTCCATTTTGGATGCACGACACGGCTGACCTCTGCAGCTCCAAACACGGACTTATAAAACTGTACAGCTTTAACAGCTTTAGATGCCTCCACAAACTGACGATGCTTAAATAGAAATAGTAGGGAAAGCCAAATGTAAAATGAAATGGCATGGGTGCACACCTGGGAATATTACCATAATTTGTAGCGGAGCAGCAGAACCAACCATTTGCGTATTTAATTTTAAGAGTGTATAATGGTTTTTTTTGGTGAATGGAGATAGCACTCTGTTAGTAGATAATAGAAAAATAACCTAGAAAACATATGCAAACAAAGACGTTTGACAAAAAACCCCAACCAACAAAAAAAAAATCAAAAGTAGAACTAATTGGCACAACCTCACTACTAAATTGGAACTCTCTCACCACCAGGAGGTAGAACATGACACAAGCATAACAAGAAAAAAAACACACCTTAATCACCCCAGAATTAGTGATCAAACAATATAAAAAACTGAAAGCTCATGTTTGTTCAAAAACAGAGCCATGTATCCACAATCTTGCAGCAAACATGGGATCAAAACAAACAGGAAGACTGGGTTTCTCAACGGGGCGGGGAAAATGGGGAACCCGCCCCAACCCGACTCTAAATGGGGCCGCCCCGTCCCGCCCTGAATATAATATAATATAAATTTATTATAATATACTATAATATTTTATAGCGGTATAATATATTTATTGTATAGAATAAAGCTATAATTTATTTATTTTTCATCATATATATATTATAATCATAATAATATTTAATACTTAATTTTAAATTAAGTATGCATCTATTTTTCCTTCAAAAAAAATTATGCATCTATTTTAACATTATATAATATATTATAAAAATAATTTTTTTTCGATTTTTTAGAAAATAATTATTTATTAAATGGGGGCGACGTGGCGGGGTGGGGACTGAGTTTTGTTCCGTGGGGCAGGGATGGGGATACACTATAAATCCCCGCGGAAAACGGGGCGGGTATGGGGCAAATTCTATACTGGACGGGTATGGGAATTGCAATCCCCACCCCATTGAAAACCCTAAGGAAGATTAAAGAAAGCCCAGTAATCTACATAATACTTTCAAGAATACACCTGATAATGCATCGGCAGCCCTTAGCAAAACAAAATACCGAGTAAATCCAAACACTGGTGCGCAGTAGTACAACAAATAATAGACACTACCCCAATACCTGCTCACACCATTCCAATAACTGCCAACTGATCGTGAATCAAGAAACCAAAAGACACCACGCCCAGCTCAACTTATAATTCACAACTATAATCAGTTAGAATACTCAGGACACCTCTACAACGGACAAAACTAGCACCCCCAAGTTCAAACAGATGGCAAACACCCACTGTGCTGTGCAGAATAATAGAGATAAATTCCCTGTACTACTCCGCAAAAAGACAGCCCTCATATAACAGCCTCAAACCAGTTTCATTAGCAGATAACTTAATATGGAAATTAGAACAAATAAACCACACATCACATCCCCCCAGCTAATCTAAAGCTGAAACTAGTAGATCCCTCCAACAGACAGCTAGTAGAATGGCATATCCGAATATAATTATAACCATTAGGATTAAGCACAAGATTATACTGTCCAATATAAATAGTATATTGATACATAGAGTGTTCTTATCACGACTAGTTATATTTAAGTCGGAGGTCTCCACTGAAACAGTCTCTAAAAGTGTAGTAGTAAGGTCTCTGTACATCAACCTGGTTCTACGAGTGGGATATATTGGGAATATTAGTTTGATTTGGTTTTAATTCTACTTTAAGATATTTATAAAGAGCGCTCTTAACATAAGATTAAATGATTAAATTATGCATGATTGATTATACCTCACAGTTAAATAACAATATGATACCTTAATGTAAGGATGCCTGAGAGCGTCTCCGGCCGTAATTCTTTCCAGTGGGTCAACCGCAAGCATTTTCTTCACACAAATATATAGGAAGCCTATCGTTAATAAAGAAGATAAATTTGGGGACATTTGTACATTGGGTTGTATTTATACCTTGATCAAGTCATTGCCAACCGCATCAAGGTTAGGTATAATTTCAGATGCCTAGAAAAAAAAATGTAAAGTTCAATTTCATTTAGCCACAAAATAGAAACTATAAGGGGTCGAAAGAAGTTCACCTCAGGATATTGATGCAAATCTCTTGGAAAGTTTGACAAAGAGCATAACCAACTATTTTGCCTTGGTGTACCGATTTTTCTTCAATTATGATAAGATTAAATTGTTAAAACTAAAAAAAAATGTAAATTAACTGAATGACTTCTAGATTGATTAAATACCTAAATATCTCGTATAAAATGCTGATTTCAGTATCTAATACATCTTCGGAGCCAAAGAGGCGCTTTCCCTCCACCATTTCTGCAAAAATGCAACCGATCGCCCATATATCGATTGGCTTTCCATAGCCATTAGACCCTAATAGCAGTTCAGGAGCCTTAAAAGCGACGGTATTCACCTAAACGAAAGCGAAGCAAATGCTAAATAAACATGGTGTAATTTATAATTATGCATGTACTATAAGATTGTATAATTATTACCGAAGATAACATTGTGTCATCAAAAATCCTCCTCACTGAGCCAAACCCAGCAACCTTTAGTTTTAGGCCGGGGTCAATAAGTATGTTTTTGGGCTTTAAGTCGCAATGAATTAGATCTCTTTCATGAAGGAAGTCAACTGCTAATAAAAGTTCTTTCAACCAAACCTAAATATAAAGATAATAACACAGTCACTTCAGCCAAGTCCTTGCAGAATTATTATGATTATGTTAATATATAAAAAAAAATCACCTTTGCAAAATTAGCATCGAGTATCCCCTCGTTTTGTATATAAGCACTCAAATTGTCACCCACATATTCCATGATGAGGCACAAGGAGCCTTCACAAGGATGTACTTTCTCCAACTTCACAATATTGTCATGTTCAATTTCAAATAGTGTTGATATCTCTCTAGCAACTTTTGGAGTTAAACGATTTCCATCTAAGCCAATGGATTTCATTGCACAAACTTTCCCGGTTTTACGATCACGGACTCTGTACACTCTTCCCATGCTCCCTTCTCCGATTAAGCTCTCTTGAGCATAAAGGTCTGCAAACTCCTGTAAAGAGAAACATCATATAAATGTAAGCGTAAGGCTATAATTAAGTGAGCAACTCGAACTCATTTGACAAAACTCGGTTCAAGCTTGTATATGATCCAAGTTCGAGTATGTTTAGTAAAACAAATCAAGCCAACTAGCCAAGTATGTTTTGAACTTAAATAAATCTCGACTCGAGCTCGTTTATAGATATAAATATAAATAGATTATCACTAAAAACTATTTTTATTCTTCATTAGGGGAAACTAATGAAAAAATTTACATAAACAGTTTTAATTGTTGATCTCACGAGTCACGAGCAAACTTTGCTCAATTAGCTTGCAAATTAACTCAGAATGAATTGAGTTGGTCCTTTATCTTAAGGTACTTATCTGAGCACCTATCTTGATTTGTTCAAATATACTAGAACTCACTTATTTGATACCTGACTTGGCCACCTAGGTGTATGCTAAGCGAACAATCATAATGCTCTAGGTGTATGCTAATGAGGACTTTAATTACAACAGAAGTGTAAACTATGAAAAGAAAAGCTGGCAGTGTAACTTCATAAAATTATCATTATGCCAAGGTTTTCCGTTATTTGAATTTAAATTTCCCTTCGATGTTAACAAATCATCAAAAACGCATGGTATGGAAAGAACCTATTCATATATTAAGTTATTACAAAATTTATATATTATAAGTGGATAGTTGTGTAGACAGAATCTAAATGAATTCAAAACATAAGTGATATATATAAAAATTTAGATACATAAGGAGGTGTCTAGTGTAAAAGTTAAAAAAAGAAACATTAAATCCTACTTAAACATGTTAAAAACCTGGTTATATATGTCTTAAACCAAAGGTCTAGTGGCCTGTTTTAAATAAATTGTGGAACTATGATCTTCTTCTGTAATAATGTCCAACATGTCTGCTAATAATAGAAAACTTTATTGTTAAGTAAATAACTAGAACTTCCCTTAAAATGAGGTCATCCATGTGTAAGTAAGGTTCAATAGCGTACTAAACCTTAATTAACATCTATCGAAACGTTAACCTTACAAACAAAGTATTGAACAAACTAGTAATTTACTACAGACTTGTACACCCTAATTTTGAAAAAAAGAACCCACAGGATATAGCTATGCAAAATACAATTTATTTAACTCAAAACACTTAATTACATGTACAACTAAAGCTCAACATGTTCATAAAAAAGTTTTATTTTAACAAAGTTTCTCATTGATATGTCCCATATTTATTTATAGATTATGCACACAAATGTAGATCGATACATATAGGGGACCAAAGCAGCTCCCAATACAATGAATGACATAATGCTATAATGATACAAAAAATCAACTCTACCCCGTCAAATAAATAATATAATAACAATATTAAAAAATGGAGTAAAACAAAACTTTTCATAGACACGTAAATGATAAATTACCATACCGTGCCCAAATATGTTTCAGCCTTCTCAACTTTTAAATCTTCAATTTTCTCATTAATCTTTTTGAGTTCTCTCGAAACAAAAGATCGTGTTTTAGACATCTCACTAATGACATTTTGCTCCAACTTCTTCAAGATATCTTCCATTGCCTTTGTATCAAACTTCAACAAAAGAACACAAAAAAATATAAGAGAATTTTAAAGTACCGAAAAAGCCTATATTCCTTATGGTACATAATGTAATAAAATCATCAATTCATATATAAGATTATAAGAAAAGCCAATTAAACAAATTTTTAAAAGTTTTGAATCAAACCCAATCGTGACAGAATAAGTATGGTTCATTGCAAAAGAAACACTGATTAGAACTTAATAATTGTGATTAAAAGCAAATATATTTCATATTTTATCAATTAAAAAGAAACCCCATTAGAGTAGCAGAGACTACAAAATAAAAGTGCAAGAGTAGAAAATAGAAGTGCAGGAGATACAATATGGAAGGCAAATATGAGAGGGAAATAAAGTGCGAGAGACAATAGTTTAATTCAAACTAAAAAAGTGTGATTTACAACTTAGGGTTAAAGATTTACACATTCATAGTAAACGGTTTAGTTTTGGTTTAAATCAACTTAAACCGAATTCAATAAAAAAATGACTTCAATTTAACAAACACACCGGAAAGCACGCTTGTCAACTATAAATTGCACGCTTGACATAGTGCATGTCTTAAAATTTAGGAAATGAAAATGATCAACTATAAAGCCACAAATAAATGGGTACAAAAGGTAACGATGAAAAGAAAATTACTTATTTAGCAGTATATACAAATAAATATGTACATATATACATGCTAAATAGAGACATTATGCCATTACGAAAGATTTCATTCAGCCCTACCCGCTCAAATAAGTAATGCTTAAAAACAAAGAAATTTTTTTTACAACACATCACATACATGTTAATGAATGAGATACCATACCATGCCTTCTTCTGATTCAACCTTTCCATCTTTTAAACTTTCAATATTCTCACTAATCACCTTGAGTTCCCCCGAGAAAAAATTTCGTGTTTCAAACATCTTCTCAATGGCAATGACAATTTGCTTCAACTCGTTTAAAAAATCTTCCATTTTCTTGGTAGAATACTGTAATTCAATAATATAAAAAATCAACAACAATCTCAAATCTTAGAGCAACTCCAATGGAGTTCTTATGTGATCCTTCAAAATAATATAAATAAATAGGATCCTAATTATTTTAAGACATTTTAGGGTATGACAACTCCAACAACAATCCCCTATTTTGGTTCCTCAATATTATTATAATAATAAATTCAAATCCTATTCAAATTTTTTAAAGAAGAGAGGGAAAAAGATATGAGAAAAGGAGGGTGGAAAAGGAGGGAAATGAATATTTAATTAATGAAAATAAGATAAGGAATGGTTATGCATTCCATATCTTTAAGGCAGCAAAGTGCATCTTAAAATTTTAGGGAATTACTAGGATGTTGTTGGAGTGTCGATTTTGATTCAATCCTTCAAATTTTAGGTAAGGATCCATTATAAGTAAGTTGTTGGGGTTGCTCTTAAAGTATCAACTAAACCTGATATCAAGTATGCCACATTTTTTTATTAAAAAGATTAATATATATATATATAATGATGATAAACTCATATCCAATCGATAGAACTTTGGTTTCTACATCTGTGCTACTTGTTTCAGTTAACATATATATACACACACACACATCTAATCGATATAACTTTGGTTTCTACATCCGTGCTGCTTGTTTTTGTTCACTGGTAATTTACATCGTCACTTTGATGATAACGCCGCTTGACTAACAAAGAACTTATGTATGATTTATGACTTACTAGCTAGATGAGGTGCTAGAAATTGTCACAAGAATCTATTACTTGACACCGCAAGGAATGTATATCAGGAAGCATGTTTAGATTGTTGATGAGAAAAATCAGATTGGTGAACTTCCTATGTTAAATTGAAAAAAAAGAGATACATGAGGTGTTTGTAAGTGAAGAAGTTATAACCTACAAATTCTATCCTTTTCATAGTCTCAATACTTGAGCTAAAGATAGATATACATAGAGAATGAAGATGTAAAAAAAGTAAAAGTGGAGGAAATCAAGTTATTGAACAATACATGGAACAGACATACAACATACATATGTGAAGAGAAGAATCTCAAGACAAGAAATGAAACGCAACTGCCAAAACAATAACATTAATACCAAAAAAGAAAGAATATAAATATATATAAAAAACTACTAGTCATCATATTAGATACAGTAAATGATAAGATACCATACCATGCCTTGTTCAGTTTGAGCATTTTCGATCTTTAAACTTTCAATCTTCTCATTGATAACCTTGAGTTCTTCGGAAACAAAATTTCTTGTTTTTGAAATCTCATCAATGACATTTTGCTGAAACTTCTTTAAGAGATCTTCCATTTGCTCGTGTATGAAACTCCAATCAGGAAACAATAAAATAAAATATATATTAGTCACAATCTCAAAGTATCATTTAAACTGAATCTCAATTCCCAACATCCATTATAAAAAAATTATTAATTCATACATGTGGTATTAAAACCTAACAAAAAGATTATAGTTTAAAACCATGTATAGTGGACTGAATCATGTATTCGTGTATAAGATAAAAAAAGTTACTACAAAGAAGATTAATTGCATAATTTTTTCGATCGAAACAAAATTTGACTGCGCAAAAATGCCTGCTCGTAGAGAGAAAATAGAAGTCAAGATAATAGCATGGGAGATGGAAAAGAAAAACACTAAATCCGGTTCAAGCTCTAAAGTTTTTTTGATAACCATTTTCTAGTGTATGGATTAATCGGTGTCCTCCAAAGTTTTAACCATTTTCTCCACAAGTTAATCGGTCAATTCAAGGTTTCACACTCACCATTTTCTGGATTAAGAATGAATCTTTTTTACCCACACTGACTATCATTTATTCCGCATCAAAATTGAACCTTAATCGCCCCTTCTATCATTTTCTTATTACTTATTAACTTATTGTCCCACACTCACGATTTCAAGTTCAAGATTGAATCTTTATCACAACCGTTGTCAGTTTCTCCTTATTAATTCACAGTTTTACGTTCACCATTTTAGAAATCAAAGTTTTAATCTCTATCACCCATCTGATCATTTTTTTCTCACTTACCAATTCGCAATTTCACTCTCACCATTCCATGATTTAAGATTTAATCTATATCAACCCCCAGCCACCATTTTATTCTTACATACCAATTTCACAAGCACAAACACATATTTATTTACAAGTGCGTATATACATAATTAGCAAGAAGTGCGTGTACTTAATATTGGGTGAATTTAAGTAAACGAAGAGAGGTTGAGGCGATAAAGTGTTGTTTAAGACTAATACTAAATTCAATCTCTCCTTGAATGAGACTAATTGGTGTTTAAATGAATAATGATTTTGCTTCTCTATCCTCTGTTTCTTCTTCCGAGCCATCCGTATCCTCCTAAAACTTTACAACACGCTAACTAGTATCATCAAAGGACATAACAAATCTCTGGGAGGCCATATATAACACATCTAATCAATGATTTACATTCATATGCATATAATTGCACACAAATTGTCCGTAATCAAACAAGACCTCGAAATCAAAATAAACAATTGCAAATAAACAGACGGCACAAATTGTAAATTAGTGAATAAAATGATCATGCAATTGAAACAAGACCTCGCATGATTCAGCATCAGTTCATAAACACACGTGAATTGAAATCGAATGAAAGCGAACAAGACAATACCTGAATTGAACTGACAAGAGTTGGAACCAAAGAGGGGTTTAAAAGTGAATATCTGTGTTTGTGAGTGTATATATATTTTGGATTTTTAATCATGTACCGCGGGCCCGAAAATATAATAATAGTTATGCTAGATTTTTCATGATTTATAATTATATTATTCTTTTTTTTTGAAAGAGTAATTATATTATTTGTAGTAATCGAGCAATTGTGCTGCCAACACATAAATTAATATACACCAGAACTTTCGTAACTAATACTATATTATTATAACCGAAATATAATTTGTTGGTAGATTAACATCTTCCTAGTTAATATTTTTTATAATTAAAATTTAAATAAATATAATTTAATTAAAAAATTAAATTATATATCTAATATTACTGAAAATCCTATGAATTATTATTCAATTTAATTTGTAATCACGCTCAATTTCTTTCTTACCTTTATGTAGAGAACCAAACACTTCCAAAATAAATTTTAATAATTCAAATTATAATATAAAAAAATAATTAATAAATTACGAAAAATCATTACAGTGACTTGTCTGAACAAATATAGGATAAAACCATTACTGTGACTCATACTTCGTGACATTTTTAAAAAATCTTTCTTATAAAAGATAAATTAAATTTTTTACATAAAATTTTCTTTATTAATGCGATTAATCTAGAATTTGCACAAATGTGACAAATAGGACTAGATTCGATCGAATGAAATCGTATCGCGTCGAATTAGTTAACAAAAAAAGTGATTTAAATTATGTTAATATAATATTTCTAATTTTTTGAATTTCTCCTCATCAATTAAAAATAAGAAGAGACAAGACTTGCAACCGAGATTTGAAAATCTAAAAACTTGTGTGTGTAGTAAGTATATGTTGATAAATAATAGAAACATGAGATGTATTTATTTTAGCTCAGTGATGAAATGCAACAAAAAGAAGTAATATTTTCACGATTTATTCGGACAAAAAATAATCTCAAAATCATTCTTGAAATGTTAAAGACAAATGTTACATGTGTTTGATATTATGACTAAAAACTTTTTTTTTTATCTCCCTCTTATTAGTAAGCCGCTTGTGTCCTTCCTCCAACGGTGGCATATCCACCGGCCAAAGGTCCTTTTCTCTTAATTTAATTTTATTTTTGTTTGAAAATTTAATTTATTTTATCACTCAACTATTTATTCTATTTTTAAATCTACCATCAAACTAATAATTTTAATCTTTTAGGCACTAAAGTTACATTTCTTTTTTTTTTCTTTTGAAACATTTCGTTAATTTTGTCTAACAAACGTTAAACTCATACTCGACCCGTATTTTAACAAAAAATCTAAAAAATTCTCGGTATTCTAAAAATGTTGAGAA
This sequence comes from Apium graveolens, assembly GCF_009905375.1. Lineage (NCBI taxonomy): Eukaryota > Viridiplantae > Streptophyta > Magnoliopsida > Apiales > Apiaceae > Apium > Apium graveolens. The sequence continues at coordinate 272,158,610 of NC_133653.1, forward strand.
TTAGCTAAGTCGAAGATCAGGATCTATGTCACAGCCAGGATATGATCAACTGTTGTAATATGATTATCCATTAAAAGTTTCGATATCATCCGTTGATATACATGAATGATTATCCATTGAAGTTAAAGCATTATCCGTTGATCAAAGCTATCCGTTGAAGAATGACTTGGATGATAAGTCATGACTGTGAGATAAATCAGAAGGTGCTGATTTATAGGATCGTAGTTGATTTAGATATGTAAAGTATTAAAGTTATATTGTAACATATCTTGTAATTGATAGAGGAGTGATTTTGTAGTTGTGTAGTATATAAACACAGAATAGGTTATCACAATGTGGTGTGCACAACTTGAGTATTCGTGTAACCTAGAAACTCTTAAGAATATTGTTCTTGAAAGAGTTTTGTCATAGTTTATTAAAGTTCAATATAAACTGTTATTTGATTCATCTGTTCTTACTTTACTTTCATAAACATCGATTTGTTTAGTAATTGTATCTAACCCCCCCTAAACAATTACTTTACTGGGTAACAAGTGGTATCAGAGCAGTCAAATTAACTGTTAATTTGCAAAGGTCAAGATGTCTGGAAGTAAGTATGAAAACATGAAAATTTCTATCCCGAAGAAAGCTGATTACTCTACATGGAGAGTAAAGATGTTGATGTTCCTTGAAGCTATTGATGATGCATATGTTGATATCATCAAAACAAGACCTCCATATCCTATGAAAACTGTGGCTATGTTTGTAGATGCTCCTGAACACTATGCCATAAAGGAAAAATCAAAGTGGTCAGATGTTGAAAAAGTTTCTATGCTTAAAGATGCTAAAGTTCAGAATATTCTCCACAACAGTTTGGACAATGCGATGTCAAACAGAGTTACTGCCTGCAAGACTGCAAAGAATATATGGGATTCCTTGGAAACACAGTGTCAAGGTACGATGGCAATAAAGAATAACAGAAGAGTTGTTCTTGTGCAAGAATATGAGCAATTCGATGCCAAAGCTGATGAGTCAATTACTGACATATATAATAGATTTATGACACTACTGAATGATCTATCATCGGTCGAAAAAGAATATGAAAGGGAAGACTCAAACACCAAAATTCTGAGAGCTCTTCCAGAAGATTGGGATACACAGGCCTCGATAATCATGCATCAATATGATCTTGATTCTCTGACTCTGGATGAAGTGTATGGGATGTTAAATACTCATAACTTGGAGATCCAGCAAAAGAAGAATAGAAAAGTTCGGAAGATGAAGGTTGTGGCTCTTAATGCCGAGACTCACAAAGGCAAGGAAAAGATAAGTGAGAGGTCAAGGAGAAGGAACATTGTGGAAGAATCAGATACTGATGATACATCAGATCCTGACACAGATACTGACGAGGATTCTGAAATCGATATGGATGATCCTCAAGTGGTTGAGATGGCTGCAATGCTGGTGAAAGGTTTCAGGAGGATGAGGTTTGGAAAACCACAGAGGAAATGTGGTTTCAACAGAAGGTTCTCTAGTCAAGGAAAATACAAGTTCAGAAGGAGTGATGGTAAGAACAACATGGAAAGGAAGTTTGACAAGATCAAGGTGACATGTTACAACTGTAATGAAAGGGGACATCTGACTAGTGAGTGCCCCAAGACAACTGGAAAAGCTTTGGTTACAACAAACTCCAACGGAGACTGGATGGATTCATCAGGAACTGACAATGATGATGAATGTTATGCACTAATGGTAGCTCGTGGAGAGAATGCCTCAGGAACTGATAAGGTACCTTCAGTTATATTTCCTGTTGGTATTGATAATGTGTCTGAACTGAAAACTTCCTTGTACACTTTGCATGTTACTTTTAAATGCAAGACTATTGAATGTGACAATCTGATTGCTGATAATAATAGGCTTAAAGAAAGAAATGAGTTCATAGAAGCTGAGTTAATGTGCATGAATGAACATGAAAAAGTATGTAAGAAAGCACAACATAATAAAACTCAAATAAACATCAGGTATGCTAGACTAGAGAAAGTTTTAGAACAGGAAAGAGAAGTGTTTAATACTTGGATGACCTCAGGGTAGAAAGTTCATGATTTCATTAGTGATAAGAACTGGAAAGATATCTAGATTATAACAAATTTGCTGATAGGAATATCAATAAATCCATTAATAACACTACTCCAGTTAAGTTTGTTGGAACTGATGAAAGAGGAGTTGAGTCAGTCTGTGAATTTGGTTCTACCTCTAAGAACAATGCTGAAGAAAAGGCTGAACCTAGAGTCCCTGCTAAAATAAAAGAAGATCCTAAAATGAAAGACAAGAAGGGTAAAAATATAGGACTTCTCTCAAAATGTCAGTTAGACAAGAAGATATGTGAGATAACGTCTAAGGCTCTTAAACCTAGGTCTAAGAGAGGTAGAAATGGAAAATAAGGAATAAACAAGGCAAACAACTATAAGTACATTCCTAATGCATCTGGGAAAGCTTATTTTAACCGTGGTAATACTAATCACATTGCGATTGATTGCAGGAAGCCTAAAAAGAAAATTTCTAAAATTCCTGAATCTGAAATAAGTGGTAGATCAATATTATACAAATCACACAATCTTTGTTCTCATTGTGGTAACAGTTGGCATTCTATTTACACTTGTAAGGATTATCATAGTGTGTATCACAATAATTATGATCCTTTTCCGAAATTCAATAAAATTGATGTTTTAAATAGAACTGCTAAACTGAATGTGCATACATCTTATAGAGTTAAAAATGTCAAGACAAATCCCGATGGAGTAAATCCTGATGGACCAAATCCTGACAAAAGGTCTGCTAATGTAAAAATGCATAAAATTCAAAAAGAACCCAACAAATGTGGGTTATAAAAATTTTAGACTGATTTCCTTTTTTTGATTATAGAGAAACAAGAAGAATGTGCTTGTCTTTGACAGTGGTTGTTCAGCACATATGACTGGAAATAAATCCTTGTTGTCAGAATATGAGAAGAAGGTTGGCCTAATGGTTTCCTATGGAGATGACAATGTAGTAAAAACACTGGGATATGACAATATTATCATTGGAAATGTCATAATCTCAAAGGTAGCTCTAGTAGATGGACTGAAGCATAATTTATTGAGCATTAGTCAAATCACTGACAGAGGTTTCTATGTCATGTTCTATGATACTCATTGTGAAGTAGTTCATAAGATCACAAGGAAAAAGATCTTTAGAGCTTACAGACATGGAAACATCTATGAAGCCAAACTTTATGCAAATACTGATGGTCCAGAAACTTGTCTGGTAACCAAGACATTAGTAGATGAAAGTTGGAATTGGCACAAGAAGCTTTCTCACCTCAACTTCAATAATCTCAATGAGCCGGTGAAGAAAGATTTGGTAAAAGGCCTACTTGTGGACAAAAGTTCCAAATCAGGAAAGAAGGCAAATCATCATGATAATGCACATGTTGAGGGGGAGAAACATAAAATTATCAGAAACTGACAACATAATTACATGGGGAGTTTTGCATGAAATCAATTCTGTAATTTTCTTGCTAATGATTTGTCAATTTTTGACCAGAACGGTCAGTGGAGAAAAGATTTGTTGATTTTACTAATAAATTCAACAATGCAAATGCTGAGGTGGAGAAATCATGATTAAATTTCTGATTTTGAATTACAAATTTTATCTCAACAAGTGATGGACAAGACATGACTTTTCTTGAAAAAGACGATAACATTATTTTTTTCGTGATTTTTAAGTGTTACAAATTTGTTTTATTCTATTTTGAATAAACATGTTAAACTTGTCATCATTATTAGTTTTATATTTGGAATAGGTGCATGTAAAGAGACTATGTGTTATTTGCCTAGATATGCGTAATATTATACATGCAGTATTTATTATTACACAGTTAATTAAAGTGTCTCTTTAGATTCCCATTAGATTTTGGTTATAAAATCACGTCTTCTACTTTATATAAACCTCAATCACTCTCAATCGTCTCTCTCACAACATCAATCTCCAACTCTAAAATCTTTAAAATTTCTCTTCTTTCAATGGCAACCATCTGTTCTATCGAACATGGAGTGTATCGACTAGTAGCAAATCCTGAACAAGGAAGGCTCTATTTTGATCCTTTTCGCCTAAGGGTTATTTTTGATGGAGAAACTTACCAACCGAATGGACTTCCCTAGTCCATTTTTTATCGTCTCTGCAGGGATGATCAGCTCTCATTGCAAGTTTTCACAATGGATGTTCGCTTTGAAGAGCTGAGACGAGCTGAGGAAGCTGAACAACATCGTCTCGCTCAATTGGAGCTCCAAGAGAATTAAATTTCTCTTGCCTTGAGCATGACTCGCATATTTCGAAGGCGAGAGATGAAGAACAAGGAGAACAACAAGAATACTACGGAAGAGTTATTCTAGTTCTTAGGGATTAGGATTAAAAATCTTTTGTGGTCTGTCTTGTAATGAATCTTAATATTATTAATGAAAGGTTTCTTCTTGTTTAATCTCTAGCTCATAACTTATGGTTGTTCATTATCTTAATATTTGCATGTGTGAATGTGTGTGGTTTTGAATTCATATATTTCGAATTTGATAATTTATATTTGCATATCTAATCATTTTCAAGAAGAAAACAGGTCTTTGAGCAAGAATCAGAAAATTGTACAAAGTGTATTCTGATAAGAGAAAAATGGTACTGCATACACAATGTTTAATTTTCACTTGATCACAAACGGTTTTACCAAGAGAATTGTGGGAGTTTTTGTCTAACAAAATGCCTGACAAATATAATTTTCCAAATCCTGATGTTGTGGGACAGGGCACATCCAACCCTGTTCCTGACCCCAAGTGTTCATATTTCTTCACTTAAATCGAAACACAATATCACCTCTGATTCTTCTCAAAAGGAATAGGTTGCAAAATCAAAGACAGTAGCTAAGTCTGATTTGTCTCAGAGACAATCATATCTAAAGGTTGTTTCACTCTCACCCATATCTTTGGAGCAACAATGTAGAGTAATGAAGAAAAGTGTTTTATCAGTAACACACAGGAAGAAGCTTGCAGAAAGCAAGAAAAGGAAAGTTCGAACTAGTACCAAATTGGTTGATGAATTATCACACTCTGAAAGTGATAATGATGGTCCAATTGTGTACAAGAAGCCTGCTAGACCAGTGGAGGTTACGTGTGCTAGTATAGGAGAAGACCAAAATTTGTTTGAAGCTGCTAAACCTAAGAAAAGAAGATTAATGAAGTTAGCAGAAAAGGTTCTTAAGAAACCAGATGGTCTTCAAGTATTGGCTGATATTGCTATGGATCGGGAATCTACAGATCCTGACAAATCTTTGTCAAATCTTGATAGGTCTCAAGCAATTCTTGACAAGTTTATGACAATTCCTGATCAGAAAATTTCTACATCTCACACGGCCAAGAAAGTTAAAATTGCTAAGGAAGTTGATCTACAGAAGTATATTAAGAGGAAAGCAAAGACTTCATCTATTTCTCAATGCAAGAAGATCACATTTCAATCACCACAGAAGGGGTACAGTACACAAGAACCATCTTCTCAAAGTGAAGATGCACCTGTTAAAGCCCCAGCTACACAAGAACCACCTACTCAAAGTGTAGGTGCAAGCATATTCTCACATGACTATTCCTGACATTGCTCAAGAAAGTCATAGTTCTGTGGTTTATGATATGATGAAGATAGTACAAGGCATGAAAGCTCATCAAAAGCACACTATTGAACTGGATGTTGTTATCCATGATCCTATCTTTGAGGGAAGCACACAAGAACCTTCAGTAAAGGTTGAAGAAGTTTTTAAACCTCAAGTCACACAAGAACCAACAGTTCAAAGTACTATTGCATACTTAGTATCAAATTCTACTAAGGGATCAATTTCTGAAAAGCAACACATTCCTGACACAAGGTCAATTCTTGATGAAGCTGTTCCTGATTCAACAGTTGTACTGATCACTTCTCAAGACAAGATTGAAGCAATCTTGGTACAACCACTCAAGGCTATACCAATGGTTGATACTCCTCAAGGTACAAATTCTCTAAACTCTATTTAATCTGTTGATATGACTATGATTAGACCTTTATAAGGAATATCTTTAGTCATATGATCAGAGAAAACTCTTCTCAGCCACCTCTTATTTCTGTAGGACAAATTTTTCAGAACTTTTCACGTGAGACTGAGAGAAAAGATTTAGTAAAAAACAGAATTCAAGAGAGGCGAGATCCTTACCTGGAAAAAGAAGAGGTAGGTGAGGGACATGATTTAGTCAATCCTAGTGAGGAAGATCTGACTCTTAAAAGTAATGAGATGAGTGGAGTGAGAGGTGATGAGATCACTTTAAAAGAACATATAGATTTAGGTACTCATGGTTCTTTTCTTACAGGATCTATACAGAGATATTATGGTGATCCTGATAATTATGGTGATGATAATCCTGATGATGTTGTTTTGAAAGCTTATATTGAAGCATTTAAATTATCTACTTTTGGTTCATCATCTGGTCATGCTGCTATTTTACATCCTCACAGGGCTTATGAATGAAATCATTCTTGGAGATTACCCAGTGAAAAGATATCTATAGAATCTGCTCAAACTTTAGCTGATCATGTTGTTTATTTAGTTTCAAATACTGATATGAAAGCATATATCAAATCCACTACTATTTTATTCAAAGGACTGCATTCTTCTGTCTCTGTATTCAAGGAAGATACTGTTAAAATCAGAGATGAACTTGATGATCTTTCTGTGACTATCAAAGGTATAAATAAACAAAGTGGTTTGCTAAAGAAAATGTTTAGCTTGGAAGCAAAACAAGATCGAATGTCTGAAAAATTAACAGCTTTGGAAGCCTGGTCAGAATGCTACAAATTCCAAGTTGGATGATATTTTCTTTCTTCCACAAAGTCTAGATGCCAAAAAGGGGGAGATAGTATCAAAGACAAAATGTCAACCTGAATCAGTTTTGAGGAGAAATACCAATTCTGATGATGATGGTGATGAAAAAGAAAAAGAGACATTTGATGCCACGAAAGTTGATACTGTGAAAGTTCAATATGGAATTGGATTTCAAATTCAAAAGAAGACATAGTCAACTCAAGTCTCTAAGGATAGATCAGATAGATCTAACATGGAAGCTGCTTTTGTTACTCATAGTTCAATTCCTGATTACAAAGTTACAAGTTCTGATGATTTTCCTGACACCGAAAGAGTGTTAGTGATTCCCGATTCTGTAAAGACTGAAGAAGAAGAAATTTTATTTCGAATAAATTTACAGATTCTCTCTACTTATGTTGAATTTGTTAATGCTGAAAACTTTAAGGAAGAAGAAATGGTTTCTGACAGAGAAAAAAGGGCTCAGGAAATAAAAATCAGAATAGCCGTTGATAATGCAGATCAAGAATACAAGAATATGTTTAAAAGATCTGAAAGGAATAGATGGGGGAGTACAAATAAGAAGATGTTTCAAGAAAAAGCAGAAATGAAAGCTCAAGTATTTCCAAAGATCAAGAACAAATGCAAATGGAGAAAGGTTGCTAATCTTAATTGTAATGATAATTAATTGAGTTTTACTCCTGGAGGAATAAGGCTGGATGGTTTACCTAGTTCTAATACCATGAGAGATAAGAAATCTTGGTTAGAACAAGCTAATAAGCTGAAGTTGTTGGAACCATTCACAAGAGATGGTATATGACATCATGAAGTTAAACTTATCAACTTAAAGTTTTTGAACTTCACACTGGATGATAGTCCAGATCAGGAAGTAATTATTGATCATCTGGATAGACTTGAAGCTGTGAAGATAATTCTTGACAAACATGATAGTTCGGAATCTAAACAGAAGATCTTACTCTTATTTCAAAATGATCAAGTTCAAGCTCTTTCACTTGATGAACTGATGATCATGTCTACAAAAGAAATGAAGTACATTCACTATTTGCTAATAGTTTAAGATGAATATTCTAGGTTATGGTCAAACATGATTCTTGCCAATATCAGAAGAAGGATACTGGATGATGGTCGATATTATTTCGGATCATATGTTCCTACATACAGAAATTTCAGAGGGCAAGAAGTCAACATGAAGAAAGGTGAAGCTGTCATTGAAAATGTTCATACTCAGAAACATATAACTATGAATCATGATGGAAGAAAAACTTGCTATGTTTCACTGGAAGACATGATGACAGAAAGAGCACAAATCAGAAGTCTAAGGGCTGATATCTATCAATTATCCGATAAAACAGAGTATAAAAAGAATTTGAAGATCAAGTTAGAAGATATTCCGTTGAAAAAGATTGATGACAAAGTTAAAGCTTTTATTCAAAGATACTGCAGAGTTTATCAAGAAATATGAAGATCTACGTCTGAAATAAAGTAAGCTTTACACTACTTATTTTGTCTATCTGGTTTTTGGCACTAGACAATTCTATTAGAATTCATGTTTATTCTGCAAAGCATAAATTGGGGGAGATTGTCGAGAATTGGCTAAGTCGAAGATCAGGATCTATGTCACAATCAGGATATGATCAACTGCTGTAATATGATTATCCGTTGAAAGTTTCGATATCATCCGTTGATATACATGAATGATTATCCGTTGAAGCTAAAGCATTATATGTTGATCAAAGCTATCCGTTGAAGAATGACTTGGATGATAAGTTATGACTGCGAGATAAATCAGAAGGTGCTGATTTATAGGATCGTAGTTGATTTAGATATATAAAGTATGTAATAACCCCAAAATTTTCAACTTTTTGTAACCCTTGTGAATAGTGTTTTAGCTGAATGAGAAAACTTTTCACGCCACACTATGTAGGGGTTCTGTTATGGATATTCTGGGATATTATTAGTACTCTATGAAGTATATAAGTGTATGTAAAGATTGTCAGAATCCAATTCCGAACACTTTGGTTTTTCCCGGAAATCCACAAGATACGGAGAGAATTGAGTATAAGGTAACAGGATAAAAAGGATTTAAATTAAAGGATTATAATAGAGGATCATAAAAAGGAATATAATGTATTGAGAAAGGTTAAAGGAACCTAAGTAATAAGATCCCGGGTATGATCCTTCAAACGATAAACGAGAACGAAAGTTAAGCGAACCGTATAACAGATCAGCGGTCATTAGGCAAACGATTAGGAAGTTAATCAAAGGGATTAGTGGGAATGATGTCATCCAACCAATAGAAAGAGGACAAGGAAGGGAGGATGACATCATGAGGATGACATAAGCATGACATGGGAAGGAAGGAGGTGTGGTAGCTTTGTAACCACACAATTTCAAGGGCAAGAAGGTAATTGACTAAATCAAATACAAAACAAGTCAACCAAGCCAAGTAAAAATCATTTCCATCAAAAATCAAAAGCAACCAAGGCTTGTTCTTGAGAGCTCTCGGCTTTTTAGCATTTTTAAAGGCAAAGAATTTCAAAATCAAAGATCCAAGCTTCCTAAATTGGTAAGATAATTCCCTAATCATCTTCATGCTTAGTTAGGACTATATCATGAGTTTAAGCCATTAATTCTTTCTCAATCTTCTTCATTTAATCAAAGAAGAAGACAATGAATAGTGTTTTCAAGTTTTTAACTTGAACTTTTTCTTGTTTTTCTTGAAGATCCAAGCATTCTTAAGACTTCTCAAAGCTTCTTAAGGCTTCCTAGCTCCACCCACCACTTCAAGGAAGGTATACCATCTCCAAACCCTAGATTCCTATATATTATAAGATGATTTTGATTAGTGGGTTGATATTGTAGCTTGTTGTTATGATTTAGAGTTTGGGATTTGGAATGGTAGTGAAATGGAATGGTAATTGTTGTGGTTTTGATTTAAAGGAACTTAAGTATGATTAAAGTTAAGTTTAGGCATAAGTATGAATGATTAAATTGAATTGGTTGGGGTTGTTATGATGTGATAAGGATGGATGTTGGTTGTATGTTGGATTTGAGGTTGGTTTGTGGTTGGTTTTGTATGGTTTAAAATTTGGAAATCGCGTAAACATAGCCGTCGTAACGTCCGATTTTCTTTGGACTGTTTTTGTGCATAGCATTAGGACCCGAGAACCCCCTGCTAGATTATGACCACTGCCATGATTAGATAGCTCATGTTACGAGCTTCGTTTTGATATGTAGTTCGTTCGATTCCGATGCACGGTTTAGGAGAAACGACCGTTTCAAGTAACGGCGTTTCGCGAACGAAACTTTTTCCCTCGCCTTACTTTGAAATGTAGGTTAAAGACCAAAAAGGGTTAATTAATGTATGAAACATTTATGGTAAGTGTGTTAGGCAGTTGGTAAGACATTCGCGAAGGAATCGCTTTAAAACTCGTAAAGGTTAAATTATTAAAAATGGTGGAGCCGAGGGTACCCGAGTGACTTAAGCGAATCGGTGAGCGCAAAACAAGTGTTAGAATCTAAGTTAGTTAAAGTATAGATTTACAAGTGATTTTGGTTTAATTCCAACTTACTTGTTGTTTATAGGTTACCAGACTCGTCCCGAGCCTTTCTCACCCCCAAGTCGCTCAGGCAAGTATTCTATCCGTTATACTGTTGTTGTGATGTATACACTTGTATATGCATTATCTTGCGATAGATGCATGTTGATTATTTAGCAAATTCTTGCGATATATTGTAGCATGTGATATGGTATATATGCATGCCTGTTTCATATTCTTGAAATATATATCTGTTGGTTCAGTTGATAATACCTATGCTAGAGGATAGCGGTAACTTGCATATACCCTTAGTATAGGGACCCAAAGGTGAAAATATTTTCTAAAACCGGGAGTCGAGGATCCCGAGTAGATTTTGTATATATGGATATGGATATATATATATATATATATGGTTATAGTTTTCCAAACTATTAATCGAATAAGGTTTATTCGATAACTTTAACTTTATTTTATTATTGAATATTATTTCGAATATTATTCGAAGGCGTATGACTCCTTTATATTAAATGAATATTATTTGAATATTCAATTGAGGATGTATGACTCACTTTATTTTATTAATGAATATTATTTTGAATATTCATTCGGGGACTTATGACTCCTTTTATTTATTTATCTGAATATTATTTGAATATTCATTCGAGGGCTTATGACTCTTTTATATTATTTATTGAATATTATTTGAATATTCATTCGAGGGCTTATGACTCTTTTATATTATTTATTGAATATTATTTGAATATTCATTCGAGGGCTTATGACTCTTTTATATTATTTATTGAATATTATTTGAATATTCATTTGAGGAACTATGACTCCGATTATTTGCTGAGATATATTCTTTATTAAAGAATAAGGTGTAAATAATCAAACTTATTTTCGATTATTCAAATAAAGATAATACTTTCATATAAGTATATCTTTGGTTATTTAATACTCGTTTCAAGTATAAGTTTTAATACTTCTACTTCAATTATTTTTATAAAGATTATTCTTTATGGGAATATTATTTAAATAATAATATTCAGTCATTTTCTAAATATTCTGGGGACTGATTTACTTCATTAAATCAGCTTTACTCCAAACACTCTTTAAAGTGTTTTCGAGTCTTCAAAATGATTTTTAAAAGTCGGAGCGGATCCCAAAACTCTTTTTTTTATATTTAAGATCTTCCTTTTTAAGGGGATTTAAATACTCGCTCAAAACTTGGGGAATCCGGCTCTGTGGTGTATTTTATATTCGCAACGAGGTTGCAGTTTTGGTAAATGAATTGATTACTTGCCCAACGTTCGGGAAGTAAGCCCATCTAATTGAGTCGGCATAAGCGACAGGCCGGGGTACGGTCTATTATTGTGTAAGTGGCTGGGTGGCAGTCCATCAACGCGTGAGGGGCCGGGTAACGGTCTAGCGCGAGGTCCTAATGCGGCCAGGGTGATGACCGGTGAGGAATTCATCCATCTACAGTAGAAAAGGTTACTTATTGGTATCTTTGCTTGATCAGCAAGATATCTGGTTTATGCCAAAATTCTTTTCCTTTCCAAAATTTATTGGATGTTTCAAACTCTGTTCATACTTTACATAACAGAGGTTCCAGGAAATGTTTAAGAGATATATATATGTGGATATATATATATCGGGACTAAATAAAGTATCTCATAACTTTTTCATTCAATAATATTTCAAAGATTGAATCTATTCAAGTCTTAACTTGTGGTCTCATCTATGGGATGTTTTTCTTAAAACTTATAATACTTTGAACGGTGGTAGTTCAAGTAGCTTTATAAATGATATAAGTGTGGTGAAGTATTGGTAACTTCATTCCTTGTTTTTACTTATATCTAGTAAGTAATTATCTTGCATATGATAGAGATTCTGTTAAGTATCCACTTAGATACTTATACTATTGTTATCACTATGTATATTATCTTGCGAGCTGTAAGGCTCACTCTTGCTTTATTTCTTCATCACACAACAACAGTTAGGAGAGATGGCCAGACTCCAGCAGACCCAGCGCAAGCGCGTGGGAAGCGCCCCGCGTCTTCCCGATGATGTTGTAGCTGCTATAGCTGCAGAGGTAGATCCATTGTAGTTCAGACCATCTACTTTTGAGAATCAAATTATGTATAATTATAACTTGTGGCAGATAATGGCAATTAACTGTAAATTATCAAGTAATCATTTTGGGTTGTAATAATTTTAAATTGTGGATTCAATGACTTGTACTTATTTCAATTTCATCTCTGAGACTATAACGGGTTGTGGTGTGTGTTAGTGTGGGGTCACAGCATGAGGTTATTTATTATTAATTAAGTGAAGTGATATTGTGGAAAGAAAGACCGTGACAGCCCGGATCCCCGACCCCGGATCTGGGGGTGTTACAAAGTATTAGAGTTTTATTGTAACATATCTTGTAATTGATAGATGACTGATTTTGTAGCTGTGTAGTATATAAACACAGAATAGGTTATCACAATGTGGTGTGCACAACTTGAGTATTCGTATAACCTAGAAACTCTTAAGAATATTATTTTTGAGAGAGTTTTGTAACAGTTTATTCAAGATCAATATAAACTGTTATTTGATTCATATGTTCTTACTTTACTTTCATAAACATCGATTTGTTTAGTAATTGTATCCAACCCCCTTAAACAATTACTTTACTGGGCAACAAAAAAGTCAAACTCGAATTTGAAGATGAACTTGGTGTCCAAATTCAGAGTTTATGTAACAAACTGATCGTTGTTAAATCCTTTACCTGATTTCAACAATAAAGATTGATTTGGGTAAATTTTCTATTTCGACCTAATTTAAGGTCTAATTTTGGTTCATCGTTCTTCATTTTTTGGTGACGTGGATAAGGCACTTAACGGAAACAAGTCAAACTTAACGGAATGTGGTAGAATTTAATACAATAATGATGTTAGTGACTGAAAAAAATAAAAAGTAATTTGAGTGGTAGGCTTCTAAAGAAATAAATGGCCGAGGGATAAACAAATGATTTTCCATATTTCTTTTCATAAATACTCATCTTTGGGTGAGGTGTATTATATATGTATCCAATTTTTGGGTTGTTTGTTGTATATTCTCGTGAGAGTTACGAATGTTCTAGTATGTTTTGAGTTATTGTTCGTTGAGAATGAGTTATGGTGTATTGAAGGATCTAAAATGCATGGAATAATGGTGAATATCTCTCGAGTTATTGTTTGAATTTAATGATTTTTAATCAAAACTAATGAATTTTATCGCAAATATTTTTCTTTTCTAATTAATATCACTATTAATCAATATTTAAGATAAAGAACATTACAACGTTTCATACTATAAACATTAATGATACATTACCATTTCATACTTAAATATGTTTTACCGTTCTTAATATTTAAATTATATCTACAATCTTTTTATCATATACTTTGAGTTCCCTCGAAACAAAAATTTGCATTTGTGATATCTAATCAATAAATCTCTTAAAAACTAATAATGATCACATGAGATACATACACATAAATGATAACATACTATATCATGCTTTGTTTAATTTGAGTGTTCACAATATTTAAACTTTTGTTCTTTTCATCAATAACCTTGAGTTCACTGGAGACAAAATTTCTTATATCTTAAATCTCACCAATGATACTTTGCTCAAAATTCTTAAAGATATCTTCCATTGCTCGTGTACGTAATCAAAACTCCAACCAATAAGAAATTGTATTGTGTTTTAAGAAATACATTTTTTTTCGATCGTGACAGTAATTGAAGTTGAAATGAATAATGATTTTGATTCTCTTTTCTCATTTTCTATCATTTTTCAAACACATTATAAACTATTAACTAATATCATCAAAAGACATAACTAATTATTAAAAAGTTAATAATATATATCAAACAAATTATGAAAAAATAAGAAATTGAAAAGAAACATTGACAAATATTTATGAATAATCTGGAAAAATTATATCTCAATGAATGACATGATCGACACATTGTGAAAAACTAACTTAATTCATTATCAATTAAACTTTGATACATTGTATATAATTAAGTTAGAAATTTTGAAAAATAGAAGTTGAAATAGAATAGAAACAAATGGGATAAGAACGTTAAAAAATAATGTGTCTCTCATTTGACAATACCCAATTTTTTCTAAATGTAAAATTAATTATAAACTTTTTCCCAGATCAACCAAAATTAGAAATTGAAAAAAAAAACAAAAACACAACAAAAAGACCTCGTAAATCACTTCATTAACACTGAAAAATGATAACAATCACAAGAAATTCAAGTACATTAATAAATTCTTAAAACTTTTTTCAACAACTAAGAAGAAACAATTTGGTCCATAACAAATAAATTATCTCGGGTAACCTAACACATCGTAATGAGGACTAAATTCAGACCCATTCCATAATTTTCTAATATAACATAAGTTTTTTATTACATATAGAAAATTTAATGCCCAATTTTAGTTTTTTTTTATTATTCACACTACATTTAAACTCTAATAAATAAATACACTCATAAATAACAAAAATTATTCATTTAACGAGAGTAATAATTTATTGTACATAACAGTGTGACAAGTAAATGAACTGTGATTTTTAATGTTAGGTCACACACACTGTAGAAGGGGGTTGAACACAGTGTATAATATAATCAAATCAAATTAAGAACACAAGTATGTAACAAAGAATAATCTTATTAATAAAACAGTATTGCGATGGAAACGTTCTCTCTCAGTGATGAACAAATATCACGAGAGCTGCTAGGGTTACAATGAATAATATTCTCGATAATGATAACATTTCTAGTGTAAACCCTACGCTGTGTTTATATACCACACAGTTACAAGATAATCTCTAATTGATATCGAATATAATTTTGTATCATAAAATATATCAATTAGTTATCTTTTCCTCCAAATCTTTTATTCTTCATAGAATTCTTCTCCATGCATATCTCTTCTTGTTTTAGTCTTGATCTTCTTTCCCTTCAATCAGTCGCCTTCCTTATCTGAAAGTCTTCTTAAGTCCTGATATTATCTCCTGATGAATATCTTCTGATATCTTAAGTTCTGATAACTTAAGTTCTGATAACTTAAGTTCTGATAACTTAAGTTCTGACTTCAGTATAAGTACTAATTTCCAGTTAAGTCCTGATTTGTCCTGTTAGTCAAGATCTGAAAACTAAACACAAATCATTATTAGACATGACATCACAAATATATCTAACAATCTCCCCCAACTTGTAAATTAGCATAATATACAAGTTCAATAGATATTTGATGATGTCAAAAACATTAAGTACAAATGCATATGAGAATTTGACTAGATAACTACAACTCACAGTCCTTGTAGCTTTTACCATCCTTAAAGTCTGATATCAGCTTTAGCCTGTATATCCTTCAAAATTTAATAGTTGTAGTCCTCGACCTGGCTTCAGTGTTTGATCTCTTGAATGTCAGGAGTTGTTCTGAGATAGTTCTTCAGAAGAGTTCTCTCAGCATATTCAAGTTCATTTATCATCCTCCTTTTAGCATCTTTAAGTTCAATTGTATCTTCTCCTGTCTGAAAGATAGCAGCCCTGAGATCATTAATCTTTGCTTTCCTTATCTCCTGATCCAGTCTGATCAGATAAGCTTTGTCAGACTCCAGATTAAATTCAATACCCTTAATACCCAGAAAAGTAGTGATCTTGGCGGTATTGGGCTTCATCTCAACTAAATCACCATTGTGAGCTCTGTATTTTGGATAGTATGGTCTGTCAGAATTTACAGAGTAAAGTTTCTTCTGCCTCTGAATATCAGATATTAAGTATCTGGAAGCACCATCTGTTGACCTGTTCTTCACTTGAAGTAGAAATAAAACATGTTGCAGTTCTTCATAATACTTCAACCAAATTGCATCCTTTCTTATCTGGAATACTCTCCCATCTGTCATAAAATAAAGCATTATGTCTTCTTTCAGCTTGGAGTTGTAGACCATCTGTACAGACTCTAATTGATTTAGTCTTTCTAGAGTTGTCCCTACTCCTGGTTCAGTAAGGGATGTAGGATCTGAGGTAGAGTTATTTATTCTTTTCTCATCAGGATTACCCAGTCCTCTTTTATCTCTAGCTTCCTTCCCTTGGATCAATCTACCCTGAAAAACATTTGGTGAAGTCTTCATAGGTTGAGCAGATTTTTGAGCTTTAGTAAACCCAGGTAGTAGAACTGTTGAAGGTTTAACATGAGCAATGTCAGAGATATCCTTTTCTTCTGATGTCAAGACAACTTGAGCTCTATCAGAGGTTGTTTGAATATTCCTTTTCTCCTTCAAAATCAGACTTGTATCTTCATCAGCATTTACTTCCAGATCCATGGTTGGCATATATATCTTTACAGATTCATCAACTTTTGCCTTACCCTTGAATCTAGGATCAACTTCCACCTGTGATTGGACTTGGCCTTAGATGCCTCAATATTTGTCCTCTCTTTGATCACAATGCCCTTAGGCCTAGGTGGTTTCTTTGCTGTGACTTGAGTTTTAGACTTTGACTTAGATTTGTCATTTTCAGCTTTCAGTCTAATCTCTTCTTCCTTCAGACTTTCAATATCCATGTCTGGATTGTCCTTTAGGAACAACCTTTTGGAGATCTCTTCATCAAGTTTCAGAGTTTGTTCATCAGAACTTATCCTTTTAGTATCAGAACTTGTTCTATGACTTATAGTTCTGGCTTCCCTTGATAAAGAACCCCTGCCTTGACTTAGACCTCTACTCCTTTCAGAGTTTCCCTGGTCTTCATTATCATCATCCTTACCCTTCAGTGGTTGATCAGTTGTGCATTTGGACTTAATTACTTTCTCCCCCTTTTTGGCATCATCTGGTAGAAGCAGGGAGACAAGCAATTCCACAGAGTTTTGGATTTTATTGAGTTGGTTTTGTTGAGCAGCTTGATTCTTTAAAATATCAGATAGTTGAGCTTGCTGCTTTTCTTGAGTCTTTTCTATATACTCAATGCGGTCAAAGGTTGGCTTAAAAAACCTTTTCTTGTCCAATGTGACATTCATGGTTTTCTTAGTCACTGTATCTTGAATTTTGTCCACCTTGGCTTGAGTTATTGAGTGTTGACCTTGAAGGTTCCTGGTACTCAATGCAGTAACTCTGAGATGTGCTTTGAAGTCATCATTCATCAGCATTTCATCAGCTTTAGCCAGGTGCTCAGCAAGAACATCTGCAGTAGGAACAAAATCAACTTTGTTACACTCTTTGATCCATTCTCTTCCTCTGTTAGTTTCACTCCAAGGAACTGGTGCATCCTTTCTCACAAACTTCTTAATCAAATCAGCTTTACAAACTGTTTGTGGAGGTGCATGTCCAGAAGGACCAACTGCATCAGCATTTATATTTGTAGTAGCTTCACCAATATTTTCTTCAACAGAACTTGCAGAATCTTCAGTATCAGCATCTTTTGATAGAATGATTGTATGTGAAGCAATAGAAGATTCATCTTCATGGACATCAGCATCTATTAATGGAGTGGTTGGTGGAGTGTGCTGAGAAAGATGTGAAGTAGATGGAGCTTCCAGATACAAGACCAAAGGCACATCCAAGTTGTTGATATCAATTTCAGCACTTGTGCCTGGGTTGTCAGCATGTACTGGAGAGTCTATTGGAGATACAGGAGGTGTAGGCATTGGAGTAGTCTCTGGCTCTTGGATTGGGGATTTGTGAGCTTCATGAAGTTTTGGCTCAGCACTTGGAAGAGATTCAACTACAGTAGGTTCTTGTGGGATCAGACATTCCTGACCCCCTTCCACAGCTGCTGCTTCCATTCCTTCTTCAGAGATTGATTCTTCTACAACCCTCCTTGCTCTTTGATTTTTAAGTCTCTTAGCTGGTGGAGAGACTCTGGGATCTTGATCATCAGAGTTTAGCTTTCTAAGCCTTTTTAGGGGCCTAGAACTCCCAGTTTCTTGAGCTATCTGAGAAGAGACCTTCTCAGCTACTTCAGCAACAGGTTCTGATGGTTAAACCTGTACCTCATCATCAGACTCATCTCTTAAAATCATCTTCCTTCTTTTCTGCTGTGCCGGAGGTATTGTCTTAGTCCTCTTTGCTCTAGAAGAAGAAGGCTTCACCTGATTATGTGATGATGGATGGTTGGCATGTTCTGATGTGTGTGTTTATTGAGTGGCAGTAGTAGGTTCTGATGGTTGTTGTGGTTGTGGTTGTTGTTATTGTGGAACATTAGGATATAATACAGAGTAAGTATCAGCATCAGCATTTACAAGGACTTGCTTCACTGCTAAAGGAATTCTAAGGGGCCTCAGAACTTTGTTTTTGTTATCAGCAGTTAAAAGGTCAGTAAAAGCCCTTTTAGCTAACCTAAAAGGTTCTATGTGTTCACTTGCTAGTTGTGGTTCATCTGATGTACAGTAACTGTAAATTAACTGATAGAACCTAGCAAAGTAAACTACATTCATGTCCTCTTTCATTCTATCTCCTATAAAACATAACACAGTCTTGGCATAATCAAAGCGAGACTGGTTTAGGAGAGCATACCCAATTTGTTGAGTCAGAATCGGAATTGCGTCAAAATTTGAGCATTTGTTTGCGAACGCCTTGGTGATGCAATCGAAGGAAAAGCTCCATTCTCTTCGAATATGTGGGCGTTTAAGTTGGCCCAAATTTGCCAAACTCTCCTCAACCCTAAATTAGCCATCATTTGCTGTAGCAATGGCTCCTCAATAGCAGAACTGAACTAGCAGTTCTCAAGTAGATGTAGAGCTTTCCTGACTGTTGCCGGAGTTACAACGTACTCCACCTCCTTTGCTGTAAAAATGATGCTTGGAGTCCCATCCTTACCACCATCATCATAAAGTCCCGTTCGCCAGAACGTCAAAACTTGAGTTCCAGATAAAGTGGATGGCTGCGTCAAAGCGAACCCTAATTCACTGTGAGCCAAGAAGTCCTGAACAAAATGAAGTTCCGATGGAGCGTCACTCTTGGTTAGAATGGCAGTGTAGTTGTTGGGGACGAACTTTGCTCCATTAAAGATTAGATCCTTGGGTCCCATTGAAAAAGAAGTGAGAAATAAGAATGCCTGAAAGGTGTTTGGTAAAATGCCTATGTAAAAATCGTCAGTGAATATAGAGAGAATAAGAGAAAAGAGAGAGAGTATTGAATACAAAAGTAGATAAAAGATTTAAAATCTTTTCTCTCTTTTACTTATACACGCCACTTGACAACAGTTAAGACGAATTGGAACAGTCTTTACACATGTCAGCCATTCAGTAGTTAAGACAATAGTTAATGGGCACGGGAAATAAGTAATGATTACTATGCACATGCAGTTTTTCAATAAAAAAACTGTTCCCACTAAACAAGTAATTATGACTATCTTTATCTCACTTAAACCAATATTTTGATAAAATAGAATCGTTCAAGTATTGACCAAAAATAAATCAAGTAAATAAATACTGTCACGTAAGCATCATAACTTGACTATTATCAGAATCTAAAGGTCATTAAAATATGGCTTCTGAACTCAAAAAGTGAATGTTTATTTCTGTAATTCTTCACACAAATACTGATATGGTTTCTGCAGAACTTAATCATCAGAACTTCCATCAGAACTTGTCCTCAGAATTTATGCAACTGACACTTAAACTGTTCATCTAAAACAACATTGATCACCACAGTAATTTTCATCATTCATATGGAGTGTAAGTGTGTGCTTTAAGCTAAATATCAGACAAAGAGTAAAGTCTGATTCACTTCAGTACATCTTAGAAATAAGGCATAACTAAGAACTTTGCTCAAAATCTGTCATTAGTCTGAAGTCTACTATAGAATGAGTTCATGCATGAGTCCACCTCAACTGTTTTGTGCTCATTTTATGCATCTTTTGATATTCTTTTTCACAGGAGCTCCTCAGTGTAAGTGAGTCACAACTGCTTATCAGAATTTATACTATTATCAGAGTATTTCTCCAGTAATCAGAGAATGTGAAAAGTCACCAAGAAAAATTTATTTAGAATTTCCAATGCATATTACTTAATACCAGCAATGCACTTGGGTCTTCCCTTCCACATACATTTTTCTCTAGATCTCAAAGGAGTACCTGATATTTATTTCTTTTCTTTACTTTTTCTTTTGATAAGTGAGGCTTTTCAGCACTTAGTACATCCATAAGATTTACCAACATCATAACTTAACAGATAAGAAGCACTATTCTAGTTTTTGACTTAGTAATAAGATACACAAAGTAAACCTAACCAAGCTCAATATCAGTATTTGCTTGTGTTAAAAGATTTCCACATAAACAATTACTTCAAACATGGAATCTTTAGTATATTAGAGACTACTAGGTCAGCATCTAGCACAATTATCCTCATTGGATTGAATAGTCACAAAAACATTCATATCACTATCAGAGTTTAGAAATTCATATCAGACAACAATCAGCACTTAGGTAAATTTCAATTTAAGCACATATTACATAAAGATAGTAATATCTGTAAATACTGATCATAAGGTCTGATATATCAGAACATAAACTAAATAGATTTAGAGAAAGAACCTGAAACCATTCCAAGTTCATTTACCAATCTTGTAAAAGTAGCTTCACACAGTGGTTTTGTGAAGATATCTGCTAGTTGTTGATCTGTTGGAACAAAATGCAATTTCACTGTACCTTCCATCACATATTTCCTTATGAAGTGGTACCTAATGCTAATGTGCTTTATCATTGAGTGCTGAACTAGATTACCTGTCATAGCAATAGCACTTTGATTATCACACTAAATGGGTATTTTAGAATATGTTAACCCATAATCCAGTAACTGATTCTTCAACCAAAGAATTTGTACACAACAGCTTCCTGCAGCAATGTACTCTGCTTCTGCAGTTGATGTGGAAATTAAATTTTGTTTCTTGCTAAACCAAGAAACTAATCTGCCTCCAAGCAATTGGCAGCTTCCACTTGTGCTTTTCCTGTCAGTTTTGCACCCTGCAAAATCTGCATCTGAGTAACCTATTAGCTTAAAGTCTGATTCCCTAGGATACCACAATCCTAGATCAGCTGTACCCTTAAGGTACTTGAAAATTCTTTTCACAGCTGTTAAGTGAGGTTCTCTTGGATCTGCTTGAAATCTTGCACAAAGACAGGTAGCATACATAATATCAGGTCTATTTGCAGTGAGATAGAGTAGTGAGCCAATCATACCTCTGTAATCAATAATATCTACTGATGTACCAGTATCCTTATCCAATTTTGTTGCAGTGGCCATAGGAGTGGATGCACTTGAACAATCTTGCATTCCAAATTTCTGGTGTACTTAGATTGACAGATAAAAATAGCTAAGTTCTCCCATCATACTCATTTGATATCTTGACTGCATTAGCTTGGCAAACCTTGTACAAAGTCTGTCATTTGTAGAACCAAAAATGATATCATCAACATATATCTGCACCAAAAGTAAGTCCTTTCCATGGTTGAGATAGAATAAAGTTTTGTCAATAGTCCCTCTGTTAAATCCACTTTCCAGAAGAAACTGAGCTAATGTCTCATACCATGCTCTTGGAGCTTGCTTAAGGCCATAAAGTGCTTTATCAAGTCTGTAGACATGATTAGGAAATTTTGAATCTACAAAACCTGGAGGTTGTTCAACATATACTTCTTCTTCCAATTCTCCATTAAGAAAAGCACTTTTTACATCCATTTGAAAGACTTTAAACTTTTTATGAGCACCATAAGCCAGAAATATCCTTATGGCTTTCAATCTAGCAACAGGTGCAAATGTTTCATCTTAATCAATTCCCTCATGTTGAGAATATCCTTTTGTAACCAGCCTTTTTATTTCTTGTAATTATGCCATCACTATCAGTTTTATTTCTGAACACTCACTTTGTACCAACAACAGATCTATTCTTTGGTCTTGGCACTAGGGTCCAGACTTTATTTCTTTCAAATTCATTTAACTCTTCCTGCATTGTTTGCACCCAATTAGCATCTTGAAGGGCTTTTTCCACTTTCTTTGATTCAGTCTGAGAAAGAAAAGAATGATAGATACATTCATTTGATGTTGTTGTTCTAGTTCTAATACCTGCTTCAGGATTTCCAATAATCAAGTCAGGTGTATGTGCTTTAGTCCACTTTCTTGCAGATGGAAGGCGATCTCTAGAACTGGATGCTCCCCCATGATCCATGCTATCTCCATCAACATTTTCTAATACCCCCCCTGAAATTATGCTCTCTGAGTTGGATCCTTCATAATTTGAGTTTCCAGAATTATCAGAACTTGGCCCATCAGAACTTGATGAATCAGAACTTGAAGAGCCTGTTCTAGGTTCTGATTCTTCTTGAGATATTGTTGGATCTTCAATATGCTCCCCCTGTACAGGTGCATTTTCCTTTGGCGTAGTCACTACAATTTCAATAACATCAGAGTTTAACCCATCAGAGTTTGTAGTATCAGGATTTAGACTATCAGAATTTACAGAATCAGAATTTAAAACTTCATTCTCAAATCTCAGCTGATCATGATCATTGAAATCTTCAAGTCCAGTAATCTTCTTATCATCAAAAAAGATATTGATAGATTCCATGACAATCCTTGTTCTTAAATTGTAGACTCTGAAGGCTTTTGTGGAAAGTGGATATCCAACAAAAATTCCTTCATCAGTTTTTAGATCAAATTTGGATAGCTATTCAGGATGAGTCTTAAGAACAAAACACTTGCATCCAAATACATGAAAGTACTTCAGATTTGGCTTCTTTTTCTTTACCATCTCATATGGTGTCTTTCCATGCTTGTTGATAAGTGTTGCATTCTGAGTAAAACAAGCAGTTTGCACAGCTTCAGCCCAAAAGTAGGTTGGTAACTTTGCTTCATCAAGCATAGTTCTTGCAGCTTCAATAAGAGTTATATTCTTTCTTTCAACAACTCCATTTTGCTGGGGAGTTCCAGGAGCAGAGAATTCCTGCTTTATTCCATGGTCTTTGCAGAACTCTTCCATGGTCAAATTCTTGAACTCAGTGCCATTATCACTTCTTATGATTTTCACAG
Source organism: Apium graveolens (assembly GCF_009905375.1). NCBI lineage: Eukaryota > Viridiplantae > Streptophyta > Magnoliopsida > Apiales > Apiaceae > Apium > Apium graveolens. Next base: position 272,182,119 of record NC_133653.1, read on the forward strand.
AGTCTTTGACCAATTTATCCAGTTGTTTAACATGATCAATCAAGATAGATGTAGTTTCACTTTTTGTGTGCAAGAAATACACCCATGTGTATCTGGTAAACTCATATACTATGACCATAACATATTTCTTCTTTGCAATAGACATGACATTCACTGGACCAAATAGATCAACATGTAGTAGGTGATAAGGCTCAAGAATTGAAGATTCAGTCTTGCTCTTGAATGAATATTTTCTTTATTTTGCCTTTTGACATGAATCACAAAGGCCATCAGGAGCAAATACTGATTTTGGCAGTTCTCTCACAAGATCTTTCTTGACTAGTTCATTTATATTGTTAAAATTTAAATGAGAGAGTTTCTTGTGCCAATCCCAGCTTTCTTCAATTGATGCTCTGCTTAACAGATATATTGCAGAACCATCAGAACTTGTTGAAAGCTTGGATTCATAAATGTTACCATGCCTGTATCCCTTCACAATAATTTTGCCTATAGATTTGCTTACAACTTCACAGTGTTCGTCAAAGAAATCCAAATGATAACCTCTGTCACATATTTGACTAACACTCAGCAGATTGTGTTTAAGTCCTGAGACTAGAGCTACTTTTTCAATGATGACATTCCAAAGATTGATATTGCCATATCCCAGAGTTTTTCCCATGTTGCCATCTTCATAAGAAACTCCTGGGCCAGCTTTCTCCACAAAGTCTGATAGCAGGGCATTATTTCCAGTCATATGTCCTGAACATCACTGTCCAGAACTAGGATATTTTTCCTGCTGCTCTTTAACTCAGCAACATCGGAACTGCTATCAGTATTTGCCATCAAGGCATAGTTTACCTCATCTTCATAGTCTGAAGTGTCTGTCCAGCTTTTTTTCTTTGTGACAAGGGCCTTGCCTTTGTCTCTCTTTCCTTTCTTGCATTCAGGAGATATGTGGCCTCTTTCACCACAATTGTAGCATTTAACATTTAAGTAGTCTCTTCTGTCAGACTTTCCTTCTTTGCCTTCAGATTTTCTGAAACTCTTCTTATCAGAATTTCCACTTTTCCTGGAAACCTTCTTTCCCTTTCTGAATTTCTTGTAGGATATCTTTGTGATACCCTTCACCATAAGAGCACAAAATTTCATCATCTCTTCACCAGCATCCATCTCAGATATACTTTCAATTTCTGAATCCTCATCATTATCAGAACTTGATGAATCTGAATCAGACTTTATGATGAGAGCATTTCCTTTGCCTTTGTTTGAGACAACCACTTTGGGGAATTCCTCCTCAGCCTTAAGAGCAACTGTCCTTGACTTTCTCCCATGCCTCTTGCTTTTTTGATCCATCTCAAGTTCATGAGTCTTGAGCATACCATAAATTTCATCAAGATTAGTTTCATCAAGAGAATAGTTGTCTCTTATAGTAGTAGACTTCAAATCCCAACTTTCAGGAAGAGCTAACAGGAATTTTAGATTTGAATCTTCAAGATCATATTCCTTGTCCACCAGTGACAGATCATTCAAGAGTTTGACAAACCTGTCATAGAATCCAGTTAATGACTCATCAGCTTTTGAGTCAAAGTGCTCATACTCTTGAGTGAGTATAGTCTTCATGTTCTTCTTGTTCTTCTTGATTGCATCAGTTCCCTGATACCTTATTTCCAAAGCATTCCATATCTCATTTGCAGTCTTGCAATTAATTCCCCTGTTTGACATGACATTATCAATGGTACTATGCAGCAAATGCCTTACCTTTGCATCCTTGGCAATAGATGAGATATCTTCTGCTGTATACTCACTTTTCTCCTTTGGTATGGTCTTTGTTGGCTGATCTGCAACTACAACAGAGAGCTTGTTTGGCTTTTGTGGTCCTTCATTAATTATGTCAAGGTATTCTGGATCTGTAGCTTCCAGAAACATAGCCATCTTTACTTTCCATATGGGATACTCAGAAGCTCTCAGCATGGGAACCCTAATAGTCTCATATCGACTGTGGATTTGAGTCTTTGGAGTTTCTTCAGTTTTGGTGGGTTTGGTTGGAGTTTGTTCTTCTTCAGACATGATTGTTTTGGATCTTTACTGTATTTGTGTTAACGGATAGGCTCTGATACCACTTGTTAGGTCACACACACTGTAGAAGGGGGTTGAATACAGTGTATAATACAATAAAATTGAATTAAGAACACAAGTATGTAACAAAGAATAATCTTATTAATACAACAGTATTGCAATGGAACCGTTCTCTCTCAGTGATGAATAAATATCACGAGAGCTGCTAGGGTTACAATGAATAATATTCTCGATTATGATAACACTTCTAGTGTAAACCCTATACTGTGTTTATATACCACACAGTTATAAGATAATCTCTAATTGATATCGAATATAATTATGTATCCTAAAATATATCAATTAGTTATCTTTTCTTCCAAGACTTCTATTCTTCATAGAATTCTTCTCCATGCATATCTCTTCTTGTTTTAGTCTTGATCTTCTTTCCCTTCAATCAGCCGCCTTGCTTATCTGAAAGTCTTCTTAAGTCCTGATATTATCTCCTGATGAATATCTTCTGATATCTTAAGTTCTGATAACTTAAGTTCTGATATCTTAAGTTCTGACTTCAGTATAAGTACTGATTTCCAGTTAAGTCCTGATTTGTCCTGTTAGTCAAGATCTGAAAACTAAAAGTAAATCATTATTAGACATGACATCACAAATATATCTAATATTTAATACCATCGACATTAGAAAAGATATGTTATCTTGTACATGTGCAGTGATTTTTTTATATGTATTATTTAGATATTATTTATATTTTAACATATATTTTCTAGTAATAGAAAGTATCTAATAAAATATAATAAAATATAAAATTATATGTTTGATTATATTTAGATTTATGACCATTATTTATATTTTCAAAATAAAGATAAGAAATTTAAACGTGGTTGACATGATTTGAACCTTAAAAATCCGATGATACAGTTTAGAAAATAAAAAATATAAATATTTATATAATGTTGAAAATATGTGAACCTTCTTCTAATTGGTGTATTTTAAATATTAAAATAAAGAAAAAATGGATGGAAAACCAAAATACCCATTATTTGGGGTGCAAATTTCCAAAATATCGATTGACTGAAATGTTTATCCAAAATACCAACCTAACACGCATTTGTGAGACGTATATTCACATTTTTTAAAAATAAAAAAAGAATGTGTATCTACTTTTGTCTTGTAGTGAATACTCATACACATAATGCGTATTTCTTTATAGTTTTAAAAGGAATACGCATATACAGGATGCTTATTCTTTGTTTATTTTAAAATAAATAGGCATGTCTACAATATGTATTTGATGGATATTTTGGGGGAACGTACCGCTAAACAACATTTTTGGACAGGTGGTGCTGAAAAGTAGGTTATTTTAGACGTTTTTTCGCAAACTTTTACCCTATTATAATAGTATGGATATTAAAACAAAGAACATTTCTTTATATTGTATCCAACAATTCTTGTTTATTTATTTTAAAATTTAACGATTATTATTTGGTGTATCATATCGACAGACAACAGATACAGAGTGTTCCGTTTAATAGTATTGCAAAGATATATAGATTAATTTTCTCATGAATATTACTTAATTCTCTTTTATGCCAACATCACATAATATATCTATCCAATATTATAAAAATTAGAAATCGGACTAAACCGGTTGATCTACTGATTTGTGATTTATTAAAAATCGGGGATTTATCAGAATGCTAAATCAAAATAAAAGCGGATGTATTTTTATTTTTATTTGATAATTTATATACTAAGTTAAATTATTATTTAAATATATCTTCAAAATTTTAGTTTTAATCAATTTTATGTAAATAAAAATATAATTTAACTCATAATTTCTGTTTGCAAATCGAGAAAAAGTGATTTTTAAGAATAAAAAATACTAGTACAACTATCATCCACCTACCTAATCCTCCTAACTCCCCCTCTCTCATCTCTGGTCCCGTTCTCTCTCATCAACATCGTTTATCACATCCCCCATCAACATATAAACCTATTTCATCTACTTTCCCAGATATCATTTCCATTTCCTTCCATTCTTAATTATAAAACTTCTTATTATTTAATCCAATCCTAAGCACAAATTATATATTATGTATGTATGTTGTCCGGTTTCAACAAATTGATAAGAAAACTTCGAAGATCATATTGGTGAGAATATATCCAGCGACCCGATTCATCTATTTTTTACTTCTTTCATCTCTCTCTTTGAAGTATCAAACTAGAATATAGAAAATTACTATGATTTTGTGAAGAATCAGCAACCCGATTTTTGTGTTTTTTGACCCGATTTTTTACCCAATATGAAAAAATCGTTTTATACAACGAGTTACCTTAATTAGATCAAGAGCATGATTTGGGCGAAATTTTGGCCGATTTATCAGCATATCGGCCGATTCCTGTAACACTGAATATATTTAACATAAGATTAACAATTACTGATTTGACCGAAAAACATCAAAATATAAAATTTTTATAATACACTAATGTATTTCATAATTTGTGTACCTAGATTAGGTACCATTTGTAATATAATATAATTTGTATAAAGTAAAAAATATGTACTTTTTATTTAACTTTAATATTATTTTATTTATAAAAATTGATATTCCCTCCGTCCCACTGGATTCTTTACGTACTTTTCCCTAATGTTTGACACACATTTTAAGGCTATTATAAAATATAGTTCTATAATTTATTTTTAGAATTTTCTTTTTTTGTATAAAAGTTTAAACATTATATTTTATTTAAAAGAAAAAAATATTTAAAATTATTTAGAGAACCTTGTTTTACGGGAGCTTTAAAATACGTGTCGATTCCATGTCCCCCAATGTAAACAACTCAGTAGGACTGAGGAAGTAACAATTATGAATCCGTGCGCGGGTAAAACATTAGAGAATGTTCAGTGGGGAGACCCCTTGACTCACTTTTTAGCAATTCATGCACTTCAATTGTAATATGTGAAATAAAATTCTTAGTAAAATATTTAAATAAGTTCTTAGAGTATCTCTAATTCCCAAAAACCCTTAACTAAATAATCTAGGGCCTCGTTTATTTCGTCAATTTTATAGTTACTTAAGTAACTTGAACTTCCATGAAATCAAGTTATAACTAGAGGTTTCATGGTAAAAATTAATTTTTCTTATGGAAAGGAAGTAAAGAAGTCGAAGAAGGTGGACTGTGCTTGGAAGAAGAAGTCATTTTTTTTGAGTTGGAATACTGGAAATTCCATCACGTTCGTCACTGCCTCGATATTATGCATGTTGAGAAAAATGTGTGCGATAGTCTAATTAGGACGTTACTGAATTTAAAGTTCAAGTCCAAAGATAGTGAGGCATCTCGGCTTGATATGATGGACATGGGGGTTAGGACTGATTTAGCTCCAGAAGTAGGAGAAAAAAAACTTATCTGCCTCCTTCTAGTTTTACTCTAACAAAAGCTAAAAAAAGAAAAGTGTTGAAATCACTCTCATCAATTAAGTTGTTATATGGGCATTCCTCAAACATCAGAAATTGTGTATCCATGGCGGATTTAAAGATATTTGGGATGAAGTCTCATGACTGCCATGTACTCCTTCAACAATTACTCCCGGTCATAATTCGTTTTGTACTTTCGAAGAATGTTAGAGTTAGCATAATAAGACTCTGCTTCTTTTTCAACACTTTGTGCAACAAGATTGTTGACGTATCAAAACTTGATAAATTGCAAGCCGGTGTGGTATTAACCTTATGTGAGCTCAAAAAAATATACCCGCCTTCTTTTTTTGATATAATGATACATCTAATAGTGCACCTGGTCAGGGAATTGCGTTTATGTGGACCAGCTTTCTATAGATGGATGTATCCATTTGAGCGTTTTAATAAAATGTTTAAAAGTTACGTGCAAAACCGTTATTTTCCAGAAGGTTGTATAGCCGAAGCATACTTGAAAGAAGAATTTGTAGAATTTTGTGCAAAGTTTTCTAGAAATAATTTCACAACTTTCGGTCTTCCGAAGGACCAAGGCAAACTTTCTGGTCCATTATCGGTTGCAACAGTAAAATCTGTTGAAGAGAAAGAATGAGATGAGGCGCATTTACACGTCCTCTTAAACAACAGTGAAGTGTTTCCATATATTAAGTAAGTCATTTTTATTTTTATTTTCTTGATTAATTTTTTAATAAATATTATTTTAGTTTGTAACTAAAAAAATTATGCATTTTCAAAGGATGCATAAGGAGTTGCTTGAAAAAATTTATGAAGAAAAAAAAGACTATTCAGTGGATGATTGGGGAGCATAATAAGCTATTTGCTGATTGGTTTGAGAACAAAGTTATGACTGAATTGAATGAGAAGGTCGAAGGTGTTTCTGAAATGATAAGGTGGCTAGCAGGAAAACCATCATTTACTGTTTTGACTTTCGATGGCTATCTAGTTGACGGGATCCGATACTTCACAAAGGAGCGAAACGATGTTAGGGTTGTTCAAAATAGTGGAGTCTCTTTAGTTGCTAAGACTGTCCAAGTTTCCAGTGCTAAGAATTTAAATCCCGTGGAGAGTGTTATGATATTTTATGGGAGGATTGGAGAAATGTGGGAACTGGATTACCACTCATTTAAAGCCCCGTTGTTCTTGTGCAAATGGGCAGACTATGAAAGAGGCGTCAAGGCTGATGAACTTGGTTTCACACTTGTGGACCTTAGTTGAAAAGGCCACGAGAATGACAAATATACGTCTGTTGATCAAGTGAAACAAGTTTTTTATGTTGAAGATCCCGTTGATTGTAACTGGTCAGTCGTATTGACCTCAACGGCCAGAGACTATACGAGATATACAATGATGATGATCTTGGAGACACAATTCTAGAAAACCTCCACTCTGCTCTAACATCCCCATAGTTGATTCTGGTGTTGATGATGACGAAAAGTCTAATGTTGGAAATAAAAAAAAGGATGGCGAGGGAATCTGGCTGAAGAAGTGATCCAAGGCTTAAAAATCATATTCACTTGCTTTACAGTTTTGTTTAAAAATAGGCTTCTCAAATTTATGTAATTTTAAATGTTGTATTGTAGAATTATGGATGGTATCGAAAAAACTTGGAGTTTATTTATCAACTTTTTATTGTAGAAATATATGATATAATTACATATGTTGAATTGTGATTATCGATAAAAGCTCAATGATGTTCGATTATAGGTTGTTAAGTAGTTTTTTTTGCTAAGTGGTTGTTAAGTAATTTTACGGTAATAAATATAAATTTTTATGATTATATAATTAAATATCTGATATAATTATTGACGTTGACTTGAGATTATAGATAATGTTTTGTGATTTTTGATTGTAGATTGTTAAAGTAGTTTTATGGGAATAAATATAAAACTGAATCTTTTGTGTGCCTATAGTATTGTCGTGTTTTTCATTGTTTATAGCATTATTCAATTTATATTGATTGTTTACACTTTGTGTATTCATTAGTAATCTTATCTCTTATTCCTACTCCATTTGGTTAATGCAGGAGATATGGTAAAAGAAAGGAAAAAAATCTAAAAAACAGTCTAAAGAATCATTGGATGAGAAGCACATTAATGACTCCCCAGTATCGGAAGATGCGCCATGTGTACCAGATCCTGACCCGGTTGCTCCAGTAGATACCATTGTTCCCCAACAGACAGCTCCAAAACCCACTGAAAGTAGTACATAATCTACAAAAAGCAGGACATCTGGAGCAGCACAAGGCATTTGTGCTATGCACACAGTGGTGATGAAGAAAGCGCGGGGAGAGAAGTTGAATTTGCGGTTTAATTGAGTTGCAGTTCCAGTAGGAGATGAACGACACAAAATGCAGTCCTACATAGGCATGCTGGCAAGGACAATTGTTAGGAATATATGTGCATTAGTTTGATGATATGTTTAACAAAACACTTAAGTAGAAATCTAGTGTTCGTAGCCTCAACGGATAAGACCACTTTGGCTATCCGTTGATGGTGTAGCTTTACTTAGAAATAAGTCTAGTGTTGTAGCACATTTCAGTCTCTGTATTTGAGATATAGTTCTTAACTGTTGAGAGGAATTATAAGTCAGGTTGACTACTAGAGTATATGCAAATAGGAAGGCCAATTGTAAATATTTCATGCCTTGTAATTTTGCATAAATGAAGTGGTATCAAAGGATAACTTAAAGACCTTCAACGGATGAGAAACAAAGCTTCAACGGATGTCTCTAAAGCTTCAACGGATAACATCCTTCAACGGATGAGTGCATCAGCGGATAGAGCTTCAACTGCTAACACATCAACGGATAAAGCCATCAACGGATGAAGGCTTCAACAGATGTTCTGTTAAATAGCAGTTGACAAGTGGTAGTTGTACCTACAAACAGAGGCACATGGGTTGACAGAGATAACTGAGATGTGGTAGCCTATTTCAGGAACATCAGAAAAAGCAGCCGTTCTACTCTAGTACAAAGAGGCAATAGTCAACAATGCACTGGAGTAAAATGGAGAAGAAACAAGTGGAGAACTTATTTTTTTATTGTATTTTATCTCTGTCTTCACTTGTAAACTTGGTGATATATAAACCAAGCATAAGCTAGTAATTAGATAAGAATTTTTCCAGAGCTGTTTAGAAAAATCTTGAGAGAAAAATTATCTAGTTTGTACTAGGACGCAGCTGTGATCAACTTCTTGAATCACAGATTTTCTGAAATACCATCTCTGGTGGAACAACAAATCCACCAGAAAAGTTTTTAAGGTCTGTTGTGTTCTTTACTTTTGTGTTTGAATATATATCTGTCTGTATTAGCTTAAAGCAATTCACACACTTGTCTATCTTAAACACATAGCCCTTGAAACTGCTCAAAACTTGAAAAAGTTTTGAGATTTACATTCAACCCCCCTTCTGTAAATCTCATTGTTAGTTCACTAGGAATAACAATTGGTATCAGAGCCTCCTCTTGACACACAAAGAGCTTAAAGATCTTGGAAACTAACAAAGATGAGTAAGAAGGATATTGGAGTAAAAATCCCAGTTCTTGACAAAGACAGTTATCACCACTGGAAGGTGAAAATGCACCTTCATCTACTCTCCCAAGATGAAGGTTATGTAAACTACATTGAGAATGGTCCTCACATTCCCCACAAAGTAGCCACAGTTGCTACGGCCACAATTGCTGTTGGTCAATCCATTCCAAAACCTAGAGCAGAATGGATAATGGAAGACACAGAAGAAGTCCACAAGGATAAGAAGGCTATGAACATTTTGTTTAATGGTCTTGACAAGGATATGTTTGATAATGTGATAAATTGCACAACTGCCAAAGAGGTTTGGGACACAGTTCAGCTACTGTGTGAAGGTACAGAACAAGTAAAAGAGAACAAAATGCAGCTTCTCATTCAACAATATGAGTATTTTCATTTTGAAGAAAATGAATCTTTAAATGACACATTCAATAGATTCCAAAAGCTGTTGAATGGACTGAAGCTGTATGGTAGAGTGTACCAGGTGAAGGATTCAAATCTTAAATTCTTAAGATCCTTGCCAAATGAATGGAAACCCATGACTGTCTCCTTGAGAAACTCTCAAGATTATAAGGACTTCACTCTTGAGAGATTATATGGAATCTTGAAGACTTATGAACTAGAGCTGGAACAGGATGAGGTATTGGAGAAGGGGAGAAAGAAAGGAGGTTAAGTTGCCTTGGTAGCTGAAAATGAGAGAGAATGCAGACAAGAAACTGTGAGATCTACATCAAACTCCAAAGATGGTATAAGAAATCATGAATCATGCAAGGAAAAAGAAGTAGCTGTTGACATTGAGGACAACTCCAGCCAAGATGACTCTGATGGAATTGATGAGCATCTTGCATTTCTGTCCAGGAGATTTGCAAAGATGAAATTTAGGAAAAACACTAGAGCCACTAAACCTCATAAGAACATGGTGGACAAATCCAAGTTCAAATGTTATAATTGTGGTATAAGTGGACACTTTGCAAGTGAGTGCAGAAAGCCAACTTCTGAAAAGAAGAAATTTGACCAAGTAGATTATAAAAAGAAATATTTTGATCTGCTCAAGCAAAAGGAGAGGGCTTTCATTACTCAAGAAAAAGACTGGGCAGCTGATGGAGAAGAAGAGGATGAAGATGTGGAATATGTCAACTTGGCTCTCATGGCTGATTCTGAGGAAAATGAAGTTAGTTCATCAAGCAACCAGGTAATCACTACTGATGTAACACAACTTACTAAAGAAGAGTGCTATGATGTTTTTAATGACATGTCTACTGAATTGTATCATTTGCGTGTGTCTCTTAAATCTCTTGCTAAAGAAAATAGTAGGATTAAAGAGAACAATCTGTTTTTAAGTAATAGAAATGCTGTGTTAGAAGACAAGTTGATTGACCTAGAGAAAACTAAGCTACATTGTATATCTGTTGAAAATGAACTAGCTGAATCTGTTAAGAAAGTAGAAATACTTTCTAATCAATTAGAGAGAGAGCAAGAGGTGATTAAAGCCTGGAAGACATCTAGGGATGTTAGTGCTCAAATTGCCAAGGTCCAAGGAATTGAATCATTATGTGAGACTGCCTGGGATAAAAACAAAAAGAAAATGGAATTAATTGATGGACTGTCAACGGATGTGGAATCAACGGATGATGAAAGTTATCCGTTGAAGGAAGAAAAGGAGCATCCGTTAAAGGTTCCTCAATTAAAACAGGCAGATGTTTCTAAAAGTGAAAAACTAAAGAAACTCAACAAAAAGTTTGGTTCAACTTCCAAAAACTTTGTCAAAGGAGAAGCAAGCACATCCAAAGATGTCAGTAAGGTGAATATAGGGCACATGACCTTAGAATAGTTAAAGAATAGGCTCAAAGTGGTTGAGGATAAAAAGGAAACTAAAAGGAAATCTAATAGAAATGGGAAGGTAGGAATTAACAAACATAACAATTACACACCTGATAAGTATGCTCCTAGAAAAAGCTGTGTGCATTGTAGTAGTGTTAATCATCTATCTGCTAACTGCAAATCTATTAAGAAAACTCCCATACCTGCACCCTCTTCCATGCCTAATATGTCTGCATCACCTCTACATGATATGCCTACTATGTCTCAACAGAATCCTTATGCACATTTTGCAAACATGCCATATTTTAACAATCCTTATCTTGCTGCATTTAGTATGCCTCATATGCCATACAATATGCCTATGTGGAATAACATGTTTGCACAATCCATGCCTTATCATATTCCAAATGTGCTAAATGATTCTGTGACTAAACCTACACCTCAACCAACTACATCTAAGACCAAGGTTGACTCAAAGTTGCCTAAGTCTAAAGATGCAGGAGGAATGAAGTCTAGGAGAAAGGCTAACAAGAATGGACCCAAGGAAACTTGGGTACCAAAATCAACTTGATTGTTTTGGTGGTGTGCAGGGAAAAAGAAGAAATCTATGGTACTTGGACAGTGGCTGTTCAAGACACATGACAGGAGATTTCACCCTGCTCACAGAGTTTAAGGAGAGAGCTGGCCCTAGCATAACCTTTGGAGATGACAGCAAAGGGTTTACTATGGGATATGGCTTGATTTCAACAAGGAATGTCATCATTGATGAAGTTGCATTAGTTGATGGTCTCAAGCATAACTTACTGAGCATCAGTCAACTATGTGATAGAGGGAATACTGTTTCCTTCAATTCTGAAGCCTGTGTTGTCACCAGCAAGAAAGACAATAAAGTGGTTCTAACTGGAGTTAGAAAAGGAAATGTGTACTTAGCTGACTTCAACTCTACAGATGCAGAATCTATTACTTGTCTCTTCAGCAAAGCAAGTTCAGTTGAGAGTTGGCTATGGCACAAGAAGCTATCCCATTTGAATTTCAAGACAATGAATGATCTAGTCAAAAAGGACTTAGTCAGAGGAATTCCTCTTGTTGAATTCTCAAGGGATGGTTTGTGTGATGCTTGTCAAAAAGGCAAACAAAGGAAAGCATCATTCAAAAAGAAGCTTGAAACAACAATTGATGAACCATTACAGCTGCTACATATGGATTTGTTTGGACCAGTCAATGTATTGTCAATTGCAAGAAAAAGATATTGCTTAGTGATTGTAGATGATTTCTCAAAGTTTTCATGGGTCTATTTTTTTGGATCAAAGGATGAAGCAAGTGAAATCATTATCAATCACATCAGGCAAGTCAATAATCATCCTGACTTGAAGGTTAGGAATATCAGGAGTGACAATGGAACTGAGTTCAAGAATTTGTCAATGAGGCTGTTCTGTGAAGAAAATGGAATCATGCATGAGTTCTCAGCTCCAAGAACACCTCAGCAAAATGGGGTAGTTGAAAGAAAGAACGGATCTTTAATTGAGGCTGCCAGAACAATGCTTGAAGAATCAAAGTTACCAACATATTTCTGGGCTGAAGCTGTTAATTGTGCCTGTTTCACTCAGAACATTTCTTTGATCAATCGAGCTAAAGGCATGACTCCTTATCAGTTGTTCAAGAGAAGAAAACCAACTCTAAACTTTCTTCATGTCTTTGGATGTAAATGTTTTATACTGAGGAATCAATCTGACCATAAAGGGAAGTTTGATGCAAAGGCTGATGAAGGGATATTTGTTGGTTACTCAGCTGGAAAATCTTATAGGGTCTATAATCTAAGAACCAATATTGTTATGGAATCTGTGCATGTTGTGTTTGATGATAAAAAGATTGATGGACTAACAGATGAGGGACATAATGAGAGACTCAAATTTGACAACATTGAGATATATTGTGATGATAGTGAAGAGGAGACTGATGGAGATGACACTTCAAAAGGGATTCAAAACATGCCTTTGGATAATACACAGAATTCTGCATCCGTTGATAGATGCAATGCAGTATCCGTTGAAAGACATAGTGCATCATCCGTTGAAGTACAAAATGAAGCATCCGTTGATCATAGTTCATCAACGGATAATCGATTTACATCATCAGTTGATAAAACTCCAAGTTCCCTGCAAAGGACCAACAACTCAGGGGGAGTTTCAACTAATCAACACTCTATCTCACATCATGACAATACTGAGGCCACCTCATCTAGAGCACATCTTCCACCTCAAAGGAAATGGACCAAGAATCATCCCTTTGAACTGATCATTGGTGATGTATCATCTAAAGTGCAAACAAGAAGAGCTACTCAAGATGAATGTCTGTATAGTAGTTTTCTATCTCAGGAGGAACCTAAGAAAGTGGAAGAAGCTTTATTGGATCCAGATTGGATATTAGCTATGCAGGAAGAGCTGAACCAATTTGAGAGGAATAAAGTTTGGAAGCTGGTACCTAAACCAAAGAACAAGAGTCCTATTGACACAAAATGGGTATTCAGAAACAAGATGGATGAAAATGGCATTGTCATAAGGAATAAAGCCAGACTGGTTGCTAAAGGCTATTCTCAACAAGAGGGAATAGATTTTGATGAGACATATGCTCCTGTTGCAAGACTTGAAGCCATCAGAATTTTTCTAGCCTATGCAGCCCATGCCAATTTCAAAGTCTATCAAATGGATGTCAAGAGTGCATTTCTAAATGGGAAATTGGAAGAAGAAGTTTATGTAAGTCAACCTCCAGGGTTTGAAGATCCAAATTTTCCAGATTATGTGTATTATCTGTTGAAAGCACACTATGGACTGAAGCAAGCACCTAGAGCCTGGTATGAAACCTTATCAAAATTCCTTTTGGAGAATCACTTCACTAGAGGTACTGTTGATAAAACTCTCTTCTTTAGGAATGTTAATGGCTCTAGTATACTTGTTCAAATTTATGTAGATGACATAATATTTGGTTCTAAAGATAATAAACTTTGCAAAAAGTTTGCTAAGCTAATGCAAAGTAATTATGAAATGAGCCTGATGGGAGAACTAACCTATTTTCTTGGTTTACAAGTTAAACAAGTTAGTGATGGAATTTTCATTAGTCAAACTAAATATATTCATGATCTTTTAAAGAAGTTTGACTTAATGGAATGTTCATCTGCAAAAACTCCCATGGCCACTGCCACCAAACTTGAATTAAATAAGACTGAAAGGTCTGTGAACATTACAAGTTATAGAGGCATGGTTGGTTCACTTTTATATTTAACTGCCAGTAGACCAGATATAATGTTTGCTACATGTCTGTGTGCTAGATTTCAAGCTAATCCTAGGGAGTCTCACTTAATTGCTATCAAGAGGATTTTCAGATATCTCAAGGGTACACCAAATTTAGGTATTTGGTATCCTAGAGAATCTGGCCTTGATCTAATTGGTTATTCAGATGCAGACTATGCAGGTTGCAAAATAGACAGGAAAAGTACAACAGGCTCCTGCCAATTCCTGGGAAACAAGCTTGTATCATGGTTTAGCAAAAAGCAAAATTCAGTCTCTACTTCTACAGCTGAGGCTGAATACATTGCTGCTGGAAGTTGCTGCTCTCAAGTGTTATGGATGAGGAATCAACTCCTTGACTATGGACTTCATGTTGATAGAATTCCTATCTTTTGTGACAACACAAGTGCCATAGCCATAACAGAGAATCCTGTACAGCACTAAAGGACCAAGCACATTGGTATCAAGTACCACTTCATTAGGGAGCATGTCATGAATGGTACAGTGGAACTACATTTTGTTCCAAGTGAACAACAAATTGCAGACATATTTACCAAGCCACTTGATGAATCAACATTCACAAGATTGGTAAGTGAGCTAGGTATGCTTAATTACTCTTAAAAAATTCATGTCTTAACTACAATTTGAATTGAAGCCTGAAATGTATTAACTGCTAGAACAAATTTGATTTTTAACACAGATTATTCCATCAACGGATATTCCCTATCCGTTGAAAGTCAAAATTGTTCTGTCAACGGATGTTCATTATCCGTTGAAAGACATATACATTTCTGGAAGTTTTATCCGTCAACGGATAAAACTGAAGTGCTCTTCAACGGATGACAGTTTACTTTATCCGTTGAAATATCACATCAGTCGATTCAGGTGTTTCACAGCCGTTGATTCTATTTTCTTAACCGTTGATACTCATACATACAGCTGTATGTATTTGTTTTAAAGGTAGTTTTTAGAATACTTATAGTTTATTCTTAAACGGCTGAAATTCACTTACATATATTTATTGTTTAATCTTTTATTTATGCTTTTTAATTTGAGAAAGTATATAAGCCCTTCTGATTTTTCATTTTTACTTTACGCTTTCTTGAAATTTCAAAGCTTTTACCATTTTCTCTCTGCAAAACCTTCAAGTTATTCTCTGCAATTTCTACTCACAATAATGGCACCAGTAGTAAAGATTATGTCTCAATCTGGGTTCATCTATGAGAAGAACAATTTCATAGCTTTGGTAGAAAAGAATGAAGCCCACTCAGATTATCACAAAATGATGGACTTCATCAAAAACTGTAAACTTAGCTATGCAATGCTGGAAGCCCCAACGATTTACTGTGAAGTAGTTGAGGAGATTTGGACAACTGCTGAGTTCAACTCAATAGATATGACTATCTCCTTCACTCTCAAAGGTAAAAATCACTGTGTTAACTGTGATGATTTACTAGCATGTTTTAAATTACCTGAGAACAATGCCATGACACCACACACTGATAATGATGTATCCAGCATGTTAGATTCCATAGGTTATTCTCTTAACTCTGCTAGTTTAGGGAGTATTAAAAGAATAGGCCTTAGGAAAGAATGGAGTTTTCTTGGGGATGCCTTTATCAAGGTTTTCTCTGGGAAAATTAGCAATTTTGATGCCATAACTTCATCTCTTGTTAATATGCTCTATATGCTTGTTTCTGATAGGTATTTTAATTTTAGCAACTATGTAATGCTAGAATTGGGTACTAGATTAGGTAACAAAGCTAATAGACCTAATAACATCTATTATGCTAGATTCTTTATGTTATTGGCTAACCATGTTGCTGAAGGTTTGGTCATAACCAATGAGAATAATAAACTCAAGTGTTGGGCACAAGAGAAAAGAGTTCTTGCAGATTTAGTGAGAATGGATCTAAACAGCAGTGTGCCATTGGTATATTTACCAATCATGAATGCACCTCAGGTAAGTGAGGTAATTGCTTCTACAACTCCTACTTCTTCCAATCCCTCTATTTCTTTATCTTCTAGTGTGGCCATGGAATATGTGACAATGCCCCAACAGATTCCTACCAAGGTCACCAAAACTAAACTTTCAAAATCAAAGACAAAGAAAACCACCTCTGTTGTTTCTCAAAAGACAACAGTTGTAACACCTACCATTAACTCTGAGGGGAGTGAACAGGGTGTGAGTGGTGAGGGGAGGGGTGAACATCAAAGAAACCCCCAGGATAAGGAAGGAGAGATAAGTGCTTCCCAAGCTAGCCAAGCCACAGTTTCTCAAAAAGCTGTGGTGGTTGAAAAGGTTACTAGCATATCCCTAGCTGCATCCTCCCAAAAGGGTGTAACTATTGAAAATAGTTCCCAACCAGGAACACAGAACAAACGAGGGAGGGACACTAAAGTCAAACACTCACCAACAAAAGCCTTTATTAGAAGAAAGAGAGCTAGAACCCAATCTTCTACACAGGGTGCACACACTGCACAGATACATCCATCTGTATCTATGCCTTCTCAAACTCAGTTTGATGTGGCTCCAACAAATGTGGAGTCACAGCCCCATTCTCTCACAATTAACACACATCAATCACCACACACTTCATCACCATCTCTGGATGTGGATATATTATTCCCATCAATTCCTGATTCTCCCTCTTTACAACTCAGGGAGGAGCCCCACTCAAATACAGGTGATCATCATCTTTTAGATGATTTGTTGGATCACCCGCAAATTCTTTCAGATGTAATTGACGGATCTGTGTCACCAAAACTCACATCAATCTACACAGATTCAACAGTTATATCACTTTCAATTTCTACTTCTTTTCCTTCTTCAACGGATATCACTCATCCGTTGACAAGTGGTTGTTCGTCAACGGATAAGCTTAACAGCAGTTATCCGTTGATACCATCAGTTTCACCTTCAACGGCTATTTCGCATCCGTTGATAGTCTCTACACACACAACTGAAACAATTCCAAGTGTAGAAGACTTGATTACTCTACAATCACTTCTAGGACTGAGGGAAGGGAGTGACAATTTGAGTGAGAGGCTGGGTTGCTCCCAGGCAAAAGGAGAGATTGAGAGCTCAAATATGCATGCTATTTCAACCAGCATGGCAAAAGTAAGTGAGAGGAGTACCACCTTAGTAGGTGAAGGTGAGGGAGTGAGTTGTGTGAGCCAGGGGGAGCCCCTGATGCAAGAACATAGAGAAAATGAGAGAAAGGCAGATACAGCAGATATAAGGGTGGATCCAGCCATTGCTAGTGAGTCAATGATTGTGAATGATGCTGAAAAGGAAAGACAATTTCAGCAACATTACAAAGCTGTAATTGATAACATTTCCTTGGATGCTGACACTTTTACTCATCCTGTTTCAGCCTATCAATTATTGGCTGCACAGGGCAATGTGGAGGCAGAAAAGACACTACATCTAGTACATACAACAGAATCTCTTCACAGGGATAAAGCTGCTATCAACAAGATGCCTTCTCAAGCTGGTGAGCCATCTGAAGAATTTGGAGTAAATTCTAATGATGATGACTCTAACTCTTTGAATGAGAGCATGAACTTAGGGGGAGTAGCAGGCCCAAGTTCTGTTCCTAGTCTTCCTGCATGGGCATGGGCAAAACCATCAACACCAGAAGAGTTTGGTGTCACTTTGGTTAAACAAGTCATGAACATTCAGCAGGCCATTCAGGAGACTAAGGATGCTGGTACCAAGGCAATTCTTCAAGCTCATCTGGAATCTCTGCATCTCTTGCAGTTGCAGCATTACCAGCACAATCTCAGTGTGGATGAGCTCAAGCTAGACCTTGCTGATCTGAAATCCTACAATGCTGAGAAATTGGATTCAGTTTTACCCTATGGTACTATGCAAGATTTGTTGGGGAGACTGAGGAAGGCATCTGATGCTGACAAGAGACTGGCCAGATTGGAAGATAGGGTTCAAATCATTGAAGACTCTATGGTCACCATTCTTCAGAATCTACAAACTCAAACAAATCTACTCATGAAGCTGGCACAAGCACAAGGCTTGACCCCTACCCTTGATGATAACAAAAAGGGGGAGAATAAAGGGGAAGGGGAAGGAGAGCCATCTACAACAATTCAGATTTCTCAAGTGCTAGTTCCTGTCATCACAACTTCTCCACCAATTCAAGTCAAAGGAAAGCTAGATGGAATTGATCTAATCCAGATAGCAGTAGCTGAATTGCAAGTCAAAGAGCAAAGGAAGAAGATTGATGAAAAGATGCAACTAATATTTGGTTCTACAACTTCTCAATCACAATCTATGAAGCATAGCACAAAAGTGGAATCAATTATTATGGAACTCAAGCCAGTAGGGAGACATAAGGATGGAGAAGCTTCTTCCAAAGATCTGCAACCTATGATTCTCAAGCCCAACAACAGATCCAATAAGGACTCTACAAAGAATCCTTTAAAAGAGGTGGATTTTCCTCTTCCAAAAGCTGATGAGAACAAGCTTTTAGGTAGAAGTATTGCATATCTAAAAGAGACCATGGATGAGGCTGTAAGGAGAAACATGGCTATTATCTTTAGAGAGGGAAAGAGCATATGTGTGATGCAAGGACATCCCAAATTCTCAATAGCCAAGAAGGAAGAAACCAAAAGGTTGAAGGAAGAAGCCAAACAGCTAAAGGCTGACAAAAGAGCACAAGCAAAGCTTGAACAACAGCTAAAGTCAAGTCTAGTTGAAGAAGAGAAAGGAATTGAAGTCAGGGGTGAAGACAAGATTGCAAACCTAGATGAGGTTTTTGGGAGTATATTTGGTGAAAGTATGGAGGAAAAAGAGGAATGGCAGAAGGGAAACAGAAGAAAGGTCAAGGCACATAGAAGGAGTAAAGACAACACTGAAGAAGCTAAATCAATATCTAAACCACTCCCTTCCATACCTGAACCCTTTGTTGCTGATCCCACTATAAACATCCATGGTGAACCAATCATCCCAAAAGAGGAACCTATTGATTGGGACACCATCAATTTGCCTACCTTTTTAACCACTCTTTCACTACCAAAGAAACAGAAAAGAAAATCCAAATCTACACCTCCCCTAACCTCTAAGAAATTCACTCAAAAACATAAACCTAACCCTAAGCCACCTATTTCTAAAGATGATTATGTTCATATCTGTGACATAAAAGAAATTTCAGACATTGAACTCTATCTGGATGAGCTGGAGGATGTAAGGGGAATAGCTGCTTACAGACAGCTACCTGAGAGACTGGTGTTCAAATACAAAGGAGCTGGGGAAAGAACATGGCCTCTCTACAGGATTCTGAATGAAGGCTACTCTACCTTGATCAGAGTCTTTTCAGCCATACAAAAGGATTCTGGATTTACCAGGACTGCCAAGACTGAAATTCTCAACAAGATTGCCAACATAAGGAAAACTTGGAGGGAGCCCAATGCTTTGCCCAGAACCTTACTCATTCAAGAAAGGGGAACTACAATTCACAAATCACCTCATTGGTTGATGGAATTCAGAGATGATAAAGGAGTCAGAAGATTTTTCAGACTTGAAGACCAACTCAAGATTGCCAGCAATGAAACTCTCAAGGAAATGCAATCTAAGTTGGATATCAGTGATGAAGATGAAGCTGAATTCTTCAGACAACTCCAACTCCAAATTGAGGAAAATGACAAAGGGCTAGGAAAGAAAACCAGGGAACAAAGAAGAAAAAGATGATTTGCTCAGGCTAGAGGAGCACCCTTGGAAATACTGTAAATCTTCAATTATCTCTTAGTACATACATTTTTGCAGCACTTTTAAATTTCTACTTAGTTTCAATTCATATGTTTGTTAAGTGTTTTGTTATCATCAAGTTAACCCTGAATTTATGCCTACAATTCTTATAGACATAAATAGGGGAGATTGTTAGGAATATATGTGCATTAGTTTGATGATATGTTTAACAAAACACTTAAGTAGAAATCTAGTGTTTGTAGCCTCAACGGATGAGACCACTTTGGCTATCCGTTGATGGTGTAGCTTTACTTAGAAATAAGTCTAGTGTTGTAGCACATTTCAGTCTCTGTATTTGAGATATAGTTCTTAACTGTTGAGAGGAATTATAAGTCATGTTGACTACTAGAGGATATGCAAATAGGAAGGCCAATTGTAAATATTTCATGCCTTGTAATTTTGCATAAATGAAGTGGTATCAACGGATAACTTAAAGACCTTCAACGGATGAGAAACAAAGCTTCAACGGATGTCTCTAAAGCTTCAACGGATAACATCCTTCAACGGATGAGTGCATCAACGGATAGAGCTTCAACTGCTAACACATCAACGGATAAAGCCATCAACGGATGAAGGCTTCAACGGATGTTCTGTTAAATAGCAGTTGACAAGTGGTAGTTGTACCTACAAACAGAGGCACATGGGTTGACAGAGACAACTAAGATGTGGTAGCCTATTTCAGGAACATCAGAAAAAGCAGCCGTTCTACTCTAGTACAAAGAGGCAATAGTCAACAATGCACTGGAGTAAAATGGAGAAGAAACAAGTGGAGAACTTATTTTATTATTGTATTTCATCTTTGTCTTCACTTGTAAAACTTGGTGATATATAAACCAAGCAGAAGCTAGTAATCAGATAAGAATTTTTCCAGAGCTGTTTAGAAAAATCTTGAGAGAAAAATTATCTAGTTTGTACTAGGACGCAGCTGTGATCAACTTTTTGAATCACAGATTTTCTGAAATACCATCTCTGGTGGAACAACAAATCCACCAGAAAAGTTTTTAAGGTCTGTTGTGTTCTGTACTTTTGTGTTTGAATATATATCTGTCTGTATTAGCTTAAAGCAATTCACACACTTGTTCATCTTAAACACATAGCCCTTGAAACTGCTCAAAACTTGAAAAAGTTTTGAGATTTACATTCAACCCCCCTTCTGTAAATCTCATTGTTAGTTCACTAGGAATAACACATCTATTATGCTAGATTTTTTATGTTATTGGCTAACCATGTTGCTGAA
Organism: Apium graveolens; assembly: GCF_009905375.1. Taxonomy (NCBI): domain Eukaryota; kingdom Viridiplantae; phylum Streptophyta; class Magnoliopsida; order Apiales; family Apiaceae; genus Apium; species Apium graveolens. The sequence goes on from NC_133653.1 coordinate 272,203,270, forward strand.
GGTTTGGTCATAACCAATGAGAATAATAAACTCAAGTGCTGGGCACAAGAGAAAAGAGTTCTTGCAGATTTAGTGAGAATGGATCTAAACAGCAGTGTGCCATTGGTATATTTACCAATCATGAATGCACCTCAGGTAAGTGAGGTAATTGCTTCTACAACTCCTACTTCTTCCAACCCCTCTATTTCTTTATCTTCTAGTGTGGCCATGGAATCTGTGACAATGCCCCAACAGATTCCTACCAAGGTCACCAAAACTAAACTTTCAAAATCAAAGTCAAAGAAAACCATCTCTGTTGTTTCTCAAAAGACAACAGTTGTAACACCTACCATTAACCCTGAGGGGAGTGAACGGGGTGTGAGTGATGAGGGGAGGGGTGAACATCAAAGAAACCCCCAGGATAAGGAAGGAGAGATAAGTGCTTCCCAAGCTAGCCAAGCCACAGTTTCTCAAAAAGATGTGGTGGTTGAAAAGGTTACTAGCATATCCCTAGCTGCATCCTCCCAAAAGGATGTAACTATTGAAAATAGTTCCCAACCAGGAACACACAAACGAGGGAGGGACACTAAAGCCAAACACTCACCAACAAAAGCCTTTATTAGATGAAAGAGAGCTAGAACCCAATCTTCTACACAGGGTGCACACACTGCACAGATACATCCATCTGTATCTATGCCTTCTCAAACTCAGTTTGATGTGGCTCCAACAAATGTGGAGTCACAGCCCCATTCTCTCACAATTGACACACATCAATCACCACACACTTCATCACCATCTCTGGATGTGGATATGTTATTCCCATCAATTCCTGATTCTCCCTCTTTACAACTCAGGGAGGAGCCCCACTCAAATACAGGTGATCATCATCTTTTAGATGATTTGTTGGATCACCCGCAAATTCTTTCAGATGTAATTGAAGGATCTGTGTCACCAAAACTCACATCAATCTACACAGATTCAACAGTTATATCACTTTCAATTTCTACTTCTTTTCCTTCTTCAACGGATATCACTCATCCGTTGACAAGTGGTTGTTCGTCAACGGATAAGCTTAACAGCAGTTATCCGTTGATACCATCAGTTTCACCTTCAACGGCTATTTCGCATCCGTTGATAGTCTCTACACACACAACTGAAACAATTCCAAGTGTAGAAGACTTGATTACTGTACAATCACTTCTAGGACTGAGGGAAGGGAGTGACAATTTGAGTGAGGGGCTGGGTTGCTCCCAGGCAAAAGGAGAGATTGAGAGCTCAAATATGCATGCTATTTTTTCCAGCATGGCAAAAGTAAGTGAGAGGAGTACCACCTTAGTAGGTGAAGGTGAGGGAGTGAGTTGTGTGAGCCAGGGGGAGCCCCTGATGCAAGAACATAGAGAAAATGAGAGAAAGGCAGGTACAGCAGATACAAGGGTGGATTCAGCCATTGCTAGTGAGTCAATGCTTGTGAATGATGCTGAAAAGGAAAGACAATTTCAGCAACATTACAAAGCTGTAATTGATAACATTTCCTTGGATGTTGACACTTTTACTCATCCTGTTTCAGCCTATCAATTATTGGCTGCACAGGGCAATGAGGAGGCAGAAAAGACACTACATCTAGTACATACAACAGCATCTCTTTAAAGGGACAAAGCTGCTATTAACAAGATGCCTTCTACAGCTGGTGAGTCATCTGAAGAATTTGGAGTAAATTCTGATGATGATGACTTTGTTTCTTCTGATGGAAGCATGAACTTAGGGGGAGATGAAGGCCCTAGTTCTATTCCAAATCTACCTGAATGGGCCTTGACAAAGGAGTCTACAACAGGGCAATTCAATGTCTCCTTAGTCAAACAAATCAGTACTATCCAACAGGCCATTCAGAAAACTTCTCATGCTGGTACAAAGGCTATCCTTACAGCTCACCTGGACTCACTGCATCTCATGAAGTTGCAGCAAGTAAGACAGAATCTGAGTGTGAATGAACTCAGAAAGGATATTGCTGACTTGAAATCCTACAATTCTGAAAAATTGGATTCAGTCATGCCCTATGGTACAATGCAGGACATTTTGTTGAGATTGAAAAAGGAATCACATACTGAAAAGAGGCTGGCCAAATTAGAAGACAGAGTTCAAGTTATTGAAGATTCTGTGGCCACCATTCTTCACAACCAACAATCTCAAACAAATCTACTTATGCAGCTGGCAAAAGCACAGGGCTTGACCCCTCTCCTTGATGATAACAAAAAGGGGGAGAGTAAAAGGGAAGGGGAAGGAGAGCCATCTACAAAAATCCAAATATCTAAAGTGCTAGTTCCTGCCATCACTACTTCTCCAATCATTCAAATCAAAGGAAAGCCTGATGGAATTGATTTAATCCATCTAGCAGCAGCTGAAATTCAAGTGAAAGAGCAAAGGAGGAGAATTGATGAAAGGGTGCAACAGTTGTTTGACTCTACACAAGATAAATCAATATATGTGAAACATAGCACAAAGGTTGAACCAATCAATATGGAACTCAAGCCAGTAGGGAGACATAAGGATGGAGAAGCTTCTTTCAAAGATCTGCAACCTATGATTCTCAAGCCCAACAACAGATCCAATAAGGACTCTACAAAGAATCCTTTAAAAGAGGTGGATTTTCCTCTTCCAAAAGCTGATGAGAACAAGCTTTTAGGTAGAAGTATTGCATATCTCAAAGAGACCATGGATGAGGCTGTAAGGAGAAACATGGCTATTATCTTTAGAGAGGGAAAGAGCATATGTGTGATGCAAGGACATCCCAAATTCTCAATAGCCAAGAAGGAAGAAACCAAAAGGTTGAAGGAAGAAGCCAAACAGCTAAAGGCTGACAAAAGAGCACAAGCAATGCTTGAACAACAGCTAAAGTCAAGTCTAGTTGAAGAAGAGAAAGGAATTGAAGTCAGGGGTGAAGACAAGATTGCAAACCTAGATGAGGTTATTGGGAGTATATTTGGTAAAAGTATGGAGGAAAAAGAGGAATGGCAGAAGGGAAACAGAAGAAAGGTCAAGGCACATAGAAGGAGTGAAGACAACACTGAAGAAACTAAATCAATATCTAAACCACTACCTTCCATACCTGAACCCTTTGTTGCTGATCCCACAATAAACATCCATGGTGAACCAATCATCCCAAAAGAGGAACCTATTGATTGGGACACCATCAATTTGCCTACCTTTTTAACCACTCTTCCACTACCAAAGAAACAGAAAAGAAAATCCAAATCTACACCTCCCCTAACCTCTAAGAAATTCACTCAAAAACATAAACCTAACCCTAAGCCACCCATTTCTAAAGATGATTATGTTCACATCTGTGACATAAAAGAAATTTTAGACATTGAACTCTATCTGGATGAGGTGGAGGATGTAAGGGGAATAGCTGCCTACAGACAGCTACCAGAGAGATTGGTGTTCAGATACAAAGGAGCTGGGGAAAGAACATGGCCTCTCTACAGGATTCTGAATGAGGGCTACTCTACCTTGATCAGAGTCTTTTCAGCCATACAAAAGGATTCTGGCTTTACCAGGACTGCCAAGACTGAAATTCTCAACAAGATTGCCAACATAAGGAAAACTTGGAGGGAGCCCAATGCTTTGCCCAAAACCTTACTCATTCAAGAAAGGGGAACTACAATTCACAAATCACCTCATTGGTTGATGGAATTCAGAGATGAAAAAGGAGTCAGAAGATTTTTCAGACTTGAAGACCAACTCAAGATTGCCAGCAATGAAACTCTCAAGGAAATGCAATCTAAGTTGGATATCAGTGATGAAGATGAAGCTGAATTCTTCAGACAACTCCAACTCCAAATTGAGGAAAATGACAAAGGGCTAGGAAAGAAAACCAGGGAACAAAGAAGAAAAAGATGATTTGCTCAGGCTAGAGGAGCACCCTTGGAAATCTTCAATTACCTTCTAGTACATACACTTTTGCAGCACTTTTAAATTTCTACTTAGTTTCAGTTCATATATTTGTTAAGTGTTTTGTTATCATCAAGTTAACCCTGAATTTATGCCTACAATTCTTATAGACATAAATAGGGGGAGATTGTTAGGAATATATGTGCATTAGTTTGATGATATGTTTAACAAAACACTTAAGTAGAAATCTAGTATTTGTAGCCTCAACGGATAAGACCACTTTGGCTATCCGTTGATGGTGTAGCTTTACTTAGAAATAAGTCTAGTGTTGTAGCACATTTCAGTCTCTGTATTTGAGATATAGTTCTTAACTGTTGAGAGGAATTATAAGTCATGTTGACTACTAGAGGATATACAAATAGGAAGGCCAATTGTAAATATTTCATGCCTTGTAATTTTGCATAAATGAAGTGGTATCAACGGATAACTTAAAGACCTTCAACTGATGAGAAACAAAGCTTCAACGGATGTCTCTAAAGCTTCAACGGATAACATCCTTCAATGGATGAGTGCATCAACGGATAGAGCTTCAACTGCTAACACATCAACGGATAAAGCCATCAACGGATGAAGGCTTCAACGGATGTTCTGTTAAATAGCAGTTGACAAGTGGTAGTTGTACCTACAAACAGAGGCACATGGGTTGACAGAGACAACTGAGATGTGGTAGCCTATTTCAGGAACATCAGAAAAAGCAGCCGTTCTACTCTAGTACAAAGAGGCAATAGTCAACAATGCACTGGAGTAAAATGGAGAAGAAACAAGTGGAGAACTTATTTTTTTATTATATTTTATCTTTGTCTTCACTTGTAAATATATAAACCAAGCAGAAGCTAGTAATCAGATAAGAATTTTTCCAGAGCTGTTTAGAAAAATCTTGAGAGAAAAATTATCTAGTTTGTACTAGGACGCAGCTGTGATCAACTTCTTGAATCACAGATTTTCTGAAATACCATCTCTGGTGGAACAACAAATCCACCAGAAAAGTTTTTAAGGTCTGTTGTGTTCTGTACTTTTGTGTTTGAATATATATCTGTCTGTATTAGCTTAAAGCAATTCACACACTTGTCTATCTTAAACACACAGCCCTTGAACTGCTCAAAACTTGAAAAAGTTTTGAGATTTACATTCAACCCCCCTTCTGTAAATCTCATTGTTAGTTCACTAGGAATAACAACAATGGTGCCAATTGACATTCTGACTTGGCCAAAGGTTGACCCTGAACTGAAAGAGAAAATATGTAATGATCTTGAGGTATGTCAGTTACCATCGCGATTGACATTAATCTCATGGTTTTTATTTAGAAAAAATTGTACTGTCTGAACTTGTTAAATTTGTGCTTCAGGATACTTTCGAACTGATTTCTGAAAGTTGGAAGAGGATTCTACAGTCGGCAGGCGCAAAATGGAGAAATTTAGGGTAAATTGACAGCGGAACATGTGATGCCTTATGTTGCACAGAAGAAGAAGCTACAAAAGCCACCAAAGCAATATGCTTATGTAGGTGAGAAAGCATGGAGATGATTTGTTGCAGTTAGAGTCACAAAAGATTGGGAGGTATGCATTACTTGTTTCTAGAATTTTATTTTTTTTATTTAGGACCATATTTTTTTTGGTTTTTTAGGAGTAGATTTAATTGTAAAGATACAATAATTAACAAGATTTATTTGTATACAGAAAGAGAATAGAAAATAGAGTGAAAGAGTGGGACAACGGAAATATCCACACCGAGTGTCAAGAAAAGGATACATCGGATTGGAAGAAGAAGAAGTAAGAGCCTTACCATTTTTCTTTTAGTATTCATATTTTCATTTTTATGAATGTGTCTTAATTTTTTTTATAGATACGCTCGGGGAGGTTGGAGCCTGATGAAAGGCTAGATAGGGCAATTATGTGAAAAAATGCCCGTATGACAAATGATGGGATTCTTAACCCAAAACTGGCAGAAAAAATTCAATAAATTGTAAGACTTATTATAATTTTCTGCTTCTTTAATTTTCAAAATTATACCTAATTACTCTCATGGTTTTAACAGGATTCCCTACTCGAAAAGCAACGAAATGGTGAATTCAAGCCGGATGGAACTAATGATGTACTCACCACTGTATTGGAAACTCCCGAGCATGCGGGAAGGGTTCATGGGACTGGAAACTTTATACCTTCAACATTGTACTTCAATTTACCGAAACAGGCAAGGAATCATATTATCAAAGAGCAGTTTCATAATCTTGAGTTACAAATTGCTAAGTTGAAAGCTTTGGTTGCTGGGGGCAATCTAAATTCACCATTGTCTGAAAAAGCAAGCTGTCCAGGGGTGAAAGAACAAGAAAAAGAACAGAAGGAAAGTTGCAAAAAATTTGATGGAATATGAATTGATGACCGATGAGGATAAAGAGGGTGCAGATTTTGTTGTTATTATTCCTCCTCCCGGTCCACCGGGACAAAAGGTATACAATTACAATGTATACTTAATTCATTTCTATGATAATGTTGTATATGATTAAATTGTTTGTAACAGTAATGTCTATTTTGAGTTATAATTATAAACTACAGGGTCCTCGCAAATGTGAAATGGCAGTGGAGAATATTGATAAAAGGTAGCTTTTGATGTTATTTTTGACGAGAGATATGGAATGAGTAGATTGGTTCATGGAGTGCCTCTAGAACCGGGATTTGTTCGTGTTAGGGTGGACGGAAGCATCCAGGATGATGCTTTGGTGCATGTTCCTGTAGTTGGTGAGATAGAAACTGTTCAGCAAGCCATTGGTTCTCATTTAGCATGGCCCAAAGACATGATCATATACACCTCCACTACTGGTTATGAGGTATATAAATTTTATTACAAACCAAGTGTCATTATTTTTAGGAGGTTGTACAAATTTGTACTAAAGTGAATAATACCGGTTATATGCTTAAATATTTATTTACAGAAAAAGAAAAAGGCGCGGAATGTGAGTGAGGTGTGGAGAATGCATAATGCATTTAATTCTGTGAAACTAAAGGAGAAGTGCCTCCTCGCTTTAGGCTCTTATACAAATTTGTATCGACAGTGATGAAGGAAAGTGGAAACTCGATACCGGTTTCATGTGATTTTCAAATCTTTGGAATTGAAAGAATTATAGATTTACTTCATGAAAACGTACTTGAATTGCTAGAGTTTAAAATGATTGGGTAGTCTGCTATATCAACATACATGATGTAAGCTTCTTTTTATATTTTTTTAGAATCTGGTCTCATATTATATAGTAATGATCTATTCACACAAAATGTATTTTTTTAGGTATTTGTATTAAGTGTTTTGGGATATTCCGAGTAGAGATTTGTCAGCGATGTTTGCTTTTCTTCATCTGTCCACATACAAGTTGAATGATGAATTTAGTGAATATGTTGTGCAAAGGCTGAAAGATGGAGTTCTTCGGATGAACTTTATGCCTTATAACTACAAGTACGTCTCTTTTTACGCGTCCTATTTTAAAATATTGTATGGCCTTGAATAGTCATATAGTTGTTTATAAATTAATTATAATATATGCAAAACTGGCTCAAATCCAAGTCAATTCACTAAACCATCTGCCAGCAAGGGTGGAGAGAAAAAGAAGGAGGATGATAAGAAAGATGAAGAGAATAAGAGAAGAAGTGAGAGAAGAAGTAAAAAGAATCATGATGACTCAGAACCACAACAAACCCTAAAAATCCAAACAGTCCTAGCTCAACCTTTATCTCAACCTTCAAAATCAACTATCTCAAACATTATACCTTCTCAAACCTCAAAACCCAAATTTCTATACAAACAAACATCCAACTCTTTCCTAAAAATTTCAATCACCACAAGCCAAATAAATCTCAAGAAAATCAAAACCTTACCATTAGCCAACCCTTCACTAAAAGTCAATCTCAAATCTATTGGGAGAAATCCTAAGAAAGTCAAGCCTTTAGATAGAGGAGAAGTCAATGAAAGGGCCATTTGGAACTATTTCAAGCAATCTGACTTTCTACCTTTGAATTGGTGCATCTCAGATGAAGAATATTTCCAACAACTTGTTGAGGAAATAGTCAGAGTCTGGGTTGTATCTCTAAGAGAAGTTAGAATTTACTATAAAGATGGGTCCTTAAACTTCCTTGGTTGCACTTTAATGGATTCACTCTCCCCCACATAAATCAAAAGAGTGATAAGTCTACTAAATGATAAGGATTCTGCTATTAGAGCAAGGAGATCAATTCTGGCCGAATGGTTGATTGAGAGAGAAGAAAGAAGAAAAAGGAATGAAGCTGAATATGAGGAAAGAAAGAGAAGGTATGATGAGGAACTTGAGATGTTCATAAAAAGGTTTGAAGAATTGAAAGTACATGGAAGGAGCGGAATATCCAAAGATGGGAAGTTTCTCAATATCAATGCTGACCAATTCTCAGGTTTAGAATTGATTTACTGAATAGTGGTTATCCAAGGGATGTCAGGTTTAAACAAGTGGAACCCCTATCGTAGAAGAGCTTGAAATTCTTGTTCAGTTAAGGGATATTCTTAAATAAGGAACATAAGCAAAAACAGTCTTTACCTGACCCTTGTTACTACTCAAATCTTGTAAATCTTCTATTTGTATAAAAGTTGTAATTGTGTCAATTTTTATGTATTTACTTTACTTTCCATTTTAGCTTGGGGTTAGTCTTGTTAACAGGCATGAATTTGTGTTAAGCAATCTTCTCACAAATTGGGGGAGATTGTTGTGCAACACATGCCTGTACCTCTACAAGACTAAGTCAAATTAACAACTCTAAGTAAGTTGTATTATTATCTTAGTTTATATTTGTACTTGTAACATTTTAAAGTCTGTAAAAATGCAAAGGATCAGACCAGAGTCTTTTTGCTTAAACAATATCAAGCCTAAGAATTCTATCTGGAAGAAGATAAAAAAGATCATGCCTCAGAAGAATTTTGAAGAAGCTTGGAGTTGAATAAATCTGTTTGGTTAAAAATACTCTAAGTCAAGATCTCTACAAGTCACATATTTAATGTTATAGAGAAGTCACTCGAGAACTCCAAATGACTTATCGAGAAGTCAGGAAAGCTACTAGAGAACTCAGATAGATATTGACAAGTCAATTGAAGATATGAAGTTTGGAGATATCTGTTAGATATATTTGTGATGTCATGTCTAATATAATTTGTGTTTAGTTTTCAGATCTTACTTAACAGAACAAATCAGTACCTAACTGGAAATCAGTACTTATACAGAAGTCATGACTTAAGATATCAGAACTTAAGTTGTCAGAACTTAAGTTATCAGGAGATATTTATCAGGAGATAATATCATGACGTAAGGAGGCTTTCAGATAAGGAAGACGGCTGATTGAAAGGAAAGAAGATCGAGACTGAAACATAAGAAGAGATATACATGGAGAAGAATTCTATGAAGAATAGAATACTTGGAAGAAAAGATAACTGATTGATATATATTAGGAAGCATAATTATATTCGATATCAATTAGAAGATTATCTTGTAAATATGTAGTATATAGACACAGACATAGGGTTTACACTATATGTGTTATCTTAATCAAGATTATTATTCATTGTAACCCTAGCAGCTCTCGTGATAATTTGTTCATCACTGAGAGAGGACAGTTCTTTATAACAGAGTTTATTATGTTGAATAAAATCTGTGTTCTGTTACTTGAGTTCTTATATTTGATTTGATTGTAGTAAACACTGTATTCGACCCCCTTCTACAATGTGTGTGACCTAACAAGTGGTATCAGAGCAATCTGTTAACATACATACAGTAAAGATCCAAAAAAAATCATGTCTGAAGAAACACAAACTCCAACCAAGCCCACCAAAACTGAAGAAACTCCAAAGACTCAAATCCATAATCGATATGAGACTATTAAGGTTCCCATACTGAAACCTTCTTAGTATCCCATATGGAAGGTGAGGATATTTATGTTTCTTGAAGCTACAGATCCAGAATACCTTGACAGAATTAATGAAGGACCACATAAGCCAACCAAGCTCTCTGTTGTAGTTGCAGATCAGCCAGCACATACTGTACCAAAGGAGAAAAGTGAATATATAGCTGAAGATATCTCATCTATTGCAAAGGATGCAAAGGTAAGACATTTGCTGCATAGTGTCATTGATAATGTCATGTCAAACATGGTAATTAACTGCAAGACTGCAAAGGAGATATGGGATGCCTTGGAGACAAGATTCCAGGGAACTGATTCAATTAAGAAGAACAGGAGGACTATACTCACTCAAGAGTATGAGCACTTTGACTTCAAAACCTGATGAGTCTTTAACTGGTTTATATGATAGATTTGTCAAACTCTTGAATGATCTGTCACTGGTGGATAAGGAATAAGATCTTGAAGATACTAATCTCAAATTCTTTTTAGCTCTTCCTGAAAGTTGGGATTTGAAGGCCACAACTATAAGAGACAACTATGCTCTTGATGAAACTACTCTTGATGAAATTTATGGTATGCTCAAGACTCATGAACTTGAGATAGATCAAAGAAGCAAGAGCCATGGGAGAAAGTCAAGGACAGTTGCTCTTAAGGCTGAGGAGGAATCTCCTAAAGTGGCTGTCTCAAAGAAAGGCAAAGGAAAGGCTCTCATCACAAAGTCTGCTACTGAGTCATCAAGTCCTGATAGTGATGAGGATTCAGAAACTGAAAGTCTATCTGAGATGGACCCCGATGAAGAGATGATGAAGCTATGTGCTCTTATGGTGAAAGGAATCACAAAGATTGCATACAGGAAATTCAGAAGGGGAAAGAAGTTTTCCAGGAAAGGTGCAAGTTCTGATAAGAAAGGTTTCATAAAATCATTAGTGGTCTTTGTGATTGCAGGGCAACAGGAAAAACATCTTAGGTCTGGACAGTGGATGTTCAGGACATATGACTGGAAATAAATCCCTGCTAGCAGACTTTGTGGAGAAAGCTGACCCAGGTGTTTCTTATGGAGATGGCAACATGGGAAAAACTCTGGGATATGGCGATATCAATCTTGGGAATGTCATCATTGAAAAATTAGCTCTAGTCTCAGGACTTAAACACAATTTGTTGAGTGTTAGTCAAATTTGTGATAGAGGTTATCATGTGGATTTCTTTGAAGAACACTGTGAAGTTGTAATCAAGTCTACAGGCAAAGTTGTTCTGAAAGGATACAGGCATGGTAACATTTATGAAGCCAAGCTTTCAACAAGTAGTGATTGTTCTACAATCTGTCTGTTAAGTAGAGCATCAATTGAAGAAAGCTGGAATTGGCACAAGAAACTCTCTCATTTAAATTTCAATAATATAAATGAACTAGTCAAGAAAGATCTTGTGAGAGGACTGCCAAAATTAGTATTTGCTCCTGATGGCCTTTGTGATTCATGTCAAAAGGCAAAACAAAGAAATCTTCATTCAAGAGCAAGATTGAATCTTCAATTCTTGAGCCTTATCACCTACTACATGTTGATCTATCTGGTCCAGTGAATGTCATGTCTATTGCAAAGAAGAAATATGTTATGGTCATAGTGGATGAGTTCACCAGATACACATGGGTGTATTTCTTGCACACAAAAAGTGAAACTGCATCTATCTTGATTGATCATGTCAAATAACTGGATAAATTCGTCAAAGACTCTGTGAAAATCATAAGAAGTGATAATGGCACTGAGTTCAAGAATTTGATTATGGAAGAGTTCTGCAAAGACCATGGAATCAAGCAGGAATTTTCTGCTCCTGGAACTCTACATCAAAATGAAGTTGTTGAAAGAAAGAATAGAACTCTTATTGAAGCTGCACGAACTATGCTTGATGAAGCAAAGTTACCAACCTACTTTTGGGATGAAGCTGTGCAGACTGCTTATTTTACTCAGAATGCAACACTTATCAACAAGCATGGAAAGACACCATATGAGATGGTTAAGAAAAAGAAGCCAAATCTGAAGTATTTTCATGTATTTGGATGCAAGTGTTTTGTTCTTAAGACTCATCCTGAACAGCTATCCAAATTTGATCTAAAAGCTGATGAAGGAATTTTTGTTGGATATCCGCTTTCCACAAAAGCCTTCAGAGTCTACAATTTAAGAACAAGGGTTGTCATGGAATCTATCAATGTCTCTTTTGATGATAAGAAGATTAATGGACTTGAAGATTTCAATGATCATGATCAGCTGAGATTTGAGAATGAAGTTTTAAATTCTGATTCTGTAAATCCTGACAGTCTAAATCCTGACAGTCTAAATCCTGATACTGCAAACTCTGATGGGTTAAACTATGATGTTATTAAAAGTGTGGTAACTAAGCCAAAGGAAAATGCACCTGTGTAGGGGGAGCATATTGAAGATACAACCACATCTCAAGAAGCATCAGAATCTAGAACAGGCTCTTCAAGTTCTGATTCATCAAGTTCTGATAATTATGGAAACTTAAGTTCTGATAATTCTGGAAACTCAAATACTGATAATTCTGGAAACTAAAATTCTGAAGGATCCAACTCAGAGAGCTTAATTTCAGGGGGAGCATCAGAAAATGTTGATGGAGACAACATGGATCATGGGGGGAGTATCCAGTTCTAGAGATAACCTTCCATCTGCAAGGAAGTGGACTAAAGCACATACACCTGACTTGATTTTTGGAGATCCTGAAGCAGATATTAAAACTAGAACAACAACATCAAATGAATGTCTCTATCACTCTTTTCTTTCTTAGACTGAACCAAAGAAAGTAGAAGAAGCTCTTCAAGATGTTGATTGGGTGCAAGCAATGCAGGAAGAGTTAAATGAATTTGAAAGAAATAAAGTCTGAACCCTAGTGCCCAGACCAAAGAACAGATCTGTTATTGGTACAAAGTGGGTGTTCGGAAACAAAACTGATAGTGATGGCATAATTATAAAGAATAAAGCAAGGTTGGTTGCAAAAGGATATTCTCAACATGAGGGAATTGATTATGATGAAACATTTACACCAGTTGCTAGATTGGAAGCCATAAGGATATTTTTGGCTTATGCTGCTCACAAAAAGTTTACAGTCTTTCAAATGGATGTAAAAGCGCTTTTCTTAATGGAGAATTCGAAGAAGTATATGTTGAACAATCTCTAGGTTTTGTAGATTCAAAATTTCCTCATCATGTCTACAGACTTGATAAAGCACTTTATGGCCTTAAGCAAGCTCCAAGAGCATGGTATGAGACATTAGCTCAATTTCATCTGGAAAGTGGATTTAATAAAGGGACTATTGACAAAACTTTATTTTATCTCAACGATGGAAAGGACTTACTTTTAGTGCAGATCTATGTTGATGATATCATTTTTGGTTCTACAAATGACAGACTTTGTAAAAGGTTTGCCAAGCTAATGCAGTCAAGATATCAAATGAGTATGATGGGAGAACTTAGCTATTTTTTGGGCCTTCAAGTCAAGCAGAATGAAGAATGAACTTTTATTTGTCAATCTAAGTACACCAGAAATTTGTTGAAGAAATTTGGAATGCAAGACTGTTCAAGTGCATCCACTCCTCTGGCCACTGCAACAAAATTGGATAAGGATACTGGTACATCAGTAGATATTACTGATTACAGAGGTATGATTGGCTCACTACTCTATCTAACTGCAAGTAGACCTGATATCATGTATGCTACCTATCTTTGTGCAAGATTTCAAGTAGATCCAAGAGAACCTCACTTAATAGCTGTGAACAGAATTTTCAAGTACCTTAAGGGTACAGCTGATCTAGGATTGTGGTATCCTAGGGAATCAGACTTTAAGCTAATAGGTTACTCATATGCAGATTTTGCAGGATGCAAAATTGACAGGAAAAGCACAAGTGGAAGCTGCCAATTTCTTGGAGGCAGATTAGTTTCTTGGTTTAGCAAGAAACAAAAGTCAATTTCCACATCAACTGTAGAAGCAGAATACATTATTGCAGGAAGCTGTTGTGCACAGATTCTTTGGATGAGGAATCAGTTACTGGATTATGGGTTAACATATTCTAAAATCCTTATTTATTGTGATAATCAAAGTGTTATTGCTATGACAGGTAATCCAGTTCAACACTCAATGACAAATCACATTAGCATTAGGTACCATTTCATAAGGGAGCATGTGATGGAAGGTACAGTGGAATTGCATTTTGTTCCAACAGATCAACAACTAGCAGATATCTTCACAAAACCACTATGTGAAGCTACTTTTACAAGATTGGTAAATGAACTTGGAATGGTTTCAGGTTCTTTCTCTAAATCTGCTTAGTTTATGTTCTGATACATCAAACTTTATGATCAGTATTTACATATATTACTATCTTTGTGTATTATGTGCTTAAAATTGAAATTTTCTAAGTGCTGATTGTTGTCTGATATGAATTTCTAAACTCTAATAGTGATATGAATGTTTCTGTGACTATTCAATCCGACGAGGATAACTGTGCTAGATGCTGACCTAGTAGTCTTTAATATACTAATAATCACATATTTGAAGTAATTGTTTATGTGGAAATCTTTTAAACACAAGCAAATTCTGATACTGAGCTTGGTTAGGTTTAATTTGTGTATCTTATTACTAAGTCAAAAACTAGAATAGTGTTTCTTATCTGTTAAGTTCTGATGTTAGTAAATCTGATGGATGTACTAAGTGCTGATAAGCCTCACTTATCAAAAGAAAAAGAAAAAGAAAAGAAATAAAAATCAGGTACTCCTTTGAGATCTAGAGTAAGAATGTGGAAGGGAAGACCCAAGTGCATTGCTGGTATTAAGTAATATGCATTAGAAAAGCAAAATACAATTTTCTTGGTGACTTTTCACATTTTCTGATTACTGGAGAAATACTCTGATAACAGCATAAATTCTGATAAGCAGTCATGACTCACTTACACTGAGAAGCCACTGTAAAATGGAATTTCAAAAGATGCATAAAATGAGCACAAAACAGTTGAGGTGGACTCACGCATGAACTCATTCTATAGTAGACTTCAGAATAATGACAGATTTTGAGCAAAGTTCTTAGTTATGCCTTATTTCTAAGATGTACTGAAGTTAATCAGACTTTACTCTTTGTCTGATATTTAGCTTATTGCACACACATACACTCCATATGAATGATGAAAATTACTGTGGTGATAAATATTATTTTAGATGAATAGTTTAAGTGTCAGTTGCATAAATTCTGAGGACAAGTTCTGATGGAAGTTCTGATGACTAAGTTCTGATGTACTCATATCAGTATTTGTGTAAAGAATTACGAGAATAAACATTCACTTTTTGAGTTAAGGAGCCATATTCTGATGACTTTTAAATTCTGATAATAATCAAGTTCTGATGCTGACGTGGCAGTATTTATTTACTTGGTTTACTTTTAAGTCATATTTGAACGGTCATATTTTCTCAGAATATTTTTTTAAGTGAAATAAATTAGTCATAATCATTATGGGTTAGTGATTAGCGTGTATGTCTTGAAAACATACATGTGCACAGTAATTGTTATTATTTTCCGTGCTCATTAACTCTGGCTTTAGATCGCTTAATGACTGTTATTATTACATATTGGTTTAGGGAGACGAGGTATCATTACTTTTACCTGTAACTATTCAATACTCCTTGCGTCTCTTGGTATTCTATTGGTTATTTAAACCAACTATTCATTCCAGCCAATACATCTTCCATTTTCTCACAAACTCACTCTTTTTACATACTCATCCAAAACATGGTTCATTTCAACTTGCTCCTGAACTATGATACTTTTAATATCGAGTTGAGTTGTGATGATTGGCGACAGGAGTGGCATATAACTGTCATTCCTGAAGAGATCTGGAACTCAGTTCCACAAGAGGTTCACACAGACTTCTTATTCTTTTATATGGACTATCATCTCCATTGTGATCGTCTGGAAGAGGAAAGGAGATAAGCTCTCCGTCAGCAAGAACGAATCATTCGTCTTGCAGTGCTCTTCGTCAGCAGAAGAAGAAGCTAGTCGTTAGGTCTTCTTAGACTAGGACTAAGGCTGTTGATGTTAGGATTCTAAGATTAGGTCTATCTTGTACTTTTTGCATGTAATTGATAAATTTCATCAAATGTAATCATCTGATACGTGAATGAAATTTTATTTAATTGCAAGATTTGATCTTTGTTTCTCAAATTTTGTGACTGTGCATGTTTTAATTGCAATTTGTTAATCTTTACTTCATCAATTTTAAATTTTATCATGTGATGAATGTTTTGATTTACTAATGGTCAATAATAAATTTTGGTGATTTGAGAAAACAATGGAGGAACAGGTTCCAATATCATAACCTGTTGTTGTAGAAGTTGAGAAGATATTTTCTCAGAAAGATACTGAACTGGGAGTTCTAGGCCCCTCAAAAGGCTTAGAAAGCTAAATTCTGATGATGAAGCTCCCAAAGTCTCTACGTCTGCAAAGAGACTTAAAAAGCAAAGAGCCAGGAGGGCTGTAAGTGAATCATCACACTCTGAAGAAATTTTGAAAGAAGCAGCTAAGGAAGGGGGTCAGGAATCTCTGATCCCAACAGAACCTATAGTCATTGAATTACTTCACACAGTTGAATCAGACTTTACTCAAGCTCAAAAGTCTCCTATTCAAGAGCAAGAGGATATTCCAGAGCAAGTGTCTACATCTCATGTATCTCCTATCATTAATCCAGTACATGCTGAAGACCCAGGTACAAGTGTTGAAATTGATATTCATAACTTGTTTATGCCTGAGGTTCTGTACTTGGAAGCTCCACCAACTCAACTCACTCCACCAACAACACCAATTCTAGATGCTGATTTCAATGCCAATATTCCATCAACACCAATTCTGAATCTAGATGATGAAGAACATATTTTAGGTGGGCATCAAAATTTGGATGTTGATCAGTGTTAGTTGCAGATCAGAATTTAGAGGATGATGTTGAAGCCTCTATAGCCTCACATACTATAATTCTATCAGAGGATGCTGATACTGCAGGTTTTGTAAGTTTTGATGCTGATAATGCTGAAATTACTGGTGAAGCTGCTACAAATATAGATGCTGATGCAGCTGGTCCTTCAGGACATGCACCTCAACAAGCTCCATGCAAAGATGATTTGATCAAGAAGTTTGTTAGAGAGGATGCACCAGTACCTTGAAGTGAAACTCCTAGGGGAAAGGAGTGGACTAAAGAATGGAACACAGTTAGTTTTGTTCCTACTGAAAAAATTATTGCTGAGCACCTTGCCAAAGCTGATGAAATGCTGATAAATGATGATGTCAAGGCACAACTGAGAGTTACTGTAATGAGTACTAGGCACCTTCAAGGTCAACACTCAATAACTCATGACAAGGTGAATAAAATTCAAGAATCTCTGATCCAGCAAGATATGAATATAAAATTGGAAAAGAACATATTTTTCAAGCCAGCGTTTGACCAAATTGGGTATATTGAAAAGACTCAGGAGAAGCAATAAGATCAAATTTCTGAAATTCTAAAGAATCAAGCTTCTCAACAAACTCAACTCAATGAGATCCAATCCTCAGTGGAATTGCTTGTCTCTCTTCTTTTACCTGTTGATGCCAAAAAGGGGGAGAAAGTAATTAAATCCAAATGCAAATCTATTCAACCACTGAAGGGTAAGGATGATGGAAATGATGACCAGGGAAACTCTGGAATGGGTAGAGGTCATGGTCAAGGCAAAGGTTTTTTATCAAGTAAAGCTGGAACTACAAGTCAAAGAACAAGTTCTGATATTGAGAGAAGAATAAATTCTGATACTGGTAAAAGGATAAGTTCTAGTGAACATCTGGAACTTGATGAAGAGATTTCCAAAAGGCTATTCCTAAAAGACAATCCAGGCATGGATATTGAAAGTCTGAAGGAAGAAGAAGCCAGAATTAAAGCAGAAAATGTCAAGTCAAAGTCTAAAGCTCAAGTCATGGAAAAGAAGCCACCAAAGCATAAGGGCATTGTGATAAAAGAAAGGTCAATTTCTGAGGCAACCAAAGCCAAATCACAAGTGGAGGTAGATCCTAGATCCAAGGGCAAAGCAAAAATTGATGAACCTGTAAAGGTATATATGCCAATCATGGATCTAGAGACAAAATCTGATGAAGATGCTAGTCTGATTTTGAAGAAAAAGGATATTCAAACAACCTCTGACAGAGCTCATGTTGTTCAAGATCAGGACTTAGTAAATTATGATATTACAGTGAAGCAAGCAACCTCTGACATAGCTCAAGTTGGCTTGATATTAGAAGATAAAGAAAATGTAACCTCTGACATTGCTCATGTTAAACCTTCAAAGATTCTACTACCAGGATTCACAAAAGCTCAACAGACTCAACCTTTGAAGACTACATCAAGTGGTTTTCAAGCAAAAGTTGTTACAGGAAAGGAAGCAAGAGACAAATCAGGATTGGGTAATCCTAAAGAGAAGAGAGTACACAATACTACCAATGATCCAACTTCCTTAAGTGAACCAGGTGTAGGAGCAACACCTGAGAGATTGAATCAACTTGAATCTGTATAAATGGTTTACCACTCTGTTTTGAAAGAAGATATCATGTTATACTTTATGACAGATGGGAGGGTATTCCAGATCAGGGAGAATGCTATTTCATTGAAGTATTTTGAAGAACTGGAACATGTTCTATTTCTACTTCAAGTGAAAAACAGATCAACAGATGGTGTTGCAGGTTGTTTAAAATCAAATATTCATAGACAGAAGAAGCTTTACTCTGTAAAGTCTGACAGCCCATACTGTCCTAAGTACAGATCTCACAATGGAGAAATTATTGAAAGGAAGCCTAGTACTGCTAAAATCATCACTATATTTTCTGGTATAAAGGGACTTGAATTCAATCTAGAGTCTGATAAAGCCTATATCATCAGACTAGATCAGGATATAAGGAAAGCTAAAATAAATGATCTCAGGGATGCTATTTTTCAAACTGGTGAAGATATAGTTGAATTGAAGAATGCTAAAAGGAGGATGGTCAATGAACTTGACTATGCTGAGAGATGTCTTTTGAAGAACTATCTCAGAACAACTCCTGATATCAAAGAGATCAGAAATTGAAGCCAAGTTAAAGATCTACAATTGCTTAAATTCTGATGTGTATACAGACTGAAGCTGATATCAAACTTTAAGGATGGTAAAGCTACAAGGACTGTAAGTTGTAGTTATCTAGTCAAATTCTCATGTATTTGTACTTAATGTTTTTGACATCATCAAATATTTGTTAAACTTGTATATTATGCTAATTTACAAGTTGGGGGGATTGTTAGATATATTTGTGATGTCATGTTTAATATGATTTGTGTTTAGTTTTCAGATCTTACTTAACAGGACAAATCAGTACTTAACTGGAAATCAGTACTTATACTGAAGTCATGACTTAAGATATCAAGACTTAAGTTGTCAGAACTTAAGTTATCAGGTGATATTTATCAGGAGATAATATCAGGACTTAAGGAGGCTTTCAGATAAGGAAGGCGGCTGATTGAAAGGAAAGAAGATCGAGACTGAAACATAAGAAGAGATATGCATGGAGAAGAATTCTATGAAGAATAGAATACTTGGAAGAAAAGATAACTAATTGATATATATTAGGAAGCAGAATTATATTCGATATCAATTAGAAGATTATCTTGTAACTGTGTAGTATATAAATACAGACATAGGGTTTACACTATATGTGTTATCTTAATCAAGATTATTATTCATTGTAACCCTAGAAGCTCTCGTGATAATTTGTTCATCACTGAGAGAGGACAGTTTTTTGTAACAGAGTTTATTGTGTTGAATAAAATCTGTATTCTGTTACTTGAGTTCTTATATTCGATTTGATTGTAGTAAACACCATATTCAACCCCCTTCTACATTGTGTGTGACCTAACAATATCGACAGGTCATTTCTTCACTAGAGAACTCAGAGTTATCGACAAGTCTACATTCATTAGAGAACTCTGAGTTATCGATAAGTCAAACTCCACTAGAGAACTCAGAGATATCGATAAGTCAAAATTCACTAGAGAACTCTAAGTTGTCGACAAGTCAAAGTGAAGACATGAAGCTGAGAGACCTCGACAAGCCAAAGATTCTTATAGAGAACTCAAAGACCTCTATACGTCAAATTCACTATGGTGTATTAGAGATCTCGATAAGTCAATATACTTATCGAGATGTCAAGATCTCCATATGCTTAACTGGAGATCTCGAGGTAAATTCTTAAAGTACAAAATGCAGACCAGTTCAATATTAAAGATCTACAGACTACAATCAATAAACAATCCAACCAGCCGGATTGACAAGTTTACAAAAAGCAGCTTGAAGGGTGTGCAAGATCAATGGTGAATATTAACTGACGAAGGAAGATCAAAGTAATCACAGGATGCTAAAGATATGTTAAGCCATAAATGGAAGATTCACTTTTCCTAAAATGGAAATGACAAGTGACAGTTTACTAGAGGTTAATAGCATGTCTTATTGTATATTGTGTAAACTAGTAGTTAACTGAATTATAAAGTTAACACTGGTCCTTTGTTAGATGTAACAATTTAGATAGAAAAATCTTGTAACACTCTCAAGGAGAAGCTAAGCTCTTTATCAACAAAGAGCCTAGAAATTTTATAGGAAAACATTCTTAATTTTAATATAAAATTAAGTGAGTTTTGAAAGATTTATGTTCTTTATTATTGCATGTTTATATTCTGCATTAACACATTTCTCTACAAGATTTAAATTATTTTATTCAACCATAAAAATTCAAGAAAAGCACAAAAACACCAAAACCACATTCACCCCCCTCTGTGTGTTATTCATTTCCTAACAAGTTGTATCAGAGCAAAATCTGAAAGTAAACAGATTAAAGATATTGGAAAAATGAATACACAGAAAATCAGTAGCATCAAAATCCCTACCTTTGACAAAGCTAATTACATTCTTTGGAAAAAGAAAATATTGTTGTTTACCAGGATGGCCAATCCACTCTATATCCAGATTCTCAAAAATGGGCCTTTCACTCCTATGGTTAGAGTTGATGAATCTACAGATGGAGATATGGTCATTCCAGCTCATTATACTCCAAAAGACCCTTCTGAGTACACTGAGCCTGAAAAAGAGAAAGTTTCCCTGGATAGTGGCTTGCAGTTGATTTTAATAGAATCACTTGACAATGTAATGTACAACAACATTGTCAATTATGACACCGCCAAGCAGATCTGGGAAAAGATTGAAATACTCTGTGAGGGAACTGAGGAGGTTAGATCTAATCAAAGAAGGATACTGATTTCATAATATGAGGGTTTCATGGCCAAGTCAAAAGAAAGTATTACTGATGTGTTTGAAAGGTTCAATAAGCTGATCAATGACTTGTAGCTTCATGACAAGTACTATGATGGTGAAGAAGTGAACTTGAAATTTTTGCTTACTCTCCTTGATCATTTGGAAAAGAAAATCTCAGCAATCAGGTAAGGGAGAGACTTGAGCAGAATAACTCTGGAAGTCCTGTATGGAATCTTGAAAACATATGAACTAGAAATGATTCAAAAAAAATCATTAAGGTCTGGTCAAGGGCATGTTGTAGATGGTTCAAGTGCCCTAATTGTCAATGAAAGCCAGACCTCTAATGATGATCCAGGATCCCAGACTCCAGCTTCCTCAACAAGTGAGCATAGAATCAATGACTCACAGGAACAAGTTATACTGGAACTGGAAGAAGATGAGTTCTACACCCTGGATGAACTTGATGAGCTAGATCAATCAATGGCCTATCTGGCAAGAAAGTTCTCTAATATTAGAGTTAAGAAGCCAAGGTTCTTCAAGGGTAAAGGACAGTCTTTCAACAAAGACAACAGCTGGAAAGGAAAAGGGAAGTACACATCTGATAGCAAAAATGGTTACAAAACTGGATCTGTTGACATATCAAAGATAAGGTGCTTCAATTGTGATGAGTTGGGCCATTTTTCTACAGAGTGCATGAAACCCAATAAGGCAAAGAAAGACAAAGCCTATCTTGAATTAGAAGCAAAGTATGAAGATCTTATAAAGAAACAACAAAGCAAAGCCTATATTGCAGAAGGTAAAAGTTGGGATGACTCTGACAATGATGAAGATGAAGAAGTTGGAAATTATGCACTAATGGCATTGGAGCAAGGAGAATCTTCTTCATCAAAAATACAGGTACCAACTCTTACCACCGTTGATTTAAATGTGAATCAATATAAGGAAACTGTTGAAAAGATGATCACAGAAATATTTCACATTCATACAAGTATGGTGGCTGCTAATGAAGAAGTAAGCAGGATGACAAAGATAAATGCGAAGCTTGAGAATGAAAAACAAGGAACTGAATTGTTGATAGTAGCGCTTGAAGCTGTAAAAAGAAAATCTCATGGAAAACCAAAGCACCAAGACACCTGTCAAAGAAATTAAGATTGAAGATACAAGAAAGAAGAAGAAAAATAGAAATGGGAAAATTGGGATAAACAAAAGCAATAATTTTGCTTATGTTGCAGATGCTCCAAGAAAGAAATTTGAGAAATGTGGCTCTGTAAATCACCTAACTCACCTTTGCAAAAAGGAAGTTAGTAAGCCAGCTGAAGGAGCTTGCAAATACAATGAAACCAATGTAAATTATCCCTACTCATTCTGTGACAAGTTTGACTGCATTTCCTGCAATTTGAAAGTAATGAAGAGCTACCACAAGTTGAGAGTAGACCTTAAAGAAACAATGATTGGTTCTATAGCAAATAGGGAAAATGCACAACAGTCACTATATTCTATTTTATCTGAAACAACTCACTATACTTCTGCTAGATCGGTAAACAAGAAGAAAGTACCCAACATTGCTTGGGTTGCTAAACACACTTAAAACTCATTGTGTCCAGGACAAAGTGAAGAAGGTCATATGGATCATTGACAGTGGATGTTCCAGGCATATGACAGGTGATAAAGCCCTGCTATCATAATTTGAGGAGAAGGATGGCTCTTTGGTGACCTTTGGAGACAACAACAAATAATTCACAATGGGATATGACAAGATTGTTTCTGGAAATATTATCATTGATGATGTAGCACTGGTAGCTGGTCTTGAAGTGAATCTTCTAAGTGTCAGCCGATTTGCAGACAAAGGTTTTGAAGTTTTATTCAACAAAGAAGAATGTGCTTTTATGAGCAAGAAAACTGATGATATTGCTCTGAAAGAAGTAAGGAAAGGAAGCTTGTTTGTTGCAGACTTGGACTCAATAAATTAGGGTGGAATTTGTTGCTTCTACACCAAGGCATCCTCAGAGCAAAACAAACTTTAGCACAAGAGACTCTCACATTTAAATTACAAGGCAATCAACTCTCTGGTCAAGAAAAAAGTTGGTAAGAAATTTTCCAAAGTTGGAGTTTGCTCAAATTGAAGTTTGTGTGGCCTGCCAGAAAGGAGAAATGAAAAGATCAAGTCACAAGTCAAAAACTATGAATTCCATAAGTGCACCTCTGCAACTTATTCACATGGACTTGTTTGGGTCAGTAAATGTCTTATCAATTTCAAGGAACAAATATGCACTTGTGATGGTGGATGATTTCTCAAGATACATCCCTGGGTAGAATTTATGCATTCTAAGGATGAAACTCCACACATCATTATTGAACACATAAAGAAGATAGAAAAACAGGCTGAAGATCATAATTGTGTGAAAATATTGAGAAGTGATAATGGTGCAGAATTCAGAAATGTAACATTGAGTGAATTCCGCAAAAGCAAAGGCATTATCCAAGAATTCTCTGCAGCTAGAACACCTCAATAGAATGGTGTTGTTGAGAGAAAGAATAGAACATTAGTGGAAGCTGCAAGGACAATGCTACAAGATGCAAATTTGCCAACTAGTTTTTGGGAAGAAGCTGTTAACACTGCATGTTACACTCAAAACATATATCTCATCAACAAGATGCATGGCAAATCACCCTACTCAATCATGTCTAAAAGGAAGCCTACAGTAAAGCATCTTCATGTGTTTGGAAACAAGTGTTATATTCTAAAAGACAACTCTGAATATGTGGGAAAATTTGACTCAAAAGTTTTTGAAGCAATTTTTCTGGGATATTCATTGGAGAGAACTACCTACAAGGTTTATGTGATTGATAAAAAGAAAATCATAGAGAGCACATATATGACTTTTGATGATGACAAATGTCCAGGCTTGGAATGCCTTGATGAAAATGAAGCTGAAGCCCTTGTATTTGAAAATCTTAATATCAACAGTGACTTCGATGAAGATGGTGAAGAAATTGCACAACAAGTGATAAATGAAGAATCTACAGGATAAGAGAATCATGGAAATGGAAGCTCTTCT
The DNA here is from genome assembly GCF_009905375.1 of Apium graveolens. Lineage (NCBI taxonomy): Eukaryota > Viridiplantae > Streptophyta > Magnoliopsida > Apiales > Apiaceae > Apium > Apium graveolens. The sequence continues at coordinate 272,227,500 of NC_133653.1, forward strand.
CAAACACCTGATTTTAATAGCACAAACTCAGGGGAGAAAGAGAAGAAGAATCTACAAATCATACCAACAATGAAGAAAATGATGAAGGCACCAGTCAACAAACTCACACCAGAAAATGGGATAGAAGTCACAATCCTAATGCAATAATTGGTGATCTAAATGTTGGTCTAAGGACTAGGAGTGCAACTGCTAATGAGTGCCTATATGCATGCTTTCTATCTCAAATCGAGCCCAATAAAACTGAAGAAGCTCTAATGGACCCTGATTGGATATCTGATATGCAAGAGGAGCTCAATCAGTTTGAAAGAAACAAAGTTTGGGAGTTAGGTCCTGCACCAAAGAATGGAAGTGTAATTGGAACAAAATGGGTGTACATGAACAAGATGGATGAAAATGGTGTGGTTACCAGGAACAAAGCAAGGTTGGTTGCAAAAGACTACTCACAGGAAGAAGCAATTGATTATGATGAAACCTTTGCTTCAGTTGCAAGACTCGAAGCAATAAGGATTTTTCTAGAATTTGTTGCACATTCAAATTTCAAAGTGTATCAAATGGATGTGAAAAGTGCCTTCCTAAATGGGGAGCTAGAAGAAGAAGTGTATGTGCAACAGCCACCTGGCTTTGAAGATCCAGAATTTCCAAACTTTGTGTACAAACTACTCAAGGCTCTATATGGATTAAAGCAGGCACCTAGAGCTTCGTATGATACATTGTCAGAATTTCTGCTTAAACATGGTTTTACTAGAGGTACCATAGACAAAACTTTCTTCTACAAAAGCCATGGTAATGACATGATTCTAGTCCAGATCTATGTAGATGACATTATATTTGGATCTATAAATGAGAAGTTGTGCCAAAGATTCTCTAAGCTTATGTAGAGTGAATATAAAATGAGCATGATGGGGGAATTAAGTAATTTTCTTGGACTTCAAGTTAGTCAAAGAAATGATGGAATCTTCATCAGCCAAACTAAGTATGTCAAGGATTTATTAAAGAAGTTTGGTATGGTTGATTATTCACCTGCTTCTATACCTATGTCTACTGCAACAAAGTTGGATGAAGACATGAAAGGTAAGAGTGTAGACATTTCAAGTTATAGAGGAATGATTGGATCATTGCTTTACTTAACTGCAAGTAGACCATACATTATATTTGTAACATGTCTTTGTGCAAGATTTTAAACCAATCCAAAAGAATCACATTTGATGGCTGTTAAAAGAATTTTCAGACACTTGAAGGGGACTCCTAACATGGGATTATGGTATCCTAAGGGAACTGGTTTTGAAGCTGTTGGTTACCATATGCAGATTTTACTGGATGCGGGGTGGATAGAAAGAGTACAAGTGGGAGCTGTCAGTTTCTTGGACAAAGACTTGTATCCTGGCATAGCAAGAAACAACAATTTGTGTCAACTTCCACAACTGAAGTTGATACATAGCTGCTGGAAGTTGCTGTGCTAAAGTGCTTTGGATTAGAAATCAGCTAATGGACTATGGCCCGGTGTTACACAAAATTCCCATTATGTGTGACAATACTAGTGTTATATCTATTATGGCTAATCCAGTTAATCATTTTAGAACAAAGCATATTGATGTAAGGTACCATTTTATTAGAGAACATGCTGCAAATGGTACCACTGAGCTTATTTTTGTTCCAACAAAAAAATAACTAGCTGACATTTTTACTAAACCTTTGGATGAAGCTACTTTCACTAGACTTATAGGTGAAATTGGAATGCTAAATTCTTCATCCTAAGGCAAGAACTCGGCTAGTATGTTACAACATATTAATTTCCAGTAAATCTAAATTAATTTGATTTTATTGGAAATTAACTGAAATTTGAAGTATAAATGTTTCAAAAATCTCTACATATTTATTATTCAAAAATAAAAATTCAACTTGGAATTTTGCAAATTCTAAGTAAACTGCTAAACTGGTAATTTGCATTCTTAATATGTAAAATTATTACAAAGAAGAATTAAAATTGATTAGGAGTATATAGAGAACCGAGTCTAATTGACTTATCCACAAGTCATTTTAAGACTTGTCGAATGAGTCCTCGACAAGTCAATTTACTGACTTCTCGAGTGACTTCTCGACAAGCATTATTATGACTTATCGATAAGTCACTATAGAGTTCTCTACAAGTGTTAACTCACACAGTTCTCTACAAGTATTATTTTTAGACTTATCAATAACTCAAAATTGAAATAATTTACTCTAATAAATTATTTTGGTAAAATACTCTTGGCAAAAATATTCTAATTTTATTTTGAATTTATTCAAACAAAATTTAGAAACCTTTTAGTCCAATTGGGACAAACTGGGTATTTATTTTTACATCTCAATAAGCCGATCTTTATTTATTTTCTACAAAATAGATAAATTGACTTGTCAAGATGTCTCTCATTTCAAAATAACTTCTCGATAAGTATAAGCCAAACGTCTATTTTTGACTTCTCGACAAGTCATTAGCTTTTACTATAAATATCCAGACTTCTCGATACATATACATACTTACAACTTTCGAGATCTCAAGTGACCTAGCTTCCAATCCAAAATCAATTTCTCTCTCGTTTTTACTCCTTTCTCAAAAATTCTTCTTACCCATTCATACTCACTAAACAACAATGGCACAAAACAATATTAGAGCAACTATCCCAGAGAAAGAAACAAACTACTTAGCTTTTACTGATGTTAACCAAGCCCCTGATAGTTTCAAGGGGTTTGTAAAATTTCTGTCTGAATCTTATTGCAGGAGCCTTGACTGTTAATCCAGTATTGTACCTGGATGTGCTGCATGAGTTTTGGACTACAGCTGTGGTAAGGACTGTGATGAATGACAATTCTATATCTCTGGTGGTGACTTGCTCAGTTGGAGGACAACAAATTGAGTTTAACGAGCAAGATGTGAACATAGCCTTGAGATTGCCCACTGCAAACCTGGTGGAGGTGCCAACTCCTGATGAGCTGACTGAGTTTCTGGACTTCATCAATTATGGTGGAAGAATCAACTTGTCAAGCCTGAACAAAACAAATCTAAGGAAGGAGTAGTCATTTATCTTTGATTCTGTGGTGAGGGCCTTCACATGTAGGAAGACAGGGTATGACAACATTTCAAGTATGGTGCAAAAGTTGGTGTATTCAATTGCCCACAATAGACACTTGAATGTTGGTCTATTGATCCTGGAAGAACTTGCAACCAGGCTATCAATGCCCCTGTCAGCTAGAGGTAAGGAATTTTGTTTTCCTAGATTTATTATGTCCACTTTAAATCATAAAGTAGGAGACATACATTTGTTAAATGGTATAGATAACACAAAAATAGACAATTATAAGTGTTATGCCACGTTTTGGCATGACAAATACTTTTTAATAATTCCGTAATTTGTTAATTATTAATTACAGCTAATAATTAATTGCTTAAGCCCCAAGTTATCCTCTCTCCGAAACGAGGAAAGAATCAATCTCAATAAATCAATAACGGAAAATATCTCTCAACGATATTCTTCAAATCAGGAAGATATCACAACGCTCAGATTAAATCAGATAAAATCGGTAATTACCACATTAACGAAACTTATCCCTAAAGTCTCTTAGGGATAAGCCCAAATTTCACAGAACTGCGTAGGCTTGATCCAATATAAATTGGTACGCAGGCATCTTGGCAAAAGGGATCCGATACAACGAGACAAATCGAGACACCTCCCAAGTCCAGCCCCTCTTTTTCATAAACCCTAATCTCACAACTACACACAAATCGCTCTAATATTCCAGCAACCCTCCGATTTCGTGTTGTTACGAAATTCCTCCAACAACATTTGGCGCTAGAAGGAGGGCTTATTATTCGAGGAGGACGAATAATATTACAAAACTCGTGGGTTTATGGTTCATCCATACAATGGGGGATCGATAGTCAATTACCGATGGTAAAAAAAAAAGGGGCTCGTGGCAGATATATCCTATATGGATGTACAATAACACACAATTCAGCGGAGTCCAGGCGGTGCAATATGGTGCAGCAAAGGCAGTCTCATGATGAATAACAAGACCCAGCGGCGGCATGCAAACTTGGCGAAAAAAAATAATATTTAACATGGAGCGACCCGTGGCATTTAAGAAAACCCAACGATCAGGCGTTTGTAGTCACACGCGGACGGACATGTTAAGGTAATATACACGCGCGGACAAGGAGAAATAAAAAAAAGGGAAGCAACCATGGAGTAAAAAGAATGACGAATGAACATGTCATGTTGAGATTGTGGGGCCAGCAGGAAAAAGAAGACAAACAACTTGAGGAACACTGAAACGCACCATAGAAAAATGGTGACACTCGGAAATTCACAGCCTGTTAGAAGCGGAAAATAAAGATAAGATTTTTCTTCTCCTGATTTATTTCTGCAAATTTATTATTACGTGATGAATGCATAGATATTATGTTTTTCTTCTAATTTTTTATAAGAAAAATATTTAGTGATAAAATTCGTGCGAGTCACATATTTTTATGATTGTAAAATTATTGCGTCATCTTAATTTTGGACGACACACATATTTTGGGAAAAAATCGTACGAGATATTTATTTGAGAGAATTGTGGATTTTTAGAAGATCGTACGAGCTGCATCTTTTGGAAAAATAAATTATATATGCGAGATGCATAATTTTGGGAAAATATTTAAGAAAGAGCATTATTTTTGGGAAAAATAAATATCGTGACAATTTTAAATTGGCATATTTATTATGTTTGAATTGCGTTTAAAATATTTTGCATATACTGTCGCGATAATACATATATGTCGAAAAATATTTTCAAACTTGTGAATGGGAATTGCTATTTTGGTAGCTGAGACAACCACTTGGAATGATATACACTACCGATTGTGAACTTGTATTGTTGACACCTTACGCCTAGATAGGCAGAAAGATTACAAACGGAAAGATTGAAGGTATGAGCTCACCTTATCTCAAGTATGGAAAGAGATTCAAGGTGCGAGCTCACCTTATCTTAAGTACAGAAAGAGATTGAAGGTCGGGAGTTCCGCCTTATCTTTTGCTGAAGGCATGTTTGTTGATCTTGTTACATTCATATAATACTAGCAGTTCACCTCAATAATACAATTTTACAATCGGCCGTTATATCTATCTTGAAGTGTGTACGTCAAGGTCCAACTTAACATCATTGTTCGCAATGGATTTATAAATTTGTGCTCGCACAACCACAAACTAGGGAAATATGTATCTTTTTTGGATCTTGCATGGTCTCGCACGTGCATTCGCATAATTGTTTTGAGCACGAAGGTGCTCTATGTTATTTACTAAACTCCGATTTTTAGTTGTTTCAGCGATTGAAGAATATTTAGTTCTCCACTGCAGCAAGCTACACTGAAGAACTGGGGGGTAGTTGTTATGCCACGTTTTGGCATGACAAATACTTTTTAATAATTCCGTAATTTGTTAATTATTAATTACAGCTAATAATTAATTGCTTAAGCCCCAAGTTATCCTCTCTCCGAAACGAGGAAAGAATCAATCTCAATAAATCAATAACGGAAAATATCTCTCAACGATATTCTTCAAATCAGGAAGATATCACAACGCTCAGATTAAATCAGATAAAATCGGTAATTACCACATTAACGAAACTTATCCCTAAAGTCTCTTAGGGATAAGCCCAAATTTCACAGAACTGCGTAGGCTTGATCCAATATAAATTGGTACGCAGGCATCTTGGCAAAAGGGATCCGATACAACGAGACAAATCGAGACACCTCCCAAGTCCAGCCCCTCTTTTTCATAAACCCTAATCTCACAACTACACACAAATCGCTCTAATATTCCAGCAACCCTCCGATTTCGTGTTGTTACGAAATTCCTCCAACAACAATAAGCAAGTGTCTAAAATAATATTTGGGTTACTTACTACAAAGAATAACGTAAATGTGAGTATGAGAATCACTCCATTCATGTTGGAGAGGTTTAGGACTTACCCTTACCTATGCCTGGCATGAGGTCAAATGTACAATCTAGCACAACTATGATCCCTGAACTTGTGGAAGTACAAACACAGGGTCACTCACAGGGATCTTCCCAAGCTGAAACCATTTCTTCAAAACCCTTAGTAGCTAGGAAACCAACCACCTCATCTTCTCAAAAGGATGAGGTGAGTAAAAGAAAGAGAAATGAGGTAACTTTAGCAATTATAACTGATAGTGGTGAGGATCAAACTGAAACTGAGTCACCCTTGGTCAAAAGACCAAAGAAGAGTAAGAAATCTGAGCTGACCACTCAAGACACCTCTGTACCCTCCCAACAGGGTGCATTTATAAAAATGGGGACTAAACAGAATCTAGATGCATCCTCTCAACATGATGTACCTATTGAAAAGAGCATTCACCCCAATACACCATGCAAAGAGTCTGCACAAGCTACACCTGAAGCAATTCAAATGTATGGTAGGAGAAATAAGGATGGAACACACAGTGAGAGCACATCTTTTGAAGCCCCCTCATCTATTCAGGGGGAGCTGCCAACACTCTCACCTGAGAAACACTCTCTTATATCTCAAATTTCTTCTCTACCAACAACACTTGAATTCAATTCTCAAGTACAAGCTCACTCAAGTGACTTGGCTCAAGAAGCCTTTCTCACCACCCAGACACTTCATTCAAATGGTGAGAGGCTACAAGATGGGGTAGACCTTGATGACACCATCAAAACCATGGGGGATTCATCAGTTTTTACTGAAGACCCCATGGATGTCTCAAATGCACCTTCATGTGCAAAATAGTCTTCACAGACTGTAAGGTTTGAGGGTAGTACTCCTGAGGGGAGCTATCTAAATCCTCTCCAATTCAATTGGAGGTTCCTCATGTAGGAATAACTCCCCTCAAAACCCTAGCTAAAATTGCCTTGGCGGTTGAAGTTAGGAGTATAATTGCCAATGATCCTATCATAGGGGAGGCAAGTATAGCATATTCAAGTGACAGTGTGGTTTAAGACACACAAAGGTTTGAGACTGGTGCACATGGCAGTAACCCAGTCAAATCCCCTCCAATTCAATTGGAGGTTCCCACAACTAGTGTGAAACAACAACTAGCCATAACCACAGAGTAATATGTGAGTAAAACTGTGACTTCAGTCACAGATGTTTCTGAACCATCCTCTTCACAACTTCAACAACCACACATTCTCTCTCAATGGCTACAAGAATCTGGCTCTCAACCCACATCTGTAGATGATCTACTAGTTGAGCAGATTTCTGGAGTAGCAAACATTACACACATCTATTGACTTCAAACATGAGCAATCAAGATTATCAAGCTATCATGCTTACATACAATGAAGAAGTTGAGAAGCAAAAAGAGAAAATTGTCAATGAAGCAGAACAAGATGGAAATGTGGATGCATGACTCTCTGAGGACTTTGTATTGGAAATGGATCAAGTCTTGGCCAGATTTAGGGAATAATACATCACTATTCTGGGAAGCAATGCAAAGGCCCTGACTCCACAAGCTGTATATGATGCAATTACAAAAGTATACAAAGCTCATCTCAAGGCATTTCATCTTTTTGGTAAAGCTCTTGAAGTCAAGCTAACTGGTCATGAAGATAAAATCAGGAAATTGGTAAATGAGAAGATGGATGAGATTGTACCATCTCAAGTAAAGATCACTTCCAAATTCAAGCACTTTGCTGAGCAGATGTCAAGGATGGATTTTGCTTCTATTGAAAAAGAAGTAAAAAATCTCAAACAATCATTCATCTCTCTCAATACAGTTGTCCAGCAGCAAATCACTCATTCAAATAACACTAAGGTCAAGCTGGACCAACTTCACCAGTGCAGATATGAGCCATCAGCCTTGCTTATGGAAGGCATCAAACAGGCTGTAGAAGAAACCTTTGGCACATCTACAAGCTCTTATCAGCCTGGCTCAACTTCCATAAATTTGCAAATCCAATCTCTACAAAGCCAAGTCTCAGCACTGCAAGACTCCAATACTTCTCTCACTGCACAAGTTCAGGCATTGACTTCTCTTATCAAGAGCCAACAAACAGACTTCCAGACCCTGGTGGACTCTCATAAGCACCTTTAAATGCAGAATTCTGTAGCTTTGGGAGCCATCATGGGAAAACTCAACATACCACTACCTTCCCTACCTGAACAAGTAAGGGAATAAATTTCAACTCCCCTCCTCATGCCTGTCACCAAGACTAAGGGGGAGATTGAGGCTAGAATTCAACAATCTACATCTAAGGCTAAAGAGAATGTTGGTCAAAGCTTAAGTGCTCACATTGATGTTGGAAAGGAAAGACTTCAAAGGGCTGCAAAAGGACCAAATCAAAATCATGAATTCAATGAACTTCTTGCAGCACCAAGAGTGTCCCTTAAAAATAATTATGTAACTTGCAAGAAAGCCTTTGCCAAGAACATCAACTTCTTGAGGGAAGTGGTATTGAAGATTGATGACTTTCTGCAGAAAAGGATTGTCATAAATATCAATGATGGTGCTGTAGACAGGTGCATTCAGGTGACTCTCACAAATCTCCAAACTCTAAGAGCATCTGAACTAGATGTGATGATTGACAGAGTAAATCCAGTCATTCAAGAAGATACTCAACTTCTCCAAGAGCTTAAAAAGGCACATATAGAAGTTTTTCCAGAAGCCTATTTATATCCAAACCAAGGAGTAGTTTACATCTGCCCAATGACCAAACAAGCCAGACATCTTCTTGTTCCCAAACACTGTATCTATCAAACATGAGGTTGATCATGACATTACAGTCTGACTTGAAGCGCAAAAAGAACAAGAAGCATGAAGATGTGGAGATGATAAACATTTTGGAGAAATATGTCGTGAACCCTGACACCATGCTGCCAAATACACAGTATAATCTAAGAAAAGACAAGGATGATGATGACCAGAAGAAAGATGATCAAAATCCTTCTGGATCAAATCCAAGTCAATTCACTAAACCATCTGGCAGCAAGGGTGGAGAGAAAAAGAAGGAGGATGATAAGAAAGATGAAGAGAATAAGTGAAGAAGTGAGAGGAGGAGTAAAAAGAATTATGATGGCTCAGAACTACAGCAAACCCTAAAAATCCAAACAGTCCTAGATCAACCTTTATCTCAACCTTCAAAATCAACTATCTCAAACATTATACCTTCTCAAACCTCAAAACCCAAATTTCTATACAAACAAACAACCAACTCTTTCCTAAAAATTCCAATCACCACAAGCCAAATAAATCTCAAGAAAATCAAAACCTTACCATTAGCCAAGCCTTCACTAAAAGTCAATCTAAAATCTGTTGGGAGAAATCCTAAGAAAGTCAAGCCTTTAGATAGAGGAGAAGTCACTGAAAGGGCCATTTGGAACTGTTTCAAGCAATCTGACTTTCTACCTTTGAATTGGTGCATCTCAGATGAAGAATATTTCTAACAACTTGCTGAGGAAATAGTCAGAGTCTGGGTTATATCTCTAAGGGAAGTAAGAATTTACTATGAAGATGGGTCCTTCAACTTCCTTGGCTGCACTTTAATGGATTCACTCTCTCCCACAGAAATCAAAAGAGTGTTAAGTCTGCTAAAGGATAAGGATTCTACTACTAGAGCAAGGAGATCAATTCTGGCTGAATGGTTGATTGAGAGAGAAGAAAGAAGAAAAAGGAATGAAGCTGAATATGAGGAAAGAAAGAGAAGGTATGATGAGGAACTTGAGATGTTCATAAAAAGGTCTGAAGAATTGAAAGCATAGGGAAGGAGCAGAATATCCAAAGATGGGAAGTTTCTCAATATCAAAGCTGGCCAATTCTCAAGGTTTAGAAATTGATTTATTGAATAGTGTTTATCCAAGGGATGCCAGGTTTAAACTAGTAGAAGCTCTAAGTGGAACCCCTATTATAGAAGAGCTTGAAATTCTTGTTCAGTTAAGGGATATTTTTAAAGAAGAAACAGAAGCAAAAACAGTCTTTACTTGACCCTTGTAACTACTCAAATCTTGTAAATCTTCTATTTGTATAAAAGTTGTAATTCTGTCAATTTTCATGTATTTACTTTACTTTCCATTTTAGCTTGGGGTTAGTCTTGTTAACAAGCATGAATTTGTGTTAAGCAATCTTCTCACAAATTGGGGGAGATTGTTGTGCAAGACATGCCTGTACTTCTACAAGACTAAGTCAAATTGACAATCCTAAGTAAGTTGTAATGTTATCTTAGTTTGTATTTGTACTTGTAATATTTTAAAGTCTGTAAAAATGCAAAGGAGCAGACTGGAGTCTTTTTGCTTAAACAGTATCAAGCCTATGGATTCTATCTGGAAGAAGATCAAGAAGATATTGCCTCAGAAGAATTTTGAAGAAGCTTGGAGTTGAATAAATCTGTTTGGTTAAAAATACTCTAAGTCAAGATCTCTATAAGTCACAGATTTAGTGTTATAGAGAAGTCACTCGATAACTTCAAATGACTTATCGAGAAGTCAGAAAAGCTACTAGAGAACTCAGATAGATATCGACAAGTCAATTGAAGATATGAAGTTTGGAGATATCGACAAGTCATTTCTTCACTAGAGAACTCAGAGTTATCGACAAGTCTACATTCATTAGAGAACTCTGAGTTATCGATAAGTCAAAGTCCACTAGAGAACTCAGAGATATCGATAAGTCAAAATTCACTAGAGAACTCTAAGTTGTCGACAAGTCAAAGTGAAGACATGAAGTTGAGAGACCTCGACAAGCCAAAGTCTCTTATAGAGAACTCAAAGACCTCTATAAGTCAAATTCACTATGGAGTATTAGAGATCTCGATAAGTCAATATACTTATCGATATGTCAAGATCTCCATATGCTTAACTGGAGATCTCGAGGAAAATTCTCCAAGTACAAAATACAGACCAGTTCAATATCCAAGATCTACAATCAACAAACAATCCAACCAGCCGGATTGACAAGTCTACAAAAAGCAGCTTGAAGGGTGTGCAAGATCAATGGTGAAGATTAACTGACAAAGGAAGATCAAAGTAATCACAGGATGCTAAAGATATGTTAAGCCATAAATGGAAGATTCACTTTTCCTAAAATGGAAATGACAAGTGACGGTTTACTAAAGGTTAATAGCATGTCTTATTGTACACTGTGTAAACTAGTAGTTAACTGAATTATAAAGTTAACACTGGTCCTTTATTAGATATAACAATTTAGATAGAAAAATCTTATAACACTCTCAAGGAGAAGCTAAGCTCTTTATCAACAAAGAGCCTAGAAATTTTGTAGCAAAACATTCTTAATTTTAATATAAAATTAAGTGAGTTTTGAAAGATTTATGTTCTTTATTATTGCATGTTTATATTCTGCATTAACACATTTCTCTATAAGATTTAATTTACTTTGTTCAATCATAAAAATTCAAGAAAAGCACAAAAACACCTAAAACACATTCACCCCCCCCCCCCTCTGCGTGTAATTCATTTCCTAACACCGATGTTAAATACTACAGCAAAAAAAGTCTTAAAACAGAAAACCGATGTTATTAAGCTTTATAGACATTAATTGGTCACCAATAGAAATCGTTTTTCAATAAAGAACCGATGTCAAACATTATATTTACATCGGCTTTAAATGAAAACCGTTGTTACTGGTATTAGTAACATCAGTTTAATGGGAAAATGGAAATATTTTTCTTAGCTCACATATATTTATGTTAGGAATATGTTATGTACTTGATGATAAGCTAAACAAAACACCTTAGTAGAATTAACTTAGTGAATTTTGTAGCACCCGACGGATGATCAATTATAGTCCCGACGGATGATTCAATATAGTCCCGACGGATGACTAACTGACATCCATCGGGTGAGTAGCTTATGTAACAATAAGTATTGTAGCACATTTCTACAAACAACTTTGTATATATTCTGTAGTAGCTTATTAATTATGTAGACTGCTAGTAGATGTGCTGCAGAATAGGTTGATTAAATGTAAATATAAGATGTCTTGTAATTCTGCACAAATGAAATGGAGTCAAGTGATAAATGTCTATGATCAACAAAGCTACCCGACGGATGATCAACAAGGCTACCCGACGGATAACAAGCATGTACCAGACGGATGATCAATTCAAATATCTATTGACAGTGACAACATAGTCACATGCGTCGAGTGTTTGCAAAAGGAATGTGGCAGCCTGTTTAACAGGGTTTTTGAGAACAAAGAAGCATTACCATTTTCATGCTATTATGAAGATATTCAAAGATGCTGGAATAGAGTAGTGAAGAACCATGGAAATAGACTTGATAGGTTTTGTTTTATTATCTTGTCTTATTACTATGTAAACTTGGTGATATATAAACCAAGTGTAGCAAGTAGAACAACTAACTAGACTAAGCAAATACATTCTCAGAGAAATATTTGTAAGCTGAATCCTGTAGCATTTCTCTGTAAGTTTAGTTGTTCATATTTGTAAGCAGCTGTGAGCTATTCAAGATTCACAGGGTTCTCACTCGATATATATATATATATATATATATATATATCTGATGGATACATTCAAATCCACCAGAAAGTTTTAAAGACCTGAGTTTTTATTACTTTGTGTTTGATTTACTTAACTCTTTATTCCGCACTTTGCAAATCAAACAGTTAGATATAAATTGAGTTAGAACCATTTTTCATAAATCTAAAAAGGAGTCAGAATTACATTCAACCCCCTTCTGTAATTCTTGTTGTATTGTTAGGGAATAATATTTGGTATCAGAGCAAGCTCTTGAAGTACAAAGAGTTTAAAGATCACAATAAAACAGCAAGATGAACAAGAAGGACGTTGGAGTGAAGATTCCATTTCTGGACAATGACAATTATTACCACTGGAAGGTGAAGATGCACCTACATCTTCTTTCTCAAGATGAGGCCTATGTGGATTGCATAGAGAGAGGTCCTCATGTACCAATGAGAGCTGCAACAGGAAATGAACCATCTGTTCCCAAGCCTAGGCATGAATGGTCAGATCCTGATATTGAGCAAGTCAGTAAAGACAAGAAGGCCATGAATATATTATTTAATGGAGTTAATGGTGATATGTTTGATAACATCATTAACTGCAAAATAACCAAGAAAGTTTGGGACACAATTCAGATTATATGTGATGGTACTGAGCAAGTAAGGGAGAATAAGATGTAGTTGCTAATTCAACAATATGAGCACTTTCATTGTGAAGATAGTGAGTCTCTCACTGACATTTTTAGTAGATTTCAAAAACTACTAAATGCTCTGAAGTTGCATGGAAGAGTCTATCAGACAAAAGACTCCAATCTCAAGTTCCTTAGATCTCTTCCAAAGGAGTGGAAACCAATGACAGTCTCACTGAGAAATTCTCAGGATTACAAGGAGTTTACCTTGGAGAGACTGTATGGCATCCTGAAAACTTATGAGCTTGAAATAGAGCAAGATGAGTGGATATAGAAAGGAAGGAAGAAAGAAGGGTCCATAGCACTAGTTGCTGAGTTGGAAAAGGAGAAGGAGGTGAAGGTAGAAGCTGTTGAGTCTACCTCAAGGGTCTGTGAAAACAAGGGTAAGGGGCTGGTAGCTGAAACTGAAGATCATTTGAGCCAAGATGATATGGATGATATTGATGAACATCTTGCATTTCTTTCCAGAAGATTTTCCAAGCTCAAGTTCAAGAAGAACTTTGGAGCAACTAAGCCAAGTAGAAACTTGGTGGATAAATCAAAATTCAAATATTTCAAATGTGGCTTTGCAGGGCATTTTGCCAGTGAGTGTAGAAAGTCAGATTCCAGCAAAAAGAAGTTTGAGCCTGTGGATTATAAACAGAAGTATTTTGAGTTGCTCAAGCAAAAGGAAAGGGCTTTCATTACACAAGAAAATGACTGGGCAGTAGATGGACTGGATGAGGATGAAGATGTCAGCTATGTCAATCTACCCCTAATGGCCAAGTCTGATGAAACAGAAATAAGTTCTTCAAGTAATCAGGGAAACAGACAGAATCTTTGGTACCAGGATATTGGTTGTTCAAGGCACATGACTGGAGATTCTACCCTGCTCACAAAGTTCAAGGAGAGAGCTGGCCCAAGTATTAATTTTGGAGATGACAACAAGGGTTATACTGTGGGATATGGCTTGATTTCAAAAGACAATGTCATCATTGAGGAGGTTGCCCTTGTTGATGGTCTCAAGCATAATTTGTTGAGTATCAGCCAGCTTTGTGATAAGGGCAATTCAGTAACCTTCAATTCAGAAGCCTGTGTTGTGTATAAGAGAAGAAGCAACAAAGTGGTTCTCACTGGTGTGAGAAGAGGAAATGTGTATCTAGCTGACTTCAACTCGCCAAATACAGAATCTGTTACTTGCCTTCTCAGCAAAGCAAGTCAAGATGAAAGTTGGTTGTGGCACAAGAAGCTATCCCATCTAAACTTCAAGATCATGAATGAGCTCGTCAAGAAAGAACTGGTTAGAGGCATTCCTCAAGTGAAGTTTTCTAAGGATGGACTGTGTGATGCCTGCCAAAAAGGGAAGCAGATTAAAGCATCATTCGGAAAAAAGCTTGATTCAACAATTGAAGAACCTTTACAATTGCTACATATGGATCTATTTGGACCAGTCAATGTATTGTCCATCTCAAGGAAAAGATTTTACCTAGTAATTGTTGATGATTTCTCAAAGTTCTCTTGGATATATTTCCTAAAGTCTAAATATGAGGCCAGTGAAATCATCATCAATCACATAAGGCAAGTCAACAATCATCCTGATTTTAAAGTAAGAAGAATCAGGAGTGACAATGGAACTGAGTTCAAGAATTCTGTGATAAGATCATTTTATGAAGAAAGTGGGATAATGCATGAGTTTTCTGCAGCAAGAACTCCACAACAAAATGGAGTGGTCGAAAGGAAAAACAGATCCCTTATTGAAGCTGCAAGGACAATACTTGAAGAATGAAAGTTACCAACATATTTCTGGGCTGAAGCTATGAATACTGCCTGCTACACTCAGAATATTTCTTTGGTTAATCAAGCAAAGTGCATGACACAATATCAATTGTTCAAGAACAAGAAACCAACTCTAAATTTTCTTCATGTCTTTGGCTGCAAATGTTATATATTGAGAAATCAGACTGATCAACATGGAAAGTTTGATGCTAAAGCAGATGAAGGAATTTTTGTTGGATATGCTTTGGGAAAAGCATATAGAGTCTACAATCTAAGAACCAACATTGTCATGAAATCAATACATGTTGTGTTTGATGATAAAAAGATTGAAGGAATTCAAGATGAAGATTCTCATGAGAGTCTCAAATTTGATAATGTGGAGATGGTTAGTGATGATGAAAGTGATCAGGAAACAATGACAAAGGATAATGCAAAACAATCTACTACTAATGAAGCACAAAATTCAACATCTGTCGAGTTGCAAAATATTTCATCCGTCGGGAGACAATCTTCTTTATCCGTCGGGAGACAATCAGCCTCATCCGTCGGAACACAAAATGCATCATCCGTTGGGTTCTCAAAAGAAGCTGAAAGTCAGAATAGATCACTTACAGAAAATTCTCCTCTCTCAAATCAAAGATTCACAAACTCAGGGGGAGTTCTAATAATCAAAACTCAGTCACACATCAAGACAACAATGAGGCCTCTTTATCTAGAGCTAATCTACCTCAACAAAGGAAATGGACAAAAGATCACCCCTTTGAGCTCATCATTGGTGATGTGTCTTCTAGAGTTCAAACAAGGAGAGCAACTCAAAAAGAATATCTATATAGCAGCTTCCTATCTAAGGAAGAACCAAAGAAGGTAGAAGAAGCTTTGTTGGATCCTGATTGGATTTTAGCTATGCAGGAGGAGCTAAACCAATTTGAAAGGAATAAAGTATGGAAGCTGGTACCCAAGCCTAAAGGAAAGAATCCAATTGACACCAAATCGGTATTCAGAAACAAGATGGATGAAAATGGCATAGTGGTCAGGAACAAAGCTAGACTGGTTGTTAAGGGCTATTGTCAATAAGAAAGAATAGATTTTGATGAAACTTTTGCTCCTGTTGCAAGACTTGAAGCCATCATAATTTTCTTAGCCTATGCAGCTCATGCCAATTTCAAGGTCTATCAAATGGATGTCAAAAGTGCATTTCTGAATGGAGATTTGGAGGAGGAAGTCTATGTTAGTCAGCCTCCTGGTTTTGAAGATTCAAATTTCCCAAATCATGTCTGCTATCTTTTGAAAGCACTTTACGAACTGAAGCAAGCACCTAGAGCCTGGTATGACACTTTTTCAAAGTTTCTTTTGGAAATCACTTCACAAGAGGTACTGTTGATAAAACTTTATTCTTTAGAAATGTTAATGGCTCTAGTATACTTGTTCAAATTTATGTAGATGATATTATATTTGGCTCTACAGATGAAAAACTTTGCAAAAAGTTTGCCAAATTGATGCAAAGTAAGTATGAAATGAGCATGATGGGAGAACTAACTTACTTTTTTGGTTTGCAAGTTAAGCAAGTTAGTGATGGAATATTCATTAGTCAAACTAAATACATTCATGATCTTTTAAAGAAGTTTGATCTAATTGATTGCACATCTGCAAAAACTCCCATGACCACTGCAACTAAGCTTGAATTAAACAATACTGAAAAGTCTGTGGATACTTCAAGTTATAGGGGCATGGTTGGTTCACTTCTGTACTTAACAACTAGTAGGCCAGATATGATGTTCGCTACTTATCTTTGTGCTAGATTTCAGGTTGATCCTAGAGAATCTCATTTAGTAGCTATTAAGAGAATTTTCAGATATCTCAAGGGAACACCAAAACTTGGCATTTGGTACCCTAGAGATTCTGGTTTTGATCTAACTGGTTATTCAGATGCAGATTATGCAGGTTGTAAAATAGACAGAAAAAGTATAATAGGAACCTGTCAATTTCTAGGAAACAAGCTTGTGTCCTGGTTCAGTAAAAAGCAAAATTCAGTTTCTACTTCTACAGCTGAAGCTGAATATATTGCTGCTGTAAGTTGTTGTGCACAGATTTTGTGGATGAAAAACCAATTGTTGGACTATGGTCTACAAGTGGATAGGATTCCTATTTTATGTGATAACACAAGTGCAATTGCCATCACTGAAAATCCAGTACAACATTCAAGAACAAAGCACATAGACATCAAGTACCACTTCATAAGGGAACATGTGATGAATGGTACTGTGAAACTGTATTTTGTTCCAAGTGAAAAGCAGCTTGCAAATATATTTACCAAGCCACTTGATGAATCCACCTTTTCAAGCTTAGTAAGTGAATTAGGTATGCTCAATTTTTCTTGTATCAATTTAGATATTTTGCAAGTTGTTATGCAGGAAGCAATTTAATTGATTTTTCTATTTTTGATGAAATTTTGGCTAAGTCAAAACTTACATCCCGATGGATGATCATTATCCATCGAGTTTGCTCATCCGTCGGAATACAATTTGTCTATAAAAATCAATTATATTTATGGAATATTTTATAACTCGACGGATAACTACTTTATCTTCATCCGTCGAATTGTCTCAATCCTAGCTGTTAATTCTCTAAACATTATCCATCGAGTATACTTACATTTTATAAGCATGACACGACGGATAAATGATGGAATTTTTATAGTTTATTTATTTTTAAACGACTATTTTGGGCAATTTTTATTGGTCCTTTATTTCACTTTATTATTTTTGTCAGTTTATCTATGAGATAGTATAAAAGCTAAATTCTTTTTCATTCTTTTCTTTCATCATTCTCAAGATTCAATTGCTTTAACTTCTTTCTTCTCAAAAGCAAACTCTTTCTCTGCAAAGTCCAAATCTCTAACAATGGCACCTGTAGTGAAAATCATGTCTCAAACAGGTTACATCTATGAGAAAAACAACTTCTCAGCTTTAGTAAACAAGGAGATTCAGCAATCTGGTTTGTAATATCTGGGATATATCGTGTAATTATTTTTGCTAATAAATAAATATTATGCATGTTCAGTATTTATTCCGTGAATTAATTGTTAAGTGGTATATGTATCTGGATAATGATCAATTGAGTATTTTAATTTTTATATGTCCAAGATAAAATATAGATAATTGTCATATCTTCCTATTTATTTTTATGTTGATTTATGATTTTATAGGAAATTTATGAATTTTATAAAATCTTTTTCCGAATATTTATAAACTATTTTATACAATCGGGAACCAACTGACGTCACCCGTTTTTACGTTTTTATAACCCGAAACTCTTCCGAGAACTCCTTCCTAACCTAATTGCAATATTCCGAGCATTTTCCATGTTTCGACTTTTTCGATCTGGCGTACGATTTGTCCTGTGTGGGTCCCGACACAATATTTTTGATATATTATTCGTTTCGGTAAATCAATAAAACTCGTATTTTTGATAAACTGGATCTTTAATTAAACTATTATAATTATCACCTCATAATACGTGTAACCAGGCGCCGAGACCAAGACCGCAGTACAAATTGTACTGATTTGGATAATTATCCCGAAAACCGGTACCATTTGGATCTGTTTTTATAAATAAACGTAACATTTTATATCCGGAATGATCCAACGGGATACTAATTTTCCGTAATTATAAATAGCCTTTACCGTATTTTATTTCGCACCGAAAATCATTTGCAAACAGTAATTTTATAATTTTACAGAGAAAATCTATATATTCATATAATCTTTCAAGAATCAAACTACTATTTGGAGGTGTTATTGAAATCTGCTCGGGAAGCTCTAGTAACCAAAACGGAGGTTTTGAAGAGTACTATCAGATTATACAAGTTTCAGAACTGCAGAATCAAAGGTTGATTTTATATATTTTTATTTATTTTCGAATTATTTTGATTAAAAATATGAATTTTTGTTCGGATGATTGTTTGAATGATTTGATGATTGCATGTTGTAGAGCTTGTTTTCCTGATGATTTTCATATGTCATATGACTGATTTGGAGTTCAATAACATGTTCAAAATTGAGTTTGATTTTCAAATTTTGAAATTAGGGTTTATAATTCGTTTGAGTGTTCTTAATTGAATTTGAGGGTTTCTTATTTCGGGATAAACAGATGTTCTTTAGGGGTGGGTTGTGTTCCTTATGAAATTTGCAATCGAATCGTATAAGTCTTGCTAATCGACGAGGTCTGTAGAGGAGGGAGTTGTGTTTTAAAGTTTTCGTCGAGTTCGCCGGAAATCGGCGAACTTCTCGGCTAAATTCCGACCAACTCAGGGGTTATTGATGTGTTTTGATTGCATGAATAGATTCCTGGTGTTTAGAAGATGTAATGTGGAGGAGATGGTGGTGTGAGGATGCCGGGAACGTGTTCTCCGGCCATCCCCATAATTTTCCGGCGACTAAACTGCAAAATTGCAGTTTAGTCCCTATACTTTTGAAGATGGTGAAGTTTAGTCCCTGAAATTTCTGGAAATTGCAGAAATAGGATTCCTGTTTTAAAAATATTTAAAAATCATATTTCCTATTTATTTTAATTATGAAAATTCATTTTTAATTTCTGAAAATTCCAAAAATTATTATTTTAATTCCAAAAATTATTTTTAATTCAAAAACAAATCTGAATTAATTAGTTAATTAATTTTAGTTAATAATTAATTGATTAATTGGTTAATTAATTCGAAAATTAATTGATTAATTGATTTTATTTAATTATTTAATTAGATTTAATTATTTAAAAATGATTTAAAAATTCTGAAAAATAGTTTCGATCTTTAAAATATTATTTTAAATTGTTTCCCAGGCTCGATAATTATTATAAAATTGTTTTGAAGCTAGATTTGGCCAACCGAACCCTGTTTATTTCTTCGAAATTAATCCAACTAACCGTTTTAATTCTGAAAAATGTTTTAAAAATAATATTAAATACCCGAAAGCCTGTTTATGACCCGAGACTCCTTTATAAATGATATATCATTGATTGTTTGATGTGTTCTGAGTTATATGTGACTTGCTGCTTGACTGACGGTCTATATGTTCGGTGTTTATTTGTTTATAGCATAACTTTCAATCCGTTAGTCGGATTTGGGTAAAACGAAGGGTAGATAGAAGTGTGTATCAAATAGAATCGTATGAGTTGAGTATTGATAGATGCTTATGATATGTGAGCAGAAGAGGAAAGGCTTAGGAAAGGAAAGCAGATAGTCAAGGAGTAAGACGGTTGTAATTGGAAGTTAGTGAAGTATAGTAGGCTAATATCAGGCAAGTGTTCTGAACTTTCTTGAAATATATTATAGATAATTGATAGTTCCATTCTATATTGCAAGTGCTTTGAAGCACTGAACCCTAAACCTTGATTTCAGTTGTTGATCTTTGAGCCGTAAACCTTATTTTTTTTGAACCATTGATTGTTGTATACCCGAATACGAATTACAGATATACGATACTACTCCACAAATACATACAAACTAAATGCCAAACACTGAATCAAATTGCTTTCATATTTAAACCATTGTACCTTATGCTTTGAAAGACCAAATCCTTGTAACCTTGAAACGTTGATTCCTTTGTTATCCAATTCTTTCATTACCTAACAGTCATTCTTTGAAATTGACATATTGATCCTTTGTGAAGACTGAAACCATCTCATTGTTAAATATCCAATGTTGCTTATGATTTTGTTATTACTTTACATTTTTTATTATGTTATTATGTTAGAATTGGATTGTTTTATAAAATTGTGGACCAGATTCGTGGTCAGACCAGATTGGTGGTCAAGTTAGGCCAATGTGTGCCTTGGATCCAGTAATTAGAGCAGAGCTGTGTGCCTTGCTCGAGGTTAGTGTGTGACTGATCAGCAGCCTAACCTTGGTTTTTAAAATAAAAATATAATATCCAATTCTAAATCATTGATCATTGTTCACTTGATACCTTAATCATTTTCACTTGATGATTATTATTCTTAGTCTTGTCATTGTGACTTGCTGAGCTAGTTAGCTCATTTGTGCGATATTGTTTATATTCTTTTCCAGTTAAGAAGGAACCAGTTGGTAGCGAGGATCCCCAATCCAGTGCGAGAGCTAGGGGTCCAGGTTGATCGAGTTAAGCTAGCTGACAGCTTTTGAGATAGTTTAAGTTTGTAAAAGTTTGTAATAATGTTAAATATCCAGTTCTGAATTTGAATAGTTGGGATTTGGACGTTGTAATATAAAGTGTGTGTGTGTGGCTTGTGTGCATACTTTAACCTGTTGCGGTCCGTGGTAGTTGGTAAGTAGGGTCACTGCATATTATTATTATTATCTTTATTATTATTAAAAGCAGGTTATAATAAGGTGTGTGTGTGTATGGACCCCAAACTTCTGACCCGGGTTTGGAGGGCGCCACAGGTTTGGTATCAGAGCTACATGTTATAAGTCACTGACACAAGCCTAGGTTAAGGGGAATGGGTAGAGGGTTTGGATTAGAAGTAAGGAAATAGAAAGATAGAACGTTGAGAAGATGAGTGCGACGGTATAACATGTATTAGTATAATTCGCGTTATGGTTCGAGATTCTTATATTGCAATATGATTTTAGATAGTAGCGATGGCCGACTCTTTCATCTCCGTACCAGCTGATCACTCAGAGCCCTCCGTGGGAGGACCATCTTCGGATCCACGTCCTGTTGTTCCACCAGTGTTGACTATTTTACCTCCACCTGTGTTGCAGCCCGTACCACTGCAGGCTATTCCACCCCCAGGCATGAGGCCACCTATCAGAGGACCCCCACCTGCTGATTCAGGGCTTACTGGTCACTCAGTTACAGGTGTACCTTTCCAGTTCACTTCCTATCATGTCCCATATCATCAGTTCGAGGCTTGCCTTATGGAGCAGCGATTCCTACAGGGTCAGATTCAGGAGACCAGAGAGGTTGGGAGTGGTGAGAGGCGACTCAGAGAGAGGCTCCAAGTGTTTCGGAGAGCAGCTGTTGTGAGGATTGCTGAGGCTACTCATGAAGATATCACCCCTGATTTTCTTGTGGAGTGGGCTAAGTGGGTTCTGGAGGAGCTTGAGGAGATTGGAGGTCCAGACTTGCCATGAGCCAGAGGCACAGAGATGGAGATGATGATCAGTGCTGTTGTGGTTGTTTAGTATGTACAGTAGTGTGTAGTATGTATCAGTAGATTTTTGGGTTGTATTTATAGACTAGATCTGCTGACTAGTGAGTAGGTTTGATGTACCCTTTTGCTTTTACTTCTGAAGCATCTTTACGCTTGTACTACCTAAAACTTTTGATCTATATATATCAGTACCTTTTCCTCTCCAGCATTGTCATTTACATTACTGCACCTGTTTTACTTTACTTTATTTATTGTACCAGTTATACCCCTGTGATACCATGTACCCTATTCCCTTAACTGTTTATATTCTGTAAAGAAGCATGCAATTTACTTAGTTCAATTGTTACAACTGTTTTCAAAAAGAGATATTTTTATTTTACAAAACTTTTCTTTTATGCAAAGGATTTGATTTAAAAGCTAAATAAGTTGTTTGATTCTTTATGAAAAATGCCACCCAGAAGAAATACCTGCACCAACACCCAAAATGAAGATACCAACAACAACAATAACAACCAAGATGATACTAACCAGAATGCAAACCCAGGACCCATAGACCCAACAATAGCCAAGATTCTTCAAATCTTGGCCCAACAAACAGTTCACCTGACACAACAACAACAAAGACAAACCAATCCCCAAGTAACTTTCAAAACTTTTCAGGCAGTAAACCCACCAGAATTCAAGGGTTCCTTAGATCCGATTGAAGCAAATGTTTGGTTAAAGGAAATAGAGAAGTCGTTTGCTTTAGTTAAAGTGAAGGAAGAACAAAAGGTGGAGTTTGCAAGTTATTATTTGAAGAATGAGGCCACCTATTGGTGGGAGACTGTGAAGATATTGGAAGGTACAAATGTTATTACTTGGGAGAGGTTTAAGGAATTATTTTTAGAAAAATATTTTCCTCAGTTTGTTCAGGATCAGATGGAGGTGAAGTTTTTAGAGTTAAAGCAAGGAAATAAGTCGGTAGCTGATTATGAAAGTAAGTTTGAAGAGTTGTCAAGGTATGTGCCGTCATATGTACATACTGACAGGAAGAAGGCCAAGAGATTCCGGCAAGGTCTGAAGCCATGGATCAGAGGGAAGGTAGCTATCTTTGAATTGGATACCTATGCAGGAGTTATACAAAAGGCCATGATTGCAGAGACATAGAGCGAGATGTCACAGAAGGAAAAGGAAAGTAAGAAGAGAAAGTTTGAAGGGAATGAAGGTCAGTCACAACCAGGGAAATTTCCAAATTTTAAGAAGGGCAAGTTTCAGCCGGGGAAAAATTTTAATGTCAACAAACAGAATGTAGGTGATAGAGGTCAAGGCAACCATCCATTCAACGTGAATCAGCCGAATCAGTTGAGGCTAACTTTTCCAGATTGTCAGGTATGTGGGAAGAAGCACGGAGGAGTTTGTAATAAGTTGAACGTGGTTTGTTTCAAGTGTAATCAGAAAGGGCACTATTCGAGGGAGTGCCGCAATTAGCCAGCGAGAGAGACAACAAACAAGGATCAGCCTATCCGGAATCCAGCAGTTAAGGTTCCAGCTATTGGATTTACATGCTTTAAGTGTGGGAAGCCAGGACATATAGCCAGGGATTGCAAGACACCAGCCCCAGTCAGTAACACATTGATAATTATGGGATCTACCCCAATAGTGAATGAGACTCCAAGGGCTAGAGTTTTTGATATGTCTGTAAAGGACGCTATCCAGGATACTGATGTCGTGGCAGGTACGCTTAATGTGAATTCTTTATGTGCCAAAGTGTTAATAGATTCGGGAGCAACTCGATCATTTATTTCTCAAGATTTTGTTAGTAAGTTAAATTGTTCGGTTGAGTATTTAAATGAAATAATGACTGTGGAATTAGCAAATCAAGAACGTATATCTGTTAATCAAGTTTGTTGGAATTGTGAGATTGAGATTTCTGGTAATAAGTTTTGTCTAGATATGATACCATTTAAGCTAGGAGAGTTTGACGTTATCTTAGGAATGGATTGGTTATCTAAGCACGATGCCCAGATAGATTATCGAAATAAGAAGGTAATGGTGAAGACGCCAGACAAAAGGATAATAACGTTCAAAGGCCAGAAACAAGCAAAAAAGTTTTTAACAATGATTCAAGCTAAAAAGTTACTATGACAAGGATGCGAGTATTACGTTGCTTATGTGATTGATAGAAGTCAGGAGCCAGCAAAATTTGAAGATATTCTAGTAGTCAATAAATTTCCAGACATGTTTCCCGATGAGTTACCAGGACTTCCTCCAGAAAGAGAAATTGAGTTTGCAATCGACTTAGCACCTGGAACGGAACCAGTGTCCAAGGCTCCGTACAGAATGGCGCCCGTTGAGATGAAGGAACTAGCGAAGCAATTGCAAGAGTTATTAGAGAAATGAGTAATCAGACATAGTGTATCCCTGTGGGGTGCACCAGTATTATTTGTCAAGAAGAATGATGGAAGCATGAGACTGTGCATCGACTATCGGGAGCTCGACAAGCTTACAATCAAGAACAAGTATCCGTTACCCAGAATTGATGATTTGTTTGACCAATTGAAAGGAGCCAAGTACTTCTCCAAGATCAATTTGAGATTGGGATATCATCAACTAAAGATTAAGCCAGAGGATATACCAAAGACAGCTTTCAAAACAAGGTATGGACATTATGAATTCTTAGTGATATCATTTGGATTGACGAATGCCCCGATAACATTCATGGACCTGATGAATAGAGTTTTCAAGGAATACTTGGACAAATTTGTTATTGTGTTTATAGATGACATTTTGATTTATTCAAAGACAGAAGAGGATCATGCAGAACATTTGAGGACATCTTTGGAGATTTTGAGAAAGCAAAAGTTATACGCTAAATTTTCAAAGTGTGAGTTTTGGTTACATGAAGTTCAGTTCGTAGGACACATAGTTAGTAATGAAGGGATCAAAGTGGACCTAGCGAAGATTAAAACAATTACAAATTGGGAAAGACCGAGAACACCAATAGAGGCAAGAAGTTTCTTGGGATTAGCGGGATATTATCGCCGATTTGTTCAAAATTTCTCAAGGATTGCAACACCATTGACGAAGCTTACACGGAAGACTAAAAAGTTCATATGGAACGATAAATGTGAAGAAAATTTTCAGGAATTGAAGCGAAGGTTAATTACGGCACCTGTTTTGTCACTTCCAGATGATCAAGGGAATTTTGTAATCTATAACGATGTTTCTCATAAAGGACTCAGATGTGTTCTGATGCAGCACGATAAGGTTATTGCGTATGCGTCAAGGCAATTGAAACCACACGAGCAAAAGTATCCTACCCATGATTTGGAGCTAGCATCCATAGTTTTCACTTTGAAAATTTAGAGACATTATCTATATGGAGAGAAATGCGAGATTTATACGGATCACAAAAGTTTGAAGTACATATTCACGCAAAAGGAGCTTAATATGAGACAGAGAAGATGGTTAGAGTTGATTAAGGATTATGATTGCACGATTAACTATCATCCCGGTAAAGCAAATGTTGTAGTGGACGCGTTAAGTCAGAAAGAAAAGTTGAATGTGTTATCCGTACCCGAAGAGATATACAGGGAATTTTAGAAACTGGAATTGGAAATTAGAATTTGCAAGCCTGATGAAGCAAAAGTGTATAGTATGACTTTCCAGCCGGAGTTTTTAGAAAAGATAAGAAAGTGTCAAGTAGAGATAATGGATCAGGATATTAATCTTTTGGTAGGAGAAGAATTATGCACGCAAAAGGACAATCAAGGTATTCTTAGATTTTCTTCTAGAATTTGGATTCCACCGGTAATGGAGTTGAAGAATGAAATTTTACAGGAAGCTCATAATTTAAGGTATTCAATCCATCCAGGAAGTACCAAGATGTACAGAGATTTAAAGGAAAATTATTGGTGGCCAGATATGAAGAGGGAAATTACAGAATGGGTTAGTAGATGTTACACATGTCAGAGAGTTAAAGCAGAGCACCAGAGACCAAGTGGATTGTTGCAGCCATTAGAGATTCCGGAGTGGAAGTGGGAGCAAATTGCCATGGATTTCATAGTCGGATTACCAAGGACGAAAGCCAATCATGATGCCATTTGGGTTATAGTGGACAGACTTACCAAGTCAGCTCATTTTCTGCCAATAAATGAAAGATTTTCACTAGACAAGTTAGTCCATATGTACTTGAAAGAGATCGTAGTTCGTCATGGAGTCCCTGTGTCTATCGTATCCGATCGAGATCTGAGATTTAATTCGAGATTTTGGAAAAGTTTTCAAGAATGTTTGGGAACGAGATTGAATATGAGTACGGCTTACCATCCACAGACGGACGGCTAAAGCGAAAGGACAATTCAGACGATCGAAGACATGTTACGTGTTTGTGCCATTGATTTCAAAGGAAGTTAGGACGAGCATTTACCCTTAGTAGAATTTGCTTACAACAACAGTTATCATGCCAGTATTGGGATGCCACCCTATGAAGCTCTTTATGGACGCAAATATCGATCTCCCATATATTGGGACGAAGTAGGAGAACGCAAACTACTTGGACCTGAATTGGTGCAACAGACGAAGGAAGTTATTAAAGTTATCCAGAAGAGATTGATAGCAGCACAAGACCGTCAAAGGAAATATGCAGATCAATCAAGGAAAGATATGGAATTTGAAGAAGGAAATCTGGTATTACTGAAAGTATCGCCGTGGAAAGGATTGACGCGATTTGGAAAGAAAGGAAAACTGAGCCCAAGATATGTCGGACCTTTTGAGATTTTAAAGCGCGTTGGCAAAGTAGCTTACGAGTTGGCGTTACCTCCGCACATGGAGCACATTCACAATATTTTTCACGTATCGATGCTTAAGAAGTATAATCCAGACTCCAGGCATGTAATCGAATATGAGCCAGTAGAACTTCAAGCAGATTTATCATATGTAGAGAGTCCGATAGAGATTCTAGAAGAAAGATAGAAATTATTAAGAAATAAAGTGGTAAAGTTAGTTAGAGTACTGTGGAGAAACCCAAAGGTTGAAGAGTCAACCTAGGAGCTAGAAAGTGATATGAGAGAAAAGTACCCTCATTTGTTTCCTTAGGAGATTCTGAGGACATAATTCTTGTAAGGGGGGAAGGATGTAATATCTGGGATATATCGTGTAATTATTTTTGCTGATAAATAAATATTATGCATATTCAGTATTTATTCTGTGAATTAATTGTTAAGTGGTATATGTATTTGGATGTTTAAAAATAATATCAATTGAGTATTTTAATTTTTATATCTCCAAAATAAAATATAGATAATTGTCATATCTTCCTATTTATTTTTATGTTGATTTATGATTTTATAGAAATTTAAAAATTTTATAAAATCTTTTTCCGAGTATTTAAAAACCATTTTAATACAATCAGGAACCAACCGACATCACCCATTTTTACGTTTTTATAACCCGAAATCTTCCGAGAACTCTTTCCTAACCCAATTGCAATATTTCGAGCATTTTCCATGTTTCGACTTTTTCGATCCGGCGTACGATTTGTCATGTGCGGGTCCCAGCGCAATATTTTCGATACATTATTCGTTTCGATAAATCAATAAAACTCATATTTTTGATAAACGAGATCTTTTTATTAAACAATTACAATTATCACCTCGTAATACGTCTAACCAGGCTCTGACACCAAGACCGCAGTAAAATTGTACTGATTTGGATAATTATCCCGAAAACTGGTACCGTTTGGATCTGTTTTTATAAATAAACGTACCATTTTATATCCGAAATGATCCAACGGGATACTAATTTTCCGTAATAATAAATAGCCTTTACCGTATTTTATTTCACACCGAAAATTATCTGCAAACAGTAATTATATAATTTTACAGAGAAAATCTATATATTCATATAATCTTTCAAGAATCAAACTACCATTTGGAAGTGTTATTGAAATCTGCTCGGGAAGCTCTAGTAACCAAAACGGAGGTTTTGAATAGTACTATCAGATTATACAAGTTTCAGAACTGCAGAATCAAAGGTTGATTTTATAAATTTTTATTTATTTTTGAATTATTTTGATTAAAAATATGAATTTTTGTTCGGATGATTGTTTGAATGATTTGATGATTGCATTTTGTAGAGCTTGTTTTCCTGATGATTTTATGTGTCATATGACTGATTTGGAGTTCAATAACATGTTCAAAATTGAGTTTGATTTTCGAATTTTGAAATTAGGGTTTATAATTCGTTTGAATGTTCTAAATTGAATTTGGGGGTTTCTTATTTCGGGATAAACAAATGTTCTTGAGGGGTGGGTTGTGTTCCTTATGAAATTTGCAATCGAATCGTATAAGTCTTGCTAATCGACGAGGTCTGTAGAGGAGGGAGTTGTGTTTTAAAGTTTTCGTCGAGTTCGCCGGAAACCGGCGAACTTCTCGGCCAAATTCCGGCCAACTTAGGGGTTATTGATGTGTTTTGATTGCATGAATAGATTCCCGGTGTTTAGAAGATGTAATCTGGAGGAGATGGTGGTGTGAGGATGCCGGGAACGTATTCTCCGGCCATCCCCGTAATTTTCCGGCGACTGAACTGTAAAATTGCAGTTTAGTCCCTAAACTTTTGAAGATGGTGAAGTTTAGTCCCTGAAGTTTCTGGAAATTGCAGAAATATGATTCCTGTTTTAATAATGTTTAAAAATCATATTTCCCATTTATTTTAATTATGAAAATTCGTTTTTAATTTCTGAAAATTTCAAAAATTATTATTTTAATTCCAAAAATTATTTTTAATTCAAAAATAAATCTGAATTAATTAGTTAATTAATTTTAGTTAATAATTAATTGATTAATTGGTCAATTAATTCAAAAATTAATTGATTAATTAATTTTATTTAATTATTTAATTAGATTTAATTATTTAAAAATTCTGAAAAATAGTTTTGAGCTTTAAAATATTATTTTAAATTGTTTCCCAGGCTCGATAATTATATTAAAAAATTGTTTTAAAGCCAGATTTGGCCAACCGAACCCTGTTTATTGCTTCGAAATTAATCCAACGACCCGTTTTAATTCCGAAAAATGTTTTAAAAATCATATTAAATACCCGAAAGCCTGTTTATGACCCGAGACTCCTTTATAATTGATATATCATTGATTGTTTGACGTGTTATGTGTTATATGTGACTTGTTGCTGACTGACGGTCTATATGTTCTGTGTTTATTTGTTTATAGCATAATTTTCAATCCGTTAGTCGGATTTGGGTAAAACGAAGGGTAGATAGAAGTGTATATCAAATAGAATCGTATAAGTTGAGTATTGATAGATGCTTATGATATTTGAGCAGAAGAGGCAAGGCTTAGGAAAGGAAAGCAGATAGTCGAGGAGTAAGACGGTTGTAATTGGAAGTTAGTGAATTATAGTAGGCTAATATCAGGCAAGTGTTCTGAACTTTCTCGAAATATATTATAGATGATTGATAGTTCCATTCTATATTGCAAGTGCTTTGAAGCACTAAAACCTAAACCTTGATTCCAGTTGTTGATCTTTGAGCCGTAAACCTTATTTTTTTTGAACCATTGATTGTTGTATACCCGAATACGAATTACAGATATACAATACTACTCCACAAATACATACAAACTAAATGCCAAACACTGAATCAAATTGCTTTCATATTCAAACCATTATACCTTATGCTTTGAAAGACCAAATCCTTGTAACCTTGAAACGTTGATTCCTTTGTTATACAATTCTTTCATTACCTAATAGTCATTCTTTGAAATTGACATATTGATCCTTTGTGAAGACTGAAACCATTTCATTATTAAATATCCAATGCTGCTTATGATTTTGTTATTACTTTACATTGTTTATTATGTTATTATGTTATAATTGGATTGTTTTATAAAATTGTGGACCAGATTTGTGGTCAGACCAGATTGGTGGTCAAGTTAGGCCAATGTGTGCCTTCGATCCAGTAATTAGAGCAGAGATGTGTGCCTTGCTCGGGGTTAGTGTGTGATTGATCAGCAGTCTAACCTTGGTTTTAAAATAAAAATATAATATCCAATTCTAAATCATTGATCATTGTTCACTTGATACCTTAATCATTTTCACTTGATGATCATTATTCTCAGTCTTGTCATTGTGACTTGCTGAGCTAGTTAGCTCATTTGTGCGATATTGTTTATGTTCTTTTCCAGTTAAGAAGGAACCAGTTGGTAGCGAGGATCCTTATTCCAGTGCGAGAGCTAGGGGTCCAGGTTGATCGAGTTAAGCTAGCTGACAGCTTTTGAGATAGTTTAAGTTTGCAAAAGTTTGTAATAATGTTAAATATCGAGTTCTGAATTTGAATAGTTGGGATTTGGACGTTGTAATATAAAGTGTGTGTGTGTGGCTTGTGTGCATACTTTAAACTGTTACGGTCCGTGGTAGTTGGTAAGTAGGGTAACTGCATATTATTATTATTATCTTTATTATTGTTATAAGCAGGTTATAATAAGGTGTGTGTGTGTGTGTGAACCCCAAACTTCTAGCCCGGATTTGGAGGGCGCCACATGGTGACTATCACAAAATGATGGATTTTGTGAAGAACTGCAAACTCAACTATGCCATTCTGGAATCACCCACCATTTACTGTGAGGTTGTAGAGGAGATGTGAACGACTAAAGTGTACAACTCATCAGACAAGACCATCACTTTCACTCTAAAAGGTAAGGAGTTTTACATAAACAGTGATATTATCAAAGCATGCTTTAGGATTCTTGACAATACTGTAACTGCTCCACACACAGACACTGACATTGTTAACATGCTTGATTCTATGGGCTATGCACTCACTACCTCTAAGTTAAGTGAAATTAGAAGGTTGGGTCTTAGGAAAGAATGGAGTTATCTGTGTGATGTGATAACTAAAGTGTTTTCTGGTAAGATTAGCAACTATGATTTTATCAATATATCCATGCCCAACATGCTTTACATGCTAGTTACTAATAAGTATTTCAATTTCAGTGACTTGGTTTTGTTTGAGTTAGGCTTTAAGTTAGGAGAAATCAATAAGAGAGGTAAAAGTGTCTATTATTCTAGATTCTTTATGATGCTTGCTAACCATCTTATTGAGAATATTGAGATAGAGAACCCAACCAACAAGCTTAATTGTTGGGTTCAAGAAAGAAGAATTATTGCAGATTTAAATAGAGCAAATCATCACAAGGAGGTGCCCCTGTACTATTTCCCAGTAATTGAGGGACCTCAGGTAAGTCAGGTAAATTCTACTGTCTCTACTCTTCCAACCTCACACATTTCTTTGCCTTCTAGTGTAGCTATGATATCTGTGCGAATGACCAAACAGATGCCTACCCAAGCTACCAAACCAACAAAAGTTTCTGAATCCAAAGCTAAGAAAGCCCCCTCCGATTTCTTTCAAAAGAAATTAGTTGTAAAATCTACTAAACCTAAAGAGGGGAGTGTGAAGGAGGGTAAGAAAGGTAAGGGACAGGGTGAAAATCAAAGAAGCCCTAAGGATAAGGATGGTGAGAAGAGTGTACCCAAACCTAGCCACACCACAGTTTCCCAAAAAAATCTGGTTGTTAATAAGGAAATTAGCTCATCACTAGTTTCATCCTCCCAAAAGGATGTTACCATTGAAACAAGCTCCCAACCAGGAGCACAGGCCAAGAGGGGTAGGGACACTAGCTCACCACAAACTTATGCTAGAAAGAAAAGATCAAAAACCCTTGGGGATGCACAGGGCTCACACACTGTGCAAACTAGTGCTAAAGACACAGTCACTGCACCTTCTCAAAGTCAGGTTGATGTGGCTCCAATAAATGCGGAGTCATAGCCAAAATCTCTCATAATTGAAGCACCTGAAACACCAAATTCTCCCACACACTCACTGGATGTTGACATAATCAATACATCACTTCCAAATTCTCCATCTTTAACCCTCTTGGAGAAGCCAAAAATCCAAGTAAATGAGCATCATCTTTTAGATGATTTGTTGGTTCATTTACCATTCCTTTCTGAGACTGTTGAGACATCTGTGCCAAAATTTTCATCAATCTGCACAGAGTCCACAATTGTCTCCACTCCAAACTCTTTCATTTCTACTATCCCGATGGATATTCATCATCCGTCGAGTAGTGATTGTATCCAGACGGATAAGCTTAACAGCAATCATCCGTCGGATAGTCAAACTGCTAACCCGATGGATATTCCTCATCCGTCGGGTGTCTCTGCACAGATTCAAATTTCATCAATTCTTACAAGTGCAGAAGACTTAGTAGTAGTGCAATCACTCTTAGGACTTAGGGAAGGGAGTGAATTGAGTGAGAGTCCGGGTTGCTCCCAGGAAAAAGGAGAGAAAAAGAGTGAACAAATGCAATCCATTTCTTCAGGATTGGAAAAAGTGAGTGAGAGGAGTCCCACCTTAGATGGTGAAGGTGAGGGTGTGAGGGTGGGGAGCCAACGGGAGCCCTTGATGCAAAAACAGAGAGATCATAAGAGAAAAGCAGGTATAGGAGTGATAAGGATGAAAATCATTGCAACTGAGTCAATGAGTGTCAATGAAGCAGAAAGGAAAAGACTATTTCAGCAAGACTATCAAGCTGCTATAGACTCTATTTCCCTAGATACTGAGACATTTACTCACCCTGTTATAGCTTACCAAACTCTAGCTGTACAGGGCAATGAAGAGGCTGAAAGGATGCTATAACACTACACAATCTCTACAAAGAACAAAAGATGCAATCACTGTTATGCCTTCCAACACTGGTAGTGATTTTGAATTGGCTGAAGATTCATTTGAAGAAGCTGGTGGGGATGATGAGGAAGACAGCATGAGCATAGGGGGAG
This sequence comes from Apium graveolens, assembly GCF_009905375.1. Lineage (NCBI taxonomy): Eukaryota > Viridiplantae > Streptophyta > Magnoliopsida > Apiales > Apiaceae > Apium > Apium graveolens. The sequence continues at coordinate 272,260,392 of NC_133653.1, forward strand.
ATGCAGACACTCCAGCCTAGATGCTAACAAAAGAGTGTTCCTACTCCCATCTCCAATCAACACTATTCAAGCTGATCCATGACACCCAAGCAGCAATTCATTCATCTCATAATGCTAGCACAAAGAAGCTACTTACAGCTCACCTTGAAGCACTTCAACTACACAAAATCCAAGCTCTTCATCATAGTCAGAGTGTAGATGAAATCAAACAAGAAATTTGTAAAGTAAAACAGGATCTGATAGCAAGGTTGGATGCTCGAATGCCTGGAACGACCATGACTGAAATAGCTCATAAGCTAAGGAAGGAAACTGATCTCAATAGAAAAGTTGAAGCCATGGACTGAAGATTATCTGATGTAGAGAAGTCAATAGCCAAGATACTTACCAATTAAGAAACTCAAATTGCTCTACTCCAACAGCTGGTGGCTGCTCAACTCCCCTCCACTCAACAACTTGATTCTAACAAAAAGGGGGAGAAAAGCTCAAGTAAGGGGGAGAAAGGTGCAAGTGAGGGGGAGCCACGGCTAAACATACAAGTCAGCAAAGTGATTGTGCCAACAGTTGCTTTCATAAAGCCACCAGCCCTGGACAACATTGATATCTTAAATTTGGTAGCAGCAAAACTGAACATAGATGACAAACTACTAAAGATTGATATAGCAGCAGCTGAGAAGGAATTGAAAGAAAAGTGGAGAAAGATAGATGCAGAGATTCAACAAAAGTTTGGGCTAATTCAGAAACCAGATAAAGTCTTTAGTCATCACTCTCAAGTCATGAAAATCTATGTGAATGACATAAGTATGAATTATCTGGAAAAGGGTCAAACTTCCTGCATCAAATCTCCAAAAGCAGATTTAATCATAAAGCCTAAAAGAAACTATCCAAAGTTTTCAGACAAGAATCGTATGGATACTATGTATGAGACACCTAATCCAGATGAGAAGAAGCTGTTGACAAGGTTAATTGCATTTTACAAGGATCCAGCAGATTCAGCACTTAAAAAGAGAATTACTAAAATTTATAGAAATGGTAAGGAGATTTGTGTGGTGGTTGGACACCCACTGTTTGTGGAAGCTAAGAAGGAAGAGAAAGAAAGAATCAGGCTAGAAAAGAAGCAAGCTGTCTTGGATGTTAAGAAGCACAGACAAAAGAAGGAGCAAGCTGCTATCTTGGCCAAGCTTCAAGCTGTAAAAACCACAACAGAAACTTCTGCACAACCATCTGAAATTGCTGAATCTCAAGATCTAAAGGTGCAAGCTGAACCTTAACAGATAAAGAAACCAAGATACAAGAAAAGAATCAAGAGAAAATTGGACTTCAGTGATGAGGAAAAGGAAGACTTTATTCCCAAGAAGCCTACAACTACAACTCAAACATCAAAACCCTATGTGGTATTTGAAGAATTCAAAGTGGTGGATCCAACAAGGAATATTCATGGTGAGCCCATAATTCCTAAGGATGAACCAATAGACTGGGATAGTTTGCCAATTCCTGAGCTGAACTTTCCTATCTTCAAGGCAAAGAAGACAAAGTCAAGAGCAATCAAGAAAGTGAAACCAGTGTTTCTCAAATCCAAGATTTTAACCAAATCCCAACCCACAGTTAACAAGAGAGATCTCATGTACATTTATGATATTAAAGAGTTTTCAGACTTGAATCTCTACTTGGATGAACTGGAAGAAGTAAGAGGAATTGATGCTTACAGACACCTTCCTGAAAGACTGGTATTTAAATACAAAGGAGGGAAAGAGATAACATGGTCTCTTTACAGGATTCTCTAAGAAAGCCAATTTATTCTGATTAAAGTCTACTCATCCTTCAAAAAGAACTTTGGATACAATATGACTGCAAGGAGAATAGTTCTTAAGAAGATTGAGGAGCTGAGGAGTGATAGAGCCAAAGATGCACTTCCAAAAACTCTATCAATTCCCTTCACAGGAAAGAGAGTGCATTTGAGGCCTTATTGGCTGATGGAATTTATGGACAACAAAGGAGTTAGAAGATTCTTCATATTGGAGGACCAGTTGAGTATCTCTAGCAATGAGACTCTTTTGGAAATGCAAGAAATGTTAAATCTCTCAGAAGCTGATGAACTTGAATTCCACAGACAACTCCAGAATCAAATAGAGGAAAACAACAGAAGACTTGGGAAGAAATCCAGACATTCAAGGAGATAGACTTATCTGCTCAGACTAGAGGAGCACCTTGAAAATTGATTGTGAGAACTCTTGGTATACTTTGCTTTGTTCAATTTTCAGTAAAAAAAATGCAGCACTTATTAGTTTTATCTACTATTTTTCAAACTGCATCTTTAGGATGTTTTGTTATCATCAAGTTTCTCTTAATTTATGGCTACAATTCCACTAGACGTAAATTGGGGGAGATTGTTAGGAATATGTTGTGTACCTGGTGATAACCTAAACAAAACACCTTAGTAGATTTAACTTAGTGAATTTTATAGCACCCGACGGATGATCAATTATAGTCCCGACGAATGATTCAATATAGTCCCGACGGATGACTAACTGACATCCATAGGGTGAGTAGCTTATGTAACAATAAGTACTGTAGCACATTTCTGCAAACGACTTTGTATAGATTCTGTAGTAGCTTATGAATCATGTATACTGCTAGTAGATGTGCATAATAGGTTGATTAAATATAAATATAAGATATCTTGTAATTCTGCACAAATGAAATGGAGTCAAGTGATAAATGGCTATGTTAGATATATTTGTGATGTCATGTCTAATCTGATTTGTTTAGTTTCAGAACTTACTATCAAAACTTAACTGGAAATCAGAACTTACTAAAGACAGGAAGTTATCAGAACTTAAGCCATCAGGACTTACATCAGAACTTAAGTGCGGATACACTTCAGGGATGAAAAGTGGTTGATTTACAGGAGAGGATCTGGATTAAACAAAAGAAGATATGCTTGGAGAGTTGTACAGCTAAAGGACTACAGTAGATAATCTCTGATTGATGTATTTTAGGAAACATAACATATCATATCAATTAGGAGATATCTTGTAACTGTGTAGTATATAAACACAGATTAGGGTTTACACTATATGTGTTATCATTCACGAGAATATTATTCATTGTAACCCTAGCAGCTCTTAGTGATATCATACATCACTGAGAGAGTATATTAAACCTACTGTAACAGAGTTTGATATATTGAATAAACTTGTTTTCTGTTACATACTTGTGTTTATAATCGAATTGATTGTAGATACTATATTCAACCCCCTTCTATAGTATCATTGTGGCCTAATAAGTGGTATCAGAGCCAATTTGTTAAGCTTACAAATAGTTAAGATCCAAACAAATAATCAATCATGTCTAATCAATCAAAAACACAAGACCCTCAAGAACCTGCAAAGGTTCAACCCATTCAAAATACCAGTAGATATGAAGATTGCCATATTTCTGGAAGCTACAGATCCAGAATATTTAGACAGAATTTATGATGGTCCACACAATCCCATAAAGCTTTCTGTTGCAGTTGGGAATGAGCCACAAAAGATGATTCCCAAAGAAAAGAGAGAACTCGCCACTGAAGACATCTTTTGACTAGGCAAGGATGCAAAAGTAAGACACTTGCTTCATAGTGCACTTGATAATGTCATGTCAAACAGGGTAATTGGATGCAAGACTGTAAAAGAAATCTGGGATGCATTGGAAGTGAGATGTCAAGGAACCAATTATATCAAAAAGAACAGGAAGATAATACTCACACAGGAGTATAAGCACTTTGACTCAAAATCTGATGAGTCACTAACTGATACATATGACAGATTCACAAAGCTGGTGAATGATCTGTCACTAGTGGATAAGGAATATGATCCAGAAGATTCAAATCTGAAATTCCTACTAGCTCTTCCTGAAAAGTGGGATTTGAAAGCTATTACAATAAGAGACAACTATGAACTTGCTGATATGTCTCTTGATGAAATCTATGGGATGCTCAAGACTCATGAACTTGAGATTGAGCAAAAAAAGAAGAGGCATGGAGGGAAGTCTAAGATAGTTGCTTTAAAGACTGAAGAAAAGCCAATTGTCTCTAGGAAGGCAAAAGGAAAGGCTCTCATCATACAGTCTGATTCAGAGTCATCAGATTCTGATGATGATGATTTAGAACCTTAAAATTTATCTGAAGTGGATGTTGATGCAGAGATGATGCAACTGTGTGCTCTTATGGTGAAGGGTATCACAAATATAGGCTACAAGAAATTCAGAAAGGGTAAGAAGTTTTCCAGGAAAGGTGAAAGTTCTGACAAGAAAGGGTTCAGAAAGACTGAAGATAAAGGAGTAAAGTCTGACAGAGGAGATAACTCAAATGTCAAATGCTACAATTGTGGTGAAAGAGGTCACATCTCTCCTGATTGCAAGAAAGGAAAAGGTGATAAAGGCTAGACACTTATCACAAAAAAAGAAAAACTGGGCAGACACTTCAGAATCTGAAGAAGAGGTGAATTATGCCTTAATGGAAAATGCTGATAGCAATTCTGATGCTGCTGAACTAGAGGTACCTCTATCAACTCTTGCTTTTGATACAGAAGATATTACTGAGTTGAGATTATTTCTGAAAAACATTTATATTAGCTATAGAGATCAGACTTTAGAGAATGAAAGATTAAAATCTGAAAATCTAAAGTACAAAAACAGAAATAGCTATCTTGAAGAAGAGTTAGTCAAGATGAACACTATTCAGACATAGAGAGATAATGCAGTGTATGTTAAGAATGAATTGCTTAAACAAAATGATTATCTAAAAACTGAGTTAGAAAAAGAAAGAGAAATCATCAGGACTTGGACTAACTCAGGCAGAACAACTCAGAATATTCTAAGTAGTGGAAACTGGAAAGAGGGGTTAGGTTATAAAGATGGTAAAAGTGAGAAAGGGACTTTTCCAATTAAGCCAATTGCTATCAAACAGACTGAAAAGCCAAAGGTAAATCATGTTAAATTTGTTGCAAAAACTGTTGTGTCTGATTCTGAAGTGATGAAAGACTCTAAAACAGAAGTCAAAGAAAAGTCAACTTCTGACAAATTAAAACAGGATAAACCAGCTTTCATAAATATTGGCTTAATGACAAAAAAGCAGCTTAAGTATAAGCTGAAAGAGATTAAAAATGTGAACAAGGTAAAGGAAGCTAGGAAAAATAGGAATGGAAAGGAAGGTGTGAATAAAAGTAATAATTATATGCCTGTTCCTAATGCTCCTAGAAAGAAATGTTATAATTATGGAAACTCTAACCATCTTGCTTCTTTTTGCAAGAAAAATAAAGATATAAACTTTTTACCTCCTAGATCAGGAGTTAAGAGTCAGTCTATTAGGTTTAAACCACAAAATCCTTGTTTTCATTGTGGCAGTTTATGGCATTCTATTTATACTTGTAAGGAATATCATAGTTTGTACTATGATTATTATGAAATAAAACCTTCTTTAAAGAAAATTAGTGTAATTCCTTCTAGTGTAAATTCTGATGCAAAGTCTGATATAAAGTCTGATAAAAAGCATGTTAGCATAAACTCTGAAACTAAATCCGCTGCATATGCAAACTTAACAAGGCCAAAGGATCCAAGCAAGTCTGGGTCCTTAAAACTAATCAATAGTGGTCTTTGTGATTGTAGGGCAACAGGAAAAACATCCTGGTTCTGGACAGTGGATGTTCAGGACATATGACTGGAAATAAAGCCCTGCTATCAGACTTTGTAGAGAAAGCTGGCTCAGGAGTTTCTTATGGAGATGGAAACATGGGAAAGACTCTGGGATATGGCAATATCAATCTTGGGAATGTCATAATTGAAGCAGTAGCTCTTGTCTCAAGACTTAAACACAATCTGTTAAGTGTGAGTCAAATCTGTGACAGAGGTTATCATGTAGATTTCTTTGAAGAACACTGTGAAGTTGTAAGTAATTCTACAGGCAAAGTGGTTCTGAAAGGTTACAAACATGGTAACATATATGAAGCCAGACTTTCAACAAATTCTGATGGTTCTGTAATCTGTCTGTTAAGCAGAGCATCAATTGAAGAAAGCTGGAATTGGCACAAGAGACTCTCTCATTTAAATTTCAACAACATAAATGAGCTAGTAAAGAAAGATCTAGTGAGAGGACTTCCAAAATCAATATTTGCTCCTGATGGTCTTTGTGACTCATGTCAAAAGACAAAACAAAGAAAATCTTCATTCAAGAGAAAAATTGAATCCTCAATTCTTGAGCCTTATCACTTACTGCATATTGATCTATTTGGTCCAGTCAATATCATGTCTATTACAAAGAAGAAATATGCTATGGTTATAGTGGATGAGTTCACAAGATACACTTGAGTGTATTTCTTGCACAAGAAGAATGAAACTGCATCTACTCTAACTGATCATGTCAGACAGCTGGATAAGTTAGTCAAAGATTCTGTTAAAATAATAAGAAGTGATAATGGCACTGAGTTCAAGAATTCAATCATGGAAGAGTTCTGTAAAGAGCAAGGAATAAAGCAGGAATTTTCTGCACCTGGAACTCCACAGCAGAATGGAGTTGTAGAAAGAAAGAACAGGACTCTTATTGAAGCTGCACGAACTATGCTTGATGAAGCAAAGCTACCAACCTATTTTTGGGTTGAAGCTGTGCAGACTGCTTGTTTTACACAGAATGCTACACTCATAAACAAGCATGAAAAAATACCATATGAGATGGTAAAGAAAAAGAAGCCAAATCTGAAATACTTTCATGTATTTGGATGCAAGTGTTTTGTTCTTAAGACTTATCCTGAACAGCTGTCAAAATTTGATCTAAAAGCTGATGAAGGAATTTTTGTTGGATATCCACTTTCCACAAAAGCCTTCAGAGTCTACAATTTAAGAACAAGGGTTATCATGGAATCTATCAATATATATTTTGATGATAAAAAGATTGTTGAACTTGAAGATTTCAATGATCATGATCAGCTGAGATTTGAAAATGAAGATGTAAATTCTGATTCTGTAAATTCTGATGACCTAAATCCTGATCATGTAAGTTCTGACGGGTTAAATTCTGATGTCATTGAAACTGTGGTAACTGCTCCAAAGGAAAATGCACCTGTTCAGGGGGAGCAAGCTGATGATCATACCACATCTCAAGACTCTCAAGAAGCATCAGAACCAGTCACTGGCTCTTCAAGTTCTGATGAGCCAAATTCTGAAAATTCTGGAAACTCTAATTCTTCAATTCCTGAAGGATCCAACTCAAATTCTGGAATCTCAGAGAGCATAACTTCAGGGGGAGCATCATAAAATGCTGATGGAGACGGCATGGATCATGGGGGAGGATCCAGTTCTAGAGATCAACTTCCATCTGCAAGGAAGTGGACTAAATCACACACACGTGACTTAATAATTGGAGATCCTGAAGTAGGTGTCAGAACTAGAACAACAACAACAAATAAATGTCTCTATCATTCCTTTCTATATCAGACTAAACCAAAGAAAGTGGAAGAACCTCTTCAAGATGCTGATTGGGTGCAAGTAATGCAGGAAGAGTTAAATAAATTTGAAAGAAATAAAGTTTGGACCCTAGTACCAAGACCAAAGGACGGATCAATTGTTGGTACAAAATGGGTGTTCGGAAATAAAACTGACAGTGATGGCATAATTACAAGAAACAAAGCAAGGCTGGTTGCTAAAGGTTACTCTCAACAGGAGGGTATTGACTATGATGAAATATTTGCTCCAGTTGCTGGATTGGAAGCCATGAGAATCTTTTTGGCTTATGCTGCTCACAAGAAGTTTAAAGTCTTTCAAATGGATGTGAAAAGTGCTTTTCTAAATGGAGAATTGGAAGAAGAGGTATATGTTGAATAACCTTCAGGCTTTGTAGATCCAAAATTTCCAAATCATGTCTACAGGCTTGACAAAGCACTTTATGGCCTTAAGCAAGCTCCAAGAGCATGGTATGAGACTTTAGCTCAATTTCTTCTGGAAAGTGGATTTCACAGAGGCACAATTGACAAGACTTTATTTTATCTCAACCATGGAAAGGACTTACTTTTGGTACAGATATTTGTTGATGATATCATATTTGGCTCTATAAATACAAAACTTTGTGAAAGATTTTCCAAGTTAACGCAATCAAGATATCAAATGAGTATGATGAGAGAGTTGAGTTATTTTTTGGGACTTCAAGTCAAACAAATTGAAGAAGGTACTTTTATCAGTCAATCCAAGTACATCATAAACTTACTCAAGAAATTTGGAATGCAAGACAGTTCTACTGCATCAACTCCCATGGCCACTGCCACTAAGTTAGATAAAGATACTGGAGCATCAGTAGATATTACTAACTACAGAGGTATGATTGGCTCTTTACTCTATTTAACTACAAGTAGACCAGATATCATGTATGATACTTGTCTCTGTGCAAGATTTCAGGCTGATCCAAGAGAATCTCATCTAATAGCTGTGAAAAGAATTTTCAAGTATCTAAAGGGTACAGCTGATCTAGGATTGTGGTATCCTAGGGAATCAGATTTTAAGCTAATAGGTTACTCAGATGCAGATTTTGCAGGAAGCAAAATAGACAGGAAAAGCACTAGTGGAAGCTGCCAATTTCTTGGAGGCAGATTGGTTTCTTGGTTTAGCAAGAAACAGAAATTAATTTCCACATCAACTACAGAAGCAGAATATATTGCTGCAGGAAGCTGTTGTGCACAGATTCTTTGGATGAAGAATCAGTTACTGGACAATGGGTTAGAATTTTCTAAAATACCTATTTACTGTGATAATCAAAGTGCTATTGCTATGACAGGAAATCCAGTTCAACATCCAATGACAAAGCACATCAGCATAAGGTACCATTTTATAAGGGAACATGTGATGGAAGGTACAGTGGAATTGCATTTTATTCCAACAGATCAACAACTAGCAGATATCTTCACAAAACCACTATGTGAAGCTACTTTTACAAGACTGGTAAATGAACTTGAAATGGTTTCAAGTTCTTTCTCAAAATCTGTTTAGTTTTTGTTCTCATATATTAGACTTTATGATCAGTGTTTACATATTTTTTTATCTCAATGTAATCTGTGCTTAAATTGTAACATATTAAACACTGCTTATTATCTGATGTGATTCTATAAACTCTGAAAGTATTTTGAATGTTCTGTGACTATTCAATCCAATGAGGATTATTTTGTTAGATGCTGACTTAGTATTCTTTAACAAACTATGTATCACATGTTTGAATTAGTTATTTATGTGGAAATCACTAACACAAGCAAATTCTGATTTTGATCTTAGTCAAACTTACTTCTTGTATCTTATTACTAAGTCACAAACTAGATTATTGCTTCTTATCTGTCAAATTTTGATGTCAGTAAATCTTAAGGATGAACTACATGCTTGATAAGCCTCACTTATCTGAAAAAAATAAAAGAAAAGAAAAATTGAAATCAGGTACTCTTTTGAGATCTAGAGTAAATATGTGAAAGGGAAGATCCAAGTGCATTGCTGGTATTAAGTAATATGCATTAGAAAAGCAAATTAATTTTTCTTGGTGACTTTTCACATTCTCTGATTACTGGAGAAATATTCTGATAACAGCATTAATTCTGATGGCAGTTGTAACTCATTTACACTGAGAATCCCTTGTCAAAAGAATTTCAAAAGATGCATAAAATAAGCACAAACAGTTGAGGTGGATTCTTGCATAACTTTATTCTACAGTAGACTTCACAATTAAAGACTGATTTTAAGCATTTTTCTTAGTTATGCCTTATTTCTAAGATATACTGAAGTTTATCAGACTTTAATCTTTATCTGATCATTTGCAAATACATACACTTTCACTCCATATGAATGATGAAAAGTACTGTGGTGATTAAGTTGTTTCTAATAACCAGTTAAGTATCATTTGCATAATTTTTGAGGACAAGTTCTGATTATGTTCTGATGACTACACTCTGAAGAAACCAGTCAGTATTTATGTGAAGAAACACAGAAACAGTCATTTACCTTTTGAGTATAGAAGCCATGTTCTGATGACCGTTAAATTCTGATAATAGTCAAGTTCTGATGCAAATCCCGATGCTTACGTAGCATTATTTATTTACTTGAATTATTTTTAGTATTTACTGTAACGGTTATATTTCACAGAAAAATAATTAGGTGAGATAAAAATAGTCATAATCATTTGTTAGTGGGCTGTGTGTTGGTTTTGGTATGTGCATGTGTGCAATAATTACTGCATGTTTACTGTGCCCACTATTTATGTTTTGACTGATTACACGCTGCCAAGTGTAAAAACTGCCGGTTCTAATTCAAAAGAGACGTTACCATGTGCAGAGTATAAATATCATAGATAAAAGATTATACAATCTTTTACCCACTCTTTTACTCTATTCTCTCTCTCTCTCTCTCTCTCTCTCTCTCTCTCTCTCTCTCTCTCTCTCTCTCTTATTTTCTGACGTTCTCTTACAGGCATTTTATCAAAAACTTTGCAAATACAAAATTTTCACTTGATTTTTCAACCAAAATGGCACCAAAGGATGTTATTTTTAATAGAGCTAAGTTTGTCCCAAAAAACTACTCTGCTATCTTGAACAAGGATGAAGCTCCTTCAGAACTTCACTTTGTTCAGGATTTCTTGGCTCACAGTGAGATTGGGTATGCTCTGACCCAACCTCAAGCAATCTTTGGTAAACAAGTGCTGGAGTTCTGGAAGACTGGAATCTATGATAATGGAGGTGAAACTGGATCTCCAAGCATCATCTTCTCATCAGGAGAAGATGAGTATATGGTAACTGTTACTACAGTGAGGCAGGCTCTTCATCTGCCTGAAAACTGCACTTACAACTCAGCACCTGGAGAATCTGTTCTTCAGAACATGATGGCAAGCTTGGGATATGAGAAAAGCTTGTCCAAGCTAGGACAGTTGAAGAGGCCGTACATCAGGAGGGAATGGAGCTTCATCTTTGATTGCATCACAAAGACTATTGCTAACAAATGCTCCAATTTCGATGTCATTCCAATCATGAGTCAACAAATAGGGTATGCACTTCTTAATCAGACTCATTTTGATTATGCATCTGCTGTGTTAGGCTATATTGGTGACAGAATGAAGGAAGATGCAAATGTAGTATATTTTGCTAGGTTCTGTCAATTAATTTATAGTTATTGTTGTCCTGATAAGCCACAAGTGTTCAGTGACCTAATGGAACCTTTTAAGTTACATAAAAGGGCATTTACTGACTTGTTATCTGCTGTAATAACCCCAATTTTTGGAATTTTTTGAAACATGGATGAATAGTAACTTTTGCTGATGATGCTGATTAAGAAAAATTATCAGACCACGCTATATAGGAGTACTGTTATGGAAATTCTAAGATCGTATTAGTATTCCATAAAGTAAATAAGTGTATGTAAAGATCGTCAGAATCCAATTCCGAACACTTTGATTTTTCTTGAAAATCCACCAGATACCGAAAGAATTGAGTATAAGGTAACATGATTAAAGGGATTTAAATTCAAGGATTATAAGAGAGGATTATAAAAAGGAATATAATGTATTGAGAAAGGTTAAGGGAACCCAAGTAATAAGATCCCGGGTATGATCCCTCAAACGATCAACGAGAAAGAGAGTTAAGCGAACCGTAAAACAAATAAACGTCCAAGGGGCAAGCAAATGCAAGTAACATGAGAAGGAAGCTTCTAATATAAGCTAAAACATGTGGTTAGAAGCAAGGTGACATCATCACACCACAAGAATGAGACATGTGGCAAAGTAGTGATGCAAGCAATGACATAAGCAAGTGAAAACAAGATATTTAGCCAATAATTAACCACAACCATGCATTCTTTGCACAAATATCAAGGCAAGACAAGCAAGCAAAAGCTCTCCCCCATTTCTTTCTTCTTCCATTCGGCCTTTTCAAGAAATGAAGAAATAGATTTTCAAAACTCAAGTTCTAGGCCATGGAAAATTACAAGGTTTGTTTCCTTGGATCCTATATTTCATAACTTAGTTATACCATGAGTTTAAGATCAAGATTCCATGGTTTGCATAGCTAATCCACTCATCAAAGATGATGATGAATAGTAGTGAATAGTAACTTACTTTGATTTTCTTGATTTTCATGAAAGCTTAAGGTTGATTAAGCATAGATCAAGGTTCCTAGAGGCTTGTTAGTGACTACCCACTCTCCAAGGAAGGTATAAACTCTTGAACCCTTAGTTTTAAGTTTGGTTTGTTTGGATGATAATAGTGCTTAGATGAATGGGTTTAGTTTGATGTTGATGGATGTTGGATTGTTGTTGAATTGGTGATGATTTGGTGTAGTTTAAACTTTGGAAATCGTTAGGTTATAGCCGTCGTAATGCCCGATTTTCTATAAACTGTTTTGTGATTAACTGTTGGACCCGAACACCCACTTCTATAAACTAACCACTTCCATGCTTAGATAGGTTATGTTTCAAGCTTCGTTTTGATATGTGGTTTGCTTGAATCCGATGTACGGTTTAGGAGAAACGACCGTTTTAAGTAACGGTGTTTCGCGAACGAACCTTTACACCTCGCCTTACTTTGAAACCTTGGTTAAGGCCCTTAAATGACTAATTGGAGCATGAAACATTTATGTAGAGTGTGTTAGGCAGTTGATAAGACACTCGCGAAAGAATCGCCTTAAAACTCGTAATGGGTAAATTATTAAAAATGGTGGAGCCGAGGGTACTCGAGCGACTTAAGTAAATCGTTAAGCGCAAAACGCGCGTTAGAGTCTGAGTTGGTTAGAGTATAGATTTACAAGTGACTTTGGTTTAATTCCAACTTACTTGTTGCTTATAGGTTACCAAACTCGTCCCGAGCCATTCGTAACCCCCAGTCGCTCAGGCAAGTTTTCTACCCGTTATAACTGTTGTTGTGATGTATATAGGTATTTGCATTATCTTGCGATAGATGCATGTTGGTTAATTAGCAAATGTTGCAATATATTGAAGCATGCTGCTATGGTATATATATATGCATGCCTGTTTCGTATTCTTTCCATATATATAATTGTTGATTCAGTTGATAATACCTATGCTAGAGGATAGCGGTAATTTGCATATACCCTTAGTATAGGGACCCAAAGGTGAAAATATTTTCTAAAACCGGGAGTCGAGGATCCCGAGTAGATTTTGTATATATGGATATAAATATATATATATACTTATATATATATATATGGTCATAGTTTTCAAAACTATTAATCGAATAAGGTTTATTTGATAACTTTATTTTATTAATGAATATTATCTTGAATATTCATTCGAGGGCTTATGACTCAGCTTATTTTATTTATTGAATATTATTTGAATATTAATTTGAGGATCTATGACTCTGATTATTTGCTGAGATATATTCTTTATTTTATTAAAGAATAAGGTGTCGATAATCAAACTCATTTTTGATTATTCAAATAAAGATAGTACTTTCGTATAGGTATATCTTTGGATATTTAATATTCATTTCAAGTATAAGTTTCAAAACTTCTACTTCAATTATTTTTATAAAGATTATTCTTTATGGAAATATTATTTAAATAATAATATTCAGATATTTTCTAATATATTGGGACTGATTTATTTTGTTAAATCAGCATCACTCCAAACATTCTTAAAAATGTTTTGCGAGTCTTCAAAATGATTTTTAAAAGTTAGAGCGGATCCCAAAACTCATTTTTATATTTAAGATCCTCCTTTCGAAGGGGATTTAAATACTCGCTCAAAACCTGAGGGATCCGGCTCTGTGGTGTGTTTTATGTTCGCAACAAGGTTGCTGTTTTGATAAATGAATTGATTACTTACCCAACACTTGGGAAGTAAAATTCTTGGAACAAGTTAATCCATTAACAGGCATCGCCTGGGAAATATCGGTGAGTTCTCCTTTCCAAATAGATACGACTTCTTGGTGGAGCCGTATCAACAAGTTTCTACTTGGGGAAAGTGGGGACAAGCTTTACGTTTCAGAGTCATGGATTTCATCTGAACTAGGAGTGGCGTAAGTGGCCGAGTAGCGCCGGCCCAGCCTTATTATATTGGCCCAAATGGCCTGGAAGTTCCGCTAAGGCGGTCCATTCCTTAGGAGTTCAGTGTTCGGTTGACAAGTAAATCCGACAGGTTCTCCTCTACATGTAGAAAATGGTGGGGTTGCACTACTACGACTGATCATCGTAAGTGGTCTTCCTGGCGCGGCAAACTCCCGTAATGAGTTCATCATCCAATTGGATATTTCTGCAACACTACCCAGAGCACTTCAATAGAAAGGCTACGGTTGGGCGATTGTTGAGTGTTGGCAGGGTCAAGTTTTCAAAATGATGTTTGCATCAAATGAAGTATCTCATAACTTCATTTTATTTTGATGATATTTTAAAGATTTAATCTATTCAAATCTGGTCTTGTAGTCTCATCTACGTGATAAACTTTTGAAACTAATTATAACTTGAACGGTGGTAGTTCAAGTAGTATTTGGAAAAGATATAAGTATATTGGAGTATCTTGTAACTTCATCTTTTAAACTTATATCTAGTAAATGATTGTCTTATGAATGACAAAGATTTTCAGAAAAACGTTGAGACAAGGTTAGATATATGAGATCACCTTGCAACGATATTTTTTTATACAGTTATACACTGGGACTTTGTGTATATTATGCATGGAAGAGGACTTCCAATATTTTGAAAAGTATATATGTATATATATATATACTGAATATTTTGCGACTTCATCGCATTAAGATATCAACTTGGTTCATTTCTTTTGACCAAGACTTTCATGAGTACTATGAGAATGCTCATATATTATAAATTATTATACATATTATTTCGGTGAGCTTGCTGCTCACCCATGCTTTCTTCTTTCATCACACAACATCAGATAGACAAGATGAACAGGACCAAGCTCCTAATTCGCGAGCTGATAGGAAACGTTCCGTAGTTTTCTAGAAGCATTGATGCCGCCATAGCTGAGGTAGGAACTACCAATAGGCTAGGCTTTCAACTTTTGATGTATCAGATTATGTATATTTATGAATTGTAATAATGGCAAAGAAAATGTAAATTTATTCAGAAAACCTTTTAAGGTGTATTGGCAGATAATTGTGGAATAAAATGACTTGTGATTATTTTTGGATGTTCATCTCTGAGACTATAACGTGTGGTGTGTGTGTTTATTGTGGGGTCACAGTACAGAGTAGTTGATTAATTATTAAGATTGGGTGTTATTAAGGGAAATGGAACTCGTGACAACCCGGATCCCCGACCCCGGATTTGGGGGTGTTACAGAAATGGTATCAGAGCTAAGCGTTATAAACCTCAGAGATGATGTGACGTTAAGATAATAAGTTAACCAAGATAATAAGAACTCTTGCCAAGTTCATAGTCGGGCTACCTAACGTAGTACTGACAGTTAAAACCCTTATGGGAACCCTTATAAAAATCGTGATAAGAGCGTAGTTCGTTATCGTATATGGTAGCGGAACTCCGAACCCTGAGGTTGAGGAGCAACAACGCGATGATGTTTTATTAGTTATTGGAGATCAGATTATGGATCCGATAGAGCGTCCTAACGCGGGACCGGATGATGTTCATATTGAGGATGTAGCGGTTGAGAATGTTGTCCTAGAAGGGATAGTTGCTGAGGAGGATCCCATGGAGGATCCTGACAAGAATGAATAAAGGACCACTGATGAATTGATGACCATGGTTAGGTCAACTACCAGAGGTAGGATTGGTCGGTCACTATCAGAGGTTCGTTCAAGTTTGTAAAGATAGTAGCCCCTTTAACGCGACTTACTCATAAGACTGAGAAGTTTGAATAGACAGAGAAATGCGAGAACAGCTTTTAAGAACTGAAGCAAAGGTTGGTGACGGCCCCTATGTTGGCGTTGCCGGATGGAAAAAGGAGATTTTGTGATTTGTAAGTGACGCTTCGCATAAGGAATTAGGGTGCTTCTTATATAGCATAGCAAGATAATCGCGTCTGCGTCAAGACAATTAAGGGAATTTAAAATTCGTTATCCCCACCCATGAGCTTGGGCTCGTGGCAATAGTTTTTCCCTAAAGATTGGAGGCACTACTTGTATGGAGAGAAGTGCAAGATTTACACAAACCATAGGAGCTCTAGTACATTTTTACGTAGAAAGAGCTCAACATACGCCAGAGGAGGCGGTTAGAGCTAATCAAGAATTATGATTGGGAGATTCTTTATCATTCGGGGAAAGCCAATGTGGTGGCTGATGCCCTTAGTAAAAAGGAGAGACCCAAGATGATAATGTCTTTGGGATAGTTTATAAGAGATTTTGAGAAAATGGAAATAGAAGTGAAGGTAACCGGAGCCGGTACCGAAAAGCTGTTTGAGATTGCAATACAGACCAAATTTTTGGAAAAGAACATATTGTGCCAGAAAAAGTGATGAATGAAGGCAGAGAGTCAATGACTGGAGAAGAGATCCACATCGAGAAAGATGATAAGGGGATAGTGAGGTGTTCCTACAGAAATTGGGTTCCAAAAGTTCAAGAGCTTAAGGATGAGAACTTAGATGAGAGCCATAGTTTGAGGAATAAGATTTAGGGCAAACCCTGAATGTGATAGTCAAGGAGGTTGCCATCAAGAAAGAAAGAACCCATAACATAATAGAGTGGAAAACAAGGTTTTTAATGTATAAGATAACCCCGATTATGGGAGAAGGTTGAAACATTTCATACTAAGGAAACAGAAAGTCGAGTAAGGAAAGGAGACCCGAGATGGTACTCCTATACGACAATTTATGGACCAGTCTAGACAAAACTTAGACTATTATCCCCAACCACCACCCTGAGGAAACAATGCGGTGAGAAATTCTTTCAGGACCTTTAAGTCGCTAAGCTCTCAGAGTTCCAAGGAACAAGCTGACCCAGTCGAGGCAAGAGCCTGGCTAAAGGAAATACAGGAATCATTTGAGATTCTAAATGATTGACGAATCACAAAAGACTATTTTTGTCACTTACCCTCCTAAGAGAGAGGCCACCCGCTGGTGAAAGACCAAGAAAGGCACGGAGCCAGAGGTTAGAATAAACTGATTTAAGTTCAGTCAATTGTTTTCGGGAAAGTAATTCCCAAAGATAAGGAGATAGTGTAAAAGCTTTAGAGCCAGAACAAGGGCAGACGAGTATGATGAATTATGAATCTAAGATGTAAAAGTTGTCAAGATTCGTTCTGAAGACACGAATCCAGAATGACGGGATGTTTGAAATCAATGCTTATGTTGTGTTGGTTCATGAAATAATGATAAGAGAAAGGAATATAACGGCAATAGAGTTTGAGGAATGATAAGGGAGTTGGGTATGAGGAAACCCTAAAGACTCGTAGAAATAGAAATAGAAGAGTATGTAATCGTCAGGATGAGGGTGATTCACCATGAGTTAAAATTGATGGTTGAGGGCATAAGAGATACATATATTTTATCCCCTGTAAGTTGGGAAGATTCGAGGAAACCTTGAGATAATTCGAAGGATAAATAATGAGACGCGGATAGACTGAGGAGACAAGAAAGTAAGAAATTAAGAAAATTGGATGAAGGAAGTAACCTTCAAGAAGGTGAAGTGTAAGATCGGTGGCATGATACCCAGAAAGGGAGACGCCAGATATGAAAGATATCCCAACATTGAGGTGACTGTTAAGATAAACAACAAAAGTAAATAAGGAATTATTAAGAAGAAGTTCACGTTGAACATGACCAATATCTTCCAGGTCATCCTTGTTATCGTTACCAAATTAGGCAAGAAAAGCGGATGACAATTGTTATCTTTTGGAGGCCATATTGATTGACCTCATTTTGAATACAGATGTTATTGCGAAATTAGGCATATACTATCGAGGTGGGAATGATTGAATAAGACACCCTTATCAGGGGTATATGACTTGATTTGTAATAACCCCAATTTTTGGAATTTTTTGAAACACGGATGAATAGTAACTTTTGCTGATGATGCTGATTAAGAAAAATTATCAGACCACGCTATATAGGAGTACTGTTATGGAAATTCTAAGATCGTATTAGTATTCCATAAAGTAAATAAGTGTATGTAAAGATCGTCAGAATCCAATTCCAAACACTTTGATTTTTCTCGAAAATCCACCAGATACCGAAAGAATTGAGTATAAGGTAACATGATTAAAGGGATTTAAATTCAAGGATTATAAGAGAGGATTATAAAAAGGAATATAATGTATTGAGAAAGGTTAAGGGAACCCAAGTAATAAGATCCCGGGTATGATCCCTCAAACGATCAACGAGAAAGAGAGTTAAGCGAACCGTAAAACAAATAAACGTCCAAGGGGCAAGCAAATGCAAGTAACATGAGAAGGAAGCTTCTAATATAAGCTAAAACATGTGGTTAGAAGCAAGGTGACATCATCACACCACAAGAATTAGACATGTGGCAAAGTAGTGATGCAAGCAATGACATAAGCAAGTTTTCTACCCGTTATAACTGTTGTTGTGATGTATATAGGTATTTGCATTATCTTGCGATAGATGCATGTTGGTTAATTAGCAAATGTTGCAATATATTGAAGCATGCTGCTATGGTATATATATATGCATGCCTGTTTCGTATTCTTTCCATATATATAATTGTTGATTCAGTTGATAATACCTATGCTAGAGGATAGCGGTAATTTGCATATACCCTTAGTATAGGGACCCAAAGGTGAAAATATTTTCTAAAACCGGGAGTCGAGGATCCCGAGTAGATTTTGTATATATGGATATAAATATATATATATATATATATACTTATATATATATATATGGTCATAGTTTTCAAAACTATTAATCGAATAAGGTTTATTCGATAACTTTATTTTATTAATGAATATTATCTTGAATATTCATTCGAGGGCTTATGACTCAGCTTATTTTATTTATTGAATATTATTTGAATATTAATTTGAGGATCTATGACTCCGATTATTTGCTGAGGTATATTCTTTATTTTATTAAAGAATAAGGTGTCGATAATCAAACTCACTTTTGATTATTCAAATAAAGATAGTACTTTCGTATAGGTATATCTTTGGATATTTAATATTCATTTCAAGTATAAGTTTCAAAACTTCTACTTCAATTATTTTTATAAAGATTATTCTTTATGGAAATATTATTTAAATAATAATATTCAGATATTTTCTAATATATTGGGACTGATTTATTTTGTTAAATCAGCATCACTCCAAACATTCTTAAAAATGTTTTGCGAGTCTTCAAAATGATTTTTAAAAGTTAGAGCGGATCCCAAAACTCATTTTTATATTTAAGATCCTCCTTTCGAAGGGGATTTAAATACTCGCTCAAAACCTGAGGGATCCGGCTCTGTGGTGTGTTTTATATTCGCAACATGGTTGCTGTTTTGATAAATGAATTGATTACTTACCCAACACTCGGGAAGTAAAATTCTTGGAACAAGTTAATCCATTAACAGGCATCGCCTGGGAAATATCGGTGAGTTCTCCTTTCCAAATAGATACGACTTCTTGGTGGAGCCGTATCAACAATTTTCTACTTGGGGAAAGTGGGGACAAGCTTTACGTTTCAGAGTCATGGATTTCATCTGAACTAGGAGTGGCGTAAGTGGCCGAGTAGCACCGGCCCAGCCTTATTATATTGGCCCAAATGGCCTGGAAGTTCCGCTAAGGCGGTCCATTCCTTAGGAGTTCAGTGTTCGGTTGACAAGTAAATCCGACAGTTCTCCTCTACATGTAGAAAATGGTGGGGTTGTACTACTACGACTGATCATCGTAAGTGGTCTTCCTGGCGCGGCAAACTCCCGTAATGAGTTCATCATCCAATTGGATATTTCTGCAACACTACCCAGAGCACTTCGATAGAAAGGCTACGGTTGGGCGATTGTTGAGTGTTGGCAGGGTCAAGTTTTCAAAATGATGTTTGCATCAAATGAAGTATCTCGTAACTTCATTTTATTTTGATGATATTTTAAAGATTTAATCTATTCAAATCTGGTCTTGTAGTCTCATCTACGTGATGAACTTTTGAAACTAATTATAACTTGAACGGTGGTAGTTCAAGTAGTATTTGGAAAAGATATAAGTATATTGGAGTATCTTGTAACTTCATCTTTTAAACTTATATCTAGTAAATGATTATCTTATGCATGACAAAGATTTTCAGAAAAATGTTGAGACAAGGTTAGATATATGAGATCACCTTGCAACGATATTTTTATACAGTTATACACTGGAACTCTGTGTATATTATGCATGGAAGAGGACTTCCAAGATTTTGAAAAGTATATATGTATATATACTGAATATTTTGTGACTTCATCGCATTAAGATATCAAACTTGGTTCATTTCTTTTGACCAAGACTTTCATGAGTACTATGAGAATGCTCATATATTATAAATTATTATACATATTATTTCGGTGGGCTTGCTGCTCACCCTTGCTTTCTTCTTTCATCACACAACATCAGATAGACAAGATGAACAGGACCAAGCTCCTAATTCGCGAGCTGATAGGAAACGTTCCGCAGTTTTCTAGAAGCACTGATGCCGCCATAGCTGAGGTAGGAACTACCAATAGGCTAGGCTTTCAACTTTTGATGTATCAGATTATGTATATTTATGAATTGTAATAATGGCAAAGAAAATGTAAATTTATTCAGAAAACCTTTTAAGGTGTATTGGCAGATAATTGTGGAATAAAATGACTTGTGATTATTTTTGGATGTTCATCTCTGAGACTATAACGTGTGGTGTGTGTGTTTATTGTGGGGTCACAGTACAGAGTAGTTGATTAATTATTAAGATTGGGTGTTATTAAGGGAAATGGAACTCGTGACAACCCGGATCCCCGACCCCGGATTTGGGGGTGTTACAGAAATGGTATCAGAGCTAAGCGTTATAAACCTCAGAGATGATGTGACGTTAAGATAATAAGTTAACCAAGATAATAAGAACTCTTGCCAAGTTCATAGTCGGGCTACCTAACGTAGTACTGACAGTTAAAACCCTTATGGGAACCCTTATAAAAATCGTGATAGGAGCGTAGTTCGTTATCGTATATGGTAGCGGAACTCCGAACCCTGAGGTTGAGGAGCAACAACGCGATGATGTTTTATTAGTTATTGGAGATCAGATTATGGATCCGATAGAGCGTCCTAACGCGGGACCGGATGATGTTCATATTGAGGATGTAGCGGTTGAGGATGTTGTCCTAGAAGGGATAGTTGCTGAAGAGGATCCCATGGAGGATCCTGACAAGAATGAATAAAGGACCACTGATGAATTGATGACCATGGTTAGGTCAACTACCAGAGGTAGGATTGGTCGGTCACTATCAGAGGTTCGTTCAAGTTTGTAAAAATAGTATCCCCTTTAACGCGGCTTACTCATAAGACTGAGAAGTTTGAATAGACAGAGAAATGCGAGAACAGCTTTTAAGAACTGAAGCAAAGGTTGGTGACGACCCCTATGTTGGCGTTGCCGGATGGAAAAAGGAGATTTTGTGATTTGTAAGTGACGCTTCGCATAAGGAATTAGGGTGCTTCTTATATAGCATAGCAAGATAATCGCGTCTGCGTCAAGACAATTAAGGGAATTTAAAATTCGATATCCCCACCCATGAGCTTGGGCTCGTGGCAATAGTTTTTCCCTAAAGATTGGAGGCACTACTTGTATGGAGAGAAGTGCAAGATTTACACAAACCATAGGAGCTCTAGTACATTTTTACGTAGAAAGAGCTCAACATACGCCAGAGGAGGCGGTTAGAGCTAATCAAGAATTATGATTGGGAGATTCTTTATCATTCGGGGAAAGCCAATGTGGTGGCTGATGCCCTTAGTAAAAAGGAGAGACCCAAGATGATAATGTCTTTGGGATAGTTTATAAGAGATTTTGAGAAAATGGAAATAGAAGTGAAGGTAACCGGAGCCGGTACCGAAAAGCTGTTTGAGATTGCAATACAGACCAAATTTTTGGAAAAGAACATATTGTGCCAGAAAAAGTGATGAATGAAGGCAGAGAGTCAATGACTGGAGAAGAGATCCACATCGAGAAAGATGATAAGGGGATAGTGAGGTGTTCCTACAGAAATTGGGTTCCAAAAGTTCAGGAGCTTAAGGATGAGAACTTAGATGAGAGCCATAGTTTGAGGAATAAGATTTAGGGCAAACCCTGAATGTGATAGTTAGGGAGGTTGCCAGCAAGAAAGAAAGAACCCATAACATAATAGAGTGGAAAACAAGGTTTTTAATGTATAAGATAACCCCGATTATGGGAGAAGGTTGAAACATTTCATACTAAGGAAACAGAAAGTCGAGTAAGGAAAGGAGACCCGAGATGGTACTCCTATACGACAATTTATGGACCAGTCTAGACAAAACTTAGACTATTATCCCCAACCACCACCCTGAGGTAACAATGCGGTGAGAAATTCTTTCAGGACCTTTAAGTCGCTAAGCTCTCAGAGTTCCAAGGAACAAGCTGACCCAGTCGAGGCAAGAGCCTGGCTAAAGGAAATACAGGAATCATTTGAGATTCTAAATGATTGACGAATCACAAAAGACTATTTTTGTCACTTACCCTCCTAAGAGAGAGGTCACCCGCTGGTGAAAGACCAAGAAAGGCACGGAGCCAGAGGTTAGAATAAACTGATTTAAGTTCAGTCAATTGTTTTCGGGAAAGTAATTCCCAAAGATAAGGAGATGGTGTAAAAGCTTTAGAGCCAGAATAAGGGCAGACGAGTATGATGAATTATGAATCTAAGATGTAAAAGTTGTCAAGATTCGTTCTGAAGACACGAATCCAGAATGACGGGATGTTTGAAATCAATGCTTATGTTTTGTTGGTTCATGAAATAATGATAAGAGAAAGGAATATAACGGCAATAGAGTTTGAGGAATGATAAGGGAGTTGGGTATGAGGAAACCCTAAAGACTCGTAGAAATAGAAATAGAAGAGTATGTAATCATCAGGATGAGGGTGATTCACCATGAGTTAAAATTGATGGTTGAGGGCATAAGAGATACATATATTTTATCCCCTGTAAGTTGGGAAGATTCGAGGAAACCTTGAGATAATTCGAAGGATAAATAATGAGACGCGGATAGACTGAGGAGACAAGAAAGTAAGAAATTAAGAAAATTGGATGAAGGAAGTGACCTTCAAGAAGGTGAAGTGTACGATCGGTGGCATGATACCCAGAAAGGGAGACGCCAGATATGAAAGATATCCCAACATTGAGGTGACTGTTAAGATAAACAACAAAAGTAAATAAGGAATTATTAAGAAGAAGTTCACGTTGAACATGACCAATATCTTCCAGGTCATCCTTGTTATCGTTACCAAATTAGGCAAGAAAAGCGGATGACCATTGTTATCTTTTGGAGGCCATATTGATTGACCTCATTTTGAATACAGATGTTATTGCGAAATTAGGCATATACTATCGAGGTGGGAATGATTGAATAAGACACCCTTATCAGGGGTATATGACTTGATTTATCCATGGAAGAATGCATGTACCTTTTTAAAGATGGAATTAAGGATATAACATCGGTAACTTAAAACGAATCCTAGGGGAATGCCTAAAGGTTGGCATTTCACCCTTAATAGGGGCAGTATGAGTTTTGACAGTATGATTGGGAAAGGGTTAAGGTAACAACAACCTTTAAGACTCAGTGGAGAAATTTTTCAGAAGTATATAGACAATGGTTCTAGTAATAGTAAATGGTATTTCGATATGCCCTGTATCTAGGGAATACAGGAGGAACTATTGAAAGATAACCTTAGAGGTTTTGCATGAAGAAAGGTAATATTCAAAATTCTCAAGAATAAAAATGTTGATAAAAGGAATATGACGTGATTATAATGATGCCAAGTGTGGCACGTGTTAAACCACGAGAAAGTATGGATCGAACCAGTAAAGGTCGGAATTGTTCAGGGCAATTAGGACCTAAGACAAAAGATGTTCTAAGTACGATCGAGAGTCAGTCGCGACAGTGATTAACCTCTAAAGACTGAGGCAATAACTTATGGAAAAATGGTGATTTTTTTTTTACTCATCAGATTTTAAGGAAAGCATTTTCACATAAGCTGTGATTGAAATAAGGTAGAAAATTTATTTGGAGATGGTTAAAGTGACATTGACTGTAAGGAAATTTTACTATCAGGAAAGGCAAAAGAGGTGGCCGACACTTTAAAGGTAAGAGGATAATTATAGGCGCTTGTGCCAAAAGAATACAGTGATGATGGTTAAAACTGTGAAGGTTGTATTATGGTTTGGAAGATTGACATTCCTTCTGATGACTGTGCAATACCCAACCGTAATAGTAGTTGGTAAAGGTTTAATTCGTGTAATCGCCATGAACGGGCTATCTATCTTAGAAGGTCCTATCTTGAGAATAATCCAGGACCATATTTCAAAAAGGACTAAACGAACCTTTGAGTTAAGTCTTCAATTGAAGGCATACGATTAAGAATGGTATTAACCTGCTATAGTTGCTTTGATTGAAACTCTTCTGCTAATCAGGAATGGTGATTATGTTACCTCCTTAGAAGTATTTGATACGACATGTATGGACTCCGTATGGTTAGATATTAAGATTTCATGGAAAATGAATGACGACAGTAAGTCAGTGGTGGACCATAGTAGTGCAACAATGAGTAATGAGTCGATTACAACCATGAGAGTTGTATTGGAATGGATGTTGAGATTAAGTACCACTAATCGGGTCATGGTGATGTATAAGTTATCATTGAATAGACTAATTAGGTAGATTATTTACTTATTGAATATTTATTCCTCCTTATTAATTGAGGGTCGTATGACTATACGAGGAAGTTTGCGATGCAAGCATAGAATTCTAGTAACGATGATGTCTAGAATGAGATCCCAGATTCGATTTTCAATGTCGAGGGAGTTTCAAAGGTGATTGTGTATAAGCTCGAGGAAGAGCATGGGTCCATAGAATGATGGACGGGATAGCGAAAATATTTAGGCATGTGAAATACGATGCTATAATACTTGATGTTGATATAAATACATATATGTTTTGTTCTCCTATGACAAACCTCTATAGTTCAGAGGTAGATTCCAAGCCAGATATTTTATGGCAATAATTTTTTTCATATATACAATTCTCTTCAGTTCGTTCTTTTCTCTTCTTTTCATTTCATGTAAGCTGAGAAGAACAACCCTTCCAGAAGGGGAGGTATTGCCGAATGACTATCTATCTTTGTGATAGAAGCCTAGTAGGATAACACATGTTGTTTAATTGCTTGTCAAGTACTAAAGGCTGGCCACCTTCTGTACTAACTATGCAATAGAACAAGTGTTCATGATCATAGTGATCTCTCAACAAATTCCTTTACTTCT
Source organism: Apium graveolens (assembly GCF_009905375.1). Taxonomy (NCBI): domain Eukaryota; kingdom Viridiplantae; phylum Streptophyta; class Magnoliopsida; order Apiales; family Apiaceae; genus Apium; species Apium graveolens. Next base: position 272,285,788 of record NC_133653.1, read on the forward strand.
ATATGATTGATCAAACTTTGGGAAATAGAAACATCTGAAAAAGGAGTAGTAAAGTTATGGTGGTATTCAGAATGGAAGCACATTCGTGATACTAAGATTGACGTGGTTATTAAAAGGTTATAGAACGCTAACAAGCAAAAGTATAACCAGTATAATATTAGGAACGGAAGGTAGTAGCGATTACGAGCTGGAAAAGAATAGGTATTAAGAAGCAAAAGCTCTAATGCTAAAAGCTATAATAAGAGTCTGTGCAATAGACTTGAAAGAATTTGGAATGATCACTTAACACGGATTAAGTTTTCTTACGACAATAGATCATATGTCATTATCGAGATGTCGCCTTATGAGATCCTTGAGGGAAGACAATGTCGATCTCCCTTATGTTAGGATGAAGTTGTAGAGCGCAAGATGCTCGGACCCGCAGTAGCCCAAAGGGCTATGGATATAATAGATCTAATCAGAGGACGGCTGGTAGTAACCCAAGATGGACATAAGAGGTATGTTGATTTGACTCGAAAGGACAAAGAGTATGAAATAGGGGACCTAGAAATGTTATAGGTATCCCTTGGAAAGGATTGATGAGGTTCGGAAAGAAAGGAAAGCTAAGTCCACAAATTGTTGGACCCTTGGATATATTAAGACATTTTGGGAAGTTAGCATATGAGCTAGCCCTACCCCCGAACATGTAGTAAGTTCATAGCGTGTTCCACATATCAATGTTAAGGAAGTGTAATTCGGATGCCAGACAAATAGGGGCATATGAGTGCATAGACATGCAACCAGACGTAACCTATATGGAGCAACCAGGAAGGGTTATAGAGTGAAAAGGAACAAGTGCTTAGGAGAAGGATTATCAAACTCGGCAGAGTTTGGTGGTAGAACCACAACGTGGGAAAATTTACTTGAGAGTTAGAAAGTGCAATGCTAAGAAAGTATCCCTATTCATTTTTATCTGATTCCGGGACGGAATCCTTTTAAGGAGGGGAAACTGTAATAACCCCAATTTTTGGAATTTTTTGAAACACGGATGAATAGTAACTTTTGCTGATGATGCTGATTAAGAAAAATTATCAGACCACGCTATATAGGAGTACTGTTATGGAAATTCTAAGATCGTATTAGTATTCCATAAAGTAAATAAGTGTATGTAAAGATCGTCAGAATCCAATTCCAAACACTTTGATTTTTCTCGAAAATCCACCAGATACCGAAAGAATTGAGTATAAGGTAACATGATTAAAGGGATTTAAATTCAAGGATTATAAGAGAGGATTATAAAAAGGAATATAATGTATTGAGAAAGGTTAAGGGAACCCAAGTAATAAGATCCCGGGTATGATCCCTCAAACGATCAACGAGAAAGAGAGTTAAGCGAACCGTAAAACAAATAAACGTCCAAGGGGCAAGCAAATGCAAGTAACATGAGAAGGAAGCTTCTAATATAAGCTAAAACATGTGGTTAGAAGCAAGGTGACATCATCACACCACAAGAATGAGACATGTGGCAAAGTAGTGATGCAAGCAATGACATAAGCAAGTTTTCTACCCGTTATAACTGTTGTTGTGATGTATATAGGTATTTGCATTATCTTGCGATAGATGCATGTTGGTTAATTAGCAAATGTTACAATATATTGAAGCATGCTGCTATGGTATATATATATGCATGCCTGTTTCGTATTCTTTCCATATATATAATTGTTGATTCAGTTGATAATACCTATGCTAGAGGATAGCGGTAATTTGCATATACCCTTAGTATAGGGACCCAAAGGTGAAAATATTTTCTAAAACCGGGAGTCGAGGATCCCGAGTAGATTTTGTATATATGGATATAAATATATATATATATACTTATATATATATGGTCATAGTTTTCAAAACTATTAATCGAATAAGGTTTATTCGATAACTTTATTTTATTAATGAATATTATCTTGAATATTCATTCGAGGGCTTATGACTCAGCTTATTTTATTTATTGAATATTATTTGAATATTAATTTGAGGATCTATGACTCCGATTATTTGCTGAGGTATATTCTTTATTTTATTAAAGAATAAGGTGTCGATAATCAAACTCACTTTTGATTATTCAAATAAAGATAGTACTTTCGTATAGGTATATCTTTGGATATTTAATATTCATTTCAAGTATAAGTTTCAAAACTTCTACTTCAATTATTTTTATAAAGATTATTCTTTATGGAAATATTATTTAAATAATAATATTCAGATATTTTCTAATATATTGGGACTGATTTATTTTGTTAAATCAGCATCACTCCAAACATTCTTAAAAATGTTTTGCGAGACTTCAAAATGATTTTTAAAAGTTAGAGCGGATCCCAAAACTCATTTTTATATTTAAGATCCTCCTTTCGAAGGGGATTTAAATACTCGCTCAAAACCTGAGGGATCCGGCTCTGTGGTGTGTTTTATATTCGCAACAAGGTTGCTGTTTTGATAAATGAATTGATTACTTACCCAACACTCGGGAAGTAAAATTCTTGGAACAAGTTAATCCATTAACAGGCATCGCCTGGGAAATATCGGTGAGTTCTCCTTTCCAAATAGATACGACTTCTTGGTGGAGCCGTATCAACAAGTTTCTACTTGGGGAAAGTGGGGACAAGCTTTACGTTTCAGAGTCATGGATTTCATCTGAACTAGGAGTGGCGTAAGTGGCCGAGTAGCGCCGGCCCAGCCTTATTATATTGGCCCAAATGGCCTGGAAGTTCCGCTAAGGCGGTCCATTCCTTAGGAGTTCAGTGTTCGGTTGACAAGTAAATCCGACAGGTTCTCCTCTACATGTAGAAAATGGTGGGGTTGTACTACTACGACTGATCATCGTAAGTGGTCTTCCTGGCGCGGCAAACTCCCGTAATGAGTTCATCATCCAATTGGATATTTCTGCAACACTACCCAGAGCACTTCGATAGAAAGGCTACGGTTGGGCGATTGTTGAGTGTTGGCAAGGTCAAGTTTTCAAAATGATGTTTGCATCAAATGAAGTATCTCGTAACTTCATTTTATTTTGATGATATTTTAAAGATTTAATCTATTCAAATCTGGTCTTGTAGTCTCATCTACGTGATGAACTTTTGAAACTAATTATAACTTGAACGGTGGTAGTTCAAGTAGTATTTGGAAAAGATATAAGTATATTGGAGTATCTTATAACTTCATCTTTTAAACTTATATCTAGTAAATGATTATCTTATGCATGACAAAGATTTTCAGAAAAACGTTGAGACAAGGTTAGATATATGAGATCACCTTGCAACGATATTTTTATACAGTTATACACTGGAACTCTGTGTATATTATGCATGGAAGAGGACTTCCAAGATTTTGAAAAGTATATATGTATATATACTGAATATTTTGTGACTTCATCGCATTAAGATATCAAACTTGGTTCATTTCTTTTGACCAAGACTTTCATGAGTACTATGAGAATGCTCATATATTATAAATTATTATACATATTATTTCGGTGGGCTTGCTGCTCACCCTTGCTTTCTTCTTTCATCACACAACATCAGATAGACAAGATGAACAGGACCAAGCTCCTAATTCGCGAGCTGATAGGAAACGTTCCGCAGTTTTCTAGAAGCACTGATGCCGCCATAGCTGAGGTAGGAACTACCAATAGGCTAGGCTTTCAACTTTTGATGTATCAGATTATGTATATTTATGAATTGTAATAATGGCAAAGAAAATGTAAATTTATTCAGAAAACCTTTTAAGGTGTATTGGCAGATAATTGTGGAATAAAATGACTTGTGATTATTTTTGGATGTTCATCTCTGAGACTATAACGTGTGGTGTGTGTGTTTATTGTGGGGTCACAGTACAGAGTAGTTGATTAATTATTAAGATTGGGTGTTATTAAGGGAAATGGAACTCGTGACAACCCGGATCCCCGACCCCGGATTTGGGGGTGTTACATGATTTATCCATGGAAGGATGCATGTACCTTTTTAAAGATAGAATTAAGGATAGAACATCGGTAACTTAAAACGAATCCTAGGGGAATGCCTAAAGGTTGGCATTTCACCCTTAATAGGGGCAGTATGAGTTTTGACAGTATGATTGGGAAAGGGTTAAGGTAACAACAACCTTTAAGACTCAGTGGAGAAATTTTTCAGAAGTATATAGACAATGGTTCTAGTAATAGTAAATGGTATTTCGATATGCCCTGTATCTAGGGAATACAGGAGGAACTATTGAAAGATAACCTTAGAGGTTTTGCATGGAGAAAGGTAATATTCAAAATTCTCAAGAATAAAAATGTTGATAAAAGGAATATGACGTGATTATAATGATGCCAAGTCTGGCACGTGTTAAACCACGAGAAAGTATGGATCGAACCAGTAAAGGTCGGAATTGTTCAGGGCAATTAGGACCTAAGACAAAAGATGTTCTAAGTACGATCGAGAGTCAGTCGCGACAGTGATTAACCTCTAAAGACTGAGGCAATAACTTATGGAAAAATGGTGATTTTTTTTTTACTCATCAGATTTTAAGGAAAGCATTTTCACATAAGTTGTGATTGAAATAAGGTAGAAAATTTATTTGGAGATGGTTAAAGTGACATTGACTGTAAGGAAATTTTACTATCAGGAAGGCCAAAGAGGTGGCCGACACTTTAAAGGTAAGAGGATAATTATAGGCGCTTGTGCCAAAAGAATACAGTGATGATGGTTAAAACTGTGAAGGTTGTATTATGGTTTGGAAGATTGACATTCCTTCTGATGACTGTGCAATACCCAACCGTAATAGTAGTTGGTAAAGGTTTAATTCGTGTAATCGCCATGAACGGGCTATCTATCTTAGAAGGTCCTATCTTGAGAATAATCCAGGACCATATTTCAAAAAGGACTAAACGAACCTTTGAGTTAAGTCTTCAATTGAAGGCATACGATTAAGAATGGTATTAACCTGCTATAGTTGCTTTGATTGAAACTCTTCTGCAATTTTATCTGCTTCATGTCATGAATGTATGTCAGGATCAGGAGTGTTCTTCATGAATCAGGAATGGTGATTATGTTACCTCCTTAGAAGGATTTGATACGACATGTATGGACTCCGTATGGTTAGATATTAAGATTTCATGGAAAATGAATGACGACAGTAAGTCAGTGGTGGACCATAGTAGTGCAGCAATGAGTAATGAGTCGATTACAACCATGAGAGTTGTATTGGAATGGATGTTGAGATTAAGTACCACTAATCGGGTCATGGTGATGTATAAGTTATCATTGAATAGACTAATTAGGTAGATTATTTACCTATTGAATATTTATTCCTCCTTATTAATTGAGGGTCGTATGACTATACGAGGAAGTTTGCGATGCAAGCATAGAATTCTAGTAACGATGGTGTCTAGAATGAGATCCCAGATTCGATTTTCAATGTCGAGGGAGTTTCAAAGGTGATTGTGTATAAGCTCGAGGAAGAGCATGGGTCCATAGAATGATGGACGGGATAGCGAAATATTTAGGCATGTGAAATACGATGCTATAATACTTGATGTTGATATAAATACATATATGTTTTGTTCTCCTATGACAAACCTCTATAGTTCAGAGGTAGATTCCAAGCCAGATATTTTATGGCAATAATTTTTTTCATATATACAATTCTCTTCAGTTCGTTCTTTTCTCTTCTTTTTATTTCATGTAAGCTGAGAAGAACAACCCTTCCAGAAGGGGAGGTATTGCCGAATGACTATCTATCTTTGTGATAGAAGCCTAGTAGGATACCACATGTTGTTTAATTGCTTGTCAAGTACTAAAGGCTGGCCACCTTCTGTACTAACTATGCAATAGAACAAGTGTTCATGATCATAGTGATCTCTTAACAAATTCCTTTACTTCTATATGATTGATCAAACTTTGGGAAATAGAAACATCTGAAAAAGGAGTAGTAAAGTTATGGTGGTATTCAGAATGGAAGCACATTCGTGATACTAAGATTGACGTGGTTATTAAAAGGTTATAGAACGCTAACAAGCAAAAGTATAACCAGTATAATATTAGGAACGGAAGGTAGTAGCGATTACGAGCTGGAAAAGAATAGGTATTAAGAAGCAAAAGCTCTAATGCTAAAAGCTATAATAAGAGTCTGTGCAATAGACTTGAAAGAATTTGGAATGATCACTTAACACGGATTAAGTTTTCTTACGACAATAGATCATATGTCATTATCGAGATGTCGCCTTATGAGATCCTTGAGGGAAGACAATGTCGATCTCCCTTATGTTAGGATGAAGTTGTAGAGCGCAAGATGCTCGGACCCGCAGTAGCCCAAAGGGCTATGGATATAATAGATCTAATCAGAGAACGGCTGGTAGTAACCCAAGATGGACATAAGAGGTATGCTGATTTGACTCGAAAGGACAAAGAGTATGAAATAGGGGACCTAGAAATGTTATAGGTATCCCTTGGAAAGGATTGATGAGGTTCGGAAAGAAAGGAAAGCTAAGTCCACAAATTGTTGGACCCTTGGATATATTAAGACGTTTTGGGAAGTTAGCATATGAGCTAGCCCTACCCCCGAACATGTAGTAAGTTCATAGCGTGTTCCACATATCAATGTTAAGGAAGTGTAATTCGGATGCCAGACAAATAGGGGCATATGAGTGCATAGACATGCAACCAGACGTAACCTATATGGAGCAACCAGGAAGGGTTATAGAGTGAAAAGGAACAAGTGCTTAGGAGAAGGATTATCAAACTCGGCAGAGTTTGGTGGTAGAACCACAACGTGGGAAAATTTACTTGAGAGTTAGAAAGTGCAATGCTAAGAAAGTATCCCTATTCATTTTTATCTGATTCCGGGACGGAATCCTTTTAAGGAGGGGAGACTGTAATAACCCCAATTTTTGGAATTTTTTGAAACACGGATGAATAGTAACTTTGCTGATGATGCTGATTAAGAAAAATTATCAGACCACGCTATATAGGAGTACTGTTATGGAAATTCTAAGATCGTATTAGTATTCCATAAAGTAAATAAGTGTATGTAAAGATCGTCAGAATCCAATTCCGAACACTTTGATTTTTCTCGAAAATCCACCAGATACCGAAAGAATTGAGTATAAGGTAACATGATTAAAGGGATTTAAATTCAAGGATTATAAGAGAGGATTATAAAAAGGAATATAATGTATTGAGAAAGGTTAAGGGAACCCAAGTAATAAGATCCCGGGTATGATCCCTCAAACGATCAACGAGAAAGAGAGTTAAGCGAACCGTAAAACAAATAAACGTCCAAGGGGCAAGCAAATGCAAGTAACATGAGAAGGAAGCTTCTAATATAAGCTAAAACATGTGGTTAGAAGCAAGGTGACATCATCACACCACAAGAATGAGACATGTGGCAAAGTAGTGATGCAAGCAATGACATAAGCAAGTGAAACAAGATATTTAGCCAATAATTAACCACAACCATGCATTCTTTGCACAAATATCAAGGCAAGACAAGCAAGCAAATGTTGCAATATATTGAAGCATGCTGCTATGGTATATATATATGCATGCCGTTTCGTATTCTTTCCATATATATAATTGTTGATTCAGTTGATAATACCTATGCTAGAGGATAGCGGTAATTTGCATATACCCTTAGTATAGGGACCCAAAGGTGAAAATATTTTCTAAAACCGGGAGTCGAGGATCCCGAGTAGATTTTGTATATATGGATATAAATATATATATATATATACTTATATATATATATATGGTCATAGTTTTCAAAACTATTAATCGAATAAGGTTTATTTGATAACTTTATTTTATTAATGAATATTATCTTGAATATTCATTCGAGGGCTTATGACTCAGCTTATTTTATTTATTGAATATTATTTGAATATTAATTTGAGGATCTATGACTCTGATTATTTGCTGAGATATATTCTTTATTTTATTAAAGAATAAGGTGTCGATAATCAAACTCACTTTTGATTATTCAAATAAAGATAGTACTTTCGTATAGGTATATCTTTGGATATTTAATATTCATTTCAAGTATAAGTTTCAAAACTTCTACTTCAATTATTTTTATAAAGATTATTCTTTATGGAAATATTATTTAAATAATAATATTCAGATATTTTCTAATATATTGGGACTGATTTATTTTGTTAAATCAGCATCACTCCAAACATTCTTAAAAATGTTTTGCGAGTCTTCAAAATGATTTTTAAAAGTTAGAGCGGATCCCAAAACTCATTTTTATATTTAAGATCCTCCTTTCGAAGGAGATTTAAATACTCGCTCAAAACCTGAGGGATCCGGCTCTGTGGTGTGTTTTATATTCGCAACAAGGTTGCTGTTTTGATAAATGAATTGATTACTTACCCAACACTCGGGAAGTAAAATTCTTGGAACAAGTTAATCCATTAACAGGCATCGCCTGGGAAATATCGGTGAGTTCTCCTTTCCAAATAGATACGACTTCTTGGTGGAGCCGTATCAACAAGTTTCTACTTGGGGAAAGTGGGGACAAGCTTTACGTTTCAGAGTCATGGATTTCATCTGAACTAGGAGTGGCGTAAGTGGTCGAGTAGCGCCGGCCCAGCCTTATTATATTGGCCCAAATGGCCTGGAAGTTCCGCTAAGGCGGTCCATTCCTTAGGAGTTCAGTGTTCGGATTGACAAGTAAATCCGACAGGTTCTCCTCTACATGTAGAAAATGGTGGGGTTGCACTACTACGACTGATCATCGTAAGTGGTCTTCCTGGCGCGGCAAACTCCCGTAATGAGTTCATCATCCAATTGGATATTTTCTGCAACACTACCCAGAGCACTTCGATAGAAAGGCTACGGTTGGGCGATTGTTGAGTGTTGGCAGGGTCAAGTTTTCAAAATGATGTTTGCATCAAATGAAGTATCTCATAACTTCATTTTATTTTGATGATATTTTAAAGATTTAATCTATTCAAATCTGGTCTTGTAGTCTCATCTACGTGATGAACTTTTGAAACTAATTATAACTTGAACGGTGGTAGTTCAAGTAGTATTTGGAAAAGATATAAGTATATTGGAGTATCTTGTAACTTCATCTTTTAAACTTATATCTAGTAAATGATTGTCTTATGAATGACAAAGATTTTCAGAAAAACGTTGAGACAAGGTTAGATATATGAGATCACCTTGCAACGATATTTTTTTTATACAGTTATACACTGGGACTTTGTGTATATTATGCATGGAAGAGGACTTCCAATATTTTGAAAAGTATATATGTATATATATATATACTGAATATTTTGCGACTTCATCGCATTAAGATATCAACTTGGTTCATTTCTTTTGACCAAGACTTTCATGAGTACTATGAGAATGCTCATATATTATAAATTATTATACATATTATTTCGGTGAGCTTGCTGCTCACCCTTGCTTTCTTCTTTCATCACACAACATCAGATAGACAAGATGAACAGGACCAAGCTCCTAATTCGCGAGCTGATAGGAAACGTTCCGCAGTTTTCTAGAAGCACTGATGCCGCCATAGCTGAGGTAGGAACTACCAATAGGCTAGGCTTTCAACTTTTGATGTATCAGATTATGTATATTTATGAATTGTAATAATGGCAAAGAAAATGTAAATTTATTCAGAAAACCTTTTAAGGTGTATTGGCAGATAATTGTGGAATAAAATGACTTGTGATTATTTTTGGATGTTCATCTCTGAGACTATAACGTGTGGTGTGTGTGTTTATTGTGGGGTCACAGTACAGAGTAGTTGATTAATTATTAAGATTGGGTGTTATTAAGGGAAATGGAACTCGTGACAACCCGGATCCCCGACCCCGGATTTGGGGGTGTTACATCTGCTGATAACAAGAAGGAAGTACTAAGACCTCTCCAAATACCCCAATCTATCAAACAGTTCTTAGTCAACACTATCCCAGACACTTACACAGCCATATTACCTGATGTAGCATCATCACAACCATCCACTACTCAACAACCACAATTTACCTCACAACCACCAACATCAACACCTATTATCAGCACTTCACAGTCCAGACTCAAATCCAAAACCAAACCAACCTCTGGTACTTCTCAAAAGGTGCCAGTTGTAAAATCTGACACATCCTCCAGACCCAAAACCTCAAGAGCTAAATATGTTCCTCAATATCCACTAAGGAGGAAGAGAAGGCTGATTCTGAGAGATGAATCAGATGAGGAAGAACAGGTCCAGGTTCCTGCATCAGAACCTATGACAGAAGAAGCTGAAGAGTCAACTCTTCAGAAGGAAAAAGCATCGGAAGATCTGGCATTCAGAAAAGAAAGAGGTCTTCACATTCTGATACAGATTATGTCACCCCTCCATCTAGAAAATCAAAATTGAGGAAGATGAGAGCAGGTGTGCATATTGCACAAACTCAATCTGAGGATGCTGAAAATGCTGAGGAAGGGGATCAGGAATCTCGATCAGAATCTATTGTGATTGAAGCCCTGCCAGCAGCTGAAGAAGTTCTGATTCAGGAATCTGAAATTCCTGAAGTCCACAAATCAGAACCTGTACAAGAATCTGTGATTTTTCCACCTCACTCTCCAATCAAAGCTACAGATGATGTTGAAGAACAAGAGACAAGTCCTGAAATAGATATTCATAATTTGAATATACCTACTGTTCTATATCTGAAAGCTCCAACTACAAAACAACCAACTCATGTTACTTCTCCAATCAAAGCTACAGATGATATTGATGAAGAATTGGCCAAGAGACTATTCCTTAAGGATAATCCAGGAGTGGATTTAGAGGAATTAAGAGAAGAAGAAGCTAAATTTGCTGCTGAGAAGAGCAAACCCAAGTCAAAAGCTTCTAATGCTAGAAAGCCACCAAGGCTAGAAGAAAAAGGGATTGTGATAAGAGAAAGATCTGCCACAGAGATTCCTAGATCAAGGACTAGATCTCAAACTACTACTGATCCCAAAGACAAGGGAAAAGGAAAAGTTGGGAAGACAGTCAAGAAACAGAAGATGAAGATTCCTCAAATTCTGATGGATCCTGTGTGCAAGATGGTTCAAGTCTTTGATAATGCTGCTGCTGAAGATGAAACAGTTGAAAATCTGAAGAGAAAGATGATGACAGAAGAATCTAAGACAACCCCTGACATAGCTCAAGTTGTTCAGAGTGAAGAAGTTCAGAACTTAATAAATCCTGAAGATATTTCTGAACAGCAAACTATAGATAAAAACTGCAAATCCTGACCAATTCATCAAGACATCAACCTCTGACACTGTTCAAGTTGACATAGACAGCTTAACATTAGAAGACAAGAAGAAGCTGCTATGGAACAAGTCTATTCCAGTTCAGCCTAAGACAAATCAGATGTTGAATCAACTTGCAGTATTTGGGGTAAAAGCCAAGCAAGCTAGAGACACTTCTGGATTAGGTTCTGACAGAGAGAAATTTCAGACTGGGATAAAAGTTGATATTAGAGATCCATTCACATTGACTGACAAGCCATATGAAGAGATCACACAGAAGCACCTTGACAAAGTGCTTTCTGCTCAAGTAGTGAGGGATACTCATGATGGTTATGAAGAAAAAGAGAAATTGATCTTATTTCTGATTGATAGCAGAACTTCTAGATTATCTTATTCTGATGTACTGAAGAAATATGTCAAAGAGATCCAATATATTCATTATCTACTGGAGGTAAATTATGATACCAGGAAATGGTCAGAAAATAGTCTGAAGATAATAAGAGATTTACTCAAAATTTCTGGTGCAAGAATGACAGAGTATACTCCAATGATGACTGAGGATGATGGAAGAGAAATTCCTGTGAGGAAGAATTCTGCTAAGGTAGAAGTAATTCTGAAAGGAAGATGCTTATGTTATAATGAAGATTCTACACATCCAAGGGTAATCAGACTGGGAGATGGACTTGAAAGAAATCCAATTTCTGCACTCAGAGCTGCCATATATCAGATTGGTGATACTGAGATAAAGAACTGCAGCAAGTCAAAGCTCAGTTACTTGAAGTTAAAAGAAATGCAGAGACCAAGCTGGTATCAGACTTGTAAGGAATCATTATGGATTCAGGCTGATTCAGTGAATTTGGTAAAAGCTGCATGTACTGTAAGTTGTATTTAGTTGTACATATAAACTCTCATTGCATTTGTACTTAAATGTTTTTGACATCATCAAATCTATAAACTTGTATATTTTTATAATTTACAAGTTGGGGGAGATTGTAGATATATTTGTGATGTCATGTCTAATCTGATTTGTTTAGTTTCAGAACTTACTATCAGAACTTAACTGGAAATCAGAACTTACTGAAAACAGGAAGTTATCAGAAATTAACCATCAGGACTTACATCAGAACTTAAGTACGGATACACTTCAGGGATGAAAAGTGGCTGATTTACAGGAGAGGATCTGGATTAAACAAAAGAAAATATGCTTGAAGAGTTGTATAGCTAAAGGACTACAGTAGATAATCTCTGATTGATATATTTTAGGAAACATAACATATCATATCAATTAGGAGATATCTTATAATTGTGTAGTATATAAACACATATTAGGGTTTACACTATATGTGTTATCATTCACGAGAATATTATTCATGTAACCCTAACAGCTCTTAGTGAAAAATGTTCTAACTCGAATATATTGTAACTAAATGGACCGGTGACGAATATTCGAGCATTGGGGATGACATGGCAGGGTCTTATATTGTGAAGAAATTCTTACGGGATATACCCACGACATTATTAGAAATTACCTCGGTCCTGGAATAATTTGGAAATCTTGAATCCATATGTCTATAGAAGAAGCTGTAGGTTCTCTAAAGGCTCATGAGGAGCGTATAAAGGGAAAAATAGAGACAATTGAGGGTCAATTGATGCTCACCAGTTGAAGAATGGGCCAAGTGTGAAAATGAAGAAGGAAAATTGTTGTTGACCCATGAAGAGTGGCCCAACGCTCTAGCAAGGAAGGTTCATGATCGTCTAATTTCAGATATCGTGGACCGCGTGACACAAGCACGTTGAAGTGCTAAAATTGTGGAGGATACATGCACTTTATAGCCAAATGCAGACGGCCAAAAAAATTCAGGGAACGACGACAAGAAGCAAATATGACGGTAATTGAAGATAATGTGCTGCTTTGTTAATGATGAAATGCAATGACAAAAATCAGAGTCTCATGATGCTTGGTGAAAGAGGCGTGTTACTTTCACTGGTAATAACAAGGGAAGCTAAAACAAATGACTCAAACTTGTGGTATCTTGACAACGACCGCTAGCAACTATATGACTAGTTTCAAAGATAAATTGTGAGTTGGATGAGGCTGTGACAAGCCAAGTCACTTTGGAGATGGGTCTACAGTCAAGATAGAGACAAAAGAACTGTTGTTTTTATGTGCAAACATGGTGAGGAGCGAGCTCTGCATGAAGTCTACTACATCCCTAGCCTGCGTAACAACATTATCAGTCTAGTTACAAATGGCTGAAGATGGGCAACAAAATGATCATTAGAGGTGAATTTTTAAAAATCTATGACAAGCCAGGGGAAGCTCCTTATGAACGTTCAACATTCAATAAATCGTTTATACAAAATTATCATTGAAACCAGTCACCGTGAATGTATATTGAGCGAAGCAGATGAGACCTCAAAGTTGTGGCATGCCTGACTCGGACATGTGAATTATCATGCCTTAACACTGATGTCGAAGGAGAAGTGGTTAGAGGAATGCCAAGGATAAATCAACCTGGAGTCACTTATGAGGGCTGCTTAATGGCTAAACAAACGAGAAAAAAAATTCCAATGAAAGCAAACTATAGTGCCACCAAGCCTCTTGAGTTGGTTTATGGTGATTTGTGTGGCCCAATCAGTCCTGAAACTGCCTCTGGCAACAAGTATTTCTTTTATTAGTTAATTATTTCAGCAGATTCATGTGGGTATACCTCATAAAAGGAAAAGACGAAACGTTCACTACCTTTAAAAATTACTGTGGTTAAAAATGAAGCTGAAACAAAGGTCAAGGTGTTTCGGTCGGACAGAGGAGGAGAATTTATGTCAAATGAATTCAAGAATTACTGTGCACAAGCTGGTATAGAAAGACATTACACAACACCTTTCACGTCTCAGCAAAATGGGGTTATAGAACAGCGTAACATGACTGTAACTGAAATGGTAAGAAGTTATTTGAAAGAAATGCACTTGCCTGCAAAACTATGTGGAGAAGCTGCAAGACACACAGTATATATCTTGATAGATTACCTGCCCATTCTTTGTAAAAGCAAACACCACATGAGGCCTGGAAAAGAGGAAATCGAATATAGGTCATATGAGAGTCTTGGATGTTAGGCACACATGAGAACCTCAGGATAATTTATTTCTTCCTTGTATGTATCATGTTATCTATGAATAAAAGGTCAAGTCGTTTGACATACATATGTGCTTTTCTCTCTATGTCAAATAGGGTTGTCAATGGATCGGAAATCCGATCCGGTCTGATCCGAACGTTAATGGAACGGATATGGATCACTTGAAGAAAAATCTGATCCGGTAACGATCCGATCGATAAGTACCGGATATGGATTTAGGCCGATCCGATTCGTTAATGATCCGATCCGGATAATTTATTATATACTTGGGTTCTGCTAAATTTGCTATAATTTGATTTATAATGTTAGTAGTGAGATTTATAACTGTTGTTAAAGCAAAGAAGCTCTCTATGAGCTCTCTCTCATGTCACGTTTTTAATCATAATCCAGCAATTTTTTTGTTACTCTTGATCATGTGATCTTGGATTTACTTTGCTCGTGAATTTGTCATTGCCTGGGAGCTGTGAAAAGATATTAGTATGGTCTAGTTTTTAGTGAATTCAAGGTTGAAACTCTTGGCTCTACACTAGATATGCATACTTGTGTGTTTAATGCCTCTTCTGTTAGTTAAAATTGGTTTGTTTGTGTGTGTTTTTAATTCATACGTTTGACCATTACTGACAAACAATGATGAGATCATTTTAAGTACTTACTTATTATAAGATCACTTATAAGATCAGGATATGGATCAAGGTTGATCCAAACCAGATCCGATACATTGACAGCCCTAATATCAAACACCTAGTATATATATAACAACACACACTTTTGGAAAATTTACATGTCTAAAAAATGTTGCAAGTAGTATTTAGAATTAAAAGTGAAGAGCTAAAGCTAATCCCTACCTTGGAGGAAATGAGATCAAACTCGATAAGATAATTATCTAATTGATGCCCTCCAATGACAAATGAAGTTCTTGGAAATTTTCCTCCATCTATAAATGTCAGGCATAATACTTCTTCATTCATGACATCATTGAGTGCCACCGTAAAGTCTCCGTTCTTTCTTACCCCTTGCAAGATCGATATCTATATGGGGCACTGGATGTCCTGTCTTGCTTTTGGGTATGTTTGTGGCATTGAAACACACGTTCAAGGGTCGTCTACTCATTTCGACTCTATTTGAAATTGTTGTTAAAGATAGTTGTGCCCTTAGAAAAAGTGATATTGTAAAAATCAGATGACCGTTTGGTAATTTTTTTGATATGTATATTTTGATGTAAAAAAATAAAAATAATAATACTTTTTTTGGTAAGGTTTGATAATGAAATCAACATCTGCTTCCCGTAAAAGCTGAAAACAGTTTTTCCTAAAAATATGGGAACTTATTTTGTCTAACTGCACTCTAACGTAACTTTTAAGCCAAAAACATTTTTCTGAATTTTACAATGATTTTTAATAAGCCTAAAAATGGAAGGAGTAATAACAGACAGGTTATACATGTAAACACCATTCTTCCTGAAGGCCAAATGATATGAAGCATTGAGAAAAACTTAGCAGACAAGTGAACCCTTGGCATGCACTAAGGGTAGTACATTGATTGTTAGAAACTTTGATATACACTAGCACTTAAATATGGCAAAGCCTCCCTCACTTCCCGCCATGCATATGTTCATAATACTAAACTGCTACTAGGTTCTTCAGCCATCAATCTTGACAGAATTGGAGACTAATCTTCTATATTCACAAAATATAGACCGTGTCACCCGGAGTTTGATTTATGGATCCGCCCCGCTAGTAAACCAACTCTATACGAAAATATATTCTTTCATTCATCACACTCTGAAAATATATTCTTTCATTCATCACTATAGCCTAATCATCTTATTCTTGGTTGTTGCGATATTTTCAGTTTCAAGTGCAGCCAAGTCCAAGTCCAAACCTGAAGCCTTTATTTTCCCATAAGGAAAGACATAAAAACACTCCAATACTTTACCTCATTACAAATCTCCAGACGAAAACAATGTACCATTAGTGCTGAATATTGCTGGCAAAAACACCTGATTCATATGCGACGCCTACAAATTACCAACCTATAAGCCCATCATGTGTGGCTCTACTAAATGTAAACAGTATAACATCAAGAATGCTGGCTGCATGATCTGCTTTGGTACTGTACCTTGCACGCCAGGCTGCAATATCGGCGCCTGTGCTCTCAGTTCAGTTAATGAATACGCTTCTTTAAGCAGTGGTCAATGTTAAATATATGATCCTATTGGGGTCTTCCTCTAACACCTTAAGGTTTACGAAAGGTGTGGCAGAACTTAATTACGTAAACAGTTGTCATTACGATTTAAGATACCTCACAAATTTGCTGTTTGTTTTCCCTCTACCTCTGAATATGCACCAGGCCACATGTTTATTGGCGGGGGGCCATATTATTTTCCACCATATGGTAAAGACATTACCAAAGAATTAATCACCACACCAATAGTTCAACACCCTCTTAAAGTGAGGGGTTTTGGAATAGCATTTGATCCTGAATTCTTCTATTATGTAAATGTTACATCGATTAGTGTCGATCATAAAGTTGTATCTTTCAACGATTCTTTGTTATCCATCGGGAAAGATGCTTGGGGTGGCACTGCTTTAAGTACTACTACTACTACTACTACTTTCACAATACTAAGAGATTCCATCTATGAGGTTCTAGTTAGTGCTTTTACCAAGGCAGCAGCATTCAGAAAGATGAAAAGAGTAGAATCTGTCGCGCCCTTTGGAGCATGTTATGAGTCTAAATCAGTAGCCAGAAGCCAGACAGGACCTGTAGTTCCTTATATAGATATTGGTCTGGCAGGCAACACACATTGGCGATTTTATGGTGCTAATTCTATGGTCTCGGTGAACAAAGATATCTTATGCTTGGCATTTGTGGGTGCACCAGTTAGAACTAGTTCAATTGTCATAGGAGCATATCAAATGGAGAATTACCTTATCAAGTTCGATCTTGAATCCTCAAAGCTGAGAATTAGCACTTCACTTCTATTTCGAAATACAACCTGCAGCCAGTTTCGGATCTAGACTTCAAGGAAATAGCCCCTAGCATCATAGCTTGTTCGAGTCCAGTGAGGACTTTGGATGAATAAGACTGTTGAGTTTCTTTTCAACTTTGTTTTTCTTCAGAATTAGTCATGTCATTTGTACTTGATTTTGTTGAAGTGCTGATCAGAAGGCATAACTATTTTCAAGAACAATGATAATGTATCTTTGTTTAATGTCACTTAAGGTTCATACTAACTTGAAAAGTTCTAGATATCTACTAAGATGTGTTCTAATATTTTCTTTTACTAGATTGATTTCCAAAATTATGTCCACTAATTATTTTACAAAAACGTTTTAGACCAGTCTTAAACTTTAAACTGCATCAAACTAATATTCATCAACAGGCACTTCAGGAAAGTTACAAACTGAGGAAAACATGTCAAAAGAATTGAACAGTCTTATCCAGTGAACAAACTTCTAGTAAATTTACAGGACTCTAGACTGGCTGCATGTTGTATTTCGAGTTAAAAGTGAAGAGCTAATCCCTACCTTTGAAGAAATGAGATCAAACTCGATAAGATAATTCTCCAGTTGAAGCCCTCCTATGACAACTGAAGTTCTTGGTAATGATCCTCCATCTACAAATGCCAGGCATAATAATTCTTCGTTCACTGACACCATTGAGTTGGCACCGTAAAGTCTCCATTCATTCTTGCCCCCTGCAAGACCAATATCTATATGTGGCACTGCAGGTCCTATCTTTCTTTTCTGTATGTTTGTGGCATTGAAACACACATCGAAGGGTCCGTCTACTCTTTTCATCTTCCTATGAGCTGCAGCCTCAGTAAAAGCGCTAACAAAAACTGTATAGAGGACCTTATTAAACAAAGATAACATTATCATTGTTCTTGAAAATAGTTATGCCTTCTGATCAGCACTTCAACAAAATCAAGTACAAATGACATGACTAATTCTGAAGAAAAACAAAGTTGAAAAGAAACTCAACAGTCTTATTCATCCAAAGTCCTCACTGGACTCGAACAAGCTATATTGCTAGGGGCTATTTCCTTGAAGTCTAGATCCGGGACTGGCTGCAGGTTGTATTTTGAAATGAAAGTGAAGTGCTAATTCTCAGCTTTGAGGATTCAAGATCGAACTCGATAAGGTAATTCTCCATTTGATATGCTCCTATGACAATTGAACTAGTTCTAACTGGTGCACCCACAAATGCCAAGCATAAGATATCTTTGTTCACCGAGACCATTGAATTAGCACCATAAAATCGCCAATGTGTGTTGCCTGCCAGACCAATATCTATATAAGGCACTACAGGTCCTGTCTGGCTTCTGGCTACTGATTTAGACTCATAACATGCTCTAAAGGGCGCGACAGATTCTACTCTTTTCATCTTTCTGAATGCTGCTGCCTTGGTAAAAGCACTAACTAGAGCCTCATAGATGGAATCTCTTAGTATTGTGAAAGTAGTAGTAGTACTTAAAGCAGTGCCA
Source organism: Apium graveolens (assembly GCF_009905375.1). NCBI lineage: Eukaryota > Viridiplantae > Streptophyta > Magnoliopsida > Apiales > Apiaceae > Apium > Apium graveolens. Next base: position 272,304,651 of record NC_133653.1, read on the forward strand.
CCCCAAGCATCTTTCCCGATGGATAACAAAGAATTGTTGAAAGAGACAAGTCTATGATCGACACTAATCGATGTAACATTTACATAATAGAAGAATTCAGGATCAAATGCTATTCCAAACCCCTCACTTTAAGGGGGTGTTGAACTAGTGATGTGGTGAGTAATTCTTTGGCAATGTCTTTACCATATGGTGGAAAATAATATGGCCCCCCCGCCAATAAACATGTGGCCTGGTGCATATTCAGAGGTAGAGGGCAAACAAATAGCAAATTTGTGAGGTATCTTAAATTGTAGTGACAACTGTTTGTGTAATGAAGTAATTCCATTTCCAAGGCCTGCCATACCTTTCGTCTCGTTGGATAGACCACTCAACATATCTGCATCTGAACAGGTGAATGGAAATATTGGTTCGGGAGATTTGTAGGTTGATCCGACTGATCTGCCATCAGTTTTGACAACGTATATGAAATCCTCTCCTAGGCTTTGACCACTACTTAAAGAAGTGTAACCATTAACTGAAGAGATAGCACAGGCACCGATAGTGCAGCCTGGTGTGCGAGGTATAGTGCCAAAGCAGATCATGCAGCCAGCATTCTTGATGTTATACTGTTTACACTTAGTAGAGCCACACATGATGGGCTTATAGGTTGCCAATTTATAGGCGTCGCAATTGAACCAGGTGTTTTGGCCTGCAATATCCAGCACTAGTGGTACATTGTTTCTCGTTTGGAGATTTTGAGTGAGGTGTAGTACTGGAGAGTTCTTATGTCTTTTCTAATGGGAAAAATGAAGGCCCTGGATTTGGACTTGGCTGCACTTGAAACTGAAAATATCGCAACAACCAAGAATAAGATGATTAGGCTATAGTGATGAATGAAAGAAGAAGAAGACATTGTTGTGTAGATGTGGTTTACTAGTGCAAAAACAAATTACAAGAAACACCAACATTTATAGAAGATTAGTCTCCAATTCTGTCAAGATAGATGGCTGCAGAACCTAGTTTCGCCTAGTAGCAGTTTAGTATTATGAACACATGCATGCATGGCGGGAAATGAGGGAGGCTTACCATATTCAAGTGCTAGTGTATATCAGAGTTTCTAACAGTACATAAATACTATGTGCTACTTATAGATGGAAGTCAATGTACTACCCTTAGCCCATGTTTGTTCCATGGGATTATAATCCCGGGATAATAATCAGGAGATAACTAATCGCATCAAAATTAGTCCTATGGATAAAATTATACACAAGGCCTACTAAAACATTTCAAAACTTTGACATTGATTCAGCACCTTCAGACTTCAGCATATGTGGAGAACAGAGTGTCAGCTTGGACTTGCATCGCTACTCGCTAGAATGATCTCATGTCCTTGCTGCAAAAATGGCAGGGCTTGTATTGCATTGCATCTATGGAACTCGCGTCTGATCACATTTAAGGCCTTGCCTCATTGGATTAATACATGTAAAGTTAATTCTCTAAATTTAAAAGAGAAATGTTAGGTCTCAAAAACGGTTTCCAAAACTGTTCCCGAATGATGAGTTATCAACGTGCTATTGGATGTTCACTCATAAATGAAATAGTTTTCTCGTGTATCCCACGAATTAAAAGATGACACGTGTCATTTGGAAACGGTTTTGGGAATTTTTTTGGGTATATAACATTGCTCAATTTAAAATTGTTAAGATAGTTTGAATTCTGAATCT